>NC_088169.1:63698300-64948300 GCF_028769735.1 Zonotrichia leucophrys gambelii
CCAATATTACTGGCTGGTGTTATTTAAAA
Organism: Zonotrichia leucophrys gambelii; assembly: GCF_028769735.1. Lineage (NCBI taxonomy): Eukaryota > Metazoa > Chordata > Aves > Passeriformes > Passerellidae > Zonotrichia > Zonotrichia leucophrys. Next base: position 63,698,330 of record NC_088169.1, read on the forward strand.
TAATGAGAAAAGACAGAATATTCTAATCCTGGATATGACACAGTGTTGCAGTCAAAGACAAGTCTCTAAAGTGACTTATTATCAGAATTACAGAAAGAGATATAAGCAGATATGAGGCCATCTGCTCCTTCCTTCTGGTCAAGTCACATTAAATATCCTATGTTCTCTGTAACAGATATTTGACTAACCTGCTTTCCAAGACCTCCAAGGATGGAGATTGCAGAACCTCTCAAGGTAGTTAAATACAGTGTTTAAGCATTTTAGAAAACTGTCCTTTTTGACATGTGCAAATTACTCATACAAGCCTGATCTGCAACCTGAGTCTCTTTTGCTGCAAGTTAAGACTGTTTTCTGGATCTTGATTTGAAAATGATTGAGGATAACTTATTTTTCTTGACCTTCAGTCATTCTTGTAGCTTTATTTTCCATCTTTCTTCTTGCATTCTTAGATGCAGTATAACCGGTGACAAACAGAATGAAGGATGCCTTCATATGCCTTGTCAGAAGTACATTCCGTCATATTATGACAGTTTTGGTTTTTATTAGCAATTGACACTGTTGATTAATCTTCAGTTTATTGATTTTTTTTCCCTCAGAATTGTTCCTTAGCCCAATATACTCCAAGGTTTGCCCAACAGCAGAATTTTATTCTCATCCCAATAGATTTGTCTCCTATTTTAAGACCATTTCTATTTTCTTTTTTTTTAGGGCAATTTCATTCATCACTAAGCTAGTCTGGAATATTCACTTATCTGTCAGTGAGAGTTGTGAGGCCTGGGAGAGGTGTTAGACTGTAGGTGTCCACAAGTGACTTGAGAGTCTAAATGATCTTTGTAGTCATATAATCATAGATCACAGAATCATTAAGGTTGGGAAAGACCTGCAAAATCAAGTCCAACATTAGATCTAATACCACCATGCCCACTAAGCCATATCAGAAAGTGCCACTTCTGGTCATTTTTTTGAGCACTTCCAGGGATGGTGACTCCACTACTTCTCTGGGCAGCCTGTTCCAATGCTTAACCTATCTCTCAATGAAGAAATCTTTCCTAATATCCAACCTGAACCTCCCCTGAGGTAGTTAGACTAGTCAATAGAGTCAATGGAGATTAGAGACAATTAATCTCACTCTTATTTAGACAGCCACATTTGGTCAGCTGAACAGATCATTCATTTTATCCTTCATCTCTAATTAATGTTAATTCAGTGTAAACATATCAAAGGAAGCCTTTAGGTCTGCTTTAGCTTGGAAGACATTATGAAAAAACATCATAAAGCTCTCTTAGAAAGGCATTAGAGCAATTTTATAGCTTGAGCCGTAGGAACTGAAAGTAGGAGCCCCAATTACGCCTTTCTTTCTCATTTCTTTGTTCACATGGAACAGCTCTGCCTCTCACCTGCCTACTCCTAGTTTTTAATTATGAAAATATTATGGACGAATCTTGTTATAGAGCAAGATTAAAAGCTTATTTTTCTTTGAGTCTGTTAAATCACAGTATGTATACTTTCTCTACAAGGACTCTATCCAAAGGTAAAAAGGAGCCCCAAACTTCACAAATCTTTAGTTTATTGTTCCTTGGCAAAGTCCTAGTGTTTACTTGGATATATTAATTTGGGATAGTTTATTATTACTGTAATTCATAGGTACTATATTTTCTTGTCATAGGTGTTTTTCTGAGTTTGTTGTCAAATAAGCAAAATAGTGGTTAATATATGTGAAACTTCCTTGACTGTTAGTCAACTTCATGAAATTCTCAGGCTTTAAGCCATATGTGAAAGGTGTATGACATGATAGACATAAGTTTTGTTCTCTTGAGAAACAGGCCACATTCCTTTCAAATGCGCAGTTTGACATTCTTTGTGAATGCCCAGAGAAGACTTTGTGATGTGTAAGACTGTGATGATAATATCATCTCTTAGGCACATTTGTGCCATAAGGCTCCAAAGTTTTCCTCTTCTGAAATGCAGGTGTCTGACGTGGGATTCTTCTCATCTATTTGTAGATGTCTGCAATGTGAATATTTGTATCTAAGCATGTCACCTTAGGAGAGGAGTGGGTATTCTGGGGAGTTATCCAGCTTACCTATTTTTGACATTTATTTTTTGGTGGGAAGAGCCTTGTTAGAAGGGTCTGTTTCTCTCTTCTTGTGTCCTATTAATGAGTGGGCTGAGGCCACCCACTATCATCAGCTGCACTCAAGACCAGTGTTTCCAGAGGACCAGTGCTGTAGCAGCAGGCAGCTCTCACTGAGGCCCACAGAGAAAAGGGAAACAGCTCTGGGCCATTCTTTGAGTCACCCTCATTGATACCAAACACTGAGGCAGTGCATTACAGCTGGCAGTGGAGCTTGAACTCTCAGAAGCAAAAGAATACTAATTTTATTGTCTAGATTTTCAGTATCTTCTCAGTCATTGATAAAATTCTCATCTTCAAAGCACACAATGTCCCAATATTTGGGACGCTTTTATAACTACATCTCCCCCTTTGGCCCTGATGGTGTTGATGTCCTTGGATGATATCCCTGGACTAGATTCACTTTAGAAGTGCAAACAAACCCACATTTTCAGGGCGAAAGTGTTCTTTTCTTTTCATTAGGCCACAGGAAGTATTTTTCATTATAGGTTGTAGTGGAGAACTAGAATCCAGCCAATCTCTCTGGTGCCTTTGTTGTCAGGAAAAAAATATCTATCAAAGCCCGTTTAGTGGGAACTTCAGCCAGACACTTATGAGTGCTGATTCTTTGTTATTTTCTCGTTATGTGGTTCCTAAGTTTCTAAAGGTCTTGACATACATTTTCTACCAATAAGAAAAAATGCCTCCTCATGAGATTTAAGTATGTTGCTTTTATTTTTAATGGAGCCATCTTTGAGCATCTGTCATCATGTTCACTAAATCATCTGTCAATGAAATCCACATTTTTAGTAGCCATTACCTCAGCTCAGGGATAAATGACGTTCTAGCTTTCATGTCTAATCCTCCATATTATTTTCAGGTGGATAGGGTAACACTGAGGCCACATCTTAAATTTATTCTAAAGGTGGTTTCAGATTTCTTATTAATCAGTATATCTACTTGCCAATATTTTTTCCCATGATCCAGTTCAAAATGCTGATCCTTTGTGAACATACTGCCATAGCCAGACAAAGTTCTTCTACAAATCTGTGATGTTCTTTGGTCTTAAACAGCCTTTTTTGTTCAGGATCAAATCTTAAGAAAATGTAGCATCAACTTCAGGCTCGTTCAAAGTGAGTTAATAGACTTCATCAGAGGCACATTTGATGCTATCAGACCCACCAACCCATCCCATAGCATGTACAGCTGGAGCACAAGGCAGTGCCACGGGCTCTGCTGGCAGAGTTGCAGTAGCTGAGGCTGTAGAGACACGGTGCAGTCATTGATACTCATGTTTACGAAGTGTTACATATGGTAGCCCAATGGCTTGAGGGACACCAATCCTTCAGTCTTTGTAATAATGACTGGCTTTCATTTACTGGTGTGACAGCGCTCCTAATGAAACACCCAGAAAGAGCTTCACAGGTGCCGGAACTGGAAGGAAGAAGAGGGTTGCTTCTGTCACTGTTCTTTGATACATTCTTTGTATAGATCTCCCAGCACTGGCCCTTCTTTTCCGGGGGAGGAATGTTTGTCACGAGAACTGAGAGCTGCTCAATACCGTGGTGGTGTCTGTTTATGTGCTTGTGGGGTGGAGAGCAGAGCTGAGCAGGTAATGCACACGCCTTGCTGGGGCACATTACAACATTAGAAACATTTGAATTCTTATGCAGAAGAGATTTCTATTTAGAATGGGTCTTGTCTGCATAAAGCATCCTGAAGTATCGTAGGTACTACAAGGTTAGTGATACTCTATATTATTCCATATAAGACACTTGATGTGAAACACTGCACTGTGTCTTTGCCAGGTATTCTCATTGGTATTATTACAAACAGCAAACAAAGTATATTTGATAACATTTTTACTATGGCTTTTTTTCATAGGAATTAGACCTCATTAGAAATCAGAAGCAGGATTTGTTTTGTGTATTAATAAATTATTAAAACCAGTAATACATAGCAAGCTAACATGCCATTCAGAGTTGTTATTTTAAACCTGTGTCAATGAACAGTTTATTCTGAAGCATTTCAAATGTGTATGCATATGCATTATATACATATAATGTATATATATAGGTAGTGACAAAGCAAGTAGTTTAATACATTTTATGGCTCCAGCCTGGAGTTCTGCATACAGGAACCTGTGTGTGGTCAAGAAGGCTTGCATACTTTTGAACTCTAAGTTGGCCTAATAAAAGATATCATACTACAGTGCTTGCTTTGTCAATCCTGTTTTGCTGGCTCAAAATGACTTGCAAGATTAATTTTCAATTTTTAACATAAAATCCAAGAAAAAGAAGTGTTTACTTACTGCAAAGAGTTGATTCCCTGTTAATGACCCTGAAGGAGGCTTGTACACAAGGTACAGATTGTTGCCAATTTGATGTATATTCATGTTACAGAATATGAAAATGAGAAGTTATACCATCTTGAGGGTTTTGTTTTTATAAGTTAAAAAAGCTTTTAAGTAATCATACTGTGTGTTTGATGGTGGAAATTGGTATGAATGTTTCTGGCAGTGGAATGATGTGATGTGGTTACGCATTTCTGTTTTCACTGCCTGCTCAATATTGGCCTTTTACAAATACAGATTACCATGTCGATGGAAGGAATTTACAGCTTTGGCCCCCTTGTCTCACTCTGTGTTACAGCACCTTTTTTGGTACTTTATGTTGAATATCCTCCCAACTACATTTTTGTGACAGAAAAAAGAAATGTCTGTGGACTGAGATCCTGAAAATGTGTGAGCTTTACTATTTAATTGAATGAAATGAGTATTATTTCCTATTTACCTTGATTTCCTGTGGGGTGAAATCTTGCTCCTCTGAAACCAGTAGCAAACACTCTGCTGTGTATTAGAGGATGGAGAGTCCATCTGCGATCCCTTACCAGCTAGTGACATGGCATACTGGAAGCTCTGAAAAAAACAACCCTTAATAATAATAATGATGATAATAGAAAGAATACTCTTTCAAAAGTCAAAATTTAGGGCTGTCAAATAAAACCCAAGCTGAATACAAAAACTGTATGTATGATGAATTTAATGCTGTTAGTTTGGGGGCCTCACAATCCAGATAGAGCTGCAAGATCCATTTGTGTTCTGCAGGCTGTTACACTGCATCCCATACTTACCTCATCTTGTGGGCAAGGAGCTGCTTGCTCTGACTTCATGGAATTGCAGCTGTATTTGTGGAGTGCTCTCGTCCTTTGGCACTGCCTCTCCTGTACATTAATACAGTTTAAATTCACCAGCATTTTCTCTGGAAGCAAACTTCAAAATTTGTCTTTAATCTTGATGCAATGCATATTCAGAGGTTTTTATTTTCCTGGAGTTTAGTTCCAGAGGAAAACATACTTGACTGGTGCTCCCACCAGCCAGCTGTGGTTTATAATGACAAAAATGAACAGCAAGATACTGCAGTAGAAAAAAGGGGAGCAGAGAAGTGCAGTCCAGCAGCTTCAGAGATATGATTTTGTTCACTTATAAGGATTCCAAAGTGCTTAACAAACATTATTACAGGCACGATGGGCAGCTCTGGCCATTGTGAAAGTCTTCTAGTGCTTCCTGTTTCAATAGTTTGTTTATTTTATTTTATTTTATTTTATTTTATTTTATTTTATTTTATTTTATTTTATTTTATTTTATTTTATTTTATTTTATTTTATTTTATTTTATTTTATTTTATTTTATTTTATTTTATCTTATTTGTTTCATTTATATATTTTAATTTTAATTGCCCAGAGTTCTGCCAATGTGAATGTATTTAGGCTAGATTTATTTTTGTCCACTGCCAGTCTCCAGGTCTTTAAGTTTTTTAATTGAAAAATGGTTGAACTATTTATAAGAAGAAGGCTAGATTTTTACTTGATTAAAAAAATAATAACTGCCCCCTGTGTTTTTGAGCAACGAGAGGCCTTTCTCTGCCTGTGAATCAGGTATGTGCCTTTTGCCATCCTCACAAAACCTTTCAAGTTTGGTCGACTGTTTCAAGACACGGAAAAAACCACAGTTACCAAATATCCCATAGTGGTTTTCTAAAGCCTAACAGCAAATATTTCCAGAGATTTCATCTTCTCCACCTCGCACAGCTCCTTCCTACCATCAGACTTTCCATTCACCGTCCTCACAGGATGACTGAACAGTCACTGGCTGGGGGCACCAGAGGCCAAAACTGAGGCAACCCCTGTTGTGCTGTCCCTGGGCGTTCCTTTGAGCTGCAGTGATGCTCTGCTGTGGATCTGGGAGTAGGGAGCCGGTCTCTCCTCAGCTGGAATGCATCTTAGGGCTCCCAAATTTTAGTTTGCATGCTGTTGTGCAGCCTTCAGCATAGTTTCTCTTTGCTGCTAGCCTGCACACACACAGAGAGTTGGACAACATCAACAAGACCCTGAGCAGCCACATCTAATGGTGAAATGAGTCCTGCTTTGAGCAGGGGGTGGGAATAGACAACATCCTGAGAGTCCTTCCCAGTCTGAGTCCATGGTCCTGTGACTCTTCACTGACCATTTCTCCACTAGTGTGTGTATTCCTAAAGGCAGCATTCTAGTTGATGGGCTTCTGTAGGTATGGTGCACACAGTGGAAATACTATTTATTACTTTATTTTTAAAAGCGAGTGTATTCAAAACGCCTCATTAAGATAATATTCAAGATGCATGGACAGGTATCCTAAAATTAAGATTAAAAAAATGATCTCTGCAACCTCAGTATGCTTCCAACATGTGTTTATGTGGAAACACTGACTCTAGTTTTGTGATTGCACTGTGTTTTCACTCACATGGCTCCATCTCTGTATCCAGAGCAGATCTAGCAGAGATCTGCTCTGGAGATGGAGCAGCACCAAGAAGGATTGGTGCATGCAGAACTCTAGCTCATTTGTTGAGAAGGTGCAAGGTATTTTCTGATTGAAACAGGGCATGGTAGAAAAAGAAAACAAGATCTTCACATTTAGATATTTGAAGCTTGTTCTGGAGAGCTGGAGAGTATCCTTGCCTCTTCTACTGTCTTCCTGTGTGGTAATGGGCAGACATTTCCCCAGTGGTTAATCGCCAAAAGACCATTTCTGCTCGTTCCAGTAGTATCTGGAACATGATGACTGTGCAAATGTCATCCTGCAATCACAACTCTTTCTTTGGTAATGTCATCTATGATGTTTCATCTAATAAAGCCTTCATCAAGTCAGGTTAGGTAATTATTGCTTCCTTATATCTGTTTATCATCTAATGTTCACCTTCTTGTTTATATTTCTACTTTATACTTATAAATATTTATAAACAATTATTTATCAATGTATTGGGCAAACTATCTTGAAAATCTCTGAAATTCACTGAAATATTCAGGCAGCATATGAGATTGTTTTTCAAACCTCAGCAGGATTAATTAGATCCTGCAGTTTATTCATTTGCACTGTAGTCAATTGGAGTCTTACTTGTGGAAAGTCTGCAAGACCAAAAATTATGCCCAATGGGCACATAGCTCCATAGTAGAAAATGTCAGCTCCAGATGGTAGTATTTCTGACTTCTCAACCGTTAGATTCTCTCTACTCCCACACTTTTTCTCTCTTTCTCAATCAGCTTTTCTTGCATTTTTATGTGAGTGGGTTTTTTTTTTTAATGGTTCTTAGAACTTAATGTATATATGGTACATGTTTTCATTTACAGATCACTGAAATAGATAGGCAGATAAATAGATATGGTTTTCTGAGCTTGTGAAATATGTAGCGTAATATAAAACCCTCTTCTAAGTCTGCTTTGTCAAATTTATCAAATGATATTTTTAAAATTATATTTCTGGAGTATATTTTCAGCATTTCTTATTGTTGTTCTTAATCTGTGTTTGACAGTCGCTTAATCTGTCTGATATAACTGGAATGAATAGCAGTATTTAAAAAATATGGCTTCAGGGACTCCTCAGGAGGTTTCTTTGAAAGTGTACATTTACTAGTTCATCTGTAAATTTATTTTATGAGGTGTTTAAACCTCAAGAAAACTGAAAAGCATAACATTAAAGCCTGGTTTACATCTACTGAAGTCAATGGGAACTTTGCAATTGATTTTAATGGTAGCCTATGCCCTCTAATTATGAAAGTGGCAAGGATGACATACACAAAACCACAAGGAGAATTTTTTGTTTCATCATATCCTAATTCTGTTTGCAGATGCATTTGTGAAGTACAATGTGGTTCATTCTTGAATTAAACAGTTCAGTGTTTGGACCTAATTCTGAACCATGCTGACATTTTAGGTTGTGTTTTCCTTCTCGACAGATCGCAGACTACTCATTTTCTCTGGGGTTCATGGAGGTGACAAGGTAAGAAATCCAGCTAAATGTTCAAATTTTCAAAAGGCTTTTGAAAATTACACTTTTGATTTTGATCTTACATCTGCACTATGGTGTGAGTAATGGAAGAAGTTGATGAAGCAGTTTTCTTTGCAATTATTTTGTTTTTTTCATGTGATCCATTTTGACAAGGTTTGTGGAAATGCATGTAATATCTGTAGCACAAGTCTACATGTTTTCCCTGAAGGTTCACTACAGTGTAGTAGAAAGTTTCCACCACGCTACTGTAATTCCAGGCATCATTTTTTTATCATGTTAGTGAAAGTGAGTGAGAGTACCCCACAACAAAAAAAATACTCACAGAATTCAGCTTTTTTTTTGTGTTAGTGCAACAAGCACAGCAGTCTGAACTGGCTAGATATGATAAGTAATCTGTAGTAGTTAATAATGCTAGACAAAATTTCCCACAAGCTTCTTGCTGAGTCTGCTTTAGACATTACTCATTTGGTGGCCTAAATACTGGTCTTGCTTCACACTTTTAACACTTGTGAAAGATGGAGATATTTTGTTGGTAACTGGAGTTGGTAGAGCTGCAGATAAGAGTTTGCCAAAAGTGTTTGGTTGCTCAGTTGAAAAATGTCACTTGTGGAGGGTGGAAATGCTGTCCCTGGGGTGCATCAGCTGCAGTGGAGCTGCAGACAGAGCTGAGCTGAGGGGCTGCTGCCTGAGCCCTGCTGCTCCCCCTGCCAGCCCTGGGCTCTTTGCTAGGCTGAGCAGACTGATGACATGGTAATAAATACTGAAATGGATAAAGTCACCTCTTCCTCCAGACCCCAAGTCTCCCCTACCCCAGCATAGCCTCCTCCCACCTGGTCCATGCAATGGGCTAGCAGCTTTCTAGCTTCCTCCCTTGCCTCCTGCCAGACTGGGGGCAGATGAGACCTTTTTGGTCTGCCCCCTCAAGCCTGCTGAGTCCTCAGGCTGCTGCCCCTTTTGGTTATCCTTCCCTAAGGCTCCACTAGAGATTGCTTTTTTTGAGGTATCCCAGTATGAGGGCTGCCAGGAGTCCAGCAGCCCTGGTGTTTTGCTGCCCAGTGATGCAATTGCTTTGGGAATGACCTGGAAATATTGTATACTGTCTTTCTCAAAAAACCCAATGTGTCATAAATTCTTCCTCAGGGAAAAAAAAATATTATTAGTATTTATTGCTGGCCTAAGACAAAATTTGTATGTGTCAAAACTACTTTGGTACAAGTTAGTAAAAGAGAACCATTCCAGATGGCTGCTGTAGCCCTTAGTTCATCTTTGCAGTCTAGACATGGACAGAGATCTCTGTAGTATAATTAGAGAAATAAATGACAACTGGAAATTATGTGTCTAAGTGAGACTTAAACTTGCTAGATGGAGGTTGGAGGAAGCTGTGCAGAAGTAGGGATCTATTTCTTAAGGAACCTATTAATATGGTAGATGAAATACTTCTTCAAATGCCCTCTCAGTCAATCCTGTTTTGCCTTAGTTTTGAGGACTACTGTGGCTTCTATGGAAGAATAAAAATAAAATAAATTTGAAGTGTTCACAGGTCTACTGTATTTACACTAAATATAAGACTAAATAGAAACAGGACTGTAATTAAGGCTCCTTATTTTGAAGAGGAAAATTTTTGTAAACTATATGATTTAATTACTCAAGTCAACCAGATTGAGGAGCCTCGGGGTTGAAATGTGGAGGAGGTGTAAAGTTTTAAAAGTTTCAGATATGAAAGCTACCTAGAACTTGTATTCCAAACAAAAGACAGTTGGGAAAAACACCTTGTCTAATTTGATGGGTAATCATCACAGAAAAGATGTTCGTAGGTAATGCAAGGACAGAGGAACAAGAGGGATCAGAAGAGAAAGTTGTATCTCAGAGGTAGGATATGCAGGAATAAAGCACAAACAAGTGAGAGGAGCTTGAGAAAAACATTCAGGCAGGATTTGAGTAAAAAAGTTCTTTTCCAGAAAAAATGTGGGAAAGGAAAGAGAAAGACTTGTACAGTGAGGAGGAACTCCCATCTGTGTGGGATAAACTAATGATGATCTAGCAACAGGGCAAAGTCTGGAGGCTTTCTGAGGGTGTGGAAATGGAGATAACCAACTAAAGAGGAAAAAATCTTAGGACAGTTCATGGGTAGTGGGATAACTGTTGTTCAGAATTCAGAAGGAACAGGTCTATGAAACCATGTGTGGCAGTGTCTCATGAAGAGCAAAGGGACCATGTGGCAAGACAGTTCCTCTGTGTGTGAAGGGAGCAAAGGCTGGTGTGAAGATTGGCCTATTGTTCTGACCTCAGGGGTGCAAAGCTTTAAAAAAGATATTGAAGGAAAGAAATTTCTATATAGTAAATGTGGGGTAGGAGGGGGAAAATTCATTAAAAAAAGCTTCCACCTTGAACATGGTATGCAAATCCGGTACTTTGACTTACTGGAACAGTGACATCTTGTAAAAGCTAACCTTTCTGGATTTCAGTAAAGAGTTTCTGAGGTACAGGAACATATTTGATATATCCCCATTAGATATATCTCTGAGAAGAAGGAGACAAGTACAGAAGTAGGGGAAATGTAAGGTGGAGAAAAGTAGGAAATAGCAATTCTCTGAGTGAGTTTATCTGCTGGTTTGGGTCAGGTAATTATGCTTTTTTTTCCCCCCATGGACTGACATTATATCCTGTGCAGTTTGCAGTGTTTAGCGGTCTTGTGCAGATGCAGAAGGTACTCACAGTGTGTATTCTCTCTTGCTTTGCTCTTACCAGAGTTTAAAATATAAGACATTTTGTCTGAAGGCATTTGTCTTTAGATGGAGAACTGTAAGTGTCATTCTGGTGTTCAGGGTAGGATTGCAAAATGACAAACAACTCTGAGAAAGGGAAATGGTGTGGAAAGGAAAAAAAGACATGCAAAAGAGAAGAAATACGAAAGTATGTAACACTCAGGAACTTTTAAACTTCCACTGTGCAGGGAGCTGTTGAGATTCTGGATCTGTATCACTTTCAGCAGGCATACTCCCATATAGCATCAACTATTCCCAAAGGGAGGGAAACAGTGATGTACACTTCCTCTGCTGCCCTGTGGTCTGGACAGGGAGACTCTGTCCAGGAAAAAGCACAGTGAGCTTTCCTTAGGGGTGGTGAGGGTAGCATATACTTGTGCCTGCAATCAGATCTGACCCACAAACAGATGTGCAGATGGATGGGTTGGTTCAGGTTTCTGGGAGCTCTGGTTCCCTACACAGTATTTCACTTCCTAGTGCACACTGCATCCCCTTGCACACTGGAGACTCCCCGTGCTCACCAGCCTTTAGTACTCTGAAGAAATGGACTCACTTCCCCAGTTGTAAAACTGGGTCTTCCAGACCTCTTCAGGCCAATACAGAGTGACTTATATGTTACCTGGTATTTATCCTCATGGGACAAATACCTGATTGCTGAGGAGTGCCACGCAGTGTCTGTGCAGCCCAAAGAACTTGCTGCACCCGACAGATAAACAGTTCCCTCTGACTTTATTGCAAAGGACTATGGTTGTAAGGAGAAAAATTTCTCTGAGGCAAATGAAAAAGCTCATGCTGATAAGGATTCATACAAATACAGAAGTTATGTAGGTAAGACAAGTAAAGAAAGCCCAAGACAAAAGAGAGGAAGGTAAGGACTTATTTTTGAAGGAAAGAAAGTACTCTTAGAAGTAGAGAACCAACTAAAGTTAGAGGAAGCTGGTTACAGGGGGAAGAAATGTATGTCCCTCAGGCACAAAAAAAGCTGAACATGCAAAACTAGTGAGAAAATGAAGCCATGGTGTCATATACAGTTATGTCTTGTTCTGTGTGTATCAGTTTGAAGTAATGTTTAAGTTTGATGTTAGAGGTCACTTCTGCAGAGCCTGTGGCTGTCCCTGAGGAGGTCAGCTGGAGCCAGGATGACTTTGAGGAAGAGCTTTTTGGTCATTGTGTGGTTTAGCAGCTAAGGGAGTTTGGATGAGCCGTGACTCATCAAGGGGCATATGCTGCTTGGTGGGGGAAGGGATGGAAGGACTTCTATGGGAAATAAAGCTGGAAACACATTGCCAGGAGTGATGAGTGCTTAAAAATATTGCAGCTGCAGTGCTCTGGTCCAAACCAGTTTCCCAATAGCTGCTGAATAAGAAGTTGGAGGGATCTATAGCAATCACGCGCATCTCACGCATCATCTCAGAGAGCAAGAGTTAAAGTGTTGAAGTTAAGACTGTCCTAGGTGAAATAAAGAGAATGGGATATGAAAGCGTTCCCAAGTTTATTCCATGCAATGTGAGTTTGATAGGTAGAGAGTAGAGAGGAGAAAAATGTGGCCATATTCAGAGCTCTTATCCTTGTGCAGAGGTTTATTGGAATCCCAGGCTATTTGTATCCCCATGTACGGCAATAAAAACTGGAATGACTGCTTAAGGGTGAGCAGCAACCTGAGCTTAAACTCAAGCTGACCTCTAATCTGACACAAAAAAACTGTGTTATCCCTTTGAGATTGGAAGTATCTTTTTGCTGGATTCTAGCAGAGAATGGAGACTGTCATGGTCAATCATTGATCATGATGTGCTCGAGGAGACACTCCTTGAGCTAAGTGGAAGCAGCTAGAAAACCTTTTTCACTAAACCTCCTCAGGCTCTAGCTCTAAAAAGCAGGAACATATTTGCACAAGCATTTTCTTCTGCTATTTCCTCTTTGCTTTTCAGCTAGCTTGAACCTTGTGGGGATGTCCACAGATCTGGTGTTAGATCAGTCTCTCTGCTTCCATCCTGCTGCTGTTTGCAGCAAAGTGTTCACCCTGGCCTATTCTGAAAGCATTGAGATGCAGCTGGGCTCATTGTGAAGCCACTGCTTTGTTAAAGAGGTTAAAAAAGTTAAACTGCAGTAGCCATGTTTCCAGATTATGATAGTCTTAATTGTATGTGTGACAAACAAGGACAGTAGAAACAGAAGTATGTACAGCCATGGGTAGGACTGAAACTCTGATCAACTTTGCAAAAAATATGTTCAAAAAAACTCTCCAGATCTAAACTATCTTTTGAAGTCTTGTGTGTCTTATATTTATGAGTGAGTTTCTAGAAACACCCCCTTCTCATGTGTTTGCATTTACAAAAAAAAAAAATTTTTTTGGAAATCAACCTTTTAACCATCAAAACAGTGCAGTGCTGCCTTCTTTTCACAAATGGGAGAACTGAAGGAACAGAGCTGTGATGTTACCTGTTCAAAGCCATAAAGGAGGACAATGATAAATCCAGGTGTAGAAGTCAAGTCTCCTAAATTGCCATCTAATGCCATAACAAGTCAGGGTAATCAAAAGAAAGTTTGCTTTCTGATGTTACAGTGAGGTGTGCCATAGCAACACCTAGGTATTTATCCAAGGGGAACACATTTGAATGTATATATTTGCCTATGCTCTTGTAAATACTTAGAAAGGTTTCTTTGAATGCAAGTCCTGAATTTAATATATAGTAGTTTTCTTTATAACTATTTTCTTTCTGCCCACAGCAATTTCCTCAAAAGTTATGTTTAAAACAGTTTAGAGTCCAACTTCAGAGTCTTCTTCAGGATCCTGAGCACCTTACACTTCAGCTTGCATTTACAGAAGACAGTAGATGGTTTGCAGCTCAGAAAAAGGAAATAGAGTTATTTATTGTTCTTAGCATTGGAAATCACTTTTAGAAATATTGCTGTAAATGTGTTGGAAGTCTCAAAAGCTCAGGTCTGACTCTGGTTTAGCTGTAGGGGAGGCTGTGGCAAGAGACCCAGCATCAGAGGAGCTGTGAATATGGAAGCTCATTGCAGAGCCTAACGCTGCCCAGTGCATTGAGCAGGTTCTGTCACAGTTTTGGCAAAAGTACACATTGCTTTCTGTCTCTCACACTTGTGTCCTCCCATACTGAGACAGGAATATGTGCACAATCCTTGTCTTTGAGATCTAATCTTTTGAGATAGTAAGCACAAATAGTTTCATTAACAGCTGATTTTACTTGCAGTTGAGAGTTTGGAGCAGCCCAGCAGCTTTTTGCATTGGGTAGAGAGGGTTTCCTTCTGCCTCTTACCTGGGTCTGAAAGAATGATACTTTGGGCTTCCCAAAACAGGGCTAGAGTCCAGCACAGAAACACCACGGAAACACTGGCTTAGTAGTAGGAAGCTTTGTGGTTTATTAAGAGCAAATATTAAATCATATTGAAAAATGATATTACTTCTAAAAAAACCCCTCCTTATAGCAGCTTTACAGTTTCCAAATCTTCATTTTCCATAGTTGGCCTGCACACGGGTGATGAGCATGCTCAGGGAATATGTCTGGTTAGCAACAATCAAACCTCTAAAATATCTGCAATTCATCCATGCTTCTCCCACCAGCAGGTGTCATTCTGGAAAAAGGAAAATATTTTAAATTCCTAACTGGAGAATTTGGCTGTGACAAAGAAGAAGAAAAAAAAGTTTGCTTAAAATATAGCTTTTGAAGGTTAATTACTCCAAACTAAAATGAAGAGAAATCTGGCTGGTCTGCAATTCTTAATAATCTTTGTGCAGTGTGTAATCTTGACCTATAAATAATAAAGGGCAGACAATTGGTAAGGCAAACCAATGTCTACTTAAAGCTGTCTTCTGCTTTTTACTGTTTTCTCTGATGTGTTTACCACTGCTTACTCACTGCCCCCCTCCATGACTATGAAATCAGCAATATTCATCAACCTTCCCACAATAAACAATGAATTAAGGTGCTGAATTCAGATCTCATTTGCTTCAAGGTAAATTTGAAGCAGTCTCATTGAAGCAACTGAAAACATAAATGTTTGGAATTCAGTCTGAAACAACCTAAACTAGTATTTAACTTTCTACTCCATAAATAAGCCTCAAGCAGAAAATAATCTCATAATAATTATAATGTCTCTTATAATGTTTATGTTTTCCTTTAAGTGTTCATCTGGGTATTAGCTGCAACCTCCTTTACTGTGTAGAGACTGTTTGTGATGTCTCATGAGCACAGTGAGAAAGCTGTGTCAGAGCTGTAAAGAACCAAGACCCTGCTGGTTCATTGCTGAGGGCTCCTGGTTTGTCAAGTCGAGTCTTTGGCTGTTAAAACCAAACTTACTCTGAAATCCATGCAGGAGCTGCCTTGACCACCCTATATGCTACTGGAAACCCATCACAGCTCTGATGATTATAAATATTTTTCTGTCTTTCTGTCTTTTGTGTTTATCCAGATCCCTTGTATCTCTATTGTCCTTTTACATTAAATAGTCTCCCCCTACCATTTGCATTGACATGTAGCTGAGAGATTTGGGCCTGAGCATCCTAGCCTGAACAAACCCAATTTTCATTTGTTTTCTTCCAGAAGCTTAGATTTCCAATCCTCTGGCATTACTTTAAGTTAAATTGCTCTGCTTTAAACAAAAGCGCACAGAAGTGTGCCTCCTTCCTTGCTGCCTTGCATACAACATTAATGCAGGAGCTTCCACGCCCCTCTAGAAACACTTCACCTGCTACATCTCAGCTCTGTATCTCATTTCTTCCTTGTAGCTTCATCACAGTCATCTTCCCTTTGATTAGTCCAGCCAGGCTTACCTTCTCAGCCATTTCTAGAAGGCCTACAAAGGACTGAATGCTACTGTGATATGATGGCCCACCAAAATTCTTCCTGGAATCAAGGGGAAATTTGCTTGTGGGAAAACATGAAAGCAAGTTCCAAGGCTTGGCTGCAAGGAGGACATTAAAGTGGGAATGGATTTTACCTTTTTAGAATTTTCATTTGCAACAAAGGGATGTAAAATAGTTGTCCTGTTGGCAGCCATGACTTTTCCAAGATGTTATTTAATTATAAATGTAACAACACTTTTGAACAGTACCAAGCACTCAGTTGCTGAGTTAAAAAAAATAGTATGTAAACATAGAATTAAAAACTTCACTCCAAAGCAGCTAAAAGCTCTATTCTTGGGTTTGCATGAGGCCTGTATTAATGTCTTCTGACTTTTTAAGTATTTAACTTTGAAAATGTAGTGGTATTCTAAAATTTGAAGTCAGAAAGCATAAAATTGCAAATATGCCTAGTTCATTATGGCCTTTATAGGATGATAACAAGATAACAAGCCATGATAATCTTCAGCAGGTTTTTGTACAGTAAAGAATGAGATTTAGACAAAGTTATTTCTTTAAAGTTTTTACTATTTTTTCTCAGGTTTTTAATTAAGTGAAATTGTATAAAATTATGTTTAGTCTCTTTTGGTTTTTAATTTTAGTGGTTTATTTTACTAGTTTTAGACAAAACTCCTGTGCCTAAACATAGGCCTGTGCATTCTAGAGCTTGTAGGAATCCCATCTGGCCTCGCACTGCCAGTTCAAAGGTGTGGGATTTTGTCAAAGGTCAAAAGTCTCCTGTAGGTCCCACAACATGCCAGCCCTGGGTACTCCGGGGTATCCTAGCAGGCATTAGGTGCCTTCTTTCAGGAACGCAAACTTCCCCTTTATAAAACTGCTGTAAATGGTAATATGCCTCAGCAAATGCTTAAGAAAATTAAAGATATCACGTCTGGGAAGGGAATTCCCCCTCAGGTGCTTTATTTCAGGTCAACAAGGCCTAGAGGCAGGAGAGTTCTTTCATATCTAACAAGGACAGAGTTGCTGTATTCAATGGGATGCTGTCAAGGGTCTGTTTTGAATTCCAGTGGCTGAACTGAACCTGTGTGTGAGCTGGGAGTGGCTCTTGTTGAGCAAATGCATCACGGAGGTCCTGGCCAGGAGCCTGGGGCTTCTCCTCAGGACTGCAGTGGTTGGAGGTTCAAAACTCTTGGGAGTCTGGCTAAAGGAAGGTTAATTCCCAGTTTTGGGCATGATGAGCAAACTAATTTTCCTGAAGAAAGTGGTAATTTCAGGTAGCAAGACACTTAGATAGACACAAGAAATACTTCTTTAATTAAAAAAACCCCTTTTTAATTAAAGAAATGAAATTAAAAAATTCAATAATTACATGCACTATTAGAAACTTATGTTAATCAGGTCCAGTTTTGATGGTCTGTTGAATAAGAGGAAAGTTAAAAATCTTGACTATGCTAGTCAGTATAGTTATATATAAATTGCACAATGTGGGGTTGAGCATTTCTGAATTGTTATTTTATAACAAGAGCAATTTGTTGCATATAATGCATAAAATTATATATTGTATATGTATAAAATACATAACTCATCCTAAAATAAAATTAAAGCTAATGGAAAGTAGTGATTTCTGTATAAAATCCACCATAGGCATTAATTAGGATTGTGTAGACAGAGAACACTTTCCTGTGAACTTTTTAAAGTCACTCATTAGCATTATGATTGATAGGAGATTGGACTACTTTTGTAGAAGCTAAAGAAATGATATTGTTACAGAAAAGATCATGATGGACAGAGCAATCATAACATCTGATTCAGTGATGTCCAATATTAATTTTATAGTTTGGGAGTGAGAGAACTGTTTCCATGTACTCTGTTGTTTTGGTTTTTTTTTTAAAGTATTTATCAATCTTTTTCAGGATGGACTCCCAAGGCATGTCTGCAATGGTTGTTTGAAACAAGAAACAGATACCCTCTTGCTGTCATTCATCTCTGATCACTGGGAATCTGAGCTTGAAGGAAGGTGAAAGAAAACTCCTACCGAGAACTGGGAATCATTTGTCTCGTAAGAGGAGTATACTGGCATTTTTTAAAGCTCTACCAAATATGAGGACATGTGATAAGAGTTTATGGACTGGGAATTAATTGAAAGATTGTGAAATGGGAAAGAATTCACATTATGGGAAGTATTAGGGAACTACAACCTAAGCACTCTGAAATTTGTGACCAAGCCCACAGAATACCTAGAGGTGATGGAACTATCTTAGATGACTGTTGTTTTAAAATATATTTTGTAAGCCCCTGCACCCTTTCCCAGACAGACTGGGAAAATACATTCCTTTTATTAATATTACTCCAGGGGACTGGAGGGTATTCTGAGCAGTGAAGCATACAGTTTATGGGACTTGCTACAGAATTCAGATTAAAAAAAAAGGTAGTGCTAATTTGTACCTGGGAGTTGGTATCTGTTTTAAAAATTTCTTTTCTAAAGATAATTTTTTTACATTTTCATATGTATTAAATAACACACCTATATGATGAAACATGAAATATATAATTAAAACAATGGCTATAAATATAGAATACTATCTAAATCATATGTGTAAGTGTTAAATAAACTGTTTCATTTCTAAAGGTTACAGAAAACACTTAAAGATTTTTTCCACCTCTTCCCCCACTAGTTTTTAATATAATTGCAGTTTTAGAGCTAATCCATGCATTAGCTTTTTAACATTTGCAGTTGTGTTAAATTTTACTGAGGAACAATTTAATTTGGGGAAACCATTGAATCTGTGGTTTGTGTTGTTTGAACAAGAAGTCCTCGAGCATTTGTCCAAATACCAATATTTTTCCCTCACTGGCAGCTGTATATTTGTGGTCACCTGATGGTAATGGATGCAAAGACCCTGTGCAGCAGCAGTGCCTCTCACAGGGAATACCAGGAGGGAAATTGGAAGTAATCAAAGCACACAGAATTTGCTCTTCTTGGTGGAGGTCTCATGTAGGCAGCACTTAAATGACACTTTATGTTTCTGGATAAGGTGAAGGTAAGAAATAGAAACTATTTGAAAGCCATTGCTTATGTTCCCTGGAATGGGCTGTGAAAAACAACTCTTATGAGACCCAGCTTTACAGTGAACATGAGCAGAGCGGTGTCATCAGCAATTCTGAAAACGTGTTTACAATGGTTGGGGAAATATTTAGTCAGCATTAAAATATGTTAGCTCAGACACAAATTTTAGATGTCTACTGCACTTAACAGTTCCAATAACTGGTTTCATTAAGATTTTTAGTGATACAAATTAATAACAAAAGTCAGTTAATACAGAGTGCAGCTATGAGACCAAAATACATGTGGTTTAAATGTAGAGTTAAATGTTAGCATTTCCCTATAGAGAAAGGTTATTTGGGCAGTGGTATACTGACATTATCACCACCCACAGAGAAAAGGACCTGTTGATCATGTTGGTTAAGCAGAAATTCAAAAAAGGAAAACTGTAGGTCTAGAGGGTTTGCTTGGTGTAAGTGAATCACACAGGAAAAATGCTGATACCGAGGGTTGTTGTAGTGACTTTCTTTGATGGTTAAAAAGAGAAATAAGCACAGGATATTTTTGTCAAGTTACAGGATTTATATTGCTTCTTGCTAGGTAAAATTTATCTTAGTTATTAATATAGTGGAAAGTTAAACGATGATCATGGAAATATGATAATAAGTGCTGTTGGAAAACAAAAAGAAATTATTTTCTTTGTCCATTTAAAATATTCTAATGTGTTAACAGTTGGGCTGAAGGGCTGCTAAGAACATGAATGTGGAAAATAAAGGAAAGCTTCTGTCAAGAAGATGTTTCTGGATACTGCCATGCTGTTTCTGGTAAATCATATCTGATAAGATACTGGTGAACAACCAGCATTCATTTAGCAGAAAATAGTGCTATCTGTATGTCTGGATTTCTGTTTGAGAAAGCCTTTCTAATAATCCTACTGGACCTAGCTAGAAAAAAGTCTAATAAGAAGAAGTTACTAATTTGCCGCAACTCTGCCTATAAGCTTCTTTTATTATTCCTGGAAGAAAATGATGTAAAATTGGATGGGTTTGGGTAATTTAATACGGACTTGGGACTGCACAGAAAAGCCAGATATAGCATCACTGCATGAAGGGAGATCTTGTCTCTGACCCTCAGTCAGTCAGCCAGCTTGAGCACAGACTGAGCTACCCCAGGCTACCACTCCTGTGCACTTTGGCTTTTGAAACTTTCCGTGTAAGATATAGTTTCAGCATGAAAAGTCAAAATACAGCGGTTTACAATCACTTTTGCTTTGTTTGAAGCTAAAACTCAAAACAAAACTCCTGGAGTATAGAACTGCATGAAGTAAAACATAAGAAAGTTAACACAAAAACTCTGCAAACTGAGCAAGCTAGTTTCACTCAGCTTTCACATGAAAAGCTCATGTGAAAGCTTTTGAAAGAACCCCTTTCTGCAAGTTCACTTTTCAACTGCACATGTGTGAGATGTCAAAAATGAGTTGGTTTCACAACCCCATGGCACAGATAAACAGCACAGCTCTAAAGGTCTTGCTCTCATTCTCTGTCTTGGCTTATACTTTTTTCTTCTGCCAAGAGATGAAGTTTTCTCAGTTCTAGGTTAGTTACATTGAGCTTTTGTTCATCTGTAGAACAAGGAATTTTTGATAAGACCCAAATTCAGCCTGCATGTTTTTTATAGTTGTATCGAGCACTGAGAACTCATTTCCCAAATCTTTATCAATGCTCTAAGTGGCTCCTAGTCCCAAAGTGAGAGTAGACACTTCACTATTTGGTATTTCAGGGGTACTGAACACCTGCTGCTGTTCCTAGCTGGTATGGGAGCTGCAGGAACTCATGCCCTGGTGAAGATGCCTCATCTCGAGGTGCTCTTATTCACAGTGGGACAGTCAGCAGTCCTCTGCTCTGTTTTCAGCTTTTGTAAAATTTTAGTGAAACACAGCAAATTGATGCTGCACTGATATTGAGCTGGTTCCAGCTGGCTGGTGCAGTGCTATGTTTTGGATTTAGTATGAGAATTATGTTGATAACACACTGATGTTTTAGTTGTTGCTAAGTAGTGCTTACTCTGAATCAAGGACTTTTCACTGTCTCATGCATTGCCAGTGGGCAACTGCACAAGAATCTGGAGGGAGCATGGCCAGGACAGTTGACCTGAAGTAGCCAAAGGGATATTCCATACCACAGAACATCATGCCCAGTATATAAACTGCTGCAGTTTGGCCAGGAGCTGCTATCAGTGCTTGGGGGTGGGCTGAGCAGTGTGTGGTGAACAAATGTATTGAGTATCACTTGTTTCTGCTGGGTTTTATTTGCACATCCCCTAGATCCCCAGTGTATTTTCATTACAATTGTTATTATTTTAATATTTTCTGTTGTTTCACTGCTCATCTCAACACAGGAGGTTTACTTTTTATTTGAATTCACCTCCCCATCAGTGCAGGTGGGGAAGTGGGGAAGTGAGCAAGTGGCTGTGTGGTACTTGATTGCCATCTGGGGTTAAACTGTAAGAGACACAGACACTTTCAACAGAGCATTGCTGAGTACTTATGAGTTCAGACAGCTCAGAACCCCTTTGTTTGCTGGGCAGCTGATCCATTTGCTTTCCCCCAAAATACTGAGGAGCTGAACTCCTGAGTTTTCTAACTTATCACTGATGGAGAAGCAAGACCTCAGTAGCAGTGGGGCTAAGGTAGGGGACTTCTAGATGTAGCACTCACACTTTGGCAACTTAGTTGAGAAGAGCTAGAGTGATGCTCAGAAAAAAAATTATATAAAATAATCAGTGATCTTGTGTGCATGTATTTTGGTTATTCATGTGCCAAAATTTACCAGTGAATTGGTATAGAAAAGTGCAAAGGGAATGGCTGAGTACAAAATTTTTAGGGTGTATTGAAATGTAGGTCACAGGCTTGAGCTACACAAGACTTATTGTGAGTTGAATTTACAATATAATAACTCACCTTTGCACAAGAGTGAATTTTTTATAGTATGATCATATGTTACAAAAAAAAAAAACCCAAAACATTGGACTGTTGGTGGAACACAAATATTATGTGACTCTGAATCTCACTTGGTATTTTAAACCATGAGAGTTTAGATCTGAGTCATCATAACTTGTAAGCAGGAGATATATCTCTCTCTATATATGTATGCATGTATAGCATGCAGGCTGAAAACAAGGCTTCTGTCTTGGGGTCATTTCCCTCTCAAATTGTAGATTTCATTCTCTGTTAATGTAAATCACTATTGCCTTAATTGAAACTCAGAAGTCAGCTTAGTTGTTTCCAAAATTTGAAAACAAACCTTGGGGGGATAGGCTACTCCTTTCTTCTCTGTTTCACCCCTTTGATTTTCAGAGCCCTTGAGCCATCAGATCACTTTAAACTTTTCTTACACCCCTGCTTCTCCACGGTGCTTCCTGCATGGAGCTGGTGTTAGAATTTGCCCAACCTCTAATTTGTCCCAGCAGAGCATTCAAATCTTGCATTAGAAGCAGAAACATTGTTAGTACTGCTAAAAGAACATCTTTAACCCAAGATCTTTATTGGACAACTCCTGTAGTTAGAGCAAGAGCTGGAGAAGATAGCACATGAGTGCCTGCTAGCAGCCCCAGGGGCACGTATGGGGAAAAGTTATTTTTCTTCCTTTTTACCTGTTCATTCATCACTTGACTTTGAACATGCATCTAGCCAGGCTATGCAGAGAGTGACTTGCTGAAGAGAAGACTGTAAGGTAGGATTAGAGGCTCTGTTCAAGAAAAAATCTGCCTCAGTCTAGAGAACAATCCCACCACAAAATAAAATTAAAAGTAATGAGATTTCCCACTGTTAACTTAATAGCAGCAAACCACATGTTCTAAACAATGTTTTTTGGTTTTTTTTGTTTTTTTTTTTTTTTTTTTTTGTATAAGGACTCATTTTTAGTAACAAACTCCAGACTGTTAGCTCTGCCATTTTTCCAGTGTTGGAGGAAAACGTGGACTCTTGCTGAGCTGTATGGTAAATATCTTGGTTATATCTGAATCTACCACCAGGTAAAAGGCTTCTAAAATGCTAGCATGGAGGAACCAGTTTAAGGTAGAGGAAAGGAAAAAAAAATGGGAAAAAGAAGAAACATCTCTTTGGATCTTTCTATCAGTTATTTTTTTTAGATTATATTTCTTCTGGGCTCCCTAAACGACCCAGGGGTCATTTAGTAACAAACAAGTTTTCTTTTAAAAAGTATTAAGTTATCAAAACATTTGCCTGGTCCTAATATTAAATCCTAGCAGTCAGCAATGTTTAAGTTCATCCATATAATTTTGCTGACTAAGTCATGCTAAAACTTAAAGTTTTCTCCTCAAAATGGTCTTTCCAAATGAGATTGATATTGTGAGAAAAAAAGAAAAAAGAGAAGAACGCCTTCATCATGAGGAATTATGGAATTAATTTTCTTTATATACTCTGTTTGCACAAGACATTTTTGTTAACTCTTAATAAAAATACCATTCAGCTGCTACTTTCATTGTTTTTATCTTGGGACCAATACAACATTGTCATTATTGGATATAAAGTGCTGTAAAAACAAATCTAATTTGTTAAGTTTATTTTGATAAGAAATAAATATAAAGGTAGTGCATAGTTTGTACAGTGCTGCTATCATAGGACTCCTGGGTATAATTTATATAAAGAAAATAAAAAAGCATACATAACTTTCTAGTTGATTTCCTTTAACAGGGCTAATTGAAAACAGTTTCTGTTATTTAAAAGTAATTTATTTTAAATATGCTTTTTAAAACAAAGTTCTTATTGATATCCATTTTAAGTATATTATCTCAGTGTGGGATACAAGTAAAAGGTCAAATCTTGTAGGAGTATTTTCTGTATGACTCAGTTCTGATCATAGATAAACTTATCGGGGAAACCAAATTAGTTAACCTTTTCACTACCAAAAGCTCATTTTAACAGGCTATGATAGTTTCTTTCACAAATACAGAACTTCAAAGCTCACACTTCTGTTCTGAAACATGAAAAGGAGAATGCTAATTTCTCTTTTCTCTCTCTGATAAAAGGCAAAGGTTTGTGATTTTAATATGAAATCAGACTTGTTGAGGTTCAGTATGTAGGCACAGTCAGCAATACATTATTAATTTTTAGTCAGGAACTGCTGTGCATAGTGGTGCAGAAACAGATGCATATTTTTACTTTGATTATGTCTGTAATTTATGGATACTGTTGAATGACGTATTTCTTCTTGCCCAGTAGCATAATCCGTATGTATGGATCTGATTACTGGAGCACTGAAAGACAAAATGGCTGTAGGTGGCATATCTCTGGAAGGCAGCCTCTTTCCATAAGGCTTGATAGGTTGTCCAGTTCCTGCCCCCTTCACTGGTTTGCGCCGTTTCTCAGAAATCCCTTCAGCTCCGCTTCCTCCTTTGTTTCCATCGCAGCGGCACCGACAGTTCAACGACTCGGGTTGTTTCAGTGCTCTAACCCAACCACGCCTGAAACTGCCCTTCTTTCCTAAAGCCAAATCCAGAGTGATTAAAAGGCTTTAATGGGCTTCAGATCTGCGACAACATTCATGTCTGGGAAAATGCTATCAGATGCTAATGTGCCAAAACCCTCTTCATGGCATTTGGCAATCTCACCTCTTATCAGCACAATTTAATGTGGTAGCTGGGGGACAGTTTGACTCATGGAGAGTTTTGCCTGTGAACTCGTTCCTACCACCTTTACTCATTTTGCATAGTACCCACACTCACTGACTTGAGTGAAAAAGTTCTGCTGAGAGGGATTAAAAATGGCCTCTCTCCAAATGGCTCCCAGAGAGATACATTGCAGGCAGTATCCGGAGGAGAGCTCTTGAGACACAGAGATTAATAATATTTCTAATGTTCAGTGAGCACATTTAAAATATCCAAGAGTGAAGATATCTAGAAACCTGGTTTTGAAGGTCAAAGCATGTAGCCTGTTAGCTGAGCTGTAGGAGTATACTGGTTCTGCACAGCCAGAATTTAAAAAAAGCCCCAAGAAATGTCTGTAAGGCTTGTCCCAAGTTGAACTCAAATGGGCTTGGGATGGAAATTTCGCCAGCCCTGGTCATATGCAGTAAAACATTTGTCTCATGCTGGTAGTGGCAATGAAGATTTTTTTCTTCCTTAATTTACAAAATATGAGCAAGTAGGTAGTTAAAGCATTTCAATTCTTCCATGAATGGAATAATTGTGCATGGTATTTTCTAAGCAGAGAAATAACTGGCACTTGGGGAATTACTTTGTCACTCTCAACAAAATGCAATTTCATCCAAATGGGAAAAATAATGCAATTATCTGGGCAGATAATGCAGCACACTTGGCATACATGAGCAGTGAAGATAGTGATGTATTTCATGAACAAGACATGAGTGCTTTGGAAAACTTGTTGGATTGCTTTTAATTATTAAAAGAGCAAATTCATGGTTTCTTTGTGGACTAGTCATACTGTATAGTATTTTCTTTTTCGTTCTATTTAAATTTAGATTGGTTATTCATACTTCCTGGCAGTGGTTATAAGAGGAGGATGACTGAGAATTTAGTAGGTGAGTTAATCTCATTTTTACTGTCTCAAGAGCCACCCACTTTCCCTTCATATGACTCGATACCAGAAAGTTCTTATAGGTTTTGCAGATTGAGACCGGAGTTTTGACCTTTTTCTTTTCTGCCCCGTTTTTGTTGCTCCTCTTTATTTTTCTGCATATTTGTAATTTCCCAGCCCCTCTCAGCAGCCCAGCACTTGGCTCACCCCCACATATGTCTTCTCCCTGCAGACACCGGGCGGGATTGCCCAGTGGGCATTTGAGGTCAGGGAGTGAGTAGAGCGTGGTCAGCTGGCTGCTGACTCAAAGGGCTGAAGTCCTGAGCTCCCCAGCCAAACCACATCTGTAGATCCATGCCCTGAAAATGAGCACACTCCTAATGTCCATAAGGAATCACTCAAACTTTAGGGCTGCTGAGAGTGGGTGGATTTGTGTAACAGGTGAGTGCAATGAGCTATTGAAGCTGTGCTCCCTATTAACGTGTTACAGCTTCTTCCCCCTGGGGTGGGTGGCAGGGGACATAATAACATGGAGGGTTGTAACACAGCCCCACTTTCAGCCTGACTTCTTGCTAAGGTTGTGTATGGGTCTCCTCTTTTCTGTTTGGCCAATTATTTTCATGTGGCTTTTAGAAAAGCTGGTAACTTTGAGATTGTTACCTCATTTGGCTTCTCTGGCCAAGGCGTTCAGCAGCTTTTCAAAGAGAAAAGACACAGATGTGCACATGCAGACACTGACACTGCCTTCAAAACAGGCCCAAGTTAGAGACAGCAGAGAAATCTTTTTGGCATTTTTGCACTAGTGGTTGCACTGGATGAAGATTTTCACTGGGAAATTTGATCTAGGTGTAGTGTCTCTAGATGTTTCACTTTCTGACTTCCACTGAAAAATGTTTGAAACAGTCCTGGAATGTGCTACCAGTCTCATTATCTGAGATAAGGAGAGGAAGAGAAGTACCAAATGGCTCAATACATCTCATAACAGGTATATTAAAACATTGTCCTGATGTCAGAGAAGTACACAAACCCTTTGTGAGTAATCTTCCTCACACAACTCATAGCTTTTGAATTTTGCTATATACACCCCAATGCTTCCACTCCTAAAAACCCTCATTGTCCTGAGCCTTTTACATAAAGCACTGCCAAAACATGACACCATTTAGCAATGGGCTGGAGACACCTTTTCTCTCCCCACTGCCACTCTGGCTCATGGGTATTTGACATGCCCAGGGCTCCCTCTGATCATGAAGCGACAGCACAACCCTGTGCAGTGCTCAGCAGCCAAGCACGTGCTCATTTTTCTGCTGTAAGCCTACAATGTGCACAGCAGCAAGATAGTTGTGCTTGGGAAAAGAGATTCCAGGTTTTTGCACTGAAATATGCAGAACTTTAAAGCCCAGAAATGACAGTTTTGAGTTAGAGGAAGGTTATCTTGTTTTTCCCCCAAATATGTCTGTTGGTCTTGGGAAAGATATGGCCTCTTTCCAAACCTCACCACACATACAGTCATAGACTATCTTGGCTGCAAGAACTATAAAAACTACCTTCAGCTTTATATTTTCCATTTCAAGCCCTCTAAATTATATGTTGACATTCTCACTGCTAGCTGAAGAGCAGCCTATCTCTGCAACAGTATTGCTGTCCTCATGTGGGACACGTGGCATGATGTTGAAGAATATGCCTGGAGAAGTGTGTTGTGGACTTCACCTGCAGCCAGATACAAAGAGTGAAGGTTTCAGCAGCTTCCAAAGGACAGGTTCATACAAGAGTTGAACACTTTGAATCTAAAAAGGGGAGCTGAGAGTGTTTTGAAGGATCAGGGTTTAAGGATTTCTCTTGGCTTCAGCTTCATGCAAAGCTGGGGCATCTCTCACTGACAAAGAAACCAATCTTTTGGACCAAAGTGGTAAACAATAGATTGAATGTTTCTGCTTCTCTGCTTCCCAGTGCCTCACACTCCTGAGTATGGATGCCTCTTATTAGTGATTATGGATCTGATACATTTCCATAAGTTCTGCCAATAGGAAGCAATAGTTAGATATGATAACTAAGTGTGGTCCTGTTGTGTCTGTGGACTTCTCTAAAGGTTGACTCAACAGTGTCCCACCATGGCTACTTTTGTCCTGCAATATATTATCTCTAAGAAAGCTGAAGCCATGCAATTCACCCTTTGCCCTTCCACATTTTATGTTCTGAGACAGGGAAAAAAAAAATCACTTTTTTTTTTTTTTTCAGCTGGGAGAGACAGTATATATATGCTTCTAATGTGCTCTTGGACTCATTACCCAGCTGCAGAAAGTGCTCCAGTATGCAAGCACAGGAGATGTGTTTGTGTCTGGTCATCTCTGGAATGCGTAGCCGCCGAGCGAAAGGCTGGGAAACTCTTGCGGACGGCTGTGCCACTGCTGACCTGCCAGCACTGACAGCCTGGGCTCCAGGGCTGGGGAGGGATCACGGGTGTCTCTGCAGCCCTGAGCCTCTCCAGAATGCTGGGAGCATGAAAGCTGGAAGGATGCCCCGTACCAGGATCTCCTGGTGTTTGCTAAAGTCCCTTAGGGCCTTACAACTGGCACTCAGCAGTTTGTAGCATCGGGCTTCCGCTGGCTGGAGAGAAAAAACCTCACTGGTGCAGCATTTCTGTGTGTGCAAGAGGCCTGCTAGAAAACGGATGAAATTAAAATGATCACACATGTCCTTCAGCCTAGGAAAAGAGAGCTCTAAGTGAGAGCATGTGTGCTCTTACTGGGGCTGAGAAAATGTCAGTCTGATGTTCTTGGGAAGTTCATATTGATACAAACAGGGAGGCTCCCTGCTGCCCACAGATTTCCCACATAAAAGTCCTACTGGTAGCCGTGGGAACTTAGCAGCAGCCACGCTGTGGCTAAAGTCACCACTCTAAAAATGTAGTGAAATTAGTGTTCATAAAAGTGAAAAACATGCCACAAGAATGAAGATGTTCTGATTCACAGCCATGAAAATTACATGAGTTCTGGCATTAAAAAAAAAAAAAAAAGGCAGCAGCTAAATTTCGCAGTTACTCTGGCTTCAGAAGGGGATTGCTGGTGAATTTTTAAGAAGTTCCTTTTAGAAAAAAAATCTTGGCTATCCTCAAATCAATTTGTTGCACCAAAACATACCCGCCTTTCCCAAGTGGTGCCCATGATGTGCCTGGTCCTTCTTGCCAGCCCTGTGGAAAGGGCCGATACTGTGCTGCACAGTGGCCCCTAGTGAAAGCCAGTAGTTTGTTCCAGAGTCTGTGAAATAATTTCCAGCAGCTGGTTTGTTACTAATTTCAGTTCTGCCTTCCGATCTGACCCTCATCTCACTCAAACTATGTCCCTTGCTGTGTTATTTTTAAGACAAATAGAAAGACCTCACAGGAGGGCATGATGGACCAACTTGTCTCAGTGTAAGATGAGCATGGACCTGGGACTCAGAGGCAAAGGTAATATCAGGAATAATGCAGTTTAACAATATCATTTAGCACCATTTTCAGTTTGAATTTTCCTTTTTTTTTTACTGCTCTGTGTGCTATAAGGAGAGGGGACAGTTATGCCAGCTGCCACTCTTGCTAACTTGAATTTGGATTTTTGTGTTGCATCTGTGTTCCAATTACACAGACTCAAGCTCAAAGAGATACTCCTGTCCCTTACAGCTTTTATGTTCTTGCACCACAAGGATATGAAACATCACATCTGCTCTTTCTGCTTGTCCTATCAAGCTTGTTTTCCTTAATTTTCCAGGAGACATGCTACAAAGTGACAAGCATCACTCTCTTTTCTCCTCCTGGTGGTCCCTCTGCCACCATGCCATAGTGCAGAAGAGCAACAATAAAAGCTGCCTTGGGAAGGAGGTGACAGCTGGCCATTGTGCTCACTGGGCAGACACCACCTTCCCATCCCCACCCCCATGCCAGCAACAACTTATGACAGCAGCAATCTTAAAAATAAAACAGGAAATGATTTCAATAGGGGATGTGGCAGCTCACAGAGAAAAGTGGGGTAGGTCTGAAGTGCTGTTGTTCTTTCATGTGAGCACCGGGGCCCTGCAGAAAGGTTGCAAAGGAACAAATGTTTGTGCAGCCTTTCACGTGGCAGAGGGACCTGTGCCTGTTTTTGTTGTTGCTGCTGCTGAGGCCCTTTGTGGTGGCTGTCCCTGTGACCCGGGTCCAGCACTGCTGGCTGTGGTGTGGCAGCATTTTGCTGGAGCTGTGTGGTCCCAAGGTGCTGCTGGCACATGCTTGCCAAGGGTGAAGGCTCAGGGGTCTGGCCTGAGTCTGGGCCACTGTGATAACCCCTTGACTTCAAAATCTGAATACTTCCTTGCACTAAGTGCAGCTGGGCTAGCTGTGCTCTGGCCAGTCAATAATTCACTTGTCCACCACATTCCAGTATGAGATATTGTTTTGATCTGATGCCTGAAGGAAACACCTACCTAACCTGCTATTTATTCTGAAAAGAACCTTTAGCATTTGGCTGAGTTATTGAAGGGGAAGGCTTCAAATGCCCCAGCCCTTCATGCTAAGAGCTCCTCAACCTCCCTGTTTTCTTCTGGAGGATCAACTGAAAGAAAAAAGTGGACTGGGTGAGTGCTGCTTCAGGAATACTGAGAAGTCAGAGCCTCTCAGGCTAAAATATACTTCTTGGCCTCTGAAAGCTGAGCGTGTTCTTGGAGATAATGTCATGGGCTTTGAAATGAACTTTTGGTCTGCTTCCACCAGCTTTGTATTTATACTGAACTTCTATTTCTCTCACCAGCTGAGTTAAGTGTTTTTTTCCTGTAGCATTCAAATGCTTGGAACAGAGGTTCAAATCCTTCTCTGCCTTCAAACACAAACATACAATTTCTGGGTCAGGAAGTCCCTGACCTCCAAATCGCTGGAGGTTGACAGAGTACATCATGGTAGTTTTACTACAGGCTTGCCCTAGTCCTGTACTCTTCCCCATTTTCAGCCTTAGAGATGGGATATTGGGCTAGAGGGACCTTCAGTCTGACCTCCTAAGGACGTTTTTACGGTATTTTGTCTTTATCTGGTGCCTCTGGGGGCTAATAAAGATTTTGTAAATATAAAGAAGCCATTGTAATCCAAGAAGAAGTTGTGAGCATAGGAGGGCTCTCCCAGCCCGGTGCTCCCTGGGAGCAAAGGTCTGATAAGAGAAGTGGGTGTCTGGCAAGCACTGATGAAACAACTTCCAAACTCTATCAGTTGCTAGATAGATGGTCCTCAGTGAGTAATGAAAATAACTGTTTCTGGACACTTCTTAACACACAGTTTAAGATTTGATAATTTCATACAATATGTAATTTATCATTTGGTTTTCTTCTGGCATCGGCCCATAGGCCTCATTGGAAACCACAGATCTACCTCTCTACTTTGGCTTGTAAATTGGTTTCTTCAAGGGACAAAGAGGTCCCCAAAATGGACCTGTGCCCCCCTTTGCCAAGCCCTGGAGGCCTGCTGAGAAGTGTGGGCACTGGTGGTTGCTGTTCACTCTTATTTAAGTGGAGCAACTGCAGCATCACAGAGCAGTGCAGGGTGTCAGGCTCACTGAGACCTCTGGTGTCTGTGCTGCCACTGGCTCTGGGCTCTGAGATGTCTTTGGTGCACTTAGGGGGCTTTGAGGCAGCACAAAAGCATCTCTGAGCTTGTTTCCTCTTCGGCCTTCCTCTTCTCTCTCTTAGGTCAGAGGGAGCAAGCAGGACAGAAATCCTTCAACTCCATTTTCCTTTCCCCCTTTCAATTTGCTTTTAGGAAGTGTTTTTAGGTAAGGTAGAGCAGACTCATGGCTGAGAAAGGACCTCAGCCAGGCAATGAGAAAGGCTTGCCCAGCTGGCCCCAATACCTAACCTGTGCCTACCTCTCTTTAGGGGCAGCACAGCTGCTTTGCCATATGAAGAGAGAGGAAAGAAGAAATGAATATTCTGATGTGAAAAAAAATAAAGAAGTCAGAGAAGGATTTAAAAAAATCCCGTTCATTTTTCCATCTTCCCCCGCACTTCTAAGCCTAGAAAAATCCCCTTCAGCATGACATCAAGCCTGTAAGAAGTCCTCTTCTCTTTTTTTAGTCAGATGTTGCAGAAGGGTTTAGAGCTATGGTTTCCCAGTCCTGCACTGAAGCTGCTTTGCCTTCACTTTGTGATCCCTGTGTTCTGAGCTGGAGCTTCAGTACTGACAGTTGCAAGGAGCACACTGTTTTTAAAATCAGCCCCCACATCCGTGTTTTGTGCACTCCCCAAATAGTCCTGAAGAGCCAGATCTCTGGGTGCCCAGCCCTGCCAGCCCCTCCGCCCCCAAGGGCCACAGCCCTGCCTCTGTGAGCAGAGCATCACCAGAATGGAAAATCCAGTAGAGCTCACCAGTTACCCTGGAAAGGAAAAAGAAGGTTTTGCTTGCACAGTTGGTGCTTTCCTGCTTATTGTGCAGCTCTAAAACCTCCAGTGTTTTAATCAGAATGAACAAAGTGTATGGTCCTGCTTTAAAGGCTTTCTAAGCGACACATTACCACTTAAAAAGAGTCAGCAGTTTGCTTGATGTTATTCAAGTGTCAGTGCAAAATACAGCCTGAAAAACCCCCACTTCACAGTGAAAAATGCTCAGTGCTCACAGGATCAATTAAAATGGCTGGTAGGGATTCTGACGTGAAACTGGAAAACACCCCAGAAGCCAACCCATGACAACTCATGGAGACTGTCAGACTTTGTAGAAAGTTAAAAGTATCTAAATATAAGTAAGCACTTTCAAAGCTGTTATTGCTGTCTTGTTCATGCCTCTCACTTGCCTAATCTGTGGGGATCCTTGTTACTCATTCAGGGAGGGAGGCAAAGATCACTGAAGTCAATAGAAAGAAGCAGAATGATTTCAGGCGGTTTTAGGGGAGGTCATGCACTTTGCTCTCTCTGACTGCCATTATCCTTGGGGTTCACTGCCATCCAAGCCTTTGGTACCCTCTTCAGCTGCTGTAGCAGTTTCTGAATTTCAGTGAGAAGATGCAGTTCTGGAGTTTCATGTTTCTGAGATGCTGGCCTGCCCCAGCCCCCTCACACTGCAAGCCAGGAGCTTCTATAAAAGTGTCCAAGGTCATCCCTCCACTCATGGCTCATCAAGTAGACTTGGAAATGAAGGATTTTGAATTTCCTTGGGTAACAAAAACTAAGGGTTGCTTTTCTTCCTCAGTGGCATAAGGTAAGAAGGTTTATGGAAGGATTAATTGTAACCTTTATAAAAGCTGTAGTCACAAATATGCGGATGAGTTTAGAGCAACCGGGGTCCCACACAGGGGATTTACCAAAAGGCAGCAAACATGCAGGCTCACCAAAATGCATGGATTTGACCAAACTTCAGGGCTGGGCTTGGCTAAAACTAGGCAAAATTGCAAAGCTGCAGTTTACTGCCCACTATTTTTTAACACAAATATATCCACCAAACAGTCGGTGTTTGCAATCATTTTTGGGAAGGTGGACACAACAGCCGATTGAGTTACTCAGAGCCGAAGCCTGAGTAGTAGTACAGCCTGAGCTGTAGCCTGCCCAGGCTGACCAGGCTGTCCCTGTGACTGGGGCAGCCACATCCCTCCAAACCCCACCGAGGAGGACGGCTGTGAGCTGCAGCACGGCTCTCTCGGGGCAGATGCCCCGATGCAGGGCACTCTCCGGGGAGGCCGTGCGCTGGCGGTGGGGACAGCTGTGGAGCTCGCAGACAGCCACCCACCCACAATGTCTGCAATGCACACAGCTGCTGCCTGGCTGCATTACAAAGGTGCCTCACAGCAGCACATGCGCCGGCTGCCATGCCAGCGGCTGCGGGCCGTGCTCGGGCTATATTTTACAAGTTTGTTTGCTAGGGCGCTGCAAGCACAGGCACGCTTTTATGGCATCCAGAGCATTTTGCTGAATGATTTGGTAGTAGGCTACTGACCAGACAGCACATTTCCAGATTTAGATTATAAGGGGAAAACAGCAAGTGGTAGGTTCAAGTGCAGGTCAGTGGATATGTTACACCAGAGCTCCTCTGCTGAGCACGGGAGTCCTCGTGCTCTCCCAGGACCAACACCTTAAGCTGTGCTCACTAGACCTGGCCTAAGGTGTCTGCTTTTATGATTGCCAGTGCCATTCACACTGAGAAAATGCTGTTATCACATTGTAAACATAATTTTTAATATTGCAGAATCTTTTTGTTTGGAATTAGGGCTTAAAACGCAATTGTATGATGTTGATTTCTGTTGTAGTGTGTTCGTTAAGTTCATTTAATTCCTCCCCCATTTTATGTATCTGCTCACCCCCATTTTGTGTAAAACGGTTCTGCCCTCCTCAGTTTTCCTGCCACAGCCCTGCCAGTTATATTGTCAATCTTTTAGGTTAAATAATTCCTCCTCCCCTTTTTCCCTTATATGTATGCTTTTTCTCCTCCCTGGACCAAGTCAATCACCCCCCCACTCCACCTAGTATTCCAGAAGCTTCTCCTCTTTGGAGAGGTTGGCTTTGGTCCCGGGGCCCCTCCCATACCTTGTACCTACTGGGCTCTCCACTATGTCATTTGTGTTAAGCTCATCCCCTCTTCTCCCCGTATTGGTCTTTTGTAAACCCCTCCCGGATCCACCCCTTCCCTTTATAACCCTGATGCACCTTTTGTTCTGGGTCATTCGCTGGTATGTCAGGGGGTCCCTTCCTGGCTGGCATCGTGGGCTTTCCAATAAACCTGTTTCACCCCCAGTGAGGGTCCAGCTCCTTCCTTCTCTTGTTTAGCAGCGATGCAGTCCACAACCAGCACAGCCCGAGGCCTTACGACGCCGAGGGGTGCTGGCAGGATTGCAGCTGGGTGTCAGCCTTAACCTCAGCTAGCTGGACTCTGACCTAGAAGGGCAGTTACACCTCGCCGCAGTTTTCCTCTTGCTCTCTAGATGTATTAAGCAGCATTTTGGTAGAAGGTTTCCAGGAAGGAAAAGAAGGTACAGAGATGAGAGGATGTTCTGAATCTGCTAATGGGCTTGTTTTTCAGTAACCAGTACTAGTGAGCACAGATTGGAGGAGAAAAACAAAGACAAGCTGTAACCCAGGCCATGAAAACCACAATTGGTGCTGATAGCCACGTTGTGGATACATATGGAAAAGCAAGTACTGCAGCATAATGTCATTGGAACTCAACATGAAAAAACAGCATTTAAATACCTTACCTGTAATAAAACCTGAGTTTACAGACAATGTAAACCAGCTTACTGACCTGACTTGTGTCCACCACCTGAAAGCTCATTGGGAGAGTATGTCCTGATGTCTCATAGATGAAATTTTGTTTAGGTAAACCTTAGACCACCTTTTAAGGTCAATATCCCCTTTAAAGACAAGACCAGGACTGCATGAGCCCCTCTTCCTCCTCTCCCAGTATAAATAGCAATTGCTGAAGCATGGGAGGAATGACATCACCTGGGAAAGCTGTGTGCTGATTTGTTGCCAAGAGAAGTTAAGCAGACTTTCTCAGTCTTGCTGAGCTGAACTGCTTGTGAAAGCACAGCCTGGGCCCCTGCCCCATGTTTGTGGAGTGAGATGTGGTCCATGTAGGAGTTAGTCATGAGTAACCTGTCCAGAGTTGTGCTTCAGGTTGCTCATGTCTCTTCCACAACTTCTAACACAACAGTATTTTTGAATGTCAGTGTGTGTCTTGCCCCTGGAGGTTGTGAATAGTGGCTTTTGGAAAGGTGGTCCCTGTCCCTGGGCAGAGAGGACAGGTGAGAGTTTGGGGGCATGGGATGGGGAGTGTGTCCACACCAGCAGGGGAATTGCCTGCCCCCAGCACAATGTGCTAACTTCTTTGTCATTTCAAATATTTATTTTGACAAGGAGACTTGGAGTAGTTGGAAAGGTGGGGTATCGACAGCTTCACAGCTGGACATTCCAATGCATCCTTTGGGAAGGCTGGGTTCAGTGAGGCAGCTAAAAACACAATAAAACATGCACACACAGTAGCACTTGGAGAATGATGAGGCTTATTTTTCAGGATGGGGTCTTTTTCCCCTCACAGCAGCAGGCTCAAATCCCTATTTCCTGCCTTAGCTCTTTCTCAGGCAAACCTCCTATGGATCTTCTCCTATCTGTACAAGAATGGATAAAAACCTTCAGCTCCTGACCCAGAAGGTGAAAAACAATGCTGAAATCAAGGTTCACAGAGCTACACCCTTTTCATTTAACCTAGTTTCTGTATGACACAGACACTTCTGACTGTGTGACAGTGTGGTGCAAGTAGTGCAGATGCTGTTCATTGAGAAGACATTTGTGTTGTGCCTGTGCTTGCAGCAGGTCCCACTGAACGGGACCTCTTCTCACACCCAAGTTCTGAAAATGGGGCTCTGCTGAGGTGGGGGAGGAGAATAGAAAACATTCAGAAATGTGTTTCTGAAATAAATGATGGGGTTTTTTTTTTTGCTTTAGCCTTTGAATTTGACCTTTCTGCACAGGCAGAGTTTGTCAGATGAGACGACAGGTGCCAGTGCCATGAGGGCAGTGGGTGCTCCATGTGCCGGCCCACGCCCTGCTGGCTGCCCTGCCTGGAGAGCTCTGCTCTTGTGCCCAGCTCTGGGGCAGGATCTGGCCTCACAGAGGGGCCACAGCCCCACACCGTGTGTGAGAGAGCAGAGCCTTGCACTGGGGTCTTGGATGCTGCTGGCAAACATGGAGACAACTCAGAGTGCGTAACCAGACAACGCCCTGCTGACGGCATGGCCAGCATTCCCAGGCACTGCTAATTATTCAGAGCAAAACTGGCAAAGTCAAGCTGCCTAGCCTTTCCTGGGAAATGCCCTTTCCCTTTTCTCTTCCGCACCATACTCCTCTGGCCTGTCTGGTCAGACTTCATGCCTGAACATGCCCTTGGTGGGGCATTCCCAGCTGCAGCGTGCCATGGGACAGGGTGACCTTCTGGCACACGTGGGTTGCAGCCATAGGGCTCACAGGTGGTTTGGTGCCTGAGTCTGCTCAGAAATTAAAAGAATCCTAAAAAGGTGGGAACACAGGGTAAGAACCAAGGCAATGGTACGTTGCTGAACTGTTTCCCTTGCTGTAATTGCTCAGATTTTAGAGCAAAGCAGAAAGCTGTTCTTAGTAAACTGTGCCACCTTAATGTGCCCAGCAGTTAGTAAATGGTGATAAACACAAGCTGGAGCAGTACAGCTCTGCAGAAGGCCACCCAAAGGACAGCAGGCAAAGGGCTGGCACTGCTGGGAGCAGGTGTCACGCTTACTGCAGATGCAGCTGCGACTGCAAGCAGCCTTGTTTTGAATACGAAAACTTCAAGCTGGGAGGCACAAGGGCAGCTAAAAGGGGGAAGGAAGAGGAGGAAGGCCTGTGCTAGATGTGCTCAAAGACGTGGAGCTGAGTTAATGTTTTTCTGTGTGAGCATGGCTTGGTCATGTCAGCAGCCAACAGTCTCCCTGTCACCTTCCCTGCTCCAGTGCTTCAGATGGTGCATAAAAACCACTCCAAACTCTGCAAAAGATCAGAAGCATCACGATTCTGGGAGAGTCCAAGCAAAAGTAACATGAAAAGCCTCCCACTAGAAATGAATGTGTTTGAAAAAATGCCTCCTGTACAAACCCAACAAGTGCAGGTAGGGCCGGCTGTCCATATTTTACTCATGTTCTAGTCTTTCCATGCTCCCTGTTTGTTACTCACTCATTAATTTTTTCCTGTTCTTTTTCTCAAGAACATGCTGTTTCATAAGTCTCCATAGCTTATCATGAAGAAATTTTTATTCTGTAAAAACACTTGATAAATGTATTATTTTGATCTGCTTGATAATTTTAAAAGAATTGCTGAATTGTTAAATAAGGATTGAATCCCAAACTGGAAAAATTCCCAATTCTTTGCAGTTCTGACAATAATGGGCTTCTTTCAACCAGGACTTTGTTTTCTTTTGTTTTTGTAAATTATTTTAATCTTGATATTATTAGAGAATTTGCAGCCTTCCTCAATATGAGGGACTTAGAGAAGTAGACGTCTTGTCTTTAAGAAGGTGATAGGTTTAAAAATGGCGAGATCTGTCCAAAAATATGCAACAATGATAATTACTCTCACTATTAAATATGTGAAAGTTATTTAAATAATGTGTTTTAGCCTCATTAATTCAACTCCAGAAATATTACAATTTTACTTAAATGCTCTATTCCATTAATACATAATAAACACATACAATAAATAGTGCATCTGTTGTTTACTGCTGCTCCTTATTACTACGAGTTTTAAGTCTGGTTCTGTTATTGGTACAAGGTCTGTTTTCAGTGAAAATTCTTCAAATGTCAAAACATGACTAAAATGCTGTAAACTGCAAGTAAAACCACCACATTTGAAAGAATGCAAAAAGCGCTTTGGCAAATCGTTATCTTTGCAGTGGTATCTTTGCTCTATATATTTACACAAATGCACAGAAAGATATTATAAATTAATTACACAGGAAAATCTTACTCATCTCTGTAGAAAAACAGGATAGAGATTTCACGTGTGGCTCAGCTCTAGGACGATGTGATATTAGTGTCTGTGCTGTTTTCAAGATGCAATTTATCTAACACTGGGAAAGGGTATGGTTTGGCTGACTAAACTCTGGAGTGATGCTGAATGATAAAAGTGCTAAGGGGAATTTTTGGGGCAACTAAAAGACAACGTATAAGACTCCGTAGGTGTTAAAAAACCCAAAAAAACCTTTTTCTGGTGGTTGTATAAAAAGCTTACTGACATTTTATGACATGGACTAACCTCCTCCCATACCTTTAACCCCCTCTTGCCAAAGCTAACTGCCTCAAAGCTGGGTGTAACCATGCTCACACAGAGTTCTTATTTTGACACTTTGGCTCATTTCACTCCTCTTTGTGAGATTTGTTGTACCTTCAGTGTTCCAAACTGGAGTGTGCTTTAGTGTACATGGGCATGGACAGGGAGAAGGACAAGCAGAAAAATCCACTCTGCCATGGGGTCTGTTGCAGGTGAGGGATGGCTCTATGGCTGCAGGAAAATGTTGAGCCAGGTGGCTTCTGGAAAAAGACCTGCCACAAGCTAAGAAAGCTGTAATATTTAGAGGCATGGTGTAGAAATTAGGGTCAGTGGACTGGTGGGGATGCTTGTGAGAGAGTGCGCCCTGGGATGGGTTTGTATGAGCAGAAGCACATTTGCATGATGATAATGGCTGGGTCTACGTTGTGTTAGATTGTCTTCTCCAGAATTTGCTCTTCCAAACAGGCTGGCTCCTTTCCACAGTGAAACTGAGGTATGGTGACTTTGCTGTTAGTGCAGAGAGCTGAGGTAGCTCTCAGACATAGGGTTTCCAGAAGCCCCTGCCTCATCTCATCTGCATCGTGGTGTCTCCGAGAAGACTTGGGGTTCCTGAACTTCCTCTTGGGCTGGCCAGCCTGGCTCCTTCAGGCTCCTGCACCCTGGGGAAGCTCTGGGCTGGGTTCATCCCAGACAATCCATGGGCCAGTTGGTAGGGGGAAGGACATGTCCATGGAGGTAGATTTGGATCTTCAAGGGGCTGTTGAAATTATTCTTCATAAGGACCTCTTGTTTTTTGTTCCAGAGGGAGCCTTATGTGAGCAGGGTTTGCTGCTCTTACTTTCCCAAAGGCACCCAGGTGGAAATGCCCACTTTGGCCTAAGCTGTCCTTTGCAGGCAGATGCACAGACAAATGCTGGCCAAAGGTCTCAGTGCAGGTAAGTCACCCTAACCCTGCTCCTTCTCTTGCAGTGCAATCCCACATCTTTGGACATCGACTTTTTCCCATTCCTACCTACCACTGCTTCAGGACCATGTTTCTTGGGGAATGGGGAAATCCAGGTCCTGCTGAGGTATGAAGAAAAAAGGGATTTTGATTTATATGGTACAGGGTATGGGCTTCTCTCACTCTGATGCTGGGCCTTCATTTCAGGTTACCAGAGCAAAGACATGATTGCTGCAGATCCTGGTGGAGTCCCAGGACTGCGCTGACAGCTTTTCCAGAAAAGTTTTGTTGCTTTTTCTTGTAGTCCTAGAAGCTGACCACACAGTAACCCTGGCTGTGAATATTTTTTTGAAAAATAAATTGGCTCCAGCAGGGTAAATACAAGCTTGAAAAGTCAATGATCCTCTTTCCACCCCACCTAGGTTTGTAGAAAGCACCAAAAAAGAACACAATTACAGTTAATTCTTGAGATTTCTTTAGGAAGTAGATTTCAGGAGTCTGACAAACACCAATCTGCATCTGGATGCAGTGGACTTACTGGCTTTCCTCCTTAACTTTTAAATCTTATTGAACTGGGAAGGTTGCCTGCCAGATGTGGGTGGCAAAGCTCTGAAATATTGATTTTCAGTCTGTTGGTATTAAAAGCAAAACACTTCTTTCATGTCCCCAGACACTGTATCAGAACCCACAGTGGCTTGCAGGGTATTTCTGTGCATCGTGGCAGTGAAGACAATAGAACATCCTGTGAAGTAACAGACTTAGCAAAACACCAAAGAGAAAATTGTGAAAAACACACTTCTCTGTTCCTTTTTTTTAACAAAGACTTTTGGTTAGAAACACAAATATACTGCATCTGAAATGGCTTTCTCTTGTGATTTGGCTTCTTTTTAATCATCAAACCATTTAAAGTTCCACTCCCCTCCCTCAAACCCCGTTGAAGCTTGATGTGGGAGAACACAGGCTTTTTTCCCTACTGCTTTCAGTCACTGTCTGACATATTCTGAATGTGCCTTGATGTGTCTGCTGCTTTTAATATTGCTGGCTAACAAAGAGCACTAGATTTGTTTCCTCCTACTGACACACATATTTTTTGTTTCTGTGGAAAAATATTGCCGTATTTTGCAGGGGGATTATATGGGAGACCAATGTACAAACCTCCATAAAGTCACTGCTTGATGCTGATTTAGTCAATCAGTTTTACTAAGGCATTGCATACTCATAGACTGGGACATCTTGCATGCCAAGTGTTGTGCTAGTAAACCTTGATGCTTGCAAGCACAAGCCTTGTTCTTGCAGTTGTGGCTTTGAAGTCAGTGGAAATTTTATTTCTTCTCTTAAATTTATTAGTGCCTGTCTCCAGTGCTCTTTGGGACACAGCAGTACAGAAGTGTAGTCTCAGAAATGGGACTTGGTATTGAGGTGCTGCAGCCTACACAAAAAAAAAAAAGACATTTTTTTGTCGTTTTTTTGTGGGATGCATAATGCCTACACCAGGATGAGAAACATCTTTCTACCAACATACACCTCCCCTGTGTTTTGGCACATGCAACTTCCTTTGCTACTGCCTGGCCTAGGTCCATGTTCAGTCTTGCTATATTTATGTATTTAAAGTTTATTGCATCTCTCTCAAAGCTGGCTGAATTCTGTTGGTTATGGGGGACATGCTTCCTTCAATGTCTTCTAAGTTTATGGCTGCAGTACCAGCATTTTAATAGGTTTGGGAATGGACGATGCTCTATGAGGAGAATGATCTGCCAGCAGTTCAGGGGAGGTATTGATCAGCCACATTGCCCACTTATGCAGACTTTGCTGGGGTATCAGTATCAAAACAGGAAACGATGTGAGAAATGTTAATGAAACTTGACAACAGCAGCTCAAAAGGTGTTTGATCCACCGTTTGAGTGTACATAACTATTACAGGATGAGGAAACAGGAAATACACTGAGGGGGAGAAGATAAGAACAGAGAACTGTAAAAAGAATAAAAATACTGAACTTGAAAAATTCCAAGTCACCTTTTCTAAGTCAGCTGGCATGCACGAGGCATTTGTCACAGCACATAGCTCCTCATTTAGGCATTGTGCATATAAAACCCAAGAAGCCCAAACTGAGATCCTTCTGCAATAATTTTTTACCAACCCAGTGATTGTGAGACCAAGTTAATGCCAAAAAGCAAAACTACAAATGAAAAATAAAAAACAACCCAACCCAGCCCCCAAACTTATTTGCCAGCAAGGGTTTCAAAATTTTCAAAACCAAATCAAGTCTCTGTGGTTCCTGTTTCTTCTGAATCTGCATTTGCCTACAGCTTCAATTAAATAAATACCACAGTGCTATTCCTGTTCAGGAGTATTGTCATTTCATGATGACTTTTTTCTCTCCTCAGATCCCCTGCACACCACCCCACATTTTTCCATAAGTAACTGAGTCAGGAAGGAAAAAACCAAGAAGAGCACAGACCCTCTGTTCTCCTGCTGTGTTTTATGGCAGTAGGTTCTCTGCTTTCTTCTTGTCAAGTTCCCTACTAATCCACTCCAAAGTGTTACCCAATGGAGTCTAGAAAAATGTGTTAATTTGAAAGAAATGTTCAGATGGGAGGGGAGGAGGGAAATGGATTTGGATGTAAGAACAGCAATTGCTTCCCTAATATCCCTTTTATTAACAGCACTCAAAGCACTTTGAACACATAAAGTCACCAGTCACAGTTTTTAGACAAAGAAATTGGGCTCCAGAGTTGATGCTTGGTACTTAGTAAATTAATTGTGGAGTTCAGGTCTGCTGATTCTAAGCCTCCAGTCCAGGTCCATTGGATGATACAATTTCCTGTTAGAATTACTCTGAAAGGAGCCATTTTCTAAGGTGCAGGACACCCACTAGGTCCTTAAAATGCCCTTTGTACTCCGGAAAATAGGGGCACTGGTTACAGATCACATACTTCCTTCTAGTCCTGCACAGTCTGACGGGGCTTTGTCCTCTCATGGGAGAGGACAGAGAGGAGATGCCACTGCGGAATGAAGGCAAGGAAAGAAGGAATGACCTGTGGATCAAGAACAAGAGCTTCCAAGGCGTGGAAGCAGGGCAGATTGCTAAGTGTTTTCTGATTCTTGGGGCCTATTGTTTTTAGTCTTAAAAGTGCTCCTCCCTTTGGGCCATGATATCATTGCCTGGCATTCCATGAATTTCCTCCAAAGTTCTTTCACGTCCTTCTATGTTAGAGATGAATATGAATGTTCTCCCAAGTGGAGTGAAATACCACCTGTACATTGACCTGTCATGCTGGAGACAGTGTGGCTGGTGATGAGTCTCCTTTTCATCATCTCCCATAGGCAGGAAAGATAAAACAGTCACCTATTATGAAACAGGCTTTTTATAGAAAATGTTTTCCCTCTGACACTGTCTTCTCATGTGTGATTAACTATTCTTTGGGTAGTGATAATTGAAATAAAGTAAACATGTTGCTGATGTAATATCATGATGCCTTTCTTTAAGACTGACTGAAAGTGTTGAGAGCACTCCCACTAATCTCTTTTTTGAAAAGCATAGAGAGCTATATCTAGTTTGACTAATGAGTCATCTTTCACCCTCCTGGTCCATTTCATGGGTTTCCAGCTTACTTCACAATGTCTATACTTTTCTGACCACTTACTCACTATGAACCTGGGCAAAAAGGGTTTGTGGGTGCCTTGGGAAGACACTGGGAACTGAGAAATGTCCTTAACACTGTGTGTCCTGGTGGGCTCTTAGGGGGAAGCCTTGTTGGTTGATTTAGGAAAGATATAAAGAGGCTGAGTGCAAGTAGGTTCCATGCCAGCGGAATGGAGGAGTCACTGGTGCTGGGAGCAAGAGGAAAAGGTTGGTGTGGAGTAACAAGAGGTAAGGTGTGGAGGGCGATGACACATGCAGGATGCAGGGTGAGGTAATTCTTTCCAGTTGTCCTTGGTCCTCCTTTTTTATCTTGGTGCTTTCCCAGTAGCAGTCTCTTCTTTGAAACTCTTTTCCTCCTTTTTTTTTTTTCAGATAAAGAAACCCAGTGGAGAGCAGCAGTCTCAGGGGACCGTCTGCTGCTTTCCTTGTAGGCAGAGGGACTTACTAGCTTGGATTAATGATTTATGAAACAAATGAACCAAACCCCCAGCAAAGCAAGCTGTGAAAAAACTCCCAGGGTAAATTGTTTTTTTTTTGAATCAGAGCAATAAAGAATATTTAGCTAGAGGACCTTCTATGAACACTTTCCTCTTTCTGTTCATCTGTTCATTAGAAAACGAGAGTAGATGTAAATGAGCCCAGTGAGCACTGATTGAGGTAAAGGCAGGACATAGATGAGCAATCGGCAGAGAAAAGAGGAAAATGCTGGGGGAGCTGAAAAACCTGCAAGGTTTTGAGTGACACAGACTATGTTTGGGGAGGTGCAGAATGTAATTTGTGCCCAGCCTATTGCCAAGGTCAGCTAAAGAGGTGGCAGTGGAATATAATTTTTTCAACAGTGTACAAGGCCTTAGGGAGTGTAAAAACCAACCCCATGGCACAATATGAAATATAAACCACTGACTGATGGAGATCTTGACCTTAACCATCTCCTTTCATGTCAAAAACCACACAGCAGTGAACCCCTGGCTTTGCTGGCCTGGTGCAAAC
This sequence comes from Zonotrichia leucophrys gambelii, assembly GCF_028769735.1. Classification (NCBI taxonomy): domain Eukaryota; kingdom Metazoa; phylum Chordata; class Aves; order Passeriformes; family Passerellidae; genus Zonotrichia; species Zonotrichia leucophrys. The sequence goes on from NC_088169.1 coordinate 63,742,278, forward strand.
CATCAGAGAGAGCACATAGCTCCAGTGAGTTGGCACAGGCAGAAGAGACCCCTGTTCACAGGCAATTGTTCCCTGTTCTGCTGGCTACTGCTCAGGCACAGAATGCAAAAAAAGTCAAGGTGCAGGATCAGCCTAGGAAAAATCCAATTCAAGCGTGAAACTCCTCATGTCCATGTCAGAGAACAGCAAGTGATGCAGAATTCTCAGAGGCTGCAGACTTGCAGTTAGGCAGAAGGAAGCTGGTGGCACCTGGCAGTGCCTCCTCAGGTGCCAGTGGCCTCCATATACTGCAAGTGCAACTTCTTTCCTTCCTTTCAGAGCTGGCACTGCCTGGACTGCCCTTTCTGGGCTGGCAGCGTGTCACCTTTCCGGGCTGGCTGGTGGCCTGGTGTGAGACGGCAGCTCTTTGTTCCTGTGCAGAAACAGGTCACTGTGGTTAACCATGCTGACTCCTCTAGGTGCAAATAGCTCTTCCTGAGCTTGTGTGTATTGATCTGCTCTGTCACATCAACAGGACGCTACGTAGGAGGAGAGATACGCTGACTTCAGTCATTTAAACTTCTGACAAAATCCCTGATCAAGAAGATCTGTTGGTACAGGAGTGAGAAGCTGCTACAGGCAGGCAGTGACATGTGGCAATAAATGGCCACCTGACAGACAGCAAATGATGGGGCTCAAGAAGTGCCCTGTTCTGTGCAGGGCATGGCTTGGGGTGGGGGCAAAATAAATGGGGAAAAAAAGAAGGAAATTTTTTGAGATGTTATTTCATTACCCTATCTTTTCAACAGCTCCTTGAGATGCCTCTCTTGCCCCATGTATTTTAACCAGAAGAGCCATAAGCAAACTGTGCAGTGGCCTTAAACTCTGTAGACAAACCAAGGTGCTACAAGACCCTTCTGGCAACAGGGCTCCAACAGCCTCTGTGCCCCACAACCACAGAAAACAGCTGGCAGTCAGAAGGAGGAGAGGAGGTCTGGGATATGCAACCATCCTGCTGAAGCTCCGGACAGCCAGGAAAGGTGGCAGTGCAGCAGAGTGTGGTCTCTGTGGTCAAGGAGCTCCAAGAGGCTCTGCAGTTAATGCTGCCAGAGGACATGTGGAGATTGGAAAGGAAAGCACAGTGACAGCACTCTGAAGGCCTTGTGTCATACATCAGAGCAGAAGTGCCACCAAGATGAGTTTTGGGCCTTGTCACACTTAGCAAAAATGTAAAAACTGATTTAGTAAAATTCTTTTATGTAGCTCTTTCTCAACAGTTTTTTTAATCTTGCAAAAAAGCCCTATAGAGGTAAACATTCCCACTATCTACTGCTAGAATAAAGGCACTTATAATTTTTGTTTCCAGACTTATGAAGGACAAGTTTTATGCCAACAATTAAATTGTGAAATACTCTGAAGATTTAGGAAACTCTAACAGGAACAAGCACTGTACATTTTGTCCATTTTTAGGACAAAATGTTTTTCCTGGAATAAAGCGATTTCCTGGAATAAAGTCTCTGTTTTATACTGGTTCAGCCATTTGATTGTTTCTGTGTGATGAGGAACTTGCATCTCTGAATCAGGAGTGCAGATGTCTGGGTGAAGTTGCTGAAAAGTCATCAATATCTATGTAAAAACCCATGGATTGGAAAAGTAAGCAATTGATTCATAACATTTGTTGAACTAGTGTTGTGCCTATGACCCTGATAATATGTGGCATAAATTATGCTGAAGATTATTGTATCCTGCAAGACAGCTGCATTTTTTAATGCTTCTTGGAGACTACATGTGCAGCTTGCCTGACTGGTCTGTGTCAGAATCCTTCCCAGAATCTGAATCTTCCAAATTAGGGACAAAACCTGGTCTCTGAAGTTCAGTAATTTCCTGCTGAGCTGGGATATAAGAACCAATCTGATGCCTTCTGGTCTTCTCCTGACCACTTTTTTTTCTAAACCTGTTGTTTTCTCATGCAATTTAATAGATATGATGCTTGACATTCCTGTGTTTACATGTTGCAAATGAGCACATGCAGTGCATGGCTTAGGGCTGCACAGGAGAGGTAGCTGGCTCACCTATTCAGTGTTCTCTCATTCAGCTACAGAAAGGATCTCTAGGGAGATTAGCCCTCTGGATCTGACATGCAAGTTAGGCTTGAAAAGTGGGAACAAACCTTCCTCTTTGTTGTGATGGATAGACAGGAGAGCTCAGTGCATCCAGACCCACCACAGCCTCCATCAGCCAGGCAGCCAGCACACAGCTCTAGGCCTTGCAGGTGTCTGTTGCGGGGTATCTGTGCAATGTTAACTTCACAGTTTATTAGCTTGGAAATAAGTTGTTCATCCTGATAAATTCCATATTATCCACAGTTTTATTGTTTACATTGGTGTATAACACCCTCCACAGCAATCTGGAAGAAAAACTGTGGTGAAATAGCAAATGAAAATGTGGGAAACTCACTTTTTTGATGTGTACAGGAAATGGGTGAAGTCAGCATTGTACAAATAATGAGTGGATGAACTACACTTACCTCCATCTATGCTGCACTACTGAGCAGGGTGTTACTGTGTGGGCAGAAGTGATGAAAGGACTGGATCTCGTGAGGGAATGAAGTAAAGACTGCAGAAATCTGGGGGCCAAGCCCTGCTTTCCTCTGCTCTAGCACCAGAGCACCTTTTCAAGCTCAGGCAGCAGTGAGAACAGGATCTGTTGCAGAGTTTGATCTCACACCCTCTGCCCAGGGGAGAAGTGTGTGCACTGGAGTGTGTTGTTTTGCTGGGGACGACGGTGGCTGTTGATGGTAGATGTGCTAAGTGTGATCATATTAGAGAGAGAAAAAGCCAAGGCATGGGATATATTCCTGCAGATGGAGGTGGTGTGAACAGTGATGGTGCCCAGATCCTGGGAAAGCCGTGACACAGCTGTGGGAAATTTCAGGATCTGCCACAGACAAACTTCATCTTCTCCACAACTGTGCTCTGTGAGGATGCTGAGGCCACAGCTGGCCTGTGGTTCAGCTGTCCTGGCTGCAGCCCGGTGCTGCTCACACCACTGAGCTGTCCTTGTAGGGAAACACAACTCTTTTAGGCCAAAGAATGTTCACTTTGTGTCCTCAAATGGTCCAGGTCACAGGCTGTGGGTATTCCAGACCTGCATGAAAAATGGCAAACCCCACCAGAGCCTCTCTGGGTTATCTCTGTGCAATCTCTCTCCTCACAGACCCTCAATGGTTTACCTTATTTCCCCCTCACAAAAGGGTATAATAAAACAATTCTGAGGGCTCAGATGACTTAAAGTGCACTTTTTTTGAAGTTTTCTGTTGTAATCAGCAGAGAATTTTGCTGTGTAACCATCTCATACAAAAGAGCGTCTGGGCATTTGGTTGTCATATGGCCGAGTTGTATAATCATAGAATATGTTACGGTTTAATGGATGAAGTCATTAAGAGCACAGTAATTAGTACCAGCCTGCTACTTTGAACTGCTGTGTGGTGTCACATATTCCTTGCAGTGAATTACATCTGTGCACACACACAGAATACAGCTTTCTAACCATCTGATGCCTCAGGCTTACATATTGTTACTCTGTATCCATCCAGAACATTTTTCATTCATTTTCAAAAATATACACACAGCAAACCAGACAGCAGTCTGTAACTTCCTACCTCCTAGAAATGGCACTTTAAAAAAAAAAAAAGGAACACTCCTAAAGGAGAATTTAGATGTTTGACGTGGCATCTGTCATGGGCTTGGCACAGGAAATGAAATCTTGCAGTGGAAAGGTGAAACTTTCTGCTGCCATGTGTAGGACCTTGAGCCAGGAGTAATCCTGGTGTTCAGCATTTTGGCTTGGCAGGGTGTGTGTGCAGTCTCTGCGGAGCAGTGAGTGCTGTGCAGCCTTTTACCCTGGAGCTGAGCAGCACACTGGGATTTCAGTGATGATCTAGATGGAAATCCCAAATGGATGACAAAGGTTTTCACTGGGAGAGCAGGACGCTTGCAGGAGTACAGAGAGGATGGGAAGAGCAGCCCGGCAAAGGGACAAGTCTGAAGGCTCATCATGCAAGCTGGTGTTCACATCGTCATTGTGTGAGGCACCTCACTGCAGCCTCCTCACTCAGCATCCACTTCCTGCCCATTTTCCTCACTGAGCCCCTGCAGCTGACCTGGGCTGATCTCCACTGTGAGCTGATATATTTCCCTCCCCTCCTCTGCCCCACCACCAATGACCTCAAACAAGGTCACTCTGTTGGGACCAACTCAAACATTTCACTGTGTTACACAGGGGACACGTCCTTACATGGGACTGCATCGTCTTCCCCCTAGAGGACCTCACTAGGTGTGAAAAATCAAAATGTGACTATTTTCAGCTGCAAATGATAGCTCTGGTTTGTGGCACAGCATGTTGGTGCCTCCTGGGAATTATGGTGTGGTTAAAGACATACTGCTGAAGCTATGATGTCTCACTTTTCCATTAGAGCCAGACAACCCTGCCATGCCACAGATCCCAGGGTGCCTTGGTGTCTCCCTACATTAAAAGTCACCTTACACTGGGGAAGAGGTGGCTTGAAATAGGTTTGCCCAAAGAGAGGATAATATTCAAAGTATACTGAATTTGAGCTGGATTTGGACCAAACCCACTAAAATGCTATGGGTTTAAGGACATTTTTTTTTTTTTTCTCGGATGAAAAGTTGAAATTTAGTCTGGGAAACAATCGCTTTTAGAGGAAAAATAGAACAGAATAACCACAACTAAAAATTCCATTTCCTGTTGAAAAACTATCCGACAAGAATTGCACTTAATCCTGAAAATAAGAAGCCCTCTTTGCTGACAAAAAAAAAGAGGACATGTGAAAGAAAAAAAAATGCTTGCAGAAATACCCTTGGGAGTATTGAGTATATAATGGTTGCATCAATCTCAGATTTCCATTCTCTGACCCATCTTTGCAAGGGCCAGAGCTGCTGCCTACTTTAGAAATTGTTACTACTGCTTGCATCAGTTTTGGAGCTCATTTGTGGGGGTGGCAGGAGAAGAATTGGCCTTTGCAAAGTGACATTCGTTTTGTCTGTCACCCCTTTTCTCAGCTTGATGAGCTATTTCTTCAGCTTTTTTATTCCTTCTGAGTGTGGTATTGCTCTGCAGACTGTGCTGAACTGTGCTGTGCCCTGGAGTCTGATCTCCCCCAGGCTCATTTTGTTGTCATCTGCCAAAATCTCTGGTTGCTAGCTGCCCCAGGAAGCTTGAGGAGGATAAACAACTTGCTCATGCCCACTGTTCCCATGGACGCAAACAGCCACAGGCAAAATGTTTCTCCTTTTCATCCTTTTCACACTTCCTTGCCCAATGTGCTGGGATGTGAGATGAAGTCTGTCCACCTTGCTCTCACCTCCAGCCCTGCTGCTGAGTTGGAGAAGACCCTCCATAGAGGTGCCTGTCCAAGCTGAGTGGTAGGCAAATGAGGAATTTTGAAATGGCCTTTTGAATTCTGATTAAGTTCTGTGGATTGGGGGATAAGGCAGCGTGAGGAGTGTGTTTTGAAACATGGTTTGAGATCACAAAGAAGTGTCTTTACATGAGAGACGGGCTCAGTGGGATTCCATGCACAGGGTGAGTGCTTTGGGGCGGCGCTCTCCTGTGAAGATGTGGGGGCTTCACCTTGGTCAAATGGAGGGTCCAAATCTGAGGTCCCTTTGCAGTCAGTGGAGGGAAACTGGCTCTTCTGGATAATCACACCTCACCCTGCAGTAGCTTTCTAAGGTGGGATTTTAATAGTATTTCAGTGCCTTGTCTTGAGGAAAAAGTGCATTTTCTTTAAAGCAGCTGACCTTCCGACTGGCAAACAACTGCTGCCATCCATGTCTGGGATCCTGTCACCACCCGGCCAGAGGATTGGCATGTGGAACTAATTAACTAAGGTGCCTGATTTAAAAGAGAAGTAATCCACATGGTTTCATCTCGGTGCAGGTTAAGGAGTGACAACTAATTCCCCCTTTCCAAAGAAACTGACTGCATCGCCCATTTCAAATGTTCCTGCTTTGTTTTATGTGAGCATTTCCAATGCCCCGATGGGCACTGGGTGCTGAGCACCAGGTAGCTGGTGGGGCTGTGTGTGCAGTGAGCTGGAGCCTTTCCCACACCCATGTCCCAATGTTGTGCAGCACAACAGTGAGCTGCTTTGGGGCTGTTGTTTTAAAGATGAGTTGGAAGAGCAAAGATTTTAATTTGCTTTCTGCAATACAGAAAAAATTCTGTACTAGCCTATACATTGCATTATACTGAAAGAGAGAGGAGTTACACAAAAAGTTTTCTCTTTGTCTGCCTGGACAATCACTTTGCACATCACTGGAGTGGCCTTATCAAGACTGGAAAGAAGACAGGAGAGTGTGCATGATTTTCTTGATCCAGAATCAACTCCTTGGTCTACTCAACACCCCACCTCAAAGTGGAGCAGTGCCCAGGTTTGAGTGGAGTTCTCTTCATCCATACTGAATCCCATGGCAGGTGCATCTGTGGATGGGTTAAGCAGGCCTGTGGCTGGCTGGCGAAAGGCAGAGCCACCTCTGGGCTCACTCTGGCTTCTTTTGTGTTTGTCAGAGGTCTCTGAGCCTGCATCTGTTTCCCACACCTGACCCCCCAAAGGGACCCTCCTTGCAGAGCTTCTGGCCGTACGCACGTCTCTGCAGAATCTGTTATCAGACGCAACTTTATGGCTGTGACTTACAGAGCTTGTGGCTTAAGCCATATGGTCATTCTTTTATGTAGTATTTCTGCTTGCTTATTTTTCGTTTTCCCACACCCACTCCATTTATTGTTGGCTGCTTTCCCAGCACCTTTCCTCCAGAGAGGGAGTTACATAAATAGATCTCTGTAGGCTTTTGAAGGCAGATGCTGATGGATAGATCTTCCCAGACAGACTGCAGAGCAGTGTGAAATGCACATCACCTACGTACCTACAGCCACGGGAGTCACAAACCATGGTCTCCTGTGGCTGAGGAGCTTGCTCAAGGCGACAGTGCCACGATGTTGACAGTGCCAAGACAGGACCAGTGACAAACTCTGGGTTTCAGCTGCTGCATCTTATTAAATGGTGTCCTGCTTTGAGTGATTAGTCTGTCTGCAATCACTGGGAATGAATGTAGGGCTCAGGGGGAATTAGAAATAATTGAGGAAATTAAAATCAGCATAATGTTTACATTTTCCTCTTCATATGCCTTTTATAATGATTTAATATTTATGTACCCACTATCTGGAAACATGTGGTTGATTTGTTTTCTTCACTTAATTTGCTACTGAAACGTTTAATTATGTTTAAGACTAAACATACAAATATATTTGCTTTGCATGGTTAATTAAAACTTAGTAGTTGCACTGCAGCAGTGTTGATTAATTGACTGTCTTGATTCCTCACACACCCAGGACTCCCCTTGGTTTTAATACAGCCTGTGGTAGGAATGGTTACTGTGCCACCCCTATAGGGTTAGCACTTGGTTTTAGTGAGGCTTCTTCATAATTAAAAGTGTTTAATCATAGCTAATAAAACTAAAATCAAGGTAAGGGTCCCTCTAGAGGAAAAATGAGAAAACATAATAACTGCAGCTGAATTCTTGGGGAAACAGGCATGTTACCTGAAAAGGGGGAGGGTGATGATAATAATTTGAGGTTTGGGCATAATTTATGTGTCTTGCCAGGGCAGGTAGCAGAAGGAAGTACCCTGAAGATAGGTCAGCTGCCCCAGCAGCTGGAGTCCTGAGCCATGGGTGCTGTGTCTCCGCCCAGGGAGGGCCAGATGACTCAGGGAGTGGTTTGGGGGACTTGCTGCCACTACATAGTTCTGTATCAAGAAGGGAGGATCTTGTGCTGGGCAGTGGGAGAGGAGGGTGCAGCAGGAAAGGTATTTATTGGGCTTGGGCATGTGTAAATAGGCAAGATAAGCTGATACAGCTGCCTTTGGATCCCACATCCTGAAGGTCCTTCATGCACCATCTGACGTCTCCAGCTATTCCATCCAGTTTTCAGTAGGACAACCCTACAACAGCAGCCCCTGTGTCCACACAGAAACCACCACTGAGCTGCTCTGCTTCCCGGGCCGGGACTGCTTGGTGCCAAGCCTGTATGAGTACAGCCAAGGGCAGCTAACAGCAAGAAATGGCCCTTAATCAAATCCCAGAGGTGGACATTTCCAAATTAGAGAGATCTGTGTCTGACCTGAACTTTCCAGCTCATGCTGCTTCCTACAGAAACAGGGCATTGGCTTCCCCAGAACTAGTGTAGAGAGTGAACTTGCACAGTGTGGGGGAAAGAGCCATGAGTACCTGGACTGCAAATGACACTCCAGAGTGCCCAAAAAGCCATGGGGAACTTGTACAAAAGAGCCATTTTCTCTGAAGAGTGGAGCAAGCCACCCTGAGCTAGGCCAAAGCACAGTACCTCCTGCCTGGTTCCCTTCCCTGTAGATCTAGGAACAAATTTTTGGTGTTTTTGTGCTGCAGTCAATGGGTCATTAACACCACCCACAAAGGGGACAGCACTGAGGGTTTGGTGATAGCAGCATGAGGCTGATGAAGGGGAGATACAGCCTTTGGACTTGGGCCATGAAATGCCCCAGTGCACCTTTGAAACATGGGAAAAAGTCAAACTGTCTGTGTGAGAGGTCCTTGCTGAGGGATTGGGATATTCCACCAATTTGGGAAGTGAAGTGGCTCTCCACGCTTCAGAGTAGATGCCTAAGTGCACAAGAAGCCTGTGTGGCTGTGCATCCTTCTGCCTGTCTTCAGGACATGCTCTGGAGATGTGCCATGTTCATTAGCTTTTGGCCAAGGGAACGGCTCCGTGTGCAAAGAGGAAAGTTCCCCTGGGAACCCACTGCATAAACCACTGTCTGGGAGATAAGACTGGACCTCAAAGAAGAAATTGATCTCCTCTCAGACCATATTATGTCTACATGTCTGAGAGGAGTCAAGCGTTGAGACCAGGAAAAGCTGCACGCAGGAGGTTTTCATCAGGCAGAGAATTCCGTGGGCAGATAGAGCAAGTTGGCTAACGCGATAAAGACACAAGAGCATGAGGAGCTGGAGAAATACACTAAGGGAGGATGGGCAGCATGGAGCTGGATCAGGGTGCTGAGACAGAGGGGATTTCTGGCTCTGTGCTGCTAAACACCCCAAGAGAAAACTCCCAGAGAACACTCACTTTGCAGAAAAGAAAGTGGATTAGGTGTTGGAATGCCACAAACAAAAATGTGTTACTCTCCAGGGAAATGTTTTCTCCAGGGGACTGTCTAGAACTTTAATGAGACCTGTCCTGTGCACATATTGTTTTAAAAAAAACCCTGAAATCCTGAAATTACCTTGACTGGTCATGGACATCTTTGAAGTCTGTTTATCTTGTATGTGGAAGTGGTACACTTTCAATGTAGCAAAGGGAAAGCTTGTGTACTACTGGCCTGTAAGTAGTTAATGCTCGAGAAAACGTTGTTGTAACTTACTAAATTCTCTCTCTTTGTGGTTCACCCTTCCAACACGTTTTGTATGTAAAAATTTCTCTGCTTAATCCATTGTGGAATCACGTCTTCTCTTTCTCAAGACCACTCTCCATTTTGCTTGGCTATAAAAACACTCATCCCTCTCCACACCTCACTTCCCTCAATCACACACTTTTTAAAAGCAGTGGTCCATGAAACAGCCTGAAATTGTAAAATAAGACTTCAAGTGTTTTTTTAAATTTAATTTTTTGCCTTCTTTTATGCCATCTACTGTATCGCAATGAATTGGCTTTTTACTGGCAGAACGGTGCCACTTCCAGGCAGTGACCTCAGTTACAGTTGTTTAAAGCATGGTTCTGCATGTGCTGATGCAGTGTTTCACCAACATGTTTGAATCTGGTTCAGCCTCTTATTTTCTTTGGCTGCACAGGACCAGGGTTTTAAAAATCAGATAGCAACATGAAGAGGCTCCAAGGACAGTCATGGTGGAGGTCTGCTAGCTGAGAAGGTGTTGTGATGCCAACAAGATTCTCACCTAAGTCTAGAAAACAGAGCAGTCTTGACCTGCTCTGTTTTCTAGCTGGAAAAAAGGGTTGTTTCAACCCTCTTCAAGTAGCACACCCATTTTAGGTGTGAGGGAAACCTGGACCTAGGTTAGAGAAAGGAAAAAGTCTAGATGGAAAAAAAAATATCCTTGGATCAGATTCAGACAGATATTCTGCTTTTACTGTCTGTTTTTTTTCTTTTGAGGTCTTGCCACTCTAAGCCATCAAGAAGCTGTTTTCTAGACTTGAATATTGCCACTGGCATGTAGGCAGTGAGATGAGGAGGAAAGGAAATGTCTTTTTTCTCCCTGCCATAACTCACCTGATGTTCAGAGAGGAGCAAATCAAGGAACAAGCTCAGTTTTCACTGAGCTGGGTATAACTACACGTCAGTGGAAAGAACTGTGCTATCTTATAGGAGGAGAAGAGCCCCTGGGAACCCTCACACTAATAAGGGACCTGGAAGGAAAGCTTGAGTCACTCAGTTCTGTCTCCTTTTGCTGTCGTCACTACATCATACGGACCTTTCACACACCGATCACGTTCCATCGTAAAAGCAGATAGTGGTTTTGCCCCTGTTACTTGTATTAGGTAGCTGTCTGAAAGCCTTGATGCTAACAATGGGGAGAATACAAGTTCTACTGTGCTGAAAGTGGAGAGGTTTTTTAAAGGAAAATTCTCACATGCCATAACTGGATGGCTGCAGTCACAGGATTTACGGTCACTTTGACAGCACGGTGCACATAAGCAGGGTAGGTGATGCATGCATACCACAACATCCAAGGCCATCTGAAAGCAGGGTTAAATTACGTTTTATGGATGGCATGGATGAAATTGTGCCCCTCAAACTACTTTCAGGCTTGAAGATGTGGAATCTGAGTTAAGTTACTGAGGCATGACTAAGTTTTGGTCATGCTAGAAATGTTCCACTGTTTGGTAACCACATCAGAGAAAAGTCAAGCTCTGAAGGCCCTGGTGGGTTGGATCCCAAATGTGGAGGCAACCACTTAACAGAGCTAGAATGCAGTCTGTTAGACTGTTTTTCAATGCAATTGCAATCATTAGTGTGAACAAGACCTTAATTGCAACACTCGTATTCCAGACGTATTTTGTTGTTCCTGAAGGCTCTATTTTTAAAGACTTGGAAGTGAACTGCTCTGTTTCACTCTGCTGAGGTGTTTGCAGTGTGACAAGTATAATCTATGTGATGTCTGTCTTGTTTCTCTCTTTGTTCTAACATTCAATAAGTGCAACTAAACCCATGTAAATGATCTCATTTAAGGTAGGTTCATTTGATGAGAATAGCTAAAGGAGGTTTTGCAAAGCAGAGAAGAGCAGAACATAAGGAATGAAATGCTGCTCCCAAAAATCCTGGGAGGACGAGTTGCCAGGATGGTTCTCCTCCAGTACTAATGACACATGGACACTATTAAATGGTGTTGGTGCAGTATCCTGCACACCAAATAGGCACTGCTTATTTAGATACAGATTGCATTGGAATGAATATTAAAACTTTGCACTTGAGAGGGAGGAGGTAGAGTGAGATGATGGTCGTAACATGATTTCCTACACTGGCAGCAAGTCAACCACAAACATAAGATTTGTTCTGAGTAACATTCATTATTAGCTTACCCCAGAAATAATGTGAGAATTCCTCCATAACCAGAGAATAGGCACAGCGCATCATTAACAGCGATGTCAGCCAAAAACACAAGCACAGTTTTACAGCCTGATATTTAAAGCAAATGGGTAACAGACTGAAACTCCCAGTATGCCTGTCAAAAAGAGCAAACTATTTGCTCCTTAGGTAGTTTTAAAATGTAAGCAGATATGCCATAATGCAAGATGAATTTACAAAGAAAACAGAGCACACTGCAGTTAAATCAGGGGCTAAATGAACCACTGGTATAAACACCGGTGTGGCAGCCACTTACTGGGGATACGCCTCAGAACTGAAACTCAGACACAAATATTCTATTTAAAACTCAGTGCACTCACTCTTTCTTGTCTTCTCCCTGCACATGTAGCTTTTGTCACCCTTATTCTTCCTGTACTTGCTCCCCCAAAGAGGCAAGGCTGATGCCGTGCTTCTTCCAGGAACGGGTGTCCCATGTCTAAACTGAGCTAAAAAGTAGCTTTATTTTCCACCGCACGGTGATATCTTGATATTCAGCACTCTTGACAAGGGCTGAATATCCAAATATCAGTGGCTCTTGTCCTCTGGGAGAGAAGATCTTGGCTGTTCATCTCCTTAAGGCTGGAGGACTGCTTTAGGATAGTGAGAGACCCTTCTACCTCTTGCCCTTCTGAGCATGGCATTTTGTTGAACTCACACTCCTTTTTACTTTTCCTCTGGTTTACAGGGTCAAAGCGCACAGGCACAACCTACTATAAGCAGCACCCTTTTCATCGCCCTCAAATTCCTCCTTTTTGACCTGTGGGAGATGGTGCTGCTAGTTCTACGTGCCTGCCTGGTGCATTAGAACCGGGCCAGAGGAACCCTGGGAAAAAAGAGACTGAAAAAGTGGGAAACAGGTTCCCAGAGGCATCAGAAACACGCCACAGGCTGGCACCCAGGATGGGCGTTCCAGCTCACACACTACCAGCTGAGCAGTCTGTTGGTTTGCCCAGTGCAATGGGCTGCTTGCAAGGAGCTGTTTTTGGCTCTTGCTGAGCAGGCCAAGGTCAGCAGTTCCTTTCCATTCCTTTCCAGGAGAGGGTAGAGACACATGTGCACCTGTGCACTCACAGCCACCAACTCACCTCATGAAACAGTAAAATACACATTTTTCTCTCCTTCTTTTTCCCCCTCAACAATTATCCTGGCTCTCACTCCTTCCTGTCTCTTTCCCACTTTGCTCTGCACACCTCCTCCAGAATGCCTCCATCTTTAATTTTCTCTAATTGTTGGAAATGGCCCATGTGATTTATTGGGTTGCCACCTTCCCAAGGATTCATCAGATCCTTGACATTGGATGGGGTGGCTGTGGTGTTTGTCATCTTTGGCTGAAGATATGAGCCAGTCAGATTTTTGCTTTTGCCAAGAAAGGCAGGATATGGTGTAGATACAGGATGATGGACTTTTATTTTCCCAGTGCATGAGTGATATTATACATGGCAGAGAGCAGACTGTTTAACAGGATATTAATTTACGTCTGTCTTCAAACTCCACAGGATTAGAAAAAAAATCTTAAAAAAGAAAAGAGAAATTATTTACTGTGGGACATAGCAGGAATGAGTGGCCTCTTTCTGATGTTAAAAATATATAGACAAAAGATTCTCAGATGGGACAGTTTGGTGATTTAAGGACTTACCACACCCAAGAGCCCATCATGACACACTCTTTGAATAAAAGAAATTTTTCATGCATTCTGAAAGCCAGGCCTTTTAAGAGGCTTCACATTTGGACATGAAAGATGAGTAATTTAGAAGCAGTATTTGCCACAAACTGTATTAGCTTCCTTCCTTCTGCTTTCCTTCCTTACACAGCATGTCTTTGTGTATGAAGTATACCTCAACCTGTGCTGCAGTGCCCTGGGCTCAGCACTATAATGTTTTCTTTGTTCGTTGTATCTTCTTTCTTTCCCATAATATTTCATTTTCCTCCTCCCCCCAGTTTTATTGTATTAATTGACAGAGGATGAAGCAGAGGAATAGGAGTCACCCTAGTGAAAACACACATGAGCTGAGTGCAGACCTGGTAACACTGCCCTCTCGTTGTGGCACTGAGTGTGTGACTTGTCACCTGGTGCTGACACTTAGCATTGTGCCACAAGTGAGTTATTCGACCTGAATCTGTTGGTCCTCTCACTTGCAATCCTGGACACGGCTGTTAGGATGGACAAACTGTGAGTGTATGCTTGCAAGACCAGAATGACCTCCCGTGTCTCTGAACCAAAAAGTGAATGGTGGATGCAGCAGTGCATCTACTGTCTTGCTTTTTAGAGCACGCCCACATCTGCTTCTTGCTCTGTTTGTCCAGATCAAAAATCTCCTTGCCAGCAGTGTTTGACCTGCAATATCTCTGCATTCAAAAATGAGATTTCACTTTACTTTCATAAGTTTAAATTATTTAAAGATTTCAATCTCCTGCAGGAGTTCAGATTCTTTTGTTTGCTTTGTTGACCTGCTATAACTGCTGCTAAAGGTCATGCATGGGCATTTTTCATGTACCTAAGTACACCTGGCTGTATGTGAAGAGTTCAGTCACTTTGGAGGGGGTTTGGTGGGGCATTATCCCTTTTATAGTCATTTCCTGTAATGCAGTATGACAATGTGCAGATAATTGTGTGTGGATGTGTGCATGTACATTTAGGGTGGTGTGGAACAATAAACACAAGCTTTCAAGTAGTCACTGCAGAGCAGAGCAATAGGGAGATGTGGCCAGATACCCACTGAACAGTAAATGACTTCACTTTTTATGGTGTAATGGGCCAGTTCATGACATTTAACAAAAATATAGAATGACAAGAGACAAAATAGGAACCTTGTGTCATTTTCTTTGTGATAGCTTGATGTGTCCAGGTGCTGGGCTGGAAACACTGGCAAATCCAGGGCTAAACTCTTTTGGCCAGGAGATCGTCTGAGCTTTTCAACTTTCTCTGCCAAAGTTTGTTAAACTATTTTGCTTATTAACTCTTTTGCAATCCCTTCCTTAACTGTGCCTGAAATTTTAACATTAAACCACTAAATCCATTTTACAACCAGAGATTAGAATGTCAGAGAGGATGGATTTGTGAGTTTAAGCACTGACCCTTGAAAGATGAGACATGGAACATACTTGCTTCCTTTGAGACTGTGCCCTCTTCCTACAAGAGTTACTGGGGGCAGGACTGAGCCCGTGCTGGGAAGTGTAAAGTCCCTGTGAGCCGTGGTGCCACAGACAAATTGTCTGTGCTTGGCCTGAGAGCCCATGTTCTGGTGGTGCCTCTGCAGCAGTGGCTGTGAACATTTCATCACCCTGTTCCTAAACTTACACCTTCAGGAGTGAAGAAAGGGCTCCTATGAGGGACTAAATGCAAGTGAAATGTTAAGGCACTGCTTGTGATTTCCATGTATTTAAGGTGGTCGTGTAAGGGTCTACAGCAAGACTGGGAGCACAACCTGAAAGAAAACTGATGTGCCTCTGAGCACAGTTTCAAACTGAAAGAGGGGAATATTAGGTCATATTCAAAAAGAAAAGCTTCTTGGGAAAAAGTATCAAGTGGATGTGGATGGAGAATGAAAAGGTTAGAGCAAGCATGGACTAGCAGAGGAAATTTCAGCAAACACCATTAGGCATTTAGGGGTACAGTAGAAAAGTGGAGGCCTCTTGTGGGAAGCAGGCTACAGCTGCTACACAGCTTCAGTGGTTTTATTCACTTAAAATCTACTAAAAATTGGCAATTACTGCTAAAAAATTAGTAATTCCAGTAATTGACAAGCATAATGTCATAACATCTTCTTGGGTATTGAATAACAATCAAGGTAATTTTAATCTTAGCAGTTTACTTCTACTTCATGCATTACTAAATGTAGCAGCCTCTGGCACCACCTCTTCCTTGCTCCCTAGAAAAGGGAAAGTGAGAAATGGAGGAAGATTTAAGTGTTGCAAGCAATGATTCATTCTCAGGCTGCACAACCCACCAAATGATCTCCAGAGTGGCACTGCTGCTTGGCCTGGGAACAGCTTTCCTCCCTCCCTGCCCTCTTAAGTAAGAGGAAGGAAACTGATACTCATGGCAGACAACCAGGATGGCTAGAACAAATATTGGAGAGGTTCAGGAAACTAAATATGGGATTCAGGGTCTGGAATACATACCAGAAGAGAGGAAAAAAATACCGAAAAAACAAGGGGAAAGAAATAAAAAAATAGCCAAAAGAGATTCCCCTACAAAAAATCAATTCCTGGGACAAAGTACTCATTAAAGGCCTAATCTTTCCTTCCCTATGCAGGACCTGGTTCTGTAATGGACTGCTAAAGGCTGAACAGACATTCTTGTGAGAGAAAGCAAAAAAAGTTTCTTGAAGTGTTTTTCTGCATAAAGATTTTCAGGTCTCTGGGAAGTGTAGGAAAATTATTAAATTCCAGGTTAATTATTAATCCCAGGTTTTCCTTGAGAATCTGGCCAAGGAAAAAAATGGTTACATTTTCTCCTTGTTTCCAGAAGTCAGGGAAACATGTCATCCTAACCCCACTTCAGGCTCAGCAAGAACTAATTTCAGGCTGTTCTTGGATCATGTTTGCAATTACACCCTGCTAATTTATGTGGTTTTTAAAAGTCCCAGGGCTAAATGGTGCAGCTGAGAGTTCTCTGTGGGATGTCAAGTCCTAGCTGTTTCACCAAGGTGCTGCTGAAACACCCTTTGGATGTTCTCCTTGATACATGAGTAGATACCAGGGCTATCATTTTTAGTGTCTTCCTCATGCCAACATGAGACTCCGCTTTGACTCTAATACAGAAATTGTGCTGGGGAAGCCTAGGGAATTGTACTTTTGTAATATTTTTATTTTATTGATCAAGTGACTCACTAGAAAAATGTAAACTTTGCATCTTGTTTTTCTTCTGTTCTGACCTTCTTTGACGTTTTTCAGTGATAATGAGGTAATGTTGCTTTCAGACTCCCAGCACAAAGACTAGGGAGCTGCAGTGCTCACTGCTCTGGGACTTATGGAGCTGCTCTTTTTCAGTGTTTTAATTTTATTTTTCATATTTATATCCTTAACAAAAATTATATCCTTTATCCTTTAATATCCTTTTAAAATCTGAGCTTTTATGTACTGCTTCGTGCTTCTGGTTATGGCAGAAAAGTTTTGGCATTTTTATTGCATGCCCAAGTAAATGAGACTTGCCTCAGCCTGTCATGGAGATGTTTGATTTTAATCCATTGGAGGCTTTGTTGATTAAGATAAAGGCCTTGATCAGGCACTGGCAAAGATCTGAGAGCTGTGGACGCCCTGGAGGTTCAGTGTAAACCACTCTCAAAGCCTGAATCCCTTGGGAATTTGACTACTTTTTTCCATGCTACATAAGCTATTACAGCTGGGAGACAACTGTTGCCATATTGATTAAATGCTGGGCCTTTATGAATAATGGGCCCTATTACATCAGCACAATTTGTGTTCCACTTCTCAGCTCTGAGCTGATTTTTGTATGGCTTGCTTCTTCAGGGGAAGAACAGAGGTAGTGCTTGAGAGGAGCTCAGTTTGATCTTTGATAAGGGCATTTTCAGTTTAACATAGATAATGTTTGCAAGGGCCATATAGGAGGCTGAATCTTCCTTACATAGCAAAGTTCAACTTCTCCATCTGTCACCTTTTGCAGTCTCTGTGGCAATCTTTGCACTGAGAGAGAGAAATATTCAGCTGATGGACTCAAATGCACAGAGGCCACGGTGTATTAGAAGCAGACTAAAAGGTCTTTGCTACTCTTGAAAAATCAATCACTGCCTCTAATATTAGTCACTGGTGGTAACTCCCCTCAGATCAGGTGATGACTCTTTTCTTTGGCTGCCTTCCTCAAGAAACAGCTGCCTTTGTGTGAGCTGTTTCACCCCCACTAATCGAGGTGTGACTGCATGTCTTCTGCAATGCATGCTCAGCCTATCTCTGCTGCAGCATTACATAGTACAGGTGTATTCAGGCATCTTTCCACTGGCTTCATTTGCATTTGTGAGTGCTTAGTGTTTTGGACTTCTGATTACCAAGCTATGCATGCAGGAAAAAAGGTGCAAGTGATTAGTGAACTTGAGTGACAGGTTTGGTCTCATTAATTTGACATGGCGCAGAAAACCTGCAGCACCAGCAGGGATAGGTATAGATTTTTAAAGCTGAGTTTGACAGCCTGAGCTGTGAGACCATCTTTTTTCCTTTTACCTCCAAAAGATGCAAAGGGTTTCACCCAAATTCCATCAAAACAACATTATTAATAAAATACAGAAATAGGTCCAGGCGTAGAAAGACAGAGCTACATCTTCAGATGTTTGCTGACAGCCTGTCCCTGCAGAGGTGGATATTCAGCTCTGCGTGTGATGTGCACATCTGACATAATGGACTCTGTTCTAGTGCAAACAGAATTTGCTCCAGTAAGAACTCAGTAAAAATTAGGCAAGTACTCAGAGGTTCAGACAGAGTTCTGGAAATATTCCATACCCTTAGCAGTCTAAATGCAACAGATTGACTGATGTGAATCTTGCATTTTCCTTTGATTGTTGGTTGCTTTTATACAGCCTGAAATGGAAAAAGTGTTCATGTTGCTTCAGGAGAATAGCTGCTCATGCTGAGTAAATTTATTCTGGTTAACTTCTGTCTTGCAAGCCCATTCTGTAATGGGATGTGCTAAAGAAATTCCTTCTTGCTTATCAAAACAAGTTATTCTCAATCAAAACCTCCATACCATAATTAAAGTCCACACTGATTTTTAATTTTTTTTTCACTTTACAGCATTATAATATATAAAGCCCAACTTTCACTTGTTATCTGAGCAGTTTAGCTCCAGAATCAGCATAAGAGCAAAGGTGGAATCATCTAATAGTTTAGGTTGGAAGGGACCTTAAAGATCATCTAATTCCAACTCCTCCATCATGAGCAGGTGCATCTTCCACTAGACCAGGTTGCTCAGAGCCCCATCCAACCTGGCCTTGAACACTTTCAGGGATGGGGCATCCACAGCTTCTCTGGACAACCTGTGCCAGTGCCTCACCACCTGCACAGTAAAGAATTTCTTCCTAATATCTAATCTAAGCCTGCCCTCTTTCAGTTTGATTCCATCTCCTCTTGTTTTATCATATCCTGCAATAGAAATCCACACACCTGCACCTCACAGTGGCTGTCCACCTTAATTATTGTATTTGAATACAGCAAGCAGGATGCACACAAATGTGAATGTGCACCCTTCATTGCATCTTTTATGTATATAAGAGGTCTATACTAGATGCCAGGAGGACACATAATCAAATGTTAATTTTTTCCAATGAGAATCAAATTGTGTTAATGAGCAGAGATAAAAACAAAAAAGTTTTAAGAAAAGACAGGATTCAATACAGCAAAAGTTCTCAGGGAAGATATTTTATTGTACAAAGAGGATGCAGAAATGAGGCAAACAGAATCATTACATATGTAACTTCAGGAGAAAAATCATCCGTAAATTTTTTTAAGAAGCACAGCATTAACATGAAGCAATTTCACATTTGTAGGTAATTTACAACTGAGAAATATTCTGTCAGCATTTCCTTATATGTGTGGTTTGATTAAACTTAGTGAAAGACACCTCCCATCAGACCTGAAATGTCTCTGAGGTTTTAATGATTTTCCACATGGAAAGGGCACACTCGGTAGAAGAAGTATTCATTCTTTTTTTCAGTATGCCCAAATGAAGCAACTCATGAATATGGGTCAATGAATACAATTGCTTTAGGCAAGAATGCAGGTCTGGAAGGAAACAAAGCCCAGTGGTGCCTTGCTTCTTCAAGAGACAGATTTTTAGTCTCCCTTTAAGCACACAGCCTATACAGGAACAAAATGTTAGAATCTTGTTTTTGTTGGCTGTGAATAAATTCATCATGGGATACATGGTTTAAATATGACCTGATGTAATTCCCATTCTCCTACTACTTGCTGCTATCTGCTGAGCCAATTTCAACTTCAGCTCTGTTTCTTTTGAGTAAAGATTGCAGACAGACTCTTGTCTTCATTTGTTCTGTCCAATTCAGGATGCAAAGCACTCCTGGACACAAAATACAGGGTGTTTTTCATTTTTGTACTGTGTGACTCAGTTTTAGCATATGAAACTAATCTTTGCTAATGCATTGTGCTAAAACTGACTCATTCACATCGAAGGTGCAAAGTCCTTGAGTGCTTAACCAATTGCTTTAAATTTTAGAAAAACTATATTATATATTCTTGGGTTTCTTAAATATAATTAAAATACTTAAACTAGTATTTGAATTTTTTTGTCTTATTAATAGCTCATATACACAGATAACTGAACCTTGCAACTTAGATATGAATGAGTAATTAGAAAAAAATATAGTGGCTTTCAAAGTTCAGCGGCCAAGGAAATCCTTAGGTTTTTTTCATTAGTAACAGTTTAAAGCTGTGGATAATTATAAAACATTCAACAATTACACAGTGTTAAGGGACAAAGGACTCAGAGTACACAACTGTTTGCAGGTATTCAGAATTGCCCAGATCCTAACAAATCACCTAAGTGTGTAGGCAAATCTACGTACTGATTTATGAAGTCCTGTTACCACTTGGATACCCCTTTTCTTTACTCCTACCACTAGGCACTACGCCCTTGAAAACCTGCCCATCCTCTAGGCAGGAGAAGACAAAATGAAGACCAAAATCCAGGATAAACTTAATATTAGTGACTTATCTATACATGATGTCAGAAAGGAGCTCCAATTTTCAAGTCGGAGAGATATCCAAGCAGTGATACAAATCCCTGAGATTTCCAATAGGCTTTCTCCATTGACAGGATAACCGATGTGAAATGGCTCAGGTAAGTCATCATTTTTTCCTGGAAGGGAAGTGAGGCTGGAGTTTGGCCCCTTCACTAGCTGCTTGGCATTCTGGAGACCAGCCCTCCTCTCCCCTTGCACCTGCAAAAGTGACACCTCAGCTGTTCCCGCTGTCTTGAAGATTTATGGTGAATTTGTGTTTCAGAAACATCAGCTGATAACCTTTGCACTGGCTTGGAAGGCAGAACTTTTATTATAGGATTGTTAAGATAACAACAGCTTTGAATGCGTACTGCTGCTTTGCTAAGAATTAAGTGGTAACAAGGCTCTGTTTATCTGCTCAGCTACCTGGATCTTAGCAGTGGCCAAGGGTAGGAAGCTCTTACACAGCCGGTTGGTTGTTTCCTGGCATTCTTGTTTCGAGACAGTCGAAGTTCACTTGGCTTTGCTGCTGCTTTGTTATCTAAGGAATTCATATACTACTTAATCTCCATAAAAACCCAAACCATGACTGTACCGTGTGAGCTCTGCAGGGAGCATCAGCATTCCAGATCTGGTGCCATAAGGCCTGTGAGCAGATTCTAGGATGCACAGAAAACTGTATTTTTTGGCAAGCAGTATCATAAATGAAGGGAAAGACTGCCTGAAACAATTTGGAAATTTTCTTGGGTAGTTCGGACTTTCTAGACTTAAGATATTAGGTGCAAGATTTTTATTTTGTGAAATGACCCGAAAAGGAAGAATACTAGATGTGGCTTCCATCTGCCTTGCCATGTATGCTTAATAATAAGCCTTTTGCATAAGTCTCAAGGAGCAGTTGTATTCTTGGGATTTAAAGTTGTTTTTAGATAAAAAGCTGAATAGAGGAGTGAACAGAAAAAAAAATCTGGTATGTGAGCCAGATTCTGTACAAATACCCCCTGAAACTGATATTCAGAAGCCTGTATTTATTTTTTTTCTAAATTATGAGACCACGACAAAATATGATAACAATACACACTGGAATGTTTATTTTAAAATAGATAACAGCTCTGAAAACCCCTTGCCTAGTTCAGTATACTGGAACATCCCTGCAGCTTAACCTCCTGTCAGTGTGAGCCAGAGCAGGGTGAGGAATGCTTCTTGCTTTTCCCAGGCGAGGCCCTCTGAGGAAATTCAGAGCACACAGTGTGTTCAAACTCCCTTTTTTCCTCTTTAGACTTATTATTTATTTCAGGTTGATGCACAAGCCCAAGGCTGGGCTGGATTCTTTCTTGGACATCTGCCTTAAATGAGTGCTGTGCATCTGACAGATCCCAACAGGTCATGTATCACAGGACGTTCCCCTCATGTCCTGTACACCCACAAATCACTTCCAACAACTGGTATTTCCACACTATAGAAAACACACAGATTTGGAACGGTGGGTCCCGAAGCTGAGCAGGACTGAGCAGGGAAAGGCAGAAGCACAAACTCTGGGCTTTGCCCTGCTTCCCTTACTTGGGTCTTAATCAGCCAAAACCCCTACCGAGTCAGCAAGATTTTTCACTTCCAAAAGAGCTGTGTGAATACTGAGGGAGGGCTTCAAGCAGATCCAGTACAATAGCTAAAAAATAACATGACAAAGTAAAAAGAAGGAAGATAAGCAGATCACACAGCTTAAGAAAAGCATTTTTTCTAGACAGGGCATCCAATATCCAGCTGCTCCTCTGAAGGAGGTTGTGGCTAACGTGGTCAGTATGATGGGATCTGAGGCATTTAACGGAACTATCCTAGAGTTTACTTTTTATGTTTTGGTGAAAGAGAGTTTGAATTACAGGTAAGGGATGGGAGGTGTTAATGCCAGTCTCTTACTTCTTACTGCTGGGTTCAAAGCCGAGGCTATTTGCTCTCTTTTCTCTCCAGGACAGTAGTTGCCTTTTTTAAACAAAGCCCTTCTGTTAACATCCCCTATTTTGTTTGTGCACAATACTGTCAACAATATCAGGATATGTTTAGATAATAGATCTACTAAATAGACTGGCTTGGGAGTCTGGGGAGTTTATCTCTGCAGATAACACTCCAGTAAATTTTTGTATTGGCTCTCATTAGTTGACTCTGTCTTATCTGATCAGCCTCTGAAGCCAATCAATACAGAAACTTGCCAATCAGTGCTGAAGCATTTAATGTGGTTTTTTTTCTGGGAGCCTCAGGCATTTAATTCCTGAGGCTCCCAGAAAAAAAAAGTGAAAAGAGCATAGAAGAACTTTTTGGTTTTTTCTGGTTAAAAGCTGTTCTGAACAAGCCATTACTGAATGAGATGCTGGGAGCTGATCCTTGTTAGGTTTTCTGGCATCGCTTGATGTTTTAGGCTGTAAATGTCTTCATTTCTCCTGAGGTGGGATTCTTTTCTATTTTTCAGATGAACTTTCAGTACTTGGTGGCAATGTATTAATTCAGCCTACCTACACATATCTTGGTGCTCAGGCTTCTGAACTGTTAATGTTTATAGACAGTTAACATCAGCCATGAGTGGTGGCTTTAAGAGAATTTGATTGATATAAACTTTGGTGAATCATTTGGAGGGTGTGTTTAAGCATGGAAGAAGTGTCCTGAGTACAATATTTGTCTTATATTTTTCCAGCCCATCATATATGAGGTTGGGTCTTCCAAGGATGATGTCTCATGGCTGATCTTGCATGGTATCGAATTTGGTCATCTGACCAAACCAGTCCTCAGGTATGCCCTTGATGGGATGTGAGTCCATGAAGACACTGGTGTGAAGTGTTGAGATGGGCCCTGCAGTCCCTTGTTGTAGTTCAATGTTGTGTTTTTATCTTCACTGTTTGCTTGGCATGCTTTTAGAGGTTGGAAATTACAGCATGCTGAACTGAGAAAAACAGATGAAACCCAAACTTCTCACTTCTTGAAGCACACCTGTGTATTTATAAATGCAAGCAAATGCCATCTGCATCTTCTAATGCTGCAGGTGTCCATGGCCATGTTACAGTTTTGATCTGACTGTTTTTTTCTGTGAAAGCTAAATGAGGAGTGTGAAATATTCCTGATTTAGTTTCTGTGTTCAAACCCAAGAGATATTTCAAGCATTTTCAAGCACGATGAATGAGGAAAAAAGCTAAAAGTGGGGTATGTGAGATTGCTCAACTGCTTCAGTCCCTCATTCTAAAGGGAGGGAGTCTGGCAGCAGGCTCTTAAGGGAAGGTGCCAATCCCCACCAAGATGATGTACATCTGGTCCTGGTTGAGGAGCCTAACTGAGGCATTCAACAACCCACATCACTTCCACAAAGGTAGGAGTTGTTGTTGGTAGGATTGGCCATACCACTGAATTGCTGCATGTCTACAGGGAAAATGTACGAGGACTGGGCAGCTCTAAAGACAATTTGTCCTACCTCTGGCTGAAGAATCCAAATGTAGCTTGGCATCCTTTGGTGAGGGAGCAGTTGGTGCATGGCAGAGCACAAGCAGGAGTACATCAGTGCCAGGTTATGGGGACAGCTGGGGAATTGGGGTGTGAGCCCTGCTCTGGTGCTTTGGCAGCAACCTGAACATACCCACGGAACTGTGCTGGGGGAGAAGGCCCTGAGGGAGAACACTTCTGCAGAAAGTGTAGCTGCAAAATGTGCTATGGTGAGAAAATTCACATAGGAGGTGCAGCCAGGGGACACTTTCAGATCTCCAAGGCTCCCTCCAAAAGAAAGAAGTAAAAATGCTAAAAAATACAGAAGGCTCCCTGCCAAAAAAATGAGATCATCAATACGAGATGTCAATATATTGCCTCTGTTTCTGTTTGCTCTTTTTCTTACACAAATATCAATGGTTGCCATTGAGACCAGTTCTGGAATAAAATCTGTGCATCCAGATTGAGGATCTATCTTGTTTTCTGTCTAAACTTTTAAGTCAGTTTTGCTGGATGTGCGTTAGGGCTAAAGTCCTAAAGTCTTAAATAGAAATGGTTACTGTATTTGCTTTCCTGTTTTATTGCAGTTGCAAAAGTGAGGCATAATGATTTTTATAGTACATGATAGAATTTGTCAGCTATGGGACAGAATGAACTCACACGATAGCGACTGGCTCAGCCTCAAGGTGATAAACATGTCAAGATAACAGCAATCATTTTTTTCGCTAAACACGAGAATACAATACGATTTAAAGCAGCTTTTTTTTTTCTTTTTCTGCATTTTAATATTCCAATAATCAATCACCAACCATAACGGTTTTATGATGACTATGGACACAATAGATCAAATTTTTATGGCCTAGTCTTAGTTTTCCATATGTAATCTGCCAGCACCAGTAATTGCACAGTTTAGGTCATTTGAGTACCCGATTACCCCCACAAATCAGGTAACTAGACATCTATGCTGCATGCTGACATTACTGGGAGAATAAACTTGTTCACAAAACTTGGCACATGTAAAGCTGAAAGTCATTCTTCAGGCCAAAGTGAAAATTGTGCTTTGCTTGTTTATTGTTATGATTCCCCCAGGGACTATATGAAGACAGAAAATTTAAAAACATTTGCTTTAAATCTGCAGTTTCTTTCAAGCCTTGCTAGAGCCAAACCTAAAATTTAGGGTTTCTTGCCCACAGGCAGGCAGCAGGTAAATCCTGTACGGTTAAGATAGTGGATTGAATTTTTAAAAAATCTTAATTCACAGCTCTCAAAGCTGTAACAGAATCAAGTGGAGACCCAGATTGAAGTTTGATGAAAAGTTCAGAAAGAGGACAAGGAAAAAGTTATTTATTTACACAATGCAGAAAGTGTACCTGAAGGTATCCATAGGCACTTGTGTAGGTCATCATCTTCATAAATGAACTAATAAAAGGTATGGTACAAGGTATCAATGCTTATGAGTGATTAAAGATTATACAAGATAGTAAAACTAAAGGTAGCTGAGAAAATTTGCATGAAGATTTTTAAATGTGGGTGAGTGAGTCATGAAAAAGGAAATTCTTGCAGAAGGCCAGACCCACAGGGACCAGGAATTCACTGCAAGGTGAAGCACAAGAGGAAAAATAAGATCAGCTATGTACACATGTACAATAAAATGTCTGTACCTAACTTCTGCCTCACAAGTGAGAGTTAGAATTGGCTCCTTGCTTATTAGGGGTCAGGAAGACAAAGGGTGCATTGCTATTACAAAAGGAGTAATACATAATTACAATATTATAATTACATAATAAGGTCAATCTGTCATTAGCCACCTGTATAAACCCTCAGGGCTGCCACATCTTGAGGTGTCCATGCAGACGTAGTCCCCTTGGTGACTGAGATGGGATGGGGAGAGCTGCAGACTCAGATGTCTTAT
This sequence comes from Zonotrichia leucophrys gambelii, assembly GCF_028769735.1. Taxonomy (NCBI): domain Eukaryota; kingdom Metazoa; phylum Chordata; class Aves; order Passeriformes; family Passerellidae; genus Zonotrichia; species Zonotrichia leucophrys. Next base: position 63,768,013 of record NC_088169.1, read on the forward strand.
GGCAAAGGAAGTTTCACCCTGTCCCTGCTGGAGACTGCTCCAATTTGCCTGAGTCCTTGAAGCTTTTCTTATGCTACAGAGGTAAGAACTTGTTACAAATACAATGCCTTGTTATTAGTCTGGCAGTGTCCCTCCCAGCTGAGTCAGGGTCTTTTTGGACACGACCCACTGTGGGGATAGAATCCTGGGAAGCTCAAGCGTCCTAGCAGGTGTCCTTGGTCAGAGTTGCCCTCATCTCATGTGGCCCTTCATTCTCCATGCCTCACTGACACGAGCTCCTAGAGGCCTCCATATTTTGAGCTGCAGCTGGTTTCCCTCGCTGCTGCTGCAGCCCCATCCTGTCTCAGACCAGAGCCATTGGAGGGGAGGCAGGCTCTGCCCCAGCGCTGAGGGTGTTCACCCTTTTCTGTCCCAGGGTGACACCTGGGAAGAGGGGGGGAGACAGTGGGAGAAATGGAGATTCCTCTTCTTGTCCTGGGTGCAGGTATGGCACCCGTGGCATCCTTGGCATCCTGTGCTGCTGTGCTTTGTCTGCCTCTGTGTGCTGGTGATGTGTGCAACGGCACTGCTGCCTCTCATGCAGGGGAAATGCACATATGAGGCAGAGAGGGGCTCAGACATGCTGGCAGAGAGCACTGCAGGCACACACTTGAGTAAAAACTGGAAGAGCTAGTCAACTGCTTGTTTTCTGTTTGATATGTTATCCCAAAGCATTTCTGCAAAATTATCATGGTCATAAGCCAGCCAAGGTACAGAACTCACTGCCTGTCCTTTGCTATGATAATGAAAGCACTGCTAATATTTTCAATTAAAAAAAATACCCCAGGGAGGTAAGATTTTGAGAGACTGTTCTAAAACTTTCCTTCATGTCCAACAATATGTACGTGACTCAGCTACTAAATAGGCATCTAAATAAAGAGGCTTCTCTTGTGCTTTATGTTCACAAAACTCTCATTCTACTGAGCAAAGAAACACTCTCCAGCTTTTCTACATGTTCTTTCTTTGATCTGCACTGCTAACGATAAAACATGTCAGCGTGAATCATAAATGGGGAATTGATTTCTGAGTCTGATTATTTTAGAAATCCTACTCACAGTTTAATAAGACACAACTACATAATTAAATTATAAGTGTATACTGTTCATTACATCATTTTATTTCATTTAGACTTTAAAATATGCTTAGCAGAAGTACAACAGTCCTGAGACATTTTCATTTTAACAGAACTCAAAGGGCCTAATACTATTGTGTAATATGGGAGAGAGCTTTAAATTTACTGTGTCTAAGATGAATGCATGTTGTCATGCAGAGACTCCCCAAAGGTATTTCAGTGCATTATCCGAGTGGTGGATGCTTGGAAAAAATGCTTACAAAGTAATCTCCAGATGCAGCATATTCAGACAGAGTGCAACTTGCGGATTACTTTTAACACTGCTGTGCGTGTTCTTCTGTGCCTGTATAATCCTCACATAATGGGGTCCTAGACCATTCCTGGGGCTTTTTGAAATCACCAAAACACGGATAATTCATAATAATAATACAAAACAAAAGTCATATAAGGAGGTACAAACTCACTGTATAAAGTTGTTACAGCAGACAAGGCCCTCTCAGCGGCCTCAAAGTTATGTGGAAGTTGTTTCAAAATCCAGAAACCTTCCGCAGTATTTACAGCAATTCATCCTTAGCAGAACTGCTAAATGGTTTTTCATCAGTAAATTACATTTACATACAACCTCTGTCTGCTTGAAAATATATTGGAAATTCACAGTAATTTCCAATAGAGCAAGCCTCTTCTTAATGTTTTGGGTATTGCTTTCCAGGCATGCACTGTCCATTTTTATTCTATGTGGCATTTTGGTATTCTTTATTTGTACAATGCAGATGACCATAAGTTATTATTTAAGTCCTCTGATTTGGCAAATCAAAATTTTAGGTAGAGAAATGTCTGAGGTGAAGAGCAAAGGAAGGGGCTTTTAGGAGCACTAGAATAAATAATGACACTGAAGTGTAGGAATTAATTTGTGTGAATGGTGCTGACGGGGAGCAATGAGTGCTAATGTGTGCAATGAGGATGTCTACTCTAGAAGTGAGTGCTGGGCTTTCTATGTCATGTTCCATCAGTTCCAGGGGCCAGTTTAGGAAAGTGTTTAGGCACATCATCAAAATATGAGCTTGCACATTAACAGCTGGCTTTTTCAATAGGAATTTGTTCTTATATCAAAGCCTTAGTTGCTTGGAATAGAAGTCATGGTAGCAGTAATACAGGGAATGATTTTGAAAAGGTATTAGATTGATGGATTTGAACTGAGACAGTTGCCAGTTCCCAATAGTGTCACATTATATAAAATATTTTCCTGTAAATGGAGATGGAGCTGTTTCTTTTATTTTCTTTGCAGCTTTCATTTTATAACAGAAATGGGATGAAGCATACCATGTTTCAAAGAGATCAGTGTTATCCTTGAGTAAATCTGTTTACCCACTGGCCTCATGCCTTTTGAAATATCCATACACCTAGGAAGCCAGACTTAACACTTTCAGCCCTGCAAATCAGAAGTACCTGTATTATAGTAAGCTAGCATCACAACAGCATAAAACCAGGGAAAAGGTAGGCAGGTCCAACCCCAAAATGTTGTACATGACATGTTTCTTGTGTCTTACAAGTGAATATTTCATTACATGCTAATTTTGTGGAATTATCACATTTACTGGTTTCTCCAAGGGCAAAGGGAGAATTTTCTTCATGCTGAGTTTTCTACTAACTCTTAGGAGAGAAACATTTTACACTTAAACTTTTAGCATACAAACCACCTGTTCTGTAATTGCCATCCATAGTTTTAGAGGTCCTCAAGAAAGGTCACAGATTTGTCCCTCCTCCAGAGAGGAGCATCCTTCTGATGTTCTGCCCAGCCTTGATCTCCAGCCTCAGTTTTGCAGTGGTCTCATGCCAGTCACTTAGACTGTGGATGAAGGACTGAATCTCACTCACTCCAAAAACAGTTTAGACTTAAAAGTTTACCATAAGAACCGTGCCAGTTGTGATCTGGCCTGTTTTACTAAAATATTTATACTAGTAAAAGGCCAAATGTAAACTCAGGTTACACCAGAAATAAGCTGTGCTTCTGGGAACGCTTGAATTGCAGGTTAACTGTATTTGCACAAAGATAAGACTTATATATCAACAGCCAGATGTCTTTTCTAATGGTTTAAGTAAGTTTTTTTTACACCCATTTTAAGGATTTTAGGCTCAGAATTTAGCCTAGACTTCCTATAGCATTTGCTGACTGTATCTGTATTAGCAGGCAGTGCAGATCAACAGGAGGTTTGTAAAGCAAAAGAGTTGTGTCCGAGGTCCTGACACCCACACCAGACATGCTCCAGGGAAGTTTACTCCTCTTTGGCTTTAGCCTGGGCCATCACAGCACATTCATTGGCTGATGGAGCAGGTTTGCTCCACAGGCACAATTTCTGCCAGCTCTGTTTAAAAGGAATCCAGCTCATGTGCTCTGAGGCCATTCTGTGATGTGAACCAAGGCACATTATGTGGGGACAGGCTGGAGATTCACTTCCAAGCATGCTCCGAATCCAAACTGAAATCCTAAAGTCAATGTACCCATTCAGTCAGAAGAATTAAGAGCTCCCTGGACCCATGGATGTCGAAAGATTGCTCTCAGGACCCATTGATGAATGGAGAGGCAATATTGAAATGAAATGAATTCTGGGCAGCAGCCACTGGAAAAGGACTGGAAATGCAGGTTTCCAAGGGGAAGTGAAGTGCTGAAAGACATGTCAGAGGATGACACAGTAGACAGGAGTCTACAATGCAGCATGGCAATAGGAAAAATATCAGCTTTATTTGGCCCATAGGAAAGTATCATGCCATGCACAGCCATCCTCTAAACTGCTGAAAGTGCACCTGGACACAGTTTTTTTTTTTTCCTGGGGCTTAATACTTCCTCCCCAGACAAGTCCCAGAGATGCAAAGCAATTCAAACAATTCAAACTTAAAACACATCCAGGAAAGGGCTGATTTGTGCAAAACAACTTCATCTTGATTTACATGATTGGTGTCTCTACACATTTTGGGAAAAGTTAGGCAGAATAAATTGGTGCTTATGAAGCCATATACCACTTATGCCATCTGCTAGTTCTTAATTTCCTCTTTAAGTTATTTAGCAGTCACATGGATGGTTCTCTTTAATGGATCTGTGTTGATTTTTCTGATTTGAAACTAAATCATTTTCAGACTGAAATGGCTGAAGCAGCCAGAGCACTTCTTTAATTTTGCTATCTTAAGCTGGCTGTGCAATGTGACAGGGAACTGAAAATCCACAGAGCTCTCCAAAATTACATGAGCAGATTTAGGGATGGGGAAATAACTAAAAATCCCTGAACAGAAAAACTGTGCTTGCTATCACGTTTCAGATAATCATGGTTCCTTCCCCTGTTAATGTACACTTCTTGGATAAGCTGCAATAATAACAGTTGTATCAAGAGGATGGACGCATTTGATATTATCAGCACTTGTGTATCATACATATAAATCACAAGAGCAGCTGGCAGGTAAGGCAGCTAGAAAGTTGGTAGTTCTTCCTCCAATGTCTCATATTATATTTTTACAGTAAAAACCTCCTAAGTGGTTCCTCTCAAGAGACATATTGCTCTCTTTCCTTGTAGTCAACTATCTCAAGAAGGAAACAAAGGCAGTCTCATTCTCTGCAACTCTCACATGGTGCTTCCAGAAAATGGCTTTTTGGTTCAATATTAATTTTTCATGTGATGAGCACACTGAGAAAATGTGGATGTAAAAGTAGGATATGAAACAGAGTCAAGCATGGTCATGCTTGCAGAAATGTGGAGATGCAATGGCTTGATCCGAATCAGAAGACGAAGCGGTGCAAAGTGGTAAAAGTACTGCTACATTTTCTAGCTACCAAATCTAGCCATACAATGAGACTCAGTGCTAGAAGTTATTAGTCCTTTGCTCTCCTGTTTTTTTTCTCCTTGTTTCCCTGGCTTCCAGGCTGCCTCTCCTGATGTGCTTCATCCTCCCAGCTGGATAGCAGAGAACCTGCCTCAGCTGCAAGCTCTTGGCTGGCAGCCACATGGTAATTTATGATGGTCCTCATGCCTCTGGAAGTAGTCCAGGTGGCATCATCCTCACAGTTGTGAATTCATTTTATGCTTCTACAGGTTGAGGGTTTTCTCATGCCTTGAGGCCCATTCCTCTATGGCTTCTGAGGGCACCTCCTCTAGGCTTTGTAGTGTGGCTGTGACACAGTTCTCTCCACTGTAAATTTAAAAATATTTTTGAGGATCCTTTTGTATGAAGATGGTTAAAAGGGTACACACACACACACATATATATAATATATATATATATAACATATATATATTTTTTTATATATATATATATATATATATATATATTACTAATGCTGGCACTATGGCTGAGCTGATTCCATCTGCATTTAGACACCTGGTCTAAGATAGTTGGTAGGGGTTTTCAAGAGCCTGCAGAGAAAGCTGGGTGCTTTAGGATGTGATCTACTTTAAGTTTAGGCTCCTAAGGCAAGGCATTGCTCCAGGGGGAGCCTATCAACCCAGTGACTTTAAGGGACCCCTAACTAAAATTCAATGGGATGAACTAACCTTATGATGTGCCCATGCAGACACATAAGCAGGGGGGCTGAGTTTTTTCTTGGGTCCCAACTCACCTGCCAGCCCTGCAGTTAGTGGGGACTCCTGAGCACAGCCCTCAGACATGGATTTTGCCCTGGGAACTACATGGAAGGGAAGAAGACAGGTTGGCTAGGGGTCCTGGGTCAGGCACATGCACCCACCCACCCCTTCCACAGTGCATGGGAATGCCAAGATCCCACCCAGCAGCAGGTGATGTGGCCATGGGCCATTCCTACCACACATTGGGGTGTCCCAAATAAAGACTGCATCAGGTTACACAGCCACCCAGCCTAACCCAGGTGATTTGGCTTCATATGCCTTTACATATCCCTTAAAATATGCTCTGACCTGTTGACAATGTAATCTGAACCTGAAACATGGGTTTTGAGTGTCCTACCAACCATATCTGCATGCGTCACACTGCCTGTGTAATATTTGCTGTGAAGAGGGATTTGGTTTTTTCCTTCCCTTCTCCTGAAGTGGAAGCAGTTAAAGAGAGTGGACTGAGCGAGCAGGAGCCCAGGGATTGGTGTAAGGTGCTGTCTGAAAGGAAGCAGATGTCTTTCCATCCGTTCTCAGGTGGTGAGATGTCTGGCACAATTACTGGTGCAACATATGGGAACAGACAGGAGCGTTTCAGTTCTGGCTTTGAATGTTTGGATTAGTTCTCATCTGGGAGGGGCCTGTTGCAAACTATCTTTTCTACTCCTCTTTAACAGAAGCTGTGCACTGGATTCCAACATAAATGTGGAAATCAGAGCAAAATCGTTCTTCTGTATCTTTTTAGAAGCTATAAAAGATTTGCTGGTGTAATTGCCTTAAAACAGCAAGGCAACACCTTGACTGGAGGTATTGGGAAGTCACACATCGTCATGGAGCACTCCGTTATTTTTAAAAATTAGGCCAGATTTTGTTGTTTAAATAAATATTTTGAGGGTGGTGGTGTCAGGAAACAACAGATTTCATTTTGCTCTACCACTTGTGTCACAACATCTGCATCAAACATTCAGTGCACAGTGACATAGCAAAACAAATGTAGAGCAGACATTACAGATGAATGGCTTGTTGACAGATTAGCAGATGAGTTTCCCGTATGTTTTTGAAAAACATAGCGCCCTAGACAAAATGTACAAAGGGGAAAGCTGGGATTAAAGATCAGAAAACAAATAGCAAGCTTTTCTTTTCAGTGTTTACTATTCAAATTCCCCAATATCATGAAAGATATAAAGAACAAGTAAAGAAAAATATGTGATGTTCAACATAGTAAAGTGAAAAATGGACCTCTTTTAGGACTGAAGCTGCAACCAGGGCTGATGGAAATGTTTTGGTCTTTCAATATATATGCAAAAAAAAAAAAAAAAAGCAAAAAAAACGAGATTTGGGTTATTGAAACTGCTGGCAAAATTTGTGTTAACCTCATCAAATTATTTTGGCTGAAAACCAACTGATTCCTTTAAAAAATTTTAAAGGTTGTATTCTAAATAAAATGCTTTTTCATTTCCAGAAAGGTGTTTTGTTTATAAAAGTACCTAACTTTAAGTACAGGAATTAAATTGCACTTTAAAATTAATGATTTTTGACTCAAAATGATTTTGTTCCTGTTCATTGTTTTTTGTTTGTCAAGGGACTGAAGAACAGATTATTTATACAGATCTAGATACAGTATGAGCCCTGGAAAATTTTGAAGTAACTCTGTTAATTCAGGCGTTTTCTAATAATATAATTGAAAATTTTCTCTTGAGTCAGAGTGTAGAGACATCTGGTTGGGCCAAGTCTTCTACACTTTCCAGTTCTCTAAATCTTACCAACAAAGTAGCTCTATTGACTTGCTTAACCATTTTGGTGCTGCCTTCTCAAGCAGACACGCTCTCAGTTTCACTGGTTGTGTGCGAGGACTGGAATGAGATGATTGCAGCAGTCAAAAAAGATTTTCCTTGTGCTGCATGATGTGCAAGGGTGTGCACTGCATCCTGTTGGATCTGTCAGAGACCAGTATGGCCGAATTTGCTTGTGGGGGATTTGTTTGGTTTTTGAGATTGGAGTTTGTCACCCCTGGGTAGGTTAAATAGCCTGACATGGTGGGTAGCAAGCTCTGACAAGAACACCGCTGAGACATTTAGGACAGACATTTATGGTTCTGCTCTGCAACAAGAAGCTTGAGGTAGTGGGGAAGGAGAAAGAGGAAGGGAAAGACATCCCCAAAGTAATTTCCTAGTGTTTCTCTGCCTAATCTCATCCAGTCAACATCGGGAAATCCTTCTGACGAATGCATTGGAAGAAAACACAGTGCAAGCTTCTCCTGCCAGTTACCCTAGCTCTGTGTATCCAAGGTGGCCAAAATCTAGAGCTGATCCTTTACAGTGTGTGAGCACCGCTGGTAGCAGGAAATCCCCAGTTCTCCCTGGTAGCATAAAAATGAAATTAATGGCCAGGCCTTGCATAGCTCTGTGAGGGGCTGAAGACCTTGTAATTTTCATTCAGTTATCCATACATGGGCAGCCCAAAACTAGCTGGTGGGTTTTAAAATACCTAATATGAATGGAATTATTTTAATGTATTCCTTTAATTTTTTTTTAACTTCCTTTTTATTACATGCTGAAAGAAAAATCCAATATATAATCCACTGACAGCCAGCGAGAGCCAGAGCCCAAGAAGTCATCTTACAAAGAAGGTTATGCAATTTTGTATTTCCATCAAGCGTGCTAGAATAATAAGTCAGCTGCCACAAACTTTGGAAAACTGGCTGGAATTGGACCTCCTACAGCAAATTGTAATTAAGATTGTAGAAATTTCCCTTTTTGGGCCTTGATTTACAGAATAGAATGCCTTAATACTTTTTATAAGCTTCCAGTATGGGTCGCTTCATAAGGCACAGTAGAATAACAAGAGAGATAGAATTACCTCCTCTCTTCCCTTCCTCCCAGGAGGTAGATGGTCCCAACAGAGCTCTGTATTAGAAGGAAAAGCTCAGAGCATCTGCTGAGGAACTGGCAACCCTTTGTCCCAGTCTGTGAGAGCAAAGTGTGTGCTGGCTGCTTTCCCAGGGCAGGAAGTGCTGGTCACCCCCATCAAACTCCAGGTGCTTACCTGTGCTGCCTCCATCAGGATCTCAGTCCCTACCAGGCCCCTCTGCAATTGCTGGAAAGAAATAGGCACCTCCAGAGGCTGAGGAAGTTTTCTGATGCACTGAGCTATCGAGGAGCTCCCTCACCTTCACTTGTTGTTAAGAGAGTTCAGGCTCCTGCACTCTGTCCAGATGAGGCATTGCAGAAGTTGGAGACTCCTTTTTCATTTAATTGTTTAGCACTAGATTAGGGCCCTAATCAAGTGGGATCCTAAGCAGAGATTTGCAGATGAAGCATCCAGCTGTGCTAGTTCAGTACGCCCTACAGAAGCACTCTCCTTTGGATAGGGAGTCAGGATGGTTTCGGGATGAAGGCATATTAGCTCCCAGTCCTTGGAAACCTTAGCAATACTCCTAGCTCTGCCCTGATCTGTTTTATTGTAAGCATGTTATGCAGCTCAAAATTCACCTCTTGGACACTGAGCACTTTGTCTTCCCTTCAGTGCCATCAGGAAAACAGATTCTTAGCCTGGGTGAGAAGAAAATGTTGGCAATGTAAGGCCAAAATAGAAAGTGCAAAAGCTGAGCTACATCCAAATCCATGGACACTTAATTTCTTCAAAACTGGCATGAATTACCAGTGTGGAAGATGTCTTCTAATGCTGTGCAAATGACTATGGTCAGTTCATACTTAGTCAACCCATTTTCAGGGTGGAGAGATTGCTTTGAAACTGATCTGCCAAGATGGGAGAGTGAAATGGGAAAGGGGAAGGATATTATATTTCCCTGCAGTACACTGCTGAACCACTCAGTATTTCTCTGTCTGTTACTTTGTGGGTTCTGTGAAACAAGGACAACCTGGCCCTAAAATCCTGTAGAGTCCTTTTGTCTGCAGATGTAGATTTTTTTCTTGAACAAATACTTCCTGCTTGGGAAAAAATGCTGTTAAACATGGTGCCGTTTGAAACTAAAACATAGATATTTTAAGTGCAGGCTTCATTTGGATGGCCAAAATGGCTGCAAATTATTCCTGGGATCCCCTTCTCCTTGTGAGCTGCAGCGACCTGGCCAGAGGGACTGGCAGGCCGGGCTTCTCTGCCTGTCTTTCAGGAGCAGGCTGGAGTCCCACATGTCTGTGGTAGTGGCAGATCTGAGAGCTGAGCAGGTAGCAGGGAGATTTGCCTCTGCCTGTTGTCCAAATAGCCATTCTTTAACTCCTTTGTGGAAAAGATGATGGGCTAACCTACTTAGCAACATCTGGCCTACAGGCTACCAGCTGAGCCATTCTGGAAAGATCAAAACTTAAGTTCTTTTAGCATTGATATGTCATGTTGGCTGGACTTGTGCATCTCCACATTTATAATTCAACCAGTGTGTACTGTTAGAGGACCTTTCAACATTTAACCTTCAGCATTTCAACTCAAAGCATAGACTTGTTTTGTGAGAGAATGCTCTTCTCTTTCAAGCTTTATGAAGTATATCAGTTATAAGAGTGTTGCAGAGCAGGAGGGGGTTAAAGAAAACACTTGGCTTTAAAACATGAAAAACATTTCAGATAGACAGAATGCCAAGCCCTAATCTTATTTCCAGGGAATCGGAGCAGAGCAGAGCTGGCCTCATTAGAGTTGGAGCCCACCTGGGATCTGCAGCTGTGTGTGGAGCTGCAGCTTGCTAAGGTGGGGCTTGGGGGCTCTCTTAAGTGCTGTTAATGAGCTGCCTGAGGTGCCACATCGACTGTGTGCATCGAGAATATCCACGTCAGGAGCAAAAGCAGCCTGCACGCCAGCTTGGCAAAGGCCACTTGACCACACCAGCAAATCCCTCCTGTATGCTCTGCTTGGGGCACCGAGTCTGAGTGCAAGGAGCCAGTGAGTTTGTGGCACCCAGGCCCAGGCCCACCTCTTGGTTTTAGCACTCTTTCAGCTGGTTTGCGCTGTGCCCCAGCTCCTTGCAGTCGCCAGGGAGTGGCACTGCTGGCACCATTTGCTGAAGGAGCAGGGAAGCAGGCTTGTCACACCTCGGTATTCACAGGCTGGAAATAGAACAAGCTCACACCACTCCCACACAGGCACGCATTACACAGTCAAACAAAAATATCTGTACTTTCCACGATGACTCCAATCGTTTTTAATGCCACTGACTCTAAATCATGTGCTCGGCTGTTACCTCAGGAAGACACCCAACACGTGTTGAGCTGGCACGGCTGCCTGGCATGGGCTGCTGTCAGCCACACCATGTGCGGCTATGGGCAGCTTGGGTTGCTTGTGATAGCTGGGAAAATCTTGCCATAGTCACCACAGGCCACGTCTCTGTTCTAAATCTTCGTCTCTAACGAATGTAGAGCTGAGCCCAAGTCCCCTTGCCGAATCCCGCTGTGTCAGTGACCTAAAAGGAGCAGGAACTACTCCCATGAGTTAGTGTTGCTGGAATTGACTATACATCACAAAATTACCCCCGCAGCTTACTGCCAGTTTTCTCTGTCTTGAAATACAACTTGAATTCAGACATATGGCTTTAAAATTTCCAAACAGCGATCACCAGCCACACGGTAGGAAGGAGATTTCATTCCCTGTCCCCATTAGTCAACTGTGAGCTTTCCTGTGCTAAAACCCACTCAGGAAATGCTGCAAACAAAAGAGGTAAATAGTTCTCAGCATTCCTTGTTGCTTGGAAGAGGTTAAGCTCTTCTCAACAGACTGATCGAGTTTTTCTGGCATTTTCCCATTAGCTTAAGTCATTGCTGATGACTTCACCCTCCTGGTGACATCAGCCTCTAATCTTGTGAAGGTGAATTCATGTGAGACTGTTTCAAAACGATTACTCCCTGAATTGTAGGTCATTTCAATTGATATATGGATGCAACATTCACTTTTGCAGATTGTGGCTTCTCTTATGCAGTGTGTGTACACATTCTCCATCTTGTATTTCAGCATGTGTGTTATGTTACAAACTGGCACTGCCTGAGATCAGCAGGAGAATGTGCTTGTTTTAAATGCGAAAGTAAAAGAAACAAACAAAAAGCAACCCACTGATATTACTATTTTTATGGGTATGATTAAGACTTTTCTTCAGTCATATATGTGGTTTTTTGATTCCCTCTGGATGCTGCCTCCCTCTCTGTCTCTTCTGGAATATTCTGCTTTGCCTAGGTTGTATCTTTGCTTAGGAGTGCTCTGGTTGTTTCAGATTCTCTTGCTTTTACCCGTACATGGGTAAAAATGTAGACAGATAATCACCCAGAATGGTTACTTATTAAATCACAATTTTTAATAAAATTAGATGTATTTTTGTCACCCCATACCAGGTTAAATATAGATAAAAGTGCATAAAGATGATAGATTAGGTCTTAAAATATTTTCTGTTTTTCTCTTTCCTCTGAAGGAGTGACTCAGAGGAACATGGAGACGCAGCCGACACTTGTAAGAAGTGGTTTTAATAAGAGGAGACAAGTCATCATCCCAGCTGTGCAATCCTTGCTGAAGTCAAAGGGTCTGAAAAGAAAGGCCCCATTTGTCCTGAGGAGCAGCACACACATGTACACCGAAGGAGGATAGGGATGTATTTAGACTAGAAGTTCCCCAGACCTAGACGAGACATTTGTTTGCTTAACTTCATTGTTCTTCCCTTCTCTCATCACTTGTCCTCAGCTGGCTGCAGCATTCCCCATGGAGCTCTGCAGTGGCACCCACATTAAAACCAGGGCAAAGAAAGTTCCTGCCCCCCAAAACCTCTCATGCTCCCAGCTGCTGGCAGAAAACCTCTCTGAGCTGCCCTGTACAAGGTGGCCACAGCTGGGGAGGGGGTGACAGGGCACAGGGTGGCACCGATGGCAGGAGGGCTCAGACACTCTCCTCTCTATCTGCCGTACTGTGAAGAGACTTCTTAATGTGACTAATAGCTCTTGGCATTGAGCTGTAGCTCCTGAAGTGCAGAGCTGGCATGTCCATGTGCTAATGTTTAAAGTAATGTGTCAGAAAAGTTTTATAGTAGCATCACAGTATTGTTGGGGGAGAAGAAGCCTGTTTAAATAAAGCCAATAAAATTCTACTATCATCACTTTTCTCCCTTTATTGTTGAGAGGGTGGAAATGACTGAAGTTTTTTATTTGGTGTTAGCAGTGTGATGCTAGATTTTTTTTCCACATTTGGAAGTGAGCAAGGTAGTGATAAAAAAATCATTAAAAAGTGAACCGGTTGTCCTCAGCTCCTGGATGCTTCAGAGGGGCTCAGCCAAAGAGACACTAAACTTAGTGTAGGCAACCAAAAAGGAATTTTTTCCTCCTTACAAAATAAACCCTGTTGTGCTACTCCTTTAGGAAGGAAATTGAGTTTCTGGATGACTCGCAAATACTTTGCTCATTGTAGTGGCCTGTATGTTTCCTGAATACCCAGATCTGATTTAGATTAGGACCTTTTGGGTGGGTGGGGGGTGGGAAGGACTGGCTAAATAAGAGGAAATTTGTAGTTTTAGTCCAAGGTCCAAGCACTGTTACCAATTACATATGTAAAAGCTGTGAGGGACTGTGTCTGCCTTAGCTATAGTTAAAGTTGTCCAGTGCTTCATTCTTATCCTATGTCCTTTCCTCCCCTTTCAGAGAGACAAGAAGTAAGAAAAACAAACAACAAAGTGTCTCCCCAAACTCCTCTCTGTGCTTTAAACCTGTATCAGGCTTAGAAAATATCTCTAGAATTTAAGGCAAGTGAAAAATGGGCAGGAGAAATTGGATAGGCAAGTGCCGCTTAAACTGCAGTTGTGTCTGGCCTTCATGTGGTTTTGTAGTGAAGCAAAGAAAAGCAGAAAAGCTAGAGGTGAACATAGAAAATCCTTTCTTGTGTTAAACTCCAGAGAAAATGGCAGCTTTCCCCCTGTGTCAACTTCTTGGTAACTGCTCTCAGAATGCCTGGTGTCTGTGAACTGACAGTAATACATCCCTCAGTAGCAGGCCAAAATATTGAAGATCTGGTTTGCACCAAACTGTGATGATGCAATCTTTTTGGTGCTGGGAGCTGAGGGGAGGTTTGGGAATGGGGCTGGAGCGGTTCTGCAAGGGTGATGCACAGCTCTGGATGCCAGGCATTTCTGGGTCATGGTGTTTTCCCCGTGTGTGCAGTGGCTGCTTCATCACCAAGAAGGTAATCGGCTGTTGGAGCTGCTGGAGGGCTGGGATGGTGAGTCAGCCACTTTCAACCTCCATATCCTGATAAACCTTCTCTTCTCCTGGCTGAAAGAGCATATCACACCCAGTTCTCCTTCCCTGCCTGCTGCTTCAGAGATTGATGAGGTGCAAGGGAGCAAAGGGCACAGCCCTTGTAATGTGTCCACCAATTTTGCAGAGGGTATCCTCTGTGATTTGCTTTTGTGTTTACCATGAGGCTATCAGATCATCCCCTCTACTTTGGTCTTACAGAAAGAAATTCCACTGTATTTACTAAAAAACCCAAAGCTGGTATGCAAAAGACCAGCTCCACACAGCAGGCTGTGGTTTGTTCTGCCTTTACCAGTAGGGCAAAAATCCTTTGCCTTCCAAGACCCACCTTCTTTTCCCACTGTGTACCAGGCCTCTGTAAATCTTTTGCTACTGGGTATGCTAATGTTTAGCACTGACATAGGAACCTCAAGTATTCAAAGGTACATTCAAAAGAAACAAACATTCTCCAAAAGAACAAAAAGATAATTCATCTTTGCTATAGCCGTTCTCCCACAGCATCTGCATTATATGAAGGATTGGATCTATCCTCATGAAGTGCTACTTGGACCTGGAGCCTCCACTGAACAAAAGTAATCTAGAAAATTTAGTACCATCCTTAAGAGAAGTTTGTTAGACAAATTCTGGTGTCTGTGACTGCCTGTGCCACAAAAGGATTTAATTAATATTGTAGATGTTAAATTGGTGTCTAATTCTTGGATCACAGTCTTACTTTTCTGTGGACACTTCCTACCCATCCCACTTCACCAAGGGCAGCCTGCATTTTAAGTGTGTGCCCTTGGAGAGTGTCAGGTTCCAGAAATGCTGATGAGCTCTGCAAAAGTTTGGTTTCTTTGGAAAAGATCTCTTATATCACACTGTGGCACAAGGTTTTAATATTTCACCTGGTAATTTCCTATCCTTGCAGAAAAAATTATTCTTCATTGAGGTGCAAGGAGCTGTGGCAGCCTGGTTAACCACAGGCAGCTATTTATGTGTATTGATTTCCAGGGAAATTTGTTGCTTTCATCATGTGTTGATGGGACTGAAGTCTTAGGAGAATTCAGTGTGTGCCCATTGCGGTATAGTAGAGTGCTTGTATCAAGACTGTGATCCAGAGCACGTTACATGATGAGACTGAGAGATGGGCTTTGTAACCCCTGTCCTGTTCAGTTCTCTGCAGTTTCCTTCTTGGAATGCTTCTGTGCGATATGGAACAGCTCATCACTATCCACCATTTCCCAGTTGCTGGATTTAGACCTCATTTGCCAATCAGGTACCAGATGTGGATGCTCAAGTACAAGTAAGTTGGTCTCTGGATTTAGTAAGACCAGTGGAGTTCTCTATGAGCTGTAGAGAATTCTTCTTGACTATTTTTTATGTTGCCTCTTAACAATATTTTGCTAGAAGGGCTTAAAACAGGTGGGCACTGTATATTTGGGGTGAGGTGTGGCACCTGCTCTTTGTGGGCAAATGTGCATGGGTCTGGCGAACAGAACTAGAGAATAAGGCATGAAAATTTTCCCCATTTCTAAGTGAGGCTCTTGTTTTCAGATAATAATGGAAATTCATGCAGTTGAGTGGCTATAAGAGAGCTAAGATATCTATGGTCTAATCCAAAGCCAGTCAAAATCTGTGACTCTTGAAAGGTTTTAGAGTGGGCTGCTGAAGTGCAGATAGATAAAATATAGATAAAATATGATATATGTATATTATGAAGGGGTGTGGTTTCAATAATGTGCATGAGCTCACTGTTGACTAAAGGACTGTATGGAAAAGCAATTAATTTCCTTCGCTTGTCTAAGACAAAAATACTTTGCAACAATGTCTTCTGCTTGTCTGCTACAATGTTAAGTGGAGCTGGGGAATGTATTCATGTGTTAGAGGAACACAGCCAAGAAAATGTATTATCTTATTTTGTAGAGCCCACTTTCTCCAGGAAGAAATAAATTGGGCAGGACAGCTGCAAGGGTAAGAATGAGACATACAGCTAAGTACTTTTCATATGAAGTTTTGAAAATTCATTCTAAAGGACAGCACCTCCTAGCTTCATTTTACAAACAGAATATGTTGGATACAGAGGTTTTTAACAAATTGCACAAGTTCATGGATGGAATCTGCAGTTGCAGGAATAGGCCCCTGCAACAGGCTTTGTTCATTTGGGTAGATGACCTCTGAGTCAAAAGATAACAGTGATGGAGAAGTCCCAACAGGCTCAGCTATTTTCCTTTTTCCTTTCTTCCCTCTTCCCCTTCAGACAACGGTGCAGCCATGGGGCTTTCCTTTCTCCTCACCCACACCCATTCCCTGGCTGAGATGATGCAAGAAGAAAGGCAGCAACAAAAGAAAGCCACCAACTAAAGGGATGAATTAATGGTCTCATATGGCACAGGAACCTTTCCTACCCAAGCTGACTCTGTTTCAGTATATTCATTTATTGAAGACAATCATTGCCACAGCGAAACGTTTCTTTGTTTCTGTGCAAGAAGCCCCTGAGATAGCTACTCTCTGTGATGTGAGGACCAGATGCTGTTCCCTTCTGCCTGTCCATCCGGGCTGGATTTAGACCTTTCTGTGATTAGGTAATATTTTTTCCCTGGGTAAAGATAATCCTGCTGTTGCTTTCCTAGTAACTTCATCTAGCACCCCTCAGAAGCTGCTCTTACAATAGCCCTAGAAATGAAAATGCTTTGTGTCTCCCCCTAATAGACCTATCACTGGCTAGAAGAAACTTTCTTAATTTCTGCATTAAATCAGCTTGAGCTGAGGGCAAAAACTGAAGAAATATTGAAGAAAGATAATCTCAGAGATGATATGGATAACACAGTGTTCTTCAACTTAAAAATATAGTCCTAGTGATGGTACAGGGTTTACTATGTGGATTCCTTTCTTCTTGTCAGGAATGACACCAAGAACTCCCAATCTACTACTTATAAAGAATGCAGATAAGATATTAAATGTCATTTCTCTGTCATTTATGAGCCATCTGGATAAGAGGGAAGGGAAGGAAAGTGATTAACTAAAGCCCTGAAAGTGTAAGGCTGGCTCAGAGCCCCAGCTGTGTCCTGTACCCACTTCAACTCAATGCAGGGTAAATCTAAAGAGGGCTGTCAAGCTGTTAAGAAACAGCCTTCCCACAGAGCAGAAGAGACAGAGAAGGAGCAGGGTCTGAAAATCTTACCAAATATGTCCAAATATTTGAAATAAGCTCAAACATTCAGTGGCTGCTTAGCCATACCTTTTACATTCAACCCACAACAATTAGTGGGAACTGAACTCTGATTTATATAGAGGAAGAAAATAAATTTGGAGAAGTCAAACTTGTCTTTTTTATGGCTTCTACATTTCCCTTATTTCTTTATAAGGTTTGATTAATGGTTTTTCATTGCTGAATGTCAATGAACATTGAAGTTGTGCTCAGCACATCAGTATGGATAGCAGTGAAATGACAAAGAACAGAATAGAAGTACATATATTTCAGATGTATTGGATGTCTTCTTCAAAATTTTACTGGATTCCATAATATGTTTTCCACACTTAAGCCTTATGCGTTTATTTCTGTAAAATAACAGCACACATGGAAAGAGCATTAAGGCAGCCTCTTATGAACCTGACCTTGTACCTCTCTGAGAAACTGCTCTGATGTATTTATATGTGTGAGTGACCAGGGCAGCCATCTGTACATGGCACTGGTGAGGCCACACCTTAAGTACCATGTTCAGTTTTGGGTCCTTCTCTAAAAGAAGGACGTGGAGGGGCTGGAGCATGTCTTGAGAAGGGCAGTGGTGCTGGGGAAGGGTCTGGAGCACAAGTCTGATGAGAAGCGACTGAAGGAGCTGGGATTGTTTAGTCTGGAGAAAAGGAGGCCCAGGAGGACCTTATTGCTCTCTACAGCTACATAAAAGGAGGTACCTGCAGAACTCATTGATTTCTCTGGAGAATATGAATCCTTAAAATGTAAAAAACCATGCCATGGATATTTGAGGAAGCATTGGGTTGGTCATGTTTGTCTGTTAGAACCTAGAAAAACTGACAAGTCATGAGAAAACTGCAGTCATGAAAATGCAGTTTTATTAATCCAGGAGGAGAACTAGAACTGCAAGAAATTATGGGGCTGGATTAGGACACAGTGAAAATAGGGAAAAGAAAAAGCCAAGTAGGACCTAAATTTTTGTTACACAATTCCATGACTGAAGTGCTTCTTTGCAGAGGTGCCACTGCCCCTTTGCCATTTTCCCCTTGGGGATGTCACCTCACCCCATGTTATCACCTACAACACAGATGTGGTATGAAGCAGCATTTCCTTATTTTTTGTGATGGATTCACAGGAGTGATACAGTGACATGGGACTGTAGAAGCATGGCTAAAAACTCAGCTTTTAGTTATAACCAAGAGAGATGTATAACAGCCTCTAACTTCCTCAGCCTACAGTCTCATACCTCTTACAAAGCAAACCAGATTTTCTGACCTGGTGGGCTGACACCCAATTGATGTTGGCTGGACATCACCAAGTCGCTCTATCATACTCTCTGCCCTCAGCAGGGTGGAGGAGGAAGAAAGTAAGATGGCAAAAACTTGTGGGTCAAGATAAAGTCAGTTTAATAAAAGCTAAAGCAAAGGTCGTGTGCAGAAGCAAAGGAATACAGAAGATTTATTCTCTGCTCCCAATAAGCAGGTGATGCCCAGATTGCCCTAGAAGACAAAGCACTGTAATAATGAATACCCTGCCTCAGTCTCCTCCTCTCTCTCAGTTTTTATTGCTGAGCCGAACTCACATGGTATGAAATAGCTCTCATCAGTTGGGGTCAGCTGTCCTGCCTGAGTCTGCTCCCAAGATTTTGCCACCCCCAGACTACTGAAGGGAGGCAGAATGTTGGAGAGACAGCACTGATGCTGTGCCAGCACTGCTCAGCAGAAGCCAAAACACTGGTGTGTTATCAACACCTTTTTAGTTACAAATAGAAAGCACAGCACTGTGAGGGTACTGTGGGAAAAGGCACTCCATCTCAGCCAGCCCCAATACACCTGATCCAACTGTTCCTTGTTAATAAATGTAACTGATCCTTTCCTAGAGGTGTCATCTTCAAGCAAGTGCAGTGGGAGCCAATTGTCACATTCATTTGTCCTGTTAATTAGTGAACAGTGACTGAGAAGGCAGTAACCAAACTCTTTGAAGAACAAGTAAATGCACTCGGATTCCAGAGCCAAGACACATTTCATAGATTTTGCTGAGATTATGCCCAATCTCCTGTTCATCACTGTCACATTTTAATCACTTTCCAGGATGGGAAAGAATATTCCTCTTGTCAAAACTCAGCGCTCTTGGCATAGAATGGGAAGGTTTTTGTCTGCTGTGACTGTACAGCTAAAGGTTGATAGGTGTTGGTGCACTGCACCATGGGAAGCAGGGATAGCAAACTTCTCCTAGCATGGCCAGAGGAAATCCCGTCCAGTCCTCAAAGCTGTTGAGTCAAAGCTTATGAAGGCACTTGATAAATACAAGTGATGCTTGAAGCATGAGTTTTAGCTGTGGTTGTTTTCCTAATGTGGAGCTAATGGCTGCTATCCTTGTGTGCATCATCAGCATCCTCAGGCTCCAGAAGGGATGGGTGAGAGACAAAGGCTTACATCCATGGTTCCAGAATAGGGTGTCACAGCCATCACAGATTGGAGAGGTTTTCCATAAAAACCAAAAGCATATCTGCATGAAATAAAGCATATTTTCATGTTTCCTAAAACTAGTATCCTGTCTCACTTAAAGGCTCTAAATAACAGTGAGACATGACCTTTGAGGATTATGTGACAGTCTGTTACATCACATCATTTAATGCTGAATTATTAACCCAGGAACATGATTCTGAGATGTCTGTCAAAAATATTTCTTTATTTCTTTAACAGGTATAGGTATATCTGGAATAACAGAAGTGATTCTGGAACCAAAAGTTTAATGATAAATTTTGAGAGGGAGGTCCATGGTTCTTTGTGAAGTTAAGTGCATTAATTCTTTAGCACACGAGTTTATTATTTTGCACACTTGTGAAGTGGATGAGATGTTGGAGTTGCAAGTCTCTTGGGTAGTCCATTAGTTATGAGACCCTTACAAAGGGAAAACTTGACAGGTCTGTGGCTAAGATGACACTGTGATGTAGAGACGAAGCAAATCTGGGATCACTCATGAGAAAAAGGAATTTCAAGGCTGTGACATAGACTACATGGATAAGAAGGTTTTTAAAACTAAAAAGAACACAAAGAGTTAAAGGAGCTGTTTCTGCAAGAACTGAGCTTTTAATAAGTCATTTGATTCTTGCAAAGTCACTGAGTTTGTGAGTATGCTAACATGCTGGAATTTCAATGCCTTTTTGATTTTACTAATAAAGTGTGTTAAATGCATTTCCTGTTGTTCCTCCTGTGTAAGCATATGCCACTTTCTATGGTGACTGTTAACTTTCATGTGACTGTTTTGAAGTATTCATTACACTGAAGACCAAAATATTTAATGGATCACTTGTTATCTAACACTCATCACCTTCTCTAATAAACTGCTGTGATATTCTGTCTTGATTTTTGCAAGCTGTTTGGGTTTGGGTATATTTGAACACATTTAATATTTGAAAACTCTCTAAA
The DNA here is from genome assembly GCF_028769735.1 of Zonotrichia leucophrys gambelii. NCBI lineage: Eukaryota > Metazoa > Chordata > Aves > Passeriformes > Passerellidae > Zonotrichia > Zonotrichia leucophrys. The sequence goes on from NC_088169.1 coordinate 63,788,565, forward strand.
AATAAAGCACTGTTTTCAAGGAATGTGGTTCAGAAAGCAGTATTTTCTGATGGCTCCTAAAAACATATCAGGGATGCCGATTTCAGCAAGAAATAAACCTATTTTGGACTCGGTTTCCTGGGCTGTTTGGGCTGTGCCCAGCAGTTCTTCAAGAGAAATCTCTTTGCAATTCTGAGTCTGTTCAGAGGGTGATGTAGGAGTTTTCAAGTGTGGCTGGTGGATACTATGGTTTTACCCAAAGTAATGCAAGGGCTAGGCGAGGAAATGAGGTAAGTAAGGCTTCATTCCACCCATTGCTTTTCCTGGACTCTGTAATTTCCTAAAGGCATCCTAAGGCTTGTTGGAAGTTGAACTTAACTTTTGTGACACATCCCACCTACCTCCTGTGTCCTACAGATGTTTTTAATGTGACATGGAAGATAGATGGCTTGTAGTATCTCTTGCAATAGAGTTTTTGAGATTTATTCATGCCACCCTTGGTATAAAGGCCAAGGAAAGGCCTTTATGAAGAATCTGGAAAACAAGGGAATATTTTTTTAAACTATTGCCAGTGTGAGTGCTGAGCAATGCTACTACTGCAATAATTTAAAAAAATCAATTAAAAGAGGCAAAACAAAGTTAAAAGGAAATTGAATTGTACTCACTTCTCATACTGTAATAACTAAATTACCCATTAGTATAATAACTAATACAAAATATTTTTGGGGACATCTCGGGTTGTTTGTTAGAGGTGGTGGGCTGGATTCCTCTCACATATCTTCATCTAATAGTAATGAAAAAGCAAAGTACTTACCAGTGCTTGTTGGCACTTCACAATGACCACTCCCAGAATGTTGGTGTTTCAGTGAAACCATTCCTTTGAAAACACCATTTTTCTATGTGGGCTTCTTATTTATTAGTTTGTTAGAAGTCCAAGGTGCATTGACCAGGACTGAAATAATTTCAGGTAAAAAGCGGTACTGCTGTAATTCAGGTTAGCTAAACTAAAGTTTTTAAAAATATTTTTTCATTGCATTCTGAATTAGTAAAGATGAAAATAGTAGGAAGAACTTCCTCCTCTATCATGGACCATAGGGGATTCCCTTTTCCTGTTCGCAAGAACAAAGACTGGTGTATGTGAAATGCAGAATAATAAGGGAATTCAGAGTGCAGAAGAGGAAAGAGTCATAGGGGACCTGCCTTATAGCTCCCACAAAATACTACCACAGAGTATTTTTCCCACAATTTCAATAACCATTTTTCCCCCTTGACATTTGCTTTTTTTGCAAGGGGACAATGAATTTGATTTGTACTGTTATTGCTATAAATATTGACGTCTAGGTTTGATCAGGAGGATGGGTCCCTACTGGTTTCAAAGACAACAAATATGTGATCTGCATGAATTTTGCTGCAGATTATTTTAAAATTCATCTGTGCTGTTGTACATTTTAGAAGAGGTGTTTCACAATGATGTGATGAAAGCACAGCTCTATGTTTCTCAATAGACTTTGAATATCACAGAGGAATTTTCCCCCATGATCTTAGGAAGCTGAGGCAACGATACTGAAGAGACATGACTTCATAACTTGTGTCTCACCTCCCTAAGCCGACAATCCCCTTCCTTTACAGCCAAGTTTTCCCACTTAGAAAGAGACTAAGGTTTGTGATGCCCCTCTATGTTTGTTTTCTTTCTTTCTGAGTCCCTTTGTGTGATGCTCCCACATGACTGCTTAGTATATATTCCCTGCCTATGGCTCTGCCTTTTAAATCGTTATTTTTATTCCAAGGATGTGCTTTCTTTAAATACTGTGATAAAAGCTTTCTCCTTGTACCCCCTCTTCAACTCTACTGCTAGTACCAGTCTCAATGGTCTCTTCAGTGCCTGCTTTGTCCTCTGGCTCTGCCTCTTTTTTGGTTGTCCCTAAGAATGGAGTAATTTCCAACACTCTTTTTTTACCTGAGAAGACTCCATCTTATTTAACAGCGCACTGAAATCCCAGTGCTGGCAAACTTGGGAAGCACTCAAAAGCACAGGTGGTGGGTTGCCCCTTTTTGTGTCTGTCCTGCAGGGAAGGAAGGTGAAAAGAGAAGGTTTTGCTTTAGTCCTGGCTTTGGCACAGTAGCAGGTATGCCGTCAAAGCTGACAAACAGCAGAACAGGGCAGAGTATTAAGATGGTATCCAGCAAACCTGGTTTCAATCCTTGGCTCAGTTTCCAGTACAACAGGTATGAAATTTTCCTTCCTCTCTGATGTGTTGTGAGAGTAAAACCAAGTTAAAATTGCAGATTTCTGGCGTCTGTGGGTGGCAGGCAGACTGCAATTTTCCAGCTCTGTGCTTAAAACTGCCATAGAACAGATCTGTGTGCTGGGCTTGGGTGCTGTCCCGTGAGCAGCAGATGTGGGAAGCAGCTCACTGCCCCAGTGGGTGCTCCTGGGAAGACATTTGGGTGCCTACATGGTGTAAGACTGTGCAAACGACAGAAATGTGGTCTCTGAGCTTAGCTCTCCTGCTGTTAGTCCACTTCTGAACTTGAACATCTGCAAGAATTTGCAACCATAAGCAAGACAAAAAAATTAAGAACATTTTGGGTTTCTGGGATACAAGATACATATTCTTTTTGGAAGTTCAAAGAAAGGCTTAAATAATTTTTTTCCCCCTAATTAAATTCTAATTGCAGAGTCTAAATTTTTTCTTCTTTTTATAAACTGTGTTACAAACAGGGTAACTCCTCCGCCCTGATAAATAGCAGCAGATGTAACCCAATAGACTTCAAACCATTCCAAAGCCTTTGACAGGACAAACAACACTAACACACTTTCCAGTCTCAACCATCAAATAAATTGTTTAAAAATTAGGATATAATGGCCATTACTTTTCTTCTTTAAAATACAACAGAAAAAAGAAACAACCAAACTTGAAATTATCAAATCTGTCATTGAACCTTAATTAGCTCTGGCTTTTTGACATTCTGAAACCTACATGAAGAAAAATAACATTTACTTTTTTTTTGCATGCAACAAATTAATGCTTACAAAATGCAGTGTAGTATGAAATTCTCTATTCTCTCAGGATATAGACCACATAGCAACAAGAGTTTCAGTCTCAATTGGTGATTCCAGTGGAATAACTGGAACAGAGCCCCATGTGAGCACAACGAGCCACAAATGGTGAAATGCTTAACAATGTCTCAGCTCCAGGGCACTGTCCCCGGGACTTTTTGTTCAGGCCTATGGCTCTTAGTGCCCCTGTGCAAGTGTTTGCATAGCAATGCTGCTGGGCTAAATACAGAGATGGACTTGCAGATTAGAAATAGATTCAATTTTGTGCTTTGTAAAGCACTGGGTAACTTGGCAGTTATCTTTACATTAAAAAAAAATCTGAAGTGAACTACTCTTCAGTTTGTCAAATTGGTGCAATACCAAATGAAATGAATTCACAATCAGAACAAATTGGATCTAGAGTTCTGTCAGTGAACCAAATTCTGCAATTATGTTGTATATTTTCTCATATGAAATGCAAATGGAGAGGAACTGGCCTGAGACTGTGTTTAGTACTACCGATTTCCCTAGAAAAGTGTTTATATATAAACTTGATCACTCCTGATTGTGCCAGGATTTAGTTAGCAAATGAAATAAATCTCAAGCATGTGACTTCATTGATTAAATGGATCTTAATTGATTTTATTAATATAATATACTAGTATCCACCCTTTCTTGGCTTTCTGGATTTTTCTCTTTGTTTTATTGACCAATACCACAGTATTTCCTAGTTGTTCCTTGTTTTTGCTATATAGTGCATGTGTCTTTTACCCAAGGAAATTAAGCAAAATTTCTTGCTGTAGAAAGGAGGCTTTGTCAGTTCCTCCCATTTGAGGGTGCCATATGCCAAATTAAACCTTTCTTTTCACCTTGATGATTATTTTTTTGTTAAAGATGCATTTTGTTAAACGTCCAGAGCATGCAGACTGAGCTCTAGAATTGAGGTTGGACCTGCACCAGCAGAAGACTCATTGTTCGAGTCAGGTTGGTACAGCTTGAGCAAACACTCAAAGCAGCTGGTCAGCTCCAGATGGATTTCATCTCCAGCCAACTGTTACCTGCAACCTTGTTTCCAATGCTTCACCTCTCTCTTCCCATGCCCTATGCCTATTCTTTTCCAGAAATTCCCATTCTCATTCTCTATCTTCTTTCCAGTAGCTTGATTTTGTGGCTATTTCTTCTTTGGCAGGAGAAATGTTTTATTCCTCACTACCATCTCTTGGAGAAAAAAAAATGACAGCAGAATCCCATAGATCTCCCCTTCCCTTCAGTCCAGTTCCCTGTTTTTTTATTTCAGTAGAGAAAGGCAGAGCAGAGAGAAATGGAGAATGTGACAGCAAATCCACACTTGCCTTTGAAAACAAGAACCAACCAATCAACCAACCAACGAAAAAAAATCCTTTTGAAATCAAGACAAAATTGCTTTTATATATTTGTGCATAAAAGTCATTTAGTAGCATTTCAGTTAAGACAATTTTCTGTCCTCGGTGAAGGAAGCCCACTCTTTAGCTTTGGAAAATGTTTGAATTTTTTTAAAATCATCAAGTACTAAGCATATCTATTCTTTTTTCTTATCTTCTGACAGCTTTGAGCCAGCTTTTTCTTCTGGGAGTTGAAGCTGTATTGGTGCCAGTCCACGAAACGTGCTTGGGTCTGACCCCCAAGGGGCTAAGCACACAGTGCCTGGTCAGGCAGAGGAGCTCAGCCCTTGGAGTGGGGGAGCTGTGGGCCACCCATCCCTGGACACCCTCTGGCTCCCAAACTGTGCCTGGGAGCTGCAGGGAGACACTCCGGCTGGCACTGGTCCAAACTGTGCTGTAATCGGGTCGCTCCAACAGCTTAACAGTAGGGATGATCCATCCCTCTTTCCAGGACACAGGACTTCTTCCAGGCACTGGTTATCTTAGCAATATAGACACAAACAGAGAGTATTCATGGTTTTTTGTAGGTCCACTAACTCTCTGGGTCTTAGAAGTGGACTTTCAGTCTTGAAATGATGAGGAGTACCTTTTAAGCTAGTTTTAAGAAGCAAGGCATCCCCTTTTCTGTCAGAGGTTGTGCAAACATCAGCTGAGACTTGAAATAGTGAGACATGCGGTTCACAAAACCCGTGGGGTGAACATATGAGTGTGTCAGGTCACCCAGCAAGAACTCTGTGCCCCAGTCTTTGCACTTCAGGGCAAAAGTCACAGTTGTAGCATCACTGAGAAGCCCAGGCACAGTGGGCTTGGGCTGAGCCTGTATCTTCAATATCATACACCTCTGAGGCACCAAACCAGTAATTAGAAAAGCCCCAACTGTGGAAACAGATGTCGCGTTTCACCTGATCATCCTCTCCTGCAGAGCTGCAGACTGGTTTGCTGCTCCTTTGAGTCAATCTTGTGTGCACAATTCCGATGTTTAGATCTCAACTGGGAGAATTCCATGCTGGATGTACACCACGTGGCTGCACTGCTGGAGTCAGCAGCCACTAAAGTCCCCAGTCTCCAACATGGGCCAGAGCCAGATATGAGCAAATTCTTCTCAAGTTACAAGCTGGTTACAGCCAGAGGTTTAATAATGTGGTTTCACTAGGTAATTGTGCTATCCAAGTTAACTATTAATTAACCTCCCATTAGATGATGTCAGACCTTGCTGCACAAGAAACAATTGCCATAATTTTAACAGTTTTTATTTCCATGTTGACTGTATTGATTATGCACTAAAAAGATAAGCAGGGAAGGATTAGATTGCATTTGCTGTCCATTGAGTCATTATTTCTTCTATTTTCATTCAGATCTTTAAGAAATTTAATATCTTTGTGAAGGGATTTTATTTATATTTTTAGCAGAAATGACGATATCCCATACTGCTGTGGCAAGGCTCACAAACTACTCCTTCAAGTAAACTCTTTACTTTTTTCTCCTCTACATATTCAGTTGATAACATTTTGTTAAACAAGTTTGAAATGAGATTTTACCTCTTTCTGGCAAGGACAACACCTTCTCACTTGTTCTGTAAAGTGGCCGGCAGACTTTTTCAGAGATATAAAAAGCCTATTCAAAACACTCCCCTTTTTGATATAATGGGAATATCAAACTTTGCAAGGTTGGGTTCCTGCTTCTACAACCAAGCTCTTAAAAATACTGGATCAACAGTTATCTGTTGTTTCCTTCCACTGCTGAGGCTTTCTGCAGCACAGCTGTATAAAATAAGAACACTGTCTCTTCCTGTGTCTGCACCAGTGGCCTGTGAGGTGACCTTTTCGAAATTACAAGGCAGGGTGGTCTGAATGCCACCATTAATTCAGGTTAGCCAAGAAACTGCAATGTATGTTACTTCATATGCCCGTCATGACCACAAAAACTCGCACTGCCGAAGTCCTGGAATCCCAGGGCTTGTTTGGACAAGTAGGAACCAATTTTAGCGGTGCTCCCACTATCCATGTTAGCAGGTTGTTTACCAAGTTATTTTGAGAAACTCATGGGAAGTCAAGGAGCTGAGACGGATATTCAAAATAGATGTCTGTCACGTAGCATCTGTAGAATTCGTTGTCTACCAGTTACCAGGGAAGTTCTGCAAGCCATGCTGGCAGCATCAGACTTACTGACAGAGAGATTAAATACTCATTTTGTAATTAGTGGGAGTATTGCTTTGTTTTTATTGCAGTAATACATAGAGGTTCCAACAGAGATTGAGGGCCTCTCTGTGATAAGCATTAGATTTATGTACAATAATAATTAAAGTTCTTGCCTCACAGTCCTATAAAGGTCATCTGAAGGATGCTGAGAGATTTCAAAACAAATAAAGTGATTATGAAATGGATCCACCTTGAGCTGTTCAGCTCCCAAAGTTGCAAGATCAAGTCAAGACCACACACAGAGCTCCCTCTCTCCATGTTGTTTATGAATGGTTTACAAGGGGCTCTTCCCAGGGGGTCACTACCACAGGCACTCCAATATTATACCCACTTCTAAAAGGGCCTCCACAGAATCGTTATTATGAACATTTTTTCAGATGTTATAAAATAACGGCTTCACAGCGAGTTAACTACTCTCTAGCTTAGTCGGATGGGGAACAATATAGTTTATGTGCTCTGAGCTTTCTCATGGATTAAATTTATCACTTGGTCAGTGGTAGTGCCCCTGTTTGACAGATGTAGGCCATTATTGAACAATTTGGCCTTCAAAACAGTGACTGTATTTGGAAAAGTACTTTTGGCACAGCTAACCTCAATTTTAGCAATCCATAATAAAACATGGGAGACCTTCCTTATGCTGCCAAAGACATGGAATAGGCTACTTTTGAAAGTATTTTAAAAAATGTGATGGCGAGGACATTATTGGTAGAAAAAAAAGGCCAGGTTGGACTCTTCACCACACTTTGCTCACTGAGGTGATGGCTTCGATCAGCTCCTGCTGAAGATCATTTCATTTACCTGTGTAGAGTCCTAGAAACAATGAGTCATATTGCACCAGAGTCAAGTGGTGACAGTCCAGCAGTGGCCTGGGGAGAGTGCTCAGGTGTGACCTCTGGGCAAAAGGGAAAGGGTGGGGCATCTGCTCACAAGCTGCCTTACAAGAAGAGACTTTGGCAGCATGGCAATTTTGGGATGGTGTTTCAGTACAGAAAACTTGTCATGTACACATATATTTGTATGTACATTGGGATAGACAGGAGGGTCACACATTTGGTGGAGACGCTTCGGCAGAGTGTGGCTGAAACTCTCAGTGTACAGGGTATCAAGTCTGTGTCACATAAGGGGGTTGGAAAGAGAGGAAGCTGCTACTCCTCCAGTATAGGGGAATCAGCAGCCAGAGTTTGCAAAAAATGCAGGAAAGAGCAAAGATTTTTTCATTATAATTCACAAGAAGATGTGTTTCTGATGAGAAAGGACAGGGACATCCAAAAATCAGTGGACATGTTAAAGATGGGAGTTTGTAGTTGTAGTTGTGACAAGGGGCTATAGAAGGTGTGAAGAGCAGGGAAAGAAGAGTTTGTGCAAAGTGTTAATTTCATACTAAGGGAGTTAGTGAAACTTGAAAGTACTGGAAAGGAAGAATGAAGACTCCAGTGTCTTAAGGCTAGACAGAGATGGAAAGGAGCAACTGACTGTAGCCAAGGACTGGGAAGAATGTGATGTTTTAGGAATATGACTTCAGATACAAACTTGTCCTTGCAGGACACACGTTGATTGAACCTGCGGCCAAGGTCGGCCTTGGTTTGACAAGCATGCTCCATCATGCATCCTTCCCCCAGTACTGAAGTGGAAGATTTCCCTTTGTGATATGTTCTGTGAAAGCTGAAGCCCTCAATGATCCTGGCAGCATCCTCTCTGAGCATGACCCCACCTTGTCAGTGAACGCTGAAGGTGCAAGGCATGAGGGATGTGGGATGCTAGACCTGGTCATGTTGGAAAAGGTTCCTCATTGGCTAAACAAGGCATGGTGTTGAGTATCTGGCATGGAATTCAAGCTATTGACCTTGGGTCACAGCCCCAGAAAAAGTGTCCTTCCCATTGCCTTTCCCCAGTCCTCACAAACAACAGCAACCTCCTGGGGTAGCAGATGGGCTGGAAAACAAGACCAGAGTCTTCTGGGATGGCAAGGGCAAAGCAACTCCGGCTGTGCCTGAGGATATGTTGGCCAGCCGCAGTATTGCCAGAGGCCACCCAGGCTGGAGATGTCCTTGACAGGGTGGTGTGAATGTTAGCTGGAATGTTTCCTCTTTTTGGGGAGACCTTAATAGCCAGACATAATCCTCCTGTCACCCTCTCTGGGGTTTGACAGCAAAAAGGTGACTTTTAATGCAAACAATTCACGTTTTCAAGTTAAAGTTTGGGCACAGATCAGCTCCAAACAGTTTTAACAAGGTGAAGTGTGTGAATGCATTTAGACAACTGCATGTTCCCAGCCTCTGACCTTCTTTTTTTTTTTTTTTTTTTTTTTTTGCCTCTGAAGCATAAGACCAAAGAATCTCTATTGAAAATTATTAGAATAAAAGATGGAACTTATTTATATCCACATCATCTTTGTTCATGTGTGCTGGCTGACACATGGCAATTCTTGGGATGGAGCACAGGAGCCATTTTGTATGCAGCAGATCTTACCAATAATTTTCAAGGAGTGGGAGAAGTGGCAAATAACTTCCTTAATTGAAAATTATGTGGGAATTTCACGGTGTGCAGAGTATAATTAACCACACTGGAATCTGGCCAAGGAACCAAGGTTAACACCGCTGTACTTGCAGAAGTGCCACTGGTAAAGCAACACCTCCTGAAAACTTTAGAACCTAATCCATTCTATAAAATAAATAAAAGGCATATATTTGAAAGGTGGTGTACAGATTTTATTTATATTTGGCCATGCCTTCATCACTTACCACTGAAATAGTCAATCATGGCTGTACACTAAAATCAGAAGTATATACAGCTCTTAATGACATATTTTTAGTGAATCAAAGTTGAGTCAGTATATTGCATTATGCCAATTCTTTATAAAATTGAGCCAAAGTCATCTAACGTATGCAACACATTTTATCAAATGTGCAAGAAATGTTTGGAAGAGGAATATTGTTTATATAGGAGGAAGGGGGGAAAAGTAAAGTTGGCAGCATATCATGCAAAAATTAGTTCAGTAAAAGGGGTAAAAAAAAATCAAGCTATGTGCCAGAGTTTCAGTCACAGTCAGATGAGCTTTTCTGAGCTTGCAAGTACTATACAAATGTGAAAAACACACACTTGGTGCAGGAGGAAGCGAAGAAGGAAATAGCTGATGGAGAAGTCAAGGCTGTTTATGCCAATGGTGACGCTGCAAGTCAGATAGAAAAGAAGCAGCAAGAAATGAAGTCATGCCCAAAGCCTGCGTTAATCTCTCGCATTGCTGGAGCTGTGTTGCAGATTCTTCAGGCCACAGTGTGGGACAGCTATGGGTCTTGTGGCACAAGTAGCACCACTTCTTTTCCAGAGGGAACATGATTCTCATCATGGCTGCAACTCAATAAGCTAAAAAGTCCTATGGAAACCAGGAGTTATATTTGCCTGTTGTGTAAAACCTGGACTGGTCATGCAGAATTGGGCCTGATGTGAATCACAGAATCATAGAATGGTTTGGATCGGAAGGAACCCTCTTGTCATGGGCACCTTCCACTAGACCAGGTTGCTCAATGCCCAATCCAACCCAGCCTTGGACACTGTCAGGGATGGGGCATCCACAGCTTCTCCATGCAACCTGTGTCATGGCATCACCACTGTCACAATAAAGAATTTCAATATCCAGCCTAAAGCTACTTGCCTCATTTTGAAACCATTCCCCTTGAAGGTCCCTAAGAACCTATCCATGTGAGCCAAGCGAGACTTCAAACTTTCCACCCTCAGGACAGAAACCTGAAAGATTATCAGAGTGACATTTTAGAAAGTTCAGCGAAGCAAAATTCCCAAAAGATGTAGGTGTGGTGCACACGTCTTTGAAGCTGAAGTGGTGCTGCAGGGTTACTGCAGTGGGTAAAAAAGTTTTGCATCTCATGAATGCCTCTGAAAAAGTCCCTGCTCTACCCTGGAATGAAGGACTGCTTGCAGCATGGTGTTAATTTATCCCTGTGACAGGCCAGATGGCTGGAGGCCAGTGGAGCAGCCCAGTGCCCAGGGTGTGCAGGGGCAGAGCAGGAACCTGTGGGACTGACGTTGCCTCCTTGGCTGTCATTGACAGTACTGGAGCCAGGTCTGGCCTTCCCTTATTTGGGGTGAATTTGGGGAGGTGTATTTTGGGCTGAGAGGGCTGAAACAGCAGGAGCCTCTGCCCAGTGTGCAGGCAGAGTTTGGAGCTGCCAAGCCACCATCCTGGGGTGGGCTGCCAGCCCTTTCTGGGGGAATTTGGGCTGATTCAGAGTGTCAGCACCTGGGAAGCAACAGCACCTAGAAGAAGACAATGAGTCGAGAGGCCTCCCGTAACTGGCCTGAGAAGATCTAAAGCATTTTTTAATGTGACTGAAGAGAGGCTTGATTCTCAGTTTGTCCTGTGAAATAAGACTATATTTGCAGCCTTTCAAACTTAGTAGTATTGCATCAAAGAAATATCTGACACTAGAATTAATTTCTCCAGCCCACTGGGAAGATTAACTCCCTGACTATTTACTTATTGCTTTGGTCAATAGGCAACAGTGTGCAGCTTGCTGGAAGAGTGTTTGCTGTTTTGTGTTTTGCATTCCCTTGCTGAATGCTTCAGATTTCACTGGTGGAGATTTCATACTGACTCTGCTTTTTTTGTTTCCATTATGAGACTTTTAAGTTGCTGATGGAAACTTCTGCCCTTGAGTATGAGCGCAGCCAAGGGTAACATCCCCATGCCAAACACTAGAGGGGACGCCATCAGCCCCTTAAATCAAGCAAACTACATTTGCTACTAATGTACTACAAATTGCTAGTCTTCCCCTTCCCTGATGCTGTGGGAGTGGGTGCCAGGGGCACTGCGGGGCTGGCAGGGTTTAGGGGAAGGATGGGAAGCAGCTCCGGCAGCCACTTGCTGAGCCCTGTTCCAGGGAGAGGTGGGCTGTGGGGCTTTCTGCCCCAACAGCAGACACACAGGCAGGATTTTGAGTCACATCATAACTACAGCAAATTTCCACTGAGCAAAAAAACATATAAAGAGACACTCCAAAGAGGCTAAGCCCACTGGCTGGGCTGGGTGATGGAGGGAGTCAAGTGGCTGGAAAACATTGCTAAACAGTTAAATCCAGCAGTGAGTGTTGAAGCAGCTGATTCTCTAAACACATAATTTCCCTGCAGCCTAAGTTGGATTTGAGGGGAGTGTTGCCCTAGCAGGAGCTGCAGGGCTGCTGGAGAGGAGTGGGGCATGGAGAAGGGGATCGGAATGTACCCAGAGTGCACAAACCTGGAGCCATTGCTCAGGCAAAATTCCAAGAGACCAGCCCCTTAATGCAATTTCACTGGGGCTTTGAATGCAATTTTTACATAGCATCTTTCTCCTTGACAAATCCAAATGCTTTCATCAGTGATGACTGGCACCAGCCCCCTGTGGCTCCTCTTGGACTGGATTCAAGCTGTATGTTGTTTTTTGCTATAAATCTTTCTGTCCCACTCCCCTTCCCCTGTTCCCCTCCCCACCTTTTAAATTCTTCATTGATTAAATGCTCCCCCTTCAGAGGCTATCAAACAGCTTTTCCCTGAACACTTTTCGTTGCTCCAGTGAAATAGGCTTGGAAGAAAAGTGGTTCCAGGCTGAGAACTTGAAGAGGTTATACATGAGCTCTGTACAGAGATTGAAAAGCTCTAAGTTGTTATAGCAGCTGTCCCAGCTGAAAAAATGTCAGGGAATGGGATCGTTTTCTGTGTATTTTATGGACAGGGAATAGGCCAGGTTCCCTGGTATTTGAGTTACTCTGGGGCTGTTCAGCCAACCCCTACACTTTGCAGGATAGTAATCGGATCTTCAGTGCCCTTGAAGTGTGCTAGCACTCAAGGTAGAAAGGAATAGCTCTATGCCAAGTGCTAAGTGGACTTTTAAGTGTGTAAGCCATTTTTCTACTTGTAAAATCTAGGTTTGATTCTGTCAAAGGACTTGGACACCTTTTTTTAGGGGGGGGAATTTGATGCAATTTTGCTCTATATTAAGGCTGAGCAAACTGTTTTCGGGGCTAACTCCCTCTCCCCTTCTGTTTTTCTGTTTGTGATTAAGAGAGGATTTGATAATTAATTATTTAAAGTTGGTCAGCTGCACTTGGGCCAATACATTGCAACCACTGTGCTGTTTGCACTTGCTTTGCTGGTTAGCTGAAGTTTTCCACAAAATTTAAGACCAGAGGGGACCATCAGAACAGTGGGTCTGACCCCCTGTACATCACAAGCCATTAAATTTCACCCAGTCAGCCTCCTACTGAGCCAAATAATGTCAGAGTTGGCTAAATCACAGAACCCAGAATCATATCCAACCTGGGTTTGAAGACATCCAGGGCCACAGTCTCTGACACTCTCTAGGTAGTTTGTAACAATGATTTAAAATTGTGCCTTGTTTCCTATTTTAATTTGGTTGGAAACTGAATCCAGACTTCGGTTCATGTTATGCCTTTCCTGCCAGGTGACACAGCCATTTGGAGTATTGTATTTTGTCTCCATGAAGATATTTATATATGCTGTTATCAAGGCACGTCCCAGTCCTTTCTCTAGCTGTTGCAAAGGTAACACAAACAGATTGTGTTTTATGATTTTCTCCCAATAAGGAAATTTATATTTCATTTAAAAAACACTTTAAAATTATATAATTGTCTTCTCAGGTGCTTGACTATCCTTTTAGGAAGATGAGTGCCAGAAGTGCAGAAAATCTTTTTGTCTTGACAAAATATAGGGGAAATTTTTAAAATCCTAGGCCTGGATGTATGTCTACTGTGAGCATTGTCTCACCACCTGCTTGTGGGCGATGCCCAGGCACACACTGTTCTCTAGCCCTAGCTTGCTATTTTATCATTTGCAAGGGGAGGGAATGATTGAATTTGTGGAAAACTTTTTCCTGCTTGATACACGCTTACATCTGAGAGGCTTAAAGAACTTTCTCATTCTGCAGAGAACTCACAGAAAGCAAGTTTATTGTGATCCTCTCCTGAAAAATGAGAAGGTGGACCTCAGCCAAAGGCTTGGATCTCCATCCCTGTTGCCTGAGTAAGACACTCTTGAGTGGATTTTGCTCTTTTTACACCTCTTCTGTGGGAGCCATATTGCTAAACCATCAGCTGTGCCATCTGACCATACAGCAGCTGAATACTCTCATCATGCTAGAGTTGGAGCTCTTGTCTCCTTTGGGAACTCTTCTGCTTGACCTAATCATCACATAGTTATGGGTTAAAGCTGTTTGATGTGGAAAAAATTTGGTGAAAAATACAAATAGCTTAGGACTCTCATACCCTCACATTGCTCTGTGTTCCTTGTTAGGCATGCAGCTCTGCATTTGATTGCTTTAAAACATTCTAACTTTATTACTCCCAAGCCACTGATGAAAAGCGAGTTGAATAGTGTACAGCCCAGCTCTGATCACAGAAGACCTCTCCATCAGGTGCACCCATATGGAAAATTTGCCTGCTGATAACTACTTTTGGGTATGTCCTGAAGCCAGTACTTGATTCAGTTACTGCAGCCTTTACTGACTGCGTATAATGCTAATTTTAGGGAGATGAACACGCCCTAGAAACTGAGCCATACTTCAGCTGCACTTTTAACAACCTAATAAACACCAGTCCAACTTATTTTTTTAGGATGACAGGACCTTTTCCTTATGAAACTGTACTGAATACTAATAATTATATCGCTGTCATCCCATTCTTTACTCGTTACCAACTTTTAAATGATGTCCAGGATTAGCATCCACTTACCCAGATTTTGGCTACTTGCACCTCATGGTCTGTCCTTTCTGTGTTTTGGCATATCACTGTACACTTTAAACTTCTGGAAAGTATCCAGTGTTCAAAAAAGCATCAAAATTGAATGCAAGTTGCCTAATTGTTACCTTAAACAGGACTTATAGATGTATTTTCTATGGGCCCTTCCATATAAAACTTACTACTTTTAGTAGATCTTCAACATCTTTCTTATTGTGATGGAATCAAGTGTTTCTTATTATAGTCTTGTGTTATGAATATGTTATTTACATTTTACCATACCTTCCATGCATAGGCCAGAACTAGACACACAGCATTTCTGCCTTCTTACATATTTTTCTGCAAATCAGATATTGTCTAGAATGACTTTTAAAATATAGCAAGGTTTTATCCATTATTATTTTTAAAAGATGTAGTTTACCCTGAAGTTTTCAGACTTCTGTATGAACTTTACTTCTTTGAATTTTAGTTTACATTATTTGCTCTCCTCACCTTTCTGTCATTTATTGCTCCTTTATGTCTAAATTCATCAGGACGGCCTTTTAGAAAATGTGATTATCTTTCCTGATTATGACAATGTGCTTTTGGCTGACCAAGAAGATCTGTACGTCATCTATATTTTTGTTTCTTAGTTTTGAATCTCCAGCCAAATTTACTTTCTAATCTTTCTTTCTTTCTTTCTTTCTTTCTTTCTTTCTTTCTTTCTTTCTTTCTTTCTTTCTTTCTTTCTGCCTGCCTGCCTGCCTGCCTGCCTGCCTGCCTGCCTGCCTGCCTGCCTGGAAAGATTTCCTGTAGCATTAGTTAAGTTTTGTTTGCAGAACTATGTCTCTATAAAACTGTATTTAAGTAGGCTAAATGTTAAAAATTGATTTTTTGATTCACGCTGACGTCTTTTTGATCACAACTGCTGTCACAGTTTACTGTCTGTAATTTTTACTATAATGATGTATAAGAGTTGCAGTCTAGGCAAGACATTTTTATTAGAAAAATGCTGCAGGTATTTTAAAGAAATCCTACTGATGCCTGGCTACTGGATGGAAGGATGGAAGGATCCCTTGTCCCCATCTGCCAAACTGTAGTTTTTGTACCAGCCGCCCTGATCTCTGGTTTGACTCATTGGTCTAAAAGAAGCCTTCACCTCTGTTTGACAACTCACTGCTGGCTGCTTGTTTTATGAGATTTGTCACCTGAGACACATTCTCTAGAGAGTTTTTCTTTGCTTGTTGGTTTGCTTTTTAATTCTTGCTTAGATGTTTTTAAAAAACCCGAGCTATGCAAGATATTCCTATGGGATGAAGTCTGACCTAGGCCAGGAGGAGTTGAGTGAGGACTTTGCAGTTCCTCCCCTCTCCCTCTTTTGGGCCTCTTTAGAATCATTTCAGTGAAGCAGTTAAACACTTTTCCCGCAATCCTTGCTATGACATTTGGTCCATCGTTCATATTTACGCAGCCACGTGTGAGCTCCCCTATAAGAATAATGAGAGTAAATGCCCCATGTGGAGTCCTGCATATAAATTTCTGTACTGGCTTGAATCTTCACTCATCTTTTTTTTTTTTTTTTTTTTTTTTTGTTACAAACTGTAAAAAAGTGCCTGGATATGGTTTGTGAGCAGTTTCCCTCCTGCTACTTCAAAAGAGCATATTATTCATGTAATGAACAGGCTTAGTGCTGGACTTGACAAAACACTGGGAAATACACTGTTGGGCACAATTCTGAACTGGCAGGGAACTGGACTGGATGACCTAATAGGGCTCTTTCATCTCCAGTTACTTATGATTTTCAATGCTAATTAAAACCTCACTAGCTAGTGGGGAAGAATATCACGGCCAATTCAAATAACTTCTTAAAAACTTTCCTTCTGTTTATTTTTTCCACTTGCCCACTTTGATTTTATACACATATCACTTAAAAACACCCTTAATTACAAAAGTGTCCAGCTATAAAACTACAGAACAAACAAACAAAACCATTTACACAGCTTGTAATAGAAGTGCAAAGGCCTGGAAATAAATTATTTTGCTTTATTAAGGAAAAAGAAAGTAATTTCTCTAGTACTACCCAGGCCCCCAGGTGTGCTGGTGTACGGCTGTGCTCTCAGCTTACCTTCTGTCTGAGCTCTGCCTTAGCTCTCACCAGATCTGGACACTGACATATGTCACAGGGAATAAAAACTTTCAGCCTTCAGACCTTTGCTGAGCAACTGCTTCAACTTGATGCCTTGCTGGAGAAGGGCAGCCCAAACCCACTGGCTTTCACCAACTTGTGATGGATGTCCCGGATGTGGGCTGATGTTGGACACTCAGCTTCTCCTGAGCCCTTGGAGGCTTGTGGGGAAGCAGGGCTCCTTGCACAGCCTCCTGGCCACAGCTGCTGGGTAGTTACACATAAGTGAGGTCTGGGTCTAGTGTCAGCCGAGGGATAGACGTGCTACAGCAGTGAGACCCAAGTGTCTGCCCTGATGGGCTCATATGTAAACCCAGATGGCTTCCTGTCTTTCCTCAAGGCATCAAAACCACTGAAATACTAGAGAAGATCTTTGGGAAAACCTGTCAACAGCTGAAAAATTAAATGGGAGGACCATGACCATTAAGGTTTAAGAAGACATTCACACAAGTATAAATAGAATAATCTTGGGTGAACAGGATGTCTGAAGGTTGTGTGGTCCAACTGTCATGTAAAGCAGGGCTGATTTTGAACTCCAACTCCATTAGAGCACATTTCTCAGGGTCATGTCCTGTAAAATTCTTAATATCTCTGAGGATAGAGGCTCCACAACCTCTGTGCTAATGTCAAACCACCTTCGTCATAAGATCTTCCCTAATATCCAAATAGATTTTGCAATATGTTACTGCTTCCATTATCCTTTCATTGTGTACCTCTGAGAAGAGTAAAAATGTCAAGGAAAATGGGGAAAAAAATCAATGTAGTAATACATAATAATACACATAAAATAAAATAACTCAGACAACCTGTTTACTGCCTGGAAACTTTCTATTTAAAGAGAAATGTCCCTAAGTGGCTGTTATTGCTGCAGTGACACACTGTCTAGAAACAGTGCAGCTGTATTTGCATTCATCTTGCTAAAAGGGCTGTCCAAACTGCAAAGTGTGAGGTCAATTAAGAAATAACAGAGATTAGAGCCGATCAGAGTAGATGATTAAATTTTATTTCCAAGAGTGACATTTTCATTTGCAGGGTTCTTCAGATCATGAGGTGAGACTGTAAGGAGGAGTTGTCCAGCAGGAGGTTTTTGAGCATCAAAACCTGTGTAAGCACTGTGATGAGTCCAGATGATGATTTTCCTGTGACACCATTCTCTGCCTTGGGGCAAGGGGTTGGTGAGGGCTGCTATTGTAAGAGTTGCTCTAAAAGGGAATTCAGTAAAGACTTTCCTCTTATATTAACTTATACAGAGTCATACATGTTCCTTTGACAGCAGAAGGATGATACATCACAGTCACAGAACACTTCAGGGTGCACTTTAGAAATTTTTAAAGTCTTGCTCCAGATGGGTTTGAAAATAAGACGGCGGAGAGCACTACTTGTGGCAGAAATATACTTGTTATGACGGGTATTGAAAAGAATAATGCCCTGAGGTTTGCTGGGCATGCACAGGTCCCCAGACGAACAGTGGTCCACAGGAATGACAGATATACCTTACAGCATGTTACATGCAATTAATTTAAATTTTGATCTTCTGTCCTTCTAGCCTACATTTTTTTAACATTTTCCTGTAACTATTGTATGTGGTAGTTTAGTGAGGACCATAAACTTGCACTTTCCAGCAGCCTGAATTTATAAACTGTCAGAGTTTACGCATTCTTGGCCAAGAAATGTCTGGTTTTCCATAGATCTTTATTCTTTTGTTATATTCAAAGCAATGATTTTGTTCATGTTCTGAACAGGATTGGGACGAATAAGCTGGCAATTGCCTATTAAAGAGTGGTATGCTTGAAGGAGAGTCAGACTGGAAAGGAGTTTGTATTAGACAGTATCTTCAAGAAAAATGTTCCTCTGTACTTCACTTTATTCTGTTTGTAGGTATTTTTCAATGAATTATAATTGTCATTCTGTTAAAAGAGTTTCTCTTCCTAACAGATTCTGGGTCAAGTTGCTAATATCAACTGTGCGATGATGGCCAACTTCGGCAGAAATATGAAAGTCGGAAAATCAATGGAAAGAAAACATTTCTTCTGTTCCAGGATGTGGGCAAACGCTTATGGGTGAAATAGAGCTGAAGGGCAAGAAATGTATATATTTTTTGGCCTGACCCTCCAATATATCCATTGATTTATGTCAGGAAGGCAGCAGAATATGTTCCCATGACTTTACAAGCCCGCATAGGGAAAGTAGAACATTTTCATTTAAATTAAAATGATAGAATTAACCCTGCTTGGATAAGGTTTAATGCTGTTGCAATCAGGCAAATGAGAGGTTTGCACGCTTTTTTACAGCTTCAGTTTGGATGCTGGATTGGACACAGAAGCTGCATGTTTTAACATTGGTAGTGTCTGGCTTGAAACCAAGACACATCTGTGACCCTGTTCATCTCTCATGCACATCAGGATGTGTAACATTACCCTGACGGATGTAGGAAGAAATATATCTTGGAGTAATTTTTTAAATTTTCCACAAAGAAATTGAGTTGTTTTGAAAATGGATTGTTACCTAAATACAGAGCCCTTCAGAGACAGATGTCTTCAGAGGCCAACAACAGGCCAGGCAGCCTATTTCCTAGTTGAATCTCCACTGGCTGCAGGTGATTTGACACAGAAAGGGGTAAGAGATACCTTTTGTTCTGGAAGGTACTTCTGGTGCTCCCATGCTTCATGTCTCTGACTTCATAGCTTCACAGTGGCCACCTGAGTTGATTTTGGACTGGGAGACAGTCTATATTATGTCTGGGACCACTGGGCATACCCCAACAAAAATAGCTCTTACACATTATTAAAGTGTTTTACTAGAGGGCAGGGGATTTAAAGGAGGGAGAAGGGTTGGTTTCATCCAGAGAATTGCTCTTTTACAGCCTGCAGCCAGCTGGATTCTTGATGGGCTGCTTCAAATTGGAAAGGAGGGAATAAGATAATTATCCTTCCTAAAAAATTAAGTGTCTTAAATTGATTTCATTTAACTTTCAGCCTGAACGGAGTGACTTATGATTTACAGCAAGGTGAGATCAGAATCAGGCCTGTGATCTTGGCTTTTTTTTTGGTAAAAGCTATTTTCATCTCTAGATGTCATGGACCTTTCTGGGTCCCATCTGTTCAGGGGTGTCTACAGCATTACTCCACAGACAGGGTATTTTTCTGGGCAGAGATTTCATTCCACTGATTATTCACCGGCCTTAGTGATACTGAACTTACACAGTCTATTTGACTTCACATTTTGGAGCAAATTTGCTAGAGTGTGCTTTGTATAATCTTTAAAACAGGTTTTTAGTGCTAGTTCTTGTTTAAAGAGCCAGAGTTCCGGCCCTGAAAAGCAGCTTGCTCTGTTGTAACCCTTTGCTATAGATCTGGAAGCTTTCTTTATATTGCTGTCATGTCTGATGTTTGATGTGGAAAGGACAGTTTGTGGCAAAGAAAAGATAAATTGTCCATCAATTTTTTGCCTCTTACTGGGACTGTTGATTTATGTTTTAATTCCAACTGCACTTCACTGAGAGCTTTTTCCCATTGGCAAAAATTGTCCTTCGGAAGGTATCATTTGACCAGGATAAAATCAGCTCAAGTAGTCATCTGGCTAAGAGCTTTCAGAAGCTTCCCAGCTCAGATTCATGTATCTTTTACTTCTCTTTTCTTCATGTTGCATGAAGGAAAGGTGGCAAAATAGGGCTGAACTGGGGAATGAAATGTCTGAGAGCACATTGGAGAAGTCAGCAGAGATGCAGAGGTAGAGGGATCCACATGACTGCTAACAGAGGTCCTTTGGGAAATTGTTTGGGTTTTTTTGGCCCCCTGTTACTCAACTTTTTACAGAAACCAATCAGACCAGATAGCACCCTTACAACAGCTTCACATCAATCTGTCTTGTTACTGTTTATCATTGCCTCTGCTGTGCAGTTCATAGTGGCTAAAGCACTCCAGTAGTAGCTAAAGCTCCAATCTGTGATGAGTAATGTACTTCCTGAAGTATGGACCCGCCCTGAGATGACAGTTTGGAGCTCATTCTCACCCCTCTGGGATCAGTCCACAGACTGATGAGTGTTGGAATTCTAGGCCCAGAAGTTCAAATTAGCAGCTGAAGGTTTATTTGGTTAAAAAGAAAACTTAGTAGAATGTCTTCTTAGAAGAAGACACTTCACTTCAAAAAGTTGAAGTGTCCAAATAAGTCCTCAAAACTTGCACCCTGTTTCTCATTATTAGAAGCACTATTACTATGACTTCACTGGATTTTGACCAGTGCACCCCAGAATGACACTGCTGCATTTGCCCAGAACTGCTTCCCTGTCAGCTGGGTTGGGTGTTGCAGTATAATAAAACAAATCGTAAAACCACCTTCCTCTGACTCCCCCCTTTCCCAGGCTCTACCTTCTCCCTCCACAGTGATGGAGTCCCTCCCACGGAAGAGAGTCCTCCACAAACTTCTCCAACATGAGTCCATCCCATGGGCAGGAGTTCTCCAGAAACTGCTGCAACACAGGCCACTCTCCCACAGGGTGCAGTCCTTCGGACACAGCCTGCTCCAGTTTGGATCTCCTGCAAGGTCACAAGCCCCACTGGGAAACTTGCTCCAGCATGGACTCCTCTCTCCATGGGTCTGCAAGTCCCTGCCAGGACCCTGCTCCTTGGGGTAATAGCCTCTCTCAGGCATCTACCTGCTCCAGTGTAGATTTCCTCCACAGGCTGCTGGTGGATCTCTGCATCCCTGTAGTCCTTCATGGGGTACAGGGGTAGAGGTGCTTCACCATGGTCATGGGAAGGAATATCAGCTCCAGTGTCTGGAGCACCTTCTTACCTCTCCTTCTCCACTGATCTTGGTGCCTGCAGATTTTCTCCTCTCATACATTCTCACTTCTCTCTCTGGAAAAGAGGATTTAAAAAAACCTCTTTTTTTTCCTTCCCTTCTTAAATATGTTACCACAGAGGTGTTACTATCATTCCTGCTGGGCTCAGCCTTGGGAGCAGGGGGTCAGTCCTGGAGCCAGCTGGCACTGGCTCTGCTGCACACAGGGGAAACTTCCAACAGTTTCCCACTGAAGCCACCCCTCTAGCCCTCCTGCCACCCAAACCTGGACACACAATACAAAGAGTTGTTGTGCTGCAGAAGGATGGTTCTTCCCCTGCCAGCTGGAAGTTCAGGGCTCTGAGAGGCCTTACTCCTTTGGCATTACATGAATAAAATTTTGAACTATTATTGAATAAATTATTGAATAAATGATATTAACTATTTGGGAATGGGGAGCACACACTGAATGCTTCTGTATTTGTTTTTTGCATTAGCCACTGAGGTGTCTATGGGTGGGAGCCATCTCCTCTAACTGTGTGTGTGACTGAGCAGAGCCGAGGTGGATATAGATGCTGCCTGACACTGTGATGAGATTTGCCAGATGCCTTGGGTGACATGCACTATTATGCCCATAGACAGATCAGAGTAAGTGAGGAGAAACAGGCCTTCTCTGTGTTTCTGTTCTCTGCTCGTTACTGGATAATTGCCAGGTATGTTCACACAATTAATTCCAAGCTGATGCAGGAGGGAAGGCTTCTTCAGACTAACAATCACCTCACCCATCAGTTAAAAAAGGAAAACCAGAAAACCTACTGCCATCTTGTGTCCCATTGGTGTTTACCAGTTGGAAGGGAAAGAGGAAGAGAGATAAAGTATTCCGTATTTAATATTCAATATTAAGATACACAAAATTATTATATTTCACCAAAACTTTAGTAACTTTAAAAAACAGGCTCACCAGAGGAACTGGAGATCCTAAGGATGATCCTCATGGAAACAGTCAGTAGTAGGGAGCCACCACCAACCTTTTTCTCTTGGAAAACACTGGTGCACCCATTGCTTGTATGGAAAACCATGACCATGTTGTTTTACAAGGATTTTGCAGACTACTCCCAACTGTCGTGGTGATCCCAGTCATCTATGGGCTGCAGATTGAGTGGCAGCAGAGCAAGGGGCTTTCTTTTCTTTTCCTGAAAGCAACAGTTCAAAAGTTGATCTGGATGATTTTTTTTCTTGCTGAAAATGCACTTTTAAGTCATTAAATTTTTCTGGGAGTGAAAGGAGAAAAACAATCAAAATATTTTGACTCAATATTTAAAAAAGAATAATTCTTGTTCTTGTTTTGAGATTTCTGTTTTAAGAGGCTAATCTAACCTTAATTGAAAAATAATAAAGTATTCTCCTTCCCCTCTCCACTCCCCAGGAAAACAAAAGGCTTTGTATTTATTTTTGTTTGAAATAAACCTTTTGTTAGATTGAAGATTTTAAGCGCTTTGCTTTGGGTGGGGATACTGAAAATTATTTGGTTTTGGTCATCTCTAAGCAAGTTTTGGCTAGTGAGATGAAAAAAATCTAATTATTTTCTTAGTTCTTGTCATGAGTTTGAGTCCTGATGCTGCAAGCATGCAAAAAAACCCCAAAACCAAATGTTCTCTGTTGTGTTTCAGCCGGACATGGATGTCTTCAGTGGTGACTTAGCCAAACCTCTCTCTCCTATGAAGGAGCAACATTTGTTGAACAGTTGTGGTAAATCAGACAGAGCTGTAGGCAGTAATACAAAGTCCATCCTTCCCTTTGAGCCTTTTGAGGTTTACAGCCTGAGGCAGCTTCAAGGGATCCTCTCTTGGGAGTTAGAGGGACAGGCAGCACTCACTGAGACCAGACCCAGCCTGACAACCAACCAAACCCTGTGTGGTGGAAGAGAAAGTGAGCTGGCCTACTCAGGGCTGATGAGGGGTGATTTGGATGCAGTGGTTAATTTGCCTTTTGGTTAGAAGCTTCAATAGAAGCAATTTAATGGAGTTTTCTGGAGAAGGCCATACAATGAGTTTTTGCCTCTTTTGCTCCTATTCATTCATAATTCTGGACATGGTAAATGATGTCACATTTTGAGATTGGAGATGTATGGGCCATATTATTTTTTGGAAAGATGTCTAAGGGGTCTTTCTTTAACTCACAAACTTGGCTCATCACAGACACAGTGGGTACTCACATGCATTTCCTATGACTTCAAGATGTGCAGTGACAGGAAACAAGTGTAATGTGTATGAACAGCAAGGAATAAAAGCTGAAGAAATACAGGGTACCAGGTTTGCTAACACTAAACTACGACTATTGTGTGGTATGGGAGACAGCTGAGTTATCACTGCAGAATTAAAGCGCAAGATGCCTGTGGATTGTCATACTATACATATGTTCAGCATCAATATTTATGGCTGAGACAGTAAAAACATGTTGCAGAACTGCACAGTTGGAGAGAGGGGAAAATTGATCATTGCATTTTGATTTGAAATGCTTGCAACCCTAAACAGGACTGTGCAGCTTCTAATCTGACACAGCCTGGCACTGCTCATCTGCTTTACAACCAGGCTCAGACTCGCCTGTCAAATCCCAGCCTGGCCATTAGGAATGGCTGCCAGTGGAGCGCCAGGATTTCACGCTCTGCGCCCCACTCACCTGACGCCTGCCCATGGGATGTGCCGGGGATGTGCTAACCCCCTCAGCTGTCTCCTACCACTCCCTGCCATCCATCTGCAGCCCCATCTCCATCTGCTTCTCAAGTTAGTCCCTGCCTGCCTGTGACCTCTTTACAGCATGCTAGCAAAATTTAAGGCAGGTGAGGACCTTGTCTCAACTATTTATGACTTAAGTGGGAGAAAAATGTGAGAATTCTTTTTTTTTGAACGTCAGTTGTCCCAAATGACTGCAGATGTGTAAATAGATGTGTTCCACTTCCTCAAAAGCCTGTTTTCTTCCTTAGATTTGCCTTTCTTGTTGCAGAGCAGTTCTTGACTTTCCGTGTCTTTTGGAGAAAGTTGGATTTCCAGCTTATAGGGAAATTATAACTCTTGGCAACACATATCACAGTGTTTTGAAAAAGATAAAAATCTGCACTTTCCACAGGTGATTTTCTGTAACCCATCAGTCCTGTATTTTAATGAGTAACTTGGTACATAAAGCCAATGTGTAGTTATTTTAAAACATTGCAATTAAATGAGGACAGCAGAGTTCTTCAGAGTCACATGTGAAGTACTGTGTCCTCTTCTTCAGGCTAAAATAGTTAGAATTAAATATCGAAAAGCTCTATTCTAAGTAAACTTTAGATATCACCTAATTATCTTAATGAAATGCTATTTCTTATTAAGTCAGGGCATGCCATATTAGGAGGTATACTTTAACCCTTTGCTGGCCTGTGCCATTGTAACTATTATGGGCTTTTAAAAATGGTGTGTCAGTAAGATACCAGCACTTTAATTTGAAACAGACGCTTATTAGACGTACACGAGACATGGAGTTTCTCAGCACCATACACCTGCTATGCCGTTCAGTAGTCAAATGGTTAAACTTATTCAATTGAGCTGGCAACCTTCATGTGGCATATTCACTGGAAATACATTCATATTTACAGTGGAACCAAGCCCACATGAAATATCTTGAGACAATCTGCTTGTGAAAACCTGAATTCATAGTGGAGAAAAATAAAACAAGAGTGATAGTATGAATCAGGCTCCTAAGTTTTGTTTTGAGCACAAGGTCTTTATATAAATACCTCAGCTTCATAAAAACAAACTTTCAAACTGCCACAGCCTTACCAAGAAAGTCAATAAAACATTTATTACAAAATAAAATGCAATAGAAATCAAATTGACATTTTTTTCAAGCTCTATATTTGAGTCAAGCCTTATCTAGAGCTGCTGGGGGAGAAACTCAGAGGTGACAATAAGCCTGAGTGCACCACAGCCTAGCAAAAAGGTACCAACCTTGTCCTGCTTTGGCCACTGATGCACTGTCACTTCCCACACAGATTTTGGCATGGGAAAACAAGCTGCTGAGCATCCCTGAGGCACAAGACTCATGGGGGTGCAGGGGAGGCTGCTGCTTTCTGCTTCTGTCCTCACAAGACTTTCTTCTTTGTCCAGTGATGGAAAGATTTCTGCAAAGCTAAGAAAATTGGCAAATACTGGTATGGGATCACCAGAACCTATGTCTGCCACTCAGCTGTGACCCTCCAGCCTACGGCAACCTGTTGCAGAGGGACACCAAGCCCTGTGGTACCAGGTCTCCGTTCACATCCCCTCCATGCTGTGAGCAACCTTGGACAGTCATTGCTTACAAATTTCCCAATCCTCCATCAATTTTACCTGAGTATTTCCTCCAGCTACAGGTTACTTTGCTCAGTTTTATAGCCAATGCCTAAGCCAATTTCAAAAGACCAAAATCCCTCTGCCCAGATGGGACCATGTGTTTTACCTGGTCCAGATAGTCAAGCGTGGTCCTCCTTCTTGGATCAAGGAGCTAAATGTCACCCTTAATTATGGCAGGCATTAATTTAATAGGAACAGATGTTTAATCATCTCAGGGTCTTCCTCCCACTGTGGGGAACTGTGATGCAGCAGGCCCACATGATTGCCAACTTCTCGATTGTGCTTACAGCAAAAGCACAGGCTTGCATGTGCCACAGTATGCTCTGACAAACTTAATCTTCTCTCCATTTGGAATAATAAAGGGCAAACAAACCAAGTAAACTATCACTAGGATGTGAGGCCCCCAATTTCCTTCTATTTTTCTAATCAGAGAAGTAATGGCTGTGGACGATCTTATGTGAGCATAGGGGAAAGGGTGAGGAGTGCAGGACTTTGTCTGCTGATGCAGTGCTCTTAGAGGAACCCCAGGGTTTTCAAATGAGAAAGTGCTTAGAGGCAGTTTATGTAGCCAAAAATGAGGTGGTAAATGGTTGTTCTGGGGCCAATATGGGGGCAAGTTGGCGTACCTATTTATAGGGCTGCAGTGCTGTCAGGCTATTTGATACATCTGTGGTTCTGTGTGGGAAAGCCCATGACAGGTTTGGGTGAAAACGTGAAGCTCTTAAGAATTTTAATATGATTTGTATTGCCATTTAATTTTTAATAAAACTTTGAATAAAGTTGCGATTAAATGGCCATCATGAGTGGAAGATTCCACTTTAACATAAAACATGAGAATTCCCAGAATGAGCTAAGATAGGTTTTATAATATTAGGTATGCACCTTTCTCTTAAATTCATTGGATAATGGATTCTATCAAAATGGAAAAAAAGCATAGATTTAGAAAAAAAAATCTGCTGTGTAGTCAGTAGTTCCACATTTTGGAAGAAATTGCTGAGCTTCTGGCATCCTTAAATAATACCCTTTTCACATGATAGTTACACTGCTCCAAAGACAGTATAATAATCCATGCCAAAAAATTCTTCTATTTTGTTTGCATGAAATTGAACTGACAGATATACCTGTCTATGTTATGTCCAAGAAAATGTCTTGTTAGAAATGTGTGAAAATATATTATATGACAGATGCTGAAAATGTTTCAGATACAGCAATAAATTGATTGTGGTTTCTGGACCAGATGTGAACTCTGTTTAAAATTCATCATGCTGGTCTCTATTCTAGCTCTGCACTTAAATAAATGCAGAGAAGTGGCTTTGCTTTTCAATGAAGCCCATTATAAGAATAGAAGAGCTTCTTTCCATCTCATAAAGAATAGACCTGACAGTAAGGCTTGCATCCATAGAACAAGTATTAAAAGGACAAACTGAGCTAAGAGAAAGCTGTGCCAGTTTTCAGTTTTTGCTTTGTTAATGTCCATGAAAATACTTGGCAATTCAAAGCCCCTACAACCAAGAAGACTGCAATGTGCATTATTTTCATTTTAGAGGGAGATTCACAGCCATGAAACAATCAAGGAGGGAAAAGAACAGGGATTTTTCAAGAAATAGTGTTAAAGGGGAAGGACTCAGTTTTAAAGGTGCTACAGACATGACCGAGTTCTGACAATAAGCCTGTGTTTCCTTAGCCCCTTATTTTGAAGCCAAGTGTTCCCTTTCCCTGCAAGGGAGCAGGACAAGAGCTAGAGTTTTTTGACAGATAGCTTGGGAGCTGCACAGCCCCAGATGGGCAATCCAGACTGCTGAAGTCAGGTGCTTAGGCTGCCCCTTCAATCCACAGGCACCTCTGAAAACCAGCCCAGGAAGGCCAATGTGCTGAGGCCGAACAAAGGGAGGAGGAAACAGGGGGCAAATGGGTGTTTGTGAGGACTTCCAGCCACCTCCTGGATCTGGCACTTGGCTGTGAGCAGCATGTTTGACACCTCAGGATCTAGCTCCACGCCTCTGAATTATTTTCTGTTATGGAGATAGCAAGTACCTTTTTCTCCATGTCGGAGGGATTAGAGTTTGCCCTTCCCTTGGTGTTAGTGCCCCAGCCTGAGAAGCAGAAAGGAGAGCTTTCTTGCTGCCCTCTTCGCATGTCCTTCCTAGGGGCTGGGTTGTGCCCATGTCCTCCTTGGTCTGTGATAATATTTTAATTTGCAGCACAACAAACCTCTTGCAGTCTATCAGGAAAGTCGTACGTCCTTACACTAACATGTGTTATGAACATATTGTAGATTTTATGACTACTCCTCTAGATCTGCTAACCCCACAATGCTAGGTTTTTTTCTTTCACTAGCTCTCTCTCCACCTCTCTTTCTAAAGGAAAAACAATTCATTTATTCTGTGGAACATCCACAAAGAAGGAAATAGTACCACCTGTGGGTACCTCCCAATCTGTCTCTCCTATGTTCTAAAAATATTTGAGGCTGTGATTTGAAATACTAGTAAAGATGCATGAAGTCCTTTCTGGTGTCAGATAAAGGATTTTTCACAGTGAAGCAGCTCTGCATACATGCTACATCTACCACTCACTAGCACAATATAGAGTATTAGAAAAATATTTAGACTTGAGACACTATTGATAGCTACTATATATGACTTTTACTACTGTCTCCATTCTTTTGGCTTTAGAGATTTATATAGAAAACTGTTCCCCAAATTAGATACAACCTCATATTCTAACAGCTCTCTTGTTGTTATAGGCTGAGACAGAACTCTTTAATTTATGGTATGGGGAAATTTATTTTCTGATACACATTAGAATAGATACAAAGATACTGCTCTATATAACCATGACCACTTTCTTACCCTCCAATGACTTCCAGTTGTCTCGCCTGTCTATCCACAAACACTCCTAAGACTGGATTGCCTCTTGTTTGAACATGTGCATTGTACTCAAAACCAGCAAAAAACCTAGGCTGCCATGGATGTAACTTCTGTTCTTTCTGTAACTTGTAATCATACTTCAAGCCAGAAACCCTGATTCAATTACAGTGGTTATGTAGGTTGGATTGAGGGTTTTCTAACTTTTCTCCTTAAGTACACTGTTAACACTGTCAGTTTAACTATGTTGAGTGCCACATATCTTGTCACAGGCCTATAACCTTTGAAGGTTGAAAATATTTGTTAAATACATTTATTTATATATAAACCTGAATATACATATATCTATAAATTATATTTCTAGATGTATATATTATATTTTATGTATATATATATATATATATATATATATATGTATTTTCAACCTATAACCATGAAAAGTTACAGGCTGAAAATATTAGTTAAAATGAATGCTCTTTCTGTTCTTATATCTGACTTGGGGTATTATAATCTTTAAAGTTAACACAAGAGAGAAGAAAGGGCATGTTAACTTTACTTTTTTCTACAGAGCAGCAAACAAATAAACAAAAGCCAAGCAAGATTTTCTCAGAAGTTCACAAAAACCAAGAGTTGGTTCTTCAGGAATAGCAGTGCATACTGCAAAACTAATGTTACAATAATGTTATTTGCCAAGATTCCTTTCCCAGCTATGAAAAGACAGCCATAATCCCATCCACAAAAACCACTAGTGCCCAGAACAGAATTTAAGTAATGATTGATCAAATGTGAGGCCAAGAAGCCTGTACATCTTCTAATTTAACAGAACAAATGCTTTCAAAATTAAGACTGAAACTCTGCCCCTAAACAGTCCTTTACATATCCTGCCTCATCCAAACACTCCTGAAGAGGGTTATTTGCAATGGAAGTGCTGACACAAGCTTACTGTAGTGATGCTGTAAGATACTGTTATGTTAATATAAGCATTACACGCTAAGAAAACATACTGAGTCAGTGATACATATTTTTCTTTTGAACAAAATCACCATAGGAACAAAGGTCATATGTCACATGGACGCCAATATTTGTGTTTGTGTGGCTGTTCACAATGACGCACATTTTATCACATTTTAGTAAAAATAGGCCCTTATTGAAAAATAACCATCTTCTTATTGGTGGCCCCTCTTTGGTTTGGCAAAGGCTGCTGTTCTTCTGCCTTTTCTTTGCAAACGCTGCTCATTTTCTCTTGGATGAGATAATGATTGCTATCTGCAACACAGATGGGCACAAACTGCTCAGAGGGACAGGGAATCCCCTGGAGCCCAGGCTGTTTTTGTAACTTAGGAAAGCAATTTCTATGCCTTTACTGGCATTAATATGAAGGACTTCTGGTTGCTGCCCAGGGCATGGGGATGTTGAATACTGAACGCAGTACCATGGCATTTTTTCTTAAGGGAAATCTCTCTGTTTCTCTGCCCTCTCTTGATGCTGACTTCCTATTTCCTCATGTTGAAGACTTCTTTTGCTCT
Source organism: Zonotrichia leucophrys gambelii (assembly GCF_028769735.1). NCBI lineage: Eukaryota > Metazoa > Chordata > Aves > Passeriformes > Passerellidae > Zonotrichia > Zonotrichia leucophrys. The sequence continues at coordinate 63,818,648 of NC_088169.1, forward strand.
TGATGTTGCCCTTCTCTATACTGGTGCCTTCAGCAGAATGCTTTACTCTTAGAAAGGTACTTTTCTTTTGAGTCCATTTATATTTCGCCTTTGGAGAATAATGCAGGGTTTTGCACAATCCCAGCATCATGAACAGCAACCCCAAATGGCTACTTCTGATTAGATATTACTGCTTAGTATCCTGTGGAACTGGACTACAGCAAGCCTTAAATTCTCAAAGTCTTTGCAGGTTGCAGCCAGCCTTAAACCAAACAGAGTCATCAGATTTCAGATGTGTGGAGCAGTGGGCCAAAGCCTGGGGCTTTAGGATGGACTATCTCCCTCCAGTTGAAATTTTAAAAAAAGCAAGATGAAACAAGACACTCCATTCATGTGATTGCAGTCATCTTGAGTGAATCATGAGCCCATGTGCTTGAGCTGTGTGTGCAATGGGGCACTCCTGAAATTCATGGTGATGTCTTAACACTCTCATGCAATCACAAGGTAAACAGAGCATGCAGGGAATGTATGAAGCAGCCAAGTATCTCTTGCAGGAGGGTCTGAGTGGCTGTGAACCCATGTTTCCAGCCCCAATGTGTACATTCTGCATGGTATACCCTGGAAAAAGAATCTTTGGCCTGTCTTGGGGACCAGATGGCTTTGACTGGTGGGTCATGGCCAGAAAGCCATGAGGAAGGTTTCTGAGACACTCTTGTGAAGTGCATGGGGGAAGTGTGAATGGAGAAAAAGAAATGAATTTGGATTACTCATATCCTGGACTCCTTAAAAGCTGGGCTACGGTGTAAGGAAGGTACAGGTCTTTGCCTGGCCTTTTGTTCCCTCTATATTTCATCCCAGTAACTGAAAATGAAACTGTGAGATGTGAAACAGAAGTAAAGGACACTTTTCAGTTCCCCCTCCATCCCTTTGTGCCTTGGAAAATTGATTTAGGTTGATCCAAGCTGACATTTTGAAAACCTTCCTCTGGTTCGGCAGCCAAGGCTGAATATTGGCCACTCACACCGCCCTCGCTCCGTGAGCGAGAAAGCTTCCTGGGGACTGGCTGACGGCAGCCCCTGCGAGCCCTGCCAAGAAAACCAGCGGTAGGCCTCTCTAGAACAGATTGAATTCTTGACCTCTCAATGTGCTATTTCTAACCACATCGGTGTCCTCTCTTCAGCAGCTCAATTAAAACAAAGGCGGACACGGCTTTCCACAGAAAGGGCAAGTTGCCGATGTTTGCTTACGTGCAGGTGATGGGACACAAGGTCTCAGTTTGTGGGACTGTTTTTATAGTTTTAAAACAGTTTGTGGCTGTTTTTATAGTTTTAAAAGTTGCCTGAAGCATTGCAGGAGAAGTTTCTTCCAGCTCATTCCGTGGCCTGAGATGTACTACCACACAGTGGTGTGAAACCTGCCTGGGGCAAGCTTGGTCTCGTTATCAGGACTTCCCAGCCCCATCCAGCTGGCGTTGGGCAAGGTGACTAACTCTGATCCTTGATCCTTCTTTCTCTCCTCAGGACATGGGGAATAGGACAGTCTGTCAGATGGCACCACAGCCTTTCCAGTTTCTGTTTTCTTTCATTGGTATTTCTTTGGATTTTTAGAAAGAAAAAGAAGGTAAACAAGTGTGTACTGTCTTACAGAGTGCTTGCTTGCAATGAAATTTATCCACCCCCTAGGTTTTTGGTGAGTCTGTCGCATATTTTAGAATCTGCCTATAGGAAACCTCTGTGCCCAGACAGGCTTTTGCCCTGTTGTGGGTAGTTTCATTATGCCAAGGGTGTACATGTTAACCACCCTTTTTACTACAACTTAGTGTGAACTTCAGATGACACAGTCTGTGACCACTGGCTACCTCAATGAGAAAACCTGAGACTGTTAATTTGAATTTTTTGGGAGGGTAAAGTTGAAGTTGAAGAATGGGTTTAGAGCGTGCTATTGAGGAAGATTTTACTCTGTGTTTTGAACTGGAGTTTTGTAGGGTCTGGCAGCTTCATGTCTGTGTGTGTTGCTTTGCTGAGGTCTTGCTACAAAATGACGAAGGAACAAGTACCCTTTGCCAAAACACTGTTAGGCAGGATGTCCTGGGTAAACAGAGATTTTTAGAAAGTGTTATTTATAAAAGCTGGCAAATGAAACCATTGCATCAGTGAAGAATTCAATAACACTGTTAAATTACCAGAGTGAATTGACTAGTTGTGCATGTGGGCATATCTTCAACTAAATGATACTAGGCGGGGCTGCAAGCTCTCCGAAGTACTGTTATTTTCAAGTTAAACCTCAGATAACCTCCAGCCCTTTAAAAATATCTGTTGCTGAAAATAAGTCCTCAGATAACCTTCATCCTTGGATAACCCACATAAAATCAAAGATGAGGAACTAATAGGAGAAAGGGGGCTTGGAGATAAACTTGTTCTCATATTGCCCACACATGTGAGCAACATGCTGCTGCTGACTAGTAGCTATTTTTACATATAGCCCACGTGTTATGAGCAAGAAAGAGAGTGCTTTTCTTCACTTAGCAGCAAGGTCACTGTCTGCCCGTTTAGCCAGGGGTGGCCCTGGTTTTCTGTTTATCAGGAGCAGTGGCTACTGCTGGCACTCACGTTCTTACTGTTGGTTTCATTATGTACAGCTCCACATACTTGTATGGGTAGGACACAAACAATGCTTGAGCAGACCTAAGGAAGATGCAAATAAGGGCAGAATGGGTCTCAGAAAAGTGCCCTCAAATAATCTGAATCCTTCTAAGAGAAAGTCTGCTACAACTACAGGGAGCCGTGCCTTCTCCTAAATGACAATGAAGTTGTAGAAGTTAAAAGGCTTTAAAAGGTTTAGAGTACTTCTACTATCACAGTCCAAAATAAAAAAAAAAAAAAAGAAGAAAAAAAAAAGAAAGAAAGAAAAAGAAAAAATAGGGACAACTTTCTGTGCTACCCACCTGAGCACTGTCTTCAGCTGTGACAGGAGACTTCAGAGCAAGGTAAGAAAGAAACTAACCTGTCAGAAACACACAGTCAGATGCACACTGGGGAAAAAAATCCAACACTTCCAGGTTCCTGCAGGTGAGCTGCTGAAGCCTCAACTCATGCACTTACAGTTTGATAGTCCTTGATGAGTGAATATGGAGTCCCCCAGGGTGGGAAGTCTCCTGTCGCCCGATGAACAGGATTAGAAAGAATCTGTGCTGTTTGTGAACATTCCTGGAGGTGCATGATTTTTTCTGCAAAGCAAGGAGATCATGCACAGCACTTGGCAAAAAGTTCAGGGGCACAGAGGTTTGATAAAGCAGTTTGCTGCCCCAGATAGTTCCTCTGGGTGGGATTTGGCAGCTCTAATGGAGGCTGAGAGTAAGGTTTGAATTCATTCATCTGACAATAGAAACCTGAGCCAAAGCTAACACAGAGTTTTATGCTCATTTACAGACCTCTACAGACTAAAGGGTTCATAAAGGAGTTCACTGATACCTTGTTGACAATGGTGATGAAATACCCTGACTTGTCATCCTGGGAGATTTCAACACACACATCGACAAGGCTGCAGATATGAAGTCCCACAAACTCACCTCCTGGTTTTCCTCCCAAACACTCTCTGGGTGTTTCTACATCGACATTTACAGTCAGCCTCAAGGGGTCCTTGTTACAGGCTCTGAGTAGCATGTGTCACCCTGACAGGAAATTTCAGTGAGCTGTATGCAGGGGTTACTGAAGTTCTCTACTTGTGGGCAGTACCAAGAGGTCAGAATCCAGGATCACAGGGTGTGGTTGTGCTGAATTCCTCTGCCCAATACCTGCAAACATGCTGAGGAGAGGGTGATAGGATGAAGGAGAGGATGAAAGATGGAGCTGAGCTCCAGCAGATTTCATGGCTTTAGCTGTATTTGGGGGCCACAGTGTAGGTGTTTATTTGGTATAAGCATAATGATGACCTTAGGGTTACTTCTCGCCATCAGAGCTGATCATCTCTCATTTTATCCATGTGCTCTTTGATTTGATCTATACTGAACAAGAAGAGTGTGGACCAGCTGCAAGGGATGTCTTGGGCCTGGGATAAGCAAGACATTTGGTCCCCACAAGTGGGCCAGAGCAGACAAAATCAGGCAGGGTTAGCAGAGGAGGTACCAAGCTGGGTGCAGAGGATGGTAGGATGGAGGGTTCTCAAGGCATGTGAATACTGGTGGGACTCAGGGGACTTCTAGCTCTGATTCAGCTTTTATCAGATTTCCTCCTAGCATGCCCATGGAAGAGCATCACTGCACAGTTGGGCCAAGGTGCTGAGGATTAGGGAAGTTCCTCCTGCCCTGCATGAGTCACCTAAGGTTCTTATCTAGGAGCACCTCATTCCCTTCACCCTCACAGAGTGCCTCAGAACTGCTGTCCCGCTGGATTGGAGAGGAGAAATAAGGAAGCCATGGCAGGAACCAGGATAGCAAAGCTGAAAAAACATCTGTCTTCATGTATCTCGTTCTGTCCTAGGTGACACTGCTTGAGAGGCCAAGGAGACTTCCTGAGCTGCAACAGCAAAGCAGCAAACACCTCTGCATCCTCTGGCAGGGATACCTCCAGCCAAAGTGGCCACAGCCAGTAATCATGCTGCTAAGAACCAGCACAACGACTCAAGGGATTCACTAAAGCCCAAACTGCTGTCAAACCAAGAGTGGGTGAGGAGCAGTGGAGGTTTGTTACCTTTTTGAAATTTGTTTTCTTTGTTTTCAAATCACATGCAGCCTTTGGGAGATGATTCTTGGCAAAAAACATAAGTTATGCTCCTGCCCACACAAGCTCTGATAGATAAATTTGAGTTGAAATTGAAACACTCAGCTATAGACTTTTTTTTTTTTTCTCTCTAGATTGGACTGTGAAATAGTGGGCACAGTTCTCTTGCCTTAACTTTGGCTTTTCCCCTGTATGTTTTCGTTTCCTAATGAACAGCCATAGATCCTCTATGCTATCCTGCTACTGTAGGAAAAACTGGACAGGACCAAACCTAGTTGCTGAAATAATGATGAGGAGAATGTCCCTTTGCTTTCTGTTGACAGAGGTAGCTCATTGCTAGTCAATCAGGCCTTTGACATGATCATCAGAATTAAGCTGTTAATGTAAACGGAGATGTGTATTTTTAAAGTTACTTGCTAGAAAACTCACAGCCATCATTCCCAAAATCAGTGAATCTTGTCCCACAGGTGCAGTTACCACAAACTTTTTTAGTGTTTTTATTTTCATCCAAGCATAACAGAACTTGACTCTAGATCACATACCTTCTGTTACTGAAATCTGAGTAATGCATTAAGTAATGGATGAATCTGTCTGGATTGACTAATGTGGTTACAGGATTTCATCCTGATTTGAGATGCATGAATCAGGGATGAGAAGAGCCAGTTTTAATAAAGTGCAGATACCCCTTGGGGACCCCAGGGGGAGGGGGCTGTTTGGGTGCCCACACTCCCCACCTGCATGTGCCACCCACCCATCTCCCTGTCTTTTTTTTTTCTCCCCCCCCTCCCCCCCTTTTTTTTTGTCATTTTTTCCTGGAGCATTGCCTAAAGGAATGAATTAGCGCTGTTAGGGTCCGGGTTGATGTTGTGATGTTTATAGCCCCAATAGCGTGATGATTGCTTTATGGTGTTTGTGTTTTGGCATCAGTGATGCCGTGATGTTTGCGCTGTGATGCTGTCATCTGGGGAGGGCAGGGCCATGGCTACATTACACATACATATCCCATACGTGGTGCAAAATGCACAAATAAATCATATAAATCATACAAATGCTGAGTTCCTGGGGCATGGGATAGCGGCTCTCATCCCCTAAGCAAGTGCTCGTGAGGAGCAAGTGCGCAGCCAGGCATGAAATGGCTGAGGGTGGCTTGCAAACCCAACAGCCTGTCAGGATGGCCAGCACTACAGGATACCATGCACCTATTTATTTATTCTGTTTATTTATAAATGCCATATATTGGACTAAAAGTATGCAGCTCTTGCCTGTGTCTTCAGACAACTCTCCTTAGCAAGCTGGAAGTGGGTTTGGGGGCCAGGATGCATGGTCTGGAATTTGCTGGTGTTCCCATATGTGTGTGGAGGTGGGCACTGAAATTTCCCCAGAGTGGTGTGGTATTTATGGATGAAGCCCTTGTCCAGGAGAACTTCCTGCTCTGCTCCTACTGGGCCTCTCACAGGGGCTGCTGGAGCCAAAGCAGAGTGACAGAGCAGACCAGGAGAAACAGCAGTGCAGACTAAAGGACGTACGCCACTGCCATTCACCAGAGGGAGTTTCTCAGGGAATATTCTCACAACTTGCTGCTCACAAATAAGTCACAATTTGATTTTTGGGAGCAATTTCCCTCTGAGCTAAAGACTACTCTGATGCCTGCTCTTTCCCAATATATCTTTCAGCAGCTGAAGTGCTGCTGAAGACATCATAATGCAAATTGAAATATTTTTCTGCTCTCATCCATCAGACCTGATACCGCTTCCGTGCATATCTTGTGGACCTTTAAGTGTGGACCATGTTTCTGTCTCAGTGACCACAAGTGAGAACTATGCATTTCATGATCTCTTTCCCCCCTCTTACTGTTATCAAACTTTTGTCACCAGTTTCTGTTTCATTAACCAATGTGTAATCTGTAAATGCCAGACCCCTGGTCCCATCCACAGGGCAGATCTAAATGTCCTTCTTTAGCTAAATTGTGTTTTTTGCTTGATCTGTCAGCACTCTTACTGCATATGCTCCAACAAACCAAGTGCCTTTGTTCTCCTAAAGCAATCCTGCCGCAGGCTATCCTTCCAGTAGAACATTAGTTCTTTTGTTTGGATAAAAGGGTGTCATCACTCATTCACGATGAGAATATGATTCAGCCCCTTCTCCTCACATTTACGGTCCAGTCTTCATAAATACTTGCTTTTACAGCATATTGTATGTGTATTCAAATAGCTGACATCAGTGGGCCAAATTGTGCCCTAACATGAATGTGCTCCAGTCCTGCTGTTCATGTTGGAGGAATTGTGGGGAGCCTAAATCAGAAGGAAGTATGATCTGTACCCAGTCCCATTCAGATGTTTGTTTGGGTTTTTTTAGTGGCATAAAAAATTTTAAATAAAATGCTCCCTCATCTGAAACAAGTGAGGTTTAAACAGCAGCCCACTAAAGTGATTTATTTCCCACCTGCTTTGCTGAACTTTTTGTCCATGCCTACCAAGAAACCTCCTTAGTGCTGCTACTGTCATGTCAGCTTCAAGTAGATAGGCAAAATTTTGGGTGCTCAATTGAGTTTACTGGAGGTGCGCTTCTAAAACTCCCCCATTATGTGTTCCTTCTTCTTTACTGAACTATTTAACTACTGCAACTTCTCTTCTAGGAAGCTGTATTTTGGCAGGAATACCACTGAAAGACAGTTAATAACAGCAACAGCAACAACAACAACAATATAAGCATCCACTAGAGCTTCTTGCTCTGCTCCTCAAACTTCAGATTTTTTATTATGTCTGTAAAGCAGGGAGTGGTGAGTACAATAATTTCTCTCTGCTCTGAGGTTCCACCACTCTCTGATTTTCCAAATCAGAGTTGCACATGAATAGTATAAAGTGTATGGACTGTGTCCCAAACTGGATCTCTGCCAGTTCAAGGGAGAACTGAGGATGTGAAAAGACTTCTAAAATGTATAAAAATACTTGGATTGCATTGATTTAGCTTCATGCTAGGTTTATTTAATGGTAGTGAGGGTGTGGTGTAAATCCCTATAGTTTAGGGGTTTTTTTCTGGGCAAAACCTCCTAAAATTCACTGCAATCAAGCTGAAAGATATGGAGAGATACAGGATACAAGTGACTTTAAAATAATTCCTCACAACATCTGTTAACACTGAGACGAGCTAATGTTGCTTTATTTCATGAACTAAGGAAGTGGAAAAGAGCCTTAAGGAAAACACATTAGGATAAGGTTAAGGAAGAACGTAGAGCATATGGTGGCACATGGATAAGGAGGCCCAGATTACTTTGGTTAATAACTTGCCCAACATACTGCTTTTCTAATCTCTTAATTTCCATATTTACCTTAAAGTGCTTTAATAAGGGTTTGCCAGACCTAACTGTAGCTATTTAGTGTGTTAGAAAGTTTCTGATTGGTGTGAAAGGATTTGTGATTAGCCAAACATTTCATGGCTCTCTTGGTAATATGTTAGGAAGCCTTCCTGACATCAAAATTTATTTTAAAGGAAAGCTGGTTCTAACAGCCAGAAAAGCCTCTAAAAGCTCATCTGTTAAGCCTTGATAACTTTTTAGAAACTACTTCAATGTCCATTGAAGGGAGCAGAAAGGCTCCCAGTGACTTCAGGACACATTTTATTGGAACACTTAAGCAAGGAGTTGGCTAAAATGAGTATCTGCTTTGAAGATGTTAACAGTCACAGGACTGTACAACATCCATGAATGATGTGTTCTAGTACCTATTCTATTCATATATTATTAAGTAAGAGTATTTTTCATAAATCAACTCTCAACATTACCAGGACAAAGAGAACTTTCAGTTCTGAAAATTTCAGTTTCTTGTCTTAGAAGGCAGTCAGTTTGTTGTTAGTTAATTTGATTGGAAAATTAATGGGGCACGTAACTGGATGAATGGTGTTGAGAGACTTTATGGTTCTGTCTCTTCATTGCTGAATGACATGTTGGATACCTTATGTGGAAAATGATGGCAGAAAGTGAAGTTATTCAGCAATTATTTTTCTTTTTTAATTGTTGGGCTTTCTGACTCTGACAGATAGCAGCATATCTGCTGTATGAATCTTAACTTTTCCTCTTCAGAAAGGGTGATGGGACTTTATGGGAATTCTTGCTTGTAATTGTCATCATGAAAACAGGACCTGCAAAGCTTTCTCTGTGATTCACCACAACAAAAGATCTTTTGTTTCAAAAGCCAGACAAGACTGGTATTGGGCTGCATACTTGAGTAACACGTCATGTACAAAACCAACCACTTAAAATCATGGAAAATTCAGGACATCATAAATCTTATACCAACTGCATCATTTTATTTATTCAAAAATTTTTTTAGATATTTAAAATAAACAAAATGTGTTCCTTCATAGGCTGTAAGCACTCTGCCAATTTAGAACTGCAAAACTGAAATGCAATATAATTGACTCACTGCTTCTACCAAACTGAAGTAAATAAACACTGGAGCCCCATTCATCAACCAGTCCTCTTAAGGCTCCTCAAAGAGCAGATCCAGTACATGGGTCTTGTAGCATAAAGGCAACAAATATCGGTGGTGTCAGACTACAGGAAGGGATTTATGAAGCCCTGGAAGATTTTTGTATTTTGCTGTCTATAGCTTCTCTACTATATTGAATGGAACATAATCCAGTCTCAATGTTTCTAATGCCTGCATCTCTGAGAGATACATGACCAAGTATTTGTCTTAGGAAAGATCTTCCCTGGAGGCTCTGGGCTTCCTGTGCCCGAACCATCATATTCAAATCAGTCAGGCCACTCAAAGGGGGCCGACCTGGGTCCCAGAGCAGAGATGTGCATCCCAGGTGCGTGATTGCCTTCTGTACCACAACCTGCTTCCAATTAAATTGCAGTGCAGGCCATGTGAAGGAAATGACAAAAACACAGATGATGAGTGCAATTTATCCATCTGAAAGTAATGGCTGTGAACATTGAGGCAGGCACATGCAATAGAATCTCTGAGAATCACTGTCAGAAGTGAATGTAGCCCCATTGAAGGGAGAGGACCATCTAGAAAAGAGGGCCTTTGTATGAGTGGTGTGCTGAATGATCACAAGAGGACGGCACTGGGTAGCAGAAGCAATTGCAGACCTCAAGGGATCTGGAGAAACTGAGGAGTTCTCTAACACTGGTCTTGTTAAGTTTCATTACCCTGGATTCAAAGAAAAAGACTCTGATGACAGCCCTGAATTTTTTAGGTGGCATTCTGGGACATACATTTGGATCCCTAAAGCAGAGGGAGGCATCCCGAAGAGAGTGGCTGGCATGTAACACACAGCTGGGTGCTGCAAGCTGACCACATTTGGAGATGGAAGGATGGCTTTGAGGATGTTTATCTACCTTCTCCAAGAAGAAAGGCAGGTAAAGTTTGGGTGTAATTTACTTACTGGGAAGGTAAACGATTTACTGGTGGAGGGGTTGGTTTGAATATCCAGGAGGAAATTAAAGCCATAATGAAGAAGAAATATAAAAGAGGGACAATACACTTTTGTTCAGCAGAAAACACTTTTGTTCAGCAGAAAATCAGTCTCCCAAGCAAGTAAAGAATGAAGCTGTACAAGGACATGATGTGAACAAGTTCAGTAATTACTGACCCATCAGTGTTGGGTAACTTGGTGTATATTTCATGCAATGGTACCAAAGTTGGGTAAGATAATATGCACAAGTAGAATATTAAGTGGATGGCAAAAATTAGACAAGTATGTTTTTTCCTTTTACTTTGTCACTTAAATAAAACATCTGTTTGAGGCAGTTTGAATATTTTTCTCATTCTAAGTGTGAATAAAAAGAAAATGAATATGCAACTTTGCCCACAAAAACTAACTAAAATCTAGCAGATTTTAAAACTCTATTTTTAAAGTCAGAATAAAATTGGAAAACAAAGGTTAGATTTGCTAGGAGAGTGGGTTCAAAGAGTCCATATTCAGGGATTAGGATTCTCACCCAAGACAACAGGGGTCCAGGCTTCTCTGCCAAATAAGGAGCAGAACCTTGATTCTATCCTCACTTATGACTGAATAAAGATTTTATTTCTTCACTAAAAACCTGATCTAATTATGACATATAGAAAGTGATTACAGAACTGAAGCAAATGTCTACTTATGTGCAGAAGATCATGCCTTGATTATATTTGTGTGCAAAAAGAATAAAATGTGAACCAGTAGTATAGATTCTTGCTTCTTTAAAAAGGCCAGTTTTCTAAAGCTGAAAACAATTATAAGTCAGATCTACTGGGAGAATTTAAACAGAAAAATGTGAATGATAATTGCAAACCATTTAAAACATTTCACTAAAAAGTCATAGTTTTTATAAACCAAAATAACATTGCTAAAGTGAAAGCTGTTCTACTACACAAAAAACCCACATGTAACACTTGAAAGAAGGAATGATGCAACAAAAAATAATTTAAATCAGAAGATAGGAATGGTGATAAATTTGCAAGGGAAGCAAGAGAAGTGTACATAGAGGTGTTTGCCCAACAGACTTAAAGATCATACAAGTTAAGAACAAGAAGTTTTGGATGTACTTAAGGGAAGAAAAGCTATCAGTGGTGTTTCTCTCAGTGGATAAAAATGGTAGAATTCTTTATACTAACACTGAGAAGATGAGAAGGCTTTCTGTGTTGGTTGGAAAAAGCCAGTTGAAAATATATAATTCTGCAATAGTTTTGATGTATTTTCCATTACAACAATAATTCAAGAAATTATTTTAACAGCAGCTACTAAAACAGGTATGTTAAATCAGAGGCTTGAACAACTTCTGTCCACAAGCTTGAAAAGAACAAGTCAAAAACCGCCTTTGGCTATAAATAATGGTTTTCTAGTAGACACTGAACACTAGGAAAGTTTGAGAGAACTGGAAAGATACAGTCTTATTTGTATGACACATATAGGATGAAAACACCAGTCATCTGCATTTCCATTTAGCTTTCTTTGGTCTTAGAGAAATTAAAGTTGTTGCCAGACTGCTACTAACTCTGTGAAAGGGATTGTAATTTAAAAAAAAACCTTTTAATAAATGTTTATACAGCTAACTTCATATATTTTTAAAGGAAAGATGATTATGGTAAATGCGGCTAATAGTATTTGATGCAATGCAGCTAATAGTATTTGATGCAATGTACTTTGAATTCTGTGTGGCATTAAGCTTGACACACGATGTAAATTAAATGGAGAAAACAATATTTCCTTAATTATAAGTATTAAGTATACAGATATGGAATTGACATGTCACACTGAAAGTAGGTTAAATGCTGGCACGCTGATTCATCTGAAAATGCAGTTGCTGGTGGAAGTTTATAATTTGCTTGATGTTTTGAATGAAGTCCTGAAACAAGTGATGGCTGGTCTTTTTGTCATTCAAGAAGTTTTTCTTGGAGTTTATATATATTTGTTACTAAAAAGTAACGCAGGAAGAAAAAAGAGTGAAATATGGACATAAATACTTAGGAAACTGAAATCAACCAAGTAGTTTGTTTCTGGTTTTTTTTTTAGTAGTCAGATTCTGGACATCACTAACCATATCTACATTAGCAAATGATTTGGCTGAATCAGGAGTGGAGTAGCAGATTAAAGCAGCTCATACTGGGCTCTCTACATGTGGTGCAGTGTTTGATGTCAAATCAGACTTAGTTCAGTTCCCCAGACTAATCATCAGTTGCTCATTCAGATCCTAACGCCTGCGGCAGTGGCTGGGATGCATGTGGGAAGCAGCTTCCTGACTGGTTTCCCGTGGCAGGGATTCAGTTCCCCCAAATCAAATCCAAGTGGATGACCTGCACCCATACACAACAAGCAGGGTTGGGAGGAGGATACCACAACTCACCTCTAAACATCTCTCCTGCACCACTTGCAAATGTTTGGTGGATCCGGTCATTAAATCTACAAAGAAGGTGGGACCGAGGTGTTTGTGTGTGAGTCAGGTGGGAGATGCTGGGAAAGGCATCCTCCTCCAAAGAGCTGGAGCAGTCCTGAGACTGCTAAATAGGAAGCAGAAGGCTACATCTCTGGCACAATTGTGGGATGTTATTCTTAGTGCTGATTTCCCCAACTGGAGAAGGGTGCTGGTTGAGTTGGAGAGAGTTCAGAGAGGAAAGCCATGTGAATAACAAAATGTCTGTAAAATATGGCTTACTGTGATAGGCCTGAGGAGCTTGTTCTGTTTATCTAACAAAGATTAAGAGGTGACTTGATCACAATCTATAAATAAGTACATAGAGAACAGAAATTCTGTCACAGTTCACTCTTTTGCTCTCACAGACAAAGGATGTGATCTAGTCCAATGCCTGGAATATGAAACTGGGCAGCCAGAGACAAGAAGAAAGCAACATATTTTTAAACAAAAAGGCAATTAATCACCGGAACTGCTTCGTAAAAGTTATGGTAGATATCCTACCCTTCACCATTTCGGAACATAGATCGGTGTTTCTTATTACATATGTGCTCTAAATTACTGCTAAACAACTTTCCCTTCTCCCTCCCTGCCAGAGGATCACCAAATCCCTTCAGAAAAAAAGAAATACACAGATGGCCTAGTAGAGCAGTTACCCAATGGCTTTCATTTGCAATCAGCTCAAAATTAGGATAAACTCTGTGTGTTTGTTTATTCCCTTTTCCCCCTCAATTTTATTCACTTGTTTGTTGGCATATGGGGGAATGAATATGCACATGCAGGCTCATGCGCAGTATTCCCCCCTACAAATCTACAGATACTATGACTCTAAAAAAATTTTGAGTAAACTGGTTTGCTAAATTTTAAAGATGTTTTATTCCCAGCTGAAAATGTTTAGGTTCCACTAATAGTAGTGTAATAAAATGTTTCATATGGATTTTTTTTTTTAAATTTTGGCTGGAGTTGAAGTGGCCCAAAATGAAACACTTGGTTCAAATTTTTCTCATAGGATTTTTCTCTACAGCAAAATCGAAATCTTCTTGTGGAAAATTTCAGGTTTGTAGTAAGTGCATTCCCATTAGAAAATAAATGCATTGTGAAACTCCCAGCCAAGTCTAGTAATGATGGTCATGACAGCGATGGGGGAGAGAGAGAGAGAGAGAGTGGATTTCATTACGCTTTCTCACCCAAAAGAGAGGGAGAACTGAGCTTCTCCATTCCCTTTGTTTTCTCAGTCAAGTTTCCTGCCACTTCTAAAGCACAAACCCCTTATGCATATGCATTTATTGCTTGGGTATCAAACTGATAATATACTAAAAAGATTATGATTTACTGCTGTAATTATTGGCCCCCAGCTTTCACTCACAATCATTGTGTGCATATATCTTCCAGCTTGCAAAATCCCCACTTGGCCATACAAATAATGTGATAGCATTACTCTGTACTTTTTTTGCTGTCCCAACTGCTCATTAGAGCAAACACCTCAAAGTATGCATGTAAATGTGTTGGGACTGCTTGGATTATCTGGCTTACTCTCTCTTTTTCTCTGTTTTAAGAGCTTTTCCTTCTTTTCTCTTGCCACCCCACTTTTTTCCTGCTATATTGTATCACCATTGTGTATTTTTCCTCTCATTTTTCCAAGTGTCCAAATGTTCCCGTTTGATTTATTTATGTCTGACACTGTTTCAGAGTGCTCAGTTCATTTCCTTTGGGAGCATTCTGCATTAATCTTTCTTCATTTGGATGCTTACTTCCTCCAGCTCTGTTCTCCTACTCAGCTCCTCCAGTACATAGTTTTCCTCAGTTCTCCTGAATTTGTTTGCTCCAATGTTATCTTTTTATTCCCTTAGTCAGATCCCTTCTTCTCCTCTACCTCTCCACATCTCGCTTTTCCCCCTTCCTTTATGTTTCTCCTTCCTTTACCTTTCCTCTTCCTGTGCAACCCTTTATGATCCAGAGGGACCACTTTTCTTGCCCTGTCTCTGCAGAAGAGACCCACCCTTGAGCCATGCACTTTTCTCGTTTATTCCATTCTGCTATTCCTTTTTTTTCTTGCCTTATTTATTTTCTTCTTCTTCCTATGCCTTCAGCCTCTACCTGTAGCCCGACTCTGAGTGTTTTGCTTGACAGGGACATCCCCAGCCCCACATTTTCCTGGGGAACTCGAGAGCAGAGGACTTCCCAGGCTGTCCGTGTGCTGCCCCAAGTCTCCGCTGGGGGTGATTCTGCGTCTCCCCAGCGCAGGACAGAGGCTCTGAGGAAGCTGGTGGACATGAACTTGGAGGATGCTGTTGCCTGACCGGGACAGCAGCCGTGCCCTCTCAGCCCTGCTGCAGCCCAGAGGTGTGTGTGCAGCCGTCTGTCTGTGCTTGAAAGAAGTCGTGGGGTTGTGTAGACAGCTCCATCCCAGGCTCTGGGCGTGCACCCTGCGCTGGCCAGTGCTAATAGGCAAGTAAAAGCCCCCCGAGGGCCACTCACTTCCCTCTTGTAAATCCGCATGTGGTTTGAAAGGGTACTTTATGAGGTGCCTCTGTATACTTGATCCCTTGTATTTTTTCCTGCTGCGAAGCCCGAGGCTGTCTTTCACAACTCCTGCACTAAACCAGGGCATTGGGATCCGGAGTGGCAGGGACTCCGCAAGCAGAGAGTGTCGGCTTTCACCGAGCTCGCAGGTGCTTTCATCAGAGGGCTGCCGTGCAGCCCTGCCTGCCCTCCCTGCAGCGCTGCTGCGGCGCTGCAAACCCGGGCAGGGCTGGCTGAGCCTGGTCTGGCAGAATTTCTGCCTCCCCAAAGCTCAGGTACTGCTTCTCTTGGTGGGCTTTTGTCCCTTTTTTCCCCTACCATCACAGGAGAGTGGCTGTTTTATGCCCTTTGTTCCCTCTATGGTTCTATCACTATCTTATAGTTCACTGCACGAGTGAAAAGTAAATAAGGAACTTTGACAGCAACAGAAGGCCTTGAAAGAGGTGACAGTGAGGAAGTGCATGGGAAGACCAGCTCCTGTACCTCCTCCATGCCCACTCACTCCTGGGACTCAGTGCCACAGAGCATCTCCTCTGCCAAGAAGCATGGCCCCCTCACACAAAGAGGATGTGGCTGACTTTGCCTTTCCTACAGGAGAAATAAATGGTAGTGGGACTTCTGGGACCCCCTCTCTGCACCTTTGAAAGATGTTAAACTGCTTTGTGAAAACCAGCATCTGTTTAAGACCCATAAGGACCGTCAGGATGTATGCTTCAAATCCACAGAAACAACCTACTGTGGAGATCTCTGTAAAGAGGTAGTCATTGTAAATAAGCAAAAAATAATGTGAAATGCTCCAAAATATCTCTTTCAAAAGTCTTGATCATGGTGGACACAGATGGCAGCATTTTTGAAAAGGAAAAAAATACCAGTGTCTTTATCCCTGACCCCTGCAGTTTCATGATGTTACAGGAAGAGAATGAACTGGCTGCAGACAGGGTTTTTGGAGTTGCTGCCCTATCAGCTAGTGATTATCAGATTGTCTGCCTGTAATGACATATCCAGTCATATGTTTTCCCCATCAAGGCAAAAATAAATGAAAGGAAGAAACAAAGGAGTGTAAGAGTCCAGCACTTCATTCTTCATACTTCAAGAGCTGTAGCAACAAATGCTAGGGAGGAATTCCCAAGTTAGAAATTATACCAGTTCAAGGTCACATAAGCTGATGCATGGAAGTATATTACAGGAACACTAGAATGCTATTTTGGGGACAGACATTGTTTACTGAATGCTTGGAGGGATTTTTTTTTTTCATGGTTCAGTGCCTGGGCTCTGGCTTAGCAGTTGAGCCAAAATTTCTAAAGCAAGGGGCTGGGAACTGTATGCTGCTTCTGGGGATCAGAGGCTAAATTAGTCCTTCTTTACTGAACCCAGGAAAGCTCGCATTTTTCACAGTTGGGACTATGTGCGTTATGTGTTCTTAACAGTGCTGCAGAAAAAGTTAATTTCTTAGTTTGATGACAGTCAGTTTCATGGGGCAGAGCTGCATGTTTTTGTTACTGAAGTCATTGAAAGCAAAGTGGAGCCAAGCTTTCTCTAGGGAGAAGGTGTGTAAGTGGGGCTGTTCCTTGGAGAAATGATGGTTTTCATGGAGCTCCCACACTTAGTGTGATGCAAAATGTTTTCCCCTAGCAGCAGGGAGTGTGGGGGATCTTTTGGGACCTCCTTTCCTACCAGAGATACACAGGGCCTACCAGGCATCACAGGGACCAGGAGGAAATGCTAGTGATAGACGACAAGGCCAAATCTCATGAGAGGTGAGAGCAGGAAAGGGAGCCCCAGAGCACTGATGGGTGACTGTCTCTCCTTTCCTGCATTCCTGTGGGGTATGCCCATGTCCTGGGCAGTGTAGGGCAGTGCTGTGAGCAGAGCCCAACCAGCCTTTGCACAGGTGGTGCCAGCATCCATCCTGGGGCAGGAGCACGAGCAAAGGCTGACCCAATGACTCATGTACAAATGTCTGTCTTTTGACTTGTTAGGGCTGCAAGCTCCATTGAGAACTGCTTGCACTAACCAAAAATCTGCCTGAAGTTAAACTGGCTGTCAGGTCACACAAGAAAATGGGCCTTATTTTGTACCTTCCTGTGGGACTTGGAGTAGTTTATGATTTCTCAGGAGGGACCTCTCCTCTTAAACACACCACAGTGGGCCTGAATAAGCCTTTCCAACAGGAGCATCACTGATGGTAATACATTTCTACTGGACACTTCAGAATTGCTAAACAAACAGACAGCTTGTATGAAAAAAATCCCCTGTGAGGCCTAATCGTAACAACATTTGCACTGCTCTTGCTCCATTCAGTCATTGCAGATGGTGAATGCGTCCTCATGGGGACTGTCTACTGTGCCTTTGCTGGCATGTGGGGCTGCCCCCAGCCTGGGAGTGCCTCCCCATTATTATTAATAATAAATTTTCAGGACTGGCATGTGCTGGCTCTGCTTCCTGCTGCAGCTGAAGCCAAGTCTGTAAAACAGGTCTAATTTTAGAGCAGTCGGGGCTGAGCACAGAGTGAGACCAAACCCGGGAAATTTTGAGTTTTCATTGTTTCCTCAGCTGTGGGTGAAGATCTCCCATGGATGTTTGGGAGAGTTTTTCCCAGATACGTGAGCCCTCGCCTTTAGTTGCATCTCACATAATCTCTGTCTCCAAAACCCTGGTGACATCAGCCTTTTTTTTCCCTTTGTTTCCCTGTCTTTAAAGTGGGAGACTGTTATTTTCCTACAGTGCTTCAAAAAGGGAGAAATTAGTAGTGAGAATTCATAATGAACGTTGCTCAAGTGTTTGAATAATAAGATGTTGAGGTCTTTGTTTTGTGAGGTAGTGCTTCAAATGCAATGCAGTTTGTTTAGGCTTCCTGGGAAATTATGAAATGCATGTGTATGTGTGTGCATGGAGGGGGCAGGGAAATCTGAGACCGGATTTCATGTGTGCAGGGAAAGATTTACAGAACCGTGTTTTCTGACGACTTCTTGCCATCAGTCAGTTTAATGATACTGTGTGCTGCTGAGCTTTTAAAGTTTTGTCATTTGGCCATGGTGGAGGGAAAACCTACAGTGAGGCTGGTCCCTGCTTGAGTGCTGTGTATCTGGAAAACTTACCTAGCCCCTGCCGCCCTGTTGGACACACAAGCCCGACACTTTGTCATGTGAAAGGCTATCGGGTAGCACAGTGGCGCAGAGTCATTTCAGAGGGCACACCAGAATATGTTGCACAAGGAAAGGTACTCTTTGCTCAAGAGTTTTTTCTTGTAAACAAACTGACTGACAAGCTGAAACAAAGCTATTGAGCCATGGCAAAGAAAAAGGAAAAGTCACACTTCCTTTGTGTTCAGCAGACTTTGTCAGTCGATGAAATCTGCTATTACTGACCTTAAGAAGGCCTATTTTGTTACTGAAAGAAGTTTTCCTGTTCTCTGGATGGATTAACTTGAGCTTAGAATATCCCACTCCTTTTATTGCAGCCTTTCATCTCTGCCCATTTTGTCAACGTCCTCCAAAAAACAGGAGTCAACTGACAGAGTGACACTGTTGGAGGTGAGAGACGTTGACTGCATTATTTTCAGTACTGTTTTTATTAAGTGGCCATACAGCATTTTCATACTTCTATGCTAATTAAAACTATAATTTAAAAACACTTTAATAAGGCTTTAATTGTCCCCCTTTGGTCTGGGAACCAAAATAAGCCATTTTCAAGGTTATTGATTTGTTTTGGAATAGAGTATCAGAAAAGTGAGAAAGCAAGGGAAGGACTACATGAGTGCAAGGCACACAGTAACAATGTTAAACTTAAGTCAGGCTTTAACTACAGACCAGTTATAATGTATTTCTATGAAATATTTAATTACACTGAAGCTGCATTATGGATGGACAAGGAAAGGTGTTCCAATGGTGTAACATAACTATCCCTCTACTTTGGTTCTGAAGACTGAGGGTTTCTAGCAGTTTCTCTCCCTGCAATTCTGCTTCCTGCACTTTTAGATGTTATGGCTGGAAGGATTGTTGCTATTATCTATTACAACACAGTCTGTGGGATTGAATCACCAGCTAGAACAGATAGGGAGATAGCCCATCTTTAAATAACACACATGGAAGAGAGTCTGTCCCATTCCTAGATAAATTGCTAATTCCTTCCCTTGTTAAAATCTTGGCATTTATCTAGTTCAGATTAATATAGTGTCGGATTCCACCTACTGGATGTCGTGTCTCCGTCTACTAATTCAGAGATCCCCCTGCTACAGGAAACACAATACAGCTACTTGCAAGCTAAAACCGAACAAAATTTGGAATTTTCACACAGTGGGCAGATGCGACTTGTCAACATTTGTCTCCACTCCAAACAACACACAGAGAAAAGCCTTATTAACATAGAGGAAACCCAGAATGGAAACATACAAACAAACAAACCAACCAATCTCAACAAAATTATCATTTTCTTTAATGTAGGACCCTTGTTGTTTGAATGTACTAAATTGATTGACCAGGGCTTTCTTTTGTGTCAGTTCAATATGAAAAATAAATATTTTCCCATAATGCTGCATTGCTCCTGGGAATTACAGCATGAGCAAACACTATCCTCATTCAACTTAGGCAGAGGCTTCTTGGCTGGACTACAGCTCCTGTAATGTTATATACAACTCAGAATTAAGTGACAAATTACTCTGTGGCTGGCCTGTAGGAGAAAACAGGTACCTATAGCACTGATTAATGTGTTCACAAGAAGGTGAAGTTTAAAGTTTCCTTCAACAGAAAAAAATGAGAAGCAGAGTGGCTTACAGTGATCTCTTTAATTTTACTTGTCCTGAAGGAAAATTAACATTATTTTTTCTTTACAGAAATCTTTGTGGAAACTTCATGTTCTATTGTTGAGACAGAATACCCAGCCAGCCCTATTATAAACCACAGATAAATCACCATTTATCCTCCTATTGGATAAGTTAAATGAATTGGGATTTACTTTTTTCAGGATCTCACTAACAGCTTTTGCCAATTGCAAATATATTTGCATTTCTTTCTTGAACTCTTTCCTGTTTGTCAATAGCATTTTTTAAAATGTGAACATTGAAGCTGGACCTACTCTTCTTTCACTATTAATATTCCAAAGAACAGTGAGCATCTGCCTTTCCATCCTTGTGCTTTATAGTCCCCTGCTTGTAAATACCAAGGCCCCATTTTCTCTTTTTGTCTCTTTTTTTGCATTGAATGAGGAGCTCTTGAGCAGCTCGGCTGGTTATCAGCCATGACCTCTAAATCCTTTTCTAATTATTTCTTTCTAAAATGTAATCCAGTTCTTCAGTGTACAAACTATCTGGGATATTCAGAGTTATGTTTAACTGTACATTGAAATATGCTTGGGGTTTTTTTTTGAAGGAGGTCAAGTTACCATTCAAATTAGATTGCATGTAGAACAGATCTGCTTTTCTCATTATTTACCATTCTATGACTTTTGTGTCATCTGCACATTTTACAAGAAATGGATACAGATTTTTTATACTGGATCACAGATAAATGTATTAAATAATGAAAACAAATAAAAATGAGCCGCCTGTAAAATATCCTCACTTTAAGGGCACTCTCCATTGAGTTCCTCTGGGGATTTCACATTTCTTCCTGTGTTTATTATGTGCTACATTGCCTTTCAAAAAGATTCATTTTCTGGCATGTTGGGCCCCGTGCTGAACTTGGACATTATCAGGAGTGTACAACATAGGAAGAGTTGTGTAAGATGGTGAACCTTTGAAGCTGCTGTCTAGAACCACCCTGCTGACTTTAGGAACATAAAATATTGAATTAGAACTGAATGTTATCCAGTGTACCCATCAATACACCATTTTCCACCTAACTGCAAAACAGTCCTATTCTGCATCACTGGCAAATGTCTTATCTTTTTTGTCTACTCTGATTATTGTCTTACACCTATGGGAATTGTGTTTATAACATCTGATATGTTTATTACCTTAGTGATATAAGCTAGGAATACATACTTTGTGTTTTGAGACTTGGCTACTAAAGGCATTACACTGTTTTTTTTTACCTATCAAAGTGTTTTCCATTGCATTTTACTCTGGAAGGTTGGCTGTTTTTCTTAAGTAGGTAGAAGAAGAAAGGACAGAAAGAGTTCCCAGTGTTTAAGAGCAGAAATATCTGGAGCTGGAAGTGCAACTAGTGTGTTGCAGTGCCACAGAGTGATACTCCCAGGCAACACACAGCCATTGGGAGGATGTGAAATTGTGTTTGAAGTCTGGTCTGCCCTTTTTGCAAGGATGTTTGACACCATCTTCCTACTTACCTGCATGAAATATCCAAATCTCCCATGACAAATCTAGGCTGTTGACAACTTTAAAATTATTAAATTATATCTGTGTTAATAGTTTACACTCAGATGACACAAAGCTAAGGTTTTACTTTCAGCTATCCAACGAAAGGGGTGGGTCCATGAGGAAATATTTATTAAACCAGGAGCTCCAGATTATCATGTCTGTGCCTGGGGTCCAGTGGGCTCAGCTTCTCTCATGTCTCTTCAAGCGGAAATGATAACTGTGATCACACCTAGACTTGCAATGCCAGCTTATAGCCCATGAGACCATAAGCTGACCAGCACAGCTGCAAAACCATTGGATGATTTCAGTTCAAACGCTGCTTTGAGACACCAGCTACAGAGAAAACCGTTCAAGGTACCCCATGCTGATATTTGTCAGCAGAGGATGTTTTTGGTAGCTATCAGTGTGGTGTCTGTGCAGGAAGTGTCTGCTGGAAGCCTGTTTTGGGGCCATTGTCTAAGGGAATACAAAGTGTTAAACATCTTTCACTTATCCCGGTTTCTCTGAGACTTGGATTCACCTGTCAAGAAACGATGGAAAACCTGTGCATTAGTATTTACCGAGGAAAATCCTCTTGTGCTTGGTTGCATGTACAGAAGGCATGTGATGAAAAGCTCACTCTGGAAGAACAGGAGTTTGTGTTCATCATCATGTAGATGTGGTACTTAGGGACATGGTTTAGTGGTGCACTCAGCAGTGCTGGGTTAATGGTCATATCTGATAAACTTAGAGATCTTTTCCAACATAGAAGATTCTGTGCACCTATTATTCTATCCTGCTCCTTCATGTCAGTCTTGCAAAGTGTTCCCAAAGGCCATCAGTGATGTAGGAAAGTGATCACCCCAGGACAGTACCCAAAGGGTTCAAGGGATTTTGCATGACATGACTGAGTGCAGGAAGCTCATTTACAACAGACATTATATGCAAGATTTGTACAGGGGAATGACTTCTCCACTGGAAAATTCAAAATTGAAAGGAGTGGAAGGAGCCAGCTCCTTGGTCAGTCAGGAGGGAAATTCTCTGATTTCAAGAAGAGATATAGCTTAAAGAAATAAGGCAGAGAGGAAACTTTTTCTCCTGAGTAGCCTTGGGCTAAACTCAGCTCATAGAAACCAAACCAAGGCCATGTGTCTTACATATCCAATGCACAGCCCTGAAACAACCCACAGTCATGGATCAAAAGCGAAAGTGCTCATTGTTTGCACAGAGTTTGCTGAACACTTCAAATACAGTCATGTATGAATCCAGGGAAAGCAACAAAAGGGAAAACAGTTGTTTGGGAGAACAATTTATTAGGATTAATTTCTCTGGTTTTATTCCTTCTTCCCAGTACTCTGGACTGGAGGGTTGTTAGCAGAATTTTAAAAGCTGGATGCAAAATCTAAGTTAAACTCATTCCTGTGCTGACAACCAGCCTTAAGGCTTTAATTACATTATGGTGCCATGAAAGCCTGGTTTTGAAGGTTGCCCTGTTGTGTGGGCATGTTTGCACTCATCCTCTGTGATCTGGTGATGCTCCAGATCACTGCATGCAGGCCCCTGCTTTTTTAACAGTTCCTTATTTGCATAAGAAAAGACTTCCTATTTTAAAACCTTCTCTTACCTACAAATTAGTGTAGATGAATGGCCTCTTGTTGGAACTGGAGTGGTTATCCGAGTTCCAACAATAGCACAGCCAATGCCAGATTTTAAACCCTCATAATGCATATAATTGTGTGATATTATACCAGAGGGGAAATTTGTTCTGTAGTCCAGCTGGTGATTAGCTTTACATTGAGGCATGGAGATTGGATATCCCTTGAAACTTTATCTTGGGTAACGTAACTACAGCTGGTATTTTGTGGTATAACAATTCAACCCTTACTCCTAAGAGGAGTCCCTTTGGGACAGACCTGGAAGTGCTCACTCAGAGTTTACTCAGGCAGAACTTCTGCCACCTTCAATTGAAGTTTTGACCCAATAAAGTCCAAGTGTAAGCACCAGAAGATGATGCACCAGCATTTCTTTTTTGGTTGGGCAGTATTTTTTCACTTGAATAAGGTTTACAAGATCAAACCCCAAACTAGGCATAAATATCTGCTACAAATATAGGAACCACTAAGCTGTATTTTACTCATAGCTCAACCACACTAATATCCCACAATCACTGACAGCAGCTACAACACTTCTCTGGAGGTTACTCTAAACTCAGTATTCTGTGCTAAGTCTATTTATACCTGCTTATTCTCCAGGATCACATTAACCAGTCATTAATGAATGGCTGATAAACAGAGCCATAGCCATTTGCAGTTCTTCCCTTCTGCATCACTACTTCTCAGTGTGCTTGCTCCTACTGTTTCCTTTGCCTCTAAATCTCGTTTCTGGAACTTCTTAACTAAAGTGAATTCAAAGTGTTTACTTTGATGGATATTTCTGGAAGATTAACTGGATATCATTAAAATCTCCCTCATCCATCACCCTCGTTTGTTTTTTCATTTTTATTTTTGTGACAACAAAATTGAAAATTATTTTTTGAAAGTTACATTGCAACAGTATGGTTGTTTTTGTGTTTAGCCAATTTTGAGAAAAATCTGTTTTCCCACAAAAAAGTGGAACAGCCCAATACTGGACAAAAAACATATGAAAACCAATGCCAGCTGACAGGAAATAAGATTCTTCCTTAACTTTCATTCTGACTGTTAAAAAAATCTGGCTTGAAAATGCATTTTGAAATTCAGTTTGAAAAATGAAAAATGTCAATGACACTATTTTTTTAAATCAAGTGGAAACAGGGCTGGAACTCTTTAGGAGCAAATAAAACTGGAAAAGTTCTTCCCTGAGAAAACAGTTAAATCTGTGTGCCATGGATATATTTATTTCAAAGATGTGTGGTAGCAGTAATCTTTAGAAGGTATTTAGGAATTGCAAACAAATCTGTCTTCTTTCACTTGTTGCATTTTGCTTCATATTGAGTGCATTTCTTTTTTAGTCTAGGACAGTATGGATAGAAACATATTCTTGGACTTCTACACACACTGTACTTTTTATATAACTCTACCATATGTTTTCCTTTGTCCATTGTAAAATAAATGATCCTGTTTATTATTTTTTTACTTATATCTCCTGTAGAAATTCCCTCCCACACTATTAATTCTTTGAATCATTTACTTAGTAGCATTTGTAACCTTTTAAATATCTTCTATGTCTTCTTTAACAGGATCAAAAAGGACTCCAGTGCTGTAGATGAGAACACATCTTCAGCCTTTCCACAGCATAATAGTCTAGATTAAGTTTCATTCTTTTTTTTTTAAAAAGAAAAATGAAGTTTAGTGTCTTTGTGCAATGAGCTACCAAAACCCCACCTTCATAATGAAAGTACAGGAGAGATGGGGCTTCCAGACTGGTTGGGTCAGACCAGAAGTCATCATAACCTAACAGGTTTTTGAATGGCAGAGTTGGCTGAGTTGGAAGAGCAGAGAGCAGAGCAGGCTGGAGGGATGCTTCCCCCCACCACCCTTCCCACAGCCTGTCTCAGACGGCAGCTAAACCATCATTTTTATAGTCACTAAATACCCTATTCTCCGCTAATCTGGGTAATCCCTTTTTGACCCCTTTTATACCTTTGCCTTCCACAAACCTCTTTTGCAATCAGTTACGGGACTTTGCACATAATATTACATCTGCATTTGCTTCAAGGTTTAATGGGTGCCCCTTGGATCTGGTACTGTGAGAAGCAGTGGTATCATTCCCCACCCACCTCTGTTATACCATTTGGGATTTTATTTTGTTCTCCATCTTTTTCTCTTTATCATTTCCTTGAAGAGCTGAAAGGTTCATACATTCCCAGGAGCTGAATGTTAAAGTAAATCTCTAACGAGGTAGGAAAGAAAAACTCTGATTTACTGAATGTACCATGATGGATGTGATTAAATTTTTGAGAGTAAAAACTAATTGGACTTAATTGAGAGCCCAGTTACTCTAGTAGAAACATATGTAGAGTTTATATATTTGGCTGGTACACTCTGTGGAGGTTACGTTGGCCAATGGAAAGATATAAAAGAACTTGGCACTATAAACAATAAAATTCATTGAACTAAATATTTTGGATAAATCAAAAGGCACTGGAATTCATGTGTAAGCACAGTACTGTAGGGAAATCTGAGGCAAATTCTGATATTGAAGAGTGTACCAGAAGGTACAAAAGAAAGAAAGACTAAAAGTGCCCTTGAAATAATCTCCAGTTTACTTTTGTCTTCTGAGAGATTCAATGCTTAATTGTGTTGTCTGTGAACCTGTCACTTGCTTTATGAATGAATGGTGTTACCCTCAACATCCAAGCATGGTTTGAATCATAGAATGTCACATTTTCCAGGGAGTCTAACTGTGCCAGCATGGGCACACGCAGCACAGCCCTGCAACACTCACTGGGGTGTGTTTCCATGAGTTTTTTGGAACTGATATTTGTGCAGTTTGACTTGTTAAGTATGGTGATGTGTATTCAGCAGCCACACTTGTACACAGTCTTGCTGAGAAATTTCACATTGAGAGATATGCATTTATTCATACCAAATGCTTGAGTAACTGTCAGCCCACGAGCTCTGTTCAGTCTCTCTAATGTCTGTCCTTCAGTGGTGTATTGTAACTTTGAATCAAGTAGTAAATTCTCTCTGCAGACCAAATTTTTCAGCATTTACCAAACACTAATTGCCAACTCCCTCAGTAAAATCTTTCTGCTAAATGTATGCATTACACATTAAAAAACTATCTAAACAGGGCATATCTTAGGATTTAGCAGGGAGTTGGCTGAAATGCCTCAATGATTGCTTTTCATTCTTCAAGAAAATTATTCAGAAGGAAAGGAAACAAAATATCATAAAGCCAAAAAGGGAGGATAGGCCCAGGCTGCATTACAATGAACTCAACAGGCTCTCTGGGGAAAGCTAAGGAAACTGGTACTGTGCTAACTCCTTGCCAAACCCTGCCCCTCAAAATGATGGAGGGACAGGGTTTTCTCACCTTTCACCAATGAAAGGAAAAAAAGCCAAAGAGAGGTTTAAATATATCTTGGGGCTCATGAGAGCCTCATGTCAGCAGCAGGAGAGCTTCAGTTGTAGGAAAGGGACAGGTTCAGATGGAGCATAGACAAGTGGACAAATTTCTCCAGAATGAGCAAGGGGTAGCAACATGATACAACACATCACGTGGGCAGCTATATCTATGCCCTGCACAAGGTGTCTGGGGGACTAATATCTTACCAGAATAAAACTTGGAGGGACTGAGCCCCCCAGAGCTGCATGGGGTCCCTGGAAATGGACCAGGGCTAGTAGGTAGCATCTTGCAAAGGACACGAGGGCCACATTCCAAGACAGTGACTGAGCCCCTGTGATCCACAGAGTAATGAGGGAGGGCATCTGCAGCTCCCTGTAAGGCTCTCATCTGCTCCCTCCTCCAGGCATAGAGGCTGCCCTTGGCATGCTCTCAGAAGCCAAAGGAGCAGGTTTCAGGGGCAGGCTCAGGGTGTCTGTGCAGAGGATGCAGAGTCCCTTACACTTGGGAAGCAGCTCCTCAAGCCCTGTGACTGCTTTGGTAGTGCTCAGGTAATTTATCAGTAAGGCACTAGTCTTAGAACACTTTTTCCTCTCCAGCAGGAAAATGATTACCTATCCAGCCATTGGAAACATGGAAAAAATTTATACTAATGAATCTCTTTCTGTTGCCTTCATTATTGTGTGAACCACAACAATTTCGAAGATACAAGTATTTTCCATCAAGACTATGAATAACAGCACTTGGCAAAACATCCCTATAACAAAGAATAAGCCTCCAACTTTTTTAGTGACTTTACATACAATGTTCCTTAATTACTGGCAAGCATGTCAAGAGTCTATTCCCACATGTGTCAACACTTTCTTAATACACTATAATTCATCATGTTAGTATGGCAGAAACAAGGTACTCTACATCTTTACACACATCCTTCTCCAACTTCTAGTCCTGAACTGAGTATTAAATGAACAGAAAATCTTCATCTAGCAAACAAAGAACAGACCACAGCATCGAAACAGTAAGGTCCCCTGAGTCAATCAAAGTCATACATCACAGAGCACTTTATCATATTCTTCACAACACTGTCTAAATCCAAGAAGCACTGCTTTATTGTCAAAAGGACATTCACTTAATAACAGCAATAAATCCAGAAAGGCAAGCTAATTTTAGACAGAAAACTTGGCTTAGAGAGAACCCTATCATTTCCCACTCCTGACATTTTTATTCATTGAGTTCATTTTCATGCTAGTTGTGTGATTAAATGCAGATAGGGATTTATTTCCTTTTAATAAAAAAATACACTATTCTGAAAAAAGCCAAAATTGCAAATAAGGGACCTGATCCTTTTCCCACAGAAATAAACAATAGTTTTGTTGTTGGCTTCAGTGATGACAGGAATCAAATCCATGAATCTCTGTTGGAAGAAAAGGTTAAAATTCCATTGGAAAACTTCTTGGACCATACATTAACTCTGTCAGTTCTGGGGGCAACCAAGAACCGGTATGATTTCTTTCCTATTCTGCCTGCACGTTTCTGCAAATGTATGTGGTGGTATAGGGAGCCATTTCATAAAGAAGCAAGTGAAAATAAATCTGTCCTCAGTGTGTTGAAGTGAAATGTTTTATTTGCACTCATAAACCAAAGTGCTTGCTGTATTTTTGCATTTCAGTTTTATTATTAACAGTGATAGAATCTCCCTTCCTTATGCATAGATACTTGTACAGAGCCAAGAATCTTAGATGAAGCAAAGAGGTACCATGTAGTGAAAGTAAACATGAGAAATGCTGAGTCTTTTGAAGAACTGGATCTGAGCTCCAGAGACAGTGTATATATTCCCTATCAATCACTCAATCAAAAGTAACTGGGTTGCATATGCATTCAGGATCCAATTCTTTTCCTACCCAATTACTTGGGTAGAAATTGCTTGAATTCCACTAATGACCATATTTTGATCTTGTTTATGCCATTTTAAACCTACCAGGACTCTGCTGAATCAGCTGAGCTATTCTGTAGTAACAAGCTTGAAAGATATTTTAAAACGTGGTGCTCAGAGAATTGGGTATTTTAAAAATGATTTGTGTTATTCCACAAGCAAAATGAAAAAAAGAAATTTAGTAAAAGTAAAAAATGCAGTTTCCTTCATGCTGTGCATTGCTCTAGACTGGCAGTGCAAAAGCAGCTGTATTTCTTTCTACCATAGCTGTCCTGACTGAATGGACTTTGTGGCAGGAGAACAGGACAAGCACTCCTCTCCCTACTTTTTCATCTGCTCCACAGATGCCTTCTGCAGCTTTTCTGTTACTGCATGGTAGCAGGCGAATCTGGGCAAACAGCTCCTAATAAGAAACTCAATAAATTTCACCTCCTCTCTTCTGTTCACAAAGTTTCCATCATCTGACCACAATTTTCATTCATTTGCTCATTATTGAAATTTATTTGGAGTGATTCATCGGATAATTTCTATGAATAATTCTTGGTCTGTAACTTGTTTGCAATCAGTTGGTCATGAGCATATTGATACTTGAAATTCAAGCCCTTTTGGCTGCATGCAAAGAATGATCCCTAAACGACTATGTTTGACTTTCAGAATTTTTTTTCTAATGCAATTTGTCTCCATTACATGTCTCAACTTGACTTTGCACAAATATTCTGCATTATTAATTTTAGGTGATTTTGGGTGACCAGAACTTGCTGCAGATGTATCATGCTCAAGTATTTACAAAAACTGAAAGCAAGAGGATCTGCAAATGTGGGTCAGTCCAAATTTCTGTCCATTCTGAATGAATGCTTTCAGGACTTCATGCAGAACTGACAACTTTATGTTGCAGCTTTGGCATTATTCTCCTCCTAATTAATTTCATTGTAGTTCTACAACTGATGTGAGAGAATGATAAACCTGTTCTTAAGCAGAGAAATAAGTGTTTTCTGACTTCCGTGTATTGATTCATCTGCAGATTCTATAGTATGTTCAAAAAGATTGTGTTATCATTGTTTCATGTGTAAAACACATTATGAAAGCACTAGTGTACTTGATCCAATGTAAGGCATGCACATACTATAATGCCATTTCGACCCAAATATGTTTACTTTGTCTGCCAGAACTTTAAATGACAATAGAGTTTATTTCTTAGGGCAATCATTTGATTAAACAGGAACATCCCAAACTTTACTGACAGTTTTAAAAGATTCAATAGGAGGTTTGGAGGTTTTTTCAAGTGTGTGATTCAGTGATCAGAGCAAAGTGGAAGGATTCTTCAGAGTAAAGATGGGCTTAGAAAGGCTTTGTCCCTCCCCTACAATACCTTTTTGGAAAAAGCTTTCTCAGTTAGGATGGTTGGGTGTTTCTTGCACTGTTGAATAGGATTGCCAGGAGGAGTCTATTCCTCAAGGCACTGACTGCAGCCAAGTTCTGGTCTGTTCTGTACATGGTAAAGCTATGTTGCTTAGCTTTCAAAATATAAAATAACCTATTCATCTCAAATCTCAAAAACCACATTTAATCCTGTTACTGTCTTTACTAGATCACTAGGTAACTGTTGGAGCAAAGCATTCCTGTCTCCAACAGGTTTATACACCCTATACCCCCTATAAGTGATAGAGACCACAGGGAAGACAGATATTTAACCCTCATTACGTTTAATTGAAATATATGCTCCAAAATTTTTTCTCCATAGAATTAATATTTTTTCATTGTGTGAGCTGATAAATGTTGTCTGGCAATTCTGTATGAGTTTTCACCAGCAACTGGAAACTGCACACATTAGAAATCTCTACTACAGACAAGCTGGTTAAAGCCTTTGCCCCCATGATGAGGATTGTCTGGTCTAATGAGTGTGAGCTATTTCACTTCCACCATAGGAAAATTTTTGCTTGAGATTCCTTGGCTAGTAGTAGTTCCTTCAAACCAAGTGTGAGTGTTTCCTTACACAAGCCCTAACAACCTACAGAGCCTACGAGCCTGATTCCCATTTACACCAAAGGTAGTGTAAATAAATACCTTCAGGTACCTTATAAATTACATTTTGAAGCTCTTTACATTGCTAAGTTTATTAGATATCTCTAATGTAACAGCCAGGCACTATTGACTTTAGATCTGTGACAAATTCAGTCACTGTACAGCAGCTGGAGAATAGCCAGGGTAGGACCCATTGCCCTTCTCCACAATATTTTGCCGACATGGGTCCTCCCCAGCTTCCCTGTCTTGGGATACAGATAAGTGGTTGTTTAGGAATGGCACTCCCAAACTTAGTGCTCCCACAGAGATTCTCCTCGTGCTGCTCACTGCTCGCGCCCCTCTCTTCCCCTGCGGCAGGCTGGAGAGGAGAGCTGGAGGCACAAAAGGGGACATTCACAAACTAAGAACAGTTTACTAGAAGCAGTAATGAGATAAAAGAGCCAACAGTAACAGCAACATTGTTAATATCTCACTGTACAGGACAGGTAAATGATTCACACGTGATTCCTCGGAACCAGCGATGCCCCACTCCTCCCCCTGCCACTCTGGAAGGGACCCTGTCTGTGCAGAAGAGAGTCCCTTTCCCCCACCCCTAGCAAAGAAGTGGAACAGAATAACCTCTGGGTCCCTGGGTCCATGTCCCCTCCTGTCTACTAGAAAAATTAACCCTCTACTGGCCAGAACAAAGACAAGGTAGCGTCTTAGAGAATCAGGGGGAAAGAAGAGACCCCCACTATCTCTCTAGTTATTAGGGATGTGAGAAACCCTGGTGCAAGTTTATGCTCTGATGCAGCAGACTGGAGTCTGTTGCAGTGAAGGTTGTTATACTGAGGGCATTGGGTTTATTTCTTCTGCCAAGGTGAGCCTGTGAATATGAAGGGTCCTGCAATCTCCAGGTGAGCAAATAAGACTGCAAATGGAGGAGAAATGACTGCTGCCTCACTTGTGACAATATGATAGACAGGAATTTAAATTACTGGTTTGGGACTAGCCCTCAAATCCTTTCTTGATAAAAAATCAAGTGAATAATTTGAAAAAGAGAGTGTTGTTCCCTATTCCACCTCTTATTCAAAGCATGTGACATATGCAAGAAGAAAAACCACCAATTTTGCTTTCTGTGCTATCCCCACATCTCCCTGTAGCCAGGATATATTAGCTGGATTGTAGGGATTAGGAGAATCAATCTCATTGCCTCATGGTCAGGTCACAGATCAAATGTCTGAATTCCTTCCAAGGAGACTTGAATTAATTTAGAAAAGGACCCTAAACCCTCTTTCTTACAAATGTGATAAATATTCTTCCCACTAAGCTTGGACAAAAAGGAGGCAGTGGTACAGTTACAATTGCTGCTTCTTCCACACACATTTGAGACAAGATGGATTTATCCAATATGCCTGGAAAGTACTTCTGGAAAAGAACAGCACTAAACTGCCCCTAGAGCTATCCAAAAGCTCAATGGTATTTCATGGGCCTGAATTCTGGAAAGAGGCACATGAAGTGACTGTTAATCACCAGTTCATTTCACCACCCACTTCTCTCCCCAGTGTTTTCGCAGCTGTAGTCCGGTGACTGTTGTCTGTACATGAAGATGATCCCATTAATGGTATGACCAGAAGAGCATCACCTCATTTTCTGTCCTGGCATTCCCTTCAGACACAGGAACTTTTAACCTGGACTTTCCTTTCATAGCCTTATATGAAGGGTAAACCATACCAGGGAATGAAGGATCCTTTCTCCCTTTCACTGCCTGGCACAGGGCAGGACAGCAGAAAAGTTTGCTTCACTCTGTGTGTCACCAAGAACCTAGTGAAAAACAAACTGCAGTATTTTTGACTTGCATAATGGAGGTTTTACTTTTTCTATAAACTACACAATGGCATATTCAATAATTAAAATTCAATGAGAATTGTCCAAGTAAGTGCCCATTGTGTTTCATTACCCTTGCTTTTTATTGCTGTTCTTCACCTGCTTAAATTTGGTAAATTCAGTGATTTGAATAGAAACTCCAGTTCTTAGTGTGTAATAGGGTGGACTTACTGATCAATTTGTTAGCTTATAACTAAGTGACAAAGTGAACAATGAAAAGTGAAATAGGCCCTGTCCAGTCAAAGTCATTCATTAGTACAGGTGTTTTAGAAACAATTATTCAGCCCCACTAAAGAGAAAGAAAATGACTTGCGCTGAAGGGAAAAGAAATATTTGTTTGTTATGTGTGCAGAGCATATAACACTCTAATCTCAAGAGCCAAGAACAGCTTCCCACTATAGGGAATAAGACATCCATTACCATTGCCTCTGCCCTTCCCTTTTGCCCCTCCTATTTGAAAAAAAATTTCTCTACTGCTCCTCTATCCAAGCCTGAAAGCCTTTGCCTTTCCTAATGCCCAGAGCACTTGCTCTTTTACTTCTGTGTTGATTCAGCTTTTATTGCGCCTTGAGGTGGCCCCTTCCCCTACATTTCCATAAGTTTCTAGCTGAACAATTTTGTTGTTCCTTGTCATGCGCTTGGTTGGCTATTGAGGTTGCTGGTGATGTGACAGGACAAGGCAAGAATGGAGGTAGGGTGGGTATTGCAGGTCTGGAACATCATGGCGTACTCAGAGGATCTTCTTCACAATGTGAGAGGGTAACAAGATGAATAAAAGGCACAGAATAAAGGACAGTAAAATTTAGAGAGGCGTGAGGATGTTTTCTTGAGGTGATCCATCTGAGCTGGTTCTTAGGTGTTCAGGTGACAGTGCCTACACACCATGCCCTTCCCCAGCACAGTGTGACACAACCCAGAGCTTCAGGAGCTCTGTCCAGAACTTCAGCAGGCCTTCAGTGGGTGACGGACTCCACCTTCTGCAGGTAGAGCCCTTTCCCATTTACAAACTCTGCCCCCCTGAATGTTTTATGCCAGTAGCACATCTGTCTGTGCTGTGCTCTGCAGGTGTGAAGCTGCACAGGTGCCTTCAATGCCCTGGGGAGATGGGATGGGGTGGCAAGAAGTGGAGGCTGCAAGGACCAGCCAAGCCTCTGGATGCTGACACATCTGGTGGGACAGTACTCTCTATCCAGGGTCTCCTCTGAAAGGGCAATGTGTGACTGGATGGAAACATCATAGGAGCAGGGCCAGCCCATGTCCTGCCACATGGACCATGTTGGAAAAGCAAGATCTATTGCTGAAAGAGCCTTGATTAATTCAAAGACAGATTGCACGCAGCAGTGATTAAAAGAATTTTGCAACAGCTACAAACCAAAACAACGGAGAAAAGGTCCGTGGTAGTAAAAGCCACAATGTAAAATATAAGGGATTCTACCACAGAAAGTAATGTCCAGTAGACTCATATCAGATCAAATTTGTGCTTAAATCACAGCAACTCCAGTCCCCTTATGATTTCTAGCTAATGGCGATTCTTATTTTCTATTATGTTCTTTTCCCATTCTTTTTTTTTTTTTTTGGAGTCGCTATAAAACTTTCCTCATGACAAATGTCTGGATACTTCACCTTTCTCTCCACACAACCTCACTTTTTAAAGAATCTGTCCATCAGTCAGAAGAGGAGGTGTTTTCCCTACCTTCATCACATGGCAATAGGCAGCTAGGTCTGTTGAGACCAGCATCTCCAGCCTAGCAAAATGTCTTTCCTCTTGCCATGTGCAGAGACTGTGAAGCTGCAGATCCACCAGGCATGCCAGCACCTTCTGTTTAAAATCTATTTTTCCTTTGGGTTTGGGCCAACAGTTCAAAGGCAATTGCAGTGGTTGAGTCCAGACTTCTATGAAATGGCTTTCTTGGGTAGTGTCTAATACCTTTCCTTGACAGCCTTGTCAGTACTGGAGCATGTTTCCACATCCTGGCTCAGGGTTAAACACATTCAACATGTTGTGCAAAATGGAGGCTCAAATACAAAATGGAATTCACAGTTTGAGACTGCTGGATCCCACTGTGTCATGGCATAAATGGTACTCCTCCAGCTGCCTGGACTGGCAGGCTCTCCACTGGTCTCCCTGCTCAGGAGAGAAAACAGTAAAACTAGATAGGGAGCTGGACAATAAAAAAAAGACTGGAGGCATGGAATGACTTCCATATGAACAGAGACTGAAAAAGTTGGGATCATTTGGGGAGGAAATGAAAAATTATATGGTAGACCTATCCAAGCTAGTTAATAAAGAAGATAAATCAGATGCTCTTCCTTACCATTTTTCCTTACACACACACACACAAAAAATGAAATCCTGGGGGAACACAGTGAAACTGAAATAGTGAATTAAAACTTATAAACAATAATACAACAGGTATTTACCTTATGAAAGTCATTATTCTGGGATATCACTGAGATCAGGAAGATGGAAGACATGAAAGAGGCTGAAATTTATCCGTTGGGGAAACACCCATGGGATCTTAACTATGAATACATAAATAGGAAAAACCCCATAAGCTACTCTATACTTGTTGGGAAACAGGTAAAACCTTTCTTTTGTTTACTGAACCTAGTTTCTATGCATTTGGAAATTATTTGGTGCCCATGATCATGCACTAGAACCATCTGAAGTGAAAGAAAAGTGTCTCAGGAGGATGGAGATGACGGAGAGGTCTTCTCTGTGCCAGTGCTTTGAGGATTGTGGCCACCTGCACCTTTTGAAACCATTGACAACTGGCTATACTTTGTTGGGCTGTTGAGTTTGGCATAAGGGAAATACAGAGTAATGAGGCATCGAGGACAGGACCTAACCATGTGGTAGGTCCTTGTCAGTGGGAACATGCACAGCTCCCAAGACCTCTTGGTCCACAGATGCCCCTGACATGGATAAATAACTATAGGCTCCCTAAGCCAAAATCCAAAGAAGGATGTGGATGCCTAATGTATGATTTAAACTGTCACCAAGTGCCGAAATTTGAGCCAAAAAATCTCTTAGGGTCCTGCAACTCTGCAGCTGTGTACACTAACCAGCCCTGCTGGTTTGGCTGAGCTGAACCTACATCTTTCAAGAGCTAGAGTTCAGGAATCTCCATTTCTGGGGAAAGTGTCCAGAGCAGAAGGCCGCAGAACCTGTCCTGTCCTTTCTCTAGCCTCGTGAACTCTCCTTTTTCTGTTGGCACAGGAGGGTTATCTTTATCAGGAGATGAGGGAGCTCCTCCACCTGCCTCCCAGGAAAACAAGCAATTTATGCAGTCCACAGGTGGGTGACTAGGACGCCTTCATGGAAGTGGGTGATATGGAATCTGACCACCCAAACAGCAAGGGAACTTACCTCTTCCTTGTACTTTGAGGAAATCAGAGGGTAACTGCTAAGCTGTTACATTTAAGATTCTCATCACCACCCCTGCTAATGAAAGCAACTCAATCTTTCATGATTATCAGGAAACTGTAGGTGTGCTTTGAATATATTTACTGGATACAACCTCTTTGAACTGAGTGAGGTACAAGTCATGAATCTCGCAGTCTTTGGCAGAGATGGAGAAAAAGTATTTGGCTCAGCCAGTATCATGGTTCCATTGGGCATGCTTTGTAGCAGAAATGTTGACGCCAAACTAAGCTTTCCTGTGCAAACTTAAGCGCTTACAGACTCTCAGACATCTAAAGGATTAAGCAAATCCTTTGTGGATCACATATTTGGACATGGGTGACTAAATTCTGCCTAAAGTGCTTGAGAAGTTGGTTTGTGCACATTGTAATTTTCCAGTTCCTTCCGACTAACCCTTTGGTGTTATATTGGTGATAATTACTTCTCTGTCTCTGAGTGTCTGTCTCAAAGGGATCTGCCTTCTCAGTAGCATAACTTTTTGCGCAACTGGTAGAAACCATCTTCTCTCTCAAACCACCTCACTGATTAAAACAGCCAAATTCAGAGCAATTGTTCGCATTCCAGATTTAGCTCTGAAACTTGCTGCCTCCCTTTCTGAAGTAATGAACAGCTCCTGCACCTCATCTGTTTTATCCCATCCATTTCAGCTGGTGTGAGGCATGTTTTTTCTTTGTACCAGTTTTACCTTGTTTCTAGGACAGTATTACACAGGATTCAGCCTCTGGGAAAGACATATCCAATGTCACTGAACATTCTCAACAGCTCAAAGGGAAATCAAGTACTTTGTCTAACTGAGTACCTCTTGCAACCAGAAAACAAATATTCTGAACCTGTGAGGAAAGAGAAGAGAGTTTTCTACCACTGATGGAGAACTGAAGACCTGTTTAGGTAGAGACAGTTATTATAGTCCTGCTGCTCAGCCACTGTGCTCCCCACAGAAAAAACTGTGCAGCTGTTGTGCTATTTTTCATGTAAGACTGACTCCTTTTCTAACTGGTTGTACCCTGGGGAGGCTGCTCCAGGAGTTTTGCCAGCTAGAGCAAGATTTGGGAGGGTGAAGGCCAGCTCCTCATTAGGAGCAGGCAGGCGGCAAAGACTACTTGTTTCAAAGAGGTATGAAGAGGAACGAAATATCCAGGGCAAGATTCATCCTGGCTAGCTGCTGATGTCAAGAGTAGAAGCATTCACACCTGTGTTAGTCTTCTAGCTCTCCCAAGAGTCCATAGAGACGTAGGTCTGGTTAGATTAGGATGAAATATGTCCAAAAGCATCTGTTTCTCCCCTCTGCGCAAATGCCAAATAAACCCTGTTCTATCTAGGTCAGACATAGACATCTACATCCAACCTACCCCATCCTCAGCAGGTGCTTGCTGAAGATGAGGTGGGTGGAAGCCTCTTAGATGAGTCTGGCTACACCCATAGAACTTGACTCAGTGTGTACAATGTGCTGCTGCTCCGGAGAGGAAGAGCAGATGTCCCCAACACATTTTCTTTGCTGCCTGCTACTTGTGCCAGAAGGGTGGTGGCACATCTGCATCTCTGCCCAGTCACATCTGGTTGAGATGTAGTAACAGACTGTCTGCACAAGGTACCTCCCAAGGGCTATGAGGGGATTGCTGCAGCATTTGAAGCGAGGGTGGCCAGCAAGAGACAAGACACGTCCCTCTTTGTCTCATTTTGTTTTCACCCACACGGCACGTAGCTGCTTACAGAATGAGATCCGGCCCTCTAGGAAGTACACATGCTTGCATGTGTTGGATGCACACACATAGATGTGTGTTTGTATGTGGTTTATTGAGAATTAAAAATGCTTCTTTTTGCCTCAGACAGTGCTTCCAGTGCTTGCCTTTTCAGTTGGGGGGACTGTGTTTTTAATCTCGCTAATACAAAGAAAACAATGGACCTCTTTCTCTGCTAGCTGTAAAGGGTCATAAGTAAAATGAGTTTTGGCAGACTCGTTCCAACTAGACATGCAACCACATGCAAAAATGACTCTAAATTTAGTATGTCATTTGTCAGGGTTAACCCTTCCCTTCTGCAAAGGAAAGGAGTTTATTTGTTATCTTCTTACAGTCTGTATTTGGATATCTGTCTTGCCTCTATAAAAATCTAAACTTCAAGGAATTTATAATGGCTTTTTGTTTTATAAGCCTTTATTTCTCTTCAAAGTTATGATAAATGCAACTTTATCCCTGCTTCTGGGAACAGGACACAGTACTTTCATGCAAGAACAAGTACCCTTAAAACCAAAGAAAGTTTTTTCCTCCCCTGAAAGTGTTTTCATCCCCTGTTCAGATGGGGGGTGTGATGGTCTTGCTTTTTTGTATGGATCTTAAAAACTGTTGGACTCAACCCTGTGTATTTCTGTAAGTCCTGGTCACCAGCATGAAAGTAGTTTAATGGAATAAGGTTACTGCTGTGAGAAATCACTGAACTTAAGTCAGTCCAGAAGTCTTTGAGAAATATTATATTGCACCTGAGACTTTAAGCACACAGCCATTGGTTTAATACCTGCTACAGCAGGAGAAACAGGAACTGACCTTCATCTGCAGCTATTTCCAGCAGGAAAAGAAACACTGAAAACATCCCAGTCCATTTTCCAGCCTGTGAGGTTTCTGATCTTAGTGAGTGCTGTTTTATATGGTTATCATAGAAAAAGAATCAGGGGGTCCAACACAAGATGTCGTTCACATAAATCCTTGGTTTACTCTGAGAAAATGGTATCTATAGAGTAGCACCGGTAATTCTGTGGGGCCAGGCAAATTACTTGGATGTATGAGAGAAACTGGTATCTTACCCACTTCCAAATGCATTTCTTGGAAAAGTTGGTCTGAACTGGTTTGATTCTGTCTACGTTTCTGCCTCTTACTCTCTTTCCCCTCCCACACTCAAGAAAACACCGTTCCCAGAAATCCCAGAGGACATTTCTAATTGAAAGCAATGATCATGAGTCATTCCTGTATATTAAGTGAAATACTCTTGCTTGCCTCCCAAGGGATAAAGTGACTAAGCCCAACAGAGAAGGGCCCAGGAACTCCTGCTGTCCCTGCAACCTTGAAATTAAAAATCAAGCAGATAAGTTAGTGGTACAGTATTTTCTTTCAAAACACATTTCTCCATGAACTACCAGAGCCCACATACAAAGAGACAGAAAATGGATTGCATTTCTAATAGTTTAACATTCAGATTTTTTCAACTGAGACTGTTTGTTCTTCTGAACAAACTCTATGCTACCCTGTCCTGTTGTCTGGGATATAATGGAATATAATGTTCGCCTCGGACAGTGGTTGTTGAGCTAGTGCCAGCCTCACTAATGAGCATGTGGTTTCAATAATAATATGGCTACTTGTAAGATGGCTGGCCACAAGCCAAGCACTTAATATGGAGGGGGCAACAGATGTAAAAAAGTACCATCCCTGACATGATTGCATTTCCAAAAATTCTCTGG
Organism: Zonotrichia leucophrys gambelii; assembly: GCF_028769735.1. Taxonomy (NCBI): domain Eukaryota; kingdom Metazoa; phylum Chordata; class Aves; order Passeriformes; family Passerellidae; genus Zonotrichia; species Zonotrichia leucophrys. The sequence continues at coordinate 63,857,799 of NC_088169.1, forward strand.
CAAAAAAGCTCAGACTCAGCAAATTGGGATAATGAAGAATCCCCCCATATCAGGAAAGGATGAAGCTCTGACAAATGAATAGGGGTCCTATGAGCTTTGTGCACACATGGTAAAAAATAAGAAGTATAAGAACAGGGGTGATAAAAGAACTGATAATTCCTCTTATTGGGAAAAAAATCAGTCTTGTAATGGAAGGTGCTGGATAGTTACCCCTTTCCCTTTCCCTTTCCCTTTCCCTTTCCCTTTCCCTTTCCCTTTCCCTTTCCCTTTCCCTTTCCCTTTCCCTTTTCCCTTCCCCTTCCCCTTCCCTGCCCCTACCCCTTCCCTTTTCTTTTCCCCTTTCCTTTCCTTTCCTTTCACCTTTTGTCATTCCAGACTTGGACCTAAAAGTCCAAGTGCATCAAGACAGTGAAATGAATTACAGTTTAATAATATTCCCACCACACAGACAAAATGGATTCAATTACATAATGGTAGCATTAAATATTATTATGAAGGGGATCCAGAGTCTTGAGTCCAGACTTTCAGAAAACCATGATAAGCTCTCTAAAACAGCTGAAATAGCACTTTTATAGGTTTTCAAGCCCTAGGTTTGCTGAGAGGAGGGAGCACGGGGAAGGAGTCATTACATTTGCTCAGAGGCTTTGGTGTGCTGATCTGGCATGGCAGATGCAGTGTGCAGAAAAGCAGTGCCAGAGAGTTACCAGGTGATTATTATGTGTAACCTGCACGGTCTGAGGGCACATTCTGGGGTGGCTGCAGTTACGGGAGAGCACACGAGTCCGAGGTTTGGGTGGGAATGCCAGCCCTTGGGCTCCAGCAGCAGGGCATGGCCAAGCCAGCCAAACCTGGGCACACCCGACAGAGAGAAGGCAGAGACAGCCCTGCCCCACACCAGATTGTCCCCAGTGCTCCTTGCTTGGTCACCCATGGGCGTTTGGGTGGCACGGAGGTGCTGAGCTGCTTTCACACAGCCAGAGCCCTGTGTTCTGGACTGCTGAGAAGGTCTCTCTTTGGACAGGACACCACTGAAACCTGGAGCACATGTGCAGCTCTCCCAGAATGGGGCAGGCACAGGCAAAGCATTGTTATCTACTATAAAACCCCCAAAAGGATGTCACATTCTTGATATTTAGAATTATGGATAGTATTTCATGATCCTTTAACAATATTTTTCTTCTTTCCTTCCAGGAGAAAAGGAAAAGATGATTAATAAAAAGGTAGGAAACAAGCAAATTAATGCCATAACTTTTGAATTACTATCTTCCCATTTTTTAAATTTGAAAAATTGGAGAGAAATTACAAAGAAGAGGAAAGCAGAAAAAAGAGCGGTCAGAACACAAAGGAGTTCAAAACTAAAACAGCAAAATTAACATTTCTGACTGCCAGCGCACACATGAATTGTTGTTTTCAGGCATGGGAACTTTTAGTGCTCTTCACAACAGTGGTAAGACATAAATATTACTCCTGAATTTTATGGATGATGATATTAACAAGATTAAAAAAATTATATTAAAAATATATTTCTACAAATGTTTTAAAAACTTAAATTATTCCTCTGGTATAAAGTGTTCCAAATGATCCAGACTCCTTGTTTTCATCAGGGAGGATGATACCTCCCTGAATATTTTCCCAAATTTGGATGCAGTAACTCAAACTGCGTTGTTGTATCCTATTTACCAGGAAATGTTGGTGAAAGCTGCTTGGACTAGAATGATGTTGTGTGCCAGTGCTGGGAGACACTTCATGACATTCTGGGTGGCCAGTACCTTTGTCAAGGTGCTTGCCAATTCATGGTCCTATGATAAATGGTCTGTGGCCAGGAAATATACCCATGGCTGGCAGGCAAGGGAGCATTTCACTTCTGCACTACTTCTAACAAAATATCCACACACATCTCAGGTCATAATTGATCAAATATGCACATCCTCCAGCAATGGTTTGTGGGCTTCTCTATCTGAGAAGAACTCTCAGGTTTCTGAGTCCTGGACAATCCTGGGCAATGTGATACCTGGGATGATGCATTAACTCTGGCACTGGCCACTGAAAAATCATTTGTGTGGGGCTCCTTCCATCTTTGATGGGAAGGGAGGGTGACAGAGGAACCTCTACATGATGCTTTCCCTCAAACTCAGTAGATGTCTCAGGGAGAGGGGAAGAATAGCCCTTTGAATGTGCTGCTTCTCATGTGTTTTTATCAAGGAGGGGGCTAAACATCTAGCTGGCAAGCAAATAAATTGCTGAAGTCAAATGAGAGGTGCCTCAGCTTCACTGCTGGCAATGTTGCATCCTTTATGTTCTGCCAATCTGAAAGTGCTCTGTGGTTGTCATTCAGCTTTACTTTCAATGAATTGATATTGCAGATTCTTATTTTGGCTGCAGTGCATTAACTGAGTAAACAGTCGAATGAGCTGGGCACCACAAAAGCTCTCTGGCTGGTTGCTGCATGCCCCCCAGGCAATAAAAACATGTGCAAAGAACAAAGAGCTGCACAAATCGACTGCAGATATGACCACACACGTCAAGATGGAACACGTCATTGAGACAGGAGAAAAAGCTTTTGTAGCAACCAGCACTGGGTGGAACTGGCTTAATCCCATTAAAGAGCCCCAAAATCCACTGACAAAGGGTCAGCTTTTGTGCTCTCACTTTCACTGGGGGAAACCCACTGACCTTGGAGAAAAGGAGCCGAAAGCAGGGTCCGGTGCAGCGTGGTCACCGTCCTTGCCTACGGAGATGGCTGCATGTGTGGTAAGTGGCAGGGCTGACATGAAAGTGTGTATGGCACTGGTTTTTCTGGGCACCCTGCTGTCTGAGAGACAGAAGGACAGTGGAAGCTTGTAAATCTACTCATGCCAAGATGTTATGGCATGAGAACATGTGGATTTCAGAGGAAAAACAATGAGAGATGCACACATACTGTGGTTCTTGGGACACCAATTGCTCTGAGTTTGGATGCTCAGAGCCTTCAGGCTCTCCCAGACATCCCATATTTCAGCATGGTGTGAAGATCCAGTCGCTCTTTGCTTGGATGCCTGGATGAGAAATTGGGAAGACCAAAGGCACAAAGGCAAGGTGCTCATTTGTACAATCTGTGAAGGAGGTGCGCGCCCTGTTTCCAGCCACGACAGGTGTCCAGGGATCTCCAGAGCTATTGCACTGCCACCTCTGTTCTTGTAAGTGATTGTTCCAAAAAGTAAAAAGGAAACTGAACATGCACAATTCTTGTTGTGCCATTTTATACTCTCTAGGTTTTTCAGTCAGTAGTGGTTTGTCTCATACAAACTCACATCCTTTGACTGCAAATGCCTTGACCCTGTCATGATAGTCCTGGCTTACCCCAGCTCCCCTCTAGCAGAGAGCTGATTTCACATCTGTAGCCTGTCTGCATGCTCACTTGCCGGCTAGAAAGGCTGTGCTGGCTGCCTGGGCAGTCTCTGCCAAGGATAACAGCCGAGTTTGGAGTTCCCTTCCATTACTGGGATCACAAATTCAAGTCTCTCTTCTATTCCCTCACTTCATGTTAGTTGAAACTGGAATCAAAATTTATTAGGGTGTATGTCCTGAGAGGAAGGGAAGGGTAAAAGAAAGGCAGGCAAGCAGGCGCTACAACTGTGGGATTCTCACTTCCTAGGCAAAAATTAACCAATGCTTACACCAGCTTTGATTTGAAGTGAGCCTTCGTTTGGGGAGCAAACCTTGGTGACAGGCTGTGGGAGATGGTCTGGGACTACTGTGGGATGGGGGGAGAGGGTTTTTCTTCATGCACACATCTTTCTCATAATTTCAGTCCCGGGCTGTTGCCTTGGGACCACCTACAGGGATGCCACCTCAGCAGAAGAGGGTCCCTCTTGTCCTGCAGAGCTCCCAGAGCGTGTTGGGGTGAGCTCTCAGTGAAGAAACCCAGGGCAAGTGGACTGCAGGAAGGCCCAGCAGGATCCAACCCCCCCTGGACTGGATTTCCTGGGGAGACAATGTGCTGGTGACACGCTCAGCCCTGCCCAAGTGCCTGCTGGTGGTGGGCATTGTCATTCCTTGCTGGCTCTGACCACGGTGTCTTTGTGAGGTTGTTTGCTTGCATGAAAGGTTTAAGTAGTTTGCAACTGCTTGTGTGTAAAAAACCCAAACCAAGAAAATTCTTGTATTCTTGTTTCTATCCACACTGGCTTGCTCCTGTATACAAAAAGCTTAATGTAAAAGTGGGGAATGCATGTCTGATTTTACAGTGCCCTTTGATGGCTTTTGCCACATATAGTTACACATATTTAGGTTTGCACCAGCTCTTTGCAGTTAACTTCCTGTCAGATATTCCTCTACACCTGAAAACATGAGAAGGGCTCAGAGATGGCTCAGCCAAGGAAGGAGAGACTGATCAACCTACAAATGAATATTTACAGGGAATATATTTATAGACTTAGAATTTTAAAACTTGTGTATGTGAATTTGGTTGAGCATGAGGCTTTCTTTTTGTCGGTCTCCCAACCCTGCTCCCTCCTTTCCTCCTCCTGCCTGTTTCCTACCTATCCCCCTCCCCATCCTCCCCATCCCAGAAAATTAGCTTTCATTGGGCTTTTATAGCTGCACTTTCAAGTCAGTCAAGATTATTTTCTGGTGCTTAAATTCCTAGTTAACATGTCATGGTGCCATTCAGTGCTGGAAATGATGTAATTTATTGGGTAGCTGGTCATTTGCAAAAATAGCTGGAAAAACAAGTTTAGCATGATATAAATAACAAGACACAACAGTACATACAGTACAACACCTTGCCTCCTGCTGCAAATCTCCTGATTTCTGTTATTCTGGTTTCAGCACGCCTAGCTGCCTCCTTACATTCACTGCTATGAAATAAGATAATTATAGCATGAGAAAATATTACCCAATCAATCTACAGCAACAACTGTTAAAACAAGCCATCTTATAAATTTTCCTAACAAAACACGTCTCAACCCAATATACACAGAAGGTAAGTTTCTCTGACCTTGAAATAAATTTCAAGAGCAAAGAACAATTCACACATACTGAATATCCAGCAATGAGAGGGAGAGCCAGGGTCCAGCCCTGTTTAATCTGACCCCCTGAAACCTCCCCAAGCTCAGCAGCAGAAGGATGGTGTGTTTTGGGAAAGCTTATCTTTTCGTGTATGGTGTAAATAGGAGCAGTCCCCTAAAATCACAGTTCTTCTTCCCTTTTGCCTAGTAGCTGGACTCAAATAGATTAACCCTTCTCTCCCCAGGATAATACCAGACTCCAGTTGTGATAGGTGTGATGGCACAAAACGTCTGGTTTGATTAAACCATAAAGCCTCTTCAAAACCCAGAGCATTCTTTCCAGCTCTCAAACATACACATTTAAAAAGAAAAAAGAAAATAGTCACCTATCAGCAGAGATCAGACTAAGTTACTCAGGGGTAAGCTGTGCAGAAAGTATTGCATGGGCTCATAGCATTGTGTACTACAGAGAGTGGCTCAAACAGGGAACAACATTTGCACTGACTACAGAGGCAAATCTGCTTTTAAATGCTACTGGATTTCAGGTTTATATTCTAGCAACACTCTGTAGGTTTGCCTAACTGACTCATGAGAAGATAGTGTCTGTTGGGGTGGGTACAGGGGAGAAAAAGAAGCAAAAATGCCTGACCATGAAGATTCATGCCTTTTAGAAGAACATAAAGGTGTTCTGAATCTGTGTGTGGCAGAGAAGGGTCACAAGGCAGAAGCTAATTATGATACACTGCTTGAATACCATTATGCACTAATTACTGAAAAAAAGATGATGGATTTGAAAAGCTTTGTGCTGCTAAATCGAAGCAGAATAGTGTCAGTATGGGCAGGTTTTGAAACCCCCACTTCAAGAAGCAGCTGGATCATGCATTGCCTGGACATCTCCCAACAAGCATGTGCTGAGTTTCCAACACAAAAGGTGAGGCATGTTCGTCTAACCCTAGCTGGATCCACGATTCAGAGGTGGTTGGTTGTTCTGGTCAGACTCTTTGTGGGGTGTAAGGTGGAAAGGATGGCATACACTGTTTGTACAACTGGCCTGCAAGCTGTGGGGAGTGCACGTTCTGTATGAGAGCCCTTTCCTAGTTGATATCATTCAGAAATGTTGCCTTAGACTTATCTCGAAGGTTATCTCTGTCTTCTATCTCCATGTTTGAGATATGGTGGTAGCCACCCAAGACTCCTGAGGACTCAGTGGAGAAAGATCTCAGAAGGTGATCTGAGGCCCAAGGTAGGCTGAAACATCTTTCTAAAAAGCTGTTGGTGTTTTTCCTCCTGCCTGGGAATGTGCCCAGGGCTGGTGACAGGGTGAATCTAGGCTGACATAGCATGACTGAAAACCCTGTAATATCCACCTCCCATTTCAAATGTGTTATGTCAAAGAGGAATGGGTGGGTTGGAAGTGAAATATTGCATTCATGCCTGTGGTAATGGAGATGCACACTTGCTGCCTCTGGTGTACTCAATGCTGTGCTTTCTCTGCCTGTCTCTGGACCAGATGCATTCCTCTTTGCTGGTGCCACCAGTCTGCTGGGGAGTCAGGCACATGTGTTGCCTCTCATAGGGGTTTTGCAATGTGGGCCAACATCCCTAGGGATTGGGACCACTGAAAACACCGCTGTGGCTCATCTTGATGGGTCTTGTGGTAGATGAAATGTCCTTTACACCATTTACTGCCATGGAAGGGCCTGCTTACATATTGGACTGTTTCATCTACCTAAAATAGGTGCCTGTCCAAATTTCCCACCGGAACAGCCCCTTGCTCATGTTAACCCTTGAAACATGCCTGGAAATTGAGTGAGAAAGTGCTAGGTGGCCTGGGACAAATGCCATGCCCAAACTTTTCAAGCTGTGTGTTCATTGTGGCCTCTTCAAGGTCCCTGAAACTTTTCTGGGTCCTGACTGATCTGAAAAATCTCACAGGGTCCATCCTAGCAGGCAAGCAGTACAGACAGCTAACCTCAGACATGGGCATTGTTGCACTGGCTCCAAGGCACCTTCATGGGCCCATTTTCATTTATGTGGAGTGGCCAGAGAGTAAGCCTTTGTGCATAAGGGATGCCAAAAAGGCAGATAACAAGCTCAAATGCACAAATGCATTTGCCTGCTGGGGACTGACTTCCCCTGGAATCTGGTCGAATCCACTGGTCCTGGCAAATTTTGAAAACTACAGATAAATTCTGAGGAATATACAGATGTCTGGAAACGGAGTCCATGACCTAAAAACCTCCTCTTGTCAGAAAGCAAACCCATTTTACCATTAACTTTGATGTTTTGTTGGTTAAAAGAAAAGGATGTGCTTTAACTGCCTCCAAGGAGACATTTCTGTTTTGTGTGTGTTAGCCATATTCATCCAGCCAATAGGCCCAAATTGAATTAATTGTCTGACATATGTCTTTAGTTGTTGCTTTTCACTGAAAATATGATGTTCTCACAAAGTGAACTATGTTCAGTTCTGGGCTCCTCAGAAAAGAGAGACAGGAACACAGTGGAGAGAGTCCAATGAAGGACCGCAGAGATGGTCAGGAGACCAGAGAAGTACAGACCAGATGTCCTCCCAAAATATCTTCCAGCCTCAATTTTTCTGTGATACTGATTCTGGAAGACTACTGGAAGATAACTCTGCAGTACTGTAGAAAACTACAGCAGATGTCATCTTGCCTGTGCTCTCCAGAGGGAGCAGTCCTTGAAGCCAGCAATTCCCAAAATCATGCATGGATTTAATTTCTTGAGAGAAGCACTTGATATGCTCCAAAAGACAAAAACAGGACATGTTGAGTAAACAGGAGATGAGGATCTGGGATAGAAGGTGCAATCAAGGTGATCACCTTGACTTGGGTTTAAAAGGAGGTAAGGGGTTCCCAGGAGAAGAGTAGCTGCACTGCCAGAGGCCGGGCCTGCTAGACAGCCTGGATGGGGCAAAGTGGGAAGGCAGTTGTGCTACTCCCTTTGGAAGTTCTGGTTTGTTTGATGCTGCCTTGTGTCCCACAATGGGAGAGCAGATTTCTCTTTGTTTCATGCCTGACATTCAAAGCGGGACATTCAATAGGGTCTCAGTACAGCTTTCCAGTTGAATGTGTGATCCAGCACCCAGAATGATTGTGTGATCCTGACTACATCCAGGCAGAAATGGAACAGGCTCTGCTGGTTTTAGAGAGTGAATGTTTTCTGCCTCAGTAGAAAGATCTAGATTTAGTGTTGCAAAACTAGGGACAATCTCACAAAGCCAAGCTTTGATCAACCAGAGAAGAGAGCAACATACTGCAATGGTGGAGAACAGGAGCATGGGATTTGGGGAGTTTGGTTTTGAGTGCGCATGTAAATTGTTTATGTGGGCAATTTGCTGTTTTCACAGAGAAAAATCTTGATCTTCCAAAACTGCCTGTGTGGAAAAAAAGAGAGAGCAATTTTCACTACTCAGATTTATAATCTGCTCTCAGAAGTATGCCCACAGGAAGCAAAATTAGAATTTTCTTCTCAGGACAGTGCTAGCTCAGGAGTTTAAAATATATCTTGAGCTAACATTTTTGTGAGTCATCCTGCATCACTGAATAAAGATATACATGATGTGAGCACTGCAGATTTAGGAACAAGCCAGAGTTTTTTGTGCCTTGCTCCATTATCGAGAATTTTATGATTCTGACATCAGTAATTTATTAGTGTGAGTCTGCCCCAGATACAACTCCACAGGACATGATGGAGAGATTAATTCAGTCACGTAAACCAAGCAGCCAAAGTATGTGATTACAGATTTTTGTGTTGCTTTCATGGGTATCATTACATGGAATAGATAGTTAGGTACCAGCTCTCAGTCTTACACCCTCAAAGGGAAAAATTCAGTTCAGTTACCATGCATGATTTTATTTTGTTTAACAGGAGATATATCAATTCACTGCAACAGGGAGTAGAACATATTTGGTTTGTAGTTACACCAGCTGCACTGAGAGAATAAAGCAGAGGTTAAACAAGGCCACATGTTTAATCAGAGGTCTCAGAGGGCTATGAATAAAAGGAAAGTTGATCTTTTTTCATGATATCAATACAATGCAGTCATCCTGTGTGGGTTTTGCATACCATCCTGTCCACAGCCAGAGAAGTGACTTCTATTTCAATAGGAATTAAAGCAAAAGTGAAAAAAAGAACAAAGGGGCGAGGGAGTGTATCTGGAGGAGATGATGATAAATTCTACTGCATCTTGTAAAACCCTCCTGCTCTTTCCTCCACAACAACATTATTTCCCCATCATAACCACTTCCTTAATAAACAATTAAGCTTTGTGTTTGGAATCTAAACATATTTTTTGGGGGGTGAGACAGAGAAGAACTGGGTGGCTCAGGGTTTGGCAGTGATACAAGGGAAGAGCCTACAGTGGTTTGAATTTGGTCCAGGTTGTGTTGCCCTTGATTTATTAGCCATCCTACTGCAGGAAAATCACTGTCTCTCCTCCACAATGTTGTTGTGGGTCCATCCTGTAGTAGCATCAAGCAAGACAAAATAGTGTGCATTTATTTTCTAATAAGTATTTGATTTATTTTGAGAACTTAATTTGTGCTGATGCTGTTCGTGTCCCTCTTCAATGGAAACTCAGGTCGATAGCCAGGCAAATGCTGAAAGAAATAAATACAAGTATTCAATCCTGACATTTGATTACAAAAGTGATAGGGACAGAAAAATAATGAGCCTGGTGGCTACATCTGCAGGTACATTCTGTACCTCCACTGGTCGCTGTGTGGATGCAGCACAGCTAATGTGATATTACTGCATGGGTGGACTGACACTGATCAATGAGCACAGTAACCACAAACTTGGCTTGCATTGCACAGACACTGAGCTCTTGCCTTCTCTCATCTGCTAAGGGACATGCAGCATCACTCTGGCCTTTGGGCTGAGCCCTGGTGTGGAAGTTGTCCAGTGTGAGTTCTTTCCCTAGCTTTTGGTGGCCTACAACCCCAACCTGCATCCAGATCTAACCTCCCTCACCCTGTTCAACCTGTGCAACCTCTTTGTGAATAGCTTGTGGATGTCATGTGGGCCAAGAGTTGTTCAACAGTTCTGAGAAAGAAATCTCTGAAATCATAAGCACCCTGCAAAAATTCGCCCCTCAAATCAGAAGTATAAAGAAAGAAAAGTGAAAGCACACTGGCAAATGTCTTGCTCTGAATAATTCACTTGTTTCCAGAATAAAGCCTGGGTTCCCTCCTCTGCTCCCTCACCAGAGGCTGTGGGGACAGCTATGCTGCTACTGTTCACACCGGTAATTGTCCATGGGCTGAGATACTCCCTTCCTTTTCAGTGCCACCAATCTGGCAGCTTCCCATTGTATGTAATTATTATTAATATCTTTTTTCCCCCAAAAAAATGCTTGGGCAAAATGAGGAGATAGTTTGCTAATAACAGTTTTCATTAAAGAAACAGCTGGGTTGTTCTACTTCTAGCTCTTTACAAAAGCCTTCTGCACATTTGTCAAGCCAGGGTGTAGCGTGATGAGCTGTTTCTGTTGAGAAACCAGAGTTTACAGAATAAACAGAGTTGAGGTAAACCCTGATTATGGAGAAAGTCGACACGTTAGGCTCCCTTGCAGACTCAACTCACATGAATGGCCTGTATTTTTGGAAACGCTTCCAAGCTTTTCCCTTTGTGAATTGGTGCAAATGGCTGGTTGGAGCCAGGCGTGCCTAAATTCTCACTGACTTTTCCTTAATCTCTTTGGCTTGAGCAGGGCCTCAGACAGGCGTGAGCAGATCAAGGGGGTCCCTGGGGAGCATGGAGCCAGCGGGTACCGTGCAGCAGCACCGGCCCGGCGCTCCCAGCTCCCGGCCGCACACATAATTGTGCACTTCCCCAAACGGGACAAGAAAGGAAGTGATGTGTGTCAGTAAGTTGAAGGGAATTGTCTCGTGTACAAGGAACAGCAAGCTCTGTGTTCTCCCTTGTTTGTGCTGGGACTTTTGCTGTTTGTGCTAAATTTAGCGTGCTGGAGACTGAGGGCAGCCCCCCTCTCTGAGGGCCATGCTCAGACACGTCAAGTCCTTGGGGTGGGAGCAGAACAGTAAGGGACATTTGATGAAAAATCAGCTGCAAGGGGAAGTGGTGGAGCTCAAGCAGCTCTTTTTCTTGGACTTTGCGCCTCTAACCACAGCCTAAGTGCCCTTGCTGCTGCCAGAGCTTCTCACCCGGGCATTGTGACATGGATGCAAATGGTCCCCACTGCCTCCAGCTCCTCCTGCTCTTCCCCAGGCTCTGCCTGAGCCCCCACACAATGAAACACAAAGAGCTAGGAATCTTTTCAATGCACAGCCATTGATCCTTGCAGAGTTACTAATAGGTGTAGGTGGGATGATGCATGCGCTGAAGTACCTCACCAGTCCAGAAAAGATCATGCAATTCAAATGCTGAGGCAAAAGCCTGATTGCCCACTCTTCTGTGTGGTGGGAGTCATACAAGTGTCCTTGATGAATATGAAATTCTGGATCATTATTGAGTGGATCAGCCAAAAAGTCCCAGGTCTGGTTTTTACTTTACTTCAGTCTTTGCTTTAACAAAATCCCTTCCCTCTTCTCGGTGGGATTACCTGTAACGGGTCTGGGGTGAGATATCCAAGTTGTGTGGCTTTAGTTGCTGATTTTTCCAGCTCAGTGGGATTTTTGCAGTTTTGAAGCCAGGAGGTTAGTGGCTTTCTAACTACATGCTCCAAGGTTTCTGTTTGTTTTATTTTGCTCAGAAGAAGGTTCAAAGAGGGAAGACTGATTAAAAATGATGACGTGTGCCCATTCTGGTTCTGACTGTCCTCTAGCCAGGGTTTCCAAGAGAATTCTATTTGCTTGTGTTATGAACTGAATTTCTTGGGATCTGTGCTTCAAAGAGGCCATGATATTACCTGAGAATTATTAATTGGGAGATGCTTACTACCTTCTGCTGCTCAAAACCAACTAGAACATGTTGCTTGTGAAATGTGAAAGAAAAATGAAAACAATTTCCTATTTGTCGTCCTTGAAGGTAAAAGGGAAAAAACCCTCAGAGAATAGCTGAATTATCATATAAAGCAACTTTTTTTTTTTTTTTTTTATGTAAAGATCAAAGTAGAGGGAGAGTATTGTGAGGAGTTTGCTTTGATGAATTTGGTTAAAAATCAAAACCTGGTTTCATGGGGGAGATACAGACACAAAACACTATGTGCCATGGATTTGCTGAATATGTTAAAAAGTGCTGAGCAGTATTAAATTAATGCAAAACTGAAGATTACACAAGGGTAAACATTGCAGCTAATGTTTGACTAGAGCTGAGCTGAGGGCTGAGTGCCTCCACTTAATTTACAGACCATGCCCATGGCAACCCCAGGAGGCTGGGAGTGGAGGAGACAGACATTTTATACTGAGAAGACACATTATTATTTTTAAAGTTAGGAAAAAAGAATCTGGCTAAAGTTACTGCTTCTGAACTTTGGGGAGAGGCAGCCGAGACAAGGCAAGAAAGAAGGCTCAGGTTTTGGAGCTGAAAAGTCTTCTAAGTTAATATCCACTAGGTGTGAATATCTCTAGTAAATACTAGATCATAAATAGCACTGAGAAGATCAGTGTCAGGTAGAAATTTGGCCTGGAAGGGACTTACAGACACTGCTCAAGCATGTGCATGAAGAGCATGCGTGCTCATTTACACATCCCCAGCACTGACATGGCTGTGGAGAGGCAACATGAAGGCTTAGGGAAAATGGTGAAATACAAAGTGGCTTGCAAGTTCAAATGAATGTTTGGAAATTATTTCTTCCACCCCACCCAGCACAGTTTCCTTCCACATCAAGACAGACCAGCCCCATCACACTGCCTGGTGGCCTGATCCTGCCTTCTGGAATGAAGAGCACACAACGCTGCTCTTGCTTTGCAACTGAGCGTTTTGTAGGAGACCTTCTCCTTACAAAGAACACATCTGAGCCCCAGAAAATCTGCTGCAATTCCTAGTTGCAGTGTGGATGGTGTGAGAAGTGAAAGGAAAGAGCAGAGGGCAGCCCCAGACTGTGACTGTAGCTAGTTCAAACTTATTCCTTGGTTAACTTTGGTTGGTCATTGAAGCCCAAAGTGACTCTAAAGAATGAGATGCTACGTCTTCAGCAGCACAGCAGTGGATATCTTTAGATTGGGTTTTCATCATATACTTTAATTTTCTAGGCTGGGGGATGACCATAATTGCTGAACAATTCAATGTAATGGAATAGGCTAATTCAGCGCTTTTTACTGCATTTTTCCACATAATATCTAAAATCTTTTTTTCCACCATAACCCATGTTTATGAAAGCAAGTACTTAACCCGCACATTTCCTGGGCTTGAATCATTTCCTTAATAAGGCATAAAATTTTGCAAAATCACTCCCTTTACATTAACACATCATTATAAGGAGATATCAGTGTTTAGCATGTCAGAGGCATACACTAGCCTGTGCAATGTACAGCTACACCACTCAGCTATAGAGTCATATACAATGGCTTTCAAATAATAATTCTATAAAAACAAGAGCTTTCCTTTATTTTTCTTTATTTTTTCCTTATTTTTTCAATTTAGTGTTTTCTTCCAAACTGTTATGGGCTGTTCTCTTGCACAGGATGAAGCATGTCAAACATGTTAGCTTTTCTTTTCGTTTTGGCTTTGCATCTGATAAGTAGAAACAAAGCAGCATGCAATGGCTATGGCTTGAAACTGCTATAACCACAGCTCATAAAATAATATTAAAAGATGACAAAAGCCATAAAAATCTGTGTTCCCTTTTGTTGCTGTGCTCTATCAGACAGGAATCTCCTTTTTCAGGGAGACATTGAAAAGCTGATATATTGCTTCAAAAATAAAAGAAAACGTACAGAAACCAGAATTGTTTCTGCTGAGGGGTTGTGAACTCAACTTCTTTTGTTCTGCTGCAAAAGAAATGCCTTGTGCCCAGTGGCCTGTGCACATGAGTAGAGTAACTTCTGGGAGCAAGTCCTACGTCATTAAAAGATTTGCTTGCATGCATCGACTTAAGCATGTGTTCAGGACCTGGTCTTCATGCAGTTTTCTCATTGCTACATGAACTTTGGTTTGGAACAAGTTTCCTTACAAGACCAGTTTTAGTGCAACAGCCTTCTGCATAGATAGGATCACTGAACTAAAAACTCTTTATCATCTTCCAAGTTGAACACATCTCTGTGTCCATTCACAGGAAGGGTGGAGTGACAAAGCCCCTGCAGAGTTGGTTTCAGGGAGTCAGCGTGAGCCTTGCTCTGGCCTTGTGCATTTCTGAGCTCTGTCAACTTAAACCAAGATACACACCAGGTGCTTTCTAGGGGAAGGTCTTACAAATTCTTGGAAAGTACTAGCCAAGACAGTTGAATCTTGATTCATTTCTCATTGGGAACAGAGCTCAGGTTGGCCTGCATTGCAAGTATTTGGACTGTCTATCCCAGGAGCCAACTCTTGCTCACAGGAATGCCACCCAGCAGCTTTGTTCCTGTCAAAGCCATAGCAGGCTCTGGTTTACATGACTAAAAATCTGTAAGATGCTATTCTTTCATGAGCCAGTACAAATCATACTCTTAGTTGATGTCCCTGAATCTTGTCCCATTTTGTGAGCATACAGTCTGGGTTTTGACCATTCAAGACACATCAGGATGAGCGCATCAAAAGATAAAAAGGGTTTAATGAAGACCTGGGTGATACAGAGTTAATGAAAACTCAACAGAAGGCTAGCCACAACCAGAATTATTGCTCACAGTCTGCTTGATCCGTTCTGGAGAGTGTGTTCAGGGTTAGGATTAGTGGCTAGCAGCATATTACTACAGTGAGGCTATTTGTGTAGTACTGGGCTTAGTTCACTTGGAAATGTGAAATCATAATTATTGGGCTCTTTTCGTTTAAAGAAATGCGGAAGTGGTGCATCTTTTCAGTGTGTGGGAGGAGATTTGCCTTCTTTTCTTTCTCTCTGGCTCTCTGTCCCACATGTCCTTTTCTACTTCCTGATACTAATGTGTGACAGTAAATAGCACTGCAAGAATTATTCTTACCAAATAATTTTGTTGATATATTTCACCCTGAAAACTCTCCAAGCACATTGCTATTTCTCTTGAAGTTGTTTGAAAAATGTTACTTATCCTAAGTCACATGGTATGGTTTTCCTTCCCTAGATGGATGACTGACTCTGTGATGATGACACTGATGGGAATGCTCAAATGGGTCAGAAGTGTGAAGCATGTCAGGGTTTTTTTGCCAGCTTTTCCCGAGTAATGGAATTTCCACCAGGTCAGACCCTATTCCTTTAGATTAAAAAAACAAAAAACAAAAAAAACCCAAAATGAAATGTCATCTCTTTCATTAATTTCAGGAAATCCCACTCACCCTCCCTTTGGCTGCCCATTTTCTTGTGTCCTAGGTGAAGAGCAGCCCATGAGAGCCCAAGCTGGCAGCATTCATCCCAATTTCACTTGTAGTTGTGTTAGGGACACTTAGTTTCTACAAATTTCCTTTAGGCACTGTAGAATACAGAGGGTTGGGAAGAGCAGCCTGAGCATAAATCCAGTGAGTCTGCTGGAAGAGGAGGTGTCACACATGTTCCAACAAAGTGCAAATCTTCACAGCCCAGGCTTTATTCCTGGACAGATAATTCCTCAGTGGTTAACAATGAACTATGGATGTTGTAGACGAGTAAGGGCTTAAACTGTGAATGCTAACAGACAGAAGAAAATTGTGTATATATATGTCTGTGTGAATGGCCCAAAATGAGCTTTTGAACATCAGGCAGAGGCCTGCCGCTTGCTAGTTGCAACTAATACATGCTGGTTATCAATTTTTGCCCTAAATTCTCTTGTTAATAGAGATGTGAATCAGAAACACCTGTTAGGAGACTGACAGCATATTGTGCTTTTAGTTATGTGCACATAAACTATTTAGATTGTGAAACGTAGGTCTTGGTGGCTTGGAAAAATTGCCCAAAAAAATCTCAAAAGAAGTGGCAATGAAAAAGAGAAGAGGGTTAAGAAAGAATATGGTTATGGTCCTGGCAGAAGGAAATCACTTGATAGTGGGAAACTTTCCCAGACATCAGGGAGATGGGGAATCATTGCCACCAGTCAGGCTCAGTCACAGCCCAAGCCAGAGCAGCAAGAAGGTTGTGGGTGAAAATTCCTATGTGAAGCCCCACCATGTGTTATTTTCCGTAAGCTTTCCTTGGTCAGACAGGAGTATGCAGAACTTGGTGACTGTGCTTTCCCTTTGACCCCATGCACTTCCTTCTACCCCTGAATTATGCTACCAAGGGCAATTTGTGTTTGCAAATATAGTGATGCAATGATACAGTGTTTGCAATACAGTCTTTAAACCAGGCTGGCACGTTTTAGGCAATGAAACATGAGACATTAATCTTCCTACTTTGAGGACTCCTGTTGAGGGAAGCAGACAAATGACAAAAAGTCACAGAAAGGAGAAATTACTCTCTCCATGTTCATAAAAGGTCAACAGCATGACAGGTCTAACTCCTGATGTTAACCTACTGTCACTTGACATTTTTGCCCTGGTAAACAACTATCCAACACCAAATACCTCGTGGCTGTTAGGTACCTTTAGCATCAAATTTTTAACTGAAAGCACTGCTAGTTTGATATGATTCTGTCTGCCTTATCCAGAGCTGTAATTCCATGTAATTTTTTATCATGTTCAACCACATAAGGTTACATTTTGGTGGAGAAATGCTCTAAAATGTAATTTGTAATTTGAAAAAAAATATTTTGATTTCAAAGATTAAAAAAAGGTGCTGAATGATCAGGAGTGAAAACCAGGCAAAATGTTGATCATGTTAGCGTAACTTAAGTAGAGAGAGATAAAAAAGACACAGTAATTAAACTAAGAGGAACATGCAGTTTCTTTATGTGTTTCTTTCTTTACCTGCTATCTTTCTTGCTTAATTCCTCGCTTGCTTTCCTTCTTGACAATTTCCCCTTCTCTCTGCTCCTCTCTGCTCCTCTCTTCCCTCTTCCTAGCTCTAATGAGGGAGGAGTCAGGTTGGTTATAGCTTTGATGGTGGGAGGTATGGAGGGAGCATCCTGAAGCGACTCCAGCTGACATCAGGATTTGTGTCTGCTGCCCTGCCCTGTTCCAGCCTGAGAATTAGATCCAACCTGTTGCTAGTGCTGGTGATGGTGGGCTGAGGAGGTTTGCCTAATTACCAATTCTCTTTCCAGCCCACGGGGACCTAGACAAATTGAGGCTTTCTGTTGGAGCCCTGGTTCCCAGTTTAGGGAGATGCTGCTGTCTGGGCTGTTTCTGTGGATAGGGAGCTGGTCACTGGATCTCTTAGCAAGCTATTGATGGGTTTTGGCAGTGCAGAGATTACAGGTGACATGTCCTTACCCAGCTCCTGGTGTGGATGCCCTCTCTGACTGAGAAACAAAGAACAGAGAGTAAGAGACAACAGGGTGAAAAAGAGAAAGAGAGAGGGTAGAGGAGGGGGTAGGAAAGAGAAGGAGACATTAAAAAACAAACAAAAAAGGGTTTAAAATGAAGACTCACAAAGAGTCTTTTACTGAGGAGTTTTGAGCTTGGCATAGCACAGAAGGTTACCAGTAAGTCACTAGCAGAAGCACACAGGCAGGTTAATATCCCTAAAATAAAGCATGAGTCAGGAATAACAGAGTCATACAAATAACAAGCTACAGCTGGTCCGAAAGTCTGCACAGTAACTCACCACTAGATTTAGCAATGACTGTATATACAGAAGCACATTCCCACTTCCCAAGAAGCTTTGGGATGCCCACGCTTTTGCTCCAGATGACAACCCAGCACTGGCATGAGGAAGTGCCCAAGCACAGAAGAGGGGCCCAAAGCTTCAGGGGCTGAGGATGCTCTGCTTCCCTGCTACAGCACCAACCTAGGCATTGGCATGAAAAAGTCCCTGGCAAAAATGCAAAAGGGTGGCTGTTCAGGTAATACAACAAAGTAATGAGCAGGATAAAGGTTTTTTTTTTTTCTTGCTCAATTTTTCTATCTATGGTGAACTTTTTTCAGGTATTTTTTTGACAGTGAACTTCCTCTTTGTGGCTAACTAGAGATATTATATTAAGAGAAAAGAGATAGATTTTCTTATGCTTCAAAAATACAAAAGAAACCAGAACTTTGTAAAGTATTTCATATTGCATTTTTGTTAATAAATAACTTATTTTATGGGTTTTAAATGCTAGTTCTTCTGCCTGACACATGTTCACTTGCCTTCTGACATGTGTGTATACCAGGCTATTTCTTCAAGAAATATAGTCTGAAAATAATCAACAGTTTTAAAGGCAGTGGCAGATATTTCTCTGCTCCCTCATAACATTTTATTATGGTGAAAGCACAAAGAAAACCACCTGGATATGAAATATTGTGTTTGAAAGTATCCATAAAGATGGATAAATTTTAAAATGACAGGAATGGAACAGTAATCTATTCACATGAATAACAGCATCCATACAGCAAATGTTGCCCTGTGCAGTCATTGGCGACACCAGGGCTCATCTCCTGGGCTCTCTGCCTTGCTCTGCTTTTTCAGTCTTATGAAGATACTGCCAGGTCTTGGGAAAGCAAAAATGTAGTGCAGGCAATTAAGAGTAAGTCAAGTGAGGGACTCAAACCCCTGAGATAGTCATCATCACTGTTAACTGACTATTTACCCAGCTCTCAGAGCAGGGTCTGGCTCAATGGGGCTGCTCAGGAGCAAAGGCTGACTCTAAAACAGGATTGCCCAAGAGCAGGGATTTTCACTGAGTTGGCCAAGATGGAAGGAAAATGGCACTGCTGGGGTGACCAGGCTGTAGTAAGCTGTTCCTGTGTAGGAGCAATTCCCTATGTGGTCTGTCCATCTGTAGTTTCTTTCAGGATGAAGCTTGTAATTTTTTTCTGAGAGATTTGATGATTCAGCAAAATAAAATTAGTCTCTTTTTCTTGGCATGAATACTCTTTTCAGGATGCTCCTCTGCCCAAGACTGAAGATGCCTTCATAAAAAGATGAAATTTGAAAGTTATTGACATGCAAATGAGCAAGCAAATAAATAACTGGGCAGCAAGAATGGAGAAGACATCTATCCCTACAACATTATGTGGATGATATAATGGGAAACTAAGGGACGTCTCAGCAGTAGAATTGAATATACAATTTACATATTTACATATTGAATTTACAATATGCACAATAAACATGGAAAGGACAGAAGAAAAATAGCAGAAGGTGTGCATTCATTGTCTGCAATCCAAGGGCTTTTTCTAAAGAATATATGAGATTCATAAGAGTAGGAAATCCCCAATTAATACTGTGGAGATTGACATATGTGGTTGCTATGAATTAGATTAAAAAAGAAGGAACAGCCACATAGGGCCCCAGGATGCCCTCCATCCTAAGACATTATAGCATGGCCTTGCTTTGCACACAGCTCCAGACAAGCCAGCCCCCTTGAGCAGGGAGAGCAGTGACTGGAGAAAGGTTTGGCTTTGTTTGCCCCCGAGAAGGACTTTCTCCTCCCATCACCTCCCAGCTGCCCCCATGTTTGTGCAAGTGAAGTGCAAGTGGGCTGGATGGTTGCAACCGGAATATGGTGCTACATCCTTAACACAATTATTGATGATCAAACAAAAACAGTTCCCAACCTCAAATGGCCTGAATAATCTACTGCCTCTCTTGGGCCTGTTCCCACTGCTGCTGCTGTTGAACCCCTGTAATGCCACTGGTTTTGGTGGAGTTAATCTGAAAGGTACACACATGGGAGACAGATAAGAATCACTTCACTCCTGTGCTGAATGACACAGCCTGCACTTCATAGTTTGGAAATGTGTATGTTTAGTGGCACCACCACACACTCGGGATAGTAGATGTTGAAATTACATTAATCTGAATTGAATATTCCAAGCAAAACCACTGCCAAAATACACACCCTTTTTGGTAGCAGTGCTGGAGGGAAGCCAGTGCTCCTCATTCCACCCCCCCACAAAGACTTCACACAGAGTCTTCAAAAAGTTACTGAATGGGTAAAGTGGGAGAAATGTCATCATCACCTGACAGTAATGATTGCACTTCTTGGTAAATAATTACCAGCTCCCAAGTGCAAATGTGAGCTTCTTAAATTGCTGTAATTCATGGCAACATGCTTGCCTGCCTCCAGAGATAAATGACAATTTTTGCTGGGGTGTGGGTGACAGAGCTCTCTGTGCTGGTTTGCAGAGAAGCCCCCAAAAATCCCAATTTATCATTATTATGTTCATCTTTCTGCCCATCTCCATTGGCCCACACTTGTCTGGAGAATGTCCAGCTCCTCCCTCCCAGGGCAGCTCACCAGGACAGACCCTCCAGCCTGCACACCCAACCCTGCAGCACCAGTTCCTTTGCCCACAGTGCTGGATGGGGTATTTCACCCACGGGCTCTCTGGTGACTGCCTGTTTCAGCAAACCACTGATGTGGCTTGCCTGCTTTTCAGTAGCAGGGTGTTCATGGTGAGCGCAGCAGACACTGTTCACGTTTTGCCTGGAAGTGCAAGGCGCCTCGGTAAGCTCACAGAGCAGTGTTACTCCTACCTCAGCACTCACATCTCTGCCACAGCCCAAGTGACTCCTACACAGTGCTACAGCTGTTTCAGAGTTCTCTCTCTCTCTCTTTTTTATTTTGTTTTGTTTTGTTTTTGGTTTATTTTGTTTTGTTCATTTGTTATAGCCAGTGCTTTTGGTGACTGAAACTTATGTAAGTAATCTAAACCCTCAGTATTTACAATGTAGAAGAACCACAAGAAACATCTCTCAGATCTTAAGCTTCTGTAGGATTTAATTTGGGGAAATTTTATTTGAAAATGCAATATCCCTACACTCCCCCCTTTATTACTTTCCTATGCAGAATGAAAAGAGCAGATCTTGGATGGAAATACACTATTTATAAAAATGAGCTTACCTCATTTCTGTAAGAAAGGAAAGACTGTCAACCTTGATTAGAAAGCAATAATTCTTGAAAGGAGTCAAGTAAGGTTTAATATTATTGTTTTCTTTAGGCCTGGAATGATAGAAGTGTTCAGAAATTTTAAAGTGCTCAGAAAATTTAAATAAAAATTTAAATTTAGAAGTGCTCAGAAATTTTAAATAAAAAATGAAAAATGAATATGCAACTCAGGAAATTATTCAGAGAACTACTGCCAAGCCTGTTAAATAAAACCCAAACAAAAAACCCCAAATGTCCAAAATAGCTCATCCTGTTTTAGGATTGGAAACCTTACAAAATGCTTAGACGAGGCACTATCTGTCTATAATGCATTCTGAGTTTTACTACTATGGCCAGCAACAATTCTACAACAGCAGACTTACATTGAAGTTTTACAGTAATGAATCAGGCACCTTTATATGTTTTTTTTCATTTACCTTTTCAGGTCATGCTCCTTGGCACAACAGCGGGATATGATCCATATAAAATTGACTCTAAAATTATTTAGCTGAACTGGTACAAGATTTCATCACTCAGAATGATTTAAATCTGCTCTGTATCAATTTAGTACAAATAATTTCCTGATCACATTAAGCTAAATCAATACAACATAGCTTTAAAAATATTCCAGTGATTGCACTGGCTCAATAATTTGATTTTAAAACACACCTCTAATTAAACCAGTCCAATTTTGAGTGTGGAAAAGGCTTTGCAAGGCAGAACAGCTTGTCTGTGATAGTTGGCTAATATTTTGCTGCCCTGTTCTGCTAACTGAGACCTGTAAAATACAGTGAAATAGCAATGCTGCTATGCCTAAAAAGCGTGACAGTAGGTGAGACTTTGAAAAAATGCAGTGTCCTTGCCATGTCTTGGGGCAGTCCAGATGTGGGAAGATAGTTCTGGCTTGTCAAAAGATAATTACAATATTTACAAGAAAGAAGTGTTTCATTTATGAAACATGCCACTCTTTAGAGAGCTGATATCAGTTGGAGAAAGCAGCTGTACCTGTGGCTTGGGGGTTGCTTGAGTCATTTTTTTATTTTGTTGGCATAATTTTTACTTGGCTGTTCTAAATATTTCTCACAATTTTGTTAGCAAGAGAGGTTTTTTTTTTTTTCCTGGAAAAGCGTGACCATTTTTCACAACTTGGAGAAGCATTATAGGAAAGATTTACTCACAAAGAATATGTGGAACTCTCAATTTATCCTGGGGTTAGAATTGTGACCGTTCTTTGCGTTGCTGGCATGAGTTTATTTTGCTATCTCCACGAACATTGTTGAGTATACTCTGCTAGTCACATAAATTCTATACTTGATTCAAACTCAGAAGTTTGCAGAGTCTTTTTGGGTAACAGCCCAAAGGTATTAGAAACATATGTAATCTCGAAATAATTGATGCTCCAAATAACAAACTAGCCAGGAAGCCTACACATTGTTAGTCCCATATTGCTAGCACTGAAATGCAGAGAAACACAGAGCTGAGATCCAGCCCCCTTCTCCTGTGCATCTTGCACATCACCAGGTGGTCATACACGTCTGCCTGGTCTGCTGGGAGAGGTGGGTGAGAGCCAAGAGGGGCAGAGAGGGAACCACTCAGGATCACTTTGGTTCCTCCGTCCACTTTGGTTCCTGGTGTTCTTCGTGACACTGAAAATTCAGATGCTGGTGCAAAGAAAGCACACATCCAGGTCTTCTTCCCTTGCTGTGGGATTAAAGCCTGAAATCGCCCATGTTGGGCTGTTACTCTTCGTGTTGTGATGGTGCCATGACTTCCAAATCATGGTCAGGGCTGAACCACCTGTAAGAACATATAGGGACCCTGTGAAACCCAAGCCCTGGCTCCTGACACTGAAGGGCACAAGTGGTAAGATGCAGAAAGAGGGGAGAGAAACACAGGCATGAAGAGAGACAGTGACTTGGGCAAGTTCAGGCAATAAGCCAGTAGCAGTAACAAAATTAGATGAAAATGAAGTCCAGTGTAAGAGGCCATTCATTCACCATTTGAGAACTAGGTGTGAGACACCCTTGGATGGGACTCAGATCTGTTCACATACATGTGTAATGAAGACAGGCTAGAATTTCAGTCTTCAGCCAGAAGTAATACCTCAACAAACCAGTGATGCTGATGCTCCTGCTCTTCCTGTCACAAGGCTTTTTATATAGCCCCTACTCAAAATTGCACAGAAGTCTGAAAGTTGGACCAAAGTTTTTCTTTGTTAATGATGTGGAAAAAGTCTGGGCAAAGCAGCTGTTGAAGAAGAATCACAGGGACTGGTCTGAGGCAAGGTAAACATAGCTGAATGTGGAGGCAACTGCACACACCCTTGCTCTGCTGATTGAAGTTGATCTCCTAGGGAAAGATCATCATTCCTCAAAGGACTTGATCATAACTGCCATTGGACTTCTGTGCAGAGGCTCCTACAGGCATCAGTGGTACTTAATCAGTCCTTTAAAGAGAGTTGGTGATATTCTGGTGAACAAAAAAAAATCTGGGTCCAGTGCCCATAGGAAGATGCACAGATAACAGTGGGGAGCTCTGCAGGACCATGAGTTCACACTCATGAAACTTCAGCTCCACACCCACATTATTCTTGCAAACTCCTGAATGGAATGTTTCCAAAAACAACACTGCAAAATACATATCTGTCCTTCTCTTTGTGATACGCAGTGGTGCAGTTAAGGGTAGAGCTGGTTAGACAGAGTATAATCACTTTTTATTTTTGGAGGCAAAAGTTTGCCTGCTTTTTGGCAGCTCTAGGTGTGGGTACACCAGGAATAAAAACAAGAAACCAACCATCTTGTTTACCTTACATAGCTTCCAAGCCTTTCACTTACTGAAACTATCCTGAAGATGGTACCTTTTAAGGACACAGCATTGCACATGATGGTGCTGTGATAGAAGCCTTGATAATATCTCAACTGCTCTGTAAATCAGACATTGTCTTCTCATAATTGTCTGGGATGCTAATTAAAGAAAACAAAAGAAAACCAGAACTTTTCCTACAGACTTCTTTTCTCCCCTTGCAGGGCCCATTCTTGAGAGTACCAAGGGTGGCTGGGTGTCTCCTCTGGCTTCTGACTTATTTCCCCCCCTGAAAATCATGAAACATCACTGCTATTCACAAGAGTCTGCCTTCATGTCTTGGGTTTCCAGAATTTGAAGCCACATTGACGTAGCTGTGCAAGTGACAAAAGTGCTGTGGTGAGTCTTATCTGGCAGCTGAACTGCTGAAAAGGACCAAAATGAAACAACCATTTGCTGTGTCTGCATCGGATGACTGTCCAACATTCAGGGTGTTTAAAAAGATCTGCCTAAAGTAAGAGATCTTTGGGATGTGCAGAGGTACATGAAAACATTGTTTTATTCCTAAAAAAGCAACCAAAAACGTAGTAAAGAGTCAAGCCAATTTAAATAAAATATATAATATTGGTTCCTGGACCTTACATGGTCAATTTACAGAGATAGGCAAGAGATTAATGTAATAATTTATTTACATTTTACTTATGACTGCATTAAAATACTATGGCCTGATCTTATACCCGATGCAGTGAATGGGCAAAATTCCACGGTCATTCATAGATTTTGGATCAAGCCACCAAGTATGATTCACCCTATTTTTCTCAAAAGCCAGAGAATTCCAGAGCCAATACAAATTTGTTTTGGTTTGTCCTGTTATGCATAGCCAGTATGATTGCAAAGGTAAGGGCAGAAAATATTTTCCCAATTAACATTTTTCAGTGATTTTTTTAATAAAATGCATGTCTAAGATAACCTGGTTTTGCTAAAATTCCAATCAGCTTTGTCGGATGACATGCCACTAGTGAGAGGTGCCTTAATTTTATGTTCCCTGATTTTGGCTCTTTATTTTACTTTAATGTTTCAGGAAAGTGGATTATTCTCCATTCTTTTCCTTTGTTTTTTAAACAAATGTGGGATGCTAAAATACTTACATGTATTGTTTGCAGGTTTAATTTTGGAGAGTTACACAGTTTTTGCAATGTTTGGCAGGAGAACTTCAAAGTTCCTTAAGGAGCCTTTGTCAAGGATCTAGGGATCCATTGCAACCCAATGCAGTACAACTCTGCCAAGAACCTAAGGATCAGTCACATTAGAATCCATCTGTCCAGGGGACAAAAACTGGAGGAGTAAAGATCCATTTTTGAAGCATACTCATAATTTCTCAAAGTTGAGGAAGGTTCTGATCAAAGACGGACTTTATTTCCTAATAGATAAAGGAGGCAGATCCAGAGCTTGCTTGTCAGCCTAGGTCCAACCTTCTCCAAAGTTGATTTTGGGGCTGAATAGTTCTTAGATAGTT
This sequence comes from Zonotrichia leucophrys gambelii, assembly GCF_028769735.1. Taxonomy (NCBI): domain Eukaryota; kingdom Metazoa; phylum Chordata; class Aves; order Passeriformes; family Passerellidae; genus Zonotrichia; species Zonotrichia leucophrys. The sequence continues at coordinate 63,883,058 of NC_088169.1, forward strand.
CCTTAAATATCTGGGAAGAGGCTCAGTGGAGAACTCAGACTCTAGGAGTTATATGATGACATAATGTGTTATCTTTTCTTATTTCTCTGCTTATTTATAAAGCACCCATCATGATGGCTCCCCACACTTGAGTAATTATTTTAAATACACACCAGAGCTATGGCTAAAAATCCAAGTATCTTAATTTGCCCTACTGGAAAAGTTCCTGCGCCAAAGAAAAAGGCTTTCTCCACTTGAAATCTTGATTCACTCAACCTGTCATCTCCAATAAGAATTATAAAACAGGTGGACCTTGCCAGGATGCCCCCAAGTCAGTGAGTTTGAGGTTTTTCATACAAAGATGGTGAAGGCTGCTCCAGAATGGAGGACCCTAGAGGGAAAAATGCCTGCTACCAGTGCCTCCTTCCTACAGAAAGGATCTTTTTTCCCCAGATTGCACCTGTGGCAATATCACATGTAGGAGGAAGATCTCTTTATAGCCATAAGGCAAGCATACTGGCTAAACCCATCTATTCCTCTTTGACACTTTACGTTCTGTCTTATGTTCCAGTGGTTGTAAAACATTAGCCCTTTGGAGCTCTTCCACACTGGAAAATTTCATCATGATGAAACACAACCCTGAGGAATCTTGGTAACTAAGACAATGCTAAACATGCTGTTAAACATTGAACACAGACTGTAATGTTTAACATCACATCAGCTGGTTGTGGTTAAGCCCATGGGTTGACCAGCTGCCACAATGTTGAACATGACAGTATCTGCCTGCACTGATTATTTAGCAGTGTGTTAGCAGCCTTCATTCTCATGGGTTCCTTTTCTTGCATGATCTGGTTTTCTAGCACAGGCACACATTATATTGATATAACACAACTATTGCAAGATACTAGATTAACCAGACTGGAACAGTTGACATGGTACTTGTATTTATGTCAAGGACCTCGGTTCAGCTCCTGGCTGCAGCAATCACATGCAACATGTCAGTTCATCCCTTGCCTTTGTTCCTGCACACCATGTCTCTGACCCCAGGGCAGCTGGATTGTTACTGCTTTGGTCTCATGGGGGAGCAGATGCATGGCACCCTGACAAACCTTGGGCTTTTTACAGAGGTCTTATCCGAGCTTGGGAGAAAGGGGAGACAAATGCTTGAACAGTGTTTATGTACCAGCGAGATGGTGAGGAAAGAAATGACAAGCATCTGCTTTCCCTCACGTGACTGGGCATGATGTATTGATAGTAGTCTCAGCTCTGTAATGTAAAAGGATAATGCAAAGTTAACTCTAGTAATGGACCAGTTCCAGGACCATTTCAGCTCCAAGAAATATGTGACATTTGGATATCTCTTTTTATTTATTACCAGATATCAGACTCCTGCAGATATGCAGAAACAATAGATCAGTATGTGAATGGTCTGAAAATCAAGGCCAAGTTTGTGATTTTGTGCAGCATGACGCATGACAAACTCCCCACAAGACTATTGGGATGACCAGATATTTGGCTTATGAAAGAAAAAATAAATGCATTCAACAAGTGAAACCAGTGCTTTCCCTGAACATGAGGGAAAAGAAACTCAAAAACCCGAACAAATGAGACACCTGGCTTAAAGGTAGGAAATGGAAACCTAGGGAAGTATTATTAAAATAGCATATGGCCTGAGAAATGGTCAGCTCTTATTGCAGCTTTTCCAAGGGCAGAAGGGCTGTTTAGGGTCTTTCTCCTCTCTTTAGCTCTGATTTCCCAGTGTCTGAAATTTTATCTTCAGCTGCGCTATATAACATTTCAAAGCTGTTGAAACGTAATATTTTGAGATTTCTCTACACCTGTCAAATTTTATTGAAATTAATCAGTGGCTTCTGTTATAAAGCAGAAATGATGAAAATACTGAAGCCAATGTTAACTTTGTCTTTACTAAGAAACTGGGCTAAAATGAATACACTACATTTTAGTTCATGACATTTTTCTTTTTTGTACTTTTTGATACTGTGCTGGTTTTGGCTGGGATAGAATTAATTGTCTTCATAGTGGCTGGTATGAGGCTGTATTTTGGATTTGTTCTGAACACATAACTGATAATACAGAGATGTTTTTGTTTGCTGAGCAAGGATTACATATAGCCAAGGCCTTTTCTGCTTTTTGTACTGAGACACTGGTGAGGAAGTTGGGGCTGCATGAGAGGAGACACAGCTGGGACAGATGATCCAAACTGACCAAAGGGATATTCCAGACCATGCGAAATCATACTCAGTATTAGAAGAGGGGGAAGAAGAAGGAAGGGGGGACATTTGGAGTGATGGCATTTATCTGCCCAAGTCACTGCTACACGTGATGGGGCCCTGCTCTCCTGGAGATGGCTGAACACCTGCCTGCCCATGGGAAACAGTCAATTCCTTGTTGCTTGTCAATCGATTCCTTGTTTGCATGGCTTTTGCTTTCCCTGTTGAACTATCTTTATCCCAGCCCACGAGTTCTCCAGCTTTTACCCGTCTGATTCTCTCCCCAGTCCTGCTGGTGAGGCAGTGAGTGAGTGGCTGTGTGGGACTTGGCTGCTGGGTGGGGTGAAACCACAACAGACACTCTAATACATTTTTTTCTATAAATTTTATAAGAAAGAAAAAGCAGTTATAGAAGAACTGGTATGTGGATCCAAACTGAAGAAAGAAATAAAGAAAGAAAGGTAGAAGATATAAAGGGTGAATTGAAGTGGGAGTGAAAATAAAGATAGGGATATTTACTATAGGAAGGATGAAAAAGCACAAGATGGTAGAAATTCTGCATAGAGGAAAGACTGGGAGAGTGAAGAGAACATAAGCACAGCTTTCACTATGCCAAGGAAACACTATAGGTGCTACTGAGGTTTGTAGAAGCTTTCCCCTTGTCATTGGCAATTTGCAAATCCATTGCCCAGGCTGAAGGACTGATCTCACTGAAAGGGAAGGAAGAACTCTGATGCATATTTATAGTCAATGCCAATTTGCCTTATGCAGATAAGGATTAATTTCTAAACTTCATGGCCAAAGAAATCCTCATTTAACCTAAATCCCATTGCTGTGTCTAAACCAAGGTGTTCATAGCTCTTGCTGGACCCCAAAAGTTTTAAGTTTAAAGGTGCACAGGGACTAAACTGGAGTTCAAGTGAGATTAATTTGAGCCAAAGGGATCATGGTATGGTGCTGTCTGAATTTCCCTTAACCCCAGGCATCAACAGATCTAGTTCTGTATCCCTGATACCTCAGTGCTCTGAAGGAGGATGTAGGCGTTCCCCAAGAATAAAAAGTGACAACAACCACCCTCCTGCTTTCCTGCCCCCAGAGTATGTGTGAGGATGACATTATTATTTATTATCTGTTTTGCAGTAGTCCTTAGGATCCTTTACACTCCCAGTTGTACTCTGATTTTGGGAAGGGAAAAACTGCTGTGCATGAAGAGGCTGTGTCATCTCAGCTGTGCAAGAATTGCGCCCTAAACACTCAGGATTTTCTGCTTGCAAAGGCACAGGATTGTAAAAAACTCCTCTTGTCTAGCCCCAAAGTTATGCTGTCTAATGGGATAGCAGAGTAAGGAAGCAGAACTGTTGAAGGATTTACTTGCTGAGCCAAAAGATCCTCTAAGTAGTTAACGAGTGTAGCCTTGCTGCCACTGATAACCAAGTGGGACCTGCGTGGCACAGGATCATGGAAAAAAAGTGCTGGACTTGCCCTTTCTCAATTACAAGAAGCCTCTAAAGCCCCAGGTGGTGAAAGATGTCAAAGTTAAGATGCCAGTAAGAAGAGACAGCTGAAGGCAAAGTCCTTGCCCATTTTCTTGGACAAAAGTGTAGCAGAGCTACAAACCGGGTAGTCTGGTAGCACGTGCAGTAGGAGTTGTATTCTGTTCTGAAACATGAATCTGGGGTGCAGGACCATAGAAAACAGAGAGAAGGTCATGATCCTAGGGAAAAGTTTTCCTCTTCAAGCATTTGCGCGACAATGTAAACATATTATGAGTAAGAGGCTAGAGAAAGGTTAAACCAAGGGCATTTATGCCTTTATTTGTAAGCTAGGGCAAAGGCTTTTATTTGTCTCCTCCTTTTATTAGAAGGTTCATTTTAAATTTGGCCCTTGGTATTCAAAGTGCTTGCCCCTTTTTTGTTGAATGAAAACTGGAATTGTGTTGGTTTTAAAAGAATTTTCATTTAGTGACTGCTTTAAAACTAAAGCAAGCTATCACTCAAGAGCAATTTTTGTAAGTTCTCTTTTCCCACAATGGAAAGGGTTCAGGTAAATATATATCCAATCAGATGACCATTACCCAAACATTTATGCAGTTATCTTTCAGGGATATGAAAGCCAGTTGGAAACACTCAGTTTTTAAAATTTTCTATTACTATTCCAAATTTATGACTAGTGAGAACCTAATTAGATTATTCCCTCTCTTCAGGAGTTGATGAACATCCCCAGTTATCAAGATGCATGTGGGCTGACTCATCAGAGCAGGATGGCCAGATTTCTGAGGTTCATACCAAGATACACAAAGAGTCAAGAACTATCAGCTGTCTCATCTGTCAGAGGGCTGTGGGAAGGGAAGATGCAGGAGTAAGAGCTTTGCAGAGATCCCAGAGAGCCAGGCTGATCATGCAGCTGGTGCCTGGGGTTACCAGTGATGCTGGCCGGAGCTGTTCTCCTTGCCCACCTTCTCTCCTAGCTAGAGAAGCAAAAAACCTGTCAGCCTTGGTGCTGCACTTACACTCTTTGCAGGCACATATAAGCTTGAATCAAAATGCTCCTTCATCCCCCGGTGTGAACCACCATTAACAACTCAGGATATTTAATACGACAGGTTGAGAGAACCTGAGAGCTTTTTGAAGCTGGTCTATACTGAATTATTCAGCTCTAGAGTAAAGGCAAAAATACAGAATATATATAGATTGGGTCTAAGAACATAAATTTTGAGTGGGATCAGAGTGGGAAGAAGAAGGCAGTGACAATGTGCCCATAGAGCAGCCAGCCTCAGGCAGGGTCCGTGCTGGTTGATGCAGACACTGTGGTGCAGTGCCAGCTGGGATGAACTGCTTCAAGTGCCAGAGAGGCTGGTGAGGCACCAGGCTGTGCACCTCCAGAGCCACAGGGCTGTCCAGGTGATCTGCATGGCCACCAGGCTGTAAGTAGGTACAAACTTGTGGTGATGCCTTGTGATTATTGCTGAAGTCATGGCTGGCTTTTACAAGGGTCTGTTTTCTGTTTGCATACAACAGTGCAGTGCAGGCAGCAGCAAGAGAGACTATGTTCATGCCACATAGATGTATACAAATCCAGCTTCTCCCTTGACAAAGTGCAATTTGTTGTGCTGGTGAGGGAGATCACAGGCAGCAAAGTCTGCAAGAGCTACATCTAAACCCTTCATTTCCAGATGTGTGCACAAAGCAAGTTCCCACTGTTTGTCTTGATAGGTGGTTCCTGTCTGAAGTGCTAAATTTGTGCATGGATCGTGATAATGCAGGGCTGCTGCAGTCCTTCTAACTATTGCCAGATCTGCTGAAGAACAGCAGAAGATTATGCTTCCCTCTGAATTCCGTAGAGGTCTCCAAAGAGTACTTGTGTAAAGAGTCTCAGGCCCAGGAAGCCTGTAATTATCAGCTAAATAAATAACTTAATTAATACAAGCTCTGGGCTAGATCCCAGTCTGACTTGGCAGTTTTATTCTGTTCTGGGGAGGTATAAAACAGTGCCAAGGGCCGAAAGTCTAGCCTTTAGGGATTGTTCTTCTGTACAAAAGTCCAGGTGTTATTCAGAGAGGAGGACCTAGCCTTGCAGGTGAGCAAAATCCTTCAGAAACAAATAAGAACTGACAGAATGAATCTTTTTTGCCCTTCAGTTTCTCAAAAGCTCAGCTCTTTTCCTCACCCCAATCTCTCATCTTTTTTTTCATCTTTACATACCTCTAAATTTCCTGCTTTTTGGCTGGGACCAGGCATGTCAGAGCCAAATACTGTTATAGCTGTTTTTGTGTTGGTTCCAGCCCAACTGGAAGCAGGAAATACTAAAATTCTCCTGGGTAATCCTCTTCTCTGGAGACTTCCAGTCCAATTTTGCAGATTCATGAGTGTTACGTGCTTTAGGCAAAGTTCAGAGGTGCAACCAAAAGCCAAGTGCTACGGATCCATAGACTTGAGATACAGAGGGAAGGCAGTGAGTTCTGTGTGCCTGTAACATCCCTTGCTATCCGGGCACTTGCCTGCGCCAAACTGCTCCAGTTTCTTTTAGAGCTGAGTCCTAAATCATACTGTTTCTGCATACCTCTGAAACTTGGTCTGCACTTGGTCTGTATTGTGTGAGGGCTCAGGTTCCGGGGGAAGCCAGCAGAAGAGCCATATCAGGACCTGAAAATGGGGACTAGAATAAAGCAAGCAGACTGTTTGTTTGTTCCTCAGTTTGTTCCTCATATTTGTTCCTAGAGTGTTTCCCCTTTTCTGATGGTGATATTGTGCTGGATTACACCTCCCTGCCAGCAGCGCTGTGTGATGGACTTGCCCAGCAGGACACAAGTGGCTGGAGATGCTGTTGGTGCTGTACAGTGGCAGCATTGAGAATTCAGGATCCTGTCATCATATGAAGGGCCACCTGGGCAGGAAAGTCCAGCTCCTCTGCACACAAAGAACATTTGCATTCCCTGGGGTGGGGATGGGACATGAAAGCACTGCTGAGGCCTCGCTGGACCTCCCCTGCCAGACACTCTCTTCTGGGCATGGACAGTAAATTCAAACTGGTTTGTTCTGGGAAGAGCACACAGAGATGACAGTCCTGCAAAGGCAGCTCCTCTCCATTCTGAACTTCAGCTCAGATCAGCTGATGGCAAGCATGTTTAAAGCAGCTGCCACAAAACGGCACCACTATGTGATGGACATTTTTACTGACAGTGCAAAAATAAAATCCTTTTGAGAAAGGAGGAAAAAAAAAAAGAGAATAATCTGGGGAGTTGGTGGAGGAACAGGAAAGAATGAGTACTGAGTTAGCCTCATATCAATGTGATTTCTGTCACTAGTGCACAAATAATCCTAGAGGATACCCCATCCTCATTGTTTGCTCAGCAAACAGCATGGGCTTGAAAAGATTTATAGACATCATCCACTGTCAGAGAATCAGGGAGATTTGCTTCATGAGGCCTATTTCTGGGGAAAAAAATAACCTGAGCATGTGCTTCTTTGCCTGCTTTGGAGCTGATCAGAAGATATTAATTTAATAAGACTATTATTCTGTATTGTTTGCATGACATTAGCACAACATTAGTGCTCATTGAAACTGAAGACCCATTTTAAGTGGCACTGTAACCGAGCACAGTAAGAGACAGTAGTTGCTATGCTTATCAGCTGGGCAGACAAAGTGTGGTATGTTCCCTTTCCAAATGGGGAATTGATGCACATAAATAATGAAGTAATCTACCCCACAGATATCCAGTGTACAAACACAAGCATGACAGCCAGCTGCAACACTGAACCATGGTAGGAGGTTTAACAACACAGAAAACAATAGGTATTGTATACTGTAGGCTTATAAAATAGGACTGGGTAAAAAAAAGGTTCTTTTCTCTCCTGGGAATGGACAGATTTTTGTCAAACACAATTTGGCTGAAAACGGAATATGTGCTTATTGTAATATCTTTTGTTTCATAGTTCACATTTATTTTAAGGACCACTGCAAAAGCGGACACCTCACATGCAGAATATGTCTTTGGCCAAAACAAGGAATAACAATTTTCACTGAAAATTTGCTTTGGTGAAAAATTTGCAGCCAGCTCTGATGCAAAAAACCGTATGGTAGTTGTTTCTTTTCTGTTTGCTCTTGTATCCATCTCTGCAATTCTGTGTTGCTTTGGCCCTTACTCGAATACCACCTTCTGCTACTAATATAATGCTGCCAGCTCCAGCAGCTCAAGCATGAATCTTCCTAAATTTGAGCATTGGAGTGTTGTGGGAGAGGAGGAAGGGAAGAGGAGAAGGGGGAGACTAGATGGGGACAAGGGGAATTCAAATCCAAATTTTAGAAGACAGGTGTCCAGCCTCGGTTTACACATTAAAAAGGAAATTAATTTTAGCTGTTGTGGTCATGGAAAATCTAGAAAATGTGAAGCTCACAGTCTCAAATACCACACAGCCACAGACAAAGATCCTTTCTTTGTTTGTAGTGCTGGGGCCAGGTGCACCCCAGCTTGCCATGGGCATCCAGGGCAGGAGCTTCTGCCAGCATCTCTGCTCTGGTACCTGCCCCGTGGTGGGCCAGGGCCCTGATGCCAGTCCCTGCCCCTGCTTGTGCATGGCCTCAGCACACCTCCAAAACCTGCACCCCACACACCAGCCCTGGGCGGAGGAGGAGGAGGAGGGGGAAGGACCAGCTGCCTGCATCCATGAAAAACCCGTAAGGAGAACCATACAAGGACTGCGTGGGGATTTTTGTTTGGAGTAGCTCTGTTGCAGCAATGCTGGTTGCAAGCAACACACCCAGCACTTGCATTGCCACTTCTTCTTTGAGCTGTTCAGGATACTTATGTCTATAGGGTACAGGGTTGCTTGCACCCAAATACTGCCTGCTGGTTTTGTGAACCATTTTTTTTTTCTCCTTAAATTTCATTAAAGAGGTGGAAGAAATAGTGTGGAGTTGTGTCTATCAGCTATATCCATCCTAGTCTGGAACAATGCTTCTGTGAACAATCTGTGCTGACATGCCTAAAATAGTAGAAGATTGTCATGGTTTAAGCTTTTTCTCTCTCTTTTTTTTTTTTTTTATTTTTTACCCCCTGTTCTGGGTATCTGGTGCTAGACCCCACCTACAGTGCCTCTGAAAAATTTTTCCTCTGTCAAAATATGGTATAATTTAATTCTCAGGAACTAGTGACCTACTATTATGCACATTGATATCTGTGGACCAAATGCTTTGTGATTGAAATAATTTTACAAATTCTTACATGCTAAAAGGATTTTAAAATCAAAGGTAATACCAGATGTTCTGTGACATAAACACCATAAAAATATGTTCAGATCCTCTTCTCTTATTTGCCTGTTATTTTGTGTGAGAAGTATAATATGGACTAATGAAAAGGTTATGGCAAGTATTTGAGCGAAAATTCTGAACTTCAAATACAATATAAAAATGGAAATGTAAGCACAGTTTTCAGAAGGACATGTCTCCAGGGGCAGACTGGGTGGCCTTAATGGTATGAAATGCCTCATTGCACAGGGTATCCTCCTCATACAGTTATTCGGGGGACAACACACATTGTTTGTAAATTATTTCCATAGCTGAAAATGGGTTGAGAGGGTAAAAAAACCACAAAAATGTGGGGGGAAATGTTTGCAGATATAACCATATCTTTTGAAGTAAAATTAGTGTAATAATTATGGTAGCATGAAGATTTATTTGGGTGGAAAAGACCAGCCTGTATGTGTTCACAGAAATACTTCACATCTTTGTCTCTGAATTGTTTGTTTGTTTGTTTGTTTTATGCTGGTTTTATTTTTCCAGTTTGCAGAAATAAGCTGTATAAAACCCCTTCTCTCTGGGCTTTTGGGTGAGTGAAGAATACACTGCTGGTATAGGGTGTTCTTTAATGTGAGACACGAGCATGTGCTCCACTTACAATGAGCATGGTACATATCCCCTGCCTGACTGTTCCAAAGTGATTCTCAGGAAAGAGGAAAACTCCTCTTAATAATGTTCAATGTTGACCATCACTTGTTTCCTCTTAGAAATTTATTCTTTAGGATAAATAATTCCCTTATTCTTTAGAATAGAGAAATTTATTTTGGAATAGACATCTTAGGTTGTAAGTTATTCTTGATGTGAATGCCCTCCTGCAAATGTGTTAGTAAAACCTCCTTGAATGATTTTCAAAACCTTCTGCATTTGGGATTGGCATTTGATACTTGCAGCTAGAACACACGTGAGCAACCAATACAGATATGTTTAAAAATGAGTCCCACTGAACTGGCCCCATTGAAATGGCCACAAGAGCATCTGTGTATCACTTAACACAGTGGGAGCTTGGAGCATTTTTATTAAGTGTTTATCAAAACATCATACAGACCATCTGCATCATGTTGTCACCTATTCTCTATTTGTGATCAAAAAGGTGTACCTAATACCGAACATCTCATTTCTTCCTTCAATAATTTTAGGATGGCTAATATTTTGTGTTTTGTCTGACCTCAGAGAGCTGTGTTTTTGTACACTTCTTCTAATGGCCTATAGGTTTCTTAAGTCCATATGCATCAGAGGGAGATAAATACAGCCTATACTTTCTCAGCTTATTTTGTTTGTGACGGCTCTTTTAAGTACCCATAAAAAGCTTATTTATGTCCTTACTATTTTGTTTTGCAAAAGCTACCATACAAGAGCACCTTAGATTAGGAGACAGTGTGTACAACACACACACACACACACACACACACACACACAAAATCCTGTATGAACTCTGGTTACAACTAAGTTTTAAATAGCTCTTGCATCAGGGAATCCCCCAACTCTGCATTACAGTGTATTACAAAAGTAGCAAATGAGTCAGGTTTCCCAGTAAACAGGAGCTGAAAGCAGCAGCAGGGAGGAAAGGCAAAAGCCACAATGAGACTTGTTGTGACAAGACTGTCATTACCTTTCTTGTCTGTCAAGTAGGTATTAATAAAATTACCTCAGTTACTGAGTTATTGCTTAAGGGACCAGAGGTAAATCAGAGAGGCTACAACTGCTTTTCCATGCAAGCAGAGGCCTTCAAGAATTTTCTGAGCTGTTGATTCACTATAATGCTCTAGCAGGGACCTAAAGTTTCATGTGCTGTTTCATCAATAAAAAAGCTGCCACTGGGTAGTAAAGTAAAGTAAAGTATTTTCACCTGTGTGTAAGTAAAGCACAGGTGAAAAGGTATCAGCTATGACTGTTTGAGAAACTGGGCTTTTGATTGCAGAGAAACTGGGCTTTTGATTGCAACACCCCTCCCTCCCCCTAATTTTTCTATAAGAACAGAAGCCAATCCCAAAGTTGATTCATGTTTTAAACCCATGACAAGCCCAGCAACTGAGGAAAACTTATTATCATTAGGCTGGCAAGAAAGGGGAACATGGGAACTCTGTATGGTGGCTGGCAAATATTTTTTAAAATGCTGGTGGAGGAGCGTCAGGGGGAAGCAGCAAAGTGGGGTGAAGATACTTCTTGAGTGACACCTGAGACAACAACTGTGAATTACATTTGTGAAAATTTTAAATGGGAGGAGAAGAATTGGAGAGAAGGGGATGGGGGGGAGAAGGGGGAAAATCAGTAATGCTTTGAGTAATGCTTTGCTATTTCAGGTGAGAGTTTGGACATGGGAGTGGGTTACATGTACTTCAGTATTCCTGAACTGTATCTAATTTACATGTGCATTAGGTCTGCCAATCTGTCCCTTACTGCCTGCAGACCTGACCAATGGTTAGTAATCACAATGCAGCATTTCAAAACGCAGGAGTAAGGAGTTCATACTAAAAGTGAAAACAAGAACTCCTTCTTTCCTTACAGAAGTGCAGAGATTTGTACTCATTATAAAAAACTAAATTGAAGGCTTCAGACTTCAAAAGGCAAGGTATGGTTTGTGTGCAGAAACAACTTGTGTTTTGTTGAAGTTGACTTTTAAAGCAGTTTAATTAGAAAGAGGTGCTTTTTTGTCTTGTGGTCAAGCAGTTGATCTGATGAAGCGGCAGACGCTAGAGAGTGAACTGCAGCAAAGCCAGCATCAAACCACTTGCAAGCCGAAGTGAGAGCCACTGCGAGTTAAGGAAATTGTTTTGAAACTCACCGGTGGTCAGTCAAGCGGTGCATGCCGCATGAGCGATGCCCATGCCCCCTGCCCGCCCGCAGCGGCTCCGCGGGGCGCGCTGGGCTCGGCGCTGCCGCCGCTGCCGGTGCTGCCCTCGCACTGGGGAGCGGCGACAGCAGCAGCGACCGCCGGGCTCCCCTCGCGGGGGCTGAGCTCGGAGCTCTGCCAGCAAAGTGAGCAAGGCTCTCATTTTAAATAAATTGGCTGCAAATCCCACTTATTTCTGATCCTCGCTTTCTCGTAATATTTTGCGCGTCTGCTCAGGATCTGAGGTTTCAACAGAAAGTGGTGCTGTGGGGGAGGTTTCTTCATTTATCAGCCTATTTTACAATCTTCTGCTTCGATTCCGAGGCAGACAGATTGATGGAATAACTACGGTATGGTGGTGCCACAGTTGCAGAAGTGTGTGATCTGTTAGAGTTTGGTGTGGTTTTGTTTTCACACACTGGCTATTTTTTTGTTGAAGTAACTCTCTTTTTCCTAATACCTCCAGCCACAAAGTAGTTTCATCTCAGCAGATGTCTTAAGCATAGTTCAGCTGCATCAGCAGATATTCCAGGATTGGTATTGCTCCCCTGTGACTCTCAACAGGGATTTTTTAGGTTTTTTTTTTATTTAAGTGCTGGCAACATGGTTTATTTATAACAAGGAACATATTTCTAGAACATTTCTATATCCATATCTATTTCTTCAATCTTTATCTCAGTAAATAGAACTTAGTGTTCACATTTAGATTTTTCTTTTTCTCCTCCTCCCTGTACTTTCTGCTCTTCAAACAGCAGAGTGGATAAGAAATGCTTGGTCAAAGAGCTGTTTGACCGGTGCTAAAGTCTAGAGCAGACTCAGCGGCACTGGACAAACATTTTCTTTACAGCATTAGTTCTTTCACCTACAAGATATATCAAGCTAAATGTTCGTAACGCTGCTTTTTTCCCTCATGTGTGTTTCAATCTTTCTGACATCTGGAAAAAGTGTTTTTTGACTTGGTCCTTCCTGCATAACTTCTGTTTAAACTCGATTCACAAAAAAGATATAGTGTTTTCCTAGGGTCTGGGTGATTAAGATCATTTCTCCTTTTGCCTGGCAGTGCTACAACTCTTTGGTAGAAGGAGCCCCAAAAGAACTACTCTGGGAATTGTCACATTTTATGATGTATGAGCTTCTTTTTCTTTTTAATTTTACCACAAGAAAAGAAGGAGCAGTCTCCCATCTGCACAGATCTCCTCAGCCGTGCTGAAGGTTGAGACTCAGAGCTGCTTAACCATTAAAAAGAAAGACCAAAATCCTGCAGAGTCCTCTCAGGCAAAGCTCCTGTCTCCTTTCGTAGGTGCTCCGCTTGATGAAATATGGAAGATCAAATGCTTAACAGCTGAATGAACAGGCTTTGCTGGGCCTCCACTGCATGGACTAGGGCTGGAACGGGGTCTTTTTCCCAAAACTGGGACTAGAGCACTACTAATGCAATGACAGGGGTGTGGTGACAGCTGTCACATTTTTGTCTCCTGTTAATGGGAGAGCTTTTTTTTCAAATTTTGTGATTCTCACATTTGCAGACCTGCTGGCTGGGTCCCTTCCCCATTTCCTCCAGAGGCCAGACCCGAGCAGAAGCACAGCAAAGGTCAGTCGGTTCTGTGTTCCCAAAAGATTAACTAGCCTTCACTTTAGGCTCAGGTCCAGAAGAGACGTTTACATCACTGATCAGGGAGCTAAGGTAGGACCTTTATACTGGAACTTTCCACTGGCACAAAATGACCAGGATGAAAGCCTTCCAGCTGCTCCACCTTAACCATAGACAAAGGGGAAGAAGATGAAGCCAAATGAAATTTGTCTGTGAGATAATTTGTCTTGGAGATGAGGTACAGTGGGATCCTGCCTACTTAGAGCTGCTGAATGTGGCTCTGTATTTCCAGCCCCTTAGGCAGTGGGAAAGGGATTGCCCATAGCGCTGAACTGTTAGCAGAGTCCTGGGCATGGGTTTGGCCTTGGTCAGCTTTCTGTGTCTGGCTGGTAGGCCCAGAATTAGTGCAGGAGAGGAGAACTCCAAAAAAACAACTTGGTAGTGGCTACCCAGTTTTGGAGAGTAAGTGAAGTGGGCTGTTTGCATCTTGCTACCCTCAGGGACAGGGACTAGAGCTCAGCATGTTTAATTTACTACTGTATTTACCCGTATAGACTTCAGTGCTCCTTACTATTTCTGTTATGGATGTAGAAAACCATGAAGGAACAAACGTTCCAGAAGCCTGCTTTAAGCTCTTCCTCCCTATCCCTTGCTTGAAGGAATACTCCCTTACTGTGTTCATCTGAAGGTGGGACTGTTTTAAAATGCTAGTAAAAAGCATGAAGTTCTTCTCTTCCCACCCTCAGCACTAGATCCTCTCATGATTAATAAAACCATTTAAAGAACATTTTCCATTTCTTTTTTTCCATCTGCCCTACTTTGCCCTGACCTCAAATTAGTTAAATGAAACGGTGAACTTCCTGAATCTACCTTTTCTTTCCATGCTATTGATGCCTCAGGTTTTAGCTTTTATATTTTTCAGATTCTGTACTGCTTTGGTGTGTACTTCGGAGCTTCAAATTAGGGGATAGCAAGCAGTCTTCACAGAGTAGGCAGACAAAACAATTCCTTTTCTAGTTGGCAGCCAAGGATAAATGATCCAAACTTCAGGCACAAGAGCATGAAAAACAGTGGACCAAAGAGAGAAAAACAAGAAGGATATGACTTCATAAGCTAAAGCTATAATTGGACAATTAACTTCAATATGTTAATGAACAAGAATTATAAAACTACGAGACCCCGTGACCTGTCATCCATTTTGTCACCATTTTGGGTTCATCTTGGGTGTGGTCCTGGCTGGGCTCTTGTGCTACCCAAGGTGTGTCCATTGAGGCCTTCTTGTAAATATCTACTTTATTCTTTAGCTCCATCTAGTCTCTGTTCTAGGTCAGCCTTCACAAGGCATCACTATAATCCCAGGCTCAGTTTTGTCAGACTTAGAACTTTGTTATAAGGATTAACTGTCCATATCCATTTGTGCTTTTAAACCATCCCATAGCAGTCCTGCTTTGCAGCCCTTGTCATTCATAACTGTCTTGTATTTTCACAGAGGCACCACTGCAGATAGTACAAATGAAAAGAAGAAAGAACTGCTCCTCCCTGTTTTTCATAGACAAAACATGGTCTGAACATTCAGCTGCAAAAATCTTCAGAGCAGAGCTGTTTTCATTCCTGACAGTGTTACTTCTGCAGTGCAGAAGCAATCAAAACTCTTTCCTTCATGCACAGTTATATAATACCTGAGACACACCTGTTTGTAAATAGTACTGAAATGTACGATAATTTGTTCACCTTTGTAATATTCTTGTGGCCACAGGGAAGGTTTGTTGGGTGAAAGGTGTGTTACATGATGCCTTCACTGGTGATTTTCATTATGGACATGTGGGCTGTGCTTGGGCTGTCAGCACACAGCTCCTGCCCTGGTTCTATTGTGACTCTTCTGGGAGGATCAAATAGCCTTTAGGCCTTTCCAGCCTGATATGGTGACTTCAGGGACACATGAGGAACCTAGAAGCCGCCAGCACTGCAGGTAGAGACAGCACTGTCAACCCTGCCTGGAGATGAAGTGCCTCCCAGCAAGCAATGCTGGGATTTCTGCAGCCTGGCAGGGTGATGGGAGCTCCTGGATGCCTCAGCTTCAGACCTTCAGGCTATTTGGTGTCATGGTGCAGGTGGGGCCATTTGGAACCATGATCATGGTGTTTACCAGATTGAAGGTGGGAGACACTTAGCAATGGTGAAAACTGAGCTGGAGGTGGCAGCAGACCCTTATCAAGAAAAAGGAGGCTCATGGTTCCAAACTGGGTTTTTTTAGATTTTCTGTTTACAAAGCGTCCAAGGTGCCTTTTCTCAATAGAAGCACTATTGTTTCAAATCACTTTCCTCTGTCTTGATTATATAGGTCTGACATCCAAAGCCATGTTTATGCCAACCTATGCACATAAAGCTTCCTCTGATCCTATTAAACTCTCTCTGGAATCTCAGAGTTTCTATATTCAGCCTCCTCCCCCTTTGGCACTTTGTAGTACCCTCAGCCTGTTGAGCTTTGGGGCAGATCACCATCTCAACCTTATCACATAAGTCCATCGGAGAACCAGTCCACTTTCCCCACTCTTCAGAAATCAGGGAGCCAAATTTGTGAGGTTAATATTTCACCAAGTACTGGTAGAATTGCCACCTACCTTGTAACTCAAGCAGAGTTTATACTTCAATTAAGATGTCTGTGTAATTTTACGTGTTGAAAATGGCAGACTCGTTCCCCCATTTCTAAATTTGTTCATGTTTTCTCCAACTTTTAAAACTCTTTTCCCACTTAATATGTTCAGGTGTGTATGTTGTGGAAGAGGGGAATTTTAACAGTGACCTGTTACACTGGAGTAACAGACAGTTTCAGCAGGCTGAATGATACTGCATTTTCATCCTTTCCCCCTAGCATCATTTCAAAGATGTGGATTTAATTTTAAAAATATATTTAGCAGCAAAATCCAGACTAATTAAACATGGCTCAGGTGTCTAT
Organism: Zonotrichia leucophrys gambelii; assembly: GCF_028769735.1. Classification (NCBI taxonomy): domain Eukaryota; kingdom Metazoa; phylum Chordata; class Aves; order Passeriformes; family Passerellidae; genus Zonotrichia; species Zonotrichia leucophrys. The sequence continues at coordinate 63,899,440 of NC_088169.1, forward strand.
CTAGGATCACAACTGAAGTTGCTTTTTATTTAACTGAGAAGGCTGTAAAGCACAATAGACATTTGCAGAAAAAGTTGCATAGAAAAATTATTGACATGATAATTAAAAAAAGAATTCCTAATTAGCAATATTGAACTTTTTTTTTTTGTTTGTTTTACTGACAAAACAAGGTTCCAGAAGTCATGTGGAAAATGTTTTTTTATTTGAAGATCTTCTGGCAAAAAAACACATATACTGCTCTCAGTTCAGCCTAATTTCTTAGGAGACCAGCTGTCCTAGAGAGTATCCACACCCTGGTGTAATTTGCTCAGTTGCTTCTAGAAAGCTGCAAGTGAGCCATGGTGATGGCTGAGTGCTGGAGCCTTACCTCAGGCAGCTGCTGAGGTTTGTTGATAAGTGGTGATGCCCTGGAAGAAGATATTTCAGGAGAGGGCAAGAAAACAGATGATGCCAGATCTTACCACCACCTTGATAAGCTTTAGGTGAATTATATATGTGATGCCCCAAACTCTCTCTCTCAGCAGGTTCCTTGTAGGGCCATCTCCGATTTGGTCCCAGAGAGCCTCTGGATGCTGGCAGAACCAACAGTCTTTGGGCTGCATCATGTTCCTAGCTGTCAGAGAAGTATTTTTCATGGTTACCTGAAGGGTGTGGTTGCAGATTCATGCTCCCTGCCCAGAGAACATGAGACAGAAACATGCTCACCATCAGCAGTCCTTTCCTCAGTTAAAAAATCCCCAGCAGGAAAACTTCAGTGTCTTTACATATTAGGTTGTGAGTGAGGTTCTACGACTAAGGAGTAGGTGAGCTGGGTACCACCCTCATCAGCCTGAGGGCATTCAAACCCACATTCACTACTGAACTGGGAAGTACCTTGAGTCACACCTGCGAAAATAAGGTTGTGTGGGAGGGTTCTTCCAACCTTTCCCACTGAACCGGTGTTATGGTGTCACATAGAACGTGGAGATCATGCGCCTTGAATGAAAACCAAGATGGGAGATGATTCAGGCTTCTCAAGGCCAGGCTATTCATCAGGCTGGTGAGGTGCACCCCAGGGCTGGTCTGCTTTCCAAGTGAATGCACAGTCACTAGGATACTCTTAAAAAGTTACTTCCCCTATAAAATATTGAGATTATTAAAAGAGTGACACTAGGCTTGCTTTCCAAGGTGACTTTGGCAGATCCCATGGAGCCCTGCTAGTGTTAAGTAGCTGGAGGCACTTTCTGCATTTGGTGCAGAAATCTCAAAGCTATGTGTAATTCCAAACACATTGCTGTGGGTCGTGGTTCCCACAGTGGATGACAGTGGAAGGCAAAGTTTGGGGTTTTCAGGAGTATTTTTAGATTATTTTTCTGAAGCTACAAAAAATCTCTGCCCTAGCTAAACTAATCTGAGTCAGGGGTTCTGTTCTGGTGACCAAGATCCCTGAAGACCCATCTTGGACTCAGTGTGGCTGTCAAAGTGTGCCTTTGAGCAGCTGTGTGAATCCCAGTGCTGAAGGCAATGTACCATGCCATCCACTTTGCTTAGCCAGACAAGTGTCCAGCATTGTCACTGCCTGGTAACTAATGCCTACAGTTTTAACTTTACACAATGCAGTGCAATGTGTTTGGCTCCACATTTTGAAAAGGGTCTGCCCTTTGTCTCTCTTTATCTGTATTATCTGACATTGAGTTATGAGCTGCTAATGACCCAGAGATAATGAAAGTCATGTCTCAGAAAGCTCACAGTTTGAAACACTGATGGAAGAAGACAGGAGAACCACTCAAGAAATCCAGTGGGAAGAATAATCTGTGCCTTTGAGCATTATATATGTTTTAATTACTGTTTGTTTGGCACTCTGGTGGAGAATATAGAAGAAAAAAGCTTTTAGAAGAGTTTTCAATGGGTTGATGGCAGCGGTTTGATTTTCTTAGCTGAATTCCCCTTCCCTCAGTTTTCCATCTCAGAGTACTGGCACTTTGATAAGTGTTGATGGAAAACACTGTCTTTTATGCTTAATGTGGGTGTGAGTAGAGGGGAGAGTATATTGAAAGTTCTGCATGCAAGTGCCAGAAATGCCTGTGGTTCCCACACTCGAAGGAGCAGAACAACTGCTCCTCCCAGGAGGCCCAGCATGGTCAGAAGGTGCAAAGCAAAGGCAAGGTGGGCTGTAGCCCAAGCTTCTATCTCCTCCCTAATTCTGACTAATTTGGAAAGCCAAGCAAGGTCATGTAAATTAGGAGCTTAGTGCCCTGGCATTGGCTTCTGAGGACATTTCTGTGAGGTATTGTTACAGTAGTTTTGCAGATTTTGCTTAGGCCAGTCTCCTGTTGGAGCCTGTTGGGCACTTTTTCTCCTCAGCTGTAATGATTTCTGTCTAAATTATTCAAGATTTACACTGGTATGATCTGGATGAAAATATGGTGCGAGTATCCTGCAGATATGCCAAGAAAGGAGGCAGTTGTATGTGAACACATTCATTATGCATATTACCCCAGAGAGGCAAGCCACTGTCTCCGCTTGCCACTTCAAAGGGGTAGAGTGGGTCTGTTAAGAGAAAAATAAAATCCACAAGATGCCTTGAGGGAGAATAGTTGAGATTTTGTTGATTTGTATAGACAGCAATGGAGACAGAAAACTCACACTTGATTTTAAGTTTATATGGCGCCCTTTTCTCAAGTACACTGTTGTATCCGAGTCTGAAATCTTCAGCTAAAACACTCTGCAGCCCAGCAATGAGGCTCCATGGTCTTCACAATATGCCTTTGCTTTTGTTTTTATAAGTCAAGAATATGCAGCTGATGAAAGACTGTCACAGATTCCCTGCAGAGCACTCGCAGTCTGAATCTCTCTCTCATGCCACCAGAATGAATCAGTCTGCAGACAGCCCTTTTTAGCAAAGATGCTTTATTACTAGGGCTGTAGCTCCAACTAGAATAAGGAAACTCATTACTTTTGGAAAATTATTCTGATGTTTGAAGTTCTTTTACAGCCCCAAACTGGAGAAACTGCAAAGCTCCACATTTCTTTTTTAATGAGAATGAACTCAATAGATCTCTTTAATTAGACAGAGGTGGAAATGTATTAGTTACTAGAGGACAACTCTCCATCTTCAAGTAACGGTACAGATGGACTGACCCAAGCTCCCAGTGGTAATAAAGCATCCTGGCATGTTGACTAACAGCCTTAGCTCCTGCTGGGATGAAAAGAATATGTGGATATTTCCAAACCTTCATGATCATGAAGTACCACGAACAGGAAAGAAAGGCTGGAGACCTTTGGAATGCTTATTTTCTGACTATGCACAATGTTTCTATAGAATCTTACTGATTTGCACATGAAAAATAATTGCCTGTTCCATTTTCCTCTCTGCTTCTACACCATCCTCATTTTAGTAGCAGCTGTCTAAAGGATGGAGGCAGTAGACAATTTTAGAACATTGTTACTTCCATTTTGAGTGGTTTAACTCTTAGGCATTATTTGCTGAGTCCAGGACTTTGTGAGAAGCATGGTTGCTAAAAATCATGCTGAAACTGAAGCAGAGGAAGGTGATAACCAGAACAGACTGATTTTTAAGTGGGATTGTAAATTGACTTACTCAACTGCTGTGTCTTTCTGCTGTTATCTTTATCACCTGTTGTTATTCACCCATCTGTTACAAATGCTTAAATAAATATAATGGAGGAAAACACTGGACATCACAAATATTGACTAGAATTCAAAGTTGGTGGGAATAGTTGCAATGCCTATGGCTTGAATGCACAACAAGCAATCATTCAGAATAGAAGGAAAAGCCTGAGCACAGAAGAGCTGTTCTGGAGCTGAACGGTAATTATTGACAGCAGGACTTGCAAAACCATTGAAACTTTTTGCTAGCAGAAGATTGTGCATCTGTGAGTTGAATTCATGTTTTTCTTCCTCTAAACATTGCAAGAAGCTTCAGAAAGACCCTAGGTAATTCTCAGACCTGATAATTTTTATTTTTAGATTTGATAGGTAAAGAGCAGCTAAAGAAAGTCTCCTTCCATTGGCTAAGGTGAGTAATACTCAGAGCAGTATTACTTCAGAGAAGGGGAGTAATACTAACTGCAACTCCCAGATTTTCTCTATCAACTTGAATGTCCATTACTTCACTGTTTTGAGCAGCTACATGAAAATTGCACAACAGGAAGCATTTTAAATTGTGTGAGCAAATCTCTACCTCCTACTAAGGTGGCACATTTTCACGTGCTTGCAGGGTATCAGTGTATATTTACTCTTAAGAGTGAAGTCGGTGGGTATGTCAGTTCCTTTCCTCACTGTTATAATTTCAATCCACAAGCCAATTTCATTAAGATTTAATGGAGGGTTAATTCTCCAATATACAAAATTTCTGGTAAAAATCTGTGAGATGTATGGTGAAAGAGCATGAGGATCCAGAGTTACCTGACTTTCACCATGTCCTGTCTTGTCCATCCAAAAGAAAACTGTGGCAGAATTCATCACAGGGCACCTGAAGCACTCTTGTGGACTCTGTTGTGGAAAAGTGTTGGACTTCTGACTGACTGGTTGAACAACCAGTAAGGGCTGTCCTGGCCAGTCAAACAGTGTTCATGTGGCCCTGGTCCCTACAAAGGTCTTGATGTCTCTTGGCCCACCAGCAAGCTACACAAAGTTGATAAAATATCTGCCTAGGAGAAGAACAAATGGAAAGGGCATCAGGATGTTGTGGAGGGGGCTGAAGAGCCCTGCAGTGAGGAGAAATGAGGGAAATGAGGTTTTTGTGGTGGGGCTGTAGGTGAAACAAGGATGAGTTCATTGTGATTTGTTTGAAGGTGCAGTCAACCATGAAGCATAAATCCTGCGGAAATCATAATTAATTAGCGATGAAGCTGTTAGATTTACTTGTTGATAGTGTGTTGCATTGTTCTGCTTAATTCCCTTTGCCACATCGGGAAAGTGCTCTTCTTTTCAGACCAAGCTGTATGAAAGGTCATATTTTTGACCCAAAAAGGTTTACTTAACGGTTTTAAATGATGGATTGCACTGTATCTTAACTTAATGACAGTGGCATTTGAAAAATGTGGTGGTGATGTATGAATGAGAAAAACAAGGCTTAGATCCTGGTCTCATGCCCGATTTGTGTTAGTCAGGCTCTGCTGTATTCTGTTTTGTTTAACTCTGTGCATAGGACCCATCAACACTGTTCTCAGAGCACCTGACTTCTGCAGTCATGTTGAACACTTCATTTGCCTAACTCTGATCTAATAGTAGAAAAAATCAGTGATTTGATTTAAATTGACAGAGATGGTGCAATATATTTAATGTGGTGATGTCAGAATCAGGTTCAGAAGATTTATCTGGCTGGTGTGTTCGTACAATAACTGGAAGAAGTGCTCACTATAAAACAATAGGCTCTTATATTTTCTTTTCTTTCTTTTACTTGAAGTTTTTACATCTGGATCTGAAGAATTGTAACCTTGTGGGAGGAACTGTCGTCTTCTGGCCTCCATTCATCGCCAAGGCAGGAGCAATGCTGGTAGCTGATGTGAGCTTCTCTAGAGCTCTGTAAATTGTGGTGAAGATTGACCTCTCATGGATTAGGAGGAAAATTCAGTGCAACCTGGCTTTCTGAGCTGGCATTTTTACTTAGGACCAGTGAGCAACCTGCTGAAAGAGCAAACAGGTCCTTTTTTACCCTGCACTTACTTTTTGAAACATGTCAGGTATGGAAACCCTTCCTGGCAGAACCTCAGCCATCCTAACCATCCCCTTCTAGCTTTAGATCTGGTGGTTCTTTCACTTATAAAATTGTGCAGTTCTGAGCTTTGTAGGTTGCAGCTCTGGGTATTTGTGGCAGGGATCATCCACTATGCTTCACACTCACTCAGCTGTCATGTTGCAACCAATGCTTTCATTTTAACTTTGAGAAAGTTAGCTGTCCTGTTTGGAAAAAAATCCCAACCAATTAACCAACCAAAAACCTGAAAGCTTGATGAAAGCTCATAAATCAGTTCTTTAAAGCCAATTTTGAGGTGATAGGAGAGAAAAACACATGAAACTTTCTAAAAGAGTAAGTGAAGGAGAAAGAATTAAAACTAATTGCAGGGTGTCCTGTCACTTTTAGATAGGTACATTTGCCATATTAAGTTGAGGGAAGTTTTGACAGCAAAAGATAGGACCAAGCTTTCTTCTATCTTCTGGCTGTAAACAGGTAACCCTGACTTTATCATGTGGTGTGGAGTGCCCAGCGGCCTGTAGAAAGTATTGTTTTGTGCTGTCATTTGCCTGAGAGCTGTTCTCCTGCCCTGACAAAAACTATGCTTGTGCAGTGTTCTGGTTTATAAACAGGATGCTCTATTTCATGTATTAAATGGGAAATGACTTACCATGAGAGTTTCATTAAAGTAGTTGAAAAGTCCAAGAATTGCGTGCATGGAATTTATTTTTCTTTGCTGTCAAAGACCCTTTGGCTTGGGTTTTTTCTCAAATAGGAGAACAACTGTGCAGATAAATGACTTTGGTGTCTGCCTCAAACAGTTCATGTGATGTGAGATGTTTGGAGACTTATTTTTTTTCATGCCAAGTTGATGCAGGAACACTACAAAATAGTTTATGTAGCATTTGGGCTGATATAGAGCCAGGTGGCTTGTCCAAAGGCCTGAATGTTTGCAGCCAACCCAAAAAACACATCTGTCGGTCACCAAAATGCATCCTGTCTTGCTGTATAGCTGTTGGATACTGCTATACAGTCTGTACTGCTATACAGGTCTGTACTGAGAATTTGCACGAGTGAGTAGTGATGACAGTGCTGGCATTAGGCTCCTTCTAAGTATGCAGCAGTCCTAGAATGTGTGTTCACCACAGCTCCCCACGGTGTGCCACGTGCCGTGTATTTCCCACACCAAACTCACATTAGCTCATGAAGGGATAACCACAGGGGTGCTTGGGGCTGGAAGAAATGAGCTCCGCCCCAGGGTATTGCCATGAGCTTCTGGCAGTCAATAATGGGCACTGCCTGGTCAATTTGATATCATGAGTGTCACCAAGAGAAACTAGCAGAGGAGTTTAATATTTTCTAATTGATTGATTAAGATTGCTTGGACAAAACCCATTTAAAATCATAGGAGTTTTTTTCAGAACTGGGTTTTCAAATACTGTTTATTGTCGGAGAGCTGTCTCAAAGTAGCTATAATTAAAACGTGTAACTGTAGCCTGCATAGTTTTTAAGAATAGCACAGCAAATTATACCCTTGTCTCTATATGGATTATACCTAATTGTTGAATTTCAGATATGTGACTGGGAATAAAATGTGCCTTTTAGCTTTCTTTTAAGACAGTAAAAAACTGGATTGCAATTCATTTCATTCTTCTGTTATGCTCATCTCTGTAGTACTTGAGTGTCTTGTGCTGTTACTATCAAAGTAATCTCTGTTGCATGTTTGCTATTTCAGTTTCTTAGGGAGAGAAACAAGCATGAAGAAAAGTTTTGAGTTTCAACTGCATGAAATGTGAGAGTGTTTTTACAGATGCACGTGCACACAACCAATCTGATATATTTAAGTTATTTTACTTAATGCTCACAACATGTCATTGGAAGTAGAGATGTGTGGTTCAGTTCAACCAACTGATACTCTGAAAATTTGTTTCAGGTTCTCTTATACTTCAAACTCAGTCATCTTACATGGGAGTGTAGCCAAGAGGTCTCATTGCTACATGATGTACTATGAAATCAACACACAGTACAGACTAAACTAAAACTGGTGTTAGATAAACAGATCCAAGCATGGAGTAAGTCTGGATGACCTGAATGGATGTGTCATATAGTGCTATGAGTTATTGATGACCTTTCATAATTCACAAGTGGCTCAGGTTCCCTCCACCACTTCTGAGATATGAGATCATTAAAAATGTGTGCAAATAAATAACATATCTTGAGTCAGCTCATTGTATTTCTCATTGCTTTCCCTTTCCCTCCATGTATGGTATGTATTCATATCCTATTTATTTCAGAAACAGTGAAATTCCTACCAGCAGCCATTGGGAAGAGAGTTATATAGAATAGTTATATCATTGGAGAGCTATATTTCATAACTCTGAGGTTATAGCCATAAAATATAGCCATTTAATGTGTTAAGAAAAACTTCTGCAGTTATTTAAACCAATAGGACTATTGTATTTAAATAAACTAAACTTTACAGTTTGGTCGCATCCACTGGATCAAATTTTACCCTGACTTATAAACTGAACTCTTTGAAAATCACAAATGGCATCATCAGTCTCTACAAAACCGACTCAGCAAATCCTCTGGGTATGGTGGAAACACATCAGGGATGATTTGGTCTAGCAGCTAAGGTCTTTTGACCCTAAATGTGCTGTAGCCTCAGTTATTGTTTGCCAAGTCCTCTTTCTTTTAACTTGGAGTAGTACAACTCTCTCAGCCAAAAGTGAAAAGGATCCCAAGTCCATTGAATTTAAATTTTTCCATTGAATTCAGTAGGCTTTGGATCAGCTCCTAAGAGCAGCTGCCATCTTGGAGAAAATCTATGTGAAAATTTTCCTTGATTTCACTATTAATGATCTATGTCTTGAGAGTATTTCATTTTTATATTTTTCCTATACAGTATTTAAATGCAAGTTTTCATTCCTCATTGTTCATGCATCTTTTGCAGTCAGTTCCCATCAGCAGCTTTCTTACTGAGCTAATAAGAAAAATATTGCAGTTTGTAATCTCTTCTTTCATCTTTGTGTTTATTATGTTTTGAGAATGTATGCAGATCCATGGGTCAGTCATGCCTGTGAAAAAAGTTTTGTCATATTGCTCAAGGTTCCTGCTTGTAGCCACGTAGCCCTTTATTTCAATTTCTGATGGGCACCACCTGGAGAATGCTGTACTAATTGAGCCAATAGCACATGCCTGTGGGGGAAGGAAACTGAAGCCTTATAATCTTTGTTTTGATGCATGTATGGTCATGTCCTGATTGTTCTTTGGTTATTTCAGCACATGGCAGCAATCCAGTTATAGTGGTGTTGCTAATGAGGCTGGTGCCAGTTTAGGACACCTCTGCATTAACCTGATGCCTGTATCCACAAAGTTAGGTTTCCAAACTGCAGAACCCTTATATTACAGTATAAGTGCATAAAGCTTGCTCTATTTGTTTTTTCTGATATTATTTGAAGTGAGGTTGTGCAATTAGTCAATTAAAGGAAAACTACCAGCATGGTAAGAATACATACCTAAGTGATCCTTGTTGTATGATCAGAGAGTCATAAAGTGGTTTGGGTTGGGAGGGACACTAAAGTTCACCTAGTTCCAGCCCCACTGCCATGGGCAGGTACACCTTCTGCTACATCAGGTTGCTCAAAGCCCCTTCCAGCCTGGCCTATGGTCCTTCCTTCTAGGTCTGAATATGAACATTTTGCTGCCTCCACTGAACATCTTGCTGGGAAGCTTTTTTTCAGTGAAAGGCCATTTTCATAGTCCAAAGCATTCAGGGTGAGGAAGGCCAGAAGTAGAGTTATTGCTAGTTTCTGTACAGCCCAGCACATTTTGCACAACTAGCATGCTTTCCTGCAACGTGTGAGGGATTACTTAATTTACATTAAGACAGCTGTACTGTGGAAATTCTTGGAGGAAGAATTTGGATGATGGAGAAGACAGAGAGGAAAACAAAAACCAACAAAGTGTTTGAATTCCAGCTTGGAGGGCATAGAGGATCTGGATGATGGTCCCTTCTCTGTAATGAAGCAATGCTGGCATTTGTAGAAACTATACAAGATTATAGCTGAGGTAATTGATATCTATGCAATCACTAAAGATTCATTTTCCACATTTCCCAAAGTGATCAGAAAACCTGATACTTCCCAAAATTGCCACTGAAGTCACTGCTGCTGTTAGATTACACTGGCTGCATTCTTCAAATTGAAGTGCCCTCACTTTAAATATGATGTTTTAGGACTTCCCAAAACATGAGTCATTACTTCACAGACACTTTTAAAAAAGTGTTGCCTCTGTGTTAGCAGATGCCCGTCTTTCTGCTAAATAAACCAAAGATTCAGTTAACTGTACTAACAGTGCTGAGTAAATCACCCTTTGGCCCCTGAGTGCAGCTACCTTTCCACTATAGCCATGAAGTAATTGATGGAGTACCACTGAAAAGCTTACATTCTTGCTGTTTGGCAAAATCAGAAAAAGTGTATTATTTCTTAATGGACTTAGGAGAGATGAGTAATTTAAATCTGGTAAACATATGAGAGCAGCAGTCACCTTTTCCTTGCATAGTAGAGGAAAACATTGCTTTACAAACTCATCTAAATATCCTCCTACATGAAATGAAAAAATGTTTCTAATCCATCTAAAACCGTAACAAATTGTTTTATTCAAGCTAACCAGGTGTGGTACAACCCAGAGGGGTCCTGGTCAAACTTTCACCAGCCGAAATCAGACCAGAGTTTTTCCATTGACTCTAATGGGGTTTTTTGTTTTGCTCGGTGCTGAGAAGAGAAGAGAAGAGAAGAGAAGAGAAGAGAAGAGAAGAGAAGAGAAGAGAAGAGAAGAGAAGAGAAGAGCTCAGAGAAGACCTTATCAGTGTGTATAAATACTTGAAGGGTAAAGAGGACACATCCAGGCTCTTTCTAGTGGTGCCTGGAGGCAGCACCAGAGGCTATGGGCCCAAACTAAAACACAGAAGGTTCTCTCTCTTTCTGAATATCAGAAAACAGGTTTGCTTTACTCTGAGGGTAGCCAATCACTGGCACAGGTTGTGCAGGGAGGTTGTGGGTTGTTTCTCCTTGGAGGTAGCAAGAAGCTGACTGGACATGGTCCTGGCCAGCCTGCTGTAGGTGGCCCTTCTTTACCAGGGGGTCGGACCAGGTGAGCTCCAAAGTTCCTTCCAATCTCAACCATTGTATGATTCTGTAATGAGCGGAAGAGAATTAAGACTGCAGCTGAGAAGAGCACATGTAGCCTCAACAAGAGATTGTTACATTGATTGTGGCTTCAAATCGCAATGGGACAGGTAATAAAATACACCACAGGGGGAAGAGTAAGGAAACCTAGCCAAGACTACTCAGAAACTGATGTATTCAGTAAGTGGTTTTTATTGGTATCAGTGTGGAATAAGTGTAAATTGGGTGAACTTGTGTGTGTCCTGTGAATTGGGCTTTGAGGTTAAAGAAAATGAAAGCTTTCACTCTTTTTTTTTCTTTCTGAGAAGAAATTATTCACTTCTATACCCATAAGGTAAATAAAATCCTCATCCTAACTTTGAAAGAATGCAAGATTAAAACCTGGGAAACAATCCGCTATTAATTGTGAACAGGCACACAATTAGTGACAATTCGATATCAAGGCAATGAATACCTTTATAAAGTGATTCTCTAAAAAATTAGGTGCTGCTAATTTTTCAGAATTCCATCATATGGTTACTTTAAGGTTATGACAAAAAGGTTAAGAAATATGAGCTAGGTCTTAGCAAGCCCTTTGGCTTACCAGACAATGAGCAGTTACTTTTTGAAAACCTGAAAGCACTTAGAAATGACTGGAATAAGAAGAGCACTAGCAATCCTCAAAAAAGAGAATATTGTTAGTAATTACCATTTTTAAAGTACTTTAATCCAAAATGCAACCTCTGATAAGGAAAATAATCTATGAACATCTAGAAGACAGTAAAATTATGATCAATAACCTGCACTGTTTTGTCAAGACTAAATGTTGCCAGACAAACCATTTTATAGCCTAGACTAATTAATGGAAGAAGAAAATGAGGTAAATGTTATACTGAAGGTCAGAGTCTCGACTGGAGAGAGGAAACATAACCATATTGACTTCATCATACTTATTAAAGCAAGCTGAAGAACAGCATTTATACTTCAGAACTGCATTTCTCTAAGTCTCATAAATTTTCATCCAAAAAAATTAAATCAAAATTTTAAAAAACATTTCACATAACATGAAATCTGGGTAAAAGTCCACAAAACAGAGCAATTTGGAATGCCTTTAGGTGTTGCAAAGATTGTTTCTAGTGTGTCTTAATTACTGTCTTATTTAATAATCCAGGAAAGGTCCAAATTTTATTAATGCAGCCTGGTACACGCTGTAAGCATTTTGAAAAAAAAAGAAGAATGAAAACTATACACCAAGTTAGGGAGAAAAGCTGGGTTATAATACAAATGTGATATTTTAAAGGAAATAAGTTCAGAAATACTGATATTCAGAATTAAGAAGAAACTTGACAATGGTAGTCCATTTTTACTGCCTAAAGATCTAAGCCCAGTTTTGTTTTGTGTGGGTTTTTCAATCCTGTCTTCTATGTATGTGTTTTCATGTGACTTATATAAGTTCAGTGGAAAGGATTCCCATGCTTTTCCCTATATCATTATCTACTAAAAGAATTACTTGGTGTTGACATTACATAGTTACTGACATATTTATTAAAATTCGTGACTAGAAGTATTTTGGTACATAGAATAATAAAGAATAATCTTTTACTACAAGAGAAGAGGTGAGATTTAGATGTGGACAATCAAAGGGAAAATGAAAGAGCAGAGACACAATACTGGCCAGCCCAATAAGCAATGATTTTGGTGGAAGTGATGTGGATCTGCTTTTTATTAATTCCATCTTGAGGATATGCTTCTTCTCTCAGATCAGTGTTGGTCAGAATTTACTCCCAAGGTGAGATTTTTCCAGCAATGTGCTGCATGAGTACTCAGCCATACCTTGGACATTACTCAGCCCAAGGTCGGGAGCTCTGTAGAAGCAAATCCAAGTACCGTCATATCATGTTGAGATGATGCAATAACACAAACAAAATCAGCTTACAAAGCTCCTTAGGATCAGGACAATTTAGTTATACTAGTTTGCACTTTGTGCAAGCCCACAAAATAATACAGGTGGAAAGGGTGCAGACCGTGCCACCGCTGATATTTCAGAGCTCTCTTGGTTTCTCAGGTAGATGGCATTAGATTCCCAAGTGCTCCCATAAAGCCAATGATTTTTGATATACAAAGTGGTTACTTTTCTTGGCAGCACCAATAGGAACATCAGAAGAAGGAATTGCTGTCATTGTGTTGCAGGCATAGCTAAGCATAAATAAAGAAGGGGCAGCCTCATCTGCCTGGATGTTTGTGAGAAAATAATCAGAAATATTTTTTACTGGAAACTCCTGTGTCCAGAGCTGCATAAGGGTTATGTGCAGTACTACTGTTCACATGCTACAGTTTGTAGTGAGAATATGGGGCAATTATGAAAGTGAAATTTGCTTTCTCTGCAATGTGTGCAACATTTATTTGAAGTGAATTGTTCCAGGGAACATATTTGCCAAGAAACTCTTTCAGGAGATAATTTAAGGAAAATAAGCAGCAAAGAATGGAAATTATGGGATTGAATTCGCTTAATTCAAATGGAAAATGTCTTCATGGTTTTTACCCAGCATATGCATAACCAGGTTATGCATATGTTTATTGCATTATAGAAATTACAGAGCTAGTTAAATTATTTCACTATTTCTGACATTCTGAAGATCTTTCCACTCCTTATGATCTGAAATTGATACTTTTTCTGCTTATTTTTACAATGTATTTCCAGAGAGTTTTGCCAGAATTTTTATGATATAATTTTAGAAAATTCATGTTTACTGATAATCTATTTTCTTCCTGAAACTAGGGAAAATAATGAAAGCAGCAATGTTCAATTACATTTTAAAAATATTGACATATGCATTTGCCAAAATTTTAATAGGAAGTGCTGATACTGCTTGAAACATTCCCCTTGTAAAAGTGTAGACCATTTTTTCAAAAACATAATGGCACAGGATTTGCTGAGAGCTGTCATAAATCATAGAATTGTGGAAAAATTCAGGCTAGATCTCTGGCGGTGTTGTAGCCAGCCTTCAGCAGAAAGCAGGGCTAGCTTTGAAGTTAGATCAGGTTGCTCAGTCTTGTCCAGTTGCATTTTGAGTACCTCTAGGGATGGAGATGTCACGATTTCTGTGGTCAACTTGTGCCAGTGCTCAACCACCATCACTGTAAAAATTTTTCTTTACCTCTGATCAGGGCCCAAATTGGGACACATTATTCCAGATGTATCTTCACAGGTCCTGAGAAGAGAGGAATAATCACTTACCCCAGAACACTGCCTACACTTCTGCTAATACAGCTCAGTATGTGCACAGCTCTCATTCCCAGAGCCGGGATCAGCAAGATCCATTTCCACAAAGGAACGCCATGGCTGGTTGACTCCAGTCTTGTGCTGAGCATGGTGGGCAGATCCTATCCAGGTGCAGGACTTTGCATTCCTCTTTGTAGCATTTTATGGAGTTCCTTCTGACCCATTTCTTCAGTTCGTCTGGGTCCTTGGGTGACATCCACTGTATCAGCCACTCCCCCCAGTTTGGTGCCACCAAGAGACTCTCTGAGGGCTCGTTACCTTCCCCAGTTCAGGTTATTGATGAGTTCAACAACTGTTAATCCATGCTGGCTGTTCACAGTTGCTGTCTTTGCTTTCACTTGCACTGAAATGACCTGCATAAAGACTTACTCCTTAATTTTTTCAAGAACTGAGGAAAGAGTTCTTTAGATTTTTTTTGTTTTTAAAGATCTTTTAGCTGCCTGGACCCTCTTTGTCACTTGTTTTAAAAAATACCTTTTTTCTCTTGCTGCAGACCCAAAGAGGCAGTCCTCCCCAAGGACACCTCTTCTCCATGGAGACGTTTGGGCAGAGGAATCACATATCATGAAAATAATCAAGTCTGTCCTCCCCAACCTAAAAATATTCTGCTTCCTTGGGGGAACCAGGACTTCATGGGGCGCAGCTCTTCAGTGTCCACAGACACGCCAGTGTTGTCTATTAATCATGAGTCTTTCTTTTTCCTGACGCAGGCTTCTCTGTCTGTCTGTCTGCAAACATATGCTCAGGTGTAGGAGCAGGCTGAGCTTTGGAGCTGTTTATGAGAACCTAAACACGTCTGGCACCTTTGCACAGGACAAAGACCTTGTTCACTGAAGCAGACTGTGTAGAGGAAGGACCAAACATTCCTGCTAGGTCTGCTGATCCATGCCCCAAACATGGGTATTCCTCAGCACTTCATGTAAGCTTCAAGTCTAGGCCACATTTGAAGAAATACCCACTGAGAAAGACAGAAATTATGAGGGTGATGGGCTCCCACCCATTGTCAGGGGGGTAGGGTGGGGTGAAATGGGCAGTTTCTCATTCCTCTACAGTCCAGGGGGATGTGATGGGCTTGCTGTGTTGCATGGAGTAGAAGAAAAGGTTGTGGTATTAGTCAGGCTTTGCTTGTTCCATGTGCTCACTGTGAAAGAAATGCTAAAATAACAACTAACGGGTCTAGTAAAAGAAAACATGTTGTTTGCTTTCTCAGAGACTCTAGGTGACTTTAGGCAAAATCCGTGGAGAGGGGTTAGCAATCAGGCTATAAAAATGTTACAGCTCTAGCTTTGTTCTGTGCTTCTCTATGGCTGAACACACTCTCACAGCCGATCTCAGCCAGCTTGATCCATAAACTATTCAGATAAACAATATTTTATCTTCTCAAATCAGAATTGCAGCAACTCCTCTTTTCATCAAATAATCATTCAGGAATGAGGGGGACTTTGACATCAGAGGGGAGTTTCTGTGCCGTGACATCCTGTCTGGGCTCTGGGAACTCCTGTTTCCCTGTGAAAACGAAGGTGGATGAGTGCTTGCTCCAAACACATTGCTGACGGCAGGGTTCAGCCTAGCAGCTCCCAACAGAGCCTGGGTAGAAAGTGGCATTACCTCATATGTCACAGTGATATTTTAAAAGGTTGCGTAATTACTCTGACTACTGCACTCGGACTGGGTGACAAGACTAAGAAAACTGAAATGTGATCCAGAAACTGTTTGGATTTTTTTCTTTCTTTTCCCCCTTGTAGTCTGGGGGTGCACTGCAGCCTGAATGGTTACAGTGAGAAGGAAAGTCAGTGAGGAAGGGGAGAAATAGGTAATTCCAGACTCACTCTTTCTGCTGTTGCTCAAGGCTCAAAGGAAGGGCATACAGCCACCTGATTTCCATCATTCCTATTTCCATGATGGCTCTCACTGATGGTGCCCAGCACATTGCAGGGGTGTTTTGGCACAAGACAGCTGTTTCCCAGCTGTGGTGTCATGGAGGAAAGACCAAGCATTACCCAAAAGCACTGTGCACCTGAGGCAGCTCCTACCAGATGTTTCATGACAACAGAGGACAGCAACATTCACCAGGTTAGAAACCCCTCTGCCCTTTTTGAGGCAGTGCCTACTAATATTTTCCTGAGAAGGCACTTTTTGGAGTGTAATGATGCCTGTCCTGCTGCTGAGGATTGTGGTCTGTGTTTGGAGGGACACAAGAACCTGGTCCTACCTGACCTCCACAGGCTTGGTACCTGCCTGGGACATGTAGCAGTCTCTCTGAGTGATGGGCCCCAAATTAAAATATAATGACTTTGTGAAAAGTAGAATCAGTTCAGTGCAAAGCAGATGTCCTTGACTTCAAAGGGAATACGGAAAAAAAGGTTTTTGTTACTTTCATAATAGATATTTGCATTCAGCTTTTAGACTGAGAACTACATTATCTGATCCAGACTAATCTGCTGGTTTGGGACCTCACAGAACCATAGTTAAGATGAGAACACACTGAAGCATGTGAGAATCTACTGAGTGGTCTCAGCTTTTGCACAGAGTTGAAAAATGAGTTTCAAGAAAGGCATTTCTCACAGGCACACAGAAAGTCCTTTAAGTGTGGACTGCACTCCACACAGAAAAGAGACCACATTAAAAAGGCATTTAAACCCCTGAAAGTCTTTTTGACTTCTGACTTCAAAAGAGCTCCCTCACAGAACTGTACCTGCAGTAGCTGCCTTCTGATCATATGGTTGGGCATGAGGGAAATTCAGCTGATTTCTCCCTCAGCTATACAATGAAGCATGTTAAAAAACATGAAATTGGAATAATTTGTTGGGTTTTCAATCTTTTTATGCCAAACAAATGGGTTCTTTATTTTCCGCTCTATGTACTAGAAATGCAGACAGTGATGTATGAAATTAGTTTGGAAGCTAGATGTTAGTAACCTTAAGTTTAAAATTTTTTTCCAGGGATGGGGTGAGCAATTAGGACTCCTTAGTGCCTTATCCAAAGTAAAAAGACAACTACTCCTGAGCTAATTTGGAAAAAAAGAGTCTGTTTTCTCAGAAATCTAAATAAAGTGGAAATGAGTCAAATGAGGGTAGCAAGGAGGAATTGGGTAAATAACCAAGATATAAGTTTGTTGCTGATCTGGAAAGTAATTGAAATAAATAACTAAAATGCAGATTGTGTTCTGTTCTCCCAACATTAGGATTTTTAATTTGCCATAGAGAAAAGGCATTAAAAAAACCCCTAAACTTTGGGATTAAAAAGTCACAGAAAGTTTGTTACTCAGAGTTCTAAGGTAAAAGCCAAGAAAATTAAATTAATAAAGTTGGCAGCAGCTTGTACTTCTCTTTGACTTGAAAAGAACCCTTGGTTACTCTTCTGCCCCTGTTGCAAGAGGTGTCGGATGTGCTGCTGCAGGCAGCTCTGCCAGCTCTGCTCCTGGCCTCATCCACACCCCCTGGCTGTGCTCTCCTCCTTGCAGCATCCTGAGCCCCACACGTGGGGTACTGGCTGAGAGAAACTGAGAGGGACCAACAACAGGCTGAGTGACCACTGTCCTCCAAAGGGATAGGGGGCTTTAGCTCAAGCCAGTCATTTCATCAGAAAGGATGCTTAACTTGCAGACTCTGCAGCACCATCCACGAGGATCCAGGAGAGCAGAAACACATCAGCACTGACTTGTGGCCAGTGTTTTTTTCTGGAATGCAAGTGCAGCTCCTTGAGCCATAGGAAGAAATCAAACCTACATCTTCTATTTTTTGGCTGAGGGTATTAATTTTGTGTTATTGGATGGAAAGTTAA
Source organism: Zonotrichia leucophrys gambelii (assembly GCF_028769735.1). NCBI lineage: Eukaryota > Metazoa > Chordata > Aves > Passeriformes > Passerellidae > Zonotrichia > Zonotrichia leucophrys. The sequence goes on from NC_088169.1 coordinate 63,917,354, forward strand.
CTACAACTAATTTTATTTACATGACCTTTGTTTACATGACCTCAATTGTAAGTACCCAGAAAGTTAAATATTTCAAAATGTGAAGGGCTTATGCTCAGTAAGTGTCTAAACAAACTGTTTCTGATAGATTAACTCCTCCTCCCTGCCCTGCCCCCCGCAGTCTTAATTTGTTTTGGCAAAACCAGTTTGTTGAATTTGTTCAAACTTCAGAGAATGATCAGCCAACCTGAAATATGTTTTCTGACTAATGATTTACCAAAAGAAATTTACTGTCTCCTTCCCAGGAAGCATATAATTCATTTGGAAGTTCATGGTAAATTTTCCTTTATTCCTTTCTCTCCTTTGCAGTGGATTTGAGCTTCCTCAGGAGACAGGTGGCTCCCTTTTGCATTGCCTGTGATTTGGCCTTTCAAAGAGGGAGATTGCTAGCCTCCTGCTTTGGATGGGATCAGTAGACCATGCTTTTTGCTCTGCCTCATGCAGAGAAGGGGGCTGCTGTCAGCACTAGGGGGCTGTGAGTGCAGTCAAAGGGAGCCTGAAACCATGAGGGATGCAAAATCAGTGTCCAGTCAGTGTCTTGCCTGACTTTGCATGCTGTGTTTGGGCAGATTTGAAAGCAGGCAAAGGGGATTTGGTTACCTTTGATTTGCACCATCCTCGAGCACATTAGGCAGCTGACAGAACCAATTTGGATCCATGGCTCCTTGCTGCAGAAGTTTTAGGGAATGGGCTGAGAAAATATAAAGCCCTTCCAAGACTTGGTTCTTCGTGGTGCCCCTCTAAAGCTGCCTAAGTTTGTTTAAATTAACCCCCTCTGGGCACCACCACAAACTTTCAGTGTTGTCACAGTGCTGATGTAGCTGCAGGAGGGTATTTTTCCAGGGGAGTTTGCAATGAAGAAGAATTCAAGACAGAGCAATGGTGAAAAGTTTCCTGGGTCTCTTCCCTCACAGCTGAAGAGGAGCCCAGCCCAGGCAAGGGGCTAACAGAGGGAGGGCAATCTAAGCATAACATGGAGCACTGTGGGGTGCTGGGGAGAACACCATCTCCTGATGTGGTAGCTTTCCCATGTCCCATGTAGCACGAGGGCAGGGATCTTGCCAGTCCCATGCTGAGCACCATATGTGAGCTGGGTTGCATTCACTCAGAGTCATTTAGCTGCTGATTGCAGAAAGCCTCCCGGGAAAGTGGCTGGTTATCTTTAAAATGATCTTCATCCAGCAGAGCAAGGCTTTGGTTCAGTTTTGCTAGTGTGGAGCACTCCCATAATTTTGAGTCATATCAGGATTTGATTGTGAGTTTAAATATATGTTGTGAACATTCAAGTCCTGTGCAAACAAAGACCAGACAGAGGCCAAGACACGCTGACGCATGAGCGGCCATGTTGTTCCCTCTCTGGGCCAAGAACTGGATTCCTTCACAAAACCGTCTGTGTTGCAGTGATAAAAAGGTGAATATTTGACATAGTTAAATAGATAACACCCTGATGCCCCAGTCAAAAAAGTGAATTAATGGTTATGAGGAGGCTCTATAAAGTGGTTGCTTGCAGCAGCAGTGAGTTGGCTGTCGTGCCCCAGAGAGCACCTTCCAGCTTAATTTTATTGTTTGCTGGTACAGATCCATGAGGAGGTATTCACTGGGATTTGGGTTACTATTTTGTTTATAGAAAATCTCGCCTACCCCTTGCTATATAATGCACTCAATGTGTTGGAACTATGCTGGAAAGAGCAGATCTGGGTCATAGTGTCTCTCTCTTTTCCATCAGACCGAATTGTCGTGCTGCTATTTGAACTGACTGGATTAACAATCCCCGCCAAAGTCTGTGCAGCTACCTGTGGAACAAGCAGCACTGAGTGCCCTGCCTTTGGCTCCCCTGAGACACCGTGAAGCAGTGCCACAGCTCGGTGGTGGTGATGATGTAGCGCCACTGACACTGCTGCACTCGCCTGCTGAGACCAAGGCCCAGCCACAGAAGTCATGCTGGTGTTCACTGGGATGCAAGAGACTGAAAACTGATCAGGCTTTGAATCTCTGCAGGCTGGGTAGTTCATACAATATTAATTAAAAGCTCAGATGGGATAGTTTGCCTGTGTAAGTCCAGTTTAAAAAGTGAAATAGATGGAATGTCTGCAAACTGGCATATCAGACTCCTACAGCAGTGTCCAGAGTCCCTGTCCCACTTGCAGGATAGCTGGTTCTTACACCATGAACTTGATTTGTTAGCATGTCTGCTGTCAAAAGGTCTGTTTCTTATTTTTGTTGAGTTATACCTTAAATGCGTCTTTTTTTGGCTACTTACGCTCTCATTTCTGCACAGTGGCAGCCAAGCAGGGGCCCAATTCCTGGCCCTCAGATTTATTCCCATTGCTTTGATGGGCTGAGTCTGGTGCAGCCTGTATCACAGAGCACCTGGATGGGCTGATTGCAGACATTTGCTGGCACTGCATTCTCAGCTGTGGAAACAATTTTGCTGGCAGTGGAAGCCCAGTTTTCTGGGGAGGGGCCCATATTTCTGGTTTGAAATGTGTGAAGTCTCACCAGAGCTCTGCTATCAGAGCTGCTGGAAATTTTCCCCTCACTCTCTTGGTCCACCTTCTCCCGACCATCCAGGTCTTACTTCTGCTTCTTCTCAAAATCCCTGATATATGTTTTCTGGCTTCTTTTGCTGCAATCTCTCTCCTCAGTTTTTCTTCATGCATTAGTTCTTCCTTCACTGCATTTCTCCACTGTCTTTTCCATTTTATCTGCCTTTCTTCTTAATTTCTCAGGCCTCTCCTGTTTTTCTCCTCATGTCCACGTTTTGGTCTTTTCTCCAGAAGCTCCATGAATGACAGCCTCAGTAATGGAGCACATTCCTTGAAAAGGCCTTGTCTCGGAGCTCAGAGCAGCAGTGAGATGCAGGTCCAGATGGTATTGCTGCTGTTCATGTTTCTGAACAAGTCATGCTAGGGACCCATGGTGTCAAGCATTGTGCAGCTGGGCAGGAAAACACAGCTCTCGTGCCACAAGTCCTCATGCCCTCCACAGGACTAAAGGGGTTACAGCCTCAGTCACCAGCAACTGAGGCATATGGAAAATAAGGATACATTTACCGAACTGTTTTAGCACATAAAGTTGTGAACCCACTCTTTCTCCCCAGTCTGATATCCTTATGAATGTTAACTGCCTTAATTTAATTCAACCAATTAATTTTACTGGGGTATAGGAATGACATCCATGTAGAAAACACAGAAAAACTTGGTCTTGGTGCCCGAGTCAAGGGCAGTCTGAGAGTTCAAGATCATCAATTTCTCTCCACAGCGTCATGGTGGGAAAGTAAAACTCACAGGAATTAAGGGCAAGGAGAGAGAAGAGTGAGAGAAAAAACAAGGAAACTTTGTAGTCTGTGCTCACCACCTGACTCTGGCTCACGGACCTGGAATGCCTGTTTTCCTTGAGGCATGGCTGGAGCCGAAAAACGCAGCAAAGTCCTTGTATTCTGTGATATTCCAGTACAGTGCTCATGAAATTCTGTGTCAGCCTCACAGATGTATAGAGGCAGAAGACTGTAAAGATCTAAGCATGAAAGTAATGACTTATATTCTTCCCTTTTATATTGCTGATGTTTAGACTTAAGGTTTGATGTCATCTCCTGGTTAGTAGGTTTTGATGTGCCACAGGCTTTTCTATCAATATATGGTTGTATTGTTTCCTGTGACTTGGAGGTCAGTTGGCCAAGAGATAAGCAAACCTGTAAAGTTTAAGAGCAGTGAAATGGTTATTTTGATAATACTTAACTTGCCAAATACTTAATATGCACAGGTATTGTACTCAGGAGTGGAGCAAGGCAGTGGGATCTCCTCTAGCTTTCCATTCAGGATACCTGCAGAACCAGGAAGGCCGTGCATCAGTTTGCAATTGGCTTGGTAATCTTTCATGGGGCCTGTTTGTGTCTCTTGTGCTGAAAGCTGAATGTAAAATGAACACTGTTAGCCAAGAAAGCAAATAAAGGGAACTATTTCCCAAGGCATTTTACTCTGTTTATTTAACGCCTCTGAACAAACCCCTTTCCACTCCCCTGAACCTACTGCCCACTTCAGATAGCTTCATTTCCTGCTGGGTGAGTTTTTTCTAAAATGTTTATTCAGCTCCAGGAAATGATGATTTCCTGAATATTCTGCAATTTTATATTTTTGTTGTATCCCTGTTTATTTAATAATTTTACTTATTGTACAAGTGTGCAAGGCACAGCAGCACCTCTTGAAATGTAACCATGAGGACAGAGTGAAACTAGACATAGTACAACACAAAGCAGAGTGAAACTAAATCTGGTTTTGCTAATTTATACACAAGTGTATTACCATTAGCATGAGCCATTACTCCTTATTTATACTGGCCTTAATGAGTTCAGAAGTAGGTTTTTAAATTTATCCTGCTCTAAGGAAAAGTGCCTAAAAATTCAAGTTAGTGAAGGAGAATTAATTAAGTTAAAGATTCTGTATTTTACAGTTTACATTAATGTCTTTTAGTTTTGTTTAAGCATCAAGCAAACGGAAGGGACTATATGTTTTCTTCACCCTACAGTGGGACTGAAAATAAGCAATGCTTATTTTGTGAGGTTGAAATTAACCCGCTGCCAGCACTCCAGCCTGACATGAATGTCACTACAGAGTGAAATTTGTGCACATTCTTAATGAAAAGGCCATAATACTTTATGCACAAGGATGGGAACCAAAATAACTACTCTGAAATGAAAAGAGCTTCTTTAAAGTAAATTAACTGGGATTGGTCCCAGAGGAAATTCAGGAACTGCACAGCCTTGCCATTTACCCTGGACTGAGCCACATGTCCCAGTCATGCTTTCCTCTCCTCCCTTTGCACCTACTTGTTTTTAAACTTTTTCTCCTGTCGCTATTGGCTGTGACTCCCTTTGTTTTTTTCACATCTCTGCTGAGTCTGAAGAGAAATACAATGTGAGTATGATGCTTGCTCCCTGCTTGCTCCCTGGAACTTCCTCAGAAAAACCTTCCTGGAATCCTCACAAAAACCATATCATTCAATTTGTGTCCATTTGGTAAGATTTTTGAAGGAAGATGAGACCAAAGACTAAACTTTCCTTTTCTTAGACAGCCTTTTATCCTTGCTCAGGAATCCAGCCTCTTCCTCTTCTGCGAGTCCTTTGTTGCCACTCACATACCGCCTGTTAAATATCCTTTTCAGAGTTTGCCTTCCTTCCTTCCTTCCTTCCTTCCTTCCTTCCTTCCTTCCTTCCTTCCTTCCTTCCTTCCTTCCTTCTTCCTTCCTTCCTTCTTCCTTCCTTCCTTCCTTCCTTCCTTCCTTCCTTCCTTCTTCCTTCCTTCCTTCCTTCCTTCCTTCCTTCCTTCCTTCCTTCCTTCCTTCCTTCCTTCCTTCTTCCTTCCTTCCTTCCTTCCTTCCTTCTTCCTTCCTTCCTTCCTTCCTTCCTTCCTTCCTTCCTTCCTTCCTTCCTTCCTTCCTCCTTCCTTCCTTCCTTCTTCCTTCCTTCCTTCCTTCCTTCCTTCCTTCCTTCTTCCTTCCTTCCTTCCTTCCTTCCTTCCTTCCTTCCTTCCTTCCTTCCTTCCTTCCTTCCTTCCTTCCTTCCTTCCTCCTTCCTTCCTCCTTCCTTCCTCCTCTTCCTTCCTTCCTTCCTTCCTTCCTCTTCCTCCTTCCTTCCTTTTCCTTCCTTCCTTCCTTCCTTCCTTCCTCTTCCTTCCTTCCTTCCTCCTTCTTCCTCCTTCCTTCCTTCCTTTTCTTTCCTTCCTTCCTTCCTTCCTTCCTTCCTTCCTTCCTTCCTTCCTTCCTCTTCCTTCCTTCCTTCCTTCCTTCCTTCCTTCCTTCTTCCTTCCTTCCTTCCTTCCTTCCTCCTTCCTTCCTTCCTTCCTTCCTTCCTTCCTTCCTTCTTCCTTCCTTCCTTCCTTCCTTCCTTCCTTCCTTCCTTCCTTCCTTCCTTCCTTCCTTCTTCCTTCCTTCCTTCCTTCCTTCCTTCCTTCCTTCCTTCCTTCCTTCCTTCTTCCTTCCTTCCTTCCTTCCTTCCTTCCTTCTTCCTTCCTTCCTTCCTTCCTTCCTTCCTTCCTTCCTTCCTTCCTTTCCTTCCTCCTCCTCTTCCTCTTCCTTCTTCCTTCCTTCTTCTTCCTTCCTTCCCCCCTTCCTTCCTTCCGTCCCCTTGTCCAGTTCAGGTGGACACAGGCTGGTGACAATGTCTCTGTGACCAGGCCACTGCCCAGACAGAACCTGTGCAGCAGCAGAACAGGATCTGCTTCCAGACCACCCCTGGTGATGCAATGTGACACCACTGTGCCCCTGTCTGACAGGATTGCTCCTGCTTCTTACACTAAATGCTTGATATCCATGTTGCTGAGCTGAGGATGCTGTTCCCAACATGTTGCTCCCTCCCTGAGTTCATGTTGTGCAACTTTACCAGCAGGATGCAGGGCCAAAAGTATTTGATTTTTAAGCAGGCTTTACCTGTTTTTTGCCTAATCTCTGATTAATTCACCTTAACTCCTGTGTGACCTGCTTTCTCTTTTTGAAGGGGGACAATTCCCTCTCTTCCTACTGTTTAACACGGCTGGACAGAGCTCTAACCCCTTTGTCTTTTTCAGTCCAAGACTGTTTTTCTTAGTACCTTTTCTGCTCTAGCATAGATACTAGACCATCAGCTCCATCAATGTCTTCCCCAGCTTTCACAGAAGGCTGCATCCTTTTGAGAGATGTGTTACAATATAGCTCTTTTTAGGCTTGGTGAAGATTTCAGAGGTTATAGGCGACTCATGGAGAGTGTTTTTTTTCTCCTTCAGAAGTTTATGCTTCTTGGCCTCTATTATCACTTCAGCTGCTGGGAATCATTTGCAGTAACGTGTTTAAACCAGAAATTTCATGAGAAAGATCTACCCCAGGCTACAATTACGTTTGTAAAGTAAGCTGCTAGGTGATAGGAAAGCAAGTGAATCACACAAATAAATAGGTTTAAATTAACTCCAGGTCCTATAGTAATGCATGATGACATTTACAGCTGCCTTGGCTTACCCTGCCATCTTCTGGTGATACCTGCAGCAAGATCAAAAGTTAGAGGTGAAATGAGCTGAAATACTTTATTACTAGAAACACAAGAGTTGGCTCCAGTCCAACAGAACAGTTTCCTCAAATAACTATTTTTAATATACAGCACCATATAGAATTCCTGCAATAAATGTTAGTATTTTAGACTTTGATTTAACTTCTTTCAATAATGTAGTTATTTTACTGGATGATATTTCACTAGGCTAGAGAAACTTCTCTGGCCTGACAATGTCTGCCCTGGCAAAGGCAGATTAAAAAATGTGCCCCACATTTCTCTCTCATTACAAAGCAACCAAAGATGTTGAGGCAGACAGGACCACTGACTGGCCAAGTATTCAAGACTGTAACTGCTTGGTCTCCAAGTCTTTAGATGCTCAGTTGGAAACTGCTTCTCAGCCATCCAAAACCAAACCATTTGACACTTCCTACAACAAAACCACCAATCTGAGCTCCAATTCTCTCGCTGTGTCTCCCAGCTTAATAACTTAAATAATTTTCTTTTTTGATGGTCGTGTTGGGTTAGCATATCAAGGCTTGAGTAGCAATGGGATTAAAGGGATGTCTTCTCTGAAAAGCTGCCACAAATTTCCCCCATGTCTGACAGAGTCAATGCCATGTAGCTCCAAGATGGAGCCCTGGCTGGCTGCTGGCCAAAGCTGAGACCAGCAGGGAAAGTGGATTCTCTGGGATAACAGAGTTCACAAGGGGAATGATTACTGCCCAAGACCAATTGGCAGTGGGAGACAGGAGTGGGAATGTGTGAGAGCAGCAGTTCTGCAGACACCAAGATCGGTGGAGAAGGCGGGGCAGGAGGTGCTCCATGTGCCAGAGCTGAGATTCCCCTGCAGGCTCTGGTGCAGAGCCTGGGGAGGCAGAGTGTTCCCCACGGACCTTCGGGGCCCAAGAGGAGCAGAGATCCAGCCACAGCCTGTGGAGAGCCCTATGGCAGAGCAGTGGGATGTCCAAGGGAGGCTGTCACCCTGTGGGAAGCCCATGCTGGGCAAGCTCCTGGCAGGACTTGTAGTGTTTTTTCCTGAAGGACTGCACCCTGTATGAGGGACCCATGCTGCAGCACAGTATGAAGTGCAGGCTGTGGGAAGGGCTCGCCTTGGAGAACTTCACGAAGGACTGTCTCCTGTGGTAGGGACCCACTGGTGTGGACCCTGCTGTAGCAGGGGCAGAGGGTGAGGAGTCCTCCCCTGAGGAGCAAGGAGCAGCAGAGACAAATTGTGAGGAACTGACCACAGTCTCCAGCCCTCAACCCCCTGTGCTGCTGGATGGGAGCAGGTAGAGAATTCAGGAGTGAAGCTGAGCTCAAGAAGAAGGAAGGGGTGATAGGAAAGTATTAAAAGATTTTTTTTCCTCACTACCCTCTTCTGATGGTTAAAAGGTTCATTTAATTTTCCCTAAGTGGAGTCTGGTTTGCCTGTGATGGCAATTGGTGACCTCTCCCCATCCTTAAATCATGAACATTTTGCTGTCTTTCCTCTCCCCTGCCCAGCTGAGGAGGGGAGAAATAGGACAGCTTTGATGAGCACCTGGCAGCCAGCCAGCATCAACCCAACACACTGGTTTTCCTGGTTTTTTTTCCATTTCTCTTTGTATCCTGCCCAGAATCAGTCTGTTTTTCTGCTTGGGTTTGCTCTTTGACCAGCTCCCAGTACTCTCTCTTTACAAAGATCTCAGCACTGGCCATCCCTTAAGGCTGGAATTAAGTTTGAATTTTTTATTTGGATAGTTAAAGTGCTGCTGGTTTGGAAAGTGCCCCCCTTACCCAGAGAATAATTTGGACTTTTTAGTGGAAAACCAAGAAATATTTGGTGTTTGGCAACAAAGGGATTAGTTATGTCTCAAAACTACAAGTCATTATTTAATTCTCACCAAAAATGTTAAACTTTTTTGTCTGAAAATGTTTAGTTGCCATAAACAGAGGGTTGGGTGTTTTTTGGCCTTTCCACAAAATGTTGAAAATTTTCATGGAAAGCAGCTGTTGTGGGTCAAAAAAAAAAAAATCAGAGTAACCAAAAAAAAGCACTCTTTTTACTGTTCAGTAGAGAAGTTTGGATGGAAAATTTTGACCAGGCTTACTTTAAGACCTTTTATGGTGCTGTGTTAAAAAAGGATTAGACAGGAGCTCTATTGGAGTGCTCCACCTATTTCTGTTTATACTTCATTATGACAGTCTCTTCACTGCCCACAGGCCTGTAAACCTTCCTCTTATGATATTTACAGGATTTATTTACTTGTTTTAAAATGTTTTGCTTGCTTCTACTTTAATTTTACCAACAGGGCATCTTGTTGGTCTGCTTGATTTCCTCCTGGCTGCCTGAGCAATCTTCTATGGCAGATTGCTCTTAAGGATTGCCCTAGCTGTGTGGCAGTAGGTTCTTTAGGACACTTCAGCCTTGCAGAACTTTATGTGTCTTTTGGTGTTACCCAATGGCACAAGGCTTTCTTGCATCTTTGCAATGTCTTTATCCTGGGACTTAGCAGCACACTCATACTTCTGTCCTCCCTGGTGCTTCAATACTGAGGAGCTTCCATGTTACAGCAGAAATTGTTATTGTTCAGTTATTGAGGGTGATCCTGTTGGCGTTATCACATTATTGCTCCTCTTCTTGGTGTCCAGGTTGTCTGAGATTCTGATGATTCCAGCTTTTTCTGCACCAGCTTGTGTCACCTACTCTGCTCTGGGACTGTACCCTCAGAGGCACGGTGCTTCCTGAGGCTCCTGCTCCCACAGCAGCACTCACCAGGGCCCTAAATACGGAAAACTGCACAAGCTAATTCCAGATGATGATGGCTGCTGGTATCCCACAGGGAAAAGCATTGTGGGGATGCAGGACCATGGCTGTTAAAGGAACTCCAGAAGGACAGAGGCAGTTTTCCATTCCCCACCAACAGCCAATAACAGGGCTGTGTAGAAAGCATGCATGGAGTTGTGCTGGTGTCAAAATCATAAGGCAATGTTTTTTTCCGTAATGCACTGAAGATCTCCAGGGACGTGGCTAGTCAGCTTTGCTGATTGGTATCATTACCCCCAGTGTGTTCACCAAAACCAAGACTAATTTGTTCTCTAGACACTATCTGAATGCAAACATACTGGGTTTTATTTTGCTTCCTCTAACTCCCATCTGATCTCACTCAGTAGCACCTTCAAGCAGAGAACACATGAAGAAGTCTGCTGTCAGTCTCAAGCTCAGGGGCAGGGGATGCAAGAGGGATTTGCTGCAATTTGCAAGGTCCTGATGGACAGAAGCTGATGCTCACAATGTGCTGTCTTGGCAGGTCTGAGTCTCTGCTGCCCATCAGCTGAGGCAGTGCTAATTCTAATTCTCATTCTCAGAAAAAGGTGTAGAACCTAATCAAGTCAGGCTACGGCTATGCCCTATACTCCATCTGTACTTCTAAGGCAATGAGGAAAGCGTCACTTTTCTCCCCAGGCAGCCAAATCCCTGAGCCCACTGTTGTAGACAGGGTAATTAACCTACATGGAGCATTGATTCAGATAAAAGGGGCCATTTCCTGCACAAAACCAGACAAGTGTAGGTTGTGTGAGCTCAGCCTCTCTCTCCAGCCTTGCCAGGATCCAGACTCTGCCCACAAATGGGCTGAGCAGTGACCCAAAATATTCTGCAGGTAGTGAAATCATGTTCATTGTGGTGCTTGGTCCCACTGTGCCCCCTGGAGCACCCGATTCTGCAGGACAGTATGAATTTTGCAGAGGTGGTGATAATATTTGAAATAAGTGTGACCAGATGGTGAGAGGTTTCTAATAATGTAGGACATGCTTTTAGCCACAGCCTGTACTGGGAAAAGGATACTTTTGGCATCTTTTTCTAAGTATTCCTTTTGAAGCAGGCAGAGAGGCAGAGAGTTTGATCACAGAGACACTGGTGCAAGTCCAAAGTACCAGCCGTGAGTGACTGAATAGTGTTGGATTCACTGCGGGGTAATGAGATCAGATCCTGGACCACAGTGATCACTCTGTTCTGCAGTAGGCATATGTAACTTCTGTGTGAAAATGGCAGGGACTGTAGATAAAAGCGTTGGGCATGATTACTAGTGTGTTTTACATGAGATGCAACTGTCACCGGAATCTCTATGATTATAAAAGTACAAACCCACCAGATTTCTGTCTCGTTTCAGGGGCCATGGTGCACCGCAGGTGGTGAATTGCAGGTGGTTTGCTAGGATAGCCACAGCCGTGTCCTGCTGGAGGCTCTGGCTCTCCTGCACACAGCATGGGGAGCCGGCAGCCTTCCAAAGCATGGCAAAAAATTGACACCATTTCATGCTGCAATGCTACAGAAAAAAGCCTGATTAATAAAAGTTAAATTCCTTACTTTTTTTCTGCCTTAGAGTCACCTCTGCACCAAAAATTCTCATCAGACTGTTTTCCAGACATCACACACTTATTTAGTCATATTTGATGCATGTGATAGGTAGGTTTGAAATCTTTGGGCGAGGAACAAAATAGCTGTTCAATGAAAGCATACAAGAGATGAGAGCTCGTGAAGACTGCTAAAATGCCAAGGGACAGTATAACCTTATGATACTTAGAGAAATATTCCTCAAAGGAAGTATAAACAGTCCCTCAAAAAAGCAAACTGACTGTGACTGAAAACAAACCTGTGAAGAGATGCACCACACTGGGATGTATTTATCTGAGGGAGGGAGGCAGGAGCAAATCACAGTCAGGATGGTAGAGGCTGGAGAGACACTGTTGATTAAGGATCCAAAGTAATTTTTAATTAAATTTTGGTAATAGATTCTCCTATGCTGACTTTTCCAGAATTTCCTTCTCTGTGCTTCCTAATTAGAGATTTTTCATTCTGTTTCAATTAAAAAAAAAAAAGCCATAAAAAGATTATTTGAAAAAATGAAGGGAGGTGTTTCTGAGAACTGCATGATTTTAGTCATACTTTGTATTCTGAGAAAATCCTTTGATAATTTTGCCTTCTGGCTGTGGATTTCCCCTTCCTATCTATTATAAGATCCCCCAATAAATCTCCACTTTCAAGGTGAAAAGCCATTCTATATTTTAGGTCTATATTAGGGCCTGCTTTAAGGAAGAGATGCAGGCAGATTCAAGTGTTTTCCACTTCTGGCTTCTGCCACACCCTCCCATCCTGTTTCAAAAATAGTTAACAGCAAAATAGATAAGTTTAGCTGAGACAGTGAGGGCTTAGCACCCAAGCCTGGCTTTGGTGTCCTTTTGGGGCTAACGACAGAGGGTATTCAGAGCTCTCAGTTGTGGTTTGGGGCTGTGGTAGGCACACACCACACTCCTTATGCGTGTTTGATGGCTGGAAAATTACTATTACTACCTAGAAGATCGAAGACTCGACTTTAAAAAATAAACAAAGAAATGGAAAATGGTGTTTCTGCAGCTTACATGCATGCTGGGGGGGACACAGAAGGGCTTTGGTGAGGACTGAATGCAGTGTGCTGCTTGCTGTCCATACAGACTCCGGCCATGTAGCTACACAGATATGGACAGCATCCCATGGTGGGATGCCATTGCCTCTTTGCTGGGATAACTCAAGTGGCAGGTAGAATTGGGACCTGGATTTAGCATGGCCCCTGCCAAGTTGAGCTGAAGTCTTTGCTTGGAGTGGTTGTGTCTGGGTACAGGAAATTGGGAGACGCATTTATGGACAAATTCTTTGAGAACATGCCAGGTTGCACCTGAGGAAAGCCCTATGATGAGGACTTGAAACTGACATATTAACGTACAGACAAATAATGAAAAACTAAGAATTTTTCATTTCTTTTCCCCTTCTGAAATGAATTATTATGAAATTTGCATTCAGCAGTTCAGTAAACAAGAAAACTTTTTCAAAATGGGATTTAAACTACCAAATAAATCTGGTAGGACATTACCCTTCTGAAGTACGCCAGACATTCTTTGGCATGCTACTTGTTATTTAACACAGCCATTAAATGTGTTTTATCTGGGAAAGGGGAGAGGGAGAGTAATGGGACCAGCAGAAATGATGAATTAACTGGCTGTGATTAGGTGGACTTGCAGAGCGAGCTACCCCGGTAAACAGTTTTGTGAAAACAAGAAATGTTAAAGCTGAGTCTCTGGGGAGGATAGAAGTGTCATGACTCTAGACAAGGGGCTGCAATTGTCTCTTTTCATGGGAATGGGAAACAGACTTTTTGTAAGACCCCTGTGAGTGCTGTAGGACTCAGGACTTTGGGGTACCTGTGGTACCATCTTGTGATCGTACAGTCACTTATTGCACACTCTTAAGACATCTATCTGAGGCTAGGCATGATATTTTGGCAAGCTGCTTAGCACGTTCTTTTCAAATGTAGACTCAGCTTTTTCCATAGTTCCTTGGGATTTCTTAGTAACTCATGTTGACAGAGAATCAGAGCCTTTGGACACACTTAAAAAAGACCGAAAAACATAGTATTGGCCTGAAGAAAGTTAACTTTGTTAAACAAATCTAATTTGGATGAAAGAGACTTTCGAGGATAATTTAGTGAAACCAGTGCATATCTGTGAACATGCATGGGTGAACACCGGATTCTTTCTAAAACATGAGGAAGAAGCCAAAGTGCTCAGGTACAAGGAGCAGAGGACCTATGGGGGGTAGGGCAGTGTTTTCTGCCTCCACTGAGCCCTTGTTTGTTATCTGATTTTGTACACAAGGCTAAAATGACCATTAGCTCCCCTGGAGCATTGGAACCTGGGAGTGAACTGTGTCAAGACACAAATGGGTGTTTCCTGTATTCGGTGCTGTGGTGCTACTTGTACCCCACTGGCTTGGTGTTGCTTCCTTTGGTTTGAATGAGTCTGAGTTTGAATGAGTTCAACAGTATATGATCAGATCCATCCCCAACATTGGGCTATTTAATTGTGGTCATGATCATTTGTGTTTTGAAAACTGCTATGGCACCACCATGTTCCAGCATTTTTGCCAGAGATACCATGGTAAAACCAGCTGAGTGACACTTTTCTTTGGTGGGGATGGTTGGGAAATACTAATAAATATGTCAAATGTGCTGAAGTCAGAAAAACCCCTTTAAATATAAAAGAAGAAATTTTTTTTTGAAACACACTTGTGCCATGAACATTTTCAGAACAAGACTTCTACTGAATTGGATCACAGGGAGAAGACTTTTGTTTTCAAAGTAAAATAAATATTTCACGTTGGGTCAAATGTAGTGGTTTGGGCTAACCCAAAAGGAAATTTGTCAATTCAGCTTATATTGATGTTTTCCCCCAGCTTGATCATAATTGTTCTGCACTGCCTGGGACTTCAGCAGGGACTTGTCTGCCTGAGCCCATTGTGAGGGCTCTGATGATGCCTTCAGAGCTGCTGCAGGTACCACTGTGGTATCTCTAATGCCTTTAACAGCCAAGGTAAAAACTTCTGAATGTCCAGAAAATTATTGCATCTGGTTATGTTGGCCAGTCCTTAGAGGCAGCGGTGCAGAAATCCCTTCTCTCAGGGATCATGCTCAACCTCCCACCCTGGTGATACTTTTACTACTAAAGAAGTTCCTCTGAAGCTGACTAGTCCTCAGTCAGCTCTGGGCATGCTGGGCCAGGGGAAAACAGCATTAGGACATGGTGTAGAGGGGCTGGGAGACTTTGTCCTTCAGAGAGCAGGTAGAAGAGCAAAGGTTAGCACAAAAATGTGGCTTGATCCCCAGGCAAGTGGACTGGTTGTGGGACTGGGTGTAGTTTGCCATACCCTGGGGAAGGAAGGAAGGACTTTGGTGCATCAGTGTTTACTTGTGATTTCATACCAGTGAAATTTGCAGTTCTCAGAGAAAAAAGGAAGAAAAAGCATGATTCTGCGTGGGGAATGTGTGATAGCAAGTTATGCTGGGGCAGACTAAAGGTCTGTCTAGTCTGGTGACAAATTTTTGGCAGTGGTCAACAGTGGCTGAAGGCCTATTATGAGGGTCCAAGTCTGCGTGCCACTTCCACAGAAGCTTTCCCAGCATCAAACCATTCACAGATCAGGGCTACCTGAACCAGAAGTTCTGTAGCACACTGAACACCTTCAGTGGACTTTTGCTCATCCAGTCTCCCCGTGAGCTCATATAAAGTCCTGGCAATCCATAGTTTAAGCGCACACTCTGTGCAAAACCACCCTCTTTCATAGGATTTGATCCAACTAACAGCTGTGAGCTCCACAATGTGCCCTGGAAAAGACAGTGAATTGGCATTTTCTTCTCAAGCTTCCCATGTTTCTCATTATTACTTGATTTTTGATCATATTAAACCCTTTACTTTCAGGCTTTCTGTTTCCCAGGTTGAAGCATTCTGGGGCATTCGGCTGTTCCTTGTGTGCAAACAGCACTGAACCTCTGACCCTTCTTTGTTGCTTTGCTCTGACCCTACTCCAGTTTGCACTGCATCATTTTTAAGTTGTGTGGGTGGAAGAACACAGGGCTGTACAAAGTGTTCACAATGCAAGCCCATCCTGCCTTTACAGAGTGGGAAAAGCTGCTGAGTTAGCCTTTGGCTCAGCCATACCAATCTGAATGGCACTGCAGTCAGAGACGGGCTGCTGTGGTGGGACCAGACCATCTGAGAAAGGGCAAAGTGCTCCCCAACAGTGTGGGAGCCCTGTGCCCAGAGTGTCCCATCAGCCTGGCAGAGAGACCTCCTGCAGGCTCGTCCTGGGGCAAAGAGGAGGAGAGGATATTCATGAGGCAGGAAAGAGGAGGAGATGACATTCATGAGGCATTTATTCTTTCTCTTATGAAAAAACCAGAAAACCCTCCAGCCTGTGAGCTGTGATATGCAACTCCCCATCAGCAGCCAGGTTCTGTGTGGAGGAGCAAGGGCACAGGACACAGAACGGGCTGCTTGCCAATGGGCATGAGCTGGAACAAGGCTGATTTGATAAAAGCAACAGACTTAGGGAGGGAGAAGACCTTAGAGATATCTGGATGTAATAGAGAGTGACTGCTCATAAACTAAGTGGTCTTCTAGGGTCTGGTGCTGGACCCTAAGAAATGGTGGAAAACAAAACCAAAAACAAAAACGAAAAAGAAGGACACAAACTGGGTCCCAGTGGCCAAGGACTTTATTGCCATAACTGTTACACCAGTGCACTCACAGTGGTCCATATTCTGTGTACAAACAGCACTGAGAATAGCCCCTGGAAACCTGTCTTGTTTGATATGTCTGTGCTGTAAACTGCAATTTCTCTGATGTCTGCTAAGGGAACAGAATTGCTTTTTAACCTTATTTTTTTAACCTTATTTATTCTCCCCAGCATGTGAAAAACAAATGTTGAGGAGCTGAAAATCACTCATCCAATGAAGGCAGAGTCTTGGTAGCTACCTCTGAATAAAAGCTGTTAGAGACTATCTCATTTTAAAATGAGCAAAGTTTTTGAAGAATGGACACTAAATATTTGCCCCAAGGTTCAGGGATCTCAGGAAGCTGGGTCTTGGCTATTGCTGTTCCAGCTGTATCATCTTTGACTTCTGCAAAAGCACCCCAATATAATCTACCAAGGACATGGCCCCCATGTCATTCACACTGCTTTTGCTCCATAAGGATATGGTTTGCCAAAGGTTTAGCATTCTGTTTGTGGCTTGGTTTACCAAAAGCAGAGCCAACACAGGCAGTTTTCAGGGTGGGGCCACATGCTGAAATTTCAGTGCTTGCAATTTCTGTTTCAGATTAAAAAGAGATTAATTTCTGCTTACCAGTGTTTTGTTTTGCAGCTGGCAGGTAGCTCTTATTTACTTGAAGATGGTTTTTACATCTTCTGTTTGAGTGCTTGGAATAGAGCAGGCTGTGTGAAGAAGTGAGAAGAGTTAATCCAAGTCGGAATGGTTTTGACTGCAGCTGTGTGAAAAATGGGCCAGAAAGTGTTTTATACATTTATCTTTGTTTCAACAAAGCCTATTTCTTTTTCATACTTCAAGTACATGAGAGGGGGTAGTCAACCTGAAATGGTTTATGTAATCCAAAGTAGAACAACTTGGGTTTGGCCTGCTGAGTCCTAATAAAAGAAATAAATAAAATGAATCAGTCTCCAACTGAAAACATCTTCTAAACACCAATTTAAGAAGATTTTAGTTTGAAAATGGGAATGAATACATCTTGGCTAATAAAAATTATTATTCAGGTCAAATAAGTCTTGTCCAAAAATAAGAAAAATCTGTTGTGGGTAGGGGAGAGAGAGAGAGAAATCCACTTTCGAGTGCTTGCAGTTAGGACAATGGCAAGGCTTGATGAGAAGGACTCTTTCCCATGTGGAAGATCCAGAGATGCTCCAGTGAGGAAACTTCCCATGTCACTTTAACTCAAACAAATTTCGTGCTCTTGAGGAGCTGGGGTCTTTCAACCCACCTTTGTCACTCCCTTCCATTTACTTGACTTGGCCCATCCTCTGGGATACCACACCACCGCTGTGGCAAACAGGCCGTGTGGGATCCTGGGGAGCTCCTCTTGAGTCCTTGGTTTGGAAATGCTCTGGGTTTGGCTGCATGGTGGCTGAGCAGGGCCACAGACCCTGTGCAGGCTCAGCTGCCATGAGAAACCACATCAGCCTGGTGCAGGCTTGGGCAGCTGATCTGCCTTGGACCATTACTGCAGCATTGAAGCCAGGAGAAATCTTGATTGAATCTAACTCATAAAGAGTAACTCACTGAAAACTCCTTGAGTTACTTGCACACATTTTTCTAATAAATGAGCCATGCAAGTGCTTAACCCTATTATTGCTTCTTAAGAGGAATGTGTTAATAGTTTCTCTTTAGTAGTACACTCATTGAAAATTTATCTGTGGGGCATTAAAATTTATAATGAACAATTTAAAACCAAACAAATAATAAAAGTAGACCAAATATTGCAGGTGAAATTGTGAGTAACACACCAATAAACTTTCTGATTAAACACCTGGAGTAGGTGAACAAGCATTTTACTACAGGGGTCCTGAGGAGAGCTACAGGTGTCTCTGTGTATTACAGGCAGGCTTCTGTCAGGAATCAGATCCATTCCTTGGGAGCTCACAGCAGGCTGTTTGCTGTGCTGGTACCTTGGGTGCTACATCAACTCTGCTGGGTGCCTTGGACCCTGTGGTCCAAACTGCAGGGAACAGCCCAATTAATTGTTCTGGAATAAATCAGCTAGATCTTTTTAATTTGTTTCCTTTTGAACAATGATCTCTGGCAGTCTTGACTCTTTAGCTCAGAGGAGAAATTTTATTGACATCAGAATTCACATGCAACATGGAAAATCCACATTTTTCAGCTGTTTTTACAATTGAGGCAGTAATGCAAACCCATTTCCAGAACTTCATATTGCCCATGGGACCAGCCACAGTGTCTACGTGCTGGTGGACAGGGCAAACAAAAGACTGCCTGAGAACCTGGGCATTGCTGGCAGAAAGAAAGGAGGCATATTGGATGCTCATTTGCCATTCATAGGAAATGCCAATGGCCACCATAGTAGATCTGTGCCACTCAGCAAGTTTTTTTCTCACTTTATCCCCATTTTTTTTCCATCTATTTTAATCTAGAGTCTATTAAAACCCCTTTCCTGTTTTCTGTCCCCCCTGCCTGTGCACTGGGTGACTTACCTCTTCCCATGTGCAGGTGGGTTGCAAAGCACTGCAAGAGGAGGATCCCTCCTCTGGCTGCAGGGAGGGATCCTCTGCCCAGCATCAGGCAAGTGGAGCAAGTGAGGAGAACCTACAGGTGGTTGTCACATGCAGGAGGGTTTCCACAGCAGCTAGGGTGGAGGGGGATGACTGGCAAGCAGCTGTTTTACAGACCACAGATGCATGTAGGACTGTTGGGTGTCTATAGGTGGGCATGAAGCACAGGGAGTCCCAGAGTCGTGATTCTCTTCTTCAGCTCCCTTGCCACTTATCTTCTGCCCGCCCAGTTTAGGAGACACTGGCTTAGGATTTCCCTCAGTTAAAAAAAAAAAAAAAAGAAAAATAAAAAGAAGAAAGGTTGTTCTGGCTTTTGAGGCATGCACGTAGAGTGGGAGCAGCAAACCCTTGGCGCGGCAGTCGCAGAAAGCAGAGCCGTGTGCTGAGTCAGGTCCTTGATGAGCTGGCAGCTTCTCATCGGCAGTCTGGTATTCATTGTCGGCAACTTGCAGTCTCAACTTCCTACATCATCTCTTAATCCTCTGAAAGATGTGTTGCTCTGACTCAGACCAAGTGCTCTCTCAATCCCCAGCCACTGAATCCCTTTCCATGGAGTCACGAATGACTGTGCTGACCTGGCCACCCTTGCTCCCGAGTGACGTCTGCCTGTCCTGTGCTTAGATCATGGCAGGGAGATGTCTCCAACCCAATCATGTCCTGTGGCTGGAAAGCTATTTAGCCAGCTAAATATATTCCAACTCTACTTTGTCCACTATGTTCTGCATGGAGTCAAATGTGGGGCTTTTTCTGCAGTACTGTCCTCAACAGTCATGTCTTCTCTAGAATAAACAGCATGAGACCTTCAACCTTTCCTCCAGAATAATTTTTTCTTGACCTCCTTGCTTTCCCCTTGGACTTTCTTTTCTTGCTCAAGATCTGCTGTGTTAAAAGATGCCATTTAGCCTTTGACAATCAGCGTTTTCTCAGGGAACCAGGAGATGTCATTGCAGGAGGTCAAAAACTTTTACACTTGAGACAGATCAAGCTTTCTTGTTACAAATAATTGCTGTTTGCCTCTCTCTTCTTGATCTGGCCTTTATATTTCTGCATTGGTTGTACACCCAAAGATACATTGATGGAACCAGCACTAATAAGTATGAAAAATAAGAGGGCAAGGAAGTTTCTAAATCAGTATAATATCCTGCTCATTGTTTAAGAACTGGCATATCTTCATATAATAGAAAGTTCTATGACAGACCTTCAGTCAATGTAAAGAGGCAAAGTTCTGTGATTGAGTTACACTGTGCTAGATCGGTGGAAAATTTGTCCCTGTGCTGGCAATTTAGCGAGTTTAAAATGAACAGCTCTGGTGCTAGGGCTTGTTGTTTATTTGTTTCTTCCTTTGTTTCAAATTAATATTAATGTATCAAGAGACATAATGAAAAGAGTGCAGAGAAAATTTTTCTTCTATGCTTCTTATTTAGCTCATTTGCTGGTATGTTTAAACTGAGCCTTTAAAATTCCCTGATTATCACCTGTTCTCTGCATCCAAATACAGAGCATTTTTGTTGGTCCAGGTACCCCTGCTCCTGGAGGAAAGAAAAGCCTCTCTAAAATGGAAAAGGCCAATGAAGTGTCCTAAGGCTGGATGAGAGATTCAGATGTGCAACACTTCAAACATATTTATTTTTAAAACTGACTGGACTGAATCTAGGTGGGGAACCTTCAGAGAAATTAAGAAACTGTCCTTATCATTGAGGACCTGTTCAAACAGGTCTTCTGCTTCCGGGTCACTTACTTCTGCACTTAAAATTGGAGTGAAAAGTTACTCTGAAAAGAAGAAAAAAGAACATTAATTTAGATACCATATGGATAAATACATGTTATTGTCTCCCCCACTCTCAAAGATGTATTTTTTATTCAAAGCTACTGCTACTGTGCTCTTTGCTGGTCCTAATTCAACCATATACTAAGTTGAAATGAAGCTATTTGCATTCACAGACTTGCAGAGCATAAGAAATAGTCCACAGAAATTAGCTACAAATATTACAACGGGGGCATTTTTACCACTAATTAAAGAACCACCTCATGCAAAAGCAGTGTAAAGTTACATCAAGTGTAAAATACGCTCAGTAAAAGCAGTTACTATGTTTAATAAACAGGCTTTTTAGCGACCTTTCCCATTGGACCAGAATTAGTTCTGTGCTCTTTAAGTTCTTTCCCTACATTGTCTCACTGTACAATGCAGCAGTAAATTAATGGCACAGATGACTGGTTTTACTGTATGCTAACTTAAAGGAAACACTTGTTGTACAGTGTTGACTGTATATTGCTACAGTAGCTATCACTGAGATGATAACACTTGGACATGGAGAAAAGTCAGTTGGAAATAAGTCCCGAGGAGAGTAATTTTCAGTGATGTCTGGGCACTTTTTATTTCTTTTTTGCTACATAGAAGCACAATAAAATTGTTCATTACTTTTCTTTCTCCCATCCTGTTGTTATAAACTGTTGTGTGAAATCCTGTTCTCAAATTCTCCTTTTCCCATGGTGTTTCAATGGGAGTATTTGATCTCCTGGTCTTTTCCAAGGGGGATTGTGCTAGCAAAGTAGGATCTCCTCATGTTATTTCAGGAGAATTATTTATGGGTAAAGAGCTAAGGAAATAGGGTTATTACTAAAGACTTGAGAATGGAGGAAGATGAACAGAACTGGAGGCAGTAAATTAACGAAAGAATGAGAGCGAAGGAAAAAAGCCTTACAGCAAGTCACGGGATCTGGTTCTGCTCTTGCTTCACACCAGTTTACAATCCCTGGCCTAAAATCTTCTACCAAGCTTCAGAGTCTGTTTTGTTATTGTACGTAACAGGTCTGAGTGAAAAAAAAATCTGGGAAAAAAAATTGTGAAATACATGTAGATTCCAGGACAGATCCCTAGGTGAGGGTAAATGACACAAATCTCAAAAGAGTTCAGAAGAGCTGATGCGAGTTGAGCTCTTGGGGGAAGTTTGGGTGTGTTTAATTTTTTGCTGTTTGTATAATTTGTATAATTATCTATCATCTATGAATGATAGATAATTATACAAATTGTTACTAACCTTGTTTCAGCATTTTGTGTATGGCTTGCTTTTTTTTATTGTTTAAATATGCTGTACTTGTTTAGCTCAAATCAGTACAGAAATACTCATCCTCATTGTCTCCATTTGATGGATTTATGCTGCTACAAAATGAACCCAAATCTCAGTTTGGTGTTTAAGTGCTTAATAACTAAATAATAAATAATAATAAATATTATAATAATAAAAAATAATAATAAATAAATCACTGAGTTGAAACCTTGGTATCTTTCTCCTTTGTCTGACTGTGCAGTGAATTCTCTACGTCAGCAAAGTGGCTTTTCAGCCTGACACCCTTCCTTGTCCTCTGGGCAGGGCAGATAAAGAGACACTTTGGAGGGGAAATGTTGAAAAAAACCTAATACTTAGTACATGTCTTGAATGTTTTGGAAACTTTCTGTAAATTGCTTTATAAATCGTTCAAATGATGATGGAATGGGAAACTGCAAGAGAAAAGTGGCTCAGCCACAAACTAATGATGACTGATAATGAACTGCCACTTAGCCTGAGCGACTGACATTTTCATCCAAACCGTCCATTCTTTCCAAATGTTTGCCTGAATTGCTTCCCTAGAATTTCATTTGGTGATTTGAATCTCTTGTTGGCTGAATTATTTTTGCTTCCTGTAGCATTTCAGATGAATGAGATTGTACTGGGAGAAAAAAAGAGCTTCCACCATTCCAGTGGAGAAGTTTTTGGCTCTGCAACCTGTCTTTTTTCACTTCAGAGACTCTCCAAGTAACAGAACATATAATATAGCCTTTTAATGTGCAGATTGTTTCCAGCCTTCCTCCTAATGGTGATGCTGTAAATTGAACTAACCGTTTGGTCATGTTTTAATAATTAACACTTTAACACAAAAGAGTCTTTTTGGTATCCTGTCATTTGTGAAGTTTCATAGGTGATTTAAAAGTCTGTTTTGTCAATCTGCTCTGTAGTTGTGAGGAAAGAGATTCTAAATTAAACCTAATGGGCCTTTTTAATTTTTTTTAAAGGGCCTTAGACCTGATTAAATTTGTGCCTGTAATACCGTGGTGTGATGTGTGTGATTTTACTGCCTCTCCATAGTAATGGCTCTGCTACACTTGCAGTTCCCGTTGCAGCTGGAGGCGAAGCTTTGCCTTAGGTCACATTCCTGGTGCTGGAGGCACAGGCCCTGCTGCTGGAGGGGTGTCTGCATGGTGTTTAGCCAGTGATGCCCCCCAGCCCCTCTCATTTTAATGGAAAACAGGCTGATTTTCCAGACATTTAGGTCTAAGGAGTAGGTTCATCAAGGTATGACCTGATCCACTGGTTAGGAATTGCATTTCCTGTGATATATTCAGGACATACCAAACAGCCAGGTACCAGTGCAAACTTTGCCTAGTGCTTTCTTGCAAAAGGGATGATTTTGGATCATCAAAGGGACGCAGACTCTGAAATGGTTCAACAGGTCTAAAGATACCTTCACATCACTGCATATCAGACACATGCCTGACATAGCTGGAATTAAGAAGCTATTCTCCTTAGCTCTGTATCTATAGTCAGCTGAGAGAAATCATGTTCAAGCACCTATTTGTACTCTGGAAAGAGAGAGAATACACAGTGCAAAGAGGGAGACTTCCCCCCCGACATAAACACCTGCCATGGGAGGTGTGAATACACTCCTTCCCTTGCTTCTTTGCTCCTTGAGTGATCATGAGGCATAAAAACCACGTTGTGTGACATCTGAAATGGCTTTCCATTGCCAGCTCCTGTGCCCCTTCCTTCTTCCTGTGTTCTCACTCCAGAGCTACAAGAGATTCTTTGGGGTAGGTAGGTTTATGCCCCACAGTCAGGTGCTATGTAAAGAGAGATCCTGGGCTAGCTTTGGACAGAGCACTGGGATACTGTAGGGTGCCAGTGGTGGGGAAATGCACCTGTGCAATGCTCTGTGCTTCAGGTAAGTCATGGTGGTAGCCAAGCCACTTGCCCTGAGAAGAGCCCAGGACTGTCACAGCAAAGTGTCCAGATGCAACAGGTGATTTCACAAAATGGGAGATAAAATGAAATCCTGTCTGGAGAATGGTGGGGAGCTCACCGGTGTACTACCAGAGAAATAGCAGCTCACAAAGATGTAACCCAGAAGAAAACTATCATCAGGGACCACACCCACAATCTGAATCTAAATTGTCAAATAACCCGCTTTCTTTATGAAATAAATGCATAACCACAATGCTGCAATGAAATAGAAAAGCAGTTTTGCCCAGAGAATAGTGTTTCTAAAGGCACACAGGGCAAAACTCAGAACGCACCACACCCAAAGGTCAGGACAACTGCGAGAAATGAAGTGCCAAAAAAATAACGCAATCTGGTAAAAAAAATCTCAACACATACATACACATACACACACTACTTTTCTCCTTCGTGCCCTTCCTCACTTCTTCATTTTCTCATCCTAAGCAGATTTCCAGATAGCTGCTAAGCTCTATGGAATTTGTGAAGAGAAATCCAGATACTGGGCATGTACAGCACCTCTGCTTGTTGAAACAAGTCTCAAACCCTTAGCAAGGAGCTCAGCATCCAGCATGTAGCTAGTACTCAGGGTTCAGAGGGCTCTGAAGGAGCAGTGTAGACCCTCATGGTCTGTTCAGCTGGAACTCCAGCAGAATGGTCAGCTCTCAGGTAGTCCTCCTGCATCACTTCTTGCCATTCACCCATTCCTGCCAACATTTCCTCTTGCAATCAGAGAATACACAGTTTAAATGCAAGTTTCATATTTTTGTAGCTAGCCAAGGTTTTTCTTAACCCAAGATTATGTTACTGCTGGTTTTAGCATGTAAACAGAAAGAATTTACTTGATGATTGGCATTCTTAGAGGTGCTCTCCATTGGCGTAATTCTGCATGTGTTAATATGGACAATGAAATTCTTATCAGCTTTGGAAGCTTTAGCAATATATCGTATCAAAGATCTTTAGTTGTTTTTTGTTCACAACTTTTCTTCTCTCCTCTCCTCTCCTCTCCTCTCCTCTCTCCTCTCCTCTCCTCTCTCTCCTCTCCTCTCCTCTCTCCTCTCCTCTCCTCTCCTCTCCTCTCCTCTCCTCCCTTTCCTCTCCTCTCCTCTCCTCTCCTCTCCTCTCCTCTCCTCTCCTCCTCCCTCCCCTCTCCTCTCCTCTCCTCTCCTCTCTCTCTCCTCTCCTCTCCTCTCCTCTCCTCTCCTCTCCTCTCCTCTCCTCGTTTTCATTTTCATTTTATTTTCTTCTTCTTCTTTTCCTCATATTCTGAAAAAAGCTCACAGCATTTTCCCTCTCCCTAGTTTTTCCTAGCTGGTTGTGAGGCTAGAGTGGATCAGTTGATACACCATTATTCATCAGTGCACATACCACCACACCTACTCAATTGTCCCTTTAGTATCACAGTATTAGTGCTTTTATGGTTTTTAATCAGGAAGTTCCTATAAAACTAGAGCAGCTGTTTTGTTGTATTTTTAATATGAGCTTTGTAAAATGTTGAACTGTATGTAGAGGTAGCCAACAGAAACAGATCCAGCCATTTGTGTTCTCTTCACTAGGGGCCATTGAGGGAGGAGGTTTGTAAGCAGTGATGACACTGAGGTAAGCACGGTCAACACTCTTGCCTTAGGGAGGGAACCCCAGTGAATGTGATGGGCAGAAGAAGGCAGGCATCCCTCAGAAGGTGCTGACACGTGGGCAAACGTGGTGGTGGAATATTGCTAATTGTCAGGTACCAGGAAGAACCAGCCCCCAGAGATGGGCTGTTTGTAATACACTGAATGCAGCCTTCTCCAAGGTAGGTTTGATTATAAGGAGAGGTCACCTGACTCACAACTCTCCTTAAAACCAAAACATTTTGCCTTGGCCTCCTTTCTATCAAAGAGTGCCATCTTCCAGAGTAACAGCATTGCTGCAATAACAAACGAGGCTCCAAAGTCTCATTCTCCCTTCTGGCTAATGTCCCAGCACTGCAATCCCTGGGCAGCAAAAATCATGAGTCAGCTCCTTCTCCCTTCCCAGCATCTTGCTTGAGCCCTGTCAGGTCATGTTTTCAAACTTTTCTCTGCAAACATGAGGGATGGAAACTTCTCCTGCAGGAATGAAAGCTGAGGTTTGTGTTCAGCGTCTTCATTCCAAGCTGGGACTAGAATACCAGCTTTACATTTGTGAAATGCTAGATGAATCAGGAGAGCTGGTAGCAAAAGGGAGTGTTTTTAAGCTTTTTTCTTTTTTATTTTTTTTGTGGGGTAAAGTCCAATTTACACCCCAGGGCTGAGCGCTTGTGGGTTTGAAATTCAGCCTCTGCTTTTGAAGTTCTTTTTACTCTGAAATCTATTTTGAAAATAAAAAAATAGTATAAAGTGTATCTAAATGGCACAGCACAATGAACAGATGGTTAAAACCTGTCCATGACTTTTTAGCATAACTCAGTAAGTGTAAAAGTGGGAAATTGGTTTTCTTGAACAACTGTTGGATGCTCCCCTCTCTTACACCAAAATGTTACACTGGCTGGAGAAAAAAAAAAGAAAAAAGACTGAGTGCAAACAGCAAGCTGGTTTGGGCTAGCAAGAAATATGGCCATATGTCTGCTTAGAAGTAGGTGAAGTTAGAGTTTGTGGTTTGTGTGAGTTAATGAAGTCACCTTGTTTGCAGCATTTGATCAGGAGTGTCTAGAGCCAGTTTGGGTGTCTTTAAGAGCAGAAAGAGAAAGGAAGGATGAGAGCAGGAGGGCTGAAATGTGACACTTTCCAGTTCTTTGCAGGCTGGGCAGTTTGCAAACACCTGCTCCCTGAATATTCCTGTCTCTGACTCTTTAATGAAAAGGTGGTTGCATGGTTTCTTTCTCATGTAATTTTTTAAGAGAGAAAAGAGGGAGTAAGACTTCTTGCAAACCAACCTCGGGCTGAATGAATAATGTAAGAGCACCATTGTGCCCAAAACATGTGGCATTGTTTACTTGTGTCACAGTAAATGATTCATGTGGAAAAGCTGCATTTGAACAAATGAGATTGATGAGAGTTTTACAGGCTATTTTTGTGTAATTTAAAACAGTGCCTATACTTGATGTTAAAAATAAAAAGGAAGATGAGACAGCTAGTGCTGTCAGCTTTTCTCATACCTGATTCAGTCTTTGGCCATTCCCTGCCTCTGCTCCAGAAAGCCAAGGGTTCAGATGAAGAAAGGAAAGAGAAAAACAGAAGATGGAGGGAAGATTTTGATCATATCCAAGGGTCTCTACTAATGTGCCAATCTCTCTATTCCAATTCTGGGTACCTTCTAGATATGTCTTTAAGGTTGCTTAAATATGAAAGCTCAGTTTTCACAGTTATTTAAAGCTAAAGATAGGTTATAGATAATAGTTTTTCATATCTCAGGAAAAATTTCTATGGGATAAAAGTGGCTATTCTTTAGGCATCAGTTAATAATTTATATGGGATGCGGGAAATAACAGCAGTCAAAAAGGCAAGAAGGATGCTTATAATGGATGATTTTAACCAGAGAGCAATTTGGTGCTGATGTCCCACAGCCAATAACAAATTTCCTTTGTGTTTCTATAAATAATAATAATGTTTTCTTTGCAAAACAGGAAATTCTGTATCCAATATAAGGTAACCTGATAGTGTACTTAAGTCTGCTGAATGAGAAAGTGTTAGTTACAAACCCAAAAAAGCACAGTTGCTGAGGTACCAGAGATCGCAGTCAATTTAGATTTATTTTATACAAATGAAATAAGTCATTGACCAAAATCCGCCCATTTGGAACTTTATTAGGGACAGCTTTTCAAAGCTTAAAGCATTTGCTGGCATAACTGACTGAGCATATGCATTTTAAGTGGAAAGGCACTGAGAAAAATCAGGGATTATTCAAGAATATAATGCTAGTTATCCCAAACCCCATGATTTCATCATCAACAACAACAAAAAGGGTTATATAAAAGACCACCTACAAAAAAATTCCCTAGTAAAGCAAAGAAAGAATGAAAAAATATAAAATATATAAAGAACAGTAAAAAGGTCTGATCCCAATAGAGTTAAAAAAGATATGCTGTTTTTTCAAGCTTGTAAAAAGCCAAAATATTTTTTGCCTGTTGATACCCATGATAAAATCATGAATGGCAATACAAAAAAGGGAGAAAGGTGGATAAATGCTTTTTCTGTACCCATCTGAAATGCCGGGTTCTGAGATAGGAATATTGGTAGCTGTAACCAAGAGAGATGTGCCATGGACATGCAAATTTATTACCTGTAGAGATGATGGTGATGGTGATGATGAATTTCTAGCATAACTGAGAATGAGTGATTTCTGAAGTTTTGCTAAACAGTTGCTGTCATTTTCTAGATTAATAAAAAGACTATAGAACAATAAATGGTCACCAAAACGCTGTGGTTAAAATGTTCAATTTAAAAAAATTGGTCACTGTTCATAAGGGCCATCAACTGTCATTTCAGTCTCACTACACTTTTTGAGGTTTGCTTTATTGGTGTGTGAGAAGTTGGCAGAGAGAAAGAGTTGACTGCAGCCCCTGGCTCTCATGGTTGACTTTAACAACCTGAATGGGCAACATGGCAGGGCACAGGCAATCCAACAAGGTTCTGAAGAGTGGCAAGAGCTATTTCCTGATACTGCAGATCCACGAGCCAATTGGGTAAAATGTGCTGTTGGTCCTGCTACTCATTACTTAATGGGAGGAGATAGAGAAGACAGGGTTATACTGCTCACACAGGTGCACATTGAATAATAGACAGCAGACAGAAATTGCAACCAACGAGGTTCTGATGGATATCAGGACAATTTTCCCTCAGAAAGTTGATAAAATATTGGCACAGGTTGTCTCAAGAGTATTTGATGTCTCCGTTCTTGGAGGTATTCAAAGCCTGACTGTACTGAGCAACCTAACCCAGCTGGATATGTTTTCAGCAGGTTGGGCTGCATGACCTTCAGCAATTTAATCTAAATTATTCCAAGTCAGTGGTTAAACTGATGGTTCTGTTTTTTAAACCTCCAGAAACCTACAGAAAGATACAAACTGAATGGAGAATTAGTTTTAAAATAGGATCTATTATAGCAGAGGAAGAATGCCATTAGCTGTGATTTCTTAAATCTGTAATATCCCTCTAGCATACTTACTATGTTCTCTCTGTAGTGAAGGTAATCAAACACAGAACTAAAATATTGGATGAGACAGCACACACACTTCTGCTTGGAGTCTTCTAAAATCAGCAATTCCATCCCTAATGTTGCTGTTGGCTGAAAAATAAACCGTAGAAACAAAGAATCATTTAGGGTGGTTAGAAAAGACCTTTAGGATCATCAAGTATGGCCATTAATGTAATACCACTAAGTCCACCATTAAACCTTGTCCCCAAGTGCCTTATCTACTCATCTATTCACTACCTCCAGGGATGGTGACTTTATCCCTTCTCTGAAGAGCCTGTGCCAATGTTTGACAACCCTTTAGGGGAATTTTTTTCCTAAAATCCAATCTAAACCTTTACTTGTGCAATATGAGGCCTTTTCCTCTTGTCTCATCACTATTTCCTGCGGTTGCTTTCTTATTACTCAGAAGGACTGTGCTTTTACACTACTGTCATGGGACCAGTTTGACCTCATCTCTAGGCAGGGAAGTCAAGACAACCTAGTTAACCTTAAATACAAGTTTGTGTGGCACTTGGGGTACCTACATACTTGAACTAGTAACAGAACATGTATGTTAAACGAATGACTTTGGCTTTTAAGTGACACATTAAATATGAGGTCATAATTACCTAGGAACATAGGAGAAAATTCAGGCATCCTGAAATCTTCATGAGATGTGACTGAAAGAATTTTAAGTCAAGCTCTGAGCACAGTGACAGGTCTCCTGGTTTGAAGAGGCAAACATTTATCTCCTGCCAAAAGTATCTGAGAAACTGATGTCATCTACCTGGTCTTGTAGAAAGAAATAGACACTGCCCTGCATGGTATCTTTTGTCTCTAAATTGGAGAGACATAGATTTAATGGATGAACCACCCAGTGATTAGGAGTTGGCTTAAAGAATTGTGGTCTGTGGTTTGACGTCCAAGCAGAGAGCAGTGACAAGTGGCATTCCTCAGGGATTGGTATTAGGGAATGGCTGTAAACTGAAAGAGAATAGGTTTAAATTAGATATCAGGAGGAAATTCTTCTCTGTGAAGATGGTGAGGTACTGACACTAGTTGCCTGGGTAAGTGGTGGATGTCCCATCACCCTGTGTTCAAGGCCCTGAGCAGCCTGGTCTATTGAAGGATGTCCTCGCTTATGGCAGAGGGGATGGAACTAGATGGTCTTTAAGGTCCCTTTCAATCCAAACCATCCTATGCTCCTCTGATTCTGTGATAAAACTAAAGATTTGCATTTGCATGATTGAAAATGGAAAAACAAGACATAGGTTATTAGCTCAAGGTCTTAATATATGAGATTTTTTAGTTTGATAAAACAGATTGTGACATTTTCAGAAGATCTGGGCGAAAGTGGCATTGACTGAGTGTAGAAGAGAAGACTGTTCGCCAACAAAAGAATGCAGAGATTTGGATTGCAACATCTTTCTTGAGCTGATGCTTTTATTCCTTCATTTCACAACTTTTGCTTAAAGTGTTAGTGAAAGAGTGGCAATTTAGAATATTAATTCCCACCTGCCTGGGTTTTTTCATTGAGCTTTGTTGACAAATGTTTGCAACGGACTCTAGGGGCAATTTTATGTGAAACATTACACTGAAAAATCTTGGAAAAAACCCAAAGGATTGAGTTCTTATCCGTTTTCTCTCTTGCTCATTTTCATTGCCTCTTGTTTCTCTTCATGTTTAGATGTGTGGCCACTGGATGATTTTCAAAGGCTCCCGGGCTCAGACCTTTGGCTCAGACTCCCACTGATGATGGAGGGCTCAAAGGAAGAATACCAGCATCTTTGTCTTCTCACAGAGAGTGAGATTCAGCAAATGGAAGAGGAACAAGATATCTCTGGAGTTTGTCAATAAACCTCTAGGTGAAACAAAAGAATTATGTTTGCACTTCAGGTCAGATCTGCTGAGAAATGCCTGCAAACACCAGTACATTTGACATACGTATTCAAGAACATTTCATCCTTGTGAAAATATTACCCTATTAAAACAGCCAAGGTCACTGAGACCCAGAGTGATCTTCTGGTCACAAAAGTTAAGAATGCCTGGCGGCTACTATAATTAAATTATGAGCGCTAGGAGAATAGGGAAAGCAGTTTTCCCACAAATATTTATTTGAATTTAAAAGTGATTTTAGACATGACTTGGTCAGAAATTCTCTGTGTTCTGGTAGTTGGGGTTTGGTTTTTTTCTCTCCTTGAAGACATTCAGACACTGAAGCTGGATGCGAGCACCCAGGCCATCCCAGTTTCCACAGCCTTCAACTTCAGCCCAACTGAAGGACAAAAGCAACAATCTCAGGTCTGCATCAAACACAGTGGGGCTTTGGATGTTTGCAACTATCAATTCTCATCTCATGAACAAAATCCAGGTGATTATCTGGGTCAGTTAAGAGACAGATAGAACAAGAAATGTTCAATTCCCACCAGAGTGAGTCTGTAGGCAAACCACTAATAAAAAAGAATATTAAGGTTAGGATAAACTGCCTTGATAATCATTAGCTACTTATTTTCATCTTTAAAATCTTTAAATTTCATATTGCTGGTCCATTTGGAAATGCTCTTTTGTTCGCTTTAATTTCTGCTATTTGGATTTTGCTTAATTTTCTTTTTTTTCCCTCCTGAAATGCTGAGCAAGCAAGTTCACAGGTAAATACATGCAATATGCAAAAACTTACTATCTCAAGGCCTCAGCACAAAGCAGAAAAGACATCTTACACTACTCTTTTTTTTGGATTTCCAACTACATGAAAATGTACAATGTTGAGAACCAGGGAAATCATGAGGTGACCACAAAACACTGTGCTCACATATGTGTAAAACTCAAGTACAGGAGGCAATATGATAGATTTAGTGTGGCATATATGACAGCGCTGTGCTTCCGCATTAGGTGTTCAACAATTTTCTAATGTTGCTTACAATAGAATTTTTTTACTGTTTTTTAATGCAGCTATACAAAAGTAAAAAAATCCCCAAAACTCAAATAAGGCCAACAATAAATGGCAAACACCCTCCAGCTGTGTCTCATGTGGTATTTTAACACACACTATGTAAAGAATATTCAGCATTTAAAGTAAATTTAACCTGCAGCTAGCTGAGGGATTAAACATGACTATTCTCAACTTGAATGACCCTTTCCCCTAAGTCAAGCTGCCCATTTAGCGCCCTTAATAAATACAGGGATAATTTAAACCATGTGGCTGCAAATTGAAAACATGGGCTTTTGAACTATGTATTTTTTTTCTCATGTTGGAACTCCTCCCTGGAGATATACTCAAGTCCCATGATCTTGTAAAAGACAAATCTGTGTATCTTTTTTATTAAGTGTTTCATGATATATATTTTTTCAGCTCTGTTGCAGTGGATGCATCTGAAAGATGTATTCCGTTGACAGTGCACAATACCTCAAAGGCTCTTGATTCATTTGTCAACTCAAACTAATAAAAGGAGGATAATATTTCCATGAAAAAGAATGGGTTTTAAAAGCAGCTTGACAGCTTGGTAGAATACATCAATTAAGTGTAGAGAGAAATTGAAGGAAAAATGGGGATCTTACTTTCTTTGCTAGCATAAGAATTAATAAAAAATATTTAATCTCTCCTTCAACAGGAAAGAAATAGAGTTCATTCCCAGCTTGCATACCTTGTGGTTTGAGCTGAAGAATGTTACACTCTAGTCTATATTCAACTACTGGTTTAAATTATAGCCTTTAGAAAATAATCTATCATTCATTTTAATTAATATCAACAATCACAGAGTCAGTTGGAAAAAAACCCACACAACAGAAGATGCTAATGCAAAATTAAAAATGTTTCTGTCCATTTTTATGCTCATAAAAACATCAAAGGGTCTCATCTATTGGCAGCTTTGGTACTCTGTAACCTTAGGTTTCTTTCATGTTGATCCAAGGAAGGTTCACAACCAGTTTTTCTAGTCAGTGGCCCATGAGACACATCTGGCCCCATCATTTCATCTGTGGTCAGAAGAGACACAAAGTGCTCTGCTAGACTCTTTCACCATGAACTCTTTTTAGTACCTTATTCCCCTGAGAAAAATCCTTGGGCCTGCCTTTCCTACCACTGTTTGGAGATTTATCCCTGTGGAAGAAGTAGTGGCGGAAGTTCCTCTCCAGCACAAGGCCAGAGAAGTCAACTTTCAGGATTTGGTCTCAAATCCAGTTGGGTGCCTTTTCTAGGCCTTTTCCAGTTAAAATTGGTGATGTCAAGACATTTTCTGCTAAAGGTGGAATATTCTTGTCCTCTTCTGAAAGGTCCAGATGTCACTGAAAACAGGGTGGTAGGAAACAAAAAAGCAAAGGAAGATGTTTTCTTCTGGAGATCTTATGTGCAAGCACTTGAATGCGGCTGAAAGGTTCAACATGACATAGCAGAGATCAAATGTGCCCCCTGAGGATTCAGTGGGCAAGTTTGGAAATCTCCAGCTGAGACAGTATGTTGTGTTTGACTCCTAGGCTGGTGCCAGGGATCATTTGTATTACTTAGAAACTTGTCTTCATATTGTCAGCTTGGAATCGGTATGAAGCCCTTGGATCAACATTGTCTCTCTTCTACCAGTGATTTGCTGGAACAAACTGAGTAAAGTTAGGGCACAGTATACCAAGAGCTTGTGGTAAACAATTTGGT
The DNA here is from genome assembly GCF_028769735.1 of Zonotrichia leucophrys gambelii. Classification (NCBI taxonomy): domain Eukaryota; kingdom Metazoa; phylum Chordata; class Aves; order Passeriformes; family Passerellidae; genus Zonotrichia; species Zonotrichia leucophrys. Next base: position 63,950,866 of record NC_088169.1, read on the forward strand.
TTTGGTTCATAAGGTAAAGAAATTATGAAGACAACATTTAATGAGCTATATTCCACCTGAATAGCAACATTCATTTCTTTTTTGTTATTCTAGCACACTACCAGCAACATTATAAAGCCACTCTGCAAAACACAATTCTGCAGCATAGTTTACTGAAACATAGCCAATTTATGGTAATTGACCATACTGAAAAGATTATTTTTGCAACTATTCTTCTATCCCCTAACAATACACTGAATATATTGTGACTATACAGTCATGTCAATATTGTGTCCCATGTCCCCTATCATTGAAATAGTTTTCACAGCATATTTCTTACACTTCTTTGTATCTTCATTTTCCTGAGGGTATAGGATGAGAAAGGAGAAGTTTGCATCTTCAGATCTTAAAAAGAGTTTCTGCAGGATCTGATGTTTCCAGTTCCCAGCTCTGCAATGCCCCAAGGCCCTGCAGAGTGGTGCAAATAACAGTTCTGTTCACTCTTGTGAAGATAACAACTGGGGTGTCCAGTGTTGCTTGTCTGGATTACTCTGTAGAGCCACAAGTCCAGAGAGAAATCTGCTCTTAGTGCAAACTCATCTTTTTAGTTTTGCTTTTTGAGTTTTTAGAAGCTGGTGGGGTAGATGTTGACTGAGTTTCCTAAGTAATCTGTTTTTCCACAAGGTTCAAAAATGATAACTGACAGTTTTGCTTGACTAGCCAGGAACTTAGTTTGTACATTTTATATTTCATTAACGGTGGTATTATTATTATTATTTTTTAATTATTTTTTGTGGCTTAAAATTTTATAAATGTACATTCCTTGAAATAATTTTTACGAACATTCCCTGCTTTGTGCATTGCCCTCTAGTCCCATTCCCAATGCCAGTAGACTGAATTTTTCCTCAAGAAGAAAAGCAGAAGAGGCAAATGCACGAGATGGCTCAGTCCTACAACCCCTGTTTCACACTTTTATGTCTCTAGCAGAAGAGTGGCCCCATGCAGTTTGCTGGCAACTGGAATCTCTGCTCAAGTGTCAGAATTACATCATCTCCATAGCATCAGGAAAACTTTGGAATATGATAGCAAGGGACAGGAAGGTTGTCTTACCTCTGTCTGAAGGGCTGCCAAATGAAAAAAACCCAATGTTGCATATTCTTAAGTTACACATATAATAGGAATCATTCTAGTTCAGCATTTTGCTGAATGGGGCCCTTTTCGAGCTTCCAAAATTGGAGTTTTCTGCGGGTGCTTTCTCTTGGCCTTGTCTCTGCATTTGTCTTTCCTTCATTTCAGTCTGCTTATGTACCTGAGGAATACCTACTGTCAACAAATTAAAAGTGAGATGTTGATGGCTGCAGTTGATTGAGCGTCATCTGCTAGTTACTGAAGTTTAAGTTATATTTCTAGTAAATCCTCCAACTTTGAAATGGAGGTTTGTCTTGATTTAGTTTATTCCTTATGGTATCAAAATGTGGCGACAGCTTTAAAAAGAAAAATAACATAGTGCTTCAGGGAGCAAAACCAGAGTACAGCATTTTTAATGGTTTTAATTATATTACAGCACTGTTGGTCTTTTTTTTTTAAGTATTCGCTCCTCATATTTTTCTTTTGTTAGTAGCCAGTTGACAGGGGGAAGCTCTTATTCCCTGTGCATATTATTATGTTCAGCTTTTGAAATTCCAGTTGGAAACATTTTGTTTATCAGAGCTATATGAAGAGCTGTTAAGTAGATCTTCATTAACTTCAGCTTTTGAAAGACCCATTTAGTTAAAGCAAAAACACATCACTCCTCTTTTTCCATGCTCCCATGTTGATTGTCCTGGTAGAAACTTTTTGCCTATACGCAGGGGAGAGAGATGACATCAGGATTCATGCAAGGAAACCCTGTGGAGTGAAACATTTCTGTTTATGAGCAGTGATAACAACAAAATAGTTGAGCAAGAGCCAGAGCAACCACACATGCATGGTCTGCACTGCTGCTTTCAGGGCTTACACGAGACCTTCCAGCATCAATGCCTGTACTCTTCCACCCAGACCACCTTGGGACAGGTGGTATCTGCTGGCCTGAGACCCTGCCATAAATATAGGGGAAGGAGAAGAGGTTTAGACAGGACCCTCTTTGGGATGGAGGGTCTAACTTATGTGAACTTGTGCACATACTAACTTCAAGGGTTGTTCCTTGAAAGGAGAAGAGTGGTATAAAATCACATTTTCAAGGGAGCGTTCTGAGCCTGTATGACACTTTCAGCCAGCTCCTGTTGGAACCTTCAAAAGATCTTCTGACTCTGCAGCCTTCAGAAACCTGCCATGAGCTCCAGGCCCAAGGAAACCTTCAGTACAGCTGCCAGTCTTGACTATGTATCTATGGTAGGGAATCGACAGGAAGAGGAGCTTATTTTTTTCTACCTGATTTAGGGTGAGATCTGGCTAGAACCAATAAAACCAAAGGATGGGGAGAATTCGTTTCACCTTTGCCAGGGAACTCTGTCATTTTGCCACCTTTAGCATGAAAAATTATTCTGTGGCTGAAATACTGCCAAGAAAATGCCAAGTGCAAGTTATGCATTGGGATTTCTAGGCCAGGTCTTTAAACGTTGCCTATCTATCTCATCTCTATTTTACACATTTACTTTAGTTGAATGCTTTAAAGGGAAATGAAATGAACAATCAATTGCAGGAATAGAGGGGGAAAAAAAGGGCTTCATTTTCACAGCTGGTAAATCTATCCCTTTTTTTACCTCTATTTACTCAGACTATTTTCTGGTTTGGAGCTCAATAGTCATATGTGATTTTAAAATCTTCTTTAAGAAGCTTAATCCTCACAGTTGTAACAACATACAGCAGATTCATACATGGACGGTAAAATCCATGGGGTAGACTGCCAGGAAACTGGAGACGGGCCATCACTGAAAGTTGTCATCATTGACCTGACAAATCTTAAGGGATTTTTTTGTTTCACTTGAACTTGCCCTAGTGCAAGGAAACAGACTGGATGATCTCTTGAGATCCACCCTATCCCTTCACTCTGATCTTATCTTGGATTTCCTAGTGGCAGTGTAGCCTTTGTTATTATTTTCTGCTGAGCCAAGTAACGTAGCAACCTTTGTAAAATTAAGTTTCTATTTTAATAAGCAGACACCCTTATGGGAACCCAAAAGCCAGTAAGAAGAGGTTTAAAAAACATAACCTACAAAGAAAGGTTGAAAGAATGGGGTTTGTTTTCTGGAGAAGAAGAGACAAAGGGGGACGTGTTATATTTTCCAGAATGCAAAGACTGCAACAAAGAGACCAGTGAATAAAATAGTCCCCTGTAGCTGTCAGGAAAAGGTCAACAGGAATTTAGTTTAATTTGCAGCAAAGAATATTCAAGTTCCATGTTACAAAGCAAATTACCAACTTTGAGAGTGATGAAACACAGTCTGCTTAGGGAGGCTGTGGCTCTCCCCTCTGCTTGCCTCAAGAGCAGGTGAGAATAACATCTGTCGGGGCTCATATACTCCTTACTGCTGCTGCAGTGTGGTGGATCACATGAAGCTGAGCCTCTTCCAGTCTTTTGTCTACAAAAAAAACCCCAGAATCCATGAGTGAAATGATACCGCTGATGACTCAGTGTTACACAGAGTGTGTACCCCCACAAAAGCCTGGTCCAACAGCTCCTCAAGTCAGCCACGGTGCTCAGTAAAACAATGTCCTCTGGTCTCCTGGCTGGGGGCCACCAGGAGGCCCTGGGATGTAGAATGCTGAGTCTGGCAGGGCATTTAGAGCGAGAATGGTATATGCTTCCACTGTTCTCTCTCCTGAAGAGTGCATCTGACCACTTTTAGAGATGGGATACTAAGCCAGACCAGGCTTTCGTTTTTTTTTTTTTTAGGTAAAACCACACTTCATTCTTACCTTGTTTGTGTTCAGGACCCTGAAGAAGAAGAACCACAGAAGAGAAATACAAGAGTTTTATCCTGTGGATGTCTGAGACAGGCTTGTTCCTGCCTATCTGTTCCTTTCTGACAAGTTTGTGATTCTCACCTCACACACCTTTGAGACTAAAGCAAAGAGATATAGCAGCATAGGGTGTGAGGAGCCAGGTCCTGCTCAAACTGGTGGGAAGTTCCTCCCGGCTTCCCCAGGAGACTTAAAGCCATCATGTACTGCCTTGACCAGCTTTCTTTTGTCATTAAAATTGACTGGAAATATAGCTTATGTACAGTCACCAGCATTTGAGAATCTAGGAGTTATTTATTCCAATGATCACTTCAGCAAAATACTTGTAACACTGAAAAACTGAATCCCCAAGTTCCCTGTGGTAATAAAAGCACCTTAAATAGACTTCCTAGTCAGGCACTACCTAATTTGCAACAATGAACTCCCTTCAGCTGTTCAAATCCCAATAAACTACTCACTGTGGAAAATGGATTCCCCTAAACACTTGTCAGTAACCATGATCTAGGAGTCTAGCTTGATGCCAAACACCAATAGGTAGGTTTCAGGAAGAGCAGCAGTTGTACAGTGCTCACAGATGCAAACATGTTGTTACATGTGGAGGGAGACTAAATCAATGCAGCAGCTGCTCAGATGTTTGTAGGTCTCATGGACTTCTTTTTCTCAGTATTACTCAGTTCAGCTGCAGCTGAATTTCACCCAAAATGATGCCCCAGCTTGCCCTGTTTAAGCCACAGCAGCAGCAAGGCAGGACAAATAGCCCTATGAGGAGGTCACCCCAAAGGACAAATGTGCCTAACCCCTGGAAGCAGTTTCTGGCACCCAAATAAAGGGACTGAAGTAGGGATGTGAACAGGCAGCATGGCCTGAAAGAAACAAGGTCCAGGCAGGGGACCCCTGGGGTGAGAGATATGGAGGGAAAGTCAGGCTGCATAATGTCTCTCTTGAGAGTACTGATGGTAGCACATCAACTACAGAGCCTGTGTGGACCTGATCTCAAAGGAGTCTTTGTTACAAGGGTTTTGCAAAACAGCTGTGCATTTTTAAAGTTTTCATTATTACAACATTTTGCAAAGACTTCTTGCAAACTTCCCTGCTCTGTAGAAAGAAGCTTGGCAGGCCAGAAGGCTGAAATACCAGAGCCAGGTTTCAGCAGGTCCTGCAGCAGCTGACACAGAGCATGGTGGCTAATGACTCTGAGCTGTACCAGCACTCAATGAAATCTAGGGCTAATTTTAAGCTAATTCTGTGTGGAATGTTCCTATTGGTCTGGCCACAGGGAGCTGTCTGCACATCATTTTAGTCTTGTCACTTTCTTTAATGTTTCTGTGTGTCATTTTAGAATAGAGCACACCCTGATTTTCAAGTTCAAAATCTACTCTGAATTAATTTGCACACTAGGCAGTCAGAAGACCTCACTATGGCTAATGACTGATGATGCCAGTATTTGTAATCTGAAGGTTATTTCTTTCTACGTTCCTTTGCACACTCTGACCTACCTCCTGCAATAACAATTTAGTAGTTCAATTCAATTTCAAATGGAAAATGAAATCAGAAACTAAACAAGAATGCTTTCTACATTTTATCAAATGTGATTTGTGATATTTAACTTTCTTTAGTTTCATATCTACACTTTTGTAACCTTTTTAACTCTTTCCCCTCTCTCCTTCCTGCACCCTGACAGCTCTGGTTCTTTTTGTCTCTAAAATTTTCCAAACTTGTAAACTCAAAAGACAAATTTTAACTGATGCAACAACTTTCCAATCCTGACAGCACAGCCATGGGGGACTGGGTTTTCAAAAGAGGCCAGTTTCGCCGTTGGGTTGAGAGCAGACTCTTCACATGCTGTAATAGGAACTAATAGAAAAACAATGGCAACAAAAATAACAAGAAGATTTGGGTCAGTTCTATCCCACGGCTACACCCTTGTGGCCCCTGGATATTTGTTCTCTGTTCTGTTCCCAAGTTAAGCGCTGAAACTCTTAATGTGCCCACATAACTTCAGAGAGAGAGGGAGCTGACCAACCTTGCCAAGATTTGTCCCTCTGATTTAATGTGAATGCTCTGCTACCGTTTGTTCAGTAAAGAGTGTCTCCAGATGGGCAGGCTCTGCCCTGGGCACTGCACTGGGAAGGGAGATATTCCTGCCTGTTCTGACTCTTCTCAATCCCTCCTGTGGACAATCAGACAAAAGACCTGCCATTCCCCTGGAATCGGTTCAAGCCATCCAATCAACAAAACTAATTCACAGAGTCTTTGACTGAATTTATCCATCCTGGTTTTGATAATGTGTCAGGAACAGGACATTATAAAAACCTGGCTCTGGACCCTTCCTGGGGCCTTATTCTGATTACCACCAGGATGGCTTTGGGAATTGGCTAGAAAGTTGTCATCAATCTTTCTCTTTGACGATGTCTCTTTGGGGAGGTGACAGCAAGGTGCTACATCCTGCTATGGGTGCCACTGTGCTCATTTATGGCCGAGCAGCTTCACAGGCACCTCCTGCAGCACCTCAGGCCTTGGCTATGAGCATGGGGGTGGCAGGTTGTACTGGTGTTTTGCAAAGCCAAAGTCTCTTCTCTTTCCACGTCAAGGAGGTGCCTTGAAATGTGGAGAAACTCCTTTTCCCCCCACGTGTCCAAGCTCCTTGAGGCTGACACCCTCTTTGCCTTCCCCTTGGTCAAATGCTTTTAGGAGTATCTCCTGCTCTGTCTCCGTCACCCCACAAATATCATCTTGTGAGCCTAGCAGCATGTGACCCTTGCCACATGCTCTTTTCAAGACTTTTCAGGGTCTTTATCAAACCCTCCCTTGTTCTTTGTGACTGGATTTCTTCCAAGTCTTGCTCTACTGCCTGGCAGCTTTCGTAAAAAAATTTCTAGCAGTCTCCCACTGGGACACTAACCTCTCCCATCTCATTCACAAAGGAGTTTTCTGAAGTCTCAGTCTTTTTGGTTGGTTGATATTCCAGTCTGTAGTTTTTGTTTTCAAAAGGCTGTGTGTTGTCATTGCAGCTCATCTTTTTCCTTTGGTTTCTTATCAGGAGAAAGCTGCCTTTCACCCTATTACCAGATAATGCTTTGGTCCCTTTGGGCTTCTGATAGACTGCAAGATATTTTTGCGTCCTTAATCTGTATCTTTAAGGTTCTCTTTCTGAAGCTGCTTCTCGTCTAGACTCCCATGTGCCACTATGAATGCTCATACAAGAAGACATTCACTCTCTGCATCTGTGACTTTTTTTCTGACACTAGGAGAAGGGTGCTTTTCCTGCCATCATTTTCCTTGTGCCTCTTGGAAAGTGTGGTCATTTCATGCACGTATGGGATTTGATCACACTTCTCAATACCTGTGGGACTCTGTGACTTTTCATGACACTGGGAAAGAGTCAAGGCTCATTTGAGCATGGATACAAGGGAGAAGCCACATCCCTTGGTGGATTTACTACCTCTAATTTTCTTCTTTCCTTGGTACAAGCAGGTAGCTGCTATGAACAGTTTTCTCACTGGCACTGAGTGAAATATTATTATTGTAAATTATTCACCTAATTTTTCTCCTGGGACTAGATTGGACCCTCACTCTGAGTCAGGATAAAATGACCAATTTTCTCATCTGTGCTCTCCTGCCCATAAAGATCTTCTACTTCTGCATTGCACTGTGTGCATAGCTCACATCAAGCTGCTGTGAGCTCAGAGAAGTGGTTTCTGGGCAGATGAATTGTATCTTTGCCCTGAGACAATCTAATGACAGCCTAGACCTGAAGCAATGCTGACACAGCAGTCATGAGCAATAACTTTGCCCTGACAAAGTGCAAGTTCCTCAAGTAAATTTTACCCTGATTTAGGTAACTAGACAGCGGCAGATGTGGCAGCAGGGAACTGCTACCTGGATAGTTCAAGCTCCTGGAAGGTTCTGCAAATTATGCTACCACTTCTCCTTCTGCTATTACGTGGCCTGTGTACAGTGTATGTTCCTGTGTCAGAGCCACCTCATGTAGGAAAACCCGGCTTTGGCTCAGCTTCAGCTTGCGAATCCCGAGTTAGGAACCCAGGTTCTGAACCCTGAATTAGGAATTAATTTGCTGCAGGTCATCAGGGCTTGTGTTGTACACTGTGATTTCTATGCCCTTGAACCTCCATGGGAGCACTACATCATAGCAACTTTCTTCTTCCTGTTGTGTCCAGTTCCTCTTAAAATGCTCTTTTGCAGTTGTATTAACTCAGGAAGAAGAGGGCACTGTCCGCAGCAGAGGCAGCTGTCAGGAACCTGTTTCAAATTTCCTTCTAGGACTCAAGCCTGGGAAGTAATAAGGGTTTTGAAAACATTTAAAACATCTGTGGTCCCCCTCCATGCACAGCCCCACCAGTCAAAACACCTTGACTGTCCAAGGTGCAAGATGTGCTAAAGGCAAGTTCCTCTTCCACCCCAACCTAATCAAACCTCCACCTTAATCCTGAAGCCACTTGGAGATCACAGAAGTTGTGGGGCAGCCTCTTCCAGCTCTCCATTTATATTGATGGAAGAGAAAGCAGCTCCCTGCAGAGAAGACCCCCAAGGAGGTGCTGTGAAACTCCACGAGCCTGGGGAACCCTCAGGATGAAAGCCATGCATATCCACACCACATTTCTCCCCTCTCCTGCCTTTGTTCTGGCTGTGCTGGCTGTGGGCACTGAGGTGGCAGGCAGCTTGCCACTCTCCAGATGGACTTGCTGCTGCCTCTATTTTTCTTCTTTCCTTTTTTCCTTTTTTTTTCTCTTTCATTTTTTTATTTTTTCTTCCTTTATTTTTCTTTTCCTTGCCACAAACTAAATCATGATCACAGGGAAGTCAGTGGCAAAACTGTCATCTGTTTATTGGGGACCCAGGTATGGCCATGTGTAAATGAATTGGGATAAAATGACAAATGGGTTGTGGCAGAATATTTGTACCACAGCAGATAGATGAAGACTTGAATAATCTCCCATAATTTTGGCTGCTGTGGTAGCTGAACTAACATTGAATCCTCTGAATACTGACTGAAATATCTATGCTCTTAGGAGTGTGCTGAAGCACCCAAATACATCTTTCCCCCTCGGAGTTTGTATGCAGCCCAATGTGTTAAGGTCAAGATCCACACTCCAGAGAGAAGCAGATGGTCTGCTGAGTGATGTGTTTTCACTCACTGAACATGAATATGAAAAAGTCTTCTTATTTTCCAAGCATATGAAAGTCAGTAATGTAGAACAGTCTCAGGAAATCTTAATATGTGAATAGACATGTGTTGCAAGAGTTTATTTTGGTCTTTGTACTCACTATGGATTCCTAAGATTAAATGATACCCAAATACTATACATCATTGTTTTTATTGACTTGGTTCAAACATCAGAGCCATGCTAAAATACTGTTTCAATTTGTGTAGATTTACAATTATTCTGACCTTCATAATGAACCAAACAAAAGCAATTCTGGAGTCAGTAAATGTCCATATTTCAGAGGTACCCATAAATTATAAATACCAAATATTCTGTGTGAGTGCACTTATGGTGTTGCAGAGCTGTATTGCTGAGTGAAAGGGGTGAAGACAGTTGCTGGAAACTCTCTTATACATACAAATTATGTTGAATTTTAAAGGCCAATCCTGCTCTCTCTTTACATCACTTTTTCTTACGTCTCACTTTGCAGCACTCTTTAGCAAAGAGCCTTAGGTGAAGGCACCAGCTAAGGACCATCCCCTCCCTTCGCGTCCCACAAGGCACAACGCATGGTATCTGAATCTGGCTCTCTCTCAACACCTCCTTTGCCCTCAGGCAGTCTGAAGGCCTGTGCCCTCCATGGCCTCTCTTCCCCCACCCCTCACTCGTGCAGAAAGGGGGGAACAGTGGGCGAAGTCACCCCATCACCTACCGTGTTGGAACCCTGACAGATCGTCCAGTCCTGGCCAAGGCCAGAGTCACCTGGGTGGTTTCTCTGAGTTCAGGCTGCATAGAGAGGCCAGTATCTGCTGCTTCTTCCCAAAATAGCTGTGTTTAAGAGGGCAGGGAGGAATGTCAAAATGTTTTTAATAACCAACACAGCACTGGGAGCATTATTTCAGGTCTTATTGAGCCAGTGGAAAGAGACTCATGGATTTCAACAAGATCTGTACGAGACTTTAAAATATATTGCACATCTAAGAGGGGTACAAAGCAGAAAATTTAGGGAAAAAGCTCTTAAGCATTTTTTTCCCCCTGATCCTCCACCTGCACCAGCTGTTGGAAAACATCTTGCCAGGCATCTTCTCTCGTCATGCTCACTACAGAAATTTCCTGAGCTTGTCCAGCCAACCAAAACATTAATTTCTACTAAGGCACACAGAACCCCCCACCTTTCTCGCCAGCTCAAGTAACATTAAACTTTTTATTCAAACACAGAAAAACACGGAGATTGGGAGCTAACACTGCTGCTTCTCTGTGAGCTCTGTGTATTTTCAATGGTTCTGGCTAAAGATGTGAGGTAAGGAAGAAGTGCAAGTGAGACACAGTGAATTCCACGTTGAAAGAGTCATATGAAGGTTTTTAACAGCATTTTAAAGTGCACCTGAAAAATTTAAAATTGCATCCATTTTGCGTGCGGAAAATTGCATGGTTGTGCAACCTCTTTGTGTACAACAAAGAAATAACTGCAAATGCCTGTATAAAATGTCATGTCTGTTCATTCACCCACTTGCCAAATGCAAATAGACATGTCTGCAAGTTCTGCAAAAGGGTCATGTAGGAGTCTATGTTGAAAATACACCCTTTCACGGTCTTTAGATGTTTTCTCAGTTTGTTCTATCTGCTTATTTCCCACCAACATCTAAGCCATGTAACAAGGGCAAAAGAAACCCTCTGACAGTCTGAGGCATCCTCATAATCAACAGTTCATTGATTCTTAAGAGCACTAAGGACCAGAAATTAATGCTGCAAGAAACTTTATCTGGGAGCTGATTGCCTGATGGATGGAGCAAACCACAATGGTAGGCATTTAAAAACCCAGCTGGCTGTGCCACACTCGCACTCCTGAGTGTGAGCAGGATATATTGTACCTCCCCTGAAAACTCTTACAGCACGCTTACTCCGTCATGCATTTTGATAAATGGGTTCCATGTTATGCCTTTTAAATCCACTGACACTCAAACCCACTGATTGTCTGTAATTTTTTTTGTGAATTTTTTTTGAGTGATATAAATGTTTATTGTTGCCAGTATGCACTAACAGTATTGGCTGAAAATTGATGTTAAAACATTGTTTTGTTTTGAAACAGAGAGATCAATCCTTCAAAAATAACAAATTTCTCTTCAGTTTGTTTCTTTGGAGATTGCAGCTAGATTTGTACCCTAAGCCTGCTTTTAATTTCTTTTGACTCAAAATTTATTTGTCTCTAAAGAAAAGGGGTTCTCAGAGACTGTTTGCCTGGTATATGAATTGTAGCAGAGGCCACAATGTATGGGGTTAGAAGAGAAATCTTATTAGTCATCTTCCTTTTGTTCTGGTTCTGACTCACTTGTTGATTTGGAGTATGTGTGGTTTTTTGCTTAGACTTATTTCCCTCTATTCCTGATGAAATGAGCTTAGACCAGTGATTATGACTGTAGCTCGACCCACCAGACCATTAAATATGCTCCCAGGCTTGCAGTGGCCTTGTGCAGACCCTCAGACTCTCTAGCACTGACCCCAGCTCCCTGTGTCCCAAAGATGGGGAGCTGGGGGTTAAAGGATGGGTCTCCCAGAAGCCAGTACGATGAAGGAGATGGTAGATCATGAGACACTTCAAGCCATGATTGTGTTTTGGGTCCTTCCACTGAAGTGTTCTCCTGCCCTGGGGAAAGTGCTGAGAGGCAATTCTGTTTTGTGAACTAGAAACTGTGGTTTGGGTGTACCTTGAGGAAGTGGGCTGGGATGCAGCCATTCAATTTCATTCACAGGCTTGTAGGACCATCCCTCCACTGTCAGCCAGGATCAGCTACACCTCAGATAGTCCAGCAAGCATTTCAAAACCCTCCCCTGGTGGACATGTCATGGTCCAGTTGCTCCACTACAATCTCCCTTCAGCATTAGAAAAGTGCCTCCTGATCTCTAACTTCAGTCTGCCTCCCTTTATGTCTGACTTTTGTCACCCTGTGTGTCATGGCAGAAAGTCCTCTCTACTCACCCAACTCTATAATTTATATTTTCTCCTGCATTATGTTTCTCGACCTTTAATTAGCCCTTTTGCAGTTCTTCCAGATTAGCACAGCTGAATCACATCTTTCTGGGAGAGCAGTTTACCAGACTGCACACAGATCCTCACAGTCACTTTGCAGAGATGAAAATTGGTTATGTGTTTCACAGGGTGTAGTTCTGATTATGCATTGCGAGTCTGGGGCTACCCTCTTCCACAACAACACAAAGTTGCTGCTCAGCTTGTGATCCTCTACAGCCTCTGGATGGTGTTCTGCGGAGCTGCTGGCCAGGCAGCTGTTCCATCCTGCAGCATACAGCCAGTTATTGCCCGTGTGAGGAAGAATCTGCAAGCTTGTTCCCAGAGTAGCATGTTTTTCAGTTAGACCTTAAAAATACTGGTTTTCCAAGATCATTTTGAATTCTAATGTTTTCTCCCAAACTCCTGACAGTCCTTCCCTGCTGGCTGCCATCTGTATATCCTCTCTGTTCCATCGTCTGAGGCATGAATAAAAATATTGAATATGACTAAGTCTGGGAGGGCTGTGCCCCACCTATCCCATATGTCCTTCCACTTTGACTGGCAATACAGTCAAATATCCTTTCAGAACAAACCTGCCACCCCACCATGTCTTCCTCTGGATTACACCACACCAAAGCTGACTTCAATAACTCTTTTCCTTATCAGGGACAAAAACTAAAGTGAAAGGCTTATGTTCACTTCCTTTCTCTGTGCTCATTATTTAATAATATTATTTATTATTATAAATAATAATATTATTTAATCATTATTTTCTGCAATAATGAATTCTGAGATAAATAATCTTTAGGCACATAATTTATTTGGAGGTAGACATGACATTCATCCTTTCTTGTTCTCTCACCATAGCCAAGACAATTCCGTCTGCAATCAGAGCATAATAATGTATCACACTAACACTAATGCAAATACGCTAATACAAAATTTACAGATGTACTTAAGATATTAAAAAAAAAATTCTGTGAGCATTACCTAGTTATTTTTTTATCTGTTCTCTTGAGATTTGTGTTTCTGCCATTCTCTAATATTTTCTACAGTTTTTCCTCCTCTCTGCTCTGCCATGTTTGTTCTGCTGCCCTTGCTTCCAGGGACTCTCTGAGCAGACAGCACCTTCCCTTCAGTAAAACCTTGTCCTCCATGCTGGAGGTTTGCAGTTGTGCAATTTTACCCTTTTATATCTTCCTAAAATTCTTCCTCAGGTTGATCTACTGTGATCTCAGCCTTGGGGAAAATGAGAGCATTTTGGGCTATAACACAGGGGGCTTGGGGTTCCCTGCCCCTCCTGGCCTCAGGGGAGAGGCGGGGAGCAGGCAGCCCCCTCAGCGACAGGGGCACCTGAGAGGGGCTCACTGCTGGGCTTGGTAACTCCTTGGCTGCAGAGAGAATCTTGAATTTTGGGCTTGTTAAATTGCCCTGTCATTATAAAGGCAGAGCAGCAGCTCAGATCAAAAACCTACCCAGGCAGATTAGGAATGTGTCAGATGCTGAAGTCCTCAAAAGCGCTAATACCTTGCTGCGCTTTTATGTGGTTTAATTTGTGCATTTATTTTGGAGCCAACAGACAGTGCCAGAAAAGAAGACGAAGCAACATTTGCCACTCCTCCCTTTGTAAACCTACATTGCACAGTGGGAAGCAGGAGAATTTACTTTAACTAAAGCCAAGTCAGTGGTTTAATCTTTGTAAACACGTCTTAAGTGCTCTGCCTCTTATCTTTGTGCTGTGGCTTCTTACAAAAAAAAAAAAAAAAAAAAAGAAGAAAAAAGGTAGAAAGTTGTTCAGCCAGAAATATCACAGTTCTGACATGAAAACTGGTCATCAATCACTTTCCTGTGGAGCTCTGTGTGTGCATGTGTGTGTGAGAGAGTGAGCCTGTGTGTTTGTACTCCTGCGTTGTTGAATCAGCAACTCGTGGCCTACTGCAAACACAGCCTGCTCCTGCGAGAGAAAAGAAGAAAGGAAAGAAAGAAAGGAAGGAAGAAAGAAAGAAGGAAAGAAAGAAGGAAAGAGAGAAAGAGAGAAAGAAAGAGAGAAAGAGAGAGAGAAAGAAAGAGAGAAAGAGGGAAAGAAAGAGAGAAAGAGAAGGAAAGAAAGAAAGAAAGAAAGAAAGAAAGAAAGAAAGAAAGAAAGAAAGAAAGAAAGAAAGAAAGAAAGAAAGAAAGAAAGAAAGAAAGAAAGAAAGAAAGAAAGAAAGAAAGAAAGAAAGAAAGAAAGAAGAAGAAAGAAAGAAAGAAGAAAGAAAGAAAAAGAAAGAAAGAAAGAAAGAAAGAAAGAAAGAAAGAAAGAAAGAAAGAAAGAAAGAAAGAAAGAAAGAAAGAAAGAAAGAAAGAAAGAAAGATTAGATAGTTAAAAGAGAAAAATACTCTCACAACAAAATCAGAATTCTCCTGAGTTGTCTGGAAAAGTGTTCCAAGGGGGAAAAGGTCTTGCTCCAAGCTAAACTCAAAATTAGAAAACTATCTGGTTCTCTGTGTAAGTGCACACTTGTTTGTTTGCAGAAATCAGATTGATGTTTCAAAATGCCGTTCTTTTAAAAAATGAAATCATCATGCAGGACCTGTTTGCTACTTTTTCAGGCTTTGTGGAGTAGGTGACCATTGCAGATGCTGGTAGTGTGCTAAAAGTAGGTGTGAGAAATGGCAATTTTAAAACCCAGCTTTTCATGTAAATCTTTTGCAATAATATGTTCTCCCTATCACAAGCAGATTTAAATCAGTGTAGTTTTTAAACCATGTATCCTCATCACAGCACAAAGAATGCAACATGGATTATTGGGAAATTTGAGGCAAAATATAGTACCAATTTGTGCAGCACTGAGTAACTGGACATCTGAAATGGAACTGAGAGAATGCCATATTGGTGGACCAGAGAAAGCAAACAGTGAATTCCTTTGACACAAAGGGAGCTTCAGGGCTTCCTATTCCTACATTTATCTGTAACAGTTGTATTTGCCTCATCTCTCTGTGCTGTGCAGATAAAGACACCCAGGGAACATTTTTCCAGGTGCTGTGTTTACAAACCTTTTTCTCAAGTGCATCTTCCTTTTAAATCCTTTTTGTTATTTGGGTAACAATAAAGGGCAAACTGGATGCACTGTGCATTAACCTCCATTTTTCCCAGAAGCCCTGTGATGTCCCTGCAGCCAGACTGTTTTGGTATTGGCACCAGCGAAGATCCCTTTATGCAAACAAGGAGCCTGTGCATCTTCTGAATCCCTGCTGAAGGAAGGTACTGTGTGCTGGGAGCATGTCATGGGCTGCTGAAGGTACTACTTCTATTAATGTCCAAAAGATATTAGAGGACTGGTGTCCAGAGGGAACAGTAGGATGTTTCCTCAGAATATAGCCAGTGGTGCAAAGAAGCTGGGCTGTTTTCCTGACCTCTTCTTTTGCCAGGGTTTTATCTTTTGTGTTGCATGACCTTCTGAAATAGCCTGAATTTTCTCTACTAAATAAAAGAGAGGTTATCTTGCAAATGTTACAGACAACAGATTCAGTGCTATATTCAACTAGTAAAACTCCTGCATTAGATCTTGTTTTTACTATAGCAGAATGACTAAATAAAAAATGAACACAATGGCTTGTGTATAACTGATGACAGTGAGATTACATTTATTGTTATCTCCAAACAGAATGAAGTCCAAGTCAATAAAGGATATTAATTGTGTTTTAAAGAAAAAAAAAATCATTTTAGCTAAAAACAATGCTGGGAGGAATTCAACTGGGAGAAAGACTTTATTAACAGAAAAATCTGAATGATGATTGAGAATCATTGGATAATACTTAAGGAGATGCCCAAAAAAAGCCCCACCCAGCAAAAGAATCTGCATTCATTAAAGGTCTTGCTGCTGAAGGGAAGTAAAACTTATGCGTATGTGGATCCCAGGAGAAAATGCAAAACACTCTCAATGTCAATACATGTAAATTAGCAGGTAGATTTTGGAGAAGATTGATATAAGGGAAAACAGGTAACAAGGAAAACCATGACAAGCAGAGCTGAGGAAAGTTGCCTATTGAGGAGTATTTTCTTGTATTTTGGGGATCTCATCTCAGTATTTCCAGAATAAAGAACACTAAAAATGACATGTGTCCATTATGAGATGAAAATAGTAAAACTGCCAATAGGAAAAGATGCTAAAAAGAGGCTTATTCTGTTGTATTTTTGTCTTCTGTCCAGGGAATAAAACCCCAAACCCTAATCATTTACTCATGCCAGCCAACAGTAATCACATAATTTTTGTTCTAGTTGTAACTAAAGAGGAGGTTAAACAGCAGATGATAGTCAGGCAAGGATCCCAGTAACCTGTATCCAGCAATCTAAAAAAAAGAGCAAGCCAAAGAAAATAAATCTTAACACACTGGGGAAGTTCCAGATGCCTAAGAGAAAGCTAGGACGATAAATGGCACGAACCAGATAATTTGTAGACCTGTCAGCCTGATGGGGATCCTGGAAAGTGGAGTTGGTACTGTATAACGTTTTTATGAGGCAGCAAAGGTGATGTGGAATCAATGGGGAATGTGCCAGGTGCACCAAAAATATGTCAACTTCTGGTCTCAAAATACTCTTCTGCAGGGGTGTGCTCATCACCTAAAGATGTTTCTGTATACATGTGTTTCTGTGAATCATGGGAGACAGAATTGTGGGAGAAAGGAAGCAGGTGGGAGTTAGAGATCTCACACTGGTGTTGATGTTCTTTAGACTCTTCTCAAACAAAGCACAAAAATATGCTGGACTGAAAAACATACCTGGGAGAGGTCTAAAGGGACCAGCAAACCAGAAGGTGGTCTGATTACAACCTAGGGATAGCTATATATTAACAGACAACTCAAGAGACTGTTTTAGTCTGGCAGACAAAGATACAAAACAAGATCCAGTGGCTGGGGTTGGAAATACATTTTTAATTAAAAGTAATTTACTGTAAGAAAGTACTTCATCATCAGAACAACTCACAATGGATAAAAAAAATGTTTATACTGGAAGTTTTTCCAGAAAAATCTGTTTTATTCCAACCATTGTCTTTGGATCTGAAGCTTGAACTGATCTCAGTGAGTCCTGTGGTCCATGGAAAAAGAACATTGGCTTGAGGGTCCTTGGTGAGTCCTGTCCTTAAAGTCCATGACCTGCAGAGAAATAAAAGTAATGCTGCATGCTGCACAATCTATTCTGAGTTAGGTGTCTGACAGAGGAGGCCCCACTTCTTGTGAAATAAATGATTTCTGAATCAAGGCCATGTTTCATTCAGAAGAGTGTAGTCATTTAGGCTGAGTGTAATAGCTTTGCCATTCAAAAAACCACAGTGCCGTTATCTAATGATAAAAACAACAAAACAGAGCAGTGGGAGAAGGGTGGCTATTCACTGTCTTCAATGTCTTCTTTAGCACATCACATTCAAATATTTCCTTGGACTGGAAGAGATACTCTTTATTACAGGGATTAGATTTGTCCTTTTGGGAAAATGGGGTGGAGGAGGAAATCTTACAGTGTTTTTGCTTTGTTCCTTTTCAAGCCATTATATCTGTATGTGAAAATACCACTGATCAAATTGGCAGTATCACTAATTCCCAACAGCACAATTATACCCATTTTTGCTCAAATATAAAATGAAAAAATAAAAAAAATTAAAGCTTTAAAAAGGAAGAAGCACTACGTAAGGTAAAAACCAGTTCAGAGAAAGGCCATCAGAGCTGCTGATTCCAATGTGTCTTTGCTAAAGCAGCTCAAACTTGAAATTAAGCAGCAATGGGGAACATCTGCAAACCATCAAAGATGGTGCAAAGGTTGGTGAAAATCTTTGTGGCCTCTGTGATTCATAGATACCAGCCAAATACAAACAAAAGCTTTTTTCTTTTGTGACAGACATGGTATTGTGGCTTGAATCACACAGAGCCCTATTGTTGGGTTATTTTATCTTATTTCTTTTGCAGATTCAAGTGGGGAAAAGAGGCTTAAAGAGCTGTTGGGGCAGAGTCTGTCTTGCATGAAGGCAACTGAGGTGCCTCTCATCTCAGGCTCTTCTCTCACAGCTTTCTGTCAGTGGCTCTTTCTTCCCTCTCATTATCTGTCATGCAGAGATATGACTGAAGAGGAGGCCAGACCTCGGTGGGCTGCAGGATTTTAGGACAACATCAGTGCAGATTTTAAGAACCTTTAAAGTTTCTTGGTGATGCTTGTCCTTCAAACCTATGACCTGCAGAGAAATAAAAGCAGTGCTGCATGCTGAGTGATCCTCTCTGTGTCAGGTGTCTGACAGAGGAGGCCAGGAAGCTTGGGTAATTGTTTGGGTGTTTAAAGAACACTCAAGTCCAAGCTACACCAGTAAGACTAATAAACAGCTGATCTGGGATCTTAAACTTAGCTCTACAGTCCAGACACACCTTTTGTTTTTAGGGAAACCCAATCAGCCCAAATGCCCTTTTTTGCTACTACTTTATTCCATGTACTCTCAGCAAAACTGATTAATGGACATTAATTGAAATCAAGCCTCGCCTCTGCAAAGTAATCCATTGTAGGGGCTGCCAAACCCATCAGCCTGATCGAGGCAGGGTGGCCACATCTTTGTGCTCCCAGGACTGTCCCACAGAGGGTCTGAGCACAGAACCACCACAGGAGCACATCCACACTCTCACAAGATGCACATACACACACTGCTGGCAGAAATACACATACACAGGTGGCTCAAATGGGCCTGTCCTGTCCTGTCTCTGGCAGTTCTAGGAAGTTCTGGGAGTGGGAAATGTACACATCCATATGAATGTACACATCCATATAAACCCCCCTTCATCCAGGGGGTTGGATTGTCAGCCTGCCTAGCAGCTGCCCCTGCACCCCAGTCTCTGCAAGCATTGACATCTGGGCATGCAAAGTCCTGTGGCTGTGGCCCCACTCCTGGTGCCTTAGGTACAAGCCCCCCTAATCAGTCTGGAGAAGAGAAGGCTCCAGAGAAACATTTTTGCAGCCTTTCAGTACTTAGAGAGGCCTTAAAAAAGATGAGAAAAAAAGTTTTAGCAAGGCCTTTTGCGATAGGATGAAGGGCAATGGTTTTAAACTAAAAGAAGGTACATTTAGACTTGATACAAGGAAGATTTTTTTTACATTGAGGTTGTTGAAATGCTGGAAAGGCTGCCCAGAGATGCAGTGGATGTAGACATTCAAAACCAGGCTTGATGGGGCTCTGAGCATCATCATCTAGTTGAAGATGCCCTGTTCATTGCAGGTGGGTTGGATTAGATGACCTGTAAAGATCCCTTCAATTAAAAAAAATTCTATCATTCTATCTATGATCAAGACTGAGGCATTTTGAAAATCAAAATTCCATCAAAAATTAGATCATATCTGACAGAAGCAGCAGTAAAATCTCTGGCCATGCTAAGGTCAAAGGGGATTTAAGGCCTTTTGTTGAAAGATTGAGTGCCATGTTTGGCTTGAGAAATTGATTTAGCATCCATCTCCCTGCAGCACATGTTGTGCATGAAGCCCTGTAAGGACTCTGCTAACTTGCTATTGTCCCCTGTAGTCCCTTGTTACCACAACTGATGATGAAAGGTGATGCCATGAGATCATTATTTGCACAAATGGGCTTCCCCTCAGTACTGGCCCCTCTTACCTTGGACAGGCTGGGCTCCAGCACTTCTGTGAGTCTAGCTGAGACTGATCTGAGCACTCCTGCTTTGATTATTTATAAACTAGCAGAAATACCTCTGGCTTCAACACTAGAACTGTGCAGAAAGGTCAGAGACCTGGCTTTAACTCATTCTGACCATAGCAAGCACCCCAAAAATGTGTGTGCCCTTCACTGAGATGGTCCCTGAGCCAGTCTTTGATACAGCCCCATAAATCTCCACCATAAACATACAGTGCTGAAAGAGATCATATGGAAGGAACCCTACTGATCTTAACTTTTTGGCACCCTCAACAACTGCTTTCTCAAGCAAAAGAGTAGGACTAAAAGAGAGCAAGAAAGGTTTCATGGGGTTGATTAATCAGAGGCATTTCCCTCCTCCCCTTTTCCATATCAGTCATAGATACAGTATTTAGCAATTTCCTTGGCATTCAAATTCTCAGTGGCTAACAATTCCCCAAAAGAAAAAGGAATGAATATTCTTAGCTGAAGTAGCATTGTCCAACAAGTCAACCAAGCAATGTCTACAAGTCCAGATCAAAAGACAAACAACTATTGTTTTGTTTAAACTCCTAATATTTCAGGGATTAAATTCAGTGTTTGGAATTGACTTAGTTTTCCTCATTTCCTAAGAAATGAGGAAAACTAAGCTTCCAATTCTTTCCAACTTTGGTCACAGTAGGAATTGTTGAGATGGTCTTAGACACCAGCCATCACCCAGAAGAAATCCCAGTTTACTCTTTCTGGATGTTAGCAGCAGTTATTAATACCTCCTTTCCTGTAGTGGTTTTGGAGGGCTGTCAGATGGGTTTGGAATACTGTATTTACACATCTTCCAAGGGTGGAGTACTTGTGCTTGTTTGGTAATGCTCTTGGCCCCTGGTGTGGCATCTTTAGTGCTCCAATCTGTAGGCAAAATGGGACCCAAGAGCATAATTTTATAAGATAGTTCCACTATAGATTAGGAGCTGAACTTTCCCTTTGCTACAAGCCATTTAAGAACTATATTCTTGTCATCTTTTTCACTTATTTCCCCTTCTGATGTAACCAATATGTTGGAACCCTTTGTGAAAACATGTCATTTATACTTATGTAAGTATTTGCTATTGTAGACAACTTGCTTAGAGTTACCTGGCACCAGCAAGAACAGAGCATACAATGGTAAATGGAAACTCATTTCTTGAGTCAGCTTAGGGCTGAGGGACCTTGTGTTTGCTGTTTCCTAACTGTGGAAATTGCATGGAAAGTTCTGCAGGTATCAGCATTTTGCGATAATCATTTCCACATAGCCAAATAGAGAAATTCATAATTTTGGTTTCTACACTAGATTTTGCAGGCTTTTAGAGCAAACTGAGAGACCTCTGAACAATATCCTCCTACATTTACATCTCAAAGTGTAAAGCTCTTGAGGGTGATGACTCATAAAGCATTTCTTCCTTCCTCAGAGATCCAAGCTTGCAAATGGAAACAAGGTCTGCAATTCCAGTGAGGAGGCTGGCATGAGGGGTGGGAGGAGGTGTCAGGGCCCACACCACATTACATGATGATGGATTGATGGGACCACATCAATGGGCCCTGAGAGCTGTGTGCCTCTCTGGGTAAGAGGAGGTGGCAGGAACAGAGGAATGTCATTACTTAACCCACACATGAGGCAAGAAAGGCCTCAAAGTCAATAAGCAACAGCCTGGAGGCTCACAGCTAAAGCCAGCAGGTGAACTTGGCTTCCTGATGGGAAATCTCCAGCCAGTGGAAAGTCACCAAAGCCCTCACCTGCTCCTCCACTTAAATCAAAGTCACAAGGTGTCATGCCACAACACAAACAGAAATAAAGTCTGGCTGAACCTGCAAGCCAAATATTTAGAAAACAAGGCTGGCCTTGCTAATGCCATGTAGCTCCCTTTGCAGCTCCTGATATTTGAAGTCTGGAAGAAATTGCCCGAATGTAGTTGCGATTATAAGCTGAAGCCAGAGCACCTGCTTCTGTCTCTAGCCCTGTGGTAACTGGAGTGGTAAAAATCAGTCAAGGGAGTAAGAGGGAACAGTGAGCATCTCCTCACAAATGCTAAAAGCAGCACCAAATGACGTGTATGAATCATCCCATCTACTCTTATACAAGCTAGGATAAAAATGTAGCAGTCACACAATCTGCAATAAACTGTCATGCTCTGGGACATAATTCATGCTTAGAGCTAAGCAGATACTGTTCCATGGGCACGTCATTGCATAGTGGTACATTGTGTTTGCACCTTTCTTCAAAGCACCTGTGCTAACAGTAGTCAGGAAGAAAAAAATATTGCAGAAGGCATTTGACTGATCTGAATGGCAATTTCTATCTCACTACAGGTTATATTCTCTTCCCCTTACAGTTTTGGGGTTTTTTTTTCACAACAAAATCAGGGACTACTTATGTCCTTGCTAAAAGAACGTGTCAAGAATGTTGCTCAAAGGGAATATGTTCCATCCACTGTTAGGTTTGCCAGGTAATTAAATTGCTCTTTTAATGCTTACTTAATCAGAGTGACTTCTCTGTGACTCTATGTGAAGAAATGATGATGTTTTACTGCTTTTGTGTTTGATATAGTTAAGTGCTTTTGTGTTTGATATAGCTTAGGAAGCCACTGCTCCTTTTGTTTTGCCTCCTGCAACAATATTCAGAAGACTGTATTTTCAAATGTAGCATTTAACACATTGCAGTGGTACAAACATCACCTAATCCACAGGGTGACCAGATCTCAAAGGCAAAGCACGTGACAACAAACTGAACAGTGCCAGGGCATGTATCTGGGCCCTGAGACTCAGCTGTGTATATTGTTAATGTGTCATTGCTCTTCCTGGCAGATTTTCAGTGCAGCCCAAACACCAGTATCTCAAACACTCTCCCTTTTGGGGGTTAGCATGGAATACTGACCACTCTCCTCAAACTGTTTGGGTGTGGTCACCCTACTCTGAAGATCTGTGCTGTGTAAGTGAAGTGAAGCCCATCCTTTGCCCAATGTCCTCATTTTGATGACAGCAATGGACACAATTTATTCGTGTTGATAGCAGAATTTCTCCCACCTCGTGCTCTTATTTTCATTCCCTGTATCCCTGCATTTCCTATTTTCGTCAGTCCTCTATTCTGCTCTATCACATTAACATAGCATGTTGCCAACAAGTCGGGGAAGGACACTCATTATTATGTGCTCCCACAGGCAAGGTTTTTAGGACTGAAGTGCTGGCAGAAGGTCCTGGGTGCTGCATTTTCTCATGTTTAGGGTCCCCTTCACTCAGACAGGCCCTACATCTGCTGAGCAAAGAGTGGGATCTTCAGTGGCCAGTAAGCTGACTGGTACTGAAGAAAGCCGATGGGGAAAGTCCTAGAGAAGAGCAGGGTGATCCTCCTTCAGAGAGCCAGACCTGTGTCTCTACAGGTGCTCCCTCCAGTGCAAATAGATGATTCTGTGATGTTCTGGAATTACAGTCTTAAACCAGACCTTTTTTAGGAGCTACTATGTGCAGAGGAGACTTTCCAGGCAGGCTAGTAAATGCTTTCTGGGTTCAGACAGAACAGGGGGATTAGGAAACATATATGTGTTTACAACCTTGCATTGGAAGTAGGTTGCCCTTGTCCGGCTAGATGATTTGTGGATGAAGCCACAAATTAGCCACTACTGAGATTTACGTGGTTTCCTCTGGCTAAGCCTCATCCTCCCCGTATGCCTCACCACAGCTCCCCTGAGCAAGTGCTCCATAAGGCCCCCAGGACAGAAGGCCAGACCAAGGTCAGGACACCTCCAAATTCAACAAAATGAGGCCTATATGAACCCCACACAACATGGGGGCACTGTGGTGTCCCCACACAGCTGTCCCTCTCCCCAGCAGCTCCCGTGTGTCATCTGGTGCTGGACGAGGGGCAGAGCTGTCAGCACAGGCTTGCTCCATCTGTGCACACACCATCTGGGTGCCTTCTTCCCTTTCCATGCAGCTGCAGGTTTCCTGCTGCATATGTTCAGCCTCTCACAGCTGGAAGCAGTAAGAGGTAGTTTGATCTACACATTATACGCAGGAAGGATTGAAGTTTGCAAATTTTTAGCACTCTGCATGCTAGCAGGCCCACAATAATCTTTATTGACTGGTTTGCTCACTTTGTGGTTGCCATTTTCATCCTCCTATGAGCAGATGCTGCGACTCCTTTAGGAAGAAAATGCTCTTGTCACTTTGTCACCTCACTGTCATGAACCCCTGTCCACCATTTGCTATTTTGTGGAAGGAAAAACCATCCCCAGCATTGCTTCTGTCCATCAAGAGAAAGGGCTGAGCTGGCACTTTGCCATATGTGGTGAGTGTAGGTTGGTACAAACTGTCTGAGGTTTTTTATAGTGCCTATCACCAGAGTATCAAAGCACTGAAATATTGTTCGTGATGTTTGCCTCCCCACTGATCTTATCACCAAAGGCCAATCCTACTGGAGACCATTGGTCTTCCATGTGGTATTGCTTAGAGGGTTTGTTTTGCTAGATGGACTGATCTGCAGCCAGCATTGGGATAGTCTCTAACTCCAGGGTCAGATTCCAGGCTTTAATTAATACTGATGATAAACACACCACTCGTAAGGGCTTTTTGTAAGGTGACTTTAGCGCAGCTTATAGATGTGTTTTCTGAAATTAATTTGTTTCATGTTGTGAAACTTCCAGTGCTTAAACAGGTCTATGGGCACTGTATGTCTTGAATTGAGGTTTAAAAATCCTGTGACAGGTGCAACTCATGTAGAAAACATCACAAAAATAGATTTTTAAGAGGTCTGTGATATTTAGAAATAGCTGACTGTACTATTCCAAGTTGACTTGCAGTTTTCTCAAGGATCTATATAATAATTACATTAGACCTTTTAAATTTCAATATGTTTTCATGCTTTGGTACTCCCCAGACACATTGAAATAAATCATGTGGGTTATTGCATGTTGCAACAACTGGGTGCATGCTACTGTGGTCAGTTTTAATAGGTATTAATACAGTGAGTAGCAAGCAAATTATAACTGTTTCACATTAGACATAATTTTACAGCAGACAATTTTATAAGGAGAATGGAATGAATCAAATTCAGTAATTTGTATTAAAATATCTTTTACATTCCCTGTGTTCCAGTGGAACTGATGACAAGCCTAGAGAAGCATGCTAGGACAAACAGACCAGAAAATTAAATTCTTCTAGTTTTCATATGCCTCAGCAGGAATAATTTATTTCTCTTTTTTTTTTCCCTCAGCTTTTCATTTTTCTTTTTGAAGAGAGGATTACAATGTAATCTTACATTTCTAAATCCTATCACAAATATTTTTTTTTAGACTCATAGAACTGTGATCTGTTCCAGTTTTTTTGGAGTAGACTCTGATGTGGTATGTGTGATAGATTGTATTTACTGGTATGTGAGGAAAGCCAAAAGGTTAAAGTCAAGGTTGCAGTCTCAGGACTCTGATTTTTGAGGAATGTTTATTCTCTCAATTAAACATATACATATACTTGCCAGATGTCCAAGATCATATCACATTTTTGACATACAACCCATGTTTAAAGAGGTTGTTCTTAAGCTCTGGATGCTCCTGAAAACAGAACACTTGAAGACACTGTGTGCCTTTGGGCAGAAGCTTTGAGCTCATTGTGCCTCATTGATCAGGAGATGCCTCCAAAAGCTCTGAAGGGCTCCATGGCTGCTGTCAACTGTGAAGAATCCAAGGTCAAAACTTGTTTAGTAAGAGCAGAAACTCCTTCAGCTTGGTTTTAGCTGCCCTGTAGTGTCCTTTCTGAGTCACTCACCAGTTATAATCAGTGCAGAGAGAGACAACACCTGTAAGGCTGTCTCTTGTCCCAAGTTTATGTATTCCAGTCCAGCAGGAAGGCTGCTGCATGTCTGCTCATCACCTACAAGGAGAACCGAAATAACAGCCTTGACTAGGTAGCTAGCATTTAGATAGTTTCCCTGGAGCACCACCAGCCAGCTAATTGAGAAGCAAAGACTGATGGAAGGTTTGTTCAGGCTTTGCTTATTTGTTTTTTGTTTGTTTATATTTTGTTTCAAAGCCCTTTCCTTACCTTGGAGCACACACAGCCATTCCACTTCTCTGAGCCAGACATAAACCAGAACAAGTACTGCCTTCTCCACGGGATCTTTACCACTTGTAAAATAAGGACTATGAAGATACTCGTGATAGTTGTTACACAAGGCTGATGTCTAGTTATTAGTCAGCGAATGCAAAAGGCTGTGTAATTCCTGGATCAAATATTTGCAGCCTTTTCACTTTGGTTTAGGGATTTCCATTGCACTGATCACTTGCTCTTAAATCCTGACCCAATAAACATTTCTGTATATCCTTAATCTTTCTACGTGAGGAGTTTTCTTGATGAGATAATGGTATTACTCACTACACAGCTACTTATTCCAACTCACTGTATTTATAAACCAGGACTGTTTCTCAAAGTTCCAAAGGTCAAAGCCCTGTATATGTTTACATGAAAAAACTCAGGTATTTTCCGTTTGAAATGTCTTTATTTCTTAGCACTAAAATAAAAAATATTTTGCTTTCAAAATATAGAAGATTTGTAAATATATCATAATAATAAAAAATCTAGTAATTTTAACTAACCTTCTTGGTTTCCATTTTCCTTTTATTGATATTCATTAAAGCTATTTCTCTGGAGAAAGGTTTAATTCACTAATGCTATTTCTCTGGAGAAGAGTTTAATTTTTCTACCACTGGTATTGGTGATATCTTGAGCTAAGTTGTGAGAAAGCTTAAAATAATAGAAAAGATACATTTTTTTATATCTTCTTGTTTATTTTTTCAGATGGGCTGATATATTGTTCTGCATGGCTATCTTTGTGATACTGAAACCCAGCAAAAAGAAGCCTTACCGACTCAGATGGTTTTTTCTTTTAGAACACTTGCTTTTCTCATAGGGGCCACAATGTGATCAGGTTTTGAATTTTTATGGCAATGATTATTTTCTTTTAATAATGCCTCAGTTTATATGGTCATGCCATTGCAGGGATGCTTGCATTTAAAGAGAAAAAAATTGCAGGTAAACATAGGACCTGGAAAGTACACTCTGACTTTAGGCTTTCCATAGAAGCAATCTGAATCATATTTCAAAAGAAAATTGCTTGTTTTTTCATCCAGTCTCACTTGGGGCAATTTTCAAGTTCTTGAGGCAGTCAAAACTCAATATCAGGTTTCACTGCTGGTAATTTCTTCATTAGTGTTGTATTGGCCTACATCCGAGGACTGCTTACTGGAACTGATGCTTTCAGCTTGTAGTAGAAATTAAAATTGCTTTCATTTGGTGTATCTCCTTAGGGGTCAAAACAGAAACATCTCAAAGGGAAGGGAAGGGAAGGGAAGGGAAGGGAAGGGAAGGGAAGGGAAGGGAAGGGAAGGGAAGGGAAGGGAAGGGAAGGGAAGGGAAGGGAAGGGAAGGGAAGGGAAGGGAAGGGAAGGGAAGGGAAGGGAAGGGAAGGAAGGGAAGGGAAGGGAAGGGAAGGGAAGGGAAGGGAAGGGAAGGGAAGGGAAGGGAAGGGAAGGAAGGGAAGGGAAGGGAAGGGAAGGGAAGGGAAGGGAAGGGAAGGGAAGGGAAGGGAAGGCAGCTGCCACATACGACTTCCACAATCTGACTGCAAACACCTTGGGGTACCGAAGACTCCTGTGCATCTGCATGGGAAGGAGGGGTGAGAATCCCTTACTTCTGCCCCAGCAAGGATTTGGGTGGTATAGTATAACAAACTAGACACAGCCACACAGCTTCACCCTCTGCCACTCACATCCTTGACTGAAACTAGGACAGATCAAAATAACCTTTTTCTGACCAGAAAACAGAAGGCTTAAGTCTTTAACTGCAGGCAAGGATCCCTAGGGATAACAGTGGGGTGAAAAGGAAGCCACAGGTTTTTGAAACCTGGATGTAGCAAGGCTGTGTCCAGGTCTCAGCTGTGCTGAAGCACTCTTCCTGGGCAATACATTTCCTTCTCGACACTTCACTTGTTAAAAAGCTATAAAAACTTCTACACATCTGTCTTCCCCATGCAGAATATTGGACTTTCACCGCTGCATAGCATTATTAATATGTCAAGATCCATATGAATAAATGACAGGCAGCACTACTCAGGGACTTTTCTTGCAAGCCAGGTGAGTACAGTATGGTCTTGAGGCTTTTCCCTGTGTTGTTTTGTGAGATGCTGTGCTTTTCTAGAATAGGAAAATTTGATTGGTCCTTTTAACACTCTTTGCTTTCTGAGAATCACAGCTTAGTTTGGTCTGTTCATGCTCTAAGTTTAAGCCTGCAGCCAGGTCCTGACTGTCTCCTGTACTGAAAAAGTGCCATGCATCACAAATATGCTATTTACAATATAGCTTATTTTACTTGTACATATGCCATAACTAAGAGCTAGTAACAGCTGATAATTACATATAGATTTCACATGAGTGAAAAACAAATGCGCTGCAGGCACCAGATTTGAGTGCTGAGTGCTCACCTCCATCAATTGTACAAAAAGCAGGCACAGCTATAGAAAAGTCAGTACCCTTGTGCCAGTGCCTTCCAGTGTCACCAGAGAGGGAGTTATTAGCCTTTCAAGGTCATCCCAGTCTATGACTAGCTGAAAGGCCAAGCAGAAACATCATAGAAGTCATGTAGAGTTTCCTTACCCACCTCTTGGCACCATTCAGGAATGAGACAGTTCACCTTCGGCAGGATTCTCCCCGCTTCTGACGCAGTAATCTTTCTGGATCTGCTTATTTTAAGTCTAGGCAGATGCTGAGGAGGAATCTGTGATGAATTCACACTCTTCATCTAGCTGAATATTCTGGGTATGTTTCCTTTGATGTTCATACAGAGGCTGAGACTCATGGCTGGAAAAATATCGCTACATTTTCTGTGTATATAGTGCATCTGTCAAAAGGTGTGAAGATCCTCTATCTAGTCAAGACACTTCTTGTGTTTGTCATTCACCCGGCACAGCATTTAGGAAGATCATCACAGGTTTCCCTTCTACTGTAATAAATGTTATTGACTAGCAGGCATTGAAATGCTGGTAGAGTACACTGGCTAGAGTAGAAGAGCAACACAGACCTATCTGCATCTATGAGAACTGCATAAAAACACACTCCAAGTCATTCCAGTCATTCTGAAAAACAAAACAAATGCACAATGTGTAACACTATTCAAAATCACAGCCTTAAAGCTCTGTGCCATAAAGATGACAGCAGTGAATATCATGCATAAATTTAACAAGTTGGAAAGAATAATCAACCCATGCTTACATAACAGTTGCATGAAAACTTCCTAAAAAAATTCGCCATCATGGCTACAGCCCTCCTTTGTCTAGAAAGGTAGCCATGTCCCAGCAGCCCAATCAGTGAGGGGGGAAATGACCCTCATTCCCACCAAGGTAGCTGGTGAAATAACTGAGCTGCATAACACCAAGTGGCAGCCTGTAGAAAGCTGGCTGAATCTGATCACAAGGTCTGCTGCTCCAAAACAAGGTCTTAGGGGCTTGTCTTTCAGAGTCCTGGGGTGCAGAGAAGAAAACAGTTATAGACAGAGCTGGCTTAATAGGTTAGAACTCCAAGCAGTTGTTCAAGACCCCAAACCATCAGGGCCCTGCTTGGTTCAATTTGTCCGAGGGGCATCCAGCAAAGGGCCTGAGCCCTTTGCCTAGGCTCCCTACAGCTCTGACACCACCTGTACAGCAAAGATGCTGTGCTTCCAATCAAGCTCAGCAGCAGAAATGCCAGAAAAGATGAATCTAATCTTTGCTGACCATCCCAGACCCTGCACTGGACATGCTCATCACCACAAGCTCTCTCATGTGGATGTTTTTACATCATGAATGTAGACATTGCACCATGGCATACCACCACCCAGATATCCTTACAACACCAGAGCTGTACAAGCCAAAGTTCTGGATGAAATCCAGAGCTCTCCAGATGGCCAGTGCCATCTTCTTGTGTCCTTCACTTGAATCTTTTCACAAGTATTTTGGAGAACATGGGATGAGATGGGGCTATCTGGATTGTCAACATCACTGCAGCTGAGTGCAGCACACTGCCCAGTTTAGTCAGAAACACCTAGGATGATTTCCTTCTTATAACCCCTCAGAACATTCCCCATTCCCCAACTCACACCTGTGCAAAGTCCAAGAAGAGTAAGGCTGGAAATGATGCCTACCTCTTGCAACTGACACCACCAGAAGACGCTGATGCCCCACATGGTCATGCAGAGCTCTGGACAGAGAAGATTGCGCAGTGCCCAGCATACAACACTGCACTGGACAGTGCTGGGGTGGAGAAGACGGGCTCACACCTGCCACCACAGTACTCCTAACTATTCCAGAATTAATTTGCATTTGTTCCTTTCTGGCTTGCTGAGACAATTTCTCAATACAAGCAACATGCTGTACTTTCATCTCTGCTTTTTAAAGGTGTCTGATTGGTTGCATCGGAAAAGAAAAGATTATAGTGTCTTTTGATATTTTATGTTTCCTCCTTTATAATGGAGAATCTGCTGTTGGGGATCCTTTCTGAGTTCTGAATTCCTCCCTCTGCATTTCCCACTTGGCATGGACCCGTGTTCTCTTTTTTTCCCCAAAGCCAAGCACCATTGAAGTCTCACAGAGTACACCAAGACCTGACTGCAGTCCTGGTGGTCCAGCTGCGCAGAGGAAGGCTTTCTCCACATGCAACTTTCTAAATGATACTTTGGAACTTTTTAAATGGTGTAAGAATCACAACAAAGTGATGCTGTACAGGATATGCTGACAGGCTTGCATGTCCCATTTATTATTTTGCTAAGAGCTTCCCCTTTTCAGGATGTTTGAGAGCCCCCACCCTGAGCGTGTGAGTACCTTCGGTTCCCTGCATCTCCAAGGTGCTCTCTGGATTGCAGTGGGTTGCTGCAGCTGCTGTGGTAAGTGCTCACATAAAACCTCTGCTGGACTGAGTGCAAGTCAAAGCAGCCCTTGAGTAGGCTTCACTCATTCAGCAGGCTCCTGGGGAATATTTCTCAATGTCTCATTTTACAGCCTGTCTTTTCCTGCACTCAGCCTGTATAGTCTGTAATTTTCCCTCATTCCCTCCAGCTCCATGTGGACCATGATCTGAGTGACCACTGATCCACACAGATCTCCTGGAAATATCCTTAAATCCTATGTGCTTAGGGAGGAGGATGCCTAAAAGGAGCCACGTGTGCTCAGTGCCAGACTCCTGGGCTTTGAGAGAACATACAGGGAGAAGGAGTCCTCCACCAAAAAAGCCTATCCTTGTTCAGGAGCCTGCCCCACTGCATAGCCAGGGGTGAAGAAGGAGACATCAGGTAGACACCCCTGCCCCTGGCTCTGCACATCTCCACATTCCCTGCACACAGCCATGTGTGTCACCAGTGGCAGAGGATCCTCCAGCCTCTGTTATGCTTTGGAACTACATTTGTTAATTGTTTCTCAAGTTCAGTTTAGGCGAATGCCATTTTAGCATAATTTTATTTACACAGGGGACAGATTAAACCAGTAATAATAATGACACATATTAGGTGCAGCTGTTCTATTTTCTCCCCCCAAGCAGGCCTGCAGCACTGTTTCCTAATTTAAGTCCTGGTGCTACAAATCTGAGTAAATTTTACACATGGGAATATTTCCTCTAGACTTGGTGGAAGCTGCTCAGATGTAAAAGCTGGATTTTCTCACAATATTCTAAGGACTGAACCCATACTTTAAGTGGCCCAGTTTAACCTAATTTTTGCCCATATTAAAAAAATAAATCACCAAATAGGGCCAAGGAATCCTCTGTTACTTTTCTGACCAAGTTTTGCTTAATTATTTAATCATAGTCATGTCAGTATAAACAATGTGTTTCACTTTGGAAACAGTCTTGCAAAAGTCTGATGAAGATTGTCTGTATCTCATCGTAATGATGCATAAATCTTAAATACTTTATCTCTTAAAAAGCAAAAGGAATGAAATTTTGTTGGTGATGAGGTCTTTTTTCTGTTTGTTCGTTAATTGCTTTTTTTCCCTCTAAACCAAGAACAGTAGATGATTTCCCAAGAAAATGAAACAAAAAAGAGATAAATTCACAGTCAACCTCCTTAATGTGTACCCAAAGATGGTGAATATACATACTGTGGAGTGACATACTTTTTACGTATTTTTAATTTGTATCCCTAACACATTTTTTAAAAAAGAACAGAAATTAAGAGAAATTGAGGACTAACATGGGAAACTGTAGAAAATATCCTTTTAATTAAATTTATTTCCATTTATAATTATTGTATAACTTACAGCATAAAATTATTTTAGAATAGCCTGAATTTCTGCACATCTAAATGTATTTTTCCATACAATAGGAATAATGTTTCTTTCAGAGAAGCCATCACATTGGACCTTATAAATTGTGAAGTGATCCTCACACAGCAGGTATAATATAAAACATTCTGCCATGATTAATCTTTTCTTTAATAAGGACTGAAGACTAAAAGGTTTAAGTTTCTAATAGCTCAGGAAATTTTCAGGATGTTCCATAGACATTTCAGGACATGACCCTCAGTTGGATAACAGAGTTGTAGCTCATTGAGTTTCTTGTCTAGCTGTTGATAATGACTTCTATTATTTTTTCCCATTTGTAATTTTTTAAATTCAATTTTCCTGTCATTGCTTTGTGCTGTTTTTCAGTTTCTACCTTCCCTGACTATGATAGAAAAAAGCATTGAGCTATTGTGGGCACTAGCAGATGGGGGCAGGGACAGGCAAATTAATTCTGCACAGGGCATTTGGCACTCTTTTAATTTTGCAGACTTGTCTTTTCTACTTAACAACATTCCCACTTAGCAACATAAAAACATATTTGCATTTAATAAAGGGGAAACCAGATGAGAAAGTAAAGCAGATCTTGCTGCGACCTTAATAGATTGTGAAAAAGAAAAGAAAAAAAATGTATTTCAGTGCTTCTTGTAGCTAGAGGCCACAGCCTCTGGCTGCTGTTGCAAGAGCACTGTTACCACTACTGATAATGGGAGATCAGGGAGAGGATGTAACTGGAAGGAGCAGTTTATGGAAAAATGACCATCCCTCTATTAGACTCAATCACATAAAGGCACAGAATGGTTGGTGTCACAATTCTACAGCTGAACGGCAAGAAACGAGTTGTTGCTGGATCACTGTGGGTACATCAACAGCAAAACAAAAAAAAGTGGCTAAATAGCGCAAAATATACTGTGAAAACAGGAAGGAAGAGCATGTAGGTGGGACCATATGGCACAAGCTTCTTCAGTAGCTATAGAACACTCCTCTTCAGAGAATGAAGAAATAAGAGCTTGATATAGAAATGTTTTCCCATGCAAAATACTTATTATAGAACATGGAGGGAATCAAACTTGAGGCTCCTGCTAGGATCTGTATCTTTGCTGGGGGTTTTTGGGCCACATGGATTGAGGAGCACTAGCAGAGACACAAAATCAATGACAAACACAAGAATTATGCTTATGTGCCTGACTACAACAAATGCAAAGGGAATTCATCCTGTGGTTGGATGAAGTTTTATTCCTAAGGTTGGGAATAAAACCTGCTTTTTGTCTTTATTGTTTTCACTAAACATAGCATCACTTTTTGGAGGAGAAATTGTGTAAAAATTGATTTCTTTACTTCCTTCTTTGTCAGAAAGATAGAAATTCCATGCCATTTCATTTGTGGAGAATTCCTGAGACATTCAGTCACAACAGAGAGGATGGAAGAAAACCTAGGACGGGTGTGTATGTTGAGTGAGGCAACACAGATGGTCCTTGTCAAGAAGTATGAGCCATGTGAAACCCTGTGAAACCCTGTGAAGATACAATGTGAGGCTTGCTGGAACATTGGGGTTGCAAAGCCCGGGATGTAGCCCCAAGAAACACAAAGCAGGAATTGTTTTCTGCTGTTGTGAGTGGTTTCAGCATTTAGGGCCTGAATTTGTCAAAGAAGACCAAATTGAATTCCCATATGACTGTAAGAAAATGCATAAGAACCTCACCTTGGTCAAGAGAGAGGGCTTTGGATTCATGAAGGACACATGGAAAGGAGGAGGGGGAGAGAAGAGAACAGTTTAGAAAAGCAAGGACCTGGACAGTGCAATAGGAAAAAAGGGAATTATAAGAAATATGATAACATAGTTGTTCTCATTTGAATTTGGACTTCCATTTCGTAGAAGGGACAGAGGAACTGATTTACACTGAATTACTTCAGTAGTGGGAAACGGGGACACTGGCCTCAGGCTTGAAATGCATTAAGGGATTGAACAGCTTTAACTGAGAATGACAACTTTGGTATAAGTGGCATATGGGCCAGAACACAGACTGAAGTAGCACAAAGCTGAATAAATCTAGGCTTCAGTTATGGAAAAGGAAGCTAATTACACTTAATAATACTGGTTTTGGAAGAGAGAACTGCAGAAGGAGAAGGGAAAGTCACCAGTCCAGGGAGAGGCGATTCCAAGGACATGTTGAGAGCATCATCCTGCTTAAATGATTCAGTCATTTTTCTCAGGAAGTGGAAACTTCACAGAAGTATTATCTCCAGACACATCTTCTCCTAGTTCTTTCCTCTAGGATGTCTGGATAATGATGTCTTGTGGTTAGCTGGACAACCTGTGCTGTGTTGTCTGGTGCAACCCTAGCTATCAGTGGCTGATAGAAATCTTCCCAGCTAAAGAAGATTTTATATGTACCAGTGATGCAGACCCAGCAAATATATCAAACCATAACTGGGTTTTTTTGTTTGTTTGTTTGGTTGGTTTTTTTGGTGTTTTTGGGGGGTTTTTGTGTGTGTGCGTGTGTGTATGTTAATCACCAGCAAGTGATTTTATTTTAAATGAGCATGACAAAGCAAGGGGCCATGACAGCACAAGCACATTGTAGGAGTTCAGGCACAAATAATTTGATCTGTACCAGACATTCATGTTCTTTGTAATCCTGGCTATTCCTACACCAGCAAGGAGAGGATAGCTAAATGTAACCCCTGCACTTATTTAGCAAGCCTTTCAGGTGACTAGTTTTTATGGAACTGCTGCCTTCAGCAAGACCAGAAAACTCTGGAAAAGCAAACATTTCTTATCTTCTAGTACTTCTTGGATCTGAATCTCTCCTACCTTTCCCTAAATTATTGTTTTCTTCTTGAGAGATCAAGACTCAGAGCAGGATTTTCCATCCCTCTGCCTGGCCACAAGGACTGCTCACTGAGTTTGGAAAGAAAGACAGAGATGACTGGAACAAACCAAGCCTGTCTGCTTTCTTGATACTGTTGGCTCAAGGGAAGCTGTTTCTCTGAGCAATTATAGTATTGCTAAGCAAGTTCAAAAAGGGAATAATTCCCTGACTGACTGAAAAAAAAAAAAAAAGGATATCCAACTTCCTACAAATAATTTTTTTTTCATTCTAATGGTAGAAATAGTGCTGTCTTCAATAAATGGGAGCAGTTTGTCCTCAGAGTATCATGGTGAGGGTGTGGAGATATTCTTGTGCTCAGAGTGCCAAGGGAAATGCTGCGCTCAGAGCACGTTCAGAATGTGTAAAATACAATTCAGCCCAGGAGACAGGATGTTTCAGTGAGCACCTCATGGCACAGCACCATTAAAGACTGTGTAAAGTCTAAGAAGACTTTTTTGTCAGAGACATAGTTTTCATTTTCCAGTGAAGGCCCAGGGAGTTGTTCACTCATCCCCTCTGTTAAATCAAATGACTCCTAAGCAGTGCAGCTCCATGGAAGGCTGAACCTTGGGCAGAAAAGCAGACACAAGTCCAAAGACAGCTGTAGGCCAGCCTGGGAGTCAGGGGCTGCTTGCACCAGGGCTGATTTTGGGTCCCTGCCTGCAAAGTGCAGCTCTGTGAGCCACTGCAAGCAGGAGAAAGAAAAGTGTGTGGGAGGTTTGTACCAGAGAAGAATGAAACTTCTTAATTTCAAAACCTGGTTGCCACAGAACAAAAAGCAGTTTCTTCAAGTGTTTGGAAATGGGAGTTTCTTCCTAGTAAACACTTAGGCCAGTGTTTGTTCCTTGCATAATAAAGTCACTGTAAGAGAACAGAATTAATTGTAATAGTAGTCTTTTGAAAAGACATATTTTCCTGCTCTGAGATTCTTAACATCTATTGAGATTGTCAGAGACTTAGAACATCACTATATACAGATGAAAATTTCAGTGTAGTGGAAACTGGAAATATCTAATGATTTTTAAAAGTTCATTTCAGAATTTTTTAAAATTTATTTTCTTTCAGTTAATGTAATGTGGTTTTAACTTTTATTCTACTTTTTCACAGTATTATACAATGTGTAATTAATGACAGCATGCAACTACTTCTCTTAAGTACTCTTATTTAAATCACATTTTAAAATCACAGAGGCAAGAGAGGTAAGTGTCATTTAGCAAGTTTAAATTTTTATTTTCTTTTTTATTTCAAAGTGTCTCCTGCTTTAATTTTGACACTGGCATAAATGCCAGAACATTGCATAAACATAGAAAAAATTAAAACTTAAAGTCCCTTTAAAATTGAATAAAGAAGTTCTAGAAGCTCTGAAAATAGTATTTTCATTGTAAAAGTGATAAACTGGTAACTTGTATCAGATATTATAAAAATCTAGGTTTTTACAACTAAGTTTAGATTTTTATGAAAATTATACCTTCAGACAGTACAAAAAGCAAGACTGAGAATAAATTCACTCTGGTCTATTATAGACTACTTTTCTGCAGAGTAGTTTTCATGCAAGTTTGTGAAAACATATAGACTTTTGATCTAGAGCTCTTTCTTCAGAGACATAGTTCTCACTAAACCTAAGAGACTTGTGCATGTCATTGCAAGCTTAAATCTGCAGAAAGAACTGGGCCTAAAGTTCGAACAAAACAAAATTATCAGATGGACAGATAAATTATGGTTATGGAGGATATGACTAGGCAGGGATGGCTAAATTAATTCAATTGCTTAATGTTTGCCATAGGCAAACAGATACCACAGGTTAACTCTGAAACTTGCTGCAATGCTAGTTTTCATGTGTTTTAATTCTTTTTAGCAGTGTCTACTGAGAGGAATACTGTTTTAGAGAGAAAATATGCATTTATATAATTTTTATGAGAATAAATATGGAATTGATTCCAGATTTTGATGTAGCAGATAATGTAAAAAAGACATGTAAAACACATCAGTATTTAGACAAAATAATATTCTAGAAAAATTTCTTAATCTGGAAGCCAGCAGCTGGATGTGCAGGAAAGCTAAGAGAAGCTGGACCTTCACATGTGTCACCCTAATGAACAGGAAGAGTCCTCCAATGGGGCTAAATGAGCCTTCCACAAGTGGTCATCAAATGGTGGGCATGATGTGGGAGAGGTAACCTCCTGCTCCTTTCAGACATGGCCTCCTGGCTTTAGTGAATGCCACAAAAATATACAGAGGGGAGAGAGGAGAGTACCAAGGTCCGGGCACTACCTGGGACTCTCACTGTCACCCC
Source organism: Zonotrichia leucophrys gambelii (assembly GCF_028769735.1). Classification (NCBI taxonomy): domain Eukaryota; kingdom Metazoa; phylum Chordata; class Aves; order Passeriformes; family Passerellidae; genus Zonotrichia; species Zonotrichia leucophrys. Next base: position 63,988,078 of record NC_088169.1, read on the forward strand.
TATGCAAAATCACCTTTATGACTCCATGGGAAATGCGTGAGATCCCACTGCAACTCTGGCATTCAGACCTGGAAACCTCTCTCCCCAGACAAGATAACATCTGCTGCTGCTGCAATTACAAGGTGATGTGATATTAGTCAAGCAGTTTAAATGATAGCAGGCTGTGCAGGAGTAGAGAAAGTTCAAGTGTAAAGGCAGCTGTCAGTGCACAACTGAGCAGGGAGGGGGTGGAAGAGGGAATTGTTACAGCTGCACAGAATGGCATTAATTTCTAGGAGGGAAGGGTTGAGGTCTGGTAGTTTGGGACTTTTTTTGATGTAAATAGAACCTCAGAAATTAATTGCTGCCTTCAGTTAGGGAGCTGGTCGAGGAGCCTCTCTGGTGTGGAGTACCTAGCAAGAATTCCTACAGACTGATGATGTGTGCAAGTGTGTCAAGGGTGCCTCTTTCTCTGCATCACGTTTCATGCTTGCAATCTTATGGTGAAGAGAATAGAGAAGTGCTCTGACAGCATGAAATAACCCCAAGGTCAGACACACATACACAGAGTGAATCTACAAATTAGTGGCCAACTCCAAAGTAGAGGCCAACTTCAACTCCACCATCCTGTCCCTGCTCCATGTGGGAGATAACTTGTATTTGCCCAGATACTATGGAAGTTTTAATCCTAAGAAGTCTAGAGCTAAATAGGTTCTGGATTGCCTGTATGATCCTGAGGGCGGGAGAAATGCAACCCCCTGGGTGCTGCCATGAACACCTGGCCCCTGTAAAACACAGAAAGCAAAGCAGCACCCTAAGGCAAATCCTTCAAGATGCAGGTATTTCAGGGACTAAGCATCCCTCTCATCCTGACAATTCACACCACAGGCATCAGCAAGGTGCTGCTGCACTGAATCCTGTATTTCACCAAGATGATTTTTTTATATTACACCAGCACCCAAAGTCAGACATTTGAGCACTTTGAAAATAACTCCTGTTCAAACCTGGGCCTCATGGTGAGTCTATCCCATCTCTACCTTCAACTGTTTGGCTGGTATCCAGTTTTTGTGGGGTTTGGGGGTTTTCTCAGTGTGGGTTTAGGGGTTTCTTGAAAGTCTAAGTCAACAGAACAAGTCCGTGAAAAATATAACACTGGCTAATTTCCGATGAAAGAAATTTGCAGACTTAAGGAATACATGAAAAGAGCAAGCTCTGGTACAAAAAAGGGTATTTTTCCCTTGATTTCTCATGGCGTGCTGGGGGGATGGGGAGGATACGATGATCTTTGTATTTCTTATTGCCACCTTCCCTATCTCTGGAAATTATCATAAACACTGACACTGATCCTTCTCTCGCCAGAGTAAACCCAAAATAAATCTGATGTTTTTGAGTAAACTGGTTACACTTCCCCAGCTGCCCCCTCCCCACGCCCTCCTGGTGTCCCCGCCGTGCCCCAAGGAGCTCAGAAAAGCCTTTGAGAGGAGGGGAAAGCTGAGAGGGCTCAGTGTTGCTGCATTACGGAGTGACAGATAGAGCCAGCCAGGCAGTGCCCTGGCCCTGAGCACGATGATATTCATTTCACACAGCCCTTGCCTGTTCCAGCTGGAACGATAGGAGATGCAAACTTTGACTTCTGCATTTGAAAGAGATATTGTTTGATGGAAGTGTGTGGGTGGCGGGTAAAACAAGCAGCTAAGTGTCAGCACAAGAAGCAAACATTCTCCTTCCCTCCCTCCCCAATGTAGTTTTTGACGTAATGAGCATTGCTCCCAATTTTCCTTCCAAATAGGCATTGCACCCGTCCCCATGGCAACTGTCATGCTCAAAAGATGTCCTGTCAGGAGGCATGAAAGGCCCAGAGACATTTGTATTAGATGGTCACAACCGTGCTAGCTAATGCCTAACAAATACACCACGAGGCTGCATTCGTCAAAATGAAGAGCACAAACATTTGTGTTCCATTAAACAGAAATTAATAAGATTCAAATAGGAAGAAACCAAACTGGACTGGGTTTTTTTGTGTATACAGCTGTGTTATGAAGTAATACAAGGAACGTTAGTATGAATAATGATTGCACATGTGCATTCAATTTATTTCTTCTACTTCTTGTATGGTCTCCTTTAACCCTTTTTCTCTATAGGTTTTTCAGAAATCAAACACAGGTTTAACAGCTGGGCAAGACAGGGATTTCAACTGCTCCTTTCACACTGCTGAAGCCCAATAGCACTTCTTTATTTAAAGGCACTCTGGGTCATTGGGAAGTTGTGCTTTTGAAAAATGTTCCCTACTTCATGATTGAGCACATAAAAATGGTGGTCTCAATTTTACCAGGGAAAAGAAGAGGTCCAGTCTCCAAACAAGGCAGGTTGTGTCCAGAACCACTGTGCATCTTCCTACTTCCCTTGGCCACAGGGAAGCGGAGCTGATTTATCCCAGCTGAGGATCTTGCCTCGGGTCCAGGCACTGAAAGAAAATAACAAAATTGAATCATGTTTCCAGCTCAGCTGAAAATCAAAAGTGAAAGTTCAGGAAGACAGCACAGCCTCCTCCCACGACAACCCTTCTCCTGGCTCCTCATCACCAAACATAACTTAGAGCAGTTCCTTTCACCCGCTGCTGCAAGTAAACAACAAAAGTGGACTGTGTTACACAGCCTGACAATGACAGTCTGTACTTGGCTTTACTGGCCACAAAAGGCTGTGGTAGCTTTGCTTTCTCTGGTCAGCTTAACCTCATGCTTTTTCTTGTGAGAAGGGAAAAAAAAAGGAAAGTTGGCCAGGGTTCTGATTCTGCCACAGGCCTGGGCCTCCTACTCAGTGTGTGTGGGTGTACCAGTGCCTGGCCAGCCCCCACATCTGCTGCCCAGAATTATCCTTTCCCTGTTTTGACCTCCTAGCTTCACAGGCAGGAGAAATAATTGTACCAGAACCGGCATTTCCATTGCACAAGGTTTATATTCTCACAAGATCTAGTTTTGCAACAGTTTGAATGCATATATATATTTGTGCCGGGACTCTTACCTCCTCCTCCCCCTCTTTCCTCTTTTCTCCTCATACTCCTGTCTCTTTGTCCCTGAAACTCCTATTATCCCCCAACCTTCCATCTCTCTGGCTGAACTGAATAACACCCTTATCCAACACTGGGCAAGTGGGAGGAGAAGCAGCAAATGGAAAACATTTCTCTTTCTGGCTGTAATTGCAAAGCAGGAATTTTCTATTCCATCAGCATGCACATGTCCAGACCTGGGCTTTTGTAGAAAAGCCAACCTTCACTTAATCCTTTGGATAGACAACTATTTTTCTGGAGAAGTTTCACCAGACTCCCATATTCCCATCCTTAGTTTCCCCAAGCCTTGTGTCCTGGTTTAGGGCAAATTTGGGAGGCAACTTCCAAAGGAGTCCCTCTAGAAAGCAGATTCAAGTGGCCCCTCCCCCAGCTGGTTTGGGGACAAGATTTCCTTGGAGAAAAGTGGAAAAAACCTGTTTATTTAAGAAATAAAGTATTCACAAGCCAAGAAAAGTAATATTAAACAATAAAACTTCTTACTGCTCTGAAAAGATGGCAAATTCAGAAAGTCCTCTTTGTGGGATCAGAGCTTGGCTCGCTCAGTCTCTTATCAATCTCTCCTGAGCTGGAAAATGCTGCGTCCTTCAGGACAGGACAGCAACATAAAGAGACCAACAGTCTTCCCAAACCAAACTGATGCATTAAGCAACAAGCTGTGGTCAGTTCTGGATGACTATAAAGCAGCCCTGGCATAGGCTCATTCCTGTTGTTGCATCTCCTGTGTTTGCTGTGTAGCCACATGAGATGATGAACCCTCTGCCCCTTGTGTGAAGCACTTTCCGCCGTCCTGAACCTCTCCAGACTCTGAAGACACCCAGCCTTGGAGCAAGGCAGGAAACTTAGTCCACAGCACATGTTTTAAATTGGAAAATTACTATTTGTTGAAACAGGAAAATGTTTGCTGCAACTAGACCTTTCCTGAAAAACTCCTGTTCAGAAGCTCCAGACCAAACTTCCCTCAGAAGAGAAAGAGGAGAATTCCTGTAGAAGCACATCTTGGTGCAGCTGCTTAGCCAGGGGTTCAGACACCTGGCTCAAGCCCTGGCCCCAAACCTTGAGAAAGATTTAAGCAGTGTCTACACCCTCCAAGGTTTGTGCTTCAAGAAATCATCAACTATTTTAGACAGTTAAGTGCCCTGTATCTCCCTCTTGAATATTTCTGAAAATAATTAAGTTGGAATCCATTGAAACAAGGATTTATTAAAAAGAAAAAGTGGAAAAAAATTTTCTCAATTTATCCTCTTTATATCCTTTCTTTATCCAGCGTCTCGAAGGAGAACAACCCAATAGTCAGTATTCACATGTGGAATTTCCTTCTTCCAAGAAGAAAAACAAAAACTTAAATTTTCCTGCTAAATAGCTTACATGCCTAACAATACATGTTATGATAAATTCTTGCCATATTCATGAGCAAAAGTCACAATAATGGGTGTCACTTTTAATGCCAATCCTTTCAGGAATATTCCACATTTCCCAGCCCATATCCCTCTAAAAGATCATAAGGTTTCATGATCTTGTGTTTGACATATCACACATGTATTATTTCAGCCCAGGCCATTGTTTTAGTGAATCCTTGGAGCCTTTGCAGTCTCCAAGCCTGCATACAGAGACATCTTTGAATTATGTTTCTGGGCTAAAATCAGGCTTTGGTTTTTTCTATCTTTGTCACTCCTCAGCTGGACAACATGGTACATGACAGGAGCCATCAACACTCAGGAAATGTGGTCCACGTGCCTCTCCAGCAATGTGAGTTACCATAAGTTTTTCAGGCTTATTCTTCCCTCTCTGGAATGTTTTCTGCTATCTTTTCTAAAAAGCTCAACATTTTAAACTTCAATTAAAGAAGTAGAAGCAGAGAGAGATGACCTAGGAGGATCACAGTGATACTGCCTAAGCACGCAGCACCACGGTTGGGAAAGCCGGAGCCTACCTGAAAGGTGATGACGAAAAGCTTCACAGCAGCAAAAGCAAAAGGAAGTCCAGGGAAAATGTGGGCCTCCTGAAGAGTGAGTCAGGAGACCTGGTGACAAAGGACATGGAAAAAGACCAAGGTACTTCAATATCTCCTCCTTGTCTTTACCGATAAGATATACCGTCAGGAATCCCAGTCTCAGTTTCAATTTCCTGAAACTGGTGGAAAAGGTGGGAACAGGGCAGAACTTCCCTTAGTGGAAAAGGACTAGGTTAGGGAATATTTAAACAAACCAAATGTGCCCATGGACCTGGCAACCTACACCATGGGGGGAACTGTAGTTGCCATTGTGAGTTCACTCCTAGTGGTGTTGAAAAAGTCATGGGTGTCTCAAGAGACTCCTCAGGACTGGAGAAAAGCAAATTTCACTCTTGTCTTCCAGAATGACGTGAAGGAGGATCCAGGGAACTAAAAGCCACTCAGTCTCAACACAATCATTAGGAAAGTGATAGAACAAAACCATTTCCCAACATATTAAGGACAAGTTGGTGACTGGGAGAAGTCAGCATGGATTTATAAAGGGGAAAATATGTCTGAGCAACAGAGTCTTCTGCAGGAGCTAGGCAGCTGAACTGGGGCATAGGCATGATACAGACACCAAACACAGAATTGCCTTTTTGCCATTTGTTTCTTGAGATTGCTCCATAAGAGGGATGGCATAATCTCTGGCAGGCCTCTGGCCTCCCTCATTTCTGAGTCAACTTCTTTAAATGAGCAGATTGTTAAGAGTCCAAAATATCTGTAGTCAAAGCTGAACAACATGAACTGATAAAAGTCAAACTTCACAAAAGATATTGCCTTGTGTGTATTAGCCAAAAATTCTACCCTTGCTTGCATGAAATCTGTATTTTATTTAGTTAGTCTACATGAATATGTGGTTATGGCTGCAGCATGAAAATTCTGGTAATAGTCTTTATAACAATGAGTGCCCTGGCCCAAATATTTTCCTTTATGTCAGTGAAATTTCTGATAATTAATTTTGACACCTTGTATTAAAATAAAAATAAAGAACACTTACCGAGGTTCTTTAGCCAAAAATGTAGCATAACACTCAGAGAAGCTTGATTATTTTCCAGAAGACAGGTTTTTTTGTCAAAAAAGGTTTCCCTGATTTTACAAAATGGAAATGTTTCACAAGAATCTTATTCAAAGTTTGGCACTTAAATGTAAATATAACATTTAATTTTAGCTTTATTGAACTGTCCAAAAATTATTCTGTTCTGGTCTACACCAAGAAGACCTCAGAGTTTTGAATTGAAATGCTGAGTGACAGAGGTGGGAAGGTGAATAAAACCTTCTCACTTTCACACAGGACAAGAACATCTAGCAGATGTCAGGCTGAGAGTGAGCAAAAGGAAGCTCTTGCACGTGTGCTTATGCTGAGGATGCCCTTCAAACAAGATGACAATAAAGCTTTGGGGGACGAATCCTGTGTGTGCTACTACATACAAAGACACCAATCCCGACAGAGAAAGTCTCTGAGCCATGACTACTAGACAGTATTCTAGTGAAGAACTGCTATTTGTTTGCTCTTTGATACTTGGTACAGGATGCCTGGTTCAGGGCAAAATGAACCTTTAATCTTCTGTTTCCAGGGAAGTAGAAGTGAGCTTTTTGACTGGTAGCAAAATTTGGTTTCCATCTGAGTATTTTCTGCATGTTCTATCTTTATGTTTTTCAGGACAAAAAACCCGCAAAACAAATACAACACACAACCTCACACACACACACACACCGACATTCAGAGGCTTTTATTACAAAAGTTTTACTTTTTTATACAAAAAACCCCAACTTTTATTGAATTTTAAGTTTGTTATATACTTAGAAAACATAAAGGAGAAAATAATAAAGCATGGAAGAGAAATTTTAAGCTCCTTTAAACCAGGTAACACAGCCAAACACTCTTTCTTTTGGACTACACTTTGCTCACAATTCACTTAGTTATTTCAGCAGTTATTTCTGCAAAGTGTACCATGCCTTATGTAACAACACAAACAAATTCAATAACTAAGCCAACTTTAGTTTCTGCTCCCTAAATTTGTAGTCTGAAAGAATTTAGGTCAGGTGTACCTTCAGCTTTTGGAGAATGGTCTTGTCCATTTTGCTCAGGGGATCAAGACATTCCAGAAGCATGAAAATTACGTAGCTAGGGTCAAAATCCAGATTTGAGATGTCATCTTTAATTTTTAATGCCCTTGGCTTTTCCTATTGGCATAAGAATCACAATGCCTTACTATTTTGGAAAGTCTATTTCTTATTATTTTATGTAAACTTTAGGAAAAGCAACATGGTTAATCATTCAGTGACTAAGTACGAAAATCATTAGAAGGAATCTTTACAGTTTATTGAAACATTTGCTAACTACCATATGAAGATTTAGTAGCCCTTTAAAACTATGATTATTTTTCCAGGACATTGGAAGCTCTTTTAAGATCTGTTACAATCCAATATGCAATTCTTTTTCAGCGAGATTTCACAAAGTGTTGAGCTATTTTTCTTTATGCTATGCCTGGCACGTATGTGTAGCAAGTTTGCAAGCTTGGCTGTCATGAATATTTCTTGAAAACCAGCCTTGGACGGAAGTAATTTTTCTAAATTAAATAAATATGTTGTTTCTGATTTTCCAAAATACCCAAAGGAACTAGCTCACATTCTAGATCAATGGCCTGCAAAATTTCACCTTGAAATATGATGACTTTTTTTCCTTGATGAAGCACAAAATGTCTCTGGGAACAAAGAAATTTTGCAGTGGATTGGGTCCTACAAACTTCACTTTCCCAGAAAGCAAGTTTTCCTATTGATTTTAATGGTGTTGATTATCTGAATTTTCATGTTAGCTGACAGTCAGGAGCACTTTGCACAGGTGTCTGTACAGTCAGTATTATTTTGCAATTAGCTTTCTGGGATATTTGGACTTCTAAAAAGAAATGAGGTTTGTTTACTTTCTTGGGAAAAGGCAAATTCCAGTCCTGCAACAGATAAGGATTTATGAGAGTAAAATTCCAAATCATTTTAGACATGATCCTCAAATCCTTTTTTGCATTGTCAGTTTGTATAAGAGATGCTGAAGACTCCAAGTTAAGAAGCATAGGGGTAGGAGATAAAACATTTTGAGGGCTCAGGCCTCTCTGAAGACACTAACTCAAGGTGGGCTGGGAGCTCTGGGTACAGCAAACCACTGTGGGTGAATTTCAAACACACTGACTAAAACCTTTAAGAATCAGTGGAGAGATACAGATTTAAATGAGGTCTTAACAGCTTTGTTACAGCAGGGGGAACAGGAGTTCCCCCTTCTGTACAGAACTTCTGTCTCCTCAATGCCATGAAGCATTGCAAATGAGAAGGCACAGGTGTGCATAGGGAGGGCAAGGGCAGCCCTGAATTCACCCATCATTTATCACCATGCAAGAGCAGTGAGGAACCTAAGGCAGAATGGGCTTCATGGCTTCACTGTTGGCTTGAAGATAGACATCACTTCTGCTTAAACCTCTCTGCAAGCAGGGCTTTGTCTTGTCTCTGGTACACTTCTTGTTAGCTTTGGCAATAGCTGCACAACTCTCTCTCCTCTCAGTGGTCTGCCAAGAAAGGTGAGTTGGATGTACAGGAAGACTTGGGTCTGCTCCACAAAGTGTTATTCATAGAAACAAAGTCAGAAAGTCATATAGATGTGCCCAGAAAGGCTATTAGATCATCAGGATTGATTTCCCAGGATAAAATAGGCCATGGTTTTGTTCAGATTTTTTTGTGTTTGGGCTTTTTTGTGTTTGTTTGTTTGTTTTAAATTGAATTTGTTCCATGTCACGTTTTCTACCTTGAGTTTCTCTGAATCACAGTCTTCCATATATACATCTAACCTTGAAGGGAAGACTTTTGGGACAATATATTGCTTTGGCTTTCCAAAACATTTTCTTCAGTTGTACTTTTCTTCACTTTAGTCCCAGAATATCTTGTGATGAAAGAATATGTGGCACATTCAAGTTACTTATTCATCCTCTTTTTTGAACAGATTCTGAGGTCTTGCACTGTGCAGAATTTTTTTCCCTGCATTGAAATATTTTTCCTGGCTCATTTTTTAATATCTTCTTCAGTTTTTCAACATATTTTTATAACTATGGGATGACCAGAACTGTACATAAGGTTCCAACATCTGTGTTCCTGCAGCTATGTACAAATGTAAAATTATATATGTATTTCCAACCATATTGATTGGCAATATTTTCTCATCTATAATTTCCTTGTTACATTTGAGTGAAAAGTTTTTTTAAATTTCCTTTTACCAATTGAAAAATGCAAATTGAAACAGAACAATAAATTTTCTGAAATACTGTTACATCTCTGAAATTATTGCAGCTGAAAACATGTGTTTTCATATATGTAGGGGTACAAGGAGAACCTAAAAAACAACTGAAAAGTATTGAGTTGACATTTTAAAAACGAAGTATTTGAATGTTTTAGTCTGAAATGTTTCATTTCAAAATTTGCTTCAGTTTTATTGTAAGAACATTTTATACTTGAATAGCAAATAAAATATTTCTGTGGGGTCAAATACAGTAATTTCCTCAATCTTTTGTGGGTTTCTTAAGTCGTTGATCAAGAACAATTTGAAGAACAGAATAGCAAGCTACTAGGAAAGACTTCTATTCTGCCTCCTTTATTGATCATTTACATTTAGTTTACTCTATTTTTTTTCCTTAAAATTTCTGTCTGATGAGAGAACCTCTCATTACTTTTGTTTAGAGCTACCCATTTGCCTTCATGAATCCTGGCACAAAGTCAACGTCTCAGTTATCGGAAATTATCCTGATAGGCTAAAATCTATTAAGCATCTCCTAAATATCCGACCACTAAGCCAAAGGTCACCTCAGATATATATTCCTTTGGAACAGGTGATTTTTAACAGCAACATGTAGGTATGTTGCTCTGCAATACTCCTGTGAGCAGCACCTAGCTCCTTCAGCTGCTTGTGAAGTGTCTAATGGAGTGGTTTATTTCAAACATCACTGGCTGCATCTTTAAAAGAATTTTTGCCATCTCTACACTATGAAATTCCTATAGGAATTCCTCATTGTCCTCTTCTCCTCTCATGATCCACCTACAGTTCTACAATGGAAAGACAGGTATTTAATGGACTCATTATTTCCTCATGCCTTAACTTTCTGTATTACTTTTCCACATTGCCATATTCGTGTCTGCATCATCTTTTTGCTGCCACATCTTATATACTGTCACTGTAGTTCTTTTATACCTAGCTACCTTTCTCCTTCTGTCTCTTGTTTGTGGAATTGAAATGCTCTGGTCCATGCAGTGCTTGTCTTCTAAAAAGCATTATTCCTCACTATGCTTTTTCCTGGATTTTCTTTCAGATTGTGAAGTTTGCAAGAGTCCATCTCTACTTATTATTACAACTCTCCTAGTATTTATTCTCTGTGAGTCCTATTAAGCATTCTTTACCTAAACATGCTAAAACAAATCTTTTAATCTTATGCTACCAGCATAACTGCCCACAAAGCACATGGTTCACAAAGGTGAAATGCTTGAGACAAAAAGGCAAGGACATGGTAGTAGTTTGAAAGTCAGTTCTTTTCATCATGTCAGTTTGCTGTGGCAATGATTTGGGGGTTTGGCTGAGCAAGTGTTATTTAAGGAGTTTATCACAGTCCTGTAGAATGCCATCACCATTCCATGCTCAGTCCTTGCACTCTTGTGCTGACTGGTGGGGCTCTGAGCCACAGCCATGGCTGCACAACCCATAGCTCACATCCACATCCACTCTAGGGTTTGGATTTTGCTTAACATGCCACTGGCATGGGTGGATGCAGCCAGACTGAGGCCATGCTATAAAAAATAGGATTGCTGCCATTCAAGAGTGATTTAATTGCAGAGGAAGAACACTTGAACAAAAGCTAACTTTATTGACACTGGTGGGGAAAGCCCTATTCTGGGGAGCTGATTGTTTAAATGGTGGTTAAAGTAACCTCTAACAAGAAGGATCTTAGTACTTAAATAATGGGATCATGGGGTCATATGAAATCCTCTCTAAGACGGCAGACTCTTTATATAAATCATGAGAGCATAATCTCTCCGAAAAGCACAAATAACAAAGAGGGCTCAGTACATGGATGGTAGGTCCACAGGTCATTCAAGTTTAAGTCCCTTCTAAAAAAGGGGAATTCAGTACCTAAATACTGAGAGAACAGTGTCATTGTGTACCATCATTACAATAAGGAAATTATTTTTAAGATGGAAGAAGCAATCCCTTTTTCTTCTCTGTGGAAGTCTGTCACTGATGCTGTGACATGCATTTCTAGACATACATACAGCAAGGATTACTGTGCCTGTTCCAAGAGGCTTCCTGAGACACTACAATTTTATTGACTTCATTTCTGTGTGCAGATGTGTCCCTTCTACCCCGGACTTACACCAAGCACGTGGTGTCCCCACTGTCTCGCTGCCCCCTTCCCTTGTCACGTTATCCCTCCCTGCTCACATTGTTCCCTTGTTTCAAGGAATTGCACCCACAGCTTTTTGCAAATGGTCCTGACTCCATCATGTGGCAGCTTTTAGGTGGTCTGAAATACTGCCAGCTGCCCTGGTCCAAGGCAGAGTGACTCTCAGAGCCCTCACACGACTATCTGGAATAACTAACATGTTGCTTCTCAGCACGATGCACAAAGACTGGCACTTCAGCAGAAAGCAGCAGCTGAACGGGACATGGAGGGTTTATTTAAAATTAATCATCACTGCCGTGGAAAGCACATCAAAGATTTGGTGTGGAGGTGCCACTTATACAAGAGGAGCGCATTGTGCATAACTCCTATCCATTATGGGCCAAGCTGCAATGCAGCTTTCAGAGAAGATGGCTCTTCCAGGGATCTATGGATGGCCGGGACCTTGGTCCTGGGTCGTTCCCAGTCAATTCTCCCAAGGTCCTATGGAATGCTATCCAGACCAGTGAGCCCCTGGTCTAAACCCATTCAGTGCATTTTTTCTGAGAGCTCTAGCCTGTTTTTAGAGTGTGTTTGCAAGAGCAAGGGGCTCTTGGCTTATCCCACAAGACATTGTTCTATGCAAGCTACCACTTCAAAGTGAGAGAGCTTTATACTATATTTGAAACATGTTATAATGTAAGAATCAGATAATGCAAAAATACTCTCTCATAAAATTATGTGTTAGAGTTCTATTGCACATTCACAAGGAAAGAAAGCATTTTATTTATTATGTTTTTATACGTAATGCAGTTGTGTCTGTATGCATATGTTGCACTTAGGGGAAGAAGAAAAGCTCCCATAATGAATATACAAACATCTTCAACTCAAACAGGCCCACTTGCAGAGATATAAATCCCACTGAGGAGCACAAGTCTGACAGGTCTTTTATGTCTTTTGCTAAGAAGAAGTACATCTTCCTGCTGTAAGATCAGAGGAATGTCTTTCATCTTGAGCAGAAGTTACATTGGTATAACTGAAAGTAAAATATCTCTCTGTGCTTAACAGGGCTCTGTGTCATTTGGATTACATGTCTAGGTATATTTCTGATAAAAGTGTTGTCTTTGTTTAATTCAACAAAGACAACTGCTGTGAAAAGCAAAGATTTCCATCATTAAAGTAATATTGGCTTGTATTTAGATCAGGTAACAGGTTTGCACAATTCTGGTAATAAAGTAATATTATTATATATATATGCATACATGGAGTGTGTGTATACACATGCCTATATAAAGGGTATTTACATTCTCTTCAAATATGTGCTTCTAAAGACAGACTGACCTAGTAGTCCAAGATGCTGAGAAACTCTGAAAACAAAGGTCACACACATATACTTACTAGATTTCTGCTGCTTGGCAAGATCTAAACCTGAATACACTGAAATAAAGACCAAAATTTTCAGTCACTTCCCAAGTACAGAATCAGGCCTGCTATCCAACCACAGCTGAAATATTTGAGAAAACTTTGCTGGACCAGAAAAAACAGGAGTGGCAGGCAAATTTCAGGTTAACTCCATGGTCACAGGAAAAAGAGCTGTTCCCCTACAGAGAGGGGAAAATGAAGACTTCAGTCAGTACAGCATGCAAGTGTGTGTGCAGCATCTTAGGGTGTTAGTCCTCATGGTGGGTTGATGTTTATTTAAAAGTTCTCTTTTGGATGGGGACTAATTACTGCTGGTTTAAATTACATTAATTGTCTGTGGGTGCAAGGGCTTATCAGTGATTAAAGAGATGACAAGGAGCACTAGCAGCTCGGCTTTACATTAACATTATTTTTCACCATATTCCATGTTTTCTGTGCTTGTGAATATTTCTAGTAAGGAATGTTTTTGGAAAAAAACAACAACTTTTTGAAAAAAAACCCAACCCTTTCTATTGGTGGAAATCAGTGTGGCTATGGGCCTTTCCACTCCTCCAGAGCAGTATAATCCTGAGAAAGGTGCAGATTTGCTGGGAGCAGGGTTGTGTTTTGGTAGAAACTTGTCTTTTTCCCTTTGAAAAGAAACTTAAAATTTTGCAGCTGCATTTGATTGTATGTCAGAAAGGTGAACTGACCCTGATCACGTGGCCCCTGTTTCTGGTCCTGGAACAGGCCATCTTGTCATGTTGTGAGAAGTTCTGGACCACCAGAGATTTTAGGGTAATGAGATGCAAACACTGATGATGCAGAGCTGAGTCTGCTCCAAACAGCTGCAGGAATTACTTCTGTAGCATTACGTTTAAAATATTTTCATTGCCCATGTCTCTGACTTAGGTTAGGAACTCGGATTTTTGGGGGTTTTTTTGCCCAACATAGGCTCAGTCTCCATTCTCAACCTAAGAGTGTACTGAACACACCTCCCAGCAATACAAAGCCATGAATCCATCATTCCCCTACACTCCAAGAAAAGGTTTTACATCAAATTCCTTCAGAAGTTTTAAAATGTTGTTTGGAGTCTTTTAGTCTTCTGTTTTCAATAGCTGTATTTTTTTGGCATGTTGCACCTACATTGTTTCAAACTTAGTTCTTATAAAGACCCGCTTGTGATGTACTTAAAGGGTGCTATATAAATTCATGTAAATCGTAAATCATTTCAACAAACACTTGCTCTTCAAGACCAAATCAAACTCAGGAGAGGCTGATAGTAAAAGGAACACACAGGAGGATGAGAGGAGAGCCATGTTCACCCTGCAGTAGACCATTACTGGTCATCACCAACAGCCTACAAGATGCCAAGGCCCACCAGCCCCGTTTTTGTGAGCAGAGGAGCCACAGCCTCCAACTTTGGGCTCCTGTGTAATTTCTTGGCTGTGCTCACAGGCTGTGGGGCAAGGGGGATTGCAGGCACAAGAAGGAGCCCAGCCTCGGCAGCATTGGGACAGAGGGAGCATGTTGGCGCACGCCCTCCTGCTTTCCCAACTTGATGAGCACTTTTCAGGCATAAAGTTATTGTTTTGCTTGCTGGGCCCTCTACAGTGGCTGGGCCAAACTTCCTGCTAGGAGCCAGGATCTGCAACCTTATGAAAGTTGCAGGGCCCGGCAAGCTGCCGGTATTTTCAGCTGGATTGAGCCCAGAACAATTTTATTTTCATCAGAAATGTTCCCTGGCCCTACCACATGTGCAAGCATATATGAAACCACCAAGAAGGCTCCCTCCCCCAGCTATCTTATTTAGCTAAAATTCAGCTGCCCAGCAGAACTGTTTCTTATCCAAGCCCTCAGAGACAGGAGAGGAGTGGAGAGATTTAATTATAATCTTTCTCTCCCTGCACCTCCCACAGTACGCTAATGCTTTTCATTAGCCGAAGCCAAAACCTTGCTTTATAAGCTGTGAGAGCTGTCTTTTAAAAAACACATCCAGCATTAAAAGAGTTCTAAATGGCAGTAACAGCAGTGTAACCCTCATCCACAGGTGTGGGAGATTCGCTGGAGGATTGCTGGTGGAGAGGCGAGTTTTATTTGAAAGACATCTGATTCCTATTTCTGTCCACTGGCTGATTATGCCTCACATTACAACACTTCTGTGCCCACTGACAATTTCAGTCCAAATGAATGAGAGAAAAGACTCAACATCCAGGAGCTCTAGATGATTTTTATAAGTATCCAGATGTTTAGACTTTTATCTGAAGCTTATACAAAAAATATGAGGCCACTCCCAGGGGCAGCTTGACAAATATCCTCAGTCATTTATTCGGTGTGTAAGTCTAGAGCAGACATTCATACGGACATATCACTGGAGTAGGTACATCTGTTAACCTCAGTGGCATGGAAATGCAGGAAAATGAAGAATTACATTTTTGACCTACAACTGCAATGTTATTTGAGTGACACAATTAAAGGAGTACCTTATGTTGATGGAAAGGTTCTGAGAAAATATTAGTGACTTAATTGTCATTGCCTTACAGAACACATTGAGCTGACTTTCATCTTTGAAAAATCAGAGTTTCTTTCTGGTACCTCCCCAGAAGGTGATTACCCAGAGGTCTGAGAACACTATGGATGGAGCTTGGTTCCCCACAACACCTGATTCTCTATTATTTTTCTTTTTTTTTAAGGAAAATGTAATTTTTCTTCTCATTCCCTTGCCCTCTGCCAGCTTCAATGGTATAAAGAGACAAATAAACCTCAGCAAATCACTAGGGTAGCTTCAGGGGTATTTGTTTTCTTTATCTGGTAGCCCTTGGAAGCTTCAGGCCGGTTGTGCCAGCTCTGTACAAACACTGAGTGAGATGGGAAATCCTCATGTGTGAAGAGCTGACAGCCTGTGTGGAGGGAAGAGCACAAGCAGCAGCATAACAAATACCTATCTGGTCAATAAAGGACAAGTGAAAAGGCCATGGGATTACATGGATTACAGTATTTGGTTACACAGATTAACCAGGCAATTAAAGGCAGCAGGAATAATAAATATCCTTCCAAAGGGAGCCACTATTGGCCTGTAGGCTGAATGTGGCCATTCCAACTCTAAACTGGTTTTGCCAGAGAGGGAAAAGACCCTGAAGCAGACCCACAAATGGGACACGCTCTCCTTGATTCCTCAAGAAATTTTATAGCGTTGACTGGGGTCTTTATCATTTATATTTTGATGATTCCTTATCTCATGTTTTAAAAGGAAATCTGCTGAATGTCTAAAATGCCTTTTGGCAGTCAGGCCTTTTGTTGCTGATCTCCAAGTTAAAAACAGTTTAACTTATCAAGAAGCCTTGGTGTAGATCTGGTGTAGTGGGTTGGTTCATTTGGTTTTTAAATGCTTTCTTTTGGATCACTTTTAATCATCACTTACATTGCACATAGCCATTTATGCATTGACAGGTTGATGGGGACTTTAATGCACATAAAACTTTCTCTGTCAGGACTTATGCCTCTCTGTCAGATTTTATCCTGCAGTAGAGAGGGTTCATGTACAGTTGCTGACAGATAAAATAAGCTCCCCTAGCAGCTGCAGCTCTGCCTCCCACAGATTTTTTTTTCTGGTTCTGTGTCCCCAGCTAAGTGTTGAGAAAGCACAGGGCTGTGCCGGGACAGACAAGCAGGAGCACGGCACCAGACTGGCAAGAGGGAAAATGACTTTGCCACATCAAGGCCTGTAGTGCAACACTAAATGTTTGGCATCTTTATTTAGCCCCAGGTGCAGGAGACAGGTAAGTAAACCATTCTATTCCAAAGAAAAGTGCATTTCCAGCCTGGATTTCTGCAGAGAAAACCTAAAAGGCAAGAAGCAGACTTTGAAAAAAGATTCAACATAATGAATCACATAAAAACTGAAAAAGCTCATGAATTTTAAGCCTGTCTCATGATTTTAAGGACCTTAATCCTGAATTTGAAACTCATGGGTTTCAATATGAGAACCTGTGTTCTGTTGTATGGTTCAGAAGGCAAAGTACTAAGGTTTCCTTCAAGCCTGGTACAATCATCTAACACTCGAGGTATTCAGATATTATAGCTGATATGAAAAGATGCCCAGCATCTGTAATTCACACAGAAGCCAATGGAAACTGCAAACACTCAGCTCTGAAGGATCAGGCCTTTAATCATTAATATAGATCTATAAAAAAATGTTTCCTAAGACACTATTTCTGCAAGAAATTCCCTGTTGGCACGAGACTTTTCATAGCTCCTTAAAGACCTATAAGAAACTGTGGAAGAAATAAAGAGGAGTTTTGCTTATGGAAATGAGACCTACTAGGGAGCAACTGGAAATGTTTTTACGAGTCTCTATAATGGAACTACAGTAGCAGTTCCATGTCGATTTTTATTGGAAGACCCAATAGTTTTTTCTTCTTCTTTTGTAAGCCTAGTTTTTTCCCACCTGAAGCTTCACGTGTGGTCTCTTGGCAAAGGAGAATATTTTTGTAATGGCTGATGTGATATGGCTTTGTTTTAAGTAAGGAGATATTTCAGAGAACACTTCAAAAATTTATTCAAAGCTTTCCTTGTTCATTTCAGAAGTTGAAAACAGCTAACACTAAAAAAAATCCAGTTTGATTTTATATTTGCTCTTAAAGAGATAGAGCTCATGAACATATACTTGGTAATTTCAGTGTACCAAAATGTGAGGCATTATTAAAGGTAATTTTGAAGACTATAATAAAAATAAGATCAAATATGAGGAACTATATGGATAGAAGTTTTAAATATTAGATATAGGTCCATCAACCAACATGAGGATATAAACCAGAAGAGACAACAAATTAAAATATATGCTAGAAGCTTTGAAATAATTAAGGTGGTCATTGTATTAGAATTCTTCAGCCTTGTTTTTGTATTGATGATAAACATTTTTGTAAATATCTTGTTCCAAGTAAATTTAACCCAAACTACTGTTCATGTCCAATAAGTGATTTCTAGTCGTAGATGAGAACTGTCACATTCCCTTAACTGACTCGGCACACAAGTAGCAGTTCTTGCAGGGAAAAAATGAGGAAAAGGTAGTTTCAGTGAGAGCACCACACTGAATTTTGAACAGACCTGTCAAAGTGGACAAAAAACTGAAATGCCCCATACATGACAAACAGTTCTGTAGTGATACTTTGAGTTACCCCCGGTATCTCTGAAGAGAGCTCTGGGGCAGAGAAACTTCCTCCCTAAGCAAGACTGGAAAGCAGCATGTAGCTTTTTCATTAGCCAAATTTTAAAATGCCTTCAGCAAAATTTTAGCAAACAAGTCACAAGGTTTTGTTAGTGGACTCACTTTAGCTTGTGATACATGGCCTGATCACATAGGTCACCGGATCTGAGCTCCGTTCAGGACTGCTTGTTCCAGCTTCCCTCCATGGCCATGGCTGTCAAAGTGCCACCCTGGTATCCTGTTTTTCTTCAATTACAGCAGAAAATGAATCCACCTAATTCTTTATCACATTAAAGTATACTATGCTCAGTCAGGAAGGGACTGCTTGTTTGTTCTCTGTAAACTTTTGTTGAGGTTTGATGAGGAGCAAGTGCAGAGGACTCCACCAGCAGGGCTTCCCCAGCCAGCTGCTTGATCACCATCATGTTCTTCTGCTCTGTCCCTGTAATGTGCTCAAGTGACCTGGGGCTGTAACTGCTCAATTTTGGCTCGTTATAAACTCTGCCAGGTCAAAAACTCATTTCAATCACAAAGCAACTATTGTAGGGTGAGATGTTACCCCCAGGGTAACAATAACTTCTATATTTCTGTTTCAATGAAAGACCCTCACCACCAATAAGAGCAATGTCAGGCAGGCAGACTATAACGTAGGTAGGTTGGTTTCTGATACAAGGGCTAACTTGCAGTCCTGACCTCAGTCAAATAAATTCAAAGTTTCAGAGAAGTTCCACAACAGTTTGTTTTCCTTCTTCTGCTTCTTCTGCAGCTTCACATTTCTCATGGTAATGAATACCTGTAGCAGAAGATCCAATGAAAAACACTCTTTTTTTTGGTAGTCTTTCTCATGTAATTAGAGATGCAAATGGTGAGCAATCTCATCAGAGTATACTTTCATGTTTTTCATAAATTCTCAGCAATATTCAATGCTTATAGTGACTACTTGATTCAGACTTCTGGAGATTCACCCTTATTTGCTAGTCATTGTTTCTGGGATTTGATCTGGATACCTTGCCACAGACTTTTTATACCGTGCTGCTTGTGACGGGGCACTGCCATGCAATACATTCCATCGAGTGTCTCCTTTAAAAGGGGCCTGGATATCAGGTCTTGGAGAAAGGTTTGGAAGGCAACACTGAGTTTACACCTAGATATGAGCTTAAGCAGCAATCGCTCAGTGACTTTCTGTGTAGGTTCCAGTGTGCGATGCAATGTAGTAACTGGAGATAGAATGTCCCTGTGGATTGTCTTTCTGTACTGAAGTAATTAATAAGTAATTCCTTATGTGTTGCCTGGATGGCTCCTTCAGAAACATGACATGACTGTCTCAAGTAGTATACCTGTTGAGAAACAGCCCTTCTTAGACCATTGGGTTGTCCACAGCAGAATTCCTCTCAGAACAAATGGGGTAGTGGTAATGGCATTTGAGGGCTTGGCTGCATCACCGGCTTTCTGATATTTGATGTGTATATGGAGTTGCTAAGCTTGTCTCAAGGTTTTATATGTGCCCATATTATTATTATTATTATTATTATTATTATTATTATTATTATTATTGTAGAAGTTCTTTAATGTGAGAGTGGTGAAACACTGGAAAATAGGTTTACCAGGGAAGCTGTGGATGCCCTATTCCTGGAAGTGTTCAAGGCCAGGTTGGATGGATGCAACTCTGAGCAAATCAGTCTAGTGGAAGGTGTCCCTATCCATGACAAGGAATTTGGAACTAGATGATCCTTAAAGTCCCTTCCATCCCAAATCATTCTAGGATTCTATCCTTCAATGGCTACACCCCTTCAAGAAAAGAAGTTCTGATAATACCATTGTGTGTATTTCATGTAGGATTCATCTGACCAACTTCAGCCATCAAAGTGTTTGATTTGCACCATTCCAAAACAGAATGCACAAAATAAGTCGGATCATCTCTTTGCTTGTGTGTGCCTCTCTGATTGACTCCAAAGGAAATCTGGAAAAGCAGCTGAAACTACCCTTTGGAAGTGGAAAGCGGATACTGTCATGTCCTTGAGGACATGGACATGGAAAATTCAAATAAATTATTTAACAATTTCTTCTTCATCTACCAAGCCATAGTAATTTATTGTGCACATGATCCCAGCTCACCCAAGCAAAGTGCTCACTTTAATCATTCTCTAAAGACACGCCTTAAGTTGTGGCAACTTAATTGCTTATCCAGGTCTATTCAGACCTTATTTTCTCAAAGTGCATGGTCATATTCACCCACTTTGTTCAGAAAGCCAACTAAATATTGGCTAACACTTTACACATAACCCGAGACACACAAAATTAGAAAAATGAGAGAAGTAATAGGTCTACAGTTGTTTTTATTTCAAGCAAACCTTCCAAGAAACAATGCAAATGTACAAAAGTAATAAAATCTAGATGTCCTCTTGGTGTAAAGTTGGAAGAAAGGCACTAAAGCTATCAAAAATATTTATAAATATTAGGAGTCATATTATATTTTTATTTGCTTTCAAACAGGAGCTGTGTGGCTCAGGGAAGGGAAACACTGACCTTCACTTCTGTTCTCTCCAGCTTCAGTGCTGCTGCAGGCCCTAAGTGAAAATGAGTCTATTGGTCTCATCCAAACCTCAGCCCATGTTAGCCCACATTACAAAACACCAGAGAATCTGGCATAATCAGCAGTTTCTGCTCAAGAGAGGCCCAGGACTGCAATAGCAGAGGTGTTAGAGATCAGAATTTGGGAACGCTGGTTGAGTTACGTGGGAAAGCAAAATACTTGGTCTCCTGCTTTCATTGGGACTGTATTCACTTGCACAAAATAAACACAGTATGAACAACACAAAAAAATATTTATATCACAGCAAATGATACTTATAAATAAGGCAAACAGCTCATTACCACCATTCACCCAAAGGTCACAGAGTGCTTTTAAAGCAGAAATTTAGCTGCACTGGTGAAGCAGTGTAACATCATTCTTATTTTACAGATGGAAAAACTGAGGCACACAGACACCTTCCTATCCAAGACCGCACAGGAAATCTGTGGCAGGACCAGCACAGGCTCCTGATCACAGGAGTCTGCATGTGGAGGGGTTTGGGGAGGACAGCTGAGCTCCCTTGCACTCAGATGCCTGTGGCAAGAGCTGAAGCATACACCAGCAAAAGGTCAGTGTATCCATTCTCCAAGCCATAAAGTTCCAGCCTGAAAAGAAATATAAATGCAATGAGATTTTTCTGAGGTTTTTCTTTTTGAAATATTAATTGTTTCTTGGCACCAAGAGTCATTTTTACATCAAAAATAGTTATGTATTACATACTGTTATTTACATAAGTTTGCACTGTCTCTAATTTGGAAAGTTTAATAAGAATATAAGGAAAACCTGTAGACCACTGGATATCAGCCTGATGCTGTCCTCTTAGCACCATGTGATGGTAAACTGTTCTAGCTGAAATGGGTGAATGTCCTCTTATGTCTCTGTTTCCAGGTTACTGTTTTGTTGTTTTTTTTTCCTGAACTGATATCCACATTACTTCGTCCTTACATCCTCTGAGCTGTAAACTAAACTAAACATTATTCTGGATCGTGGGCTTTTGGCTATAAATGCAGCGGCTTGGAGTAAAAATCAACCACCCAGAAGAACCCAACCTAGGAGAAGCAATGCCTGGGAACTGTGACAGAAGTGATTTTTATGGGAATGAAGCCAGAGGAAAATCAGTTGCTCTATAGCTGAGGATCTCCCTGATCCTTTTGCAAGCCTCACAATATCATCAGCACATCACCACATGTGCACAGACCTGTCACTCCTACAAACTATTCTCATTCCTCAGTCCCAGGTGCTTGGTCAACTGCTTTTGGTGACTCCAGTCCTTTCCTCCACACCTTTCATTTTTGAAGGCTCTCCCCTAATTTGCTGTTTGCTCTCCAAAAAAAAATGCTATACTATGAGTCATTAGGTCCCAAGTGGACTTCTCTGCAGATTCCTCATTTTAAAACAATTACTTGGATGCCTGTCACCCAGCTCCCCTGCATTACCATGAGCCCCATTAAAAGGGATTACTGGCTGAGGACACTGCCATGCTCACTAAGCACCAGCCTAGTGTTGGAAGCAGCACTGAGCTGTGGGCTTTCTCTGGACAGTCCTTGGCAAGAGGACCATTCACTGCAGGGAAGAAAGATGGGCTTTTTCTTAAAAACTGAATACCATATTTAACTGGTGTCCCTCATGTGAGCTTTCAGCCTGTGAGGAACAAGCCAGGAAGCAAAAGGAAGTCCCAGGGGACTCGGTGCAGCACAGCTTAGGATGCATGTGCCCCACAGCACATCCAGCTGACTGCACCTCTGGCTGGCAGTGTGAAGCACCAGCAGAAATTGTTGTGGAGAGGCCTCCAGGAAGAAAGCAAAGAGAGAGGAGTCACGCTGTGATGGCTTCTTCAGGGTGAGACATCTTGCTAGCTTTTAAAGCCAAAACACAGTGGAAGTGTTAATGCTGCTTAGGTTAAATATCTCACCTTCTTCAGACAACCCTGGGGGAGTGAAACTCAAGTCTGAAATGAGAAAAGTTTCCCAAAGGTGAGTTCATAGATCACAAAATGCGGAGATGGAAAGAATCTATTCAATCATCTATCCCATCTCTCTGCCAGTTCAGAATTACTCCCCATGATGTTTTTAACATAACTGCTTTTCTCATTTGAAAAAAAGAAAAAAAAAGTGGGAAAAATGGGGGAGAAATGGTGTATGAGCTTTTCTATGAAAAACTGTCAGATTCCTTGACCTAGTTCTAGTGTCTCCTTTTGCTTTGTGCAGATGAGTTCAGCATGTGCCAGGATGAGGAGCAAACCAATATTTTCTGGAGGGACTCTTCCACCATTTGCAGCATCCAACAAGTAGAAAAATCCTCCCAAGAAGTGGGTTGCATCTGCACTTTCTTAACTGTGTTAAATTTTTCCTCCCTTTGCATGAGACTGAGAAGTCACTCTTCCATTATAGCATTCTGTGTGGTTATGGACTAGCTAGCCTGGAAAGTGCTACCTAGTCTCCCCTATTTCAAATACTACATGCAGAATGAGACACACCTTTACTACAATAATGGAAGTAAGCCATGAGTCTAAAAAGTGGTTTGGATGGTGCAGTTATGAAAGAAACCATCCCATTTCACTGTGGGGAAGAGAAGAACGAAGTATGTTTTTCACCTCTAACTGAGGATTCCACAAGTCTAACTTCTTTTTTTTTCCCAGTTTAATTTATGTTCATGTGTTACATAGTCTGGATCTCTTCTAAATGTCTGGTTGGACAGTGCAGCCTGTTTAATCCCCAGTACAAGTTTCCCTCTCAGAGTCAAGATGTACTGGGGCTCTTGCAGGGCTCCTTGACGATACATATATTTGGAACAACCTTGCCCATGCAAGAAAAGTTCAGAAAACTGAAGATAACACGTGTATTACTCAGAATGTCCTATCAACACACGCAAACGGTAACCTGTGAGGGCAGGAAGACTTTCTCCCGGCTCCCTCTGTCACAGATGCTGCAGTGGGAGCAGTGGCAGCAAGACTCTGGGTTTGTAGAAGTCCACTCTGGGGCTCCTCAGTCCATGCTATAGACACTAGGGCCACTTTCAGACTGCCAAGGTGTGAAACACTGGTATCAGTGTAACATCAGAGCCAAAAAAGCTTATTTTATCAATTTAGAGTAACAAAAGTGAAGAACTTCTCGCTCCACTCATCTCTTGCATTCATCACCATGAAATGGAAGAACGCGTACAGAATCGTGCAACAAGCTGTCACATCAGCTTCAAAAGCAATGGCCCACACAAGCAAACTTCCCTACTGTACAGTCTTGTTATTTAAGATTATTTAATCAAAGGTGGCAGAAAGCAAGAGGTGGTTGTTGTTTATTAGTTCCTTTTTCCCCAGGAAAGCAATTCAGCCATTTCCAGAACTGGCCTGAGTGTTGACAGCAGTGTCTACCCACAGATACAAGGTATAAATTGCTTAATTATGTGTGAAGATTATGGGAGCCATGTCAAGCCTGAGTCACCAGCAGTTATTTGAAAAGGTGAAACAAAAATGATTAGCAGATTCATTGGAAAGTGGTTATTGTAATTTTCCTTCAGGTGCATGTGGGTGTTGCTGTGTCTCCTGGCAGTACTGTGGCCACCTCCACAATGTGTGCAATGGCAGGGGCCAAACATAACTCAGGGCTTGGACATTGCAATATTAACAGCCTTCCAAGGGACAGTGCAAGGGAACAGAAGAAAAGGTGGATAATATGATTTCCTAAAAAAAACAAAACAAAACAAAACAAAACAAAAAAAAAAAAATCAGCCAAGCAAGTAAAGTCTTAGGGTTAAAGACTATTATTGTAGCACTAAGGACCTTTCCCTCACCTGGTTTTATGCAGAAAGCTTTCAGCATTTCCAGAACTACCACTAAAATGAGGAATTCTCAGTGATACTCCATTTTGTGTAGTCTCATGCTGCTGGCAAGGGTTGAGCCCATGAGTGTGACTCTGAAGACAGAACGTACCTGTTGGATGTCATGGCACAGTGCAAGCTGCACAGTCCTACTGGGTAAGTCTAGTTTGGGCTCCTCTTCACTGGTGTCAATTTTGACTCCTCAGAGGATGTAGGTGCTATACTGGTACATGCTGCCACTAGTGAAGGCAGAGTTGCGCTTGAGGTATCACCACAGTAACCGTGTGATTATAAAAAAAAAAGAAACCCGTCTCTTGGTGTAGATTTCCAGCGCTTTGGGGAGTGCAGCAAACATTGCATTGGAAAAGAGCCTTCCTGCGGTGTTTGAGTTCCTGCACTTTCAACCCCTGCAGACAGCGGGGAAGTGGGTGGAAATTTAATAGTAATAAGAAATAGGGATAGTTAGCTTAATTGCTTTGACCTTCTGAAAAAGCTGAGGGGAAAATGCACAGAGAAGTTTCTTCCTTTTGTTTATTTATTTATTTTCCTTCCTTTCCCTCCTTTCCCTGCCTCCTCTCTCCCTTACCCTCCTCTCCTCCGCCACCCCATCCCATCCCACCCCATCCCATCCCATGCCTCCGCGGCCCGGCCCCGCCTCCCGCCACTCGCTCAGCCCTCCGCAGCCCCCGCGGCAGCATCACTTTTTCCGCTTTTAATTCCTCCCACCTTCGCCTTCCTCCCTCCCCGCGCCCGCTCCGCGCCCAGTTTCTCACCTTCTCCGCCGCCTCCCGCCACCCACGACGGGGCCGCCGCGCCAGACCCGGCTCCCGCTCCGCTCCCGCTCCCTCTCCGCTCCCGGTGTATTCCCGGCTCCGTTCCCGCTCCCGGTGCGTTCCCGCTCCGCTCCCGCGCGGCCCCCGCCGCGCCCCGTCGGTGACTCGGCAGCGCCACCCGCTGGCGGCCGCGGGAAGGGCAACTCGGGGACGCTGAGGGCGCTGCGGGGCCCGGCCGGAGCAGGGCCGGCATGGCGATCACGGATAAACATCGATGCAGCCCTAGTCTGTCACCCGGGAGCCGCGCCCGCCTGCGCATCCCGGTGCCAGAGGCACCCCGGAGGGCGCTGGCCAGGATCTCTCACCAGTTCCTGCTGGTGTTATTCCGGGCAAGCAAGGTTGCACCAGGCACTGGAGTTACGCAGCACGATATGCAGAGCTGGGCAGCAACGTGCAAAGCTGGTTAAAGCCCCAGTATTCCTGTCTCTACCTCTCCCGGGTTGTCCATTCCCATCTGGAGGCTGAGCCCAGGCCTGGCCTTGTCCTGCCCGTGGGAGGGATGGCAAAGGCCTGTGGCAGCTGGAGTGCCCTGCGGCTGTGCCCAGCGAGGGCAGCATCTCTCGGCTGCCGTCTCTGTGTGCCACAGCTCCTCCTCCGCAGAGCGACCGTGCGGCAGGCACTGAAGGCCACCGGGATGCTCCTTCGGGAAACGCTCTCTGTCCTGGGTAAACTCTCTGTCTGTGGTGCACACTCAGCAGGAGCCTCCAGGCAAAGGGTCTGGAATTAAAAACTTTCACATTATGCCTGTCCAAAAGGGACGTATTGATGGACTGGCAAAATACCAAACTTTGACAACTCTTTCCTTCCTTTGCTGGTTTGGTGGCACTGCCTTTTACAGCGCTTGTTGTACACTGACCTTCTCTAATGACCACAAACATGGCTAAAGAAGAAACCAGAACATTCTGTGGTGTGATGCAATTATAAAATCAGTTTTCCTAAAGAAGTTTTTCCTAGGGAAGTTTTAGATTCTTTATGTGACATTTTCTTAGCATCTACAAGTCTGCACATAACACAGATTTAGCAACCTCTGAACTGTCTGGTGAGGTTCAAAGTGACAGTCATAGGTTCAAAGACAGAAATATTGCATTAAGCATGCAATATTCAGCTTAAAATTTATAAAAAACCCTCTATTTCTAGCTGTGGGCACCTGTCAGATATTGCACATTTGGTCTGACACTGAGTATTTGAAGTTGACGGTGAAGGAAATATACTTTAATGTTTGACAAACAAGGAGCTCTGCTTCTTTGAATCTGGTCAGGAGTTTGGAAGGCTAAAGCAATCTCAGAGCAGGGATTCATGAGCTCAGGTGTGTTACTCAAAGGTGAATGACAGATGAAATGTGCTACAGGGGTATGGAAAGGTTACCTAAATGGTAAGACTGGTCAGAGTAAAACCAACACCTTCTGGAAAAAAGGGTTCCAGTCTTCTTTTCTGGTATAAATCTCAAAATGCTTCAAGTAGCTAAAAGAAAATGCAGGGCAGCTAGCATGAGATTTATTTAAGAAAAAATATGCATGTGAAAAATCATAAAATTTTTTTTCTACTTTCTTTTTTTCAGTTTTCAAATTTCATCCTAGATTTTGGAAACAAAATCCAAGTAGTTCTCCATATGCCATGAGAAGGTGTATATGTACATTTTTGTTGCATTACTATTTAAGTTTTCTATTTTCCTGGACTACTTTGCCTCATTTATTAAGCTGAGCCTCATGTGCAGAATACAATAGAGGGATACTTTTATCAGATGGAATTGTTGATACATTCATGCTCAGGGTTTCCTGGCTGGTTCAGTTTCTTATTCACTAGTTCCCTGCTGTAGCAGGGGTATCTCATGTTTGAAACCCTGCATGCTGGTGGGAAACATCCTGATCCTTTAGATGCTGCTGTAGGAAGATCCAGCTGAAACAACAGAGTGTGTGCTCAAGCAAGGGCTGCTCACGTGGGCAAGGATTTGAGTCATCCAAGCCCAAAAGGACTGGTAAGGAGGAAGAAGCTGTTTTATCAAAAACCTGGTAGCAGGACATGTAAATACATAACCAGGCAAAGAGGCTGATTTTGTGGACCATATGCACAAGCACTTGTGCTGAACTGGGTGTTGTCATTTGGAAAGCACCGCAGAAAAGGTGCATACAGAGAGCTCTGAATCCAAGGTGCTTCGGTGTAGGATGTTGGGGTGGGTATATGGAATAACAGAAGTGCAAGCAGTGTTTGTTCTCCTTCTGAACCCAAAGTGGAATATCCTAGCATTAAAATCTGAGCTTTTTTAGGTGTGGCAGCACTGTGTGTGTTGCACTTGAGCTGGTGACAGCAGGTCCCTTTGCACGTGTCGAGGGCAGGGAGGCAGAATGTAGGCTCTTCTCTCAGATGCTCTAAATTTCACCAGCTGCATAGCAAACACAAGGCACTGCAGAGAGCAGCTTGCACCCTGGCTCAAGGGCTGCTCGCCCTGGCAGGGCACTGCCAGCCTGCTGAGGCCACGAGGCCAGGAGAGCTGTGAATGCCCACCCCAGGGGCATGTCCAAGGCCAGGAGAGCTGTGAATCCCCACCCCAGGGGTATGTTGGATGCTCCTCTCTTCTAGCACTCCTCATCTCAATTAAGGCACAATGAAACGGGACCTTGCGCAGCAAACGTGCCAAGGGGTAACTTGAGATAAATGTGCAGCTGCACACATCTCCTGAAAGCGGGTGAGTTGCACATTTTGCAATTAGGGTGAGCTAATTGTATGTGCACAGGCAGTTGCCACAGCTCAGCTGATGGTTAGTAACTTATTAAACCACAGTAATGTGAGCACTTTGAGGCATGAAACCATACCCAAAGTGTTTGCAGACTCAGGGCCTCAGAACCCATTGCCCTCCCATTCCCTTGCACCGTCATCTCGAGGACAGGGAGAGGAATTGAAAATCTGTGCTGTATACTCTGATGCAAGATGAATTCCCAAGGGATTCTTGGATTTCTAGCCAGAATTTCAAAGAATTTAACAATGTTTTCTTTTTAAATGACCATGAATCAAAATATTCATTTTAAGTGGGAATGTTTGGGAAAGAAAGAGTTCTGGAAATTTTCAGCATAAACACTAGTTCTTGTACGAAGACGTGAAGAGTGATATTCAGAAGGCCTAAATTTCCTCCAAGTCTCTGGACTTTGTGTTTGTTCAGCTAGAAATCTCTGGAAGCCTTGAGCCATCCAGAAGGGAACCTGTCCAATTTGGTGGAACTATGGCTGGGCTTGCTAGTTTCTAGGAAGCTTGAGGAGAAAATTGTCTGCCAAATACTTTCACTCCTCTGCAATTTCCTCATTAGTTTTCTGTACACATGAATGTGACCTGACAGAGTTCAAATCAGCCAGGGGTTAGTTTGTTTGTTTATTTTCAGAATTTTCCTGGTGCCAACCCTGTTAGCAACACTGATGAAGTGAGCTTTGACCTGGACAGCATAGCTGAGATTCTGGCCCTGGTGATGTCAATGGGATCTTCCTATTGATCTTCTGACCAGGATTTCAACACACTGAGCCGCCTACAAGTGAGGATATAGAGATTACTTGGGGAAGCTTTTCTTTTAAATGACTTTTTAATTAAACTGGAGATAAAACCATTTGTGCTTGAGGCTAATGCATTGCTGAAGGAACTGGAACTCAGGCCTTATAATGGGGTATTTTTTGTGTGGGGCAATCTCAGGGCTGCAGCTGCCTCCTCACAGGTTTCCTCCCCCGGCCTCTCTGCTGCCTTCATGTCTCCCCTCCAAGAGGATACCATTAGAAAGAGCCAAAATTCTCCTTTCAGAGGAGTTCTTCAGCTTTCTGTCCTTCCCTGTGATGAGTGGTGCCACCAACAGTGGGTGCACGCTTGCTAGAGACCAGAGTAGGAACGTGTATAACACCTTTGTGTGCATTCCCTCTGTTTATTTGCTGCCTGCTGTTATGCTCAGCGTTGCCCTGGAGATCACAACATTTCAGCAAACACCACCGTGTTGTGCTCCTAGCAGAGCCCTTTTCCCTCTTCCCTTCAGGGACAGAGTCACACTTGAAAAAAGAAAGCAGGTATCTAGTGCTGGCTGGACCTTCATGGCACTTTTTTACTATTTCCAAATAACTCCTAAGCTAAGACATCCCATACAAAATTTCAACCCAGGGCAGCTGTGTGCGTTCACACCAAGAACCAATG
This sequence comes from Zonotrichia leucophrys gambelii, assembly GCF_028769735.1. NCBI lineage: Eukaryota > Metazoa > Chordata > Aves > Passeriformes > Passerellidae > Zonotrichia > Zonotrichia leucophrys. The sequence continues at coordinate 64,017,504 of NC_088169.1, forward strand.
AGTAAGTTTTTTTTGAGGTAGCCTTAATTGTAGTTGGGAGAATGAAACCAGTGTAACATTTAAAGTGTGAACATAAAATATGGCAAATCGATCAGAGTATGGAACCACATTTGGAAAATATTCAGCTGATGATGTTCCTGATCACATGTTAACAAATTAAAAAAAAAAAAAATTAAAAATCACATGTGGAAATTTACTCCTCCAGCCAATGGAAAAAGATACTTTTCTATTTCATATTCAACGAAATTCCCTCACCTACTACCCAAATCACAGTTAAAAGGAGCCTAATTTATCTCTTAAAAAATAATTTTACAAGCCCTTATTCCTGCTCAGCAATCACACAGACATTAAATCTTATTGCAGAAAGGGAAAGGGGGGGAGAATGTCTCTTCTCAGCATTACAGCTGCAGCTGTTTGACAGAAGTAAGTGACTTCATAAACCATCCTGATTTGGCAGTAGAAGAGCAGAGTTTTATGCTGTCTGCTGCGCAGTCACGGGGCTGAGAAAGCTCTGCAAAGCAATCTTCACGAATGTTTCACCTCAGTTTATGTTTCACCTTTGCTTCACCGTGTTAATGCCTCTTCTGCTTTGCTTTCCAGTCACCACCACTGGATCATCTACCAAAACCTTTTATTGCTTTAAAGTGATTGATCCCACTGGGCCCACATATTTTTCTTCTCCTTTTTCTTTGTCTTTTTTTTTTCTTTTCTCAACAGAGGATACTGCACTTACACCTCTCCATTGGCTAGTTGGCTTATTACGGTAAAATTCAGTAAAAGTCTAGCAGACTGTCTTTATTTACAACATAATCAGGCTGTATACCTTCTCATGAAAGAGTCCATACTTAAGCACTGTTTTCTCTGTCTCTCTCAAGTGTTCACTCAATAGAGAATTACTTGAAAACACATTTTCCTGAGCTGTGATGAAAACAGAGAGATTTCTGATGGTTCTCTTCTCAGCCTCGACATTTCTGTATTCATTTCAAGACCTTATTATTTAGGAATGAATTCTTGCTCCTCCAGAGCAACTTCTGGAGACATTCCCAGCTCCTAATAACATGATTTTGGTATGAGTTTGATATGAGAAGGCTATTCACTACTTTGCAGGAACACCATTTCCTCTGGGAAATCTTCACTGATGTAAAGTCAGCAGGAGCTCTCACTACAGTGAAATCTCCAGGATTCACCTTTCAAGGTATCTGTGATTTTTATAGGAGCGTTACAGCTCATAAGCTTTGCTTGTTTCTTGGGCAAGCAGCCTGCTCCCTCACATTGCCAGGGGATCTTGCAGGATTTGTCTCAGAGCAGATCAGACTGGAATATAAGAATCTGAGGGAAAAACTGCCAATGAACAAATGAGTTTCTCATTGATGGTCTTCAAACACTGTTGAGCTTCAAGTAAGTCTTTCTCAAATTGTTGTCCCTCTCTTTGTAAAGCCGTATGACTACAGATGTTTCTTAACTCAATGCTCTCCTAAAAGAACTAGCAAAAAGAAATTAGGGGAAAATACTGCTCCACAAGCATTCTAGTCATGATTTTCTAAGCAGAAATTCCTAATTATGCATGTTTTCTGATTTAGTGTGAAAGGTCTTCAGGTTTGAGATAAATGTATGTAACCATTAAATAACCACTGCAAGATGTCTTGGCAAGAAGTCCTAGATAGCAATTGCACCTTCTCAGTATCAATGGGCACCTACCTCTCCAGGCCTCAACAATTACTTTTTTAAAAAAATTATTTCTGCAAGACAGACCTTTTGCATCTGCCCTCAAGCAATTTAATTCACTCTACCCTATCAGGCATCGGTAGGACCTCAGGGCAATGTTATATCCAGAGGTGTCTCAATGGTTCCTGAGGGGACTTTGTGACAGCAGCCCTTGCTGAAGCATCACTTCCATGCGACGTTCCTCATCTGTGATGTGAATGGGATCACCAGTGAGGCAGGGGAAGTCAACAGCTCTGCCCATTGCACACCAGAACTAATTCTGAAGGCTTCTCAGTTCCCCAGAGGTGGCATGGCCTGAAGCATGGAAAGCACTGCCCTAAAAGCTGCCAGTGATGGGGAAGCGCTCATCGCTGCATGGGATAAATGCATTCCTTTATGCAGTCAAACTAACATTGTGTGTTGAAGCTCATGGAACCCCTTGACTTCTGTGTTCAGAACTAAAAGCCAGGTGGAGCCAGTTTTTCCCTAAGGATGTGTAGTGCTGCTGGGTGTAGGACCTTGCCTGTGGCATGGGCAGCCTTCTCCCTGCCACTGACCTCAGCCACCATAGGTTTGTGGGTACTGTAAGGCAGTGCCCATTTATACTATGACTAAAGGAAAACATTCCCTTTTGCCTCTGTCTGCTCCCATCCCTCCCTAAAAGAGCTCCATTTGACCTGAACAATCCCAGGCTCATAAAAGCAAAGAGGATTTGCAGTTAAGGATTAAAATGCAATTTAACATTAAAACCAGTGCTGAGTGACTGCCCGAGCCAGCAGATAGAAGGCATTTGTTATGGCAGCTCTGTAACTGGCCATCCAAAGCCTGTCTTGGGCCCTTTGGTATTGTATGGTGGCACTTGTAGGTCTGCTGTAGGCAAGGTGAACTCACTGCTCTGGTATGTCCCTGTGCCGAAAAGCCAGGGAGTCCTGAGTCAGGAGCTTAGCTGAAAAGCAGCCTTTTTCACATATATTTCCAAAGTTTCCTTTTTCAGAAAGATTTTGATGTTTCCTTTGAAGGTCACCTTTCAAATCTGTTCTGTAAAGTTGCCTTAGATATAAAATCCTTACTCAAATATATTAAAAGGTCAAATAAATTGCACTAAGTAAACAAGCTGGCTTTGCTAGCTTTTGCAGGTGTCCAGCACATGGGAGAGTTAGGATACATGACAGAGAACAAAAACTGAACTTATTTATCTCCTTTCAGTAAGATTGGGCAGTAACTAACTGAAGAAAAAGTTTCAGACTAAAAAATTCTTTCCATTTTAGCTTCAGGAAATAGGCCCCTTGTGAGCTGAACTGATAGAGAGCAACAGCTCCTGTGGTACTTTGCCATTTAAGAGAGGGTAACAGGAATATTTGCAGTAATTTAATTTTAAGTGTTTTCAATTGCAGGACAGGAGCCGATCCTCCCTGCAGCTTTCATTTGTCAAGATCCATATGTTTAGACAGATGAGTTAATAAAGAACCTCCCCCAGAATAAAAACAACATGGCCTACTAGCTTCAAGGCTAATTTACAGCTTAAAATTTTCCACTGCTCTGGGTCTGTTTCATGCAGTTGTCATTCAGTGGTAGGCTGAAGTTTCAGGATGTTTCTGATGGCCCAGCTTTTATTTTTGAACCTTAACATAAAATTGATATTATCCACCAGCTTGGTCTGCATTTATGAAGAAGTCACTTTTATAAAGGCTTCCTTGGAGGAGATACAAACAGCTTTCTTCCATCTTTTGTTTTATTCAGAGATGCCAACCTGACCCATCAAAGAGATCCCTACAGCTGGCTATTACAGACAGCTGCCTTTTTCTTCAGCACACTCAGATTTTAGACCCAGGCCTGCTGCCAACCCTCAACATTTTTTCTTAATCTCCATGTGTCCTGGTAGACAGAATTTCCACTGAAGGCAGAGCGGTAGTGGTGGTGCCCTGGTCCAGGTGCTGGATCCTCTCCATGACAGGCGAGCCAAAATCTGGGAGTCATGGCTGGAGTGCCAGAGCTCCTGATGTCCATTTCTGGTAATTCAGGACTACCACCCCCACTGACCTATTTTATATTTTTCCAATATAAACTCTCAGCATAGCTCAACTGCTGGAGGAATAAAATGGTCATTTTAGAAAATTATTCCTGTAGCATTCCTTGGGTACATGAAAGTCTAAGCTGAAACTTTTTCCCAGATGCTCTGCATGGGGGAGCAATAGGAATGGTTTATGTGACCCAGCCTAGATGGGTGCTGTAGGATGAACTGAATCTGGAGTGCCTCTTTCTCTGTGATGATCCTAAAGGGAAACATGGTTTGAGCAGCTCAGTCCTCAGGAAGCATCATGAGACAGATAAACTCCACTTCAAGTCTGTATTCGTCTCTCAGCATCTGTTTTCTAAAAAGTTTGCATTTGGAAGATATCTCCTAAGACATATACCACTGAGAATGGTGAAGTTTTTAATAATTTCTTGTGAAATTACTGTTCCTGTGGAAAAAAGAAGGCCCCCAAGCCCCTCATGTAGTTTGTTCTGCAGTTTGTAACTGGAAAGCCTTTTTCTAACACAGCAGGTGCAGATTCATGCAGAGTGCAGGACTATTATATTAATAAAATGGAATCACCAAAGCGTATTTCCTCTGAGCTTCCAGAAAGATCTTGGAAGCATATCCTCACTTGGAAAAGTTCAAATTGTTCATTTGTCAGTATTCAAGAAAAAAAAAAAAATGGCCACACAAATGAGTATTGATGCCTACAGCTTGAAATAACTTTATGGAGGGTGAAGCAATTTTTTCCAGCATCACTCTTCATATTAATTACTTTTAAAAATGAACATTCAAAGCTATTGGGTCCAGGAACAACTTCATATTATCAGTGACTGCAAAATGAAAAACGTGCGTGTTGGCACATTTGTTCAATCTGTGGTGGCAAGCAGGGACTCTGCTTTTGTTTTACGAAACAGAATTTTAATGAAAGCAATTTATCTCGTTTCCACCAACCCGATGCCATTATTTATGAATCAGTCATCAGATCTCCTGCATAAGAAAGAATGAGTTAGTTTGGTACTGAGAACCAGTCTCTGATTTGTGGCAGGAAATCAGCAACCAGAAAACAAGCTTATTAACTACCATTAGAAATGTCATCCTGCAACTGCCACCGTTTCTATATTCACCACCAAAATGGGCACATCCCCTGGGTGGAAAGCCCTGGGCTTCTGCTATGTGAGCAGCTGGCACAGCTGCCTGGCTGCACCAGCCCTTGCTGATCTGAGGACATCTCCATGTCTTCAGGTCTTCAGGTCGCCCCTGGCCAAAGCCAGCAATGCCTGATGACGTGCTGCTGTTTGGCCTTCAGTGAACTTGAGGGTTCTGTTTTGCTCCCTAGGGATGGGTCTGTCTCCAGCAGGAAAGCAAAGCCTGTGTCTGACACTGCTGTGGCAGACTTAGCAGAGGCAATGCTCTGCCCCCTGCCTGCCTGCCAGCCTGCCAGCCTGCAAGGAGCCTAGCAGAGCTGCCTCTGCCATCACTGGAGTCTTGGTGATGTGACTCACTCTCGGTACAAACTAAGGGCTACTGGGCTGATTTCACAGCAACTGCACTGTTTCACCCGGATGGAAGATCCAGGGCAAGGGAGCTACAGGTGGATGTGTGTGTCTGGCAATGCTGCTCCTTTTGTCTAGGAGTGCTGAGCCTTCTGCCCGGATCTTTCTTTGTGCTGGGCAGAGCAGCAGCACCATAGCACAGGGGAAGGAGAAACTTGCACAGTCAGAAGGCTTTTTATTATCCCTCTCTGCCAATCTGGCACCTTTCAAGGACACTATTTTCTTTTCCCCCTTAAAGAAAACACCATGACTGTTTTGCAATTGGGATGGCTATTTTACCTTGGCGTGATTTATGTTCCATTCCCTTCTGGCTGCCATTGAGATTGGCCCAGTCCTATCCACTACACATTTCTGATTTAGAGCCACCCTCACAACCCTTGGTGCAACTTCAGTGCAGGAGACAGGATGTTATCAAAAACCTGGAGTAATGCATAACTGCACCTGAGCACAGCCAGGGCAAGCCACATTCTGCTATTTTGGGAAGCTTTTATACCTTGTATTTTTCCTTTTCAAAAGCACTCATATTGCTGCTTAAAATACAGAACCTATTTTTAAAAGAGGCTGTTCTGTTCACCTTAGCAGTGTGTAATTATAGGAGAGAGACAGCACGGGCATTAATACAGGGTGCCTTTGTGGGGGCAGGAGGCACGAGGAGTTCATTTGTGGGTGTGATGCCAGCAATCAGCTGGGAAGCCAGCGAGGTGAAGGGGTCACTGGGGTCCCAGGATGGGGGAGAGGGACCCCTTGTCCTTCCCCATCTCCCATCTCCCCTTTGGCTAACCCATCTCTACAGTTGTACTGCAAACTCAGTAACAACACACTTGCTGTCAATAGCAAAGTTTGCACCCAGTTGTTGTGAGGGTGTCACTTTTCATCAGAAATTAACACCTGCCTTTTAATTGCTGAGGCACTGTAATGTGCACCGGGGTGCAGCACAAATGTTGTTGTCAGTACCTGCAGAGGATGAGTTATTTCAGTATGTTCTCCCCATTCCTTGATTTTATACTTCAAGACTGTGTCTGTGTTTTGGGACTATTTTATAGAGTGATTTTTTGAACCAGTTCAGCTGCTAAACCAACTAATTAGGGGGAAAAAAGGAACGACCTCAAAGCAAAGGGATAACAGGAAAATCAGATTTCCCAAGAAGTACCTGAAAGAGAGGTAACTGTAGCAATAAATGAGAAGTATCAAATACTGACTCCTACCATGAGTGAGTGTCTCTGAGCCATAAACCTGGAGCTTTCCTTCAAAAACGAGTGGAGGAACATGTTACCAAGGACTGTCATTTTGAAAGGACTTCAGCCAATTAATCATCTCAGTGCTTACCTTTAAGTGCTTGTTCATTGGAATTTACAAACAGGTTTTAGTAGAAATGGATCCCTTGCATACAATTTCTGTCAAATTAAAATCTGCAGCAGTGAAATTACTTGTAATTAAAGGTGTTAGTTACTTGTGACATAATGTTTGAGGAAACCTGTTGTAGAATGTATGTACTGTCACTGAAGAAGGATTGGGATGGAAAGTCCCAGGGCTCAACAGTTGATAACAATGGGAAAATAGGACCTAACTTAGCTTCAAATAGAGTACAAAAATCAGAACCCAAAGTAAACCAGTCTCAGTGGTATCTAAACTTATGCTTTCATGCAAGTACATATTAAAGCTGTTCTGGGAAAGAAGAGGAAGAAAATAAAACCTTAATTGAGATGGCTGTATTTCATCAAGCTAGCAAAATCCAAGTGTCATTAGCCTTGTTTATTTTAAGTTATGAGCAACTAAGAAGTTACTGGAAAATTAGTGTTGCAGAACTCCAATCTGTCACTATTGTCTCATTTTTGAGAGTTTTGTCTGACTATTTAATTTGATGGGTTTTTTTAACACATTTAACATATTTTAACATACTCTTTAGTTTCCAGTATCATCCTTTCCACCTCAGCACGTATTTATTTTTAGTGGACTCTCAGGTGGATCTTCCTAGACACTGAAAATAGTTGGATCCAAATGTTTAAAGGTGCTACTGATTTTTGATAACTAAGCTTATGAGGGAGTTGTATCTTGATTTGAGATAGCTTGGATTTAATTTTTAATGAATTATGAACAATCACAAAACTGGACACAGTACACATGAAAAGAGCATCCTGCAATATGTCAAGTTCATCACCCAGATACTGAGAAACAAAAAGACATAGCAAAACTTCATTCACAAATGTTCATCCATGAGATGAGACTTTAAAGTGGTTATGTCTTTGCTGCTTCAGTATGCCCCAATTTCCCACATTGTACTGATCTTTACTAGGAAAGTTGGCATAGAAGCAAAAGCAAATTCTAGTTTTAGTTCACTTAGCCCAGCAATTTGTGTCTACTACTGATGGTGTTTCTGTGTCATGCACCTTTGGTACTAAACATTGGACATGAACTGCCACCTTGTTCTACATGGTATACCCAAGATATAATAAGGTAAAAACCTTTTGGGCAATGCCAACGTAAACTGACTGGGGACCAGACATTGGAGAGATACTGGACTTGGACAACCAAACCCATGAATTGCAAGCCCATACCTAGGCTTTTTCTTAGACTTCTTCCTGGGCTAATATGCATAACAATTTTATTTATTGGAAAATTGAGGATTTTTCCGAGCATATGTTCATTTCACCTCTTATGCTGGATATATTGTGTGTTAGTTTTGAACAATTCTGAGCTCTGTGGGTCAGCCATATTCCACTTGCAGGTTACAACTCTGCATCTTGTGTTGCTTTTTGGCTCCTTGAGGACTGCAGAATACCTTCACAGTTTAAGACTTTATGTGCATTTCTAGAAATTTAGACATATGAAACTGGCTTCTGAAAAAGCTCTAAATAATCTTTCCAGGCTACTGAGCATGTAAGTAAGCCTTCATTCTGCCAAAAAAGCTTTTTTTATCCCCTGAACTCCTGTGATGCAACTGCACTTAACTGTCAAGTAGCTTTCTGTTTTATGAGTTTTAGACTTAAATTACTTAACTGAAAATTACTGTAATTGAAACTCTTGCAGTTCACATGGCAAGACCCAGCATGTGCAATTATGAGTGCAGTCCACTGCCATTCTGTCAGAAACCCAAGATCAGTGTACTTCTTGTCTCTCTCTTACTTAGGCTTGGGTGAGGAGGAAGAGGATTCCCCTGTAGGAGAGGAAACAGGAGATGTTCTACATGTAGAAGAAGGGAAGTTAGTTCTGTTAATGGGGACATCTTGCCGTGCAGAGCCATCTCTTGAAGTGTTTCACATCTCTCCAGCCTTGGCTGGGCCAGACCCCTGGCCAGGGCTGAGAGGAGGGTTTCCACTCTCTTCTCCTTCCTTAGGGCTCTTCCCCAGAACTTTTCTCTCCCCTTCCAGCCCCTGAGCCCCACCATGCTTGGAGACCTTCCTGTCCTCTCCTGGTCTGTGCAAGCTGGGCCAGACCTGCTGGTGCTGGAGGTTTGGGTGTGGGAAGCCTGTGGGGGCCATGGGGAATTTGAGGGGCTGCAGAGCCCAGAGGAGGAGGAGAGGCCCTGCCTGGTGCCTGACGGAGGCAGAGCACCCAAACCAGCCATCAGCGTTCCCACCTCTCTTCCTGCCCCAGACCTGGGTGAGCATTTTTTAACCCAGTTTGGCCCTTTGTCTCCTTCTCCCCTCTTACCTCTGGCTCTGTGCTGGGTAGCCACCTCCCCACCTGCCTCTCCAACACCCCCTGGCAGGCTGAAAGCTGCAGGTCCCTGGGAGGAACAGGCAGGAGAGTCCAGAGCTTGGGTTTGCCAAGCCTCCAGCACAAGGCAGTGTAAATCCTGCCGTGGTCCCTGCTGGGAGTGGGCTTGCCCTGGCTGGCCCAGTCAAGGGGATAAGTGGCACATGGACTCAGCTTCCAAAGGCTGCATTATAAACCTCGGTGCCAAAGGATTTTACAGGGTGTTTCAGTGTGTAATTTAAAATGAGAGCGAGGGCCAGGAGCAAAGTCCCTCATTCCACACCTCTCCTAGTTTTGGGGATGGATCTGGTTGATACTCCTGCATCCCATGCCAGGTACCTCCCAGTGACACCCGCATGGAGAGGCAGAGACACCTGGAAATGCCCAGATGGGTCTGGCCATCAGGGTTTCCATCAGAAAGGTTGATGATGAGCCAAAACTTCTCAGACTACCTACAGTTTTATTACTATTATTATTATTCACAACCTCAAAATGCATCAAATGCATCCAAACCTGTCAAGCTGAGAGTATCACGTTTGGAGCATGGAAAAAAAAAGTCTCAAGTAGGAAAACAGTGGGTTGGAAATGGGAAGGTTGAATGAGCCCCACCTGAAATAACTCAAAAAAACCTTATTTTTGGCTTTAGCAAGTCAGCCAGAAGGATCCTATATGTTTTTGTATATAGTTCCCAGAGGACTTAGAACTGTAAGATTTGATGCTAAACCTATTTCTGTGCTGTGAAACCAAGGACAGCTGTACAAATATTTGCTGTTTTTAATTAAACCTAACATTGCTACTTCCTTCATTTAAGTTAGGTCAAAGGACTGGCAATTTTATGCTTTGATAGATGAAGAAAAACAGTTGTGGGTGTTGTGTTTTAGAAATATGTTATAAAATAAGAAGTCTGAGGGAAAAGGCCTCTGAGGCTATAATAGCTCTACCCTTGTGCTTTCTTCTCAGAGATGTTTTTCTTGTCAAATGTTTTGCCTTATCCATACAGCAACTATTTCTGGTGTAATTCTGCTCATTATTTTTCCTTGAAAGACTTTTATTTAAACTTTCCTTACACTCCCTAGTTAAACTTTAGATAACATTCTCTCAGCATTGTGTTTTTCATAAATGTAGATAAATCTGCTTTGATAGGGGGAAGTTAAGAGGGAAGTGCCAGGTCCCAGTCCCTTTAGATGAGCTCCCCCCCTCCAAACTACATTGCTTCAATCACTCAGCAGAATTTCTCATAATAATTCCCACTGGAGAAGTGCTGGTGTTTCTCCTGCTCTGTAGAGATGGGATTTATTGTCACTGTTTCTTCCAAAATCAGGCCTAGATTATAAACTATCTGTTCAGAGACCATTTTTTGGTTTCACAGCTAAGACCAAAGAGCACTGAGCTGCAACCAACAGAGGAAAGTTCTTGTTTCAGCTCTGTGGTGTGTTGCTTGTCCTGGGGTGAGTCCCTCAGTCTTTCACTGTGGCAAATGAGGACAATGATGTTGACTCCCATGGTGATCTGTACCTGGACCTGTACAGTGAAAATGTCGGGTATTACAAATTCTGCTGGCTTTTAGAAGAAGGTGACAATGACTTAGTATTAAGCAAATATCTTTTTGTCAAAAATTCTGCATTGATAAATGTGCGTTGTCTGTTGGAGAACAGACGTTTTCATCATTTTTTGTTTAAAAATCAGGAAAAAATGCGTAGAAAGTCGGACTAACACCTTTAAACACCCAAGCATATATTGTAAAGAATTTTTAGATTGTTTTTAAGTCAAGGTATAGACAAAAGGTACCAAGGAAGAGTAAGATAAGTGTTTTTCTTGTGTTGATCCATATTCTGTCTTTTGTATTGCTTTAGATTTTCATTTACAAAAAAATTTGATATTTCAATTTTCATTCTAGTGAAAAACCTCAGATTTTTGTGGGGGGAGGAAAAAGCATAATTTCTTCCCCTCTGCTATATACAATGAAGAGAAATGAGAAATTGTCCTTTCTGCCTCGTTTTTTATTTCTGCTTTAAAATCACACACTAAGTGAAATCAGTGTTATAGGATTTAATAGTCTTCAGTATGTTTTCAGTACAGCTTGCCATTATTATTATCAATGTTACCATTATATTACTACTGCCAGCAGTTTTACTGTTGCTGTTGTTGTGGTGCTGAGCATTAGTGTTGATGTTAGAAGAAAACAGTTGTTTTTCTAAAGATGTAAACCTCATCTATCAGTTGATAAACATCTGTCAGCAGATGGATATCTGTTCCTTCCTCTTGAGGACTATCAGACTGGCCTGGCATGCATGCAGGACCCACATCAGGCGCTCAGACCAAAGTGCAAATGTGCTAGATAGTGAAGAACAGGTACAGGAGTAGGGGAAAAAACAGGCACATTTACAGTTTATCATCAGCTTGATCTCTTCCTAAGTGCTAGAAGCATGATCTTCCTAGGTGGTCTAAAGTCTTGGGCAGGATTAACATTTTTATAATACCTTTTTTAGTACAGAAACCTAAAAATCTTCAAACCATCTAACAAACTAGCATCAGGAGTTTGCATAAGAAATACTATACAAGGCCAACTGCAAAAATGAGAGGCGAAAGTGTGTCTTTATTTCCAACATCTGCCTCCCCATCTGCTCCTTTTTTATCTGTGTACCTTGTGGAGTCCTGCAGATACTGAGCAATTGGTGAAGTAGAGAGTAAACCAAGAGGAGATATATCCTGACTTCATGCTAAAGAAATCATATGCGGTGACATCCACCTTTGTTACCACTAGCACCTCTCGCCTCACAACTAAAACCTTGGCAGAATGGGCCAGCTGACTGGTTTTAGCAGGGTTCCAGTTGTGTGTCCATAAGCCCTGAGGTTCTTCCTGGCGCTGCTGCTGTCCCATCTGCATTGCTGTGCATGCCTGAAGGGGCAGAAGTGGACCCAGGAGCATTTGCTCCCCACTCCAGGACATAAAGGGAACAGCCAAGCTTTTCCCCTCTGTACCTGTGCTACAACTGGAAGTATTTCTACATTCAATGATTTTTTCTCAATGACTTAACCATCCTTTCAGAAAAATAAGATGAATAGCTGCTTATTTTAATCTGGCAGCACTTTGAGCAAATACAGCATTTTTTCTGTCTCATGTAGCTCAAGGCTAAAAACCCAAAGAGCAAGAAAACTCCTCTTCTCCCCCTGCCCTTCCAAAATGAAAGTCAAGATTTTGTGGGATTCAGCACAATCCATGGGATTTATGTTGCACCTGTTGAATTCTCATAAGAAATATCAATTAAAATACTGTGACTTTAGAAGGAGCATAGGAAATCTGCGGGGAGACTCAAACTCCGTGGCTTTCCTGCACCTGCAGCAGCGTGCTGTCCCTGCTCTGTGCCTCTTGGACAAGGAGGGGCTGCTGGGCTGGTGCCATGTGCCACTCCTTTTCCATTGGCACATGGGGAGGAGCCCATTTCCCCCACCTGTGCCCTGCTCACTGCTGCTTGTTTGGGTTGGCACGCACTGAAGGTATTGGGACTCTGAGGCCTTGCAGACATAGTGCTGGGGTGTTTGGTGGCATGGATTTGGGATGCTCTCCCTGCCCTTGAGTGTCTGGACTGTGAGGCAGGGAGGGGAGGCTGAGATTTTGTAGCAGTTGGCTCCAAAGCCCAGTCCAACCTGATACTAATTTTAAAAAAGCTTGAGTGGCTGAGAGTCAGTAAGCCTTTGTTCCCCAGCTGGTGATAGTAGTATTTATCAGGAATGGTTGGGTTCTGCACTGCTGTTGGTTGTTGCTGCTGCTCTTTGCACATTACAGTTCTGGTGGTATGGCCCTGGGGATGCGGGACCTTAGGGAATACTTATGCTCAGGAGAGATCTTGTTTCCAGGAAATGTGCTACATGTCCTCCCAGAATTTTGCAGTTCTAATTTGGACTTGATTAGGTTGTCCTAATTCTTTCCCTTGCCTTGCCTTGCCTTGCCTTGCCTTGCCTTGCCTTGCCTTGCCTTGCCTTGCCTTCCCTTCCCTTCCCTTCCCTTCCCTTCCCTTCCCTTCCCTTCCCCACCACCATTACACAGAGGGGTGGAACTGCTGCTGCCCAGTGTGGAGGTGTTGGGCATTGCTTTGCTGCTGTGCAACTGCCCTTGGAGATAAGCCTGCAGGTATCCACCCAGAGAAACACCTGCCCAGTGCATATTAACAGAGCTTAGGCATGAGCCAGGTGCTGAGCAATTACAGATGCTCCAGAGAATTTCACAGACCCAGTAAAATGCTTATGCAAAAACAAGCAGAGGCTTTCAGGCACATGGCTTTGAGCATAATTTCTGCCATCTACTTGTCCGTTGCTTTGGCTGGATGTTGATTTACTTGTTGAGTTACTCTGTTAGATCAGAGTAACTCGAGCCCACATTCTGACTCCCAGAGTCACAGGGAGTGTGTTTTCCCTCAGTGTTTTCCCTGGATCAGGCTCATCCCTACCATTTTGGTTGCACTCATCTTGCAGGTGTCCCCAAAACAGGCAACTCATCTCCCTAAATTGTGGCAATGGGGGACCACATTTGTGCATTTGTGATCTCCCCCGGGGGAAAAGACAAACAGTGTCCTCATTGTGATGCTTGTTGATGAATGAGAAGAGGCAAGTAGGCTGTAAAGTGTTTCCACAGTCTCTGACCTTTCTCATCTAGAGGTATTTTCTGGTGCCTGTGACAGTTTCTCCTGTTTAGTAACTCACAGTAGATCCCTTTCCAAGTGCCTGCCCCGTGTCCCTCTAAACCTGTGCAGACACAATGTCTTTTGGCAACAAAGTCATGCCCACTGGTTTCTTGAGGAATCACTCCATGTTTGTTTTTAGCTTGGCTCCCTTATAGCATATCTGTCTTGTACTGAAAAGGTCAAGTCAATAGTCAATCCTTCTCCTTGGCAGACAGCATTTTGCAGCTCTCTTTTGCCTAGTGCTCCTTTCAGGTTCTTCCCCTTGCCCTGCTAGAGGCTAGTGTCCCCACAGAAGGCCAGCTGGGATTGTCCCTTCTCCTGAAAGCATGGAGTCAGCCCAGCTCACTCACAAATCCATGAACAGCTGAATGAGCAGGGGTGGCTCAGCCCTGGTGTGCTGAGCACTGCCCCCGTGGCCGGCTCTGCTGCTCAGCCCTGGGGTCTGGCTCTGCAGCCAAGGCCAGGCACAGCAGCTGGGTGCTGCAGCCTCTCCCACCCCTGTGGCTCTTCCTGTGGGGAGCACTCGACCAGACTTAGGTGTGTGTTTCTAGGATACAAACACAAAAATATTTTCAGTCTCTTATGTGTCATTCTGGGGAGACATTTTGCCCTCAGAACCGGCCTTTTTATATAACACCAACTAAATACACATTGCACCTAAGTGGAGATACTCTGTTAGAAATGAATGTGCTTATAAGCATTTGGAAGTGTAAAGGTGATATTTATAAAGTGACCAGAACACCCACTATGTGCTGCATGAGCCAGTGAAAATAACAGCTGCTGAGTTTTATCAGCTTTAGAGCACCACAGGAGCAGCACAGAGTGGTTCATCTGTGATGTGTCAGTGCTGAGCACAGCTGACTAATGCACTGCTGTAGCTAAAGACAGTGTAATCATATAGAAGTGCATGATAAAATGAGTAGCAGTTTTATGACTTTTCAGATGCTTTTTCCTAATATCCACATCTGTACTGTATTTGTGAGGGTAAAAGTAATGAAAATTCCTGCAAGTGAAAATAACTTTATTCTTAAGAGTATATCCAGGGGTGTTGTCTTCCCTCCAGCCCAGTGGTAAACATGTTGATATTGGAGTAAAGAAAAGGTTCTTATTTGTCCTGGATGAGTGAAGTACAGCTTTATCATTCTGCATTAACTGTTTCATATGCTGTATACACTTTTTTTTAATGACTAACTGATGGTTCATAAGTCACAGAAACTTTTTCTTTTTTTTAATTCTGAAACCATTAAGAGTTTCACATAAAATCTAGGGTGTAAAGTCTAACAGGAATTAAAGAAAATGCAATTACTTGAAGTGACTATTTTGTTCTCAGAACAGTTTCCACCATGGAATGCTATGATTTTTAACAATTTTCTGCGTCTCTGAAAGAGATGTAATTTTCCTTAGGTGCAACATCAGGTAAACTAATGGAAGCTGCAATTCAATGGACACTGAAAGTCAGTATAGAGGGGCATTGATGCAGAAAGACACAGCCCTACCTTCTCCCAATCTGGTCTCACATTCCTGCTTGTGCATCACCTCCTCCATCATAGTTGTGCAGAGAACTGGAGTGAGAAGCTGATCTAGATTTAAACCTACCCAGAAAAAACACTTCAGATGGATTCTCCCCCCAGAAAAGCTAATTTTGCAGATAGGGAGGCTGCTGTGCCAGCATAGAGAGGAATGCTGTGAGGCATGAACCAGTGATGGAATATCAGAGATTTCTTTCCTTTTGCCAATTTACAGTATTCATCAGGCTGTCACCACACTAATCTAAGAGTAGAAATATTATTATTTGCCAGTACTAAGTGGGACTAGGTATTTATTTATTAAAAACCACAAATAAATATAGTTCTGTGTCTTTAGAAGAGGGGCCATGAGAATGGTTTACATTTTTCTGGAAGTTTAAATGCATGTTATTTGGCATGGAAGGGAGTTGCTACAGGCTCAGTCTCACCTGTGCTAGCCATAGTTCACTTTGCAGATGTGCTGAGGGATGTTCAACATGTTAGCAGCAAGTGACTATAATTGGACCTTCTGGGAAACATTATGGGTCACCTAAATTCAGCAAAGAGTCCAGGGGGAGGAAACTGAGCTTAAAAGACCTGAGAGACTTGAGTTTGTGCTGAACACAGGATATCAGGTGGTGGAGGAGGAACTGACTCTGACCGGAGGGGCCTGGAAAGGAGCCTGGCTCGGTAGGGACAGACCTGTAAGGCTCCTAGTGAGGATGTGAGCTGGCTAAAAATGATGGGAGGGAGTTCTCTGAAAAGTTTTGAATTTGCATTAATGAGGCTGGCTTTGAAAGGGGAAAAGTTCTTGGGAAAACAGGAAGAGAAAGAGGTTGAAGCAGAGCCAAAAATTAGGCTGGGTGAACAGCAGAAACCATAAATCTGTGCACAGTTTTTACCTGCTCTCGAAAAATCCCAGTCATGAAAGAAAACCAAACTTTCATGCTTGAGATCTGCACAGCAACACATGAGCAGTTTCTGTGGGTGAATGCTCAGCTGAGCAGCTGAAGGAGAGGCTGGCTGTTGGTTAAGAGTTAGTGATTGCAAACAGAGAGCTGTTTATGTTCACAGGAGAAGAATGGCATACAAATATCCTACTGTTAAAGAAACAAGGTCGGGTCAGGTGAATAAAAAGGATAAGACATTGTTTGTATAACAAAAGGGGCTGAGTAAGGACTTCAGAGTGGGGTGTGGATGAAGTTACATAAACAGAACCATTAATAAATCTGCTGTCAGTACTGAACACTTGCCACTTATGCATGTGGGCTGGGCAATGGGCCAAGTGAGTACACATTCATCTGTAGATTCCTAATTTTAGCTGGATAAAACTTGAGTGTACCACTGTAAATGGAGTCCTGTATATTTTCCCTTTTGTCAATGGAAAAAGAGGCAATCTCACATGGGGACATATTCTGTTGTCAAACTCTCACAGAACTCCCTATAAAGGATGTATATATGTGAGTGGCTCAGAGTAGGTGCCTCTTTTCTAGATGGCTGAGTTAGGTAGATGAATCCCAACCACAGAAAGTGCTTTTCTTCGGAGTAACCATGGAGTTTTCAAAATGTAAAACTAATGCTTGAGAAGCTGAATGTAGCTTGCAGTCACTAATATTGATCTGTAAGTACATTTCCATCTCCCCAAAATTATTTATTTCTGCATCTCCCCATCTTCCATATTTATGATGGCAGCTCCCACTAGATTTGACCAAAGAGGTATTGTTTTGCTATTGATGCTCCCACGACACATGAGTTCATCCGAGTCTCCTGTTTGAAACAAGCATGCGAGGGGCCAATTCATTGAGCACAATTTATTCCAGATCTTTGCAGAAATATACAATGCTCTTGAGCCTGTACAGATGTGTAGCCAATAGGGAGCTGTTTGGCTACACAGGTTTTTTATATATATTTTCAACTAAATCAGAAATCCAAATGCAAAAGTCAGCACTCAGATGTCTACATGGATTTGTGACTCTCCTGCCTGAGTTGTAAGGTTATAAACCAACTGAGGGATTAAATTCATATGTACATTCTTTTTCTTTATCTGACAGACCTAAGATGAATAATACTGCTCATTTACAGAATTACGGAACATTTAAATGGGAAAGGTTTCTTTAAGCCACTGAGGTAAAACCATGGATCTTTTGAAAGGGTTTTGAGAACCCTCAGTGTCACCATTTTTCACAGGAAGACATCTCTTCTGCTAACTCTGATGATTTCTCATGTGTATTTTTCAGAGCCTTGCCCACTCCAGCTTAAAAATACTCAGAAAGGGGACATATGCTGGCAATCCTACTAACATAAACCAAAGTAATTTAATAAAACTGTTAAACTGTTCATTTTATCCAGTCCTTTCAGAAAGCCATATGTGAAAGAAAAGGAGGACAGTAGAAAAGTGATGCCATTGGCAGTGAATACACAAACACTCAGGTTGCTTCAACCCACAGAAATGGGTTCAAGGACTATTATAGCTCAGGATGTACACATCGAGTTCCTGAATCCTGCCTCACCCATCCCTCTGACCTTAGTGCTGTCCTCATCTCAAACCCACCAACAGCTGGTCAGGTGGCCAGCCAAGTACATGAGAGCTGTGTCACACTTGCTGCCAAGCCCTCGTGCCAGAAAGGGGGGTCTGGACTCGCCACAGGCAGCTCAGGGCATAAAACCTGACCTCACA
The DNA here is from genome assembly GCF_028769735.1 of Zonotrichia leucophrys gambelii. Taxonomy (NCBI): domain Eukaryota; kingdom Metazoa; phylum Chordata; class Aves; order Passeriformes; family Passerellidae; genus Zonotrichia; species Zonotrichia leucophrys. Next base: position 64,035,341 of record NC_088169.1, read on the forward strand.
GTCTTGCTTTAAAAACATCGTTTGCAGGCTTGGTCTGTACTTTTTTGGAAAGGTTCAGCTGAAAATGTTACACAGGATAATGCTGACACCTGAGGGCAAGATGTGTTATGTGGGGCTTGCAGGAAATCCTGAGCCAAGGTGGCATGGATGCAGTTTGCCTGGGAGAAGGCTTGTCCCACGCAGCATAGACTAAAGCCAGTTGGCGCCTGCTAGGACACTCTTAATCCAGTTAGAACTTTTTCCAGGGTGCAGATTAACAGAAACCTGAGATTTTATTTGTTCCAAATTTCAGATGATGCCCTGACTACCCTTCAGCTTAGGATGCTTTTGAAATGAGCCCCAGTTTCTCTTGGAATAGTGATTGATGTCACTGCCAGGAACATCTCACAGATCCTACAGCTCGGGCTGGGCTGGTACCTACATTTAGGGTATGGAGGTCAGCAGCCCATGCTGGTGAAGCTTCAGAAAAGACAGTCCCTAAACCCCCAGACCTCACCATTGCTTAATCAGAGAAGAAGGAAGACTGTACCTTTTACTAAAGACTGGAAGAATTCAGGATGAAGTGGCAAGGCAAAAACAGGGTCAGTCTGGAAGAAAAATTTTATATGTGCAGTTAGCTTTTCAGTATAGGAAGAAGTGATGACAGCCTGTTTGCTTACATCCAAATCCCTCTATCATCCAGTCTTGGAGAGGACCAGGGTCTCTACATGGGACACACTATATTTTAAATCCAATTATATTATGGCTCAGTCCCTTTCCTACAGCTCAAGCTAAAGCACTAATACAATTAGACAGCAACTGGGTTTAACAGCCATAGCCATAAACTTGATGGTTTGCATAATTTAGTTGGGAGTTTCCTTAGAGATTTGCTGAAAATACTGAACTTTGGGGTTTGTTTTTGTTTTTATTCCAAATGTAGAAATGGAGACTATTACAAAGGCTATAAATACAAATCTGATTTCTCTAGAAAGAGAGGCCTATGCAGTGTGTGTTCTTATTTTGCAAACATGGTCATGATCTGCTATTAAATTCAGCGTGGCTTTGGATCTTAGGGAAGAGCCTGCAGGATTGGGCTTAGATCCATGGAATTGCATGCCAGCCCTTCCACAAATACAGCATTATCAGTTTTCACATTGTATTTTTTAATCAGGGGTGTGGCAATCAAATGCACAATTTCTATAGACAAATGGAAGAATGTGAATAGAAAAGAAAAAAGAAAAGGGGAAAAAAGCCCCCCAAACCACAACTGTCAAACTGATGTCAGAAGTTAGGGTTGGGCTTACAAGGAAAGGTGAAAATGATATGGCTGTCCTGTTAACATTATCACCAGCCAGAGGAGCAGCATGACATGAAAGGACTTGAGTATCTCCTTTGCAGGCCCCCTCCTAGATCAGAGCTGTATCTGGCTCTGAAAGTACCTCACAATATAGTCCTTCCAAAAGGAAAAAATCCACCTCAATTAACAACAACTTCGTGATGTTTGCTGTAGGTGATTTGCTTTTTAATGTCATTATAAATTAACATCCCATTACTATAATACGAAAATTAACCCAGATTTAATTTCTTTTTTTTTGCTGCTCTGTTAATTTAATGTAATATGGTTTGGACAGGTAAGCATTTAAAATCATAATTCAATTAAATTACTACTGCTAAGATATTTCCCTGACCAAAGAGCACTGAGTTCCTTAGAGTAGAAATTTAGACAAAACACAATGTCTCATTTTTATTCTATGGCTCTATTAAGGCAATGTGCCTGACAGGAATCAGGTTATATTAGATGTGTTAACAGGATTGTAAACCATATGCATGTTTTGGTCCTGTTAATATAAGGCAAGATGCTGTCATTTTCTTGAAGTTGAGGAAGTGTTTAATTTTCTTTTGTAGATCTTCATTCATGCATGTTTGAAGTTGTAATGGGCTATTGGACATGTTACAATGAATCCTCTGTATCTTCACTCACCTGAATTGCCCATGGTCATACTGAAAGTTAATTGGAAGATGTGAAAAGTCCAGGGGTATGATTTTCTATTTTCCATTACAGGCCAACAAAAAGGAGGGGAGGGAAAAAAAAAAAGAAAAAGAATGAAGCTTTTGGTTGTGAAAGAATTCATTTGAACTATTTCTAATTTTATTTACCTATAGATTCATACCATGTGGTGGATTATATAGAGTTTATATTATGGATGGTTATAGTTACTCAATGTAAGAACATTTGTAAAAAAGACATGCACTGGATACAATACATACTCTATCTCTTCCCAAGTAGAAAAAACTTGCAGAAATCTTCTCCCTCATCCCTCCCAAAGATCTGGGACTGTCTCCAGTTATCTGTCTGCTTTTGCTCTGAATTTTCCACCCAGAATTGGTGAAATATATGCAGAGCTAATTCTGCAGGTCATGCTCATGGCAGAGCCAGAACCAGTTAAACAGGGCTTCCAAACCAGACCTAGGAATGTGCTCAGCAGGTGAGTGGGGAACCAGAAAGAAGGGCCAGATGGATGTCAGATCTCTGTGAGTTCATCGTTGGCCTCTGCAGAACAGGCACTGGTGAATGAGCTTCAGTTTTGGGCCTGAAAAAAGGCGGCAAGGAAGAAATGGTCTGGGTCAGCTGCAGCCCCTAAGGAGAGTGGGGTGCTGAAAAGGATCCAAAGTAATTCCCAGAGGGCTGAAAGATGAGACACAGGGCTGTAGCAGACCAGCACCTGTCTAGGGCAGCAGCTGGAAAGCAGAAGAGCTACAGCAACACATCACAGTCACCATTGCATGGTTTACATTTAAGCAACAATTTGCATTCTTTAATGTTTTCTTACAGTGCCTTGCACTTCTATTTTTCAAGTGATTTTAAATAACTTTTAACTAGCTAAATAGATAACCTCAAATTAAATATTTAATTAGACTTTTCCAAACAAAACCTTTTGTTGTTGTTGTTTTTGTTTGCTTTTTTGTTGTTTGTTTGGGTTTTTTTTCTTCAGCAAAAGCAGTGTTTTCCACCGTAGGTTTTTGCAGAGAGTACTGTTTCTTGTCTGGAAGGTCAGCCCAAGCAAAAAATTTCCAACAAGTTCTATGCTGAAAAAGTGGTGGGGTTTTTTCAACCTCTGAGACCCTGAAAAGTACAGTCAGGGCTGCTGTGGCTTTTCACAGCATTTCATCCTGGCTTATTTGTCTCACTGTTTATGTAGATAGGGGGCTGCTAAGAAGTCTTTTCTGGACCTTCCCATCTCAGATGTCTGGGACACTTCTTACTCCTTCATTTTGAAATCGGAGTGAAAGGATCTTTTCTCCTCTCTTTTCACTTTCTTTTCATCATGCCAAAAGCTGTATTGAATTATGCAGCTTTTGTAAAACTCCTTGAAATGTGTTTATATAAGAACAAACCGTAAAAATTGAAGTGAAAGGACCAAATCCAGTGCTGCACTTACTCTCCATTGATGAGGTACTCAGGGAAAGCCTGAATGGCAGCATGTGAATAAGAGCAGAAGAGAGATTAAATAATACTTTAGGGAGTTGAGGCACCATGGGCAGGCAGTGCAGATTCTGAACATACTCCCTATAGATCCCATACGTAAAGGTGGACGGTTCATTCACCACACTGACACAAAATAAAGACTGAGTTTCTCACCCAGTTTGCATGGCAAACTCATGGTGTAGCTGGCAGCTGTTGCTGTGACAACCGTATTTGGGAAATTCATACAGTGCCAAAGAAAACAGTGCTCCTCTTCTCTTTATAACAGGTTTCCTCGTGGCTGGGGCACTGGTGCTTGCAGGGGGGGGCGTAAGTGGCCCGAAGTTTGGAGTCCGGCTAGCTGAGGGCGAAAGGCCGACGCCCCTCTGCAATTCCTGGCCAGCACCCTTCGGCGTCTGATGGCCTCGGGCTGCGCTGGCTGCGGACTGGCTTACACCGCTGGTATTGGGGAGGAACGGAGCTGACCATTTCACCAGAGGTTAAACGTCGGTTTATTGAAGGTGTTGCGGGATCCAAACGCGAGGAAACCAACTGGGAAAAGTTTTCCAATAGGGGGTGAAACAGGATTAAAAAGGAGGGGGGGAGTGGGTACAGACGGAACCAATCGGGAAAGGTGAGGGGATGAACTTCACAGAACTGACTCTCCATGGAGACCAATAATCAAAAGGTAAGGGAGGTGTCCTGGGACCCCAGCCAACCACCACCTCCAGAGAGGAGAAGGTTCTCGAAACCTGGTAGGAGAAAGGGGGTGATTGACTGGGCCCAGGGAGGAGACAACTTTCACTTATAAGGGAAACTAGGGGAGGAGCAATTACATATCGGCAACTATGAATAGCGAGGTTATGATAGCAACTTAGCTGACAGGGTAGCAGTGGCGGGAAAAACTGGGGGAACAAAACCATTTTACACATAATAGGGGAGAACAATACATAAGTTGGGGGAATAACACAAGAAACTTAACAACACACTACAACAGGTGCTGCCCAGCCTGGCATGTGTGCTGGGCCATGGCTGGGGCAGGCACTGTGCCACAGAAAGGGGCCCTGAGCTCTGTGGCACCCAACATAGGAAGGACATGGACCTGTTGGAGTGGGTGAGAGGAGGGCCACAAAGACAGTCAGAGATCTGAAGCACCTCTCTTACAAGCACAGGCTGAGAAAGGTGGGAATGTTCAGCCGGAGAAATCTCCATGAGACCTTGTACCTGCCTTCCAATACCTAAAAGGGGGCCCAGGAGACCTGGAAAAGGACTTTTTACACAGGCATGTTGTGCTAGGACAAGGGAGAATGGCCTTAAATTGAAACAGAGTAGGTTTAGATTAGATATTAGGAAGAAACTCTGTACTGGGAGGGTGGTGTGGCCCTGGCACAGAGAAGCTGTGCGTGCTCCATCCCGGGAAGTTTTCAAGGCCGGGCTTGATAGGGCTTCGAGCAACCTGACCTAGTGGAAGGTGTACTTATCCATGGCACAGGAGCTGGAACTAGATGATAACTTCCAACCAAACCATTCTATGACTATGATTTTTTATCCTCCTGGGAGAGAATCTTGCAGGCTTACAAATGCCCTCCACAACTATGCCTTGAAGGCCATGAGAGTCCTTTTCTTTAACACCCTCCGGCACCGTCATTGCCAACCAAGTTATAATCATATTTTAATGGTTTTTTGTTTGGTTGTTTTTTTTAACTAAGGTGAAATTACTGGAATTTACTTATTACAAATACTGCTTTCTGACCAGTCACCAAGCCCCCTCTTTTGCCAGTGTATGGATACAGAGTTTATAGGTTGAAAACATGTAAACCCCAGTGACTTAGGGTGAAGCTAAAATTGCCCATCCTCTGATTGATAGCTCAGCCATACCATTTAACAGTACTCCCAAGTGTCCAGGCATTTTGAAGCAAGACACAACTCTGTCTCCTACTCGAATTTACTGCCCAAAAGTAAATCCCATTGGCCAAATCCCCACCTTCCCACTCCACGAGGTGGATGTCCTGTTGGGGAGACCAAAGAGCTAGCTGGCTCTAAGATCCTTCCTTGTAGCAACCATGAAGAGTTCCTGGAGGACACCTGACTGGTCTGAACCACTCCCACCCCAAAACCATACTATGGGACTGCAAGGGAGCTCAGCCTTCTGCTGGGGAAGAGACTGGAGCAGGAAAGGGTTTCATGACTGTCATGATCTGCTCACCCCCCCATGTCACCACAACACCTTACCAGCGCAGGAATGACCCTCCCTGGAACCTCCTCCCTCCTGCCAGGGCTGCCCAGTGCAGTGATAAGAAGCTTCCCTACTCTTTACTGACTTATAAACAGAGGATAATGCTTGGCTTTATGAATGTGACTTTGACTGATTTTTGAGATACTGACACAATGCATATTTGCAAAGGCTGTTCCTTCCTCTGGCCATCTGAGTACAGTGTTTGAGAGAGTATTTATGTTTGGATATGTGAGATCAAAGACTTAGGCAAACAAAGGCTTCAACAGAAAAATAACAAATAGAAGACACTTGTAAGAGCTGAACACAGTTGAAAGCACAATGAATATTAGGATAAATACAGGTTCCTGTCAGCTGTATGCTTGAAGGAAGAGATCAGCCACAGACACAACAGACAGGCACAAAGGCAGAGTGCTACAGTGTTTACAGAATCATGTTTGCCAGGGAGTGCCTGAAGGATCTGAGCAGGGTACTGGGAAAATCTGTGCATAGATGCTCTCAGCCAGCACCCGAAAAGGCAATGAACATTCCTTCTGAGGTCTGGAAGGACCTAGAACAAGCCCCAGAGATTGTGTTTTCCCAACCTGTCAGAGCGCAGAGTTAGCAGCTGTGTTTTGCCAGTGCTGGCCAGCACAGCCTTTCCCCTCTGGTACCAGGGGACTGTTACTTTTCAACCTGTTTCTGGCTGACAGGCAAGAGATTTCAAAGGACCACTTTTCTGCAAGACAAAAGGGCACGTGGAGTTACTGAGGGATGATGTCAGTGCATTTGCAGCTAATATCTGCATGCTGTCTTTTCCCCATGGTAGTTTACCTCTATCCCATCAGAGTCTAGTTGCAAGGCAAAGCTGCAGTACAATTAAATCACTTAAGGGAGAAATCTCCCCCAGACCCTTACACAGGTTACACTGGCCCTCAGCTACCTCTCAACACAGACTCTATTGTTTCATTCTTTCTGAAAAAAAATAGCCTAGCAGTTTGATTCTTACCTTTTGTTTCCTGCCAAACCTTCCAATTCATTTGCCCAGAAAGAAAAGGAAAACAAACAAACAAAACTCCCAAACAAACAAATAAACAAAAACCATTAAAAAAACTTCTTTCCTTTAGCTCTAAATAAATATTTTGGAAGTACATGTACCCTAAAATGTTCTCTGAGATCTCTACTAGCATAAGTACTGGTAAGTTCTAGAAGATGGCATAATTTGGTAATAAATCAGAAAGACATGTAGATAAATGCCTGACTTAATGCACTTTGAAGGTCATAAAGATCAGAGATGGACAATACTACCAAAACTCATGGTGCAAACAGCAATAACTGTTAAAGGGACAAGACACACACACACACACATGCTGAGAAATCATTGCTGAAATAAATGCCCAAACACAGCGAATTAGGCATCCTGCCATCCTGCCACAGCCATTAGACACACAGAAAAATTAAAATTAGCAGAAAACAGTGGAATTGACATATTGCAGGAATTGTATATTTTTCTCATGCAGGTCACATACCTAGGAGCTATGTGCTTTAGAGGAATCTGTCAGTTTAGTGCCTTGATGCTGATGGTTCTTATCTCCACACTGCCCGAATGCCTGGTGGTTCTGGTTTGCAGTTCATAAAAGCAGTTATTCTGAGAGCAACATTTTATTTGTAACCCATTGTGGTTCCAATTTCTATTGTTTTTCCCACTGAAAACCTCTAAAAATACATGATGTCATTTTTTGAGGGTGAAACTGTAATGGCTCATCTTTTGTTATGCATGTTCACTATCTTTTCTTGTTGTTTTTCTCAGGGATCTTCCGTTAAATGAAAAATAACATAATACAATAGAACAGATACTATTACATGCTTATTACTGAAATTTTAAAATGATTTTACAGTTAAGTGTTAGACAGCAGAGAAACCCTGTAGAATATGTGACAGAAGCGAGGCTGGTTTAGTGTATACACTTACACAGCATGGTCTCCTCAGTATTTCATTTGGAACAACAGGGACATGGGATATGTACCTCCACAATAAAGATGGGTGATGAACATATTGTTCTTCAAAACAGGGTTCAAAACTCTTCTTCCAGAAACCTCCTACTTTGCCTCTCCAGGTAGGATCTGGATCATAAAGGTGTTTCTGCAGGTATTTATCTGGGGGCATGTTGTGTAAACTCTTGTTGCAGTCAGCTGAAATCCATTTACTGTCAATGGGGTTCCTAAAAATAGGCTGAGATTCCCTGGCTCCATAATGAGGCATCTATACAGTCTGGCAGGTGTGACAGAGAGTTAGAATAGGACTTATGGCAAACCAAAACCTTGCAGTAGCAGCAGGATGCTCCAAAGATGCCCTTTACTATCTTACTGTTGACTGTGTTTCAACAACTCAGTGAAGCCCAGTGACTTCTGGCTTTGCCTATATTGTGACCATAATAATTGCACTTTTTAAGATATTGTGTCTTTATTGAGTGACTTGGTTCTGATCCTGACATGCAGGATAATTCTGAAGAAGCTATACATGACACTTTCAAAGGATAATTTCATCGTTGTGCATAATTTCAAATAACGATGCACAGCAATGAAAAAAAATCACAATGTTCTTTCAAACTAAGGGCAGCTCTAGCACTGGTGGCAATCCTGCTTTGGAAGGGAGGTTTCACTGCATGACCAAGAAATCTCTAGGCATCTCTTCCAACTGACATTTCTATGATGTTACAGGCCTGGCTTACTCATTCCTACATAATAGAACACTTTCATAATCTCTTCATGAGAACTGTTCCATTCTTGACTGGAACCTGAAGTCAGTATTTACATTTTTTATGACTTTATTTTGAGTCTGAGTTGGTTCAATAATTCCCCTGGCCATGGGCTGTGCCTCTACATTTGTAAAGAGTCCAGCACACCCTCTGTGCCATGCAAATAAGAGTGTCTCAGGATACTGCAACTATTCTTCAACTGGATCTAATTATATGGAGGCCTTACAAAGAGAAATAGCTCACCAAATTTAAGAAAAGCTAATTATGAACTTAAAGCTGATCATTTATGTAAGTGGTTTTCAGAACACAGGTAATCAAGAAAATAGCAAATACTGATTTTAACCGGACCAAGACTCTTGTTCCATGAGCAACAAATTCTTCCTGATTGTGACAATTCATTATATTTGTATGATCTCTTGACAAGTTTGAGCTGTTAGGAGGTGTGAAGGTGTGCTGCTACAAATGGAAGGAGATAAGGCTGAACTTGAGCACAAGGTAGAGGTGTCCCCACTTCTTTACTGTTAGCTCCTTGGCTCCAAATAGTTCTCCCCAAAGCAAACACAAGAGAGAAAGGAGCTGTAAGCAGGGTAAATGGGGGCGCTGATTCTTCTAACCTTCTTCTATTTTGTAGTAGAAACAACAGCACTGTGAGACAAGCCTAGAGCAGCTTGGGCTTAGAGATTGCACAGATTTACCCAGAAACTGCAGGGGAAAGGGGAAGGAAGGGTGGATACTATCAGTGCAGTAGGTGTGTTAGTTAGAAAACACCTCAGGGCTGTCCAGCTTTGGGGGGCTCTATTACATGGTGTTATGGTGAGTGCTTGCACAGTCAGAACAGCTGCATCAGCACTAATGCAACAAAAAGGCCCAGAATAGAACCTTTATATGTCATTTATCCTTTTCACCTAAGAAATTAATTTCAGAACAGAACAAAATAACTGGATGTAACTGAACAGACATCCAGCTTAATACTTGTGTTTGTAACATTTGATAACTTTTTTTTTTGGAGAACATGGTGTTGGATTCTCAGTTGACTCATTCATTGTGTAAGTATCCACTAGATTTCCAACCACTGAGATTTATTTCTTTTCATTAAAAGTCCACATTATTATTTATATAGTCAAGAACATAAGTAATGTTGGAAAAAAATAAGTATTAAAGTCTAAGAAAAAATATTCAAATCAATAATAACAGAAGAAAAGAAAAATATGTAGTACATATTAAAAATGAAAACAATTGTTATAAATATAATGGCCTTAAATGTTTGCTTTTATGTGACAGATGTTTTTAACAAAATGTCTATGTTGGCAGTTTGAGCACACTTATGATTTTAATTTGTGTAATATTCCCTTTTAGTATTGATGTCTATTTACAACATCTGTGAAGGGTCTGTAACCTGAATGTGACAGGGAAAAACTAACAGACTGCTATTGGAATCTTTCCACTGGGCCCATGTAACAGACTATTAACAAAAATCTTAAATAGCTATTCTAATCATCAACAACAATCTTACACAAATTATATCAGACCCAAAGGACCCGATTAACTTTAAAATGCCTTACAGACCTGAAACATAAATTTTGCTCCTCCTACCTTCCTCTGTAGAGTCAAAATCAGATCATATCACAGGCACTGGTTTTAGCTAGGCACACACAAAATCAGTATGCAGGGCAGGCTGCAGACGTGCAGGCAGGGTTCCACTTTCATGACAGGGAAAGCACATTTCTGAGTATTAAAATTAAATGTAATCCTCCTTTTTTTTTTTTCCCCTGTTGCTGTTCTATAAATCTCCAACTGGAATTCCCATTCTGTAACAACTCTTTCAAACAGCTGGAACTTGGACAACATCCTGGCATGGGGAGGCATTAATATGTCACTGCAGTGATACCACTGATAGAGGCAGATACAGGATTTCTGCTGGAGGAAAGCCAAGTTTTACCAGGATGGTTTCACATAATAGAAAAGTGTAAATGAGAGAACATGAGTTGGGGTTTTTTGCTATTAATTTCTTAATATTTGCACCAAAATTTGAAATGCTAACTGTTATTATTATGTCCCAGAGGTCTTTTCCACTGAGTTCTTGCTTGTTCACGCCTTCTAAGTCAGGAGCCAAGATTCCCCCACCTTTTGCCACTTAGGCCCTCTCTTTCCCTCCCCTCCCACACATACCCTTTGTTTGACCCCATCTATACTACAATAACTATTTAATTAACAACAGTTGTTAAATTTGTTTATGGCCTGACCTTGTAAGTTTGGCTGGCCAGTTAAGATGGAGCCAAACTGTTTTATATCTCGGTTACAAAAAAAAGCCTAGGTAGAGACCTCAGCTAAAGAGCTTTTTTTAATAAAAACTGAAAACCAAAATGCAACGAAAAAAAAGGTCATTCCATTTGTATCCCCTGTTGGCCTCATCCACTGTGGCTGTTCAAGCTGCATTATAACCAAGTCCTTGACAACAGAGCCTGACAGCCATCAACTGCTAAAGTTTTCTATTTCTCATGCAGCAGAGGAGAAGTAGGACAGTCCTTTGAAAGCTTTTTTTTTTAAGGCAAAGCTTTTCATTTAAGGTAAAAAGATTTCTTCATCTCTAACCCTGTTTTGCTTGGCATTTGGAAGTTGGGTCTAGTTTCTGTCAAGACAGCCCTAGGTTCTCTGACAAATCTGGGTCTCTGCTGGGCACAGCTGCTTCTGTCTGAGCTGCTGATATTGTCCCATGGGTAGGAAATTTCTGGCGTTCCCTGCAGTTACTCCTTCTTTCTCTCTCATTAGACATATTTCACTTCTTTGTTTCTATCTTTTTTCCTCCTTTGCCAAAATCCTCCTTATTTCTTGTGGGTTTATTTACAATTGCTCTTTCCTTTTTCTGCTTTTTGTCCATCAGAATTTCCACATTAAATTACTTTAGAGTTGAGCACCGAAGTCTTAGTTTAACAACAAGAAAAAGGTGTTAGCTTTGGTTTACCTCTCTACTCCTAAGTGTATTAAATATGGAAATCCTGCAAGGCAGACCTAAGATGGCCTCCCCAAGGACTGATAGTGTCCTAGATGTGTTCTGTGTAATTCACAAATTCTATATTGCACAAATAAACCCAGCTGGTTTTTCCGTATTTCTTAGGTTTTCTTCTCTTTTAGAAATATTCAGATAATAGTTTTAGCACTTTGGTATTTTTAATACCTCAGTGGAAATACCTCTCCCCGAGTCCAGGATGGTTCCCCAAACATTCTGCTGCTTAAGCAAAACTGACTTGTAAAGTTTTATTTCAACTCTGTGAAGAAAAATGTGACTGCAGATGGGTCTAGAGCCAGACCATAGAAAGCTTAGAGAGTATTTGCATGGTGGAAAAGAAAAGAAGCAAAGCCTGGCTGCAAGTGAAGGAACTCCCCCTGGTGCCCTCTGAAGGCAGGTTGGTTGTTGGTGAAAAGGAGAACTGCTCTTCCTTGTGCCAATGTCACTGCTCACAGAAGAGGACAAAGCACTCCTGTGGGAGCTGTCTATGAAACAAAGCCAGCCCAGGTGTTCAGAGATTTATTTCATGAATGCATACCACGGCCAAACTGGCATTTAATTAAAAAAAAAAAAAAAAAAAAAAAAAAGAAGCATGGGTGGACAAAAAGACAGGCATTCCATACTGTGAATATCAAGGTCTTATAGGAAAGTCTTCAGGATATTCACTGAAGAAAAATAGGTATTCTTACTCCTAAACAGCTCAATTCTTCTGTTGTGCAACTGAACTGGAAACAGATTTCCTGTAAGAACTCATTGACTTCCTAGTCACACTTGTGGTTGAGCTAGCACAGTGGAACTGCCATCAGAGTATCTCCTCACTCTGATTTCAGCCCAAGAGGATGAGAAGGTGCAAATCTTCATTTTGTAATCTTCAAATATGCAAAAATCAGTCAGATTTTTTGACTACAGGCTCTGCTGGCTTTTTTCTTTTATTCAGACTTATTCCAGATTCTGTTACTATCTCTTTAAACCAGGAGTTCTCCAGCTCTTTTTGTGTAATGAGCTGTACATGTTCCAAAACAGTTGAAAATAATTAAAATCATAAAGCAGTAGATCTCTAATCCACCTGAGTGTCAAGAAAAAATTAAAAACATATTTTGGAGAGAGATTAAGGAATCACATCAGCCACCAGTCTGGGTACTTTCAGAAGACACAGGTATATTAGAGAAGCTGAGTTCAATAGGAGAAGTACAGCATTTCTACAGAAGTTTGTGTTCAATAAGTTTTTGTCTTCTGTTCAGCTCTCTACCAATGTACGTAGCAGAATCAGTTGCCTTACTTGAAATGAAATTTTGGACTGAACTCTTCTATATTTTTGAATTAAATTGTTCCAGATAGACACAACATTTGGACTTGTATTCAACAATTCAAAAGAAGTTTTAATGAAACTAAGTGAAAATTTATTCTATTTTTGCAGTATTTTTCTACAGTATCTAGAGCAATATTAAAACACATAAACCACTATATCAAATCCATGTGCCTCCTAATTGCTATTACTTTTAGCATAGTTTCCCATTATTCCCAGAATGGGGCAATCTGTCTGTCTTCCTCTCCTCTCCTCCATGGCCAGTTTCAACCAAATTAGAAAGAACAAGATTCAAATTGGAGTCTTACCGTAGGTTTTTACCTTGACCAAACATTTCAGAAAACTGAAGAATAAACTCTCCTAAAGCAAAGTTTTTCTCAAAGGTCAGTGGAGACAGGTGAGTACCTTTGGATCTCTCTGAAGGCAGACTATGTCTGCAAAAATTACATGCCCAGTCTCAGGAAGGCAGCAATGATCTATCGTTGCTTTGTAGGGCAGAAACACTGAAATAAGGCTGTCTCTCTGGCTTTCTTGAATTTAAGCTCAAGTTAGGTCCCTCAGTTAGGCAGGCTTGAACCCCTCTCAGGCATCTATGACACAATGAAGTTTTTCTGGAGGACAGAGGTGCTCAGACGACTTGTCCTCACTGAGACAGAGACACGGTGAGCTCAGCTATGGCAGGGCCTGGGGGCCAGCAGCACACCCCAGCTCTGAGTAAGCTGCAGCATGTGATGAGTCTCAGCCGCCTCCAGAAGTGCAGAGGACCTGGGCAGGGGAGCTGGGGTTATGATGAGGGAGGCTGAAGAACAAAGACAGAATTCCATAAGGAACAATTTGTTCCTTTTAGAATTTGTTTGCATTCATTAGTTCTGCTGCGCACAAAACAACTTATTCAAGTGTGTCAGTTGCTTTTGTTTACTTTGTAAATGCCAAATGCATTCCAAATCCAACTGTTGGAGTAATGGGTAAGCCTGTCTCTACCGTATACCAATTGCTTTTCCAGGACATCAAATGAAAATCCTCTGTTGTAGGAATATATCTTTTGTGGGTGGATTTGCTGATATTGCAGTCCAAATGCCTAACTCTTACAGGAACAACCATTGCACTGACTCTTGCTTACATTTTTAATCTTTCTTTGGCCCCTGGCCATATTCTAAATAAATGAAACATGCCTGTATTGTTCCATCCAGCAGACAGATGATAAAAGGTCTGTTTCAGACTATGGGCAAGTCAGTCTTCAGCCAGTCTCTTCTAAAGATATGGAACAAGTACAGCAGTCTTTAAGTTTAATAGAACCCCTTCACATTTTAAATCAATTTACAATCTGTCTTTGTAATCAGTTTGGTTGCTTCCCAAATCCAGTACAGGGGATGTTTTATTGCCAATTCTTGATTTCTGGTATGATGTTCTTGATAAGGGTTATGTAAAAGACAACAATTCTTGATCTGTAGAGAATCTTTGAAACAGCATTGCACACAGGTCCTTTGTTTCAATAAAGCTATGGATGGTACATAAACCTCAACAAGTTGTTATTGTAATTATCTGCCTTGAAGGTCACAAAATACTATTAATGATGTTCCAAGTAACAAGAACCCTTTTCCTCCTTCAATTTCCCTTGATACCATACTTGGCTGAAATCAAATTTTATACATATTAACAATATAATCTTTTTGCAGTGCTCACAAAATAAGACTTAATTGCATTAGTGAAGACGCAACACTTCATAAGCCAATACATAATTCAACTGAGAATACTGATTTTCAGTCTGAATTAAAAGTAACCTGAGAGTATAGCTAGTTTCAATATGATTAACACATGCAGCAAGCTAAGAATTCACCAATATCTAATTTCCAGTAAGGTTTCTTTTGCCCATGAATTCAGGAGACTTTTAAAAGAGAAATGAAAAACTGTTGTGAAGTGAAAAGTTTTATATGGTCAAGGAGCTGAAACCATTAACTCAAAAACAACTGAAAATTCCAAATTCTTAAGTATATCTACACATTCCACAGAAAATACCCTTTTATTTTTCCTGAAAATTTCTACTATCAGAAAAAAAACACGGTCAAGGATCCCCACATGACTGGCTCTCCATTTGGAGCCATGGCACTCACTTTGCCAGGGATGGTAGTTCTGGGTAAATGGACATGGTGAATGCCCCAGTATCTGCACACATCTGCAGTTGTTACACAGAGATGCAGATCTACAGTAATATTTCTTCATGTGCAGTAAGTCTTACACTTCCAGAAATGTCAAGCTCAACAACTGGCCATGCCAATGAAATCTTCACCCACAAGTCCTAGAAATAGGTGAGCCTTGCAAGATTTATTAGACTGCTGACCTGATGTGCCTTCTTGAAGTTATCCTATTCGGCAAAAATTCTCACTGGACATGTTATGAGCCATAGTGAAGTATGGCTGTGTCTAAACTAGCAAATACATCAACCCAGAGTGCCTTCCATGGGCCCAAGGGAAGAATGCTGACACTGTACTCTTCCCCCAACACAGGGTGGCTCTGTGTGGTGGGTTGACCCTGAGTGCCAGATGTCCACCAAAGCCACTTTGTCACTTTCCTCATCATCTGGACACCGGAAAGAAAATATAAGGAAAGGCTTTTGGATACAGATATGAACTGGGAAAAATCACTCAACAATTGCTGCCATGGGCAAACCAGATTCAGCTTGGGGAAATTAATTTATTGCAAATCAAAGCAGAGCAGGGTAATGAGAAATAAACCCAAACCTTAAAACACACTCCCCTCACCCTCACCTTCCTTCTTGCAGGCAGGGCTCAGCTTCACTCACAATTTCTCTACCGCTGCCCTGCCAGTGGCACAGGGGGATGGAAAATGGGGGCTGCGGTCAGTTCATCACACATTGTCATCACACATCCTCAGCAGGATGACTCACTCTTCCCCTGCTCCAGCAGTGTCCCTCCCACAGGAAACAGTCCTTCACAAACTTCTCCTACATGAATTCTTCCCACAGGCTGCAGTTCTTCACAAATTGCTCCTGTGTGGGTACTTTCCATGGGGTGCAGTCCTTCAGGAACAGGCTGCTCCAGTGGGAGTCCCCACGGAGGCACAGGTCCTGCCAAGAACCTGCTCTGGCACAAGCTTCCCATGGGGTGACAGCTTCCTTTGGGGCATCCACTTGCTCTGGGTGGGGTCTTTCACATGCTGCAGGTGGACCTCTGCTCCACTGTGCACATCCACACGATGCAAGGGCAGAGCTGCCTCCCCATGGTCTGTACCAGGGGCTGTAGGGGAATCTCAGCACCTCCTTCTCCACTGACCTTTGTGCCTGCAGAACTGCTGCTCTCGTGTAGTCTCACTCCTCTTTCTGTCTGCAACAGTGCAGGTTTTTTACCCCTTCCTAACTCTGCTGTCCCAGAGGCACTACCACTGTCACTGCTGGGCTCAGCCCTGGCCAGAGGAGAGTCTGTCCTGCAGGCAGCTGGCATTGGATCTCTCAGACATGGGGGAAGCTTCTGGCAGATCCTCACAAAAGAGACCCCTGTAGCCCCTCCTACTACCAAAACCTTGCCATGCAAACACAACTCACACTGCTCACACTACTTATTGGGCAAAGTCTTGCTGTCCCCGGCATTGTGCTGGCGCATTATCTGGGAAGTTCACTACACCGCACAGGATTAAGCCTGGAGTTGCTACCAATTAGACAGGTTTCAGGACAGTGTTTGAGGCCACGTTCTAACCCTCTTTATTTTACTTCTCCTGATACAGTTACAGTCACAGTTACAGTAAAGAAGTCACAACCAGGAATTATGCAAGAAGCAAAAGACATCTGTGTTCTGTGGGAATTGGCCACTCCAACAGGGAAAGAACCAATAAGTTGTCTTAAATAAATTTCTTCATCTGTGAGAACAGTGTTTGTATTCTGTGTCAAATGAGGCTTCTTGGACTTAAAACTCAGGTGTCTCAAACTGCTATAGACCTGTTCCTTCTAAACCCACCCATACCTGTGCCTTACAGCTCACCCTGCTTTCACTTGCAGGCAAAGCTTGGTTCTCACACAACCACTACACAGCCCACACTTCTGGCCCCATGGAGGGATTTCTGTGCATGACCACAGATGGGCATAGGCAAATAACCCCTTCTAATATATCTGGGGTTTAGAATAACAACAAAATAATGCTCCAAATTCACTAGTGAAGCTCATTTTCTAATGATTTTGAGTTCTGTAGGTGATTGAATTTTCCTTTGAACTATGGCAAAAGCTCAAGTTCTTATTAGACATCACATAATCCATGCACATGTTAGCCATTTTACAAATGCTATTATTCAAAGCTGGGAAGCCTTCAGGAATATTCACACCTACATGTGTTGTGGTTTAACCCCAGCTGGCAGCTGAGCACCACTGCAGCTGCTCACTCACTCCCACCCTTCCTGGTGAGGGGGAGAATCAGAAAATCTTCAAAATCTTCAGCCCTCATGGGCTGAGGTAGGAACAGTTTAACAATTCAAACAAAATAAAATATATTAATAATAAGAAAAATAGTAATTATAATAATAACAATATTCATAATGAAAAGGACAGGGAGATAAATAAACCCCCCAAAAACAAGCAATGCTCAATAAATTTGCTCACCACACACTGACTGATGCCCAGCCGGTCCCCAAGCAGTGATCTGCTTCTTCTGGCCAACTTCTCAGAGCTTAAATACTGGCCATGATGTTCTGTAGTATGGATACTCCTTTGGCCAGTTTGGGTCAGCTGTCCTGACCATGCTTCCTCCCAGGTTCTTGTGCACCTGCTGGCTGGCAGAGCAAGGGAAACTGCAAAGCCCTTGATTCAGAGTAAGCACTACTTAGCAACAATGAAAACGTCAGTGTGTTGTCAACATTGAGATATATTCTCATACCAACTTCAAAACACATCACTGTACCAGCTACTCGGAAGAAAATTAACTCTATCCCAGCTGAAAGCATGACAACAAGAAAGAATAATTAAGAGAATGAAATCTTGGCTATGATGCTGATACTCCACTACCTTATGGCATTTGAACATCAGAAGACTCACGACTAAGGCATTTAGAATTTGTGTTTCTTTATCTCACAATCCTCCTCTTCCCTAGGAAGGTCACTAATGTCATCTGAGATACCCTAAGGTATCTAATGCATGTACATTATGACAAAATACCTATGGGAGACAGTGCCCTACTAGACCAGAAGTGGATGGCCAGGTCTTCCCATTCTGCAACCAAACTGTGCCTAAAGTCAACAAATGCCATGAATTTTAGGGAGCTGATGGGCTGTCCAGAGATGGGTATCTGTTTCAGGGGAGCTGAATGTCACCTGAAAGATGTTTATTCCCTTAGCCTGGGTGTGCACTCTCATAAAATATGAACTTGCATCAAACGTGTGTGAAGTCAGTGACCACTTACTGAGGGAGGACTCAGAATTAATACAAATAAACAATAAGCTCCCCTAAGCCTTACTTGCTTAGGAGACTGAGCTATAAACACCACTCAGAGTTTCCATAATCATTTTACCATTACTGTTGGTTCCTTGTCCTACTCTATTGATGGTGGAGGACAGAGGCCTTTTATGGCAGCCCCAATAACAGAAATTCAGTGGGTCTGCTGCAAGACTAAGTCTGGGTTTGAAGTGCACAAATGACCATCATTGGTGACAGCTGTGCTTCCCAGATTGCCACATAGCATTTGCTAGGAAAGAAATTAAGTCTGCATGGAATTATCTCTTTGAAGACGGCATTAGAAACAGTTCTGTTCTTTGAGATTCCACCTGGTGAGTTTTCTGCAAGAGCATAAGTGTGTTGGTTTAGACTTGTATGTCTGAAATCAGAATTAACTATTTCAAGTTTCTTAATTAATCATAAGGGACCACTGTAATGGCATCTTAGTTGTTGCTGGATAAAAGAATTATAAATGTGTTCCTTTAATAATAGAATTACTGTTAGTATACAACAGGAAGGGAAAAAATAGCAGAAATACATCCATTAATCACACCGTGGTTGTTCAGAGGGAATTCCTCAGAAAAAAGAAATAGGAACACCACAGAACAACAGAAATTATAGATGTTTAAAGATGTTTGAGGAGAAGAATAAGTGGCATTTTTTTAATTACATGGATAGTATCCTAGGATTAATACTACTTTAGGATACTCTAGGGTAAGTAGTATTCTCACAAATGTCTGAAACTTTAGACTTAAATGGCTGTGTCAATATAAATTGATACATGTACAGTGTATGTATCCATGTACATAAACTGTGGTAGAAAGGTGTTAATAACATTTTGTTTTATCCTACAGATATTTTCAGCCATTGATACTCTGGGAGGAAAATTGCAGCATCAAGACTGTCAAAGTACTTTTGGCTAATAATAATAACAACAACTATAGTAAGAGCAAAAATAGTAATAATAATGTCATAACACAGTACTCACTGTAACATTCAATCTCAAGTGTTAATTTCTTTCTTACTAACCTGGGCATTTTGTTTCATAGCTTTTATTCATGCTTTGCTTTTCAAGTGAACGTTTACTTTCTGAAAATGTCCTAATAGGGCTGAGAAATTTGTTGAAATACACAGTAAAGGAAGGCAGGGTTAATATGGCTTTTTAATATGGCAGGGTTAACAATGCTTTTGATGCAACAACTTTTAATCTGAAAATATTAGTAAAGATTCGTACTTTTGGCTTCTTTTAAAAAAAACATATTTCAGGGGTTTTGTAGGCTTTTCTTATTTGGTTGGTTTTGGGGGTTTTTTTGGGTGTGGTTTTTTTATTTTTGTTTTGTTTTGCTGTTGGTTGGTTGGTTTGGTGTGGGGGGGGTGGTTTGGGATTTTTTGTGTGTGTGTTTTGGTTTTTTTTACCAGTGTCTGAGTCATAATGAGGATATTTTGCAGTAACTTACTGCTGTGGATAAATGTATCAAGCACATTAAACAAGTGTTGCTACTGTTCATTTCAAGCCAACTCACAATCTGTATACTCATTCAACTTTTTTCTCTAAACAGTATACATCATTCTGAGCAGCTTCTATAAACAGACTGAGGTCTGCTTGCTATAGCAACACACCTCCAATAAGTGAATTTTCTGGCTGATTAAACAGAGGAACAATAACACTTTTTAGATCTAGCATACTTGTGTCAGTAAATATCTGCTTGTACTAACCCCACAGTAAAGTCCTCATCCATTCTTAGAGTGCAATGGATGCATCAAAAACAGGGGGAAAGGGAGAATGATCAGAACTGTATGTAAACAGGAGCCTCTCCCAGTACAGAAAAAAGGAAGGAAAAAAACCCTAAACCCACCAAAATGTAGTGGAGAAAATTCTTACATTTAATCTGAGGTATCTTCAATTTCAATATCTACCTATAGATAGGTGGGCTAACTCTGACATAAACTTTGGAAGTAGTCCAGATGGATGCTACTCTGTTTCTCTCCATTTAGAAAAAGACACTATATAATCAGATTGAAATATGCATTTACAGCATAAAATTAGGCAATATGAATCTCACGGTTTCTGTGGGTGTATCTATATTTTCCGTTCTAATTCTACTTTCTTCCTTTTCACTCTCCTGCTGCTATTTGACCTGACATACTGGCAGACTCTTGGACTCAGTAGTATATTTCTATAAAGGTCAAAAACTATAATTGTTACCTATAGGTGCCCTAGGTGATCCAACTTTGTTTAGTGCAAAGGACAAAGTGATTTCTGCTCACAGCTGGTTAGAATATTTTTCACCATTGCCTGAGTGCTTTTAAAATGAATACTGTTATATTCCCCAAAATTGACTATTTTCAATAAGATAAGCACTTGCTTAGACAAATGCTGTCATGAACAACAATTTAAAATAATTATTTTTCAGCTTGACAGATTGACTTGAAATTTCATTTAGAAATTCAAATGGTGTTTTAAAGGTTTGCAATGCCAGTATGTGTTCTTTCAGATCAATGCCATCTCTGTGTCTGGCCTCCATATTTCAATTTGTTTCAATGCCACATATACTTTGTTTTGAATAAAACCAAACAAAGCAATAATTTGGCCTGTGATTAACTTAGAACAGTATTTTAAACTAGATAACTTAAAATGGATCATAATTATCACGCTACATCAGCTAGTTACATGTATCAGTAGGCCTTTTACTGGCATTGAATGCAACCCTTGCATCCCTACATGCAGGTGACCCTTAAGTGAGCAAAGCAAAGGATTTAAAGCCGTGCATGCAAATGCTTGAACCACTGAAGTGTAAAGTGGATAAACTTGGCCCATATTTGTTGAAACAGTGTAAAATGAAACATAATTATGTGGAAATAATCTTCTCTTTTAAACAACAACCTCTACTTAAAAATGAATGACACTTCTTTCTATACAGTCTTTTGTTTCTTGCTCTGAGCAAAATTTAAAATGGCCTTCACTTAAAACTAGTGTAGGGTAGAAGGAAGGAATAAATTCTGCAGCTGAAGGTGAACAAGAGGTAGCATTTCTTTGGCACCAAAAGTAAGTAATTTTTGTTTGGCAAAAAGGGATGCTTGCTTTTGCACAGATATTTGCATTATAAGAAGCAGGCCTATCAGAAATGAATGAACAGACAGCACGTAGGTGAAGACTGAATGCAAATCAAATGGCTCTGAAATGTGAAAAACAATTGTCCTCAGATTGGGTTAGGGTTAGTCCCATATTGGATGCATTTAACTTTCTGGACTTAATGAGTCATATGGACCCAAATGAGAATGCCCATGTGCATGAAATTAAGATTTGAGTATATAAAAAGATATCACTGCAGCAGTTCAGATCAGCCTAGTGTTTTAAACATCAGCATTTTCTTTCAGGGAGACACCATTACAGTTTAAAAGTGTTGGCAAGCCTGAAGGTATTTAATTCTTAAGCAAATAAGATTTTAGTATCATCAGCTCTTGACAGAAATCCCTAATTAGTTTATCTTTTGCTTATAATGATATAGTATATCCTCTGTTTATAAAGGGGAACAGTATATATCAAGTGTGGATGAGTAACAGCAGAAAGTTTTAAATATTTAATACGTATAAATTACTGCATAATTTCTATTCCAAAACTGATGTCATTCTAGAGCCTTGTCCAGGCCTATTTGAGAATTTCCGTTTGGGGCTTTTCAAAGTATCTGAGAAAAACATTTCTATCTGAAAGTTCCTGGAAAAGGACATTATAGATCCCAGGGCCAATATACATCTAGAGATTGTGGGAGATGCTCATAAATCAAAAGAAATGAACAGCTGAAATGTCCATTCAGCTCAGCTGATGGTAGGAGTACTCAGCACCTCTGAAAATTAGCTTGCTTACCAGGTGCCTAAATAAGGATGGATTGGTGCTTTGAAAAATGTGAGCTTAATAAGTCAGTTTTGTAAACATACAGCAACACTTGCTACAACTTTTCCATCACACACTACAGCCACGGAGGAAATAGGAGCTCTGGAACGACTGCAGCTTATGCTTCTAGACTTGATCCTGACACATGCTGCATCTGGAGGCTGGCAGACTTGGATTCCTGGCTTTTCCAGAGCTTTGTTAGGCTCAGTGGTGCACAACATGCTAAGAGCCACCATTTTCAGGACTAGGAGCCAAATCTTGTGGTGAACCCTTTTTTCCACATGGAAGGCTTTCCTTCTAGGAAGGTTTCAAACACAGCTATCAGCTCAGCTCTGCTCTTCCAGCAGTTTTGTGCAGATTACAGTGGAACTGGTGAGCTTCCTTCTCTCTTTGCTAACACAAGTGAGGAGAATTTTACAAGACTCATCAGTGAGTGTTGCAATCCAGGCATACGCCACGGCAAATTGCAATCACTCTGAGAGCAAGTGATTTCTCTGGGGACTTCAAAACACATGGTGCACTGCGGTCTTTGGCACTTAAATCTTGCCTTACTTCAATCAGTGGAAAATAAAGTCAGAAAAATTAAAATAAAACAAATTTAGATTAATGTAATCTTAGTGATGAAGGTATATGCTCAAACTTCAGGAAATTATTTTTTTCAGCCTTACATCAGCTCAGCTGTTTTGCATATGCTGGCCTTGGTTAGTTCTGCTCTGTTAGTATGTTTTTAATATTTGTTTCATATCTCTGAGATTTACAATTGATATGTATACTTTAATACTTTTGATAACATAATATTTATTCCTAAATCTCTGGGAAGGTGGCCATCCATCCAGTCTTGTGTGGGTAAAGCCAAGTTTATGTACATATAAGTACATGTGCATGAAAATATGCATTTTGTGTTGTGGCTTTGGCTTCTCAGCAAGATCTGGAGGTAAAGAACCTATTTACCAGGATCAGGTTGTACACATGACCCACAGAGCTGGGCAGGATGACAGCTATGAGAGAACTGTGGCTCTGCCCTAGACCAGCCTTGTAGGACTGAGGTTCCATTGAATGGCCAAGGCTGGCCTCTGGTGAGGGTCTAGTCCAGCTTCTCCTCAGGGCCACAGCTACAGCGGCTGCTCAGAGCAACACCCAGCCTGGTTTTTGATACCTCCACTGACAGAGACACCACAGTCACTCAGGACAACCTGCTCCACTGAAGATTACACTTTATTATGTTTAAATGGAATTTCCTTCAGTCTGCACCATTTGTGTCAAGCCCTGGCACACTTAGAAAGAACTAGCTACTACAGTAGTGACATGTCATGAGATAGAATACGATGTGGCTGGAGAAGGGGGACATGCAGAGGTGGGGCAGCACTTTTCCTGGACAAACACCCTTGTTTTAGTTCCTGGAAATGAGCATAACACCGTACAGTTATGCACGGGAATGACAAAGCCAGGAGGCGGGCATGGACTGTAGAGGGGGATCAAGACGACCTAGGCGTCCCAAAACCCTCTGACCAATTTCCAGAAATATAATAAAGATCGTACTGCACTTGGTAACTAATTTACACGGAGAGTGAGAAGCCTGTCTTCAGGGTGGAGAAAACCTATCCATAAAAAGATATCCTTCCTAAGCCTGGGCAGCGACCCCTAGGACCAGGAGCTGGATCAATGCCAGAACCAGGACTGGTGATCTCTTTTCCTCTCTCTCTTTCTCTCTGCCCATCTTTAACTCATCTCTTCCTTTCTCCTTTCCCTTCTCTACCCTTATATCCAAAACCCACTGCCGTGTGCTTACACTTACACAGTAGGTCAGGGATTAAGAAAACAATTTCCACGCCAAGTGCGCGATTCACTAATACAACTTTCTGAATGTTTGCGGACCCTGTGACTTCTGTCGCTCCTTTGGACCACGAGCGTTTAGGAACCTCGGGCGCTGCCTTCCCCTTGCGGGTGGAACATCCCGCCCGCCCAAGTCCCGCAAGGCGGGGGACAGGAGAAGCTCAGCAGCCGGCGCTCCCTCACGGCCGCACCGCCCGCTCCCCGCGTGTGCCGGGAAGGGGAAGAGGCGGAGCGGCGGTGCACCCGAGTCATGGCCGCGCCCCGCCGCCGCCCGGCCCCTTCCCTTCCCAGCCCGCCCCGCCCGCCATGTTGCGGCGGAGGCGGCGGGAAAGGAAGCGGCGGGACCGTGGGATCGCGGGGCGCTCGGAGCATGCGGGGCGCACGGAGCGGGCAGGGCGCGGCCCCCGCGCAGTGGGTGCTCATTGCCCCAGGTAACCCGGCGGGGCCGCTCCGCGCAGGGGCGGCTCTGCCGCAGCGCCCGGCTCTTCTGCCCCGCCGGCCGGCTTGGGCGGGAGGCGGGCGCTCGTCCCCGGGGCCCGGGGCAGGCGCCGGGGCTGCTGCGGGCGGCCGGGGCCCGCCCGGGTGTGCAGGGCCGCTTTGGGACAGGCCCCTACACGAGGCCCCGCACGGTACCTGGCCTCCTCTCTCCAGGGACCCCATTTCCCTCGCTGCATCAGTCCGTTTAGTTTGTCTGTCATTAGGGTTTGGCCGAGGGCTCTTGCCACCCATGTCCCTGATGGGGTCTGGCTGTCCCCTCGCCGGAGCTGGCGGCCCGCCTTGCCTCCATCCCCTCAGTCCCTTCCTGCAGATTTTGAAGGCAACGATTTAGTGCCCTGAGCCACAGCTGTCAAACAGATTTCAGTGCTAAGCCAGAGTGAGATCTCCTCACTCGCTGATTGTGAAGCAGCAGAGCTCCTCACGGCAGCTCTGCAGGTGCAATACCCGCTGTGTTGCGGAGGCTCACTCTATCCCATGCCGCGCTGCATCACTGGGAGGATGCCTTTGCTCCTTACACGTATTTCTGCCTAGTATCAAGTTTAAACTAACAGATCAAAAAATGTTTTGCTGTTAAAGAGGATGAGTCGAACTGGATGTGTTCAAATGCCAAGACATTAAGAGAAAGGAGACGTAACTGTCTTTTTCTAGTTTAGTGTTTAAGGAAGTGTGGCTTCCATGTTTATCTGTGGGCCAACCTTGTACTGTGGCTATTTCCTCACCCACCCATAACTGGAGAGTGTTAATAACCAATCCTGATAAAAAGGATGAGTTCTATGGAAATCATCCCTTTCTGAGTTTTGCCTGTGATGATGTGAGAAATGCTGTGGATGGCACCACTGAAGGAAAGGTACAGCAAGAGCTTCGTTCAGCTCTTGAAAAGAAGGTTGAAAATAAGGCAGGAGCTCAATCTTGTGACATGTGCCCATAGGAAACAGGCTTTTCTGGTTACATGAGAAGCAGAACCAATTACTATGATTTCACTGATTCCTCTCTTCCTCTAGTTTTAACTTTTTGGTTCCACCCTTTGGTATCTGACATGTTTGATGACTAAGAAAGGAATTTATAAAGTGAGGAATTCCTTTTTTTAATATTGACTCTATGCAGACTAGGATTTAAAGCTGAATCTCATATCAGATGACTGGCTATGCCAACAGATGTCCATACTGTGCAAATATTTACAAATACGCTTAGCTTATGCATGAGTAGTCAGTTCTGTGCAGTAAGTTAAATTCTTCAGTAAGTGTTTGCAGGATTGGAGCCAGAGCTTGTAACTTTCATGAAGCCAGACAGTTTGTATTACCAATTATGCCAGCACAGCTCTGACAAAATTTATATAGTACTCCAGACCTGTAAGAAAGTTTATTAAGCCTTAGTTGAGCTTCAAAGCACATAGTGATTTTTAAAAAAAGTCTGTAGCTGATAAATTCAGGACTCCACAGCTGATGAGAGCCAGCCAAACAAAGCATTTCATTATTTTAGTTTTGTTTTAGCATTATTTTCAGAAAAGCTTTTTTAAGTTAACATGTTACCACTTTTCACAATTTTGCATTTTGTAACTGCTCTGTTGAATGAATCTCAGAATTTTTTCATTGGCTGTTTAGCAGAATGTATAGTAGGAAGACCTGATTACTTTCAGGAATGAAGATGGTTGCAATTGGATTTAGAACAAAAATGTCCTTTGACGGTGAAATTCTATTCATATGACAATCTCTATCTTCATAATACCTGTATGGCATTATATTACATACCTAAAACCAACTGGTGTAGATAAGTACAGGATCTGTTTCTGGGCATGAGTTCAGTGCCATTTGTTGCTGAGTCTGCTAAAAAATGCTTGTCTGCTTTAATATGGAAGGTTATGAAATTACTACTGATTTCCTTGTTTAAATACACATTTATATTCTGTTATATTGCATGGATAATGAATTGCTGTTCTGGTATTCAGAGCATGTGTGATGACTGACGAGACAAATTTCAGTTTTATTTTTGATTTTGTAGTTTTTATGTTGGTTTCAGTTTCTGGAAACAGCTCAGAAACAAGGAATCTCTTCTGTCAGGTAGAACTGCGCATGTTCTTGGTTGGAGGCATGATTCTGGCTAGAGGAATGCAGAGTGAGTTTTCTACCGATGCTGTGAGCTGTTTTTAGAGGGACAGACTATCACTTTCTGTAGCAAGTGATTAATTCTGTCAAATTTCCAGTGCTGTAAAAGTTTGGTAATTAGTGGTCCTCTCATGCCTGCACATCACAGGGCAGAGCTACAAACCATATGCTCAGCAGTTACTTTGCATGGTTTGTAGGGGTGGGTGAAGGTGAGGAGGGGAAGTAGGGTTGACTGAGCCAGTCTTTGCCCTCGCCAGCCCTTCTGCCACACCCAGACACTTGGGCTGTTTGGCATGGGAGATTTGCAGGAAGGGAAAAGGAGAGTCTCAGACAGTCATGTCTGAGCTGACTGCTAAGCAACTTCTGGGTGAGATTGCAAATTTTACCTTTAGAGATGGCAGCCTGCCCTTGGCCTGGTGAGAGGTGTTGTGATGGTGTTTCTTTGATATTTGCTCTTTTTTCCATGAAGACAGGACAATTTGACATGCAAATACAATCATATTTTTGTTTTGTTTTTGTAAGTGTAATGATTCCTTGGTTAGGGATTGAACCACCAGGGGCCGGACAAAGAGGGAAGCTAGAAGTGGTGGGAGAGGAGTTAGGAAATGCTGTTCAGGCAGGGTGAGCAGAGGGTGGTAACCATGGCCATCACTCCAGAAAGGCTGGAAGCCACTGATGTACCTTGTGCAGCCTTATTGGGGATGGGTAGTGGAAGGGTGAGAAGTGTATGTGAGTGGTCAGGAGAGAAAACAGTGAACAAATAGGAAGAGGGTAGATGGAGGGATTGCTTGTTATGGAGGAGGGTGAAAAGACAGAAAACTTGGTCGTGTTGGTAGTGGTAGAGCTGTGCATGCTGGCCTTGAAACAGAGTCAGCTCTTAGGACCATTTCTGCAGTTGCAGATTAACTGTGCAGTGGATATTCAGGCATCAGATTTAGCCTGGGGCAGGCTCGGCTCAGCACTAGCAGTTTATTAGTTCAAGTGCTGTGCCATGTTAACACATCTCTGCTGTTTCCAGAACCAGCTTTGCAGTGCAGCTGCTTTCAGACAGTGTCTGAACTAATAAGTCCTGATGGACCAGGCTGGCTCTGTGTAGACCCACTTGGGTGTTTCTGTGCTGTGCTCCATGTTCCAGGGGATTTTATTAGCTTGGCTGGAAATCTGGATCTGAGCTTGCTTTGTGCAGTGGTTGACGTCGCTGGTTAAGAAGACCTCCCGAATGTGGAGTTCTGGAGGAACGGTGGTGCAGAGACACCAAAGTGCTAGCGAGTCCTGGAGGACCACACGGGCATCGATGGTGGATGGCTGAGTTTCCAGATAGTGCTTTCCTGCATTTCAAATGGGAGTTGGGTAATCAAGGCTGTTACATTACCCTTGTATCCAAACTGTTTTTTCAGTGAGAATGTAGAAACTGTTGTTGGTCTAGCTGCTGATCCGGTACAAGAGAAAAGTAGTATCTCCTGGGGATTAAATCTTTGCGCTCTCACAGCTACAAAGTTACTAATGATGTGCTTTAATGGAGCAGATTCTGTCTGTATTTACTGAGTATCCGAGTACTTAAAAAAAAATACTGCTACTTTTTAACATGAAGGTAGGAAATTTCTACCTGCCTTTTCAGCTGGGCCCATGGAGCTACCATTTTTTATGTGTTCTCTGAAAATGACAAGAGCTAGAAGTTATTTCCTAGACTGAGAAATACTGCTGAGACCCAGCAGTATTTTAGGGCTATCTAAAGATTTTTAATTTTAGAGCTATCTAAATCGAAAGGCAGAGCTTTGGAAAACTCTCAAATACTGCGGTAAAGTCACTGTGTCCGATGTAGATGTGATCTGAGCTCTGTATAACAAATAAACATTCTTATGCAATGGCTTCAAACCAGTCTTACCAAAATCACACTAGCTGCTTAACAGGATTGGTGTGAAGGACAGTCTCTTTTTCAGTATTCCTCAGGGATAGGTGTTATGTCAGAACTGAAACTATTTATATCCTTCACTGGTTTAGCAAAGAGGTCAGGAATTGAAGGCAGTTTTCTAAGTGTGATGTTCCACTCTACACCTAAAATTAAGACTGATGTGTTTAATATGTTCTGTCTTTGTCTGCATTAGGAAAATAAGTAGGGGTTAGCTACATGCTGAAAATTATTCTCAGCCTTTATTTTTCTGAGCTAGACAAGTTTAGCTGGGCACATTTTTTCAGTCTGCTGTTTTCTTAAACAGTAAATTGATTAGCTCTTACATTGTTTTATGGGAACTGCCATATGAATAGAACTGGAAGGGTTGCAATGGGGGAGGGAAATTTAACAATCCTATTATTTTTAGGAATTACTTATTCAAAAATAAAAGGAGCAGTTTCAAATTATACTTGGCAAAAAGTTTGAACAAATCTCCTATATGCCAAAAGTCAAATGGAGGCAGAAATAAATGGACTGTGATGCCAAACCATGGGGCATCAGCACACATTAAATTAATCCCCCATCCTTTCAGTTGAGACTAAGGAACTTTTGTCTCCATGCAGTAACCGAGGAAGTATTTGACTTGAAAATTTTGGGTCATAGTGAGAGAAGGTGTCATAGCAAAAGAAGTTGTGGAATACTTAATTTGTGAAAGCGGTTTGCTTTAAAAACAGAAGTAGACAGGTTTTGCATTAACTTTTTTTCCATCCTTGCACTTCGATACATGCTTTCACTTACTGTTTTTAAAAAAAATC
This sequence comes from Zonotrichia leucophrys gambelii, assembly GCF_028769735.1. Lineage (NCBI taxonomy): Eukaryota > Metazoa > Chordata > Aves > Passeriformes > Passerellidae > Zonotrichia > Zonotrichia leucophrys. The sequence goes on from NC_088169.1 coordinate 64,064,528, forward strand.
AGTTTATCTGCTATGAAATACATCACACTGCTGGGCTGTTAGGGTGCTTGACTAAAAAATTGTAATGAGTGTCAAAATTGAGCAGAATAATTGAACATTAATACTTTCCCAGAATAATCTAGGTAAAGAACTTGGAAATAATGTTTGCAATAAACAAATATGTATTTTTTTTTAACAGCTGAGTCAAAACATCAGAAAACCTATATGAAATAATAGCACATGTTTATATACCTTTTAAATAAGGTGGATGTGAATGTGCTTATTTTAGAAGTTAGCACTCTGTGGGCATATTTTACTAAACCTCCCCCTAAACTGGCATTTGCATCTCCTGAACAAAGCCCTTTGCCTGCAGGTAATTTGCACTCTTTCTTACATGTCATCTCCTGAAAGGCATACTGAGCTCTGCTGTGAATAAAGCAGATATAACTGGCAAGCTAAGGAGCCAGAAGGAAGCATAGCAAATAAAATAACTGAAAAGACATGTTTTAATGTGTAACACCATCTCCCACTTCTGCTTTCTGCCATCTGGCTTGGAAGAGACCAACGTATGCCAACTTAGGCCTCTCTGCATATGGGAATAGGGCTGATTCAGCCAGTAATACAGCTGCACCAGTGCTGACCCTATAAATATTGAGAAGGGAAGTCTGTAGTTTTTATCCTTTCAAGTGATAACCAGTTCTTGAACTTCTCAAGACTGACCTCCCCTTTATTCAGCTGAAACTCTGCATGTTCTGCCAGGCATCTTGACTTCAGTAATGGATGAATTAGTACTGTCCATTGCTACTAGTGAGTCCATGAACATGGGGGTTTTTTGGCTAAGAAGTGAATTATGCCAGCATAAAGGGAAGCCAAAAGATGCTCTCAGGCTTAAGTCTTAAAATTTAGCTGTATTGCCTAGCTGTGTCCTGCAGCAAAAGACCATTCAAACTGTCAAGTAGCATTTCTTTCTGAACTTATGGTCAAGATAGAAACCAGTGCCTTTTTTTGATACTGTGTTTTATTGGGGAATGTTCTAAATTATGTCACATTGAACATTGTTTCCTTAGGGCACCAAATAATAAATGCCATGATTACCAAACTGGTTATCATTCTGTGTTTTACAATGGGCACGGCAAAAGTCCCCTCACTGAAGCGAGTGCTGTGTACAGTCATAGCAGGAGTAAGGTGGTGAGGTAACATCAAGTTTACATAACTGAGTAACAATTAAGATTATTTCCAAAAATCAAGTGTGGGCAAGTACAAACCCATACCCTCTATGTAAGCACCTGCAAAATATTGGCTGTTTGCAGAGATGAATCAAGCTGTGTTCTGTTCAATGCTCCCCTGAGTATTGAGAGGCAGGGAAGCAGCAATGTAGACCTGTGTCTCATCTCCTGCTTCCTCAACTCTGTCAATTCAGACATGATCTGGTTTTATAATTTGTGTGCATTTGTGTGCAAAGACACCTGTGTCACATGTGGAGTAGGGAATATTCTATGCCATCTGCTCCTGCCATGGGTTCTGTCTCTTGTTCCAGTGAGCTTACTGATAGGATTAAAAGTTCTTATTTGCTTCTTCATTCTGGTTAGTTACTTCTCAGCTGGATGAGTGAACCGACTTGACTTGCTGCAGAGCCATGAACTTGCTAGTTTTGGTGGTACAAAACAAGAAGGGAGCAGAGTTGGGGACCCCAGGACTGCACTTTTCTGTGGGCTATGAACTTTGGTCATTTGAAGCCATTTATGATACAGACTGTATGTTCAGTCTGTGCATACCAGAATTCATTTATTATACTTGAAGTTAATTACCTTGTAACTTAGAAAAATTATAAAAAATTTGGGTGATACAAAGTACTGGATTTATTAATTATTTTTCACTAGGCTTTTTTCAGGGCATGCTGCACAACAAAGGACACAGACAGTGAATTAAAGCCATTTTCTTGAGGGTTGAGATTCTAAAAATAACACAAATAAAATGTTTAATAGATCTAACCTATCTGTACCCTTAGGCTACACAGTTTAAAGTCTTCCATAAAATGTCTATTTAATGGGCTCCATCATAATGTCTCCATCTGACACACCTTTCATGCACAGTTAGAAGCTAAGAAGGGAATGGAAAAGATTTGTGTAGGTGACGTATGGTTTAATATCTGTTTTTAAATGAAATTTTAACTTTATATTTCCAGACTTCAATAGTCCTTTTTCTTTGCAGGGTGGTGGTGGTGGTTGGGAAATTTGTGCTCTCAGAGGGTTTTTTCCTCTTACGCATTTGACAGATATTTACAGCCTTTTTGCTTGCTTGGCTGGCAGCTTTTTGCATGGGAACTCCATATAACTTGATATTAGTCTGTTATATATAGTATTCTATAAGCACTTTTTAAAAAAAGGAGAATAGACTTTGCATCATCCATAACAGTTTCATAGCTCTTAATGGGAGTTTTATGTTGTTTTTCAATTTATTTATGTTGCTGTACCAGGTAACACTTTTTTCTGGTTTTAACAACCAGATTCATTAGTGCCTCATATCTATCCATTGTGGAAGAAATTATTGCCAGAAATCCTTTGAAAGCTGGTTAATTTTCACTTTGTTTTGTTTATGTATTTGGTAGAATTTGCCTGGTTGTATGTCTGACCTCCATGAAACACAATAATCTTTTCTCCTTTTCTTCAGCTGCCTCCTGGAAGTGTCTGCCTTCTGTCTTCCCAGGCAGTTTAAAGAGTGACTTGCTGACTGAGATGCCTCCTTGAGACAGGATTAATAGAGCTCCTCTGTACCCTTCTGTCAGGTTTTTTATATCATTGTAGTGTGTGTTTTCCTAGGAGAAAATCATGCTGTAATGACACATGTTAGTAAGCTGACCTGACTGTGGGCCATCGCTGGTAGAGGGTGTACTGTTCAAAAAGCTCTCACCTCTCTCCTCCCAAGTATTCTTGTAGATGACTGCATTTGTCAGGGCTGAGCTATGGGAACTGTTATAATAAGCGTAGCGGCAATCATCTGATGTTTGCCTTTAGAATTTAACAAAACAGCTCTTCCTGTAATGTTACTTTTTACTGTTTATTTTCTGTAGGGGATGTTTTCTTATCTGGATGTGAACCTTAATATTGGAAAAAAGTTCCTAACCTAGTTTAACTCTCAGTCTTGCTAGAAAATGGCTACAGTACTGCTTTTTTAAGAAGTCTGTGTTTACTTAGCTATAAGAGATCCTTGCTGAAGTAGAAAGACTGATAAATGTAATGGCATTAAAGAAATCCAGTTACCTTTCCTGGCTACAGTCCAGAACACAAATAAGTTAGTTTGGACGCCTAACATCAAAAATCCCTTGCTCAGCATTTTCCTAGTCATGAGGTATTTAAACTCAGATAAATAGGGCCTTCTTTGCCCTAAAGGCCATATTAATACTGCATCCAGTTTTCCAAGCAGGCATTCTCCCAATTGCCTCTTTTTTTTGTCTGCCAACTTGACATATAGTAAGCCAATCTATAACAAAAATATACTTCAGATGCCCCTGGAAGTGGAGTGGAATACTGCCTACATTTTGAGGAAATTGAATGTTAAAGAAACTCAAAGAACCGCTTTTGCCTTTGCCTGGTCCTTCCCTTCTCCTTGTGCATGTGTGTGTCCCTTCAGGCAAACCATTTTCCGTGGCAGCTGTGTGGAGAGTGTGAGGTACCCTCTGATCCCATCACCAGGAGATACTGGGACAGAAGGCTGCAGCTCAGGCTGTTTGTTGGGGTTTGATCCCTGCTGCCTCTGTGCCGTGCTGAGCCCCTTGGAACCTGAGGAGCACCAAAGAACCCCGTGGGCATGGCTGTGCTGCTCTTCACCACCTGGGGAAGAGCTCCTGGCAGGGCCAGAGCCTGGGATAGCGTGGGGCAGGCCTGGATGAAGGAAGGTGGGATTGATGGTTGGGAAGGTAGGGGATTGATGAGGAAGAGAAGGGACACTGTATTCCTTGGGTTTGTTACACTTAGTGCTCCCTACCTGTAGGTGTCCCCCAGGCTTAGCAGAGATGGATAAATTCAGTGTGTTACTAGCAGGTTAGGGAGAGAACATCTCAACCCAGTAAAGATGCAAATGTCAGTAAAATCAGCAAAAAATTAGGAGGGATTGTCGACTTAATTGCTGACAAGATGCAACTTTGGGCTCAGCTGGACTCATTCCCGGTGTTCATCAATCTATGCATGAAGAAAGTAGAGCAAGCGAGCGCTCAAAGTTCCTTCGGGGTTTTTTTGTTTTGCTTTTTGTTTTAAATTTTGAAACGCACGTTTACTGTGTATATTTTAATATGTTCATGTGAAACACATCAAAGTAAACACGTGCAGTGTGTTTCTTTCACTATCATTAATCACTTCAGTGTTTTAAAAAGTAACAAAAAATACACTAATGTTAAACTGTGGTCAAGAATTGAAATATACACAGCTCTAGAAATTGGAAAGTCGACTTTGCCAGGGCAAATGTAGCTTGACAACCATGTGTTTATGTATCAGCATATGAAGCAAGTCTGCTTAGCAAATACGGATTTTTTCCATTAAAAGCCCTCAACTTATATTGAAACTTTTTGAAGCACTTTTCCAAGCCACCTGAAGACTCAGCTGAGTATTGAAGAGAATAAAATTACTTTAAATTGTCTGAACAGCTCTGAGAATTATTACTCTCCATCACTACTATCACTAAACACAGTTGGTTTTTGTGTACCGCTTATGTCTTTATCTCGGCAACTTCAGGTGGCACAACTGAATAACAAGGGGTGGATATAAAGGTTGAGAGTTATTTGGGCCTTTTTTTTTTTTTGCCCATGAGGTGTTAGTGAAGAGCCAAGTGTGAGAAGTCCACTTGTCCTTTTCAGATGTGGCTGGGGCTTTCAGCCAGGGTGGAGGACAGCTACTTTCAGTTGTTCCTACTTCCCTGTTTGCCAAAGAATTGTGCCAGCTCCCTCTTCCCAAACCTGCTGGATGTTACTGGAAGGGGAAGGACAATGTGGCACTTCTGTTCCTTTGAATAATCATGGAGTCTGCCTCTACTGCTCCTCTATGCTTTCCTCAGCAGCACTGTAACACAAACATCAGCCTGATCTCTGTCAGTCCATTCTCTGGGGTCTGGATACTCATTATATATGTGAAATGTTTTAGTAATTTTCCTTGCTCTGATGAATGCCTGTATGAAAGGAATTGAGGCAGAACTGGCAGTGTGCAGGCTAAGAAAGATGATTCTGTCATGGTGCTCTTTTACTGAGATGTGGGAAGTTGTTTTCGTAAATATAAGTTAGACTTTCCCTACAAAGAGAGCTTGCCTAGAATATAATTAACTGGGGATACTTATAGATGTGGTTTTTTGTACTTGAGTCAGTGTCCTTGTGGTAACTGTTTCCCTCTTTTTTCAGTTTCACAGAAAAAATTATACCTCTGTGGCTCTGCTTTTTATCTTCCGTTTGTTCAAAGATACAGGAAAGAAAATATCTGTAAGGGGCTTCAGCCAGAGGTGCTGCATTCTCTCACCTTCTTTTTCTTGTGGGGGGAATTAAATGCAATCTTTATATTTCAAGTTCATACATATCAGATAAATAAGTGTGCATGTTTTTCACAGGCATAACAACTAGAATAGGCTAATTCCTGTGTAATCTGACTTTGTGAAAGTTTTAAAGGATAGTTTCTCCCCATGTGTATTTTACCTTTTGGACTTTCTTAACGTCCACGTTGTGCTTGGCCTGACTAACCAAAGCATTCTCATTGTCTTTGTGACTAATCAGGGCAGCATATCAGTTCATCTTACTTAACTGGGATGTCAAATTTAGGAGCTCTCTTGCCTGAAGGGTCTCTAGGGGGAAGTGGTTTTCAAAATCTAAATCATCCCCAGGTGCATATCTTTCCTGTGACAGACAGAGAGTGCCAGGAAGTCTGGAATTATAATTTAAGTGCCTTGATCAGGTAGGATGAATTTGGGCTGAGGCATACAATTTTTATGTTTTATGTTTTCAAAAAGTGTCAATCCAATTAATTCAGAATGTCTTGGTGAAGCAGATGTGAAATACTTCACAATTTACCAGTTCCTAACTTTTTCCTCTCCCCCTACAGAGGCTGCAATTGACCCCCCAAAGACACCTGACAGCGAACCCTTGTTTACAAAACTGCGCAACCCAAGCACAGGCAAGTTCTGGAACTGTGACATGAGCTTGTTAAAATTCTGGTTGATCTTCTCCACCACCAAAAGATTCATGTTTCTCAAAGCTGAAATAATGATGATAGGTACAAGTCTTACGTGCCAAAGATACTGCTGGTTATGCCAGATGGTTAATGCTGTGCAAACATTTAGGATTTCTTTTATAATTTTAATTGGTTGAACTGTTTATTCATCAGAAATATTGGCAGAACAAAAAAGGGGTGTAATTTAAGTTCTGTTTTTAAGTGCATTAGTTTTGGGGAGCTTACAGTGTTGGGTGTTGAGTCCAAGCCTTTTTTTTAAATCCGAATTTAGGCTTCTTAGCATTCATCTTATGCTATAAAATAAATAGAGTTAGAAGAAGTGATTCAATTGTACTTACCAAGCTTTTTGGTCTTTTCATTTTTAAATCTAATTTTCTTCTCATGGCCTGGGTCATGGTGTCTCTTTTCTCCTTAACAGAGGACGAGGCACTTTGAATTCAAACTACATTAGAAGGACCAGCAAATGCAGGCAATTCAATGATACCACCATCCCACCATTACTTTCTTCTAGTCATATTGTTCTTTTTGTCAAGGATTTTTAATTTTTCTGTGATTAATTAATAATTAGAGTGTGTGGTGCTGCAACAGAAACTTGCAGCAAGCCTTTGTTAGGGTTAACATACTGTTTGAAAAACGTTTTTCATGGTTGTGGTTTTTTTTCTTTGCCTGAGTTAGTTTCTTTTCCGTAGATTAAAGTTCTATGGTTTTGGTTTGAAATTGACTGCTTGTATTTATATGTATTTACATGTATGTGTGTAACTGAGTCTTCAGATGAATTTTATTGTCACAGTATAGGAACCATATTTGTTCTTGAAAGAGGAAAATTGTCAAAAATAATAATACAGAATGTAAAATCACTTACTCCTCATGATGCGTGTTTCTTGACTGCTCAGATTTGCAATGGGAATATAAAGCCACATCTATTTTCCACCTGTGTTATTATTTCCTGCTGTAGCATACTGCCTTTGTAGTTTGTTATGTTTTTAAAAGCATAGATGTTAATTTGTTTTTCTCTGTGTAAAAAGAGATCTGTTTACCTTGTAGAATCAGAGGTCTTGGGGAAGTTTTCTGGGGAAAACCTAAAGTGCAATGATTGTCTGGGTGTGTTCCTTTAGAATTTACAGGACCTTATTTATAGGCCTGCATAGACTTTCAGTTATGTAGCCTGTTTTAAATACAAAGTCTGAAAATGGAAGAACTGAGAACACACTATTAATGTATTTTCCTTACCTTTGTGTCTAACAGATGAATTGTTGATGCCAGATACTGTATAAGTAGGCACTGAAGGACTCAGCACACTGTAGAATCGATGCTAACCGCTTTATTAAGTAAAAGCATGCTTCATCATTTATATAGACAGGTAAAAGAACAAGATTTCTATCCCTTACAAAGACTATAAAGTAGGATTAGACTGCAGTTCAGAAGTACCACAAGAACCATTAGTGAAGTTGTGAGCAAAGCTGTTGGAGTTCTCTCTCCATCCCCTGCAGTTCCTGTCTTACAGTACTGTAGGGAACCCGTGGTGACTGTCCTTTTAGCATAATGACATAAATTAAGGAGCTGTACTTAGGTAATAAAAAGAGTTCTTTTCCCAAGATTTCATAGCTCACCACTGGATTTGGCTAGCACACTCCCTGGTAGGAGTCTTAAGTTGTTCAGTCAGCACTTCTGTGAGTAGTTTGATATGAGGCTGATCAAACTGTGGTGTAGACCCTTGTTGAAGGTGCACATGGTAATGATTGAAACTTCTGCTCCCCCTTATGACTACTCATTGCTCCTCTCCTCCCCTACCCAAAAGAAAAATTATCAGAGTACTGAAATTATATCCTTAAGTGAGGTTAAACATCTGGTCAGCCTTTTGGATAAAGGGGAAAAAAATGCATTACCAGTCATTTTTGGGAATTCATCTGTCTGCCCATTTTTGCTGACCTCCCTCCGCACCTGGGGGTGTCTGCAGACTGAGAAGAGCAGTGCTGATGTCAGCTTTCAGGGCTTACACTGAGCCTTCTCTGAGCCAGCCCATCATCTGCAAGTCACTGCAGCTTTGCAATTTATGTGCTCTGAGCAAGACAGCCCTGCTGTAGTTGCTCTTGTTTCCTGAAGATGGATTGATAAGCAAGATAGAAGCAGGCCAGCCAACAGACTGAGGTGACTGCATTTCAGTGGCCCCTTCTGTAGTTGTGGCAACCTCCCATTTCTGATATGGAAAATGCCAGTCCTGTTTGCAATGTGTTTGTCACCCTTCCGTTGTAACCCAAAACTAATGTCAAATGGTAGAGCTGCAATGACCTAAAATAAAGCTATCCTTTTCCTTTCCCAACTATTAAGGTTCTGATGGGCACTTCAAACCAACTTCTTCTAGCTTCCTTGTTTACTTTGTATGTCTACCCATACAGAGTCATCACGATCCATTTTGGTGCACAAAAAAAAAAAAAAGAATATTTCAGATTGTCCATGAAAGGTTTGAGACTTTTGTTCCCCTAACCCCGAGTCTGGTATCCTTAAGACAAACATGATGGAAGGAGAGGGAATTCTCTTGTTTTCCACCTTCCATCTTCACTGCAGAAAAAAGCTGATTTCTTCAGTGATTTTGATTTGGGTTTGGATCAAAGGCTTTGTGTTGTAAGATGAACTATTCACACATCTTATTTATTGATTCAAATTCAGTTTCGTTTATAGAGCTGGTAAATGAACATCTGTATATAATAGTATTTTTTGTCTGAGCTCTCTTTGTAGTGAGTTTATGTAGACTGTGTGTATGTTTGTGTGTCTGTATGTATATAAGGCACATTCTTCAAACATATTGGGTATTCTTTTGATTTTTCTGAAAGCTTACAAACACAAACCAGATTTCTTTTCAACAGGGGAAGCAACCCTTTACTTATTCAATAGTGGTGCACAGCAGCTGTTTGAAGTAAAAGCTTTTCACGAGGAACGTCGTTCCTGGTTTATAGGTCAGACTGTTCAACAGGGTGAGTTGGATAATGTGTCTTTCCCCCATCTTTAACTAATGTTTGTACACAGACCTTCTCTCTTTCTTCTAGTAAATTTACAGGTGTTTTTCCTTGTTTGAGACATGCTGCATCATATCCCCACCTTCTGATAGACTCATTTGCCGTAAGGATTTAACCAGGGCTGGGGGCTTTGTCATTTCTCTTTAAAATGTTGCCTTTGGCAGCCTCAATTAGACTGATGTTCATTTGTCATTTTTTGAAGGGGGAAGGAGGGGTAAGTAATTCAATTGTGTTTAATCTGAAGTGCCATAAAATAGTTAGCTTTCCTTGTCAATCACACCAGCAAGTCCTCTTTGTAAGTTTATATGTATTTTCCACTGGGAAAGAAAAGAAAGGGCTGGAAGGCCTTAGCTAGCCAAGCAAAGTGGTGTGTTAGAGCTCCAAGCACTGGAATGTATGGTCTTGTGTTCTTTAAATTGCCTCTGTAGTCCCCAGCCTAAATGCTGAGTTCTCAGGAGAGGTCTGAAGCTGCTATTTCACCGTTCTCTCTAAGGGAGCTGGTCTGTTATATCCTGGACATTCTCTGATCCTGTTCACCTTTGTGAAAAGGAGGAGGAAGCTTGTGTAACTTGCTTGGGATGGCTTTCACAATCCATTTTCAGTAAGGATGTTATTGTAGCAGTGTTTCTCTGCCAGCATGTCCACAGACCAGCATGTCCATAAGTATTAATTCAGAAGATTAAGGTATATTTGTTTTATTCCTTTTCATTAGAGAAAAGTCCATTTATAGTAATAAATAAAAGCAACCCTTCCAGACATATGCCTTCTTTAACAGTAATATCCCAAAGTGTGTGCTAACTTTTAAACATCCTCTGCAGGCACATAAAGCAGTGCAAGCAGTATGTCTCTGAGCTTTTCCTTGCTCTGTCTTGGGGGTGAGCCAACAGACTGGGTCTGCTCCCTGCTCCCAATTATTTCCACATTGTAGTCTCTCTCTCCCTTTCTAACCTTTATTTTGGCCCTTGGGAAACAGTTGCCTTAAGAAATCATGCCCTCAGTTTTCTTTTAAAAATACAGTGGAAAAATTGTTCGTGAATGTTAGGGCTGCTGTATCTCTGAAAGGGTCAGAAGAAGAACAATAAAAACAATTCTGTGTGTTTGCAGTTAAAACAAATTATCTGGTTATCTGCAGAGAAGGGCAGAGGTCTTTATACACTTCTAGTGAGTCTGAATCTTTAGAACAAACAAAAATAACTCCTCCTGGAGGTTGGATGGAAAGCATTTAAATGGAAGCTTTTAGAAAGTGGCTAGTGGGTCTTTTTCCTTCCAATTTCAATATCAAAGCTTTTGTGTTTGTAAGTAGCCCTGATGCTTGCCTTGCCTCACACTGAGCATCATTTTGATAATACACATGGTAGACTGGATATCAGCTTTACCCAAAACACATTCTTCCCACATGATCTTTTGTTAGATTTAGGGCCATCATAATAGGATTTCCTTTTCTTTAGTTATCTTAATAATGTGATTTAAACCAAAAATAATTACATTTATTTGCTTTTGGTTTGCTAATTACTGTCAAATTGTCATCAATTATTTGGTCTCGTTAGTGAATTTCCTTGATGTAACGTTGTTTCCAATTATCTGCAGTTGTACAAAAGGCCTGACTAAGCCATTGTCCTGCAATGAACTCCAGATGGGCAGAGGTGTCTGTTTCAATGGGAGACCAAGTTCTTCCTTTGTGTATAACCTTGAATGCAGCACTCTGAGCCATGTATTCTGATCTAAGTTTATTTTGTTCTATTGGGAGACTGCATGAGATTCTCCCTTTGCAGATTAAGGCAGCTCTCCCTTAACTAGCCCTTGAAACTCTTTCTTGTCCTGCCTGTCTCTTCTGCCAGTGCAGTGTTACCTTGCCCAGTGTTAGAGGTGGAGTATTGCTGAGTATCTCTGGTGTACCAATCCAATTTCTGTTGCCCCCAAATCTGCCAATAGAGGGCAGCTTCAATGTTGCTGGTTTTAATACAGTCCAGAAAAAAAGGCAAAACTCAGCCTACACAAAGCAGAAGTCCTGAAGTGGAGTATGTGCTTTGGTTTGGTAGGGTAGAGAATTGAATTATCTCTGTGTTTTTAATATGAATTTACAAATACTATTTTTCTGTTTTATTCAAGTATTGGGATACTTACTAAAAAAAACTCTATTCACACTCCTAAAAAACATCCTAAAACCCCAAAAAGTCAATATATTGTGGAAGCTTACTTTTCCTTATCTGTCACGTAGATGGGCGCCTGCTCTTTGTTACACCAATGGACCCCTTGTTTCTGATACTTTACTACCTCATAAAGGCAGACAAAGAGGTAAGCCTGCTTTATTTTTTCTTCTGGAATTCTCAGGAGAAAAACATTATTTCTGACTTCAGTTCTGCAGAAGTTATGTTAATTTTACAAAGAGTGGCTTCCATAATAGTGGAAAATTAATTTGCTTTTAAAGCAGTATTATCTTAATACCTAGAAGTACTTTTGTTTCCATGAAGTTTTTTGGTTGGTAAATTATGCTACAAGAGTCAGCTTTCAATCTCAACAAGCACTAATCACCTTCTTTTTTTTAGAGAAGAGAATCTCTTTTGTCTTTTTGTGAGAGCCTGTCCCAGAACTATTGAATTTAAAATGCTCACATGTCATCAGATCAAAACAAACCTAGTGCCCTTTCTGAGGCATCAGTAAAATGGTTATTTTGGGAAAGAAGGGGGGAAAAAAAGAAATATTTGGATGCTATGGAGGAGGAAGGAGGAACATTTTTGTGGCAGTTTGAACTTGAAAGGAAACAACAACATTTGTAGAGATGCCATATCATAGAACAGCAATGGGATGATTGAGTATCCAAAATTTGGATAATTTAAAAAAATGGGTTCATTGATTTATAGTTGGTGTAAACCTCTGTAAATTTCTGAAATGTATCAAAAGTTGTAGGCAAATTTTCTGATATTTTTTAATAAGGAGCCTGTGAACAAAGGGGCACAAAATAAAATTGAAATGCTGATTTTTGTTGGTTTTTTTTGCTTGTTTGTTTTGTTTTGTGGAGACAATGCACTTTATGCATCCTAAGACTTTTTTGCTCTAAAGAATTTCTACAAGGTTGTTTGCTATTTTCTGCTTTAGATTGCAAGTGGAGAATGCAAGAGAACAAATTATTTATGGTGAAGATATAAAGTCTCCCTATACTTTTGTAATAGTAACTTACTGTTCTTTCATTATTTTTTAATTATTTAAGGTATAGGGTGTGCAGATGTATTCTGCATTTCAGTGGTCCGGTTGGTCATCAGAAGAGGCCATCCCACAAGTAGTTCAGTTTGTTCCCTGGGTGCTGCACTCTGAATTCATCATTCCTTTGAAAGCTTTATACGAAACTTAAATTAGGGAAGTAGTAAATCTCTCTTTATGTGGGGTGTTGTTGAGGTAGCATGAGTAAAGGACAGCTACTGCTGCTGTTTCTCAGGGAAGAGTCCTGTGCTGCCATTCATTTTTTCAGTACATTGTTTTCTGGTTGTCTAGGCCAGGTGTGATGCCAGATAAATGCATAGAGCTGTTGTGGGTCCTAAAAAAAGGCAAATGCTTTCCTGCAGCACCTTGCCTAAGTTGGTGTATTCTGCAGTCCTGTGGCAAGGTTAGCCTGAATGCTGCGCAGTCACTTCCAGCTTGAACTAATGAATATCACTGGAAATCATAGAATCATCCTTTACACTGTCCTTTGATTTTGATAGTGTGATGCAGGATTGCTTTGTGTGTCTCTGAGCAGAGCCATCTCCTATACAGCACCTTTCTTGGCTTAGGCTCTGTGCCCATGCATGAGGTAAATGCAGCTGTCTTGCTTTGGGACACAGGCAGGTCAGTTATGTGTAAGAAAGAGCTTATTGCAGTTCTATTTTTTTTGTGCAGTTTTATTTTCCTGAATTCCTTTTGCCACGGTTATTGTGCCTTTTCCCTTTTAAGGAGAAGAAACTCTCTAAATACTTTCTTGGTTCTGCTTTTTTTTGTGTTTGTTTGGGACTTTTTTTCTTGTTTTTATTGTGATTTAACAATAGATGGTTACTTTTATTAAGCCTCTGAGTGTCTAGCAAGAGAATTAATTAATAATGAAAGCAGTATACCCCAAGTGGGTTTTTTCATGCTGACCAGTATAATGAGTTCAGCCTTGGCTGCAGAGACCATGCACTCTCTAAGCATGAGAAGTTCACAGAGTCTTTGTACTGATGCACTAAAGGATCTTTCCAAAGGGAAGTTTGCCAGTTGTGCCAAACCATGCTGAATGATTATGCATTGTTTGGCAATGGCAAAATTTGTTTGATGGTTCTGTCATATGTAGGGCTGTTTAAGTTGTGCCAAAATCACTTTATATCCCTACTCTGGCCAAACTGGAATTGACTTTGCAGAGGTGAAAGGTTAATACTGTGTTCCGGAAGCTGCCCTGCTCCTTTGAGATATATCTTTGTGGAAGGAAAAGCAAAATTTGAATGGAAGTTATGACACTGGGTTTAATCCAGCAGGTTTTGGTCTAAAACACTATTGGCACACACTGACTACTGTGTCTTATGTCATCTTCCAAAAAATCCTGCTGTACTTCACATTAGTTTCTCCCTATGTTGTTTTAAATTTGGCCTTTTAAGTGCGGTGTTTGAAGAGTTCAGCATTTTGCAGGTATTTACTGGTCTGAAATAAATATTTATAGCTTGCTTTGTAATCAGTTTCTGAATGTGTCATGTGTTACCATTCAAAATACGATCTTCTTTAAATCCTCTATTTTAAAGCTATGGCCATTGCATGCATATATATTTATATACATAAGTGTAGTGTGTATATATGTGTCTTAACATTTTAGTAATGCTTTTGTAATCCCTTTGATGTATTTTCAGCAGCAAGGAAAGTTCCAGCCACTTGATCAAGTTGTGCTAGACTCAGAATACCCTAGCTGCCCACTGCTGCTGAAATGTGCAGATGTTAAACAGTACATACAGCACGTAACAGAAGAAAAAGGTGAAAAAATGGGGTGGGAGGGGAGGGAGGATAAATAAAAAAAGACTCAATTTGTTAGTGTCACCTCATTACAAGATAGATTTAAATATTGTTTTTTGCTTTACCAAACAACTGAAGTGCTGGACACAGCTGTACTTTAAAAACAGAAGCTTAGGCTTAGAGCTTGTCATTGCAGTCTTGTGAATAGAAATGTAATAGAAATAGATTATAGAAATAGATTATCTGCTGCAAGTCTGAAAATCTCATGGAGTCTTGTTGCTAGGTGTCATACAAATGATAAACCAATCACAGCTGGCTTTTGACATTATTGTATATGTTGTGAACTCTCTTTGACTTGGATCAGAATCTTACATCTCTCTCAATTCTTTATTTAGTGTAGGATGGTCTGGCATGGAAAAGGTCCATTTTACTTTTTTTAATCCTTTGTCACAAACAATTAAAAAATAAGTCAATAAAAGCTGGAGAAGAATGAATATGTTGCTGAGAAAGGAGAACAAAACTTTTCTGGCTTTGCATAATTTAGTGTTGTGGGTTTAAGTTTAAAGGCATAATCATTTTAAAATACAAAAAATTATTGAGATGCATGAGTATATGAGTGAGAAAACTCAAATGGAAAAAGTTAGCAAGCTATCAATTCTGTACATAGTTTCCTCAGCCTTTGCTCAGAATTCCCTTTGGTGTGGGGGCTTTCATTTTATTTAAGGACAATATATGCTTTCTAGGGAAGGGACAGGAGTGTGACATTATTTTTGTAGGTTTGCAGATACACCAAACGTGCAAGACTTCGGCTTTTATTTTCAGTCCTTTAAATAGCATTCTACGTAGGCTTGCCAACTCCCTGATAGGGAATGGAGATTTCCCTGCATGCACATGGAGACCTATAGGAGAACATACAGGAATCTTTTGCACCACCAAAAGCAAAAGTAGTAAGCTGTCTGATTCTTATGCACCAGAGTTGCTCCAAGGAGTTGAGATTTAAGTTAAAAGATAGATTGAAAGCTACAAACATTAAGAATTTGCTTTCATGAAGCAAGCTGACCCTTATCATTGATACATATATATATATATATATATGAATAAATATTTTGATGATCTACAGATAATTGGAAAGTGGGTAAGGAAAGGTGATGAAAAAATAGTGTCTGCTAAGTAAAAGACCTCCTTCTAGCTGTATAGAACATTCAGGTGTTTGTGAGGGGTGGAAGCTGTAAGTTGATTTAGGTGAACAAGTTTAAGTATTTTGGGCTTTTTATGGTGTATGTGCAGTAGGGTAGGAAAGTTGCACTTGAACTTCAGGGCAGGACATGTTTCTGTTGAAAATGCTCACTTTCACAAGGGAGTAGAAAATCTAGGTAGGAAGGCTGTTGTCACATTCTGTTTGGGGCTGGAGTAGTTGGAATTATGAGCTTCCATAAACACATAGCTCTGGAGTAATATTACTATTCCTCTTGCATTTCCAAAAGAGCCTACAGAAACATTTAGTTACATTTTGTATAATTTTGGACCAAACAATCTTTTTCTTTGGGTGAGTTCTGACTTTTGAGAAGGCTTCTCTAGGACAGATGCATCTGAAAAGCAAAACCCTTTTTACCTTCTCATGAAGTGACAAGTATTTCCATTAAAAAGTATTTTTAAGCTTTCAGGCAATTGCTTGCCCTACAACTTGTGTAAGATGGGATAAGTAGCCAGGGTGAGAGCAGAGCATAGGAACTTAGGACAAGGTCTAGATGATTTTTTTTGAAGGGCCACTTCCTCCAAACAGCAGCACAGCCTTTGGGCAGTATTTATGTTCCCAAAACAAAACTTGCTTTAAAATGGTTTGCTATAGACAAGGTCTTGTGTCTTGGTCTAACTTCTGTATCCATTCTGATACTGTATTTGCAGTTATTATCCATCTGGGAGCATCCTCCCATAAAGTGCATTCTGTTAGACAGTAGTGAAGATGCTTCACTGCTTGGTTTTTTCCATTTTAAGTAATGCTTTATGTACACCCATAAGTTAGTGTCATTTTGCCAGCAAATTGTATTAGCTGTTAAAGGTGTGTTCAGTTCCTGGGTTTTGTTTTGAAATATGAGGTCAATAATGCTTTTGTCATAAAAGCTGTACACACACACACATATCAGCTTTATGTGATGTTCTTGGATTTTCCCAGGCATGTACCTGCATGTACATGCTACTTCTTTTCTTGTTCAGGTTAGGATTGGGTTACAGTGGAGTTTGTTCTTAGGATTTCTTTCTTTTTATAGAACACCAAGAGTACTGTTATGCAACAAACCCCTTGGCACTTTCTTGCCTGTCATGCACACATCACCTTTCTGTTTAATCCACTTCTATGTGTTTCATATTCTCATGTCTTTTATTGCTTGTAAAAAATACCAGCATTATGACTTCAGGTACTCACTCTTTTCTGGCTCTTAAGAGCTGTTGTCCACTTTGTAGCCTTTCTCATTTTAGGAGTAGAGCATTAGGGCAAGAAATACCAGTTGTGTTAAGGCTTCTGCAGCTCTGTTCTGCTTGACAGAACTTAACAACATAATTATTTCACTCTTCATTTAGTCTTAAGACTTTTAACATCTGTCTGAGAAATTCTTACCCCAGAGCACTCACAGTTTACACTTACTGAATTAGCAGAAAATCCACCTTCCCTGGCCTCATTCTTGAAAGGCACTGAAAATTCATTTAGTTGAATTAAATTCTGAATTACCTGCTTTAGTAGTTCTGGAAAGGGTGTGCTACAGCTCACTAAGTCTGGGTGAGGCAGGTTGTTTGCTAATAAATTTTGACATTGGATTGAATGTACAGTAGAGAGGGTTTAAGAAAGGGTTATGAATTCCAGTTCTAGAGTGTTACTCTTTGTTTCATTTTGCGAGGCAAAAGCTGCACTATGATCTTGTCTGATGTGATTAACATGAAGAGCCAAGAAAACTTACCTGATTAGAAGAACTAAATAATATTGCCAAGCTTGTATTCCCAGGAGGTAGGAAAAAAGGGGCCCTATAAGTTTCAGAGTTATGGAAAACACTGAGAAAATGGATTTTAAAATGTGCTTTAGGCAGTTTGCTCAACAATACATCAGGGAAACTTCCAAGTCTACATAGCGATTACCCAATCACTGAACATATTATTTAATTGTAGAACCACTTATATTCCATCTGTATTTCTCAAACCCAATCTTTCCAGATGTCTCAGACCAGTTTTATAGGCACCAGACACATTAGGGAACAAAAGGCTTTCCAATATATACTCATATTATCAAACATAGTCACTAACTCTCACCAATATCAAATGTGCATCACATGTTAAATCCACGTTCCAATATTGAATCCTTTTGTCAGCAGTTTGTGACTTTCATAACTCACTTTAATTCTTCAGAGGTCTTGAATATTGTCAGTTTCTAGGGTTTAATAGTCAAAACTGTCAAGCACACAAAATATTTTCAAACAAAGTGATCTCTGAAGGGTTCAGTGTAATTATTTTTCACATGTTTTAATGAAAATGGCTTCACAGTTCCACATTTCCTTTCCCTGAGTCACTCTGAATCATGCTGTTGTGGGGGAGTCTGCCTGGGAATCCAGACTAGAATTACTTTTCAGCATGGGTTGGGGGATGGTGCCCAGAGGATGTCCCTTCCTCGAACTTTCATAGATAAGAGAGGAATCCATGAATTGTACTCACTGTGCTTGAACCCAAGCCACGTTAGCCCTTTGAGAAGCAGGTTCAGGTATCCAGAGAGTTTCTCCATTTTCTGCTCCTTTTCTTTCAGACCCATTTAGAAGCTTCTAAGTCCTAAAGCCTGCAGCCAGCAATGTCACAGCTAATTGTTTTACCTGCAGCTCATCATTAAACAAAGTGTACATTAGTGTATTTTTTTCCTTTTTGCTCTGAAGAATTTTTGTATTTTGCTATTATACAACTATTGAGAGAGATTTAAACTTTTATCTTGCAAGCAGCTTTCCTTGACCTCTCCATAGCCCCTGCCATGCATGCAGAAAGAGCACATAATAGTTCACTGTTTGTGTGCAATTTGGAAGAGCCAAGATAAACCCCAAAGAAGGAAATGCTGAAGGAATCATAAATAATATGTTGTTGTTTGCCAGGGGAGAAGGAAAATCCATGAAATGAGTGTTGGAATATGACACTGTATCAGTAAATGACATGAAACAGATGTAGGTATTTATGGGAATGGTATACAGGAGATCAAAACTTATTGAAATACCTGTTAAAGAAAAGGACTGAAACAGCAGGCTCCAAAATCTCCTGTGAAAGCTTATTAGGCATCTGATTCCTTTCCCCAAATGTAGCTTTCTGTGAGTTAACACTGAACTTTTATACTGAAATTTCCTTGAGCCTTTGTAATTTTCTCTTTTGCCTGGATGTTTTGAACTGATGTATCTCCAGATCACATGTGAATGGCAAGTGCTCATGATGCCCTCGTTATCACAGGGGAAGCATTCTCCAGAATTCTTATATCATCAAGTTAATTTGTGTTGCTCCATAAATCATGAGTGAATCATGTACTTCCTCCCACAAGGAGTGAGTTTCACTATTTTGGATTCTGTGTTTTCTTTTAACATTTTATTGGATTATGTAAAAGGGGGATAGAAGTAAAAATCCTGTTTTAGTCACTCTGACATGAGAGAGGAGAACTGATAGGGAAAGGGTTTATAGAAGAGGTGGATGGTTTAGCTTCAGTAACCAACTCTGTCCTGGTCCCTTACTAGGTGCTGAAATCCAGTACATAAAGATTTAAGATAATCTGTTGTTTAAAAAAAAATAAAATTGTGGAACCAACATTTTGTGTTATGAGATACGTAGTTAAAATCACCAGTCTGATGACACAGGGCAGTGAAGGTGAAGTGAAACTACAAGGACTCGAGAAGAATCTTGGTGAATAAGAGAACTCAAGATTGCATATAAATAAATAAAATCTGTGCTTTGCTGGATTAGGTCCTAATTAAAGAACTGTCAGATTGTCCAGACTTGTTCATATCAGCTCAGTCTGTTTATTTTTTTTTTTTGCTTCCAATATTTTTTAAACTTATTGCCCTGATATCAAACATGTGCAAGATGCAAATTAACTTCTATATTCTATCTACAAGTTAAAAGATTTTAAAGGTATTGAAAATGCAATCCAAACCAGGCATGACATTTTTCCCCTTGCTTGTTTTTTCCCAGAGATTGGCAGTCAGAAATTCCACAAATACAGCCAGGAGAAGACACTGAAGTGGTTAAAGAAAAAGGTATTGTGTTTCATTTTTGCTTTAAAAATTGCTATATGTTTAAAATGGAAATGCTTTTTAGCTTGTCTACATTTGCATTGGAGCTATGTGCTGTGCCTCAGTTCAAGGTATGTGTCCTGTTCAAGAAGGACAGACATCACAGTAAAGTTGCTCCACTTGGGAATGTGATCAGGTGTTAGAGATATTCACAAGCTTGTTGCATTTCTCTTTTTGACGGGACTGGTCAGGAAAGGGGCTTATATGGGGTGTGGGTAGGAAGAAGAAGCTGTCAGCTTATTGCTGTGGGCTTTGCATAAGGTGAGGAGCTTGCTTTTGCTTTGTCCCTTTCATAGATGGGCTAGAGGAGGGTTTTAATTGTTACAGTTTCTAAATTCTGCTGTGCTTTGAAGCTGGACAGAACTGCCTTGGTTTTGTGCTGCAAATGTGTTTCCTGAAGTTTTGGCAGAGTTCACTCAGAATGGTCCTGGTTTGGTTGCTATTATCCTGATCCAGTCATGCTGTTCAACAGGCCTGTAGAGTTTGCCAGAAATAAACTAGTGTTAAAGCTAAGCTTGATGGGGTCTTTGTTTTGGTGTAAAGAAAGTGAATTTCATTTAACTCATGCACATGTGCCCTTAACATGATGCTGTTCTATAGAAAAAGAGGTTGTGCGTCGCATGATGAGGAGGCCTTGTCATTTAAATTAATCAATACAAGCACAAAATCTGGTCCACTTTCTGCAGTGATGAGGTGTGGGAATGAATACCTATTTTGCAATGATTACCTGAATATTTACGTGTGAATAGATACCTGTTTGTGTTGTTGAAAATACCTTTGTCTGACAGTTCTCTCTCTGTTGGATCTAGCACATCAGTGCCCTGTGGAGTCTTTAATCTTCGATTTCCACCAGTACTACCTTTGCCATCCTGCTGAGCTCAGGAGTGTTCTCTGAGCAGGTGTATTTCTCACCTGTATAATCATGGCTGTTGAGTTTGAGTAGCTCAGCTCATCTTAGGGTGCTGCAAAAGTGGTGCTGTGTTGCCAAGGCAACATGTTCAAAAACATGCTAGTTTCTTTGGGTTTTTTGAGATCATCTGCTAGTCATTACAAATGTATATTAAATTTCACCACAGTCCATAACTTGAGTGTTTTATATGCTTGAAACAAAATTACAAGAGCTTTGTCACTGCATTAACATGTGCATAACAATATTGATACAGGCATTTCATTCTTTGGTTTTCTGTAGGTTAATCAAACAGTGAAAGCACTTAAAAGCAACAATATATCAGTAGGTGAAAGAGTGCTTGCAAGTACATTTATCAACAGTAAACAGATCACAGATGCTCAGGAAGGTAAGAAAACTAAACATCATAATGAATTCCATTTTTGTGAAGTCACATAAGTAGAGATAAAACACATGATTAGAAACTAAAATATATTGAAATTGACCTTTGCAGTAAATTTATGCCCTGTACAGAAAATTCCATATAAGTTGCGACTCTGTGCCTTGGCTTTTCCAAGTTCTTTGCTATATTCATCAGATGACAATGTAATTAACAATTACAATGGTCTCAGCTGGGGTTCTCTTAGCTTCTTCACAGTTCAAGGAGGAAACATTTTTCTCAGTGGAATATTTGCTGAAGTGCTTTGCTGAACTGAGACTGTGTTAAAGAATAGGACACATATTTGTAATGTATGAGTTCCCACCCAGTAAGTGTCTGTATTAGAACATGCTTCTTTTCATTATTATTTTTATTAGGATGCATGGAGTATTAGCATTCATAGAATTCTTCAAAATGGTGAAGGGATCTTAGGAAGTCATCATCACAGAAAAAAGGCTCCTTGTCCAAACATTACTTTATGCAACAAATGTGCAAGTTGGATGATTTTTGTGGGTGCACTGGCATTTTACCATCCTCAACCCACTACAAATGCACAAATGTGTAATTATTAAGGGCAAAATTTTGGTAATATGTGTATTAAATTATAGCAGTCCTATTACCGAAAAGTCTCGTGGGATCCTGTTTGCTTCTAATCGCCATTTTGCTGGGGAGGGCAATGTCCTGAATGTTAATGACACAAAATTCTGTAAAGAAACCTGAAAATGGACTCGGAATAAAATCTTCAAATGTTAATGAAAATTAAGAACAGTTTAGAGCAAGATGAACCAAGGCAAATTGTTTCTTATTACAAAGACAGTCAGAAGTCTTCATGCTATTGAAAATTGAGAAGAAACAAAGCAGCTTGCTCACAAAGTGGAAAATGAGCTACCAAGTCATGATATCAAAAGAAACAACATACATGAGATTTATGAGGCAAATAGACAATTTTATAGAACAGAGATTGTAATATATGGTTTTTAAAAAGAGACAAAATTGCAAAAGTTGTGACTTTAACTTCACAGTACCTTTTCACCTTTTTCCCAACCCCTACTTTTTCAAAGAAAGGGGAAAGTGTCCTGGAAACAACCATCTTGACTATGGTTAAATACTTTTTCTCTGAAATTTATAATTAAATATTTCATCTGCAGTGGGTTTTTTTCCACCCTGCTCTTTATTTGTAGTGACATGATTATAGTAGTCTTTTTTAAAACCTTGGGTTTTCATATTTGAGAGAACAGCATTGAAATTGGGAGTACTGGGGTCTAAAGTAAGTGAGTTTTGGAGGTAGTCCCACTGTATGTGGCAAGGTGTATGACAGGAAGTCAAATGGGCATTACTCAACACTTATTTCTAGTAAGACTCATTTTCTTGTCTGATTTTCACTGCTGTGACAGTGCAATTTATTTCTGTACAGAATTGTTTTCATTGGGATATTATGAAATTTCAGCACCTTAAAAATAGATGGGTATATGTAGTTAGCATCTACAGATGTTGTAGGGCAAAAATAGAGGAGGATATAATGAGAGCAAATAGGGAAGTAGGGGAGGTTTATCATATGGGACTTGACTATTTCATTCAGAAGACAAAGAAGGGGAATGTGCAATATTCCTAATGTTTGATGAAAGATTAATAACAAAGGCTGATGTAAGAACACGGACTCCATAGGAGGCAAATAGTGATGTTTTTAAATTAGTAAAGGAAGATAGTGAAGATTGCTTCAAGTCAGAAATGCAAAGGGAATGTGTTTTGTATTTAGTATGAAATAATAGCAGTTGATTTGAACTCACCATTCAGTGTCATAATGCAAAGAGCGAAATGATTGGAATATTTTTCTTATGCAGTAAATTGGACATATTAAGTGCTGAGGTGAAATTGTCTTGGGTTGGAATTATTTCGTATTCTCTCCTGATCCCAAAGTAGGCTTAGAGAGTGAAAAAACTTTGATGAATCTAGGCAGTGAAGGAAGGAGAAGTGCTGATAGGTGATAGTAGGAATTTATTATCAGTTCACCTGAAATGCGTATGCTGCTGTCAGTTTGTTAATGCTTTCTCCTTCAATGCCAGTTTGCATTGGGCTTTTCAGGTTAAAAAAAGAGAAAATGGGGAAAAAAATAAATTTATCTCTGGCACTAAAGTAATAGCTCTTTGCCGCCTTAAGGTTGGTATGCCATGTGCTTCTGAACTCTCTTAAGTGTGGAGGCATATGAGCAGATAAACTGGCCTGTTGGAGTTGGAATTCAGAAGGGAGATTTTAGCTTAATATCTGCCTGGCAAATGCTTCCTATGCATGGGTGAAGTTACTCCCTAGCAGCCTCAACAACAGCAAGTTTAAAAAATCCAGCCCATGATCAGTAAATGCTTGTGAAGAACGTGACCGGAAAAGATCTGGTTTAGGACTTTGTGTTATAAAAGGGTCACTTTTTTTCCTCAGTCTCTCAGAAGAACATTTATAGCAGGAGTGCCCTGTACTGAAAACAGCTTCTAGTAGTTCATATTTCCACAGATAATTATCCTGTCTTGCCAGTGATGTTTAGATAGGCCTTGGCATTTTCTATAAAGTACTGAAAATTAAGTACAAGACTTTGAAATAGACTCATTGTCTCATCTAATTGTTTTCAGTTGAAGCCAGAAAATGTTCTTTAGTACTGAAGCCCTTGCCAAATAATTGTAAGATCCAGATGCTTTAAAATTAATGATTGCATGTTCTGTTGAGTCAGCTTTTTACTTTTGCAGGTTTTTAAAATTTAATTTCTTCGGAAAAATACACGATATCTAGTACTCTCAGAAAGTGAACAGCTTTTGTAAAGTACATGCAGCAGATATTAATAACATGTGCTGACAAAGTGAGTGTAGTAAGTCTTTACTTTTTAAATAAACCTACGAGTGTCATATAACATAAACTACTCAAGGCAGAGAAGCATCACAGTGTATCCATTAGGAGTCTGTTGTGAGTGATTCAACCTTGTGCCTCATGGTAGCACATGCAACATGGCTAAAGCAACGTGACTTTGTAACATGAATGTTCTTTTTCTCCTCCTCCCCGCTCCCTGACCTCTTCCTGAAGACTATGTACGGTATGCCCATGGGTTAATATCAGAGTATATTCCTGAAGATCTGAGTAAGGAGTTGTTAAAATACTTGGGGTAAGTATTGTTCCAGCTGGCTTATAGCTTTACATGGCATGGATTAATGTCCATTTGGTCATTTCTGTTGAATACTGAGATTTGTTCATCAAGGCAGTGCAGTGAATGACACAATGAGATTATATTTGCCACACTTGAAACGTGAATTTTCAAATGTGGACTGTAGGTTATTTTTTGGCTTTCTGATGGTGTTAAGGACTGTGAGCTGGGGGAGATGTAATGTTAAAGTCGGATATGTCTGTTACCACTGTTGCCTGATGAAACCCTGAGTAATGTATCCTGTTTGAAAGCAAGTGGGAGCAAAATCCAAAAGAACAGTTTGTCCAGAATTGTCAAGCACAAACAGCAGAGCCAGAAATTTAGTCTTCATCCCCCCTCCTCCTTCCTTTTCCCTACTCACTCAATGCTACTTGGGTATGACTTATTTATCTCACCTGTGTTAGTTTGTATTTAAATCTGAAAGGTGAGCCAAATCCTCATCCTGGTGTTCCCTGCCAGCAGCAGACTTGGCTTGGATCATCACTGGGACTCTGCACCTACTCATCAGTTCAGTTTTGCTCAAAGGCTTCTGTTATGATGGCCTTTGGAAAAGTGTGCAGTTTGCATCCTGAAGCCCCATAGTTTCATAAGTCAGAAATACAGTCCATGAGCTGCTTTTTTTTTGAAGTGCTTGCCATGTGTGAGTAGCTGATAACCAAAGCAGCATTCATAAAGAAGGATTTCCAAACTTAAAATTGTGCAATTCATCTCTCTTAATTTTTAATTTAAAATCTTTTGTTCTGCAGGCTCCCAGAACTTAGAAGCCCAGCACCAGAGCCACCAGTGAAGGTAGGAGAACATTAAGATATTGATAGATGTGTTGTAAGTTAATTTTTCTGAGTTATTATTAAAACTGGACCAGACCAAGCACTGGGTACAATACATTAAGTAAGGTGGCCTTGTGAAAAGCCAGTCTGAAACAAGCTCAAGAAATTTACCAGGTAACTCATATTTTTAATAAGGAATATTTTGGTTGGTTTTCCTGCTTAAAAAGGGGAGGGAAAAAGACATATTTTATGGTTTTGGTCAGCAGTCTTTTTCATACGTGTTTTGCTTATTTAGTTTTATTGAGGTTGATGGGACAATATGACCTCATAGGTTTTCTTTCATATATAATTTATGAGGACCCTGAAAGGGACCTCCTGGGTCAGAGATTCCCAGACAACCATGTTGAATAATCTCTCATACACTGACCATTCTTCACTGTAAGTCTCATTAGGATTTTTTATTTCCATTACTTCTCTTGGAAGAGTGTTCTATAACCTCATTCCTCTGATGCTCAGAAACCTTTCTGTAAATTCCACCTTGAATTTATTCATGGCCAATTTATTCCCCTGCCCTTTTGTGCTAACTTTATCATTGTTTTTTGAAATTGAAATGGCTCCTTTCCCTCCCTAACATTAGTTCTTTCAGTGTGTAAAGGGAAAACATATATGCTTTGTGTTTTCATTTTGAGAAGCCAATTTGGTTGTGTGAGATGGGTTCTCCATTCCCTCATTGTGGAAGCATTTCTTTACACCTATTCCAAGATGAATTCAATTGTTTCAAAGCAGGTGACCAGAAAAATGTGTAATTATTTCTGATAAAACCTTTACTCATACAATATGATGGCATTCTTCCCTTCTTGTCTTAACTAGAAATACTTTGTCCCATTACAGACTAGAATCCCATTTCCCTCTGTTGGTGTGTGATCAGATAACTCTCTGTTGTGCTGTGAATAGTTAAGACACACAGTTGGTTTGTTTTTTTCCACTGCAGTTTCTACTTGATCAGTTCTCAGATTTATAAGAAATTCAAGCAGTTAGTTTCTGTGTACATGACCTTTTGCTTCTTCTGTACATTTAATCTGGTTTTAATGTTTCCAGTCTTGAAGGTTCTCTGACTTTTTTACACAGTGTTAAAAGCTCTTTAGGTGTTCATAATGCTACTCGGTGGTGTACATTTGGCAAATGATAACATTGTAATATTATCTTTAATTAGTAATTAACTAGTAATCTCCATCTGATCCAATGGCATCCCTTTCTGCATTATTTGCCTTTGTTTCCCTCTTCCCCAGTTTCTCACCTACCTTAAACTTCTTATGCAGTATTTGTTTTCTGTAATTTCAGCTGCTTAAGTGGCACCATGTCAAGTCCTCTGGCAATCCCTCACATTTTGTCGCCAAAAAATGTGTTATATTTGAGAAAATAAAGGCAACTTAGTAGGCATTACCTTGTTTTGATTTTAGGCTGAGACATACTGAGAGCGTTGGGGCTGTTCAGCCTGGAGAAGAGAAGGCTCCAGGGAGATCTTAGAGCACCTTCCAGTACCTTAAGGGGGCTACGGGAGAGCTGGCAAGAAACTTTTTACAAGGGCATGTGGTGACAGGACAAGGGGCAATGACCTTAAGCTGAGAGAGAGTGTAGGTTTAAATTAGATGTGAAGGTGGTGAGGCAGTGGAACAGGCTGCCCAGACATGTGAGCTCCCATCCCTGGCAGTGTTCAAGGCCAGGCTGGATGGGGCTCTGTGCCACCTGGTCTAGTGGAAGGTGTTGCTGCCATGGCAGGAGGGTTGGAATTAGATGATCTTAGGTCCCTTTAAACCCAAACCACTCTATGATTCTGTGTTTCATTTACTCTTCAATTATTCTTCCTTCTTTCACTTTTTTCCCCACTCTCTTCTCCTGAGTCCTACTATCACTTTTTCTCCCTTCTTATATTAAAGATGGGTCTGTGGCTGTTCTGCACTATGGTCCCTTCCTGACAGAATATACATCAGGTTCTGGCTCTCATCTTGTAGCTTCTGATGTGGTCTTCCAACCAGATCAATATACTGAGTTTTACTTCTGTCTTGAATAGAGTGATTTCTATTCTTTCTTCTGTCCCTGTGCTTAACCTCTTCATTTTTATTGAAAATTATTTACTGAGGCAAAAGAGTTCTTCCATTTTGGGTCCACACATAGGTTAACTTTAATATCTATCCAATCCCTACAGTACAGCAGCTTCACTTTCTCTTTTTTAATTCCCTTTTTGCCTCTGTGGCTAAACAACCTTGTACTGTTTGTTTTAATTTCCTTTCCAAGGTCTAACTCAGCTTGACTTTTTGGCAGTTCTCACTTAGTCCCAGGATTACCTGACCCCTAAACCAATCTTTTTTTTAATATTTCCTTTTCCCCAGTCTTTTTTCCCCCCATTCATTAGAGACTTCTGCTTACACCTAGTGTCAGTTGGATTTTTTGGAGGATGAATGGGGGGTGGTGGAATGTGTGTGCATCTGTGTGAGCAAGGAGCCACATTTATAGTGTTTAGTCTGAAGAGCATTTTCCTCCAAGATTTTCACCTTGTTTGAAGTCGAAGATCCAAAATCACTTCTTCAGTCTTTTTCTTTTACCTTCCAAATGTCTTCCTCACACATCAAGTCCCTTTGCTTTGCCTCAGACAAGTAAGGCTTATGGTTTGCAAAGTTTGCCCCCTAGAACCAATAACCCCACTTTGGATAATCCTTTCCATTTACTTTAAACTGGGCAGCCCATGTCTGCTGAAACGAGATTACCTATAGTGCTGGCCTTTCCTGCAATGTCCCTGCTACTTACTGAAACAAAGTCTAAAAAACCCCTCAGTTCTGGCTCCTTCAGTGACTATTCTGTTTAGCAGCATGTCAGCTAGCACATAGAGGAATAATTGAGCCCTACTGTTATTAATAGCATTTGTTCTCCAATGGATATCCAGAGATATGTTATTTCCATGTGGCTGGACAGTTGTTCTGGCTGCACAGTTACTTGGCCCTTTGATTCAGTTAAGAATTATCTTTATGTGTTGTAAGAAATATTAAGTACACATCAGGAGCCAATTGATAGTCATTAGCTATATAAGCATGTTAAAACAACTGTATTAAACTGCATGTGATGTACATTCCATATTGTGTACGAATAGCTCTTATACCGTTGGGATAGTTCTGAGAATCTATTTTTAAAAACAGTTTTATTTCAGCAGTTTGGTTGCAGAGGAAATGAGGCTTAGAACTGTTCAGTTGTTGGGTAGCGAGACCTTGCTGAGGATTTGATTAATTTCCAGAGCACTGACCAGGGTGTGTATGATGTTTCTGTGTTTAAGTCCTTGCAACTTCAGAGATTAAAACACTCCTTTATTTCACAATCTCAGAGGAGCAAGGTAGGCTTATACATGGAAACTTCGTCTCCTTCAGACTGTTTCTAATCACTTGTGTTGACATTTCTCTTCATGAGGACAAGGTGTATTATCAGACATAATATATGATTATTCCAAAATAAGGTTCTAACATGCATTTCCTGTTTTGGAAAAATAATTGCATGTTTGTAAATTACATTTAACTGTGAAGGGAGGAAAGATGTAGAAACTTCAGTGATCAGCCGAAAAGCAATGACACATTCTCTTTCTTGAACAAGAACAAGCTGGGTGCAGCCTGGTCTTTGTGATTTAATAATTAAATCAAAATTGCATGTTCTTTGTATTAATTGTAAGCCGTTGATCTTGTGTTGTAATCATCACAGTGTCCAGTTTGTCAGCACAGGGAGTCTGGCTATTGGCAGATGATGAGAGACATTTACAAAGAATATGTAGGCTTTGCTACAACTAAACAGCAAATGTTTTGCTGAAATGCAAACATTTTTGTTATGAGTTTTAAAAACTTGTTTATCAGATTCCAAAAAGAGGAGAAAAGTAATTCTTCATTAGATTGTCATTTGAAAATGTAATCACAGCACAGTAAACAGCCTCCTAAAGAGGCTGATCCAGATTCCATTGAAATCAGAAGAAAAGGCTTCAGTTGGATCTGGTTCTAAGAGCTGAGAAATCTAGGCTGCAGACCTGACTTCTGTGCCAAACAGAGAGAGGGAGGGGAAGAGAGAGAGAGAGAGAGATATCAGAAGCACCATAAACAAAATGAATAAAACAGGATCTTAAAATGTATGGTACCATCCAAGTTGCTTGCAAAATCACTCTCTTTGGCACAAAAGCTGGGAAGTCCATGGTCTAGATTTCACAGGATATTAAGGACAGGGTAGTAATATCAGATATATAATAATAATAAAAATACAGTGTTGTAAAATACTACATACTTTTTTTTCCCTTTTGGAAACATACCAGAATGTTTTCACCTTTAAACTAAACACATGCTCACAGTTTATGGAAAGAAATATTCATTTTTACTGCCTGATCATGTGGAGTGCTTAGAATCGTTCACGTGCATTATTTCTGAAGTTAGAAGTCACACAGCACATGCAGTCAAACTTCCATAATATACTGTTGGATTCAAGTGATAAATGAGCTATGGCAGTGTTTCACTCTTGCCAGCCTGTAGAAGCTAATTAATTCTAAAGGTTGTGAACAGACAACAGACTAAATGATGATCCACATGTGCTGGCAGATAGATACAACACTGGAGGTGCTGCACAGGTCCATGAGATCATAAGCACCACAGTTCCTTGACTGTCAGGCACTGACTTCCAACAGCTGCTCCAGAAAGCTCTCTAAATAGACTGACACCAAAGTCACAATCATGGCTGATTTCTAGCAGTCATTCGTCAGAAGGCTAGGAAGAAAATGCTTCCCCTGACACTGAATGCTCTCTTCTGAATGCTGTAAGGATGGTTTATATTCACATGTAGAGAAGAGGATTGCAGACAGAAATCTTCCACTCTTGCTGCAGATTCTTCAGTTGATTGCCAGTCCTGTTTTGGTGCTATGGTTACGTTTAAAGCCAAAGCTTTGAACTTCCCTGTGTGTACATCATAAAAGTGGTTGACAGAGCAACTTCCTCACTCTAACATTTCAGAAAAGGAAATTGTCAGATGTCCCTGTGGAACCACAAGAAGACTATACTAAATTTAACAGTGACAATCTGAAAACCAAGAAGGTAAGCAAGCCTTGCATTCATACATGTTTTGTTGAAGTGTAGATGAATAGCAAATACTAGCACAGAGTGCATAACTTTCTCCTTCAAAACACATCACTAATACAAAACAAATACAAAATTGTCTGACATCTGTAATTATATCTCTTTGAACTTTTCTTTCAGGTTTAATGTGACAGTTTTAATTTCGTATTCTGAACTGTTTTGTACTACTGCTGCCAGGCTGTATTTCACCAGTTAACATTCCAGTGAGCCTCACAGACTCAGACACGTGTTAAGGTGTTTGGCTAATGTTTGCAAAGCTCGTTGAGATCTTTAGATGAGAAATCCTGTGGCTTAGTGATAGCAACTGGTAAATTTCAGTTACTCAAAAAAGAAATGAAGATGGCAGCATTTACTTAAATTCCAAGGGATGCTAGGACAGGCTTTATTTTTACCTAGAAATATTGCTTGTGCACTTACTTATGTCAACTTAATGAAGTTAAGTCAACACAGAACTTACTGATTGCCAGCTCCAACGCATGTTTGGAGGCCAATCCAAATCTGAGTCCAGCGGTGCCTGCCACTGTACTATTCCTAGGAGAGCAACAGAGATGTGAAAAGAAATAGATCCTGTCTGTGTCTGCCAAAGCTTTGAGGCTTGTACTGGCTTATTTCTCTGAACATTGAAAGAAAATGAATCTTCCTCCAATCCGTGGGGAACTGAGAAGGCCCGCTGTGCTGGTCTTGTGACCTTCAGTCTAATGCTGACTACTCGTTATCCCTTTACAAAGAGAAGCAGCTGGTGACAGATGCATTCCTTCCTCTCCCCAAAACCCCAGATTTTTTTTTTTTACTCATTGCACATTCTAGTTTGGAAGTAGGAGGATTGCCCCCTAAGTGAAGGTGATAAATAGTTTAAATATCATGCTTCCCCCCTCCCCACATTATATGCTTTTGAACTTAGCATAATGATAGAAGTAAACTGAGGAGAGATAATTCATTTTAACATTAAATAAGATTTACTTCTGAAGTAATAATGCACATTGATGAGAGAATCTGGGAAAGAAAAGATAGCCCTTGGACTCTGTACAGTATACTACTCTTTTTAAAATACTTTGGCAGTGGTTTTATTTGTAGAGTAACACAGACAATCTTACAGTTGTTGCCTATCTCCATCATATCCATAACCATCTAGCTGATCCCTAGTACTGTAATTGGGAAGTCCTGCA
The DNA here is from genome assembly GCF_028769735.1 of Zonotrichia leucophrys gambelii. Lineage (NCBI taxonomy): Eukaryota > Metazoa > Chordata > Aves > Passeriformes > Passerellidae > Zonotrichia > Zonotrichia leucophrys. Next base: position 64,095,554 of record NC_088169.1, read on the forward strand.
GACTGAGGAGTATCATAAGGAAAGGTCAATGCAAAGTTTTCTTAATAGGGAAAGCAGCTAGAGATTTAAAACATAACGCTTTAAAATACAAGAAAGAAAAGAGGTTGGCTCTATAAAATGTGGTTCATAAAATGTGTTTTAGGCATAGAAGTCTGGGAAGTTGTCCCAGTGGCCTCAAAAGTGCTTTGGAAACGTTAGTTACCTTTTTCATTCCTAGTTCTTAATCCCTTTTCCCTTTATTTCACTGTGCATAGTCTTTGATAGTAAATCAGTGTGAATTATTCATCATCCGTAATGCAGGTCTGTAATTCAGCCTGCTGACAGCATAATCATGAGATTGAGTCGGAGGGTACAGAATGCGTCTGTTCTATTGCATGCATTATTCCTATTAATGTACACTCAGGGATTATCCCAAAGTAAACGTTTGATTTGGGATACCTCGTCCTGCAGAAAGGAGAGATGTTTCACCTCCTTCTCCTTGTAGTTGGTTTTCTGTCTTTGTTTGAGGTTAAGTAATTCAAGACAAGTATTCTTCAGTTTGAATAATCTCAAATTTGTTTTTTAATATTTTTCTCCTACTATTCAAAGCCTGCATCACATTATCCTTACAACCGTATACTAAAAAAACAATTCAACTTATTGTTTGACTTCTGTATTTAGGAGTTTGAAGCATCTATTTCCCCCCTATGGAGTTGCTGTTTAACTGTTTCTGTTTATCATTTCACTCACAGGCAAACACCAAGATGTCTGCAGCACAGAAGGCTCTGGCCAAAGTTGATAAGAGTGGAATGAAATCCATTTCTGCTTTCTTCAGCTCCAAACCTAAAACATCAAAATGAAGACCTATTCTTTAAAGAATTTCATACAATGGTTATTTTTATGTTAAGCTAAAGAAGTCTCCGGGAGTTTTTTGTTAGTATAGTGTATGCAGGGCATGTCTGGGTACGAGTGTGATGGAGAGGTCTGTCAGCTGGCTGGGCACAGAGCTGCTGGTCCTTAGTGAGGCAAGGCAGTACCATGATATCTGATTTTCCAGCCTGGATTGAGAAGATGGCTCAGCTGCATTAACATGGTGCTGTGAGCTAGAAGCAAGGCTTAGCAGGGTACTAGACTGTGCTGCTGCTCCTTCTAGCGCAAGCCCAGTAAAGCCCACCATGGAGTTTTCTCCATTACACTTCATTCTAGGTCAAAAACTTGTCCACCTTTGATGATTTTTTTTCTTAAATTCATAAGGAGCGTTATTTTTTTAAAACTTTCTGAAGTTTTTTACCCAGTGTTGCATCAGAGTAGGATGGCATCATTGCATTTTTATTTTGACCCAAATGTAAGCGTTGATGTAAGGGTTGTCACTGGTGGTATTTTATCGAGGCAAGGATACTCTCTGTATTGGGATTTGGGGCGTTTTCAATATGCTGGAAACAAATGGCAATGAATGTCAGTGTACATGTAATGCAATAAAGTGCTTTGTGTAACAAACTTGTGCTTGCTGTATTTGCTGTATGCTTCAAAAGCTAGGTTGTGTTTCAGCACATTTTTTAAGTGCTTTTGGTATTTTCCTGTATATAAATTTTAATCCTTAAAGAGTTCTGGCATCTCTTTGGCTTTACGTGATAAATCTCTTAGCGCATAGCAATATAGGGGTATTTTTATGTTTAGTTCCAAGGTCAAGAGGTCCTTACAAAAATAATCAGGGAAAAATTGATTTAAAGGCAAGAATGGGTGGGGTTTTTTTAAGAAGCCTGTTTGGCATTGGATTCAAAAGCTTAAGTATGAGTGTCTTAGATAAGGTTTAGTTTTACAAAGTTTTGCACAAGGTAGGACTGTTACTTAAAATGCACTATCCACTCTTTTCTATGTTCTTTCATCATTACAGACTATTCCTGTATATTTAGAGGGATAGCTGATGATGTGGCTTCCCTCAGTCTCAGAATTGAAAAAGAGATGGAGTCATTGGGATCATTTGTACCGATCTAGCCAATTCTGCACAATAATCAATGTCATCCATCAGTTGTTGCACTGAGTCATTACTGTAGATCAGCTACGATGTTTGTTTTTGAATGACACTCTTAAAACACATCAGTCTTTGCTACTTCAGCTCAGTAAAGAATCTGCTTGTATCCCTTGATCATGCAAGTTTTAGAGAAATTAGGCATTTCCCCTTTTTGAGTAACTATGCCATTTTTCCACTTCAAACTTATTTGCTGTCATTTACAACCCTTGGATTACGATGGTGTCTGTTAGGTTAAAAAGCTCTGTAGCACTCTATTCCAGCCAGAAATGAAAGAGAAGTCTTGCCATGTGTTCTGTGCAGTTTTGTAGTTCTTGTTGGGTTTTGTGTGCTTTTCAAACTGATGTTTTTTACAAAGTATCAGATGTAGTTTGCAAATGCACAGAGGGTCAGCATGGCTGGAATTCCAGATAGAGGAAAATACTTGGAAATCTACAGAATTATTATCTCTGATAATAAATAGCATTTGATGACCCCAGAACAAGCAATAGTGGTTGTGAACTGGAAGGGTTAAATTCCAGAAAACATTCAACCTCCCATATTCATGTGAGTAGAATCATGGGATGCCAAAGTGATGGCAATTTTGAAAAACACCCATCAAAAATGTAGGATGATGCTATGGGAAAAAAGGAAAGGGAAATATCAGGCACATTCTGCTGGGTTAAGGGAGAAGTTCTGTGCAGTAAGCAACTAGTTAGGGAGTGTTTTTGTAGAAAAAAGGAGTTTTGTATCTATTAATGAAAAGCCAGTTCTAGAAAATGCTGAGAAAGCAGACAAGCATGGGATGGGTTCTTGTTGGAAAACCAGGAATGGGAGAGGATTATGTTCAAAACGGGAACTATGGGGCAGAACAGATACATGGTAGAAGCTCTTCTGAATATTTAAAAATGCTAGTTTTAGGAATTTGGATTTTAACAGTTCAAAAATTTTGTGAAATAAACTTTCCAAGCACGCCTTTTCATTGACTGAGCTGTTCAAGAACCTTCTATGAAAAAGTCCCAGTTTCTCTGGTCAGAATTTGGGACAGAGAGAGAACAAATGTGATACAGATGAGAGGCCTTTGTGCTGACCTTCTGGTACTTCTCAGGTACCAGATTTCATTTTTTCTTGCTCTATGCATGCCGTTCACATCTGCTGCTGTGCTCAAGGACTGAGTCTAGAGTTCTTCTTCTGTGCAGGGATGCATTTTGCTTTAGTGCCACATCTCGACTTCAGCTGTCAGCTATGCTGTAACTTACCATAATAGTAATTTTATTAGTGACTGTACTTTTGGTTAAGCACGAATTTATGCATGACAAGAAAAATAAGCCATTTCCAAAAACCATTAGAACTTTCACATGAAAACAAAAACTTTTCCCTTTAGGAAAGCAAGAAGTACATTTAGTAAGTTTGAAACTTCCTCGACATGTATCTGTAAGAAGTTATGAAGAGCATAAGGTGCCAAGTGCATAAAACAATATTTCCTACCACAATAAGGATTTAAATATAGTTACCCTGCTTGGCCAGCAGTAGCAGTAGATCATTATGAAGTGTTTCTTTGCTATTTCTTCTTTGGTTAGCATAGCATAGAGCAACATGCCAGGGCTGTTATAGAAATGTGGTTTTACTTTATTTCTTTTTCTGGGTTAACATGACATCTCTACATGTTCATGTAAATATCTAATGAGCTGTGATGATTTTATAGTTGTTTATCTGGGATTAAACGGCTCTCACATTTTCACTTTTTTGGACTTTGCATAGAAAATGGATTGACATCAGTGGGCATGGAAAACATGGAAATTCAAGCACTGACTTAGGGATATTTAAGGGTCAAACTGGCACATCATTTTCAGTCTTAAGTAATAAACTTAGTTCTATTTGTAGAAGTGATTGGTGATTTGAATATTTTTCAGTGGAAGAGGTGGTATAGTTGGCAGAGCTTGCATTCAGATCTGAAATCTGGAAGGGTTCAGTGTGCTTGTTTTCAGGTGTTCAATTGCATCTGACGTGATGTTTATTGAGGCAAAATTAAATGCATGGATGGTTATTTGAATAAAGTAATGTTTTTGATTAGGGTTTTCTCTTTACTTTGTAGATGCCTGAGAAAAGACATGCAAAGAAGAAATGAAAGGAGCTTAAGAAGACTCACTTGTATTATTGTAACTCTCCATAATCACAAAGCTGCTTTTGATGGCTTCTTTTACGCACTTTCTGAAAAATAAATGTTTGACATCGGACATGCCCCGTTCCAAGAAATAGCAAATCTCAGCAGATTAGCATTGTTAAATATGCGGTGTGTTAAACATACTCTGCTTCAAATTTTATAGCTCACACACGATTGGTCTATCGGGCCCTTCCAGGAAAGCACTTACGAGCATGCCTAATGTTAAGCACATGAGCAGTGATCCTCAAGTCAGCCGTGTTGTTCGTGTGGGTAAGTGCTTTGCTGGATCAGTGCCTGCAGCCCTGTTAGGTGCTGAGCATCCTGATCCATATCCAGCAAAGCACTTACGTCCATGCTTATCTTGAAGTGGAAGAGCCAGTCTAATATTTGTGCATTAGTGTTCACCATAAAATCTCTCTTGGCACAATGACTCATATGCTTAATATTAAGCACCTGCCCAAGTATTTTGCAAGATCAGACCAACTGCATCCTTGAGCAAGTCTTAAATACTTGATCTTCTATGTTTTGTACTCATTTTTTAATAGAATGTGTGCTTTTAGTGACTGTAATTACAAGTTTTAGAAGCTGTGTAGCAAAATATGTTTGTATAGCATGTTTTATGCAATTTCTTCTTTCTTTTTCAAAAGTCCAATGTTCAGTCAAAAAATCAACCAAAATGGGAAAAAACCCAATATCGACTCTTTATAGGACATTTACATTTCTAAAAGTAATTTCACTGAGTTTGATTTACATTATTTTGTCCAACGCTGACCAGTTTTACAGCTAGCTCAGGTTGTGTGGACAGTGTGACTCTTAAGTGCTAATGCTTCAAGTTGGTTGTATGTTCAGAAGGACTGATGGAGAAGCTGTATTTTTTTATTTTACTTCTTTTATTCTAAGGGACTGAATCCTTACAAACGTATATAAAATAACATGTACATTTTGTGTTAAGAACTAAACCAAAACCTATGTAATTTTTCAGGTTAAAAAAAAAGACCTAATTATCCTTTATTTTCTGTGGAGTGAGCTTCAACCAAAATGTCAGCCTGAGTCTACATAAAACATGCAGAAAGTGGATGCTAATGAGATCCTGAAGTGATTTGTGTCATATGCAGTCTGATGTTTTTGACTTAAATACCTGTATATCAAACCACTGTTAATATATAACTCCTTGCTGAAGAACTTTTTAAAGTTAGTAATTGACAGGATTTTGAACAGAATTAATTTTACTTCTGTAAATTCCAGCTGTGACAGTTCACAGATGCCTACAGCAAATAACCAAAATGCTTGGTAAAGCTTGAATGTATTTTAAGTGTTCTAGATAAAATGTAAAGAAGTATTTTACATCAACACTAGCAAATTTTGCCTAACTTTGAGTAAAGAAGAGCTCCAATAAGAGTTTATTTTGACCTTGCTGGAAGTTAAATTCCAGGACAGAGGCAATAGCTTATTCAACTTTCTTTTCAACTGATTCTGCTCATCTCTGTTTCAGAATATGAAAAACCTGAACTATTCACTATTTAGAAATCATATATGAAAGGAAATGTAATCTGAATGCCTGTTTTAGGAATTTGCACTGAATTATTTTTTTTAGTCTGGTGAAGCAATGTGCACTTTCTCTTTTTAAGGAAAAATAATTTTTTAACATCGTTTTTAGGAATACAGCAAGATTATTATATGGGTCCAAAATGAAATTTCTATTTTTCTAGCTTACATTAAAAAATGTTTGATGTATGAATTAAGATGATATATTTCAGTATATGGTTCCCTATTTTGTAAGATTTTATTTTTAATATATGTGCAAGAAATAAATAAATGCCTTTGGAATATTTTGCTGATTATTTCTTCACTAGTATCACAGAGGAATGCAAAGAAGAATGCGGTGCAGTCAGGCTGCTGATGCTGTTACCCTCCACAGGGTATTCAGTAATTCTTGGACTGAGTTGGAGGAAATAATGAGTCCTGATATAAATACAAATCTAAAAGTTCATTTAGACAGATTCAGTGATGCAATTAGGCTAATCCCTGAGGACCTTACTGTACAGGTTTGCTAAAGAGATCCCATCTCTGTCTACATACAGTTGCTGGCCTGCACACTCTGGACATTTTCATTTTTGTGAAGATGGTGGTAGATCTTTGAGTGTTGGTGGATGGGATGAAGAGAGTGGAGGTGAAGGGAATGATGTGATTATTTGTGTGACTTTTTACGTGCTTTGCATTCTTTGCCATCACATACGTGATACATCAGTGCTGCATCACAGACTGACACAGAACTGATAAACAATTATTTTCCATGGTTTTTAAGAGCAGACAGGTAATAAAGCACAGAGGAAAAGCTGTTCCTCCGCCAAACATTATCCTGGTATCACCCTGATATTGTAAGTGCTGACATGAGGTTTCAAGGCTGTTAGGATAGTTACAGTCATTGCATTTATAACATCCAGACAACAAGGGACAAAGCAAAGATGATGGATATTTTATTTGACTGCCAAGTTTGTTTATTGATATTAATGAACAAAAAAAGAAAAGAAGTAAGGCTTGTACCATTTCATATACCCATCGCTCACCAAGACTTATCTGAAGAAAGAGAAGTACCAGTGCTAACAACAAAGCAATGGTATGGCATCTATTTAAATATGAAGTAGCCTTTACATTTCTTAGTTCAATGAAGTCACCTTGCAAGGCATTGCTAAGACTAAGGAAAACAGCACATTGCTTTACATTCTTGAAGAGCTTCAATAGCTCAAGTGTCCAAGCTGAGCTCTCTAGTACCCTCTCTGTGCACAACTGTTGTCTTTTAGGGTCTGTCACATTGCAAATTGCGCTAATTTTTCCAAAGCTCCCTTTTAAAACGCATTGCATACCCTGAGACAGTTGCAAAGCAAGCAATGGTGTGTCAGGTAAAACAATGCCCCTGTGAGGCTCATCAGTTTTTAAAAGGGGAAGCTAATAGGAAGATGAATAGTTCTGCTTTAAAATTCAGCTTCTGATTTGGGATTATGGTCATTGTTTTGTTCATCCTTTGTTTTTTCAATCTGAGGACCTGATTCTTTTTCAGAAGGTGCTAATTTGTTATAGTCTCACCTCCCCTTGCCTTCAGGCCAATTGAGCAAGTTGTTTCAGAACAGGAATCCACATTCATGAGGGCAGGCAAAATCAAAACTCTCTGCAGTCCTGGTTGTGCATAGACTCATCACTACTTTCTCTTGAATTCCTTGTGCAAGCTGGCATTGCTACAGGTTCTTCCAAAACAGTTGAGTTGATTCAATAGGGGTGAAAGTGAAAAACCCCAACCTGATGTACTTTCTTCTCTTATAGTTAATCCTACTCTAGAGAAACTGAGCAGAAAGGTTAAAGAGACAACAATAAGGATGGAATTAAGAAGGCAGAAAAGCTGGCTCAAATACAAAAGGCAGTGTTGAAAATGAAGGAAAAGTAGGCAGAGGAAGGAAATAGTGGCAAACGAACTGTTGAATTGAAAGTGGAAAAAGACCACAGTAAGTCTGAACATGAAGAAAGCAACAACAATGCTGACACAAGTGAAAAAGACTATATTTAATTTCTGCTGAATTTCTCTACCTTTATTGGCATCAGTCATGGTATGGTCTCGCCAAGGATCTGGTGCCACTTGAGTGGGCATGCTGGTTACAGAGATTGGGCTGCTGTTATCAGCAGTGGGAATTGCTGCTGCACCTCTTCTCTAGATGCAGATGGAGCAGCACTGAGCTCAGTCCTGCTGTTCCTTCCATATGAGGTAGACCCCCAGGTGTCATGCCCTTTGCAGAGCTCACATCATCTCCAGACAGCAGCAGATAGCACTGGGTGGCTTGTGTGGTATCTGCAACTCCTTACATGTGTTTCACCCTTCTTCTGACTTCAATTTCCTCCCCCAGTGTCATGTCCTGTCACATCATCTCTTGATGGTGCAGCCACTGGACCACGCCCTTTCTTGTATTTCAGAATATCTTGGTGCCACCAGTGCCTGAAGGCTCCTAATGAGTGAGTACCACTTGCATCAGCTACTGATGCTGCAGAGCCACATTGCCAAAAGAGAATTGTCTGTGTCTTCCTGTAGAGTCGCATGGAAAAGTGTCCTGGTTTAGGGCAAATTTTGGGAGGAAACCTCCAAATGGGGTGCCTCTAGAAAAGCAAATTCAAGCAACCCCTCCCCCAGCTGAGGGGTTCAGGAAAAGATTTTCTTGGAGAAAAGTGGAAAAAACTGTTTATTTAACTAGCAGAGTATTCACAGGCATAAAAAAATGGATAATATTAAGCAGTATAACTTCTTGCTGTTTTGAAGGTATGGGAAACTCAGAAAGTTCTTTTTGTGGCTTGTAGCTCGGCTCACTCTGACTCTTGTCAGTCCCTCTGGCACTGGAAAGCAGCATCACACGTCCTGGTGGGCCACAGGTGTGAGCTCCAAGTTTTTCTGAGTTTTCTGTCCAGAGCAGATTTGAACAGTTCCAAGAAAAAGAAAAAAACACAGTCTGGGTAACTTCTCTGCCTCAATTTACTGGAAAAAAAACCCAAGCAAAAATGCAAAGGAGAGCTCTCTCCCACTGTCTGTCCATGCTGCAGGTAACACAGTCCAGGAGAAGAAGCAAGTGCAGTCCCTGATAACAAACTCTGTGCCTCTTCTCTCCCCCCTTCACTCTCAGAACCAGTCTTAAAGGTGCAGAACTTAATATCCAGCATAAACAGAACAAACAACTGGGGATACAAGCACCATAAAGTCATCCCAGGTCATTAAGACAAGGGGTAACAAGCATAAGTTGTACTGGGAGAGCTTTTTTCTTGACATAAAAGAAATTGTTCATGTTAGGAACAATCATTCACTGGAACAACCTTTCATGAGTTGTGGTGGAGTCCCTATCACTGGAGGTTTTCAAGATGCCGTTGGACAGGATGCTAGATAATCTCATCTAGGCTCTTCTTCCATGAATGGTTGGACCAGATGATGTTTTGAAGTCCCTTCCAACATGGGCTGTTCTATAATTCTGTGAAATATGTAATGAATGTGCCACCACAGAATTGCAGCAAGAGTGAGTGCTATGTACGTTTTTCCCAGCCCATTGTTTAGACAGTGCAGCTTTGACAGAGAGGATACCTTCAGGGAGGATTATTTGCTGTGGTTTTTATTCCCAAGGCAAGTTGTCCCTGTATGCACATGCCTGACTTGAGCATTTCCCTTCCAGGACTATTGGTTAGTGACAAACAGTATGGGCCAAATGCTCTACAGAGATAAGAGGGTTTTGTTGTTGGCTTGTTTTGCAGGAAAATATAGGGGGAAAAAAGGCTCAAAGGCTGCCCAGCAGGGTTGTAGGGTCTCCCACTGTGGAGGTATTCAAAACCTACCTGCATGCATGCCTGTGTAACCTGCTCCACGTGACCCTGTCTGAACAGGGAAGCTGGACTAAATTATCTCCAAAGGGCCCTTCCAACCCAAACGATTCTCTCACTCTGATAAGCTTGGAAATAAAGGAGTGGAGGTGGGAAGGGCAGAGAGAAAAGAGAGCTTGAATAGCACAGGGAAGCAAAGAGGACCATGGATCAGCACTTTTCCATGCTCTCATTTTATCTGGAAGTTGTGCCTTAAAATTCTTCTTTACTTGTGCCAGTGGTATGTGTAAACCACTAGGCAGCAGGCAACTACTAAAAAGCAGTAACTCATTAGAATGGACACGCTACTCCACGACAAGAAGAAAATGTTACTGGACCCTTTTAAGAGAAAACCACTATAGAAATGAGTTTGCCAGTAGCACTTGCAAGGATCAGAAAGATTCTTGGTGCAGTTTGCCAGGGCCTTTTTCAGCAGTTCTTCATAGAAAACTGTTTATTTTTACAGTGTACAAAAGAGTCCTACTTGACTTTGAAGCCACTGAGAGATGAGGTATCTGTCCCAGTGGGCTTACAGAATAACTACAAACAGTGACATTCTCAGATGTCCTCATACTTGTGTCCATGTGTTCTGTTCCATGTGTGTGTGAGTATTTTCAACTCTGCCAAAGTGTAACCACACAAATTCTATTGGACAGAAAGGGAGTGGTGCATCTGAATTCTGCCCGGGGGTTTGGAAGCACTGAGCTTAAACTAACAGTGTGTATAAACAGTTTGTTTTTTGGTTGACAAGATCTAAGCCATTATGCTCACAATACCTGGTCTCCATGAGTGAAGGGAAGAGCTTGGGAAGGAAAAGAGCTTCAATGGGTAAACACCTGGCTGCACATCTGGTGTCAACAGGAATCAGGCACTGACAACTATGGAACTCAGTTTGAGGACTGAGACCTGCTAGGAACAGGTGGGACCCGTCTGACAAAGTGGGGAGTTTGCCCAAGTGGAGAGTTGTGACAGATTGATACAAGCTCAGGAACAAAGCAGGGAAGATGCTGAGAGGGATTATTGTCTGTGTGAAGGGACCCTTTGGATGTATGGAGCTCCTCTATGGAAGAGATGGGCTTGTTCTCTTCCTCCTTTGTGAGGTGGAGAACATAGCCACCATCTGTACTCCACGTTGTCACTTTTCAGGGGGGAAATTTGAGTAGATTGGAGTCTTTCATTCAAAATCTGGATCCTCTTCAGGATTTTGCAATTTAATAGCCAGGAATCACATTCTCCCTACTGGCCACAGTATAGTGGATGGTGAGGGTGGTCCATCAGGAGAACACTGAGCCCACATCACACCTTTTTCTCACATCCATTGCTTCCTGGGACAGTCTGTGCTCTCTGCACCTGGGTTTGGCAGTGCTTCATGGTTTGCTTGTGGCCCACTGTCACTAACTTGTTTACCTCCTTCAGCACCCTATCACATGCAAGTATTCCTAAGAAACATTTTGGACATTTTGCCAAGTTGTTGTAAAATATGTACTTGCAGAGGGCCAAAAAATGTCATGTGGCCCTCCACCCCAGCCTTGCTTGACAGAAAGCTAGCTGATGCTGATACTGATTCTCCTTCTGCACCCACAGAACTCTATAAATTCTGTCTGTTGGTTCATTTTTCCCACCTGATCTGTGGGACACTGATTTTTCCCTCTTGTTGAGGAAGCTATGTGGTATTAATCTACTGGTGTTATAGCAGCACTTGTTTGTCCAGTGATCTTCAATCTCTTCAAGGAGAGCTCCCAGGTCTCATATGGCTTATCTTCTGCAGGAGATAGAGAAAGAAATAAATGGGACAGGAAGAAGAATGAGGAGTAGTGTGTCTTAATGAACAAGAGATGTCTTCCCTGGGGAGACAGGAAAATAATTTAAACTAGAGCCTGCAGCCAGGGTTGGTGAGTGGGCAGGAAGAGGTAGAAGGCAGGAAAAGAAAGGTTGATGTCCTGAAGGAAATGACATCAGCTCTGCTTCCCAGCCTGAGAGCTATGGCAGGAGGCACAGTTGCCCACTGAGCATTCTTGGGCTGTGGAGAGAGGGTAGGGTCTCACGTTCAGCAGAAGTGTCCAGGTGCCAACAAGTGTTTCTGCTCTGCATCTCTAGGAGCAGCAGACACAGGATATCTGCAGCCAGCTGGACCCAAACAAACATCTGTGGGCTTTGTTCCCCTCTCACAAAGGTAAAGGTGACCTGAATGGACAGAGGAGGAGCATAAAAGCTCTGCTGGCATCCAAAAATCTGGTTACACTTCTTCTCTTGCTCCGAAACTCCACTGAGACCTGGTATGATAAACAAACCCTTTTGCCTCATAGAGGGGAGGAAGGATAGAAATGTCTACTTTTCCCCCATCTCAGTGGTTTTGTGGTGCCCTGTATTTTACTATGAGCTCCTTGAGGCAACAGCCATTTTCTCAGCCATTTTCACACAGTTCTTGGCTTACAGAAGTCTTGATCATTAGTTATTCCTCTCAATCTCAATTGTAAGAATTTTGTTTTATTCAGGACTACAGGATTTTCCCATCTAAAATATCCATGAAACAAATAAACTCCCCTTGGAGAGTCCTAAGTCCTTTTTGATCTTTTCTAGAAATCCATGTAAGTGAAGTGAAGGCTTGGTTTATGATGTACACTGCTGTGCTTCTTAGCAGACCTTTTTGTAAAACGTGAGGATTTGATTGAAATATTTTTAAAATACTTCATTTTTGAAGATATTCTCTTCCTTAGTCCCAGAATTCTTTTCCTTTCCACTGGGCACAAGTACAGCCCTTTGCCTGAGCTCACTGGCTCCTGGCTTTGGGCTGCTGTGGGTCTATTACACCCAGGGGAGTAGTATGAAGCTAATGACCAAGGGCAGAGGAGAGTTACACAAAAGGCTGTTGAATAAAGCCTTCAACAAACCAAAAATAACTAGGGGGAGAAGGGAGGAGGAGGAGGAGGAGGAGGAGGAGGAGGGAAGGCGGGTTGTGCTGCACGAGGTTCCACATGGGCTCTGCGTGCTGCGTTACAACAACAGAGCCACGGGGACGAGCGGAATGTTCCCATCCCTAGAGGATGTATGGCACCAACCTGCAGCACACGCCCCTCACCAGGTGAAGGATTGCCCAGCTCCCTGTCCCAGGGACACCACCTGACCAGCTGGGCGAGAGGGCTCATGTTCAATAAACTGGGAACCAGCATGGCTCGTTGCTCCAACAGCACTTGGCTTAGTAGCTAATTAGACCAATTCCTAAATAAGCGTTACAAATAATAAACATGCGGTAGCATCCTGGTTTAACCAGGAGTTGAAGATAGTGCTGAAAGCATTTATTTGTGTTTTAAAAGGCTACTGGAAACCTCCCTTTCAAGGATGAGTTAAGTAGCCTCATTGTCATGTCGCTTCTGCATTTTGAAGTTAAACAGCTCCGTGATCTATGAACTCAAATCACACAGTTAATTACCCTACATTCCCCCTTCTTGCTCCCCTCCCTCTCCCACTTTGCTCTTGAAATACATTATATTTCTTTGGCAGTCCACTGAGAACAATGTCTGCTTTTGTGACAGCAACATTGCCAGTGGTGTAAAAATCTATGCGTCTGTCAGGTTTCCCCATGTGAAACATAATTGCTTAATTTCCATTTGAAAGTACATCCCTGACATTAGAACAACGCAGACACACCAAGGATAACAATGATTTCCTGACACCTACAATGGGGCATAATGTGGTAATAAATATGTGTGCAAAATGAATGCTCTGCACACAGAGGGAGCAGGTCTGAATTTACAGCTGCAGATGAAGTGTTCCTCAGGAAAAAAAAATAATAAAAAGAAAGAAACCAACAGATTAGCATCAGTGTGAGTCTATGTCAACCAGATGGCTTGCTATGGAAAAAGAGCTTCCCTGCTTTATTCCAGTAACCCTGGCTAGCAGGCTGAATGTCTGAGATGAGAAAAATGATCTCATTCAGTTGGGGGTTTTTTTTCATCCTTGCATACATACAGTTTGAGCTGGAGCGGAGTAAAAGCTCTGAAAAGAACACAGAAATTGTCCCTTAATGGTGGAGTGTGATGGACCAGGAAAGCTCCTGGAGAGGGGTTCAAGCAGCCCAAAAGCACAGTGGAGAGCACTGCCAGCTGGGAGGAGGGGAGCCCTCAGGGGACAGCCACTGGGTCCAGCCAGGCATCTACTCTGCACCTTGAAATGATGATGTGCTTCTCCCAAGACTTCTCCCTGCTTCAGATGGTCCCTGAAATGTTGGAGCAGAGGTCATTTCCCCAAAGTCCCAGTTGCTAGCATCCTTATATGTTAGTGTGATGACAGGCATGGCCTGGCATGTTTGGTCCTGGCCTGCCAAGACTGGACTTGGACTGGAGAACATTTGCAGTTCATGTGGAGGCAGCCATGCCAGGCTGCTACCTGGTCCAGGCCACCTCATCTCATTTTAGGCATTTAACTGAACACTTAGTTAGGAGTAGTTCCTTCAGGGTCACTGGGAACAAAAACACATCTTCATTTGAGTGTTGACAAGGGGTCTGGTGGTGCCTCTCTCTACAGACTGTGGGAAAAAGTCCTAGTGTAATAAGACTCTCAGCTTGGCCTGAAGTGAGATGGGATGAGTCCAGGCTCAGATGTCTCCCTTCAGGGTGATGAGTGCTGTCCTTTGCCAGAGCAGGTCAGGACATCCTCACTGTCAGACTCTCTGAATCACACATGGCTTCTCCCCCGAGACACTGCAGTTTGACAGCTAAGGAAGGGACCTGTAGCTGACAGTTTGAAGAAGTCCAAGTGCACTTATCTTTACAGGCACTTGAGAACCCAATATGAGATTTACAGCATTGGCTTGCTGCTTAAGTAGCATTTCACAAAAGCTCTGGTACGGTGGTTGCTGGGACAGACAATGTGCTTCATACAGCAGGCAATTTTGCTGGGAGTTTCTGGATTCCAGTTAGAACTAAGTGCATTTCTGTGACACTGTGATGAGGGTTGTCCTACAGAGAGGTTGTAAAAATAATCAGGGTGATTTGACCTCTCTTATCTGCAATAAATGATGAGTTGTGACTGTGCACCAAGAAACAGGAGATGAGAATCTTCCTTCTCTTTGGAGAAGTTGTGACACCGTTTGTTAAGACCTCTTTCAAGGCTAGGGCACCATTCACAGGGCAAAAACTGAATAGTTATTTTTCAGTTTTCTTTGTTTAAATTCTGTTCCCAATGGAAATTTTTCACAGTAAGAAATGAGGAGGATGTTTAACTTCAGTTTGGTCTATGGCAGAATTAATGTGCATAGAATATCCAGTCCTCGGTTCTTTACTTGTCTTTGGCACTGAATGAATGTCTGTCATTGTGAATATCTACAAAATTACTGTTTTAATGACCTGTTTGCTTCAATTAAGGTCTGGCTATTATCTTTCCAAGAGGCAGAGGGTCGGGGAGGGGGAGACAGAACAGGAGAAAAAAAGCTGATCACTAGGATGTGTGAGTAGAACATTTAAGGGGCCAGCTGAAACTGAGAGTGGATTTGGAAAGGCTGTGTGATGAATCTGTGACATTGCAATATTTCAATCATCACATTTCAGATTCTGGTTCATGCATCATTTGCTATGAAAGTTTTGAGATTTTAATCAGTGTTTCAAGAGTAAATTGATACAGCCTAATCATTTAGAATCTCTGGCATGAGACCAAAGTGTATTATGTTAAGTGTATGTTATGTATTATAAAAGCTGCTTGCTGAAAATTAATTGAGTATTCCCGTGCTAGATAATGTTTCTCCATTCCCCAGAGCCCATCCCTTTGCGTGCGAGTGTTTTCCCAAGTGCAATGCAGATGCCAGAGAAAAGGTGAATATATAACATATGTAAAAGACTGGCTCAGTTTGACATAGCACAGTATCAGGCCTGCTAACCTCTCTGACTGGATCGTGGGGTTGTTTATTTGTCTGCATGATGTGTAGGAGGAAAACTTCCGGGTACGAAATGACAGAAAAATGTATTTTCCATAAAAGAAAAATATAAGAAAGCCTATTAAAAAACTGAATGCATTTGCATTTCTACTGATGGCCTATGTGGACTTGGCAGAACAAGCAGCCCAAGTAAATGACGCAGTTAGCAGCCAGTGGGTCTAGGTAACAAATGTGCCACACACTGTGTATTGAAAGGATCACTAAATTCCCATGTTGTGCTGGTCCTGCATCCTGCTTGACCTGTGGCAATGCTGATAAAAGGAGAAAGCTCCAAGATGAGGAGCTGGGCACACCTTTGATTTGCCAAAAGCCAATGGTAGGTGGCCACCAGCATTATTTATCCTCTGTGCTGACATTTCTGCTACAAAACTTTTCCATCTGCTGAAACTGGTTTCTCAAGGATATTTGGGTTCCTTTTGCAAAGAGGAGTTGACTTTGGAACTTTCCCTGTCTAACTAGTACAGAGGAAATAGGTTCAAATACCCCTTCTGCACAGGCACTCCTAAGATGAATCTTCCCACCATCAGCATGTTCTTCCCAGCATCCTGGTCAAAACTGTCCTAATTTATGGGGTTTGGTCATTAGGCAAAAGAAGATGGGTATTTTCTGGCTGCAGTTGGATCTCACTTCCCTCAGCTCGTCTCAAGTCCTCATTACACATTTTCTCCCCTTACCACCTTTTAGAAAGTGGAGAAGCATCAACACTCGGAGCATGTGTCCATCCTCTCATCTTCTCATGAGATCTCTGTGCAGGTTCATTAGCCTCATCTGGGCAAGCCAAGAGTTTGAAGCCCATTTGTACACATCCCAGGCAAGAGCCCAACATCTCTCCCTCTCGTGCTCCCCACTCCACTGTTGAAGTCCCTCAGCTACAAAGTGAGGAGAAAGGCAGCATTTGTCTTGATAGCTTTGGCTAGGACTCCCAGCCTCCCCCTTTGGCTGTCTGTCTTTCCTTCTTTGAATTTTTTAAAGCCCCAAGGCAATGGAAGAAAAGCATTTGTTTGGGGTCACTTCAAATTCTTCATTCAAACAGAATGAATTGTTTCATTCCACTGAATATTGGGAATTCCTTTTTTTCTGTTTCAGTTTAATGGATAATCTCCTCCCCAAGGGGAAAATCAATAATTCCCGTGGCCTTAATTTAGGCACACCCATTACCAGTGTTTCTAAGTTCAGATACAGTCCATAAGATGGAGGAGTGAGATAGGGCTGGGAGGAGGTCATCCAGCTCTCCTGAGGAGGTAACATCTCAAAGGACTCAAGAACTCCTTTATGCTCAGAAGGTTTGCAGTTGCTTGCCTCCACCCATGGCCTGGTTTGTATCATAGAAATGCCAAAAGTACATGTGCTGGGGGCACACACAGCATCTCTCATGGACTGAGCAGTCCCACATCTGGCTTCCCCCCTCAGGGCCCAGTTGCTCCCCAGTCATCCATCTGCAGTTCCTCTCTGCTGTACTCTCTGGCCCTTCTTTCAAAGGACAGCCAGCTGGCCTCCTCTGTTGGCAGCTTGCTCATCACCTGGTGGTCCCAAAACAGCAGAGGGGTGCCTTATCAGCTGGCCCCCTGCTCCCAGATGAGTCCTCCTGCAGAGTCCTCCTTTGCCCTGATGCCTGGCCATCTGGCATGCTGTCTGTGATAACTGGAGAAGATACTTGGGTGTCCTGTGGGAGAAGCTTCATGCTTGTGATCACAGATGATTTTACATTGCAAGGAAATGCAGTTTAGCCACCAGCTCTTGTTAATAGCATAAATATTCCAAATGGTTTTTTTAATCTATTCTCTGTTTATAGTGGCACCCTTTGGTGGAACAGTGAACAGAAAATAGAAATGGAGTATCCAAGAAGGCAAAATATTCCTAAGATTCACAACTGAAATCCTTCTTCAACTCTTGGGGTGAAAGATCTACCCTTTAGGAATAATTGAATGATTTAGTAATTATGACATCATCATCTTCTCCCCTTGTGTCATTGGGACACAGACAACATTCCTCCGAGAATAGGAGGGCAAGCTCTTTTTTTTGTATCTAGTGGAAGAGTTTGCAGAACATCTTTGGAATATCCTTCAGAGGTATTGGAGTCTTAACACCAGATGCCAGAAGACACAAATGCTTCTGCTTCATTTAACACATATATGAAAAAGCACAAACAGGCATAAAAGCTAACAAGAGAGCTAGAAGCTTGGGCTGCTAGAGGTAACTTCTTCCTGAGAATCCATTTCTTCCTTCCTGTTGCTGGCTGCTAATTCACCATATGACTGTGGCCATCCAACCACTCTTGGTCCTTTCCTTGCCTGTCCCATTGAGCTGGTCTATACAATGCAAATTTCTCAGATACACTAAAATGCTATTGACAGGTCTCTTGTTTCTCCAGCCCCATCAGAGCCCATAAGCCTCACCACAATTACTCCATTCCTCATCAGGACTTTCCTTCTGTCACCTATCTGGAGCTCCTACGATGAAGGCTCTAAATTGCTTCGAGAAGCAACCAAGTAACCATGAACTGTTTATAGAGTCTGACCTTGGGAATGCCTGCAGCAGGAAAGGAAAAAATATTTTGCCCATTGGCAAAATATTTGCATAGGTCAGTGCAGACATCCAGGAGTGACAGAACTCATCACCATGAGATGCAGATGCTAGGGCTAGCAATCATCAATTGTGTAGCAATCTACACAATTCTGTAGATTCATGACTTCAAAGATTTTTCTTTCCTTTTTGCAGATCTCTCAAAGTTTTTCTAAGGGAAACACACATTGCTTTATAGTGAATTTAAGCTGACTAACAGGAGGCATTCCTCATCTCAAAGAATTGAGGTAGAAAATCTCTGCTATAACTGTAAGTAATGACCCTTAGGTGCTTCTTGTTCCAGACTTTATGGGACAACACAATCTCCGTTTCTTAGCCAAGGTATTACAAGGGTCACCTACTGCTGAACCTCTGGCTCATCATGCTTAACTTTGTGCTCTGCTTCACCTCTAAATGAAGTCAAGGATAGCGATCCAAAGTCCATGGTCAGTGTTACTCTGAACTTTCTGTATCACGCAAAGGACTTAAATTATGGCTGCAGATCCAGCTTGAAGACACCTGCCCTCATGCTGTCTCATGCTGTATGTTTTTTATTAAAATAGTCTATCATGAATGTCATATTAGCAAACTTAAATTTGGGGGCTCTTTCCTCTTTAAAGGGCAGTCACTCTGTAATGACATATAGCTCATCTTGAACTTTATATTAGCAGCCAAAGAGAAAGGCTGTAGACTGTATTTGATTTTAAAAATATAGGTAATAAAATTTCATCTTTTTTCATTTTGGAACTTGAGACCAAAAGTACTGAACACTTCTGTTTACCTTTATTACACAGTATTGGCATTCCCAAAGTCTGGACTGAAAACTCATCATCTTTTTTCATTAAAGTGCCTAATATCAGGCTTTCTGCAATTTATGTTCCTTATTTTCCATGTATTATGACAAAACACTAATCCTAGAATGTCTGTTGCCATTGCTAATTGGAAAGCCACTCTTCATTGTTCCTTTTTTTTTGTTCTCCATTAAGGCCAACTGGCTTTAGTTGCTGGCATATAAAAAGTGAGAACAAAAAGAGGTGTTAAAAAAGTGCCAGGAAAATATCCAAGCAGTCCTCAGTGTGAACAGATCTAGCTTGTCAGTCACCTCAGGAGAAAACTCTGGTAAGGCTGACGAGACACTTTCTTGAGTGCTGCATCCAGCTCTGGGACCCCCAACATAAGAAGGACAGGGACCTGCTGGAGCAAGTCCAGAGGAGGGCCACAAAGAGGATCAGAGGGCTGGGGCACCTCTCCTGTGAAAACAGGCAGAGAGAGCTGGGGCTGCTCATCCTGGGCAAGAGAGGACCTTCTGGCATCTTTCCAGTACCTGAAGAGGGCTTACAAGGAAGATGGAGAATGATTTTTTACAAGGATATATAGTGATAGGAAAAGGAAAAATGGTTTTCAACTGAAAGGAGCTGGTTTTAGATTAAATATAAGGAAGAATTTCTTTACTGTGAGGATGGTGAAGTGCTGTTGTGGGTTTCCCAGAGAATCTGAGGATGCCTCATCCCTAGAAATGTTCAAGGCCAATCTGGATGGGGCTTTGGGCAACCTGGTCTAATGGGAGGTGTCCCTGCCCATGGCAGGGGAGTTGGAACTAAATGATCTTTAAGATTCATTCCAATCCATGCCATTCATTGACTATGATGGTTCTATGCATGGGCTGTCCTTTAGGATTCTCTCATTCTTAGTGGCAGGGCTGGTGCATTGCATTCAGCTGTGTCTGACAGAGCTGCTCCTTTGCTTTTGATTTCTTTTGTCATCTGCCATATCACCAACACTACAGGTCACATAGCAAAAGCAGCAAACCCAAAAACCTCAGAGGAAAACTGTACAAGAAACTTCCTTGTGGAAGATGGAAGAAGGCAGGTGGAGTTGACCATACTTGGCACAGCAAATGCATGTGAGGTGGCTTGAGGGGCCATATCAGATCAAAGAAGTGGAGTGCAAAACCCTAGGAATGATTCTCTTCTGTTTTGTGATCATCATCCAGCAGACCAGAGCCAGGGAAGCAATACTGTAGAAGCACAAGGTATCCACATTCTTAGAGCCATTTTTTTTTCCTTTGAACTGTCTGACTCTTTACCTTCAATTCCCTATGTAGCCAATAGCAATTTTATGGTGTCTCCAGGAGACTCCAAAGCCTTCCAAAACACTCTTGAATACTTGGTGATGAAGGAAACTTTGAGGTGAGGCTGCTGCAAGGCAAATGGATCCTAGAGAGATGGGTGATGCCTTGTTCTGCACAATGTAAATGATCTTCATGGTTACATATCATCAACCCGTAAATGTGTGAACTCTGCAGTGACCAAACCAGATTAGTACTGTATTTAATGGAGTATGGATTTATTCACAGTGTTTGGCATGAATAAGGACAAATCAGATTATAAAACTGCTTCAGCTTGTGGGACCCACATGATACAAAATTGGAAATCTGGTGTTTAGCATGGCTTGCTGTGGCAGGGACTTCGTAGTGATGCCCTTTAACTATGGTTGGGTTTAGCACCAACATAAAAACATCTGCCAAATCCCACTGCTGCTGTGCAAGCTTACCAGCCTTGAGCAAAGCTTTCCACTGGCATCAGCAATCAGGAATGTCTGCCCTGGAAACAGACAGGGCCAGATACAAACCCAGGTCAGCAAAAAAAGCCACAGCTTACACCTCCAGTCTTTCAAGATGAGGTAACTCTTTAAGGATGTGGGGACTCCAGTAGCAAAGCCAAAGGGACAGATTTTAAAGGGGCTTAGTTCCTTCTCTCCCAGGTTAATGAGGAGGAGTGAAACACATAAATGCTGTAGAAAAAAAATTTGGCCCTGGGGGAGCCATTTGCTGTAGCATGCAGATGAGGTATGACCTGGCTTTACTAGGCTCATCTGGATCATCCTCAGCCCACCTCCCCTTGTGTGAAATAAAGCATCAGGACCATTTTAAAGCAAGCCTCTGACGAGCTCCCTGCCGGCAGTGCTGCTTGTGGTAAGCAGCTGCTCATCATCAGAGTGCTCCATAGCAGTTACCACTCCTCTGCCCAGGCTTCCTACAGCATCTGCCTCCTGAAGGGCTCAGAGGAGGAAGAAAGCAGGGGTGACAATACAGAGTGCTCTGAGGAGCCAGGAAAACACGGACTCAAAAGCAGGAGGGAAGAAAGGCTTTTAAGAGCCAAGTTTTCTTACATTTTCTTTTCCTTTAATGAGTACAAGCTTGCTTGGATCCTCACATCCACACAAAGGCATGTGGGTAGTTGCCAAGTTGGGTTTGTGTGTGCAGCTATCACAGAGCTTATGGGGTAATGGATCCAAAAAGGGATTAGACAGATTCAGAGAGGGTGAGTCTGTGGTGGCTGTTAAACTTGGTGGTCTGGACACAACCCCAGGCCTAGAAAACCTTTAAGTTGCTGATTGCTGGAAGCCAGGACAGGATGCCAACCAGAGCCTGAGTCTCTGCATTTCCCATTCTTAAAGATCTTCCCTAAGGATTTTCTACTGCCTCCTGCTAGAATGCTGACCTAGACAAACTTTTGATCTGACCGTGTTCTGCCAACTTCTTGTTGTTATTCCCATATATAACATGGGCACCAAGAGTGGGGAATGAGCTTAGCTGTCCTCCTCAGTCCCAGCAGCATCCCCAGCATGCTCAATGCTTCTGTTGGATATGTGTTCCTCACATGTGCTGGCTAAAGGCTGGTGGCTTCATGTGTTGAAGAGGAATTCATAAATCTGTTACTGTTTTCACAGTCCTAGGTTCAAAACACAGTCTTTGCCAGAAACAATAGCCTTTTCATCTCTCTAGACATGAAGTGGGATCCTGCTGACTTGCTTTCTGCCATGAGTGCTCCTGCTCTGTCAGAATTTCACTCTAAGGTGAGGTCCCATCCCTGCAAGCAGTGATTTATGAGGCAACAAACAGGCAGAGTGTTTGCATCTGGACCAAGGTTCCTGGGACTCTTCATGGGACATTGCTGACATTTGTTTGATTTACAGCAGGGTAGGAGTCACTGCCTCACCCATGGGTATTTCAAAGACAAGGTCACTAAGCACGTGGTACAATGAAATCCCCTCCTTACAGGGGCAGAGATGTGTTGTCACAGAGATTTTGTCTGCCTTGCACTGGCACAGGTACATGGCAAGCATAGGCTGCTGCATGTGAAGGTGAGAGGCAGACCCTTTTCCAAATCCTGGGGCTGGAAAAGGGCTGAAAACCAGACATTTAAGTCATGTTTCTAAATCTAAATTATCCCTTAAACTTCCCTATCCTACACCCTGCAGAAGATTTATATTTGTGCTCCTGATCCATTGTCAAGCTCTTTGCCTGCTCCTTTGTCCTTCTGCATGTCTTTCTACTGGTTTGCCCAGATTGCTTCAAGATATGTTCCCCTAGTCCTGTCTCTGAGTGCTTGCTGGCCCTCTTCTCCCCTTCCACCAACACTCTCAAAAAATATTGAGGTAACTGCAACAAAGAAACTTCAGAATTTATGTAATTTGATCTCTTATTCAACCAGGTTTTGTGTTGTATCCTCCAGTTCCAGGTGCTTGGTCACTATTTGTTCAGGGCCAGGGCAGTATTTACCCTTTTTTACATGTATGGTTTCCACAGCATGGTGAGGCATGGATCTAATTCTATGTCTGCTGCATCAATTTTCCTCCTTATCTACTTTCACAAGACATCCTGCTGTCTCATTTTCGTATCATCCAGTGTGTTCACTGACAGCCAACATAAAAGGGGAAAAGAAAGTATAGCTGGGAACTGGGATTTAAATTGAATTTCTTGAGGGATTTTCTTTAGGCCTGAAATGAGGAATGGCTGAATTACTTGAGACTTCAAAATAAATTGAGTTTGCTACCTTTTCCCAGAATTCAGAGCAATATTGGTTTAGCTGCTTTATATTGGCCTGGCAGGCCTCCTGTGTGAACCATTCTGTTCAGTCTGGCTGCAGAGAAGCTTTGATTTCATCCTCAGTTGCTTCCCTGAAAAGCCCTTCTCCCTTTCACTTCCTCTTTAGTTTCTCCCATCTATTTTAAAGTTTATAATTGGCAGATTTCTACACAAGAGAAAATGTGGAATTTAGGATAAGGAAGACTATGCCAAAACAGGGACCAAGAATTATTGAAAGGAAATTAAAAAACTGAAATGACAGTGCACCCTCATTGTACATTTTGATGGCCAGGGCAATGGTATCCAAGGCAATACTTTATTGTTCCAGGTCACTTTCTGCTGTAATTGCTTCTGGGTGAAAACAGCTTCCCATGTACGATGCTCTGTTATATAGAATGGCATAAAAGCACCTGGTAGTGTCAGCCCCAACACTCCAAGAAGCCAATATACCACTGTTTCCTACTTCTGATAAGGATCTGCCTATAGTTGAAGAGATATCAAAAACCACATTTAATTTGAGAAAGGATACCAAAAAGTTGGATGGAAGATAATATTTCAAGATATTAAAGAGTTGCACAAAAAAATTCAAGCAGAATTCAATAACCAGAATTCAATAAACTTTCAATAAGTATCTCCTAATGCACAGCACATGGGTAGACAGCTAATCCACATGGAGTTCTTCTGCCTCCCTCCCTGTAGGTGTAGCACTCTGCCCAGGCATGTCATGTTGTGGGACTGAGGCTCAGCAAAGCCTTCTGTAATTCATATTTCATTTAAGTATCCAAATTTCACACATAAACCAGGAAAAAATGATCTGGTAAAAAAGAAAGTGTGAGGGTCTGTATTTGTGGATTCTGGTCTTATTTGTTCAGTTTATACCAGGAAATCTCATTCATGAGTGCCAGCTCTGCAACCATTTGGCCCCTGCTCTTCTCTGGCTCATAGATCATCACCAGGATAAAAAAATCCTGCAACTGGAACTTAACAATTCCACTGTGAAGCATGAATCAGAAAGGAATTCACAATTCTCTCCTACACCTCCGTTAGCTCTACAGAGCTAGTAAAAATTATTTGTTGCTAGCAATTTTTTTAAGCAGAAGTGAGCTTTGCAAGACTTCTCAGAAAGG
Organism: Zonotrichia leucophrys gambelii; assembly: GCF_028769735.1. Lineage (NCBI taxonomy): Eukaryota > Metazoa > Chordata > Aves > Passeriformes > Passerellidae > Zonotrichia > Zonotrichia leucophrys. The sequence goes on from NC_088169.1 coordinate 64,119,572, forward strand.
AATCTGCTCTAGACATTTAAGGCTTTGTTTGCACACTTATTTTCCTGTTTGTTATTGCACTTTGCAGTAGTTATTGGTGGTGTGAAATATGTGAAGGTGTTATGTGTCAAGCACAGCAAACAGCATTTTGTGACTTTATTTCATGAGTATTTCTCTTTGTTCTTGTGAAAGCATGTGTCAGTAATGCCTAAAGCAAGTCAAAAAGACTCCATGATGCTCAGTTCTTAAAGTACATTAAAAGAGTATTTTTTCCTCCTTTCTATAACAACAAGTAAATTACTTTATCTCACAAACTGGGCACTGCTTCTCCTGCAGATAAACCAGAATTGTCCTGTGTTGCATGATATGAAGTGATGCCGAATGTGACTAGGTTGTAAGAGCAGATGAAATCCTCGGGTTTACACAGGGAGCAGAGTGGAGCATCTTCAATCCACTGTGCCACCATTATGCCAACTGCAGACCAGACTTTAGGCTGCTGAGGGAAAAAGTCCCACTAACATCAACAGAATATTTTGCCTGGGTGTGGAATGCAGAGTCAGACTCTTTGTTCACTAGGGAAGGAAGCAATGCCACAGTAAGAAAGCTGTTATGTAAGTTATTTATTGCTGAGTTTAGGGTTGGTTAGGATTTGTGCTAGGTACTAAATCAATTGCTGGTCATGGAAATTTTATTTTTAAGCATTTCTCTTTTGGATGCCCCAAAAATTGCTTTATCTGTGAATTATTTTGAAAGACCGTGACCAATAAAAAATGTGTGAATCATAAATCAGAGACAACATGTTCCTGCTGGAGACTCTGAGAATATAAAATAGGAAGCCAGAATTAGGACTGCTAGGAAATAGGTTCCTGTTTCTTCTACAGGTATGGGCAAGCATAAAGCCAAAGTCCTTGCTTTTCAGGGGAGTTGCATCAATTGTTCCACAAAATCTTTAGGTACCTGCAAAGAACTCAGGTTTATGCATCCAAGCAACTTCTCTGCATCCTGTGTATATTTTACCTTCTTTACCACTCTGTTCTGTGCTTTCCCTTTGTAGGATATCCACAGACAGCTTCCAGCTCATTTGTCCTGCATTTTGCACCAACCTTGCACAACTCCTTCCAAGCAGCACTGGAGAGGACAAGTCTAAGATACTCAAGGAATCTCTTGATCCCCTGTAGTGCAAATTTCTCCAGGTTGAAGCCTGAGCAGAAAGAGAAGAGCCTGCCAGCAAAAAAAGTCCAAACATGGAAGCCAGTGGACATTACACCCTTTCCAAGTGATTACCTCACTCAGTACACCCTGCTGCTCTGAGGGGCCTCGAGCCCATGGAAACCTGTCCAGGCAGGGAAGCATGCTACTGCTTGGAGGCCTGCATCTGTCTGCCAACAATTGGCTCTTGTGTGAGCAAAGCAATTGCTAGGATTTTTACAAGGTGAGGGCTAGGAGAATCTTACTCCTCTGTTTAAGCACCTGGATTTTGGGTGGTGGGTGGAAATATTAAGTAATGGGAAAATAATTCTGTTCACATGGTATATGTGTGTGGGTGGCAGTATTCACACCTCCACTTACAACTTCCCTTGATGTCTCTCTCAGACATGCTGGATTATCCCCTGAATCAGCTACCTTTTTCCACTGACTCATGTTGATTTGACTGATCTTAGGGACATCCCCAAAGTAACCTGCTGTAGATAATTCCAAAATGACCCTTGTTGTATGGTTGCTCTAGCCAAAAGTGATGAGGAAGAAAATACTCAGGTAGGTTTGCATCTACACTTCTTTTTCCTTACTGAAGAGCTGCTGATCTGAGGTGGGCACTCCTGGAAGACTGTGATTTTCTCTCCAGTAAGCTGTGTTGACAGTATCTCCTAACAAGTGGTGCTTTTGGCCTTTTCTCATCACCAGCCCCAGCAAGCACTGATCCAGAGCAGATCCCAACTCTGCTCAGTTTTTAAGAATCAGAAAGGAAACATCATATCAGCTTCCCATTGTCTCTTCCTGGAATATTTTGTAGTCCTTCTTGAACAGCCATGCCTCGCAAAAGCTTGAACAGGCTGGTCCTCACTTAACATTGTAGGGCCTAAGTAACCTCTTACTCCTCTGTAGGAACCTGTCCACTTACTTGGAGAAACAAAGCTTTAGCCTTGGGGTAATGATCGGGCAGGTGGTGTTTGTAAGGGGAAGACTGAGACTGTAACACCTTATTTGTTTTCCTATTGTCTTGTGACTGTCACATGAGACAGCAATTGGCAGAAGAGGAGAAAGGATTGCAGCCCCAGTGCACTCATGAAAAACATCACTTTGAACATGTCTCCACCAGACTATTCTCTCTTCCTTACAACTCAGCATGCTAAAGTCAGCCTTCTGTGTTTGTACAATTAATGTTATGCTTTTATAGCTGGCTGATAAAGAGCTGTAAAATTGCATGTTTTCAACGAGCAATTTAACATGCCCTTGTGTAAGTACCTCTTGTAAGCAAAATACAAGTGCAAAATAAACCATTACCTCAATTATTTTGTGTCTGTGCATGAGTTACTAAATGACTTTGTGGTTATCCCCAAGCACATATACCAAAAAAGACAAAGTATGTTTCTGAGTGCTTGTTTCTCTAAATTGCCAGTGAACTGACTACTTGGCTATGGTTAAATGCATGCTTTAGTGCCTTATTGGTTTCTGAACTGAAAAGTTTTTCCTGCTGCAAAATTAGAGTCCCACGGCCTGATTTCAGCATTACACATGAATATAAACCTGAAGTGCAAATATGTTGACATTCACTGGAAATTGAAATCCTGCTTGAATATCTACTGGTATACAGCATCTTTTCTAGAGCAAGAATCCAGTCATACCTCCCAGGTTGAGCTCCTCAGCCATGGGGCTCATGATTGGCTGCTCTTCATGCATGGCTGGTGATGGGCACTGTGATGCCCCCAACCATCATCACCAGCTGTTTCATCTGAGCAGCGGAAGATTCTACAGTCAAGCAATGCTCAATCCCTGTGACCCACCAAAGTTAATGGTAAAGCTCCCATAGGGATAAAATGGACTCAGAAAATGTCCCAGTCTTAGGATGTGCTAGATGTTTCCATTTTCATTGAAGGTGTGGGTGTCAGCCATTGAAAGAATAAGTACTTATCGTTAACATGGACAAGCCATTTTTTAGTATAACTTCAAAAATTTCCTAATGACAAGATTTTAGTTTGCCTTTTTTTTTCTTTACGTATATGAGTGAAAGGGACATTCATGAGATCTGTAACGTCTTATCTCAAAGAACTGAAAGGAATGAAAGACCTATTTACAAGACCTGATGTTTGAAGTTCTGAAGGAGCTCTGTACACCCCACATTTTCAGCCAGTTTCACTTCCTGTGATGACATCAGATTCTCTTGGGTTAGACAGAAGAAAGCTCATCATAAACCCAACCCAAACAAACAAAATACACACGGAAAAGCGTCATCCACCAAAGAAAACAATAATGGAAACACTTACTTTATAAACTTGATGGACATTGCCAAATCGATCAAACTTGGAATATGTTTAATTCATCATATCCACTGTTTGGAAGGGCTCCCAGACAGAATACATATTTGTGATTGTCATAGCATCAGTGAAGAGTACTGTACAGGAATCAAATTCTCGTGAGGAAGAACTCAGCTCCCAGATGTACATTTCCCCATAAAGGCTTCTATTCTTATTTGACTAAGTCGGCAATAGAATTTGACAACAGATTTCTGTAATTGACCAAATTTCTATTAATTGGTTTGAAAGCTGAAGAAAAGCTTCCTGTAAGAATAGGAAAGATTCCCATCTTTCCCTGTTTGGTAGCTGAATTATGCTGATTGAAGTTAGGACATGTCCCTTCAAAGTTTCTTTTGACATCCCAGCCTGAGTATTCTAATATCCGCAGCCTTGTTGGACAGGATTTGAGTCACTTCTATTTTGCATCTGTTTATAGATTGGATTTGCCTGAAGAAGTGCAAGTGCCCAGAGCCACACAGGGCACCTCACTAAAGGTATAAATTTGCAGCATTAACTCCAAATTCACCATCACCATTTTGTGCAGACATGCTGAAGCTAGGAATTCTAATACAAATAAACACACAGGCACCGGGCAGTAAGTTATTGTGTGCTACAGTCAGACACTTCTAGCTGTAGTGACTAAAAAGATCTTGTTTGGTAGATGTTGTACAGGACTTTGATGAGCTGGTATATTCCAGGCTGAAGATCAGAAAATACACATGCCAGAAATGCCCTCCTTTCCTGCTACAAACGATCTACTTTTACATCTACTTCTTCATAACAGGGTTCTCTTTTAAAAGGCTTTCTAGCAGTGGTATCAGGCATGAATTTATGATGCAACTCTCCTAGGTGGAGCTCCCAGGCAAGGCCTGTTCCTCATGTGCAGCCATCTGTTCCCCATCATCATAGCTGCAAGAGTCCCTGATGATGCTTTTATGCCCTGGGTGCTGTAATTCATCGTCTGGAGAAAAAGAATACCTTGGAACTGCTCTGGTAAATGCACTGCTACAAAGGGAGCTGCAAAGTTTAAAACCATACATATTGGGAGGAGGAGAGGACAAGGAAGAAACCTCCAAGGAAGGAACCAAGCTGATTCCTTAAGCTTCCTTAACCTAATATGCTTTGGCAGCATGGCATACAGCACAGTCTCTGCCTTTTCAGCCTCCAAATTCTTGGACCTCTTCCATGCTTCCTCTCCAGATGGTTTGAAAGCTCTATCTCTGCCAGGTGCCACTGGTTCATCACACGAAGATTTTTTTGTGCCTCATCATGAGATGGAGTGTCAGGGAGTTTCACCTTCAGCTCCTCTAGTTACATGAGGCTGAAAGTCTTGAGGGAGCCCAAGTGCATCCTACATTGCGTGGGGTCCACCCAGATCATCCAAGATTACCCTTCAAATAAAAGCACGTGCCAATGACACTATTAGCACACTCATTTTTCTCCTTCACACCTTCTCAACCCATGGATTAATGTGTGATAAAAACAATACAATCTAGCTACGCTTAATATTCTTTAGGCACAACTATTAGAACTTATCCCAAGACGCCTTGGAAGGAAAGCTGAGGGAACAGGCTAGTATAAACAACTGAGGAAAGCCTCCTACAAAGGCTGAGGTACAGCTGTATCTTCAGCTCATCACACTCCCCACAGAGAGAGACACTATTCATTGAAGATACTATTCTCTCTTTTTTCCACTATGCTTTCTAGAAGTAGACAATCAACTGCCTTGTGGATCTGGCTGATGCACCTGGCCACAGAATAGAAGAAGACCGTACTTTGCCATCCAGGAAGAGCTCTGTACACCCAAAAGACTTTCTAGGAAATAAATCCTGCCCTTGCTGCCACCCTTTATCTCCGTTCCCTGCCCTGTGACACAACAAAAGCAGGACTTGTTTCATGGATGAGAATCAAAGACATTTGGAAGGTTTTCCAGACATTTTAATCAACAGCTGTAATTTTCATGGAGACATGGACAAGATGTTCCAAACAAAGAACAAAAGTAGAGGTAACCTCATTTGTAATGATGCATTAACGAAAAGATTTTTTAATGTGTTCATTGGCAACTTCTCTTCATTCCCACTGAAGTCAGAGTTAAAGTTTTCACTGGGAGCTGCCATGACAATGTAAAGAAACAACAAAAACCCTATGTCATATCTGAAAATTATATTTAAAATCTCAGGTGGTTGGAAATGGAAGTTGCTTAATGAAAAAGAAATCTCCAGAAAAGCTGATATTCCGTATAATATTTGAGTTTATATAAAACATATTCACAAAATCTTCAGTTGCCTAATCTTTTTGTTTGTTAGATTTTTGTTGTTCAGTTTTCTTGTGTTTTTTTTTATCTTCTCCTCCCTCTGGTTTCTTCCACAAAGTTCTCTGTAAAAGACATATTAAGACAAAATAGAGAGACCAAGATCATGGAGAGGATATTGAGAGGCACAAATGCTGCTTGGAAAAAAAAAAAAAAAAGCCTTGCTGAAGGTTTTCAATGTCCTTCTGTTCTTTGTACCTTCAGAAACCTTCTTTATCTGTAATAACCTGGTACCAGAGCCTCAATTGATTAATAGAAAAATATTTTTATTTTCCACAAAACAAAATATCTTAACAAAACTGTTTTGTAAAACCTTCTCAATTTTTTTCATGGGATGATTTTTATGTGAAAATAGAAAACAGTGGTTTATGTAGGCTGCAGTAAGTCCGGAAAACCAGTTTTGTGAAAATGGTGATAGAAAAAGATCCTGCACATAATAATGCAAACATATTTTTTCATTGCTATGCAAAACTTCTTTGTATAACACTAGAGAACTGCCTCTCTCCAGTGACTTGTGAGATGACTTTTTCTTCATTGCAAATATTCCCACGGACATAGAAAAGCAGGACTTGCCAGTTCATGAGGTTTGGTAGAAATGGCAGTATTTTGGCTGCCACAGCCTATTGAAATTCTGTGGCTGACCAGTGGAATAGTTCAAAAAGGAGAAAAGAAGCCAAAGACAGTCACCCAAAACCACTGAACTGTAGCACATCTGGGAATGCATACGAATAAATACTGTACATGAATCCTGGCACATTCTGGATAAACAGTCCTTCAAACTGGGATGTCTCCTATAGCTGGTGTACCTGTGTATGTGTGTGTGCACTAACACTGCTGGGGGTGGTAGGCAGCCATCAGCAGTGCCTATCTAAAATCTGAGGAATTACCATTCTGACAAAGAATAAATAATTTCTTCCTCTTCATCATCATTCCAGACATCAATGTCCCCTCTGACAACAGCTATCAAAGGTGTGTTGCATTTTTTGCACTTGAGACACTTCTCTGGAAAGCTAACAGGACCATTCTTGTCTCCTCTTCTAGTTGTATAAGCAATCACAGTAATTATATAGCTGATGAAAAACCAACTTTCTTTCAGGAAAAATGTACACAAAATAATTGAAAGAAATGAAGGGTGATCCAGAATACATATTTTTCCTGAGAAGATAACCCAATGCACCTCAAACATAAGTTAAGCAAAAAGTCTATGACAACCAGAAGAAAATAAACTCACTGCGTATCATGGTCTGGCTGCATTTAGACAAGAAAACTTCTCCCACCAAATCCAAACTCTGCAATCCCTGCATAAATCAATGACATCACCTTTGGTGACTCACTGCTTACAATATTTATATTCAGCAGGCTGTCTCCCTCGTGGGAAAGTGTCTGCACTGCTGAGACCCATAACTCATTCTGATCCTTGTACGGGAGATAAAGAGGATGTTCTCTCACCTTGCCTTAATTTCACACACTCTGCACGATATCCCAGCAGGATTTCTTTCTCCATTTCATGACAATGTTGAACAGAGCTTTGTCTGCTGTGAAGCTTCAGCTTATGCTGTCTAGGGAACAGCATAGAGAAGAACATATGTGAGTGTGCACATGTTCCTGGGCATGACATGAATCATCTCAATAGACTGTTTTAACATGATGCACTTAGATAACACAAAGGCTGAAAGATAAGCACTTACTAAACATGAGATGGCAGTGGTGCGTGCAAGATTAATTTTGCTTCAGTCTGTGAAAGGATGATGATGCATTCTTTCAATACATACTCATACATTTATTCTCAAATACTCTCTTGCACATTTTTGTTATGTTTTCCCATTATCCAAGCTGGTTGCCCCAGGCTCCCTTTATAGACAATAAGAAGAAACAAGCATTTCTGCAGTGCAATTCATCTCATCTGAAAATAGACATCCAAAATACGACAGCTGAATCACCCTTGAAAAATACCCTTCAATCATTTACACCTGTACAAAATACAGTCGCTTGCCTTGATTTGGCTCACACACAATTGCCTTGTGTGAATGGCAAGATAAAAGACAATCCAACTCATTCTTCCCCATCCCTCTCTAGACTTCAAGGCTATGATGTGTGTTATCGCTGAAATATTTCTGGTAGATGAAAAAAATGCCAAACTGGAAGAGAAAATTGTAAGCAATTTTCCTCATTTCTGTAAATCATTGAATGCACCTCATTACCTTTATGAAAAGCTCCATTTTCTAAATTTGTGTCTATTCTTGTTTTCCTCTTTGGGCTGTTAAACTTCTGCAGCACAATAAATACTACATGCTTCTCTCCCTCTTTGCACTCCTCTTCTTGATTAAAAATCTCCATCAGTGCTCACCATTGAAGAACTCTGGCAATAGACTCTAGATGGCCGTATTTAAAAGCAGTCATAGCTTCATATTATGTCCTAATGATTAAAGTAAATTATTCTATGTCAAATCCCACCCAAAAATATTAATTAAACACATTTTCTGTTTTCTCTCTGGTTCAACCTAAATTGTAGCTCTTACCTAGTACATCTACAGGAAAATTGAGTATATAATGTGCCTCATAAGGTAACAACTATAGCAAGATTTAATAATAATTTATATTCCTACAGATTTGTAAAACCTAAAGAATCTTAGACACGACGTAATGATTCCAGATTCACACCAGAAGGACCAAATTCAACATCTGGATCATAATTTCATCCAGAGTAAAATCTTCAAGTCATGAAGCTTCTGTGTGCATGTGCTGGGCCGGGGTGTGGGGTGGAGTGTGTGTGTGCAAGATGATGTGCATTTCTGAAATGGAAACACCAGGCAATTTTATGATTTTATTCATAAAATCTGGGAGAGAAAGTTGTGTCCCACACACCTAAATAAAAATTATAAACAAAATAATATTATGTTCATCTGACTCTTTAAATGTTACTGCAATTTTTTTCTGCCTATGTTATTTATAGAGTATCTGTCACTGCATACACCAGCTGCTATTTGGGTATGATCAAATTAAAGTCTTAGGACTAAGAGAGGTGGCCATTAAATTCTGGGGAGGAGTGGGAGGGGCCTGGAGCTGAAAAATGGAAGTTCTTTGCATTATGAATTCCTGCATGTGACTGCTCTTCCTCAGCAAGTGTCCTCACTTCTCCTCAAAGCAGGACTGTCAGGGCATGCCTGGCCAGGTGCAGTACGAGTGAGACAGCACTTGCCTGGCATGACATCACAAAGGCCTCCCCTGGCAAAAGAGCAGTGAAGAAGCATTGCTCTCTCTGTCCTCCTTTCCAGATGAAAATATAGTACATTCATGCCAGAGGAGAACTCCCAAAGACTGACAGACCTGAAGAAAAGCTTGGACATAGAAGCTGCTGGTGGGATCAGCATGCTACCTGTCTGACCTAGGAGATATATCTCGAGCAAAGATCAGGACAATAAACTAACCTACTGGAATGAGGCATCTCCTTCCTTCTGCTTGTTTCACAGAGATTTCTGTTTATATTTTGAGATATTGTTAATGAAAATCAAGGCTAGTTTGGGGCAAGCCCCAGAGAAGGGCTGCTTCTCACTCATGAGCTTTGGTTGTATACAAGGAGAAACAGGGAAGGCTGTTGATGTTGTGCAAGTGGGAATTCAGAGAACAAAGATTGCCTCTTCACACAGAGGTGCTGTGCTCTCCCTGTACTGGGTGGTCATGTCCATGTTTCCATCACTCTGTAGGGACAGCCTCTAGGACAGGTTAAAGGCACCTGAAACTGAGCTACTCCTGAATGAACTGACAGAGCCTGTGGAGGTTACTTCTTTCCTGGAGGAGCTGTATCAGCAGGTCAGCTGGATAACCACACACTTCACCTGATCCATTGACTAAATCTCCATCATCCTGGAGCTTAAACTTCTAACTTAGGTGTGGACACTGATATACAGGAGTCTGAACTTCCTAGCAACTCAACACCTTGGTCTGACAGCAGGGTCTGCCAGGAGGCACTGGCCTAGGTGTGCTCTCCAAGCCATAGAGAAGGAGCAAAATGTCTTTCCTTACTGGCATGCGTCACTTGAATCAGTAACATCATCATACAGAGCAAAAGTCATGAAGATATTTCTGATTCCTGCCTGGGTTCTGAAGAATATGGAGCACAATGATTCAGGTAACATATAGCCAAAATCATCCAATCTAGTTCCCTCTGAAAATGATCCTGCCAATGATAGGGCTGGATACAGGGGAGCCGGAAAGCAGGACACAGAATTCTCTAAACTTCTTGATTTTATAAAAGCGATTTCCAAGGAGAAAGTAAAGAAATTGGATAAATCCCTATCAAGAGATCTTTGGAGTAATGGGCTGAGGGGAACACAGTGGGCATGCAAGGGTTCCTCCATGCCTTGTCCAGAAGGTATGATTCCTCAAACAGAAACACAGAAAGTGAAAAAAATAGCCATATGAGGAAGGAAAATGTAGTCCTTTAGCCTTATCTCTTTAGAGACTCTTATCTCTTCTATCCTATGTATTTTCAGCTCAGTGCAGAGCTCTCTTCTCCCCTGTTCAGAAAGAAGATCAATTGATGCCACAGATAAAAAAACTACACAGAATCATCATTCATCAGAATATGTGCCCCTCTGCATCTTCTGCATCTGAGCAATTTCCAGAGGGTCCAGAAAAGACCTTGATCCCGGCATGTCAGATGCTACAAAAACCTGAGTAAGAAAGAGTCTCTGGCCCAGTGGGAGCAGGGAAAGGCTGAGAAGCAAAGGGAGATAGCGTGAGTATATAGGAGCGGTTAATACTAAGATGACAAAACGAGAGTTTAGATTCCTAGCTTGAAATAAATAAATAGAAGTCACTCTTATCTTCCTAGTGAAACTCCTGATAGAGATAGGAGTTAGAGATAGTAGAAAGCTACCTGCCATGATTCCTTTATAGATCTTCAATACCAAGGACATAAAGCAGCCAGGAGTAAATTCAAACACTTTCCCAGTGCAGCTACTGGCATTGATTTAATTTTCAATTCTTTTCTGATTGTCCTGTAAGATTCACAAAGCAGCATGAAAACTTCAGAGGGAGAGACAGAGGCATATTTAGGTTACAGTCAGGCTGAACTGCTCTGAGATATCACACATGTTGCAAAGAAAGGATTTGCAATTCATTTCACCTGCCTTTGGATTGCTAGAAGTCATGTATGTAGTCAGGGCTAATTGGCCCTTTATGGATTGTGAGAGAAAGGCATTTTGAGAAGGTGATTCATCCTACCCCTGAGATGAATATCCTGCATGAGTGGCTATCAGCCTCTGGTGGCTGCACTGGAGCTGGGCCATGGCTTGTGCTGGATGCACAAGTCCTTAGCTGGTCAGAGTCACTCCAGACAGATTGAGAGGAGCCCACGTACCCTGTCAAGAAGAGTTTGCACATCTGCAATTTTTTATACCTAGAGGAAAATTCCTACATCAGTCAGTCCACTTTCTCTGCCTGCTCTTGTATTTTGGCTACACCTATCGTTAAATTTTTCTTCCTGTTCTCCTGATATTAGTGCAGTTAGCCACTACCAGAGAAACAGTTATAGTGGGAGGTGAGGGACGGGGTGGGGGAAGGAGAAATAAAACATACTGCATGCAAAACCATTTCAGAGGCTGAGAGCAAAAAATCAGAGCACAGGCAGAACAGCCTGAGTGTTTCTGGCGAGCTTGCAGGCACAACACAAGTAAACATCTGAAAGACAAAACTACTATCAGCTCAGCATAGAAAGCAAGCTGCCAGATCCAGAAAAAAATGAGCGTGAGGCCCAACTTAAGCATGTGTGTGCATGCTGAAAAGAGCCAGAAAATCTCTACAAATGTCACCATCCACTCTGGTTTGATATACGCGCCCCAGAGACCAAGAACTTGACTCTCAGGTCTTTTTTTTGTGCAAACTGTGACATCTCAGACTCACATTAAGAGCTATCTATATGTTTTGGCTCAATATCTGCACCCAGTTACGTTGGTGGACGGAACTTCGGATTCACACCAACCTACCAGAGTTTATTTTGCCATTTGTCTGTGTTTAGTTTTCATATTAGAAGTTAAGTCAAGCAATGTAGATTGGGATGGAAATTCCTTCCTGAGGACCAGGGCTGTGTTCTGTGCAAACCACCTGGCAGGCACTGAAACACTTTTTTCAAAAATTACTAGTGAGAAATCTAGCTACTCATTTTTACCTAAGTATCATCATTGTTAAGCTGTGCATTGCCATGGGCCTGTCATTTAAGATTTCTGCTGGATAAGAACACACCCCAAAAGTAATGAGCTCAGTTAACGACACTATGAACTCATCGAGGATTTTTTTGAGCTAAAAATATACTTTCTGTGATCTGTTAATGAAACCATCCTTCCTGTCAATGAACCAGGGCTGTGGAGGGATGAGTTGCGCGATTTTCCCAGTGGAGTGTTTCCCAGCCCATGCCACAGCACAGGGTGAGTTGCACAGAGCCCCCTTCCCTGGCTCAGGAAGTTTTCCAGTCAAGGCCATCTCCCTCAAAGGATTGTTGGCATTTGATGTGGCATTGGCTCACAGCTTCCCTCCACCTAGGGGAGGGTGGAGGGTCCCCACTGAGCCCAGTGGGTCTCTGTCAGCTCTTTGCTGCCTCCTGACACAGGTTGGCCAGGTGAAGGAGCCTGTTTTATCACACTCACCACATGAAACCCAGAGAGGAAGGGTAAACCTGGCAGTAGGTAAAGGCATTATTAATCTCATGGGCAAATGAATCTGTCACCACCGATGAGAGATGTCTCTGCCTCTTCTGAGTTCTTTCCTGATTTACGCTGAGCACAAGTCACTCAACCTCTATGGGGATATGACTCAGCACTGAATTTTGGCACAAGCTGCTCAGATTTAATTATAATTGTGAATTGCAGAGCTGTTGGGGCCCCAATTCTATTGATAATTCTTCTCACCACATAATCGGGTTTTAACTCCCTTTGACCCCATTGCAAAAATCCTCATTCGGACCAGTACTTCTCTTCTGAAGGATAAAATGCAGGTGTTTTTAGCAGGTTTCTTTGCCAAAGGTCTCTATAATGACATTTCAGACATGAATTGATAAATCCATACTAAAGGAAGGGAAAACACTAATATACTGTACCTCATGGAATAAAACAGGAAAAACAGAGCTCATTAAATGCTAGTTAAAGTGTGATAGGACCCTAAAAAACACCCAGTGCCCTCACTTTTGTGTACATTCATTTTTTAATACTTTTACTCATTTTGACCCCCAGTCCTAAATTCTTCACATCAATAATTCAAGTTTTCATAAAGAAAACAGTAAATTTTGAAGGAAGAGTGTGACTAAAGACAGCTACGAGAAAATAATCTCTGGGCAATTTTTTATCTTTTTAGAACCAATATAACTGAACTATTGACAGAACGAAAAGAGGAAATTAATGGATCTCATATCAGATTTGAGTGGAAGACAACTGGCATTTTCAGAAAACCATACAAAAATTGGCATTTTTATCTGACATTCAAAGCTTGATGTTGGATTGTTGTTCTCTCACCTCGTATTTTCATGTTAAACAGTGATTCTGGAAGAAGCTCACCAGGGTCAAACTGCCTGCTTGCTGCTTCTGCTGTGCTCTCTTTGCAGCAACCAACTTACACCTGCTTGTTACTGTTCTGACACTGCAGATGTGATTTTCTTTTCTTCTTCAGGTCTTCTTTTTTTTATTTTTAATAGTACATCAGTTTTGAATGCCTCTTGCAAGAGCCCTCAGACATAGCTGTGTGAACGTAAGAGCAGCAAGATTTCTCAAATTCACAAAACATTTATATAAATTCTGGGTTTGTGAGTAACTGAACTTTGAGGAACATTGTCAACAAATTCTTCAGGCTCAAATTAAACGGGAAGATCAGTAACACCCCCAGCCCCGCAGGAGGAGAGCAGCAAGGGCTGCAGAAATGTGACAGAGGTGTGGGACAGTCCTTTCTAACTCAGAATGACACAACCCCAGGGCTTAAAGTTAATAGGCTTACAGGCAGAAAGACTGGCCTAATTCTGGACTTCTCATGAGTCTAATTTAATTCCTAGAAGTGAAGCTGTGTTTGCTCAAGCTTGGCTCCAGACCAGCCTTTCCAGAAGCAGTCCGGCACCAGTGCATTTGTCAGAGTCACTTTACTCCCACTGATGCTAGTTACGTGCCTTTTGAAAATCCCACTTAGGGTGAGTGCAAATCTTGCCCCAAGTGTGCCCACTTGGGTTTATTCAACTGCAATTGCAGGTCAGCTCTGCTTGCACCAGAGTCCTTCCACCAATCCCCTCACTTTCCTGGCACAGCAATGATCTGTATCCCTGATGTGAGGGTGGTAAAATTAATTCTGCAAATTGGAAACTGAAAAGTGAAGCTATTGAAGAGTAAGCATGCTATGAATCAGTTCTCTCAGTGAAGTGATACTAAAGCTAGCTCTAACTTAGGAACAACTTGTTCATTCTTGAGCAAGCCCCTTCCTCCCTTGCTGTTCCACATACAAATACCTGTATATGATGGCAGCATGTCTGTCAGTTCAAAAGGACCCAGTGTCACATCAAGCCACAATCCAGCACAGACTGAGAGCCTGCATGTGAGCAGTGCCAGGGCTCTTTTTAATGCAGGGAACCTTATTAGTCTGAATATTTTGAACCACAGAGCCATCTAAATCTGCCATTGCTGACTTGTAGTCATAAGCAGTGCAATGACATCTTCCTTTTTTTCCCCTTTAAATTAGTATTTTGGCATAAAAAAGAGGAAAAATTATAGAAGTTTAGCTTTCATGCCCTAAATTAAAATTTACCCCTGGAAGACACAGTAGCAGGAGTAGGAGCAGGAGCAGGTTAGTTTTTGACTAACCAAACTGCTTGGATTAGTAAATTCTGGAATAACAGCATTACAAACCTCAAGAAGCTGGGAACCTCATATACTGATTCTCCTGGGCCTTTAGAGAAACTACAGAATCAGGTCAGAATCCTTAACTCAGACCTATCTCAAGACTGAACTTCTGAATCTTAAATTCCTCTGCTTATTATTTTTTATCCATATTTGTATTTTCTGTACCTAAGAGTGCATTATTCCTAGCAATGACATTACTTTGTCCATTTGTTTCCAGCTGCAGTCAAAGGCAAGTGGTCACCCTCTCAGCCATGATTTACTGAGGTCTCAGTGTCCCCTGTGATGTCATGGCTGTTTATAGCCGAAGGAAATCTCTCCCTGGAAAAGTAAACTCATTTAAAGAGCTAATGATCATTGAAAACTGCCAAACAACTGCCTGGGAAATAAGGAGCCCAGAGGTGAATAACAGATACACACACTGACTGTTTCTTGATGAAGCAGGACAAAACTTCCCTTTTACTTTCATCCTCAGTTCTCTTGTTCACAGAAATAGGAGAGTTGCAGAATAGCTAGGAATGAACTGCCACCGTGTGGCCAAGTCACAATTTTAGCTACCTTTCTAGAAATCTTCAAGAGCTGATGCTGTAAGTGACAGTCCCCAGGATTGAATTGTGGAAGGTTTGTGCTCAATCATTTATTTTACTTTGTTGTCATGTGCTGTGCCTCCCTGTCAGTGCCATAAACTTCTTGGTAAAGTCTTGCTTCCTTCTCAATCTCACTTTTATTAAAGGGTGGAATACATAACTTTTAATTCCATAAATTCTTTTTATATTTTCTCTAATAGGTCACCTCATCTTCTGTGCGGAGTCAGTGTATCACAGTCGCTGAGCCATTCGGAAGGTGATGCCTGCTCTTGCCTTATAAAAGATGGACAATATTTTAATATGACAAGCCTAGTAGTAGAAAAGTTGCCATCATGCACTAAATTGCTGCTAATCAAGCAACAGGCTTTAGCTTCTGCTTCTTAGTTTGGTCTGAAGCAGCTGGGCTCATTTGTCATGGTTTGCCCTCAAAATTCGTGCAGAACATTTTTCTACCTGCTAAACTCACAATAGTTAAAGAGTCATTCCACCGACTTTATGCAGCCTGTTTTCTCCTTACCATGGGCATAATTTAAAGCTACAGGCCCAGAAGTTGGGTAAACCCTCCTCAACAGAGCCTGCTGTGACTGGTCAGCTCTGTGCTGCTTTCATCTCCTTGTAGGCCTGCCCCACCACCAAATCACAGGAGGCACTCTCCCAAATTTACCCAAACAGAATGACAAACTGACCCAACAGCTGTGAAAATTTTCAAGACACCCACTAGGTGTGAATCTAATATTTTTAATACACCCCCTCAAAGCTGGAGCAGCAGATAGCCATGAATTTTTCTATGCGTTACCTCGGAGGACTTCCTGCATTACTCGAGGCGATACTGACACCTTCTGCCTTCATCGTAACTTTATGGCACTGCAAAATTCAAACCAGAGCTTACATCTTGTCCAGCTGCCAACTTTCTATTAGCTGCCTATATTTCTTCTGTTTCTGCCAAAGACCCTTACGATTTCACCTCGCTTACATGCATTGTGATTACACTGAGTTGCTCACACAAAAAGACAAAATTATTTTGAATCCTCCAGGACGTGATTCCTTCAACAGACTTCACCTCTCTTCAGTTTCTGGATTCTTGTACACAGTGTCTTTAGTTTCTCAAAGACAGATGGGGATGTGGTGTCACAGAAATTTGTAGCCAGGGCCACTTCAGAGCTAGCACTCAGCAATGACACAGGCCAGAAGGACCTGACATATCCTAATACTTCAGCTGAGCTGGATTTGAAACAACAAAATACGAGATGTTTTTGCAAAGATCTTGCCTATTATTCCAGCGCACTCTGGGAAAGAGCTCTTGGGGATCAGTGCTGCAGGGAACACTGGCACACAGTGACCTTGATCGATAGAGCTCCTGGTTGATGCCCTTCATTACCACGGCCTGGGGGCATGACTCAGAGGGCTCACTAACAATCTCTTAGAAAGATCTAGGTCACTGAGAGCTCTGCCGGTCATCAACAACTCTTCTGTGTGATTGGCACTGTCAGAACCCCTCTAGTAGCTGCTTAATTTCTAGGGTGCTATGCCTGAAAATACCTGCAAGTTGCAGCTAGGTCATTTAGAAGGCATGCCAGGACAGAGAGCATCCCATGCAGAGAGCTCTTCCTGCAAAGCCACAGGGAATGATTCAGCCCAGATGGGAAGCACTTTTGTAGGGCAACCAACTGCTCCTGGAAGCTGTGTAGAAAGCTGCCTAGGATGAGCCAGTGCCAGGCAGGGGCAGGGTTCTCTCTTGGGATAATGCAGAGGGTGCTGCCATCCACACTAAATCCTTCTCTGAGGAGGCAGCTGACACTGGGATGGAGATGGTCCCCTCTCCTCTCTCCTGCTCCCTTTGTGTTTCACTAGCTGCTCTAGCACAGGGAGCACAAGTCCTTTGAAGCCTCAGCTCCCACCTCCACAGAGAGTGCCCTGACATGCAGGCACTGCTCTCCATAGTTCTGTTGGAGCTGAGCCATGTTAAGTGAGGAGCATACAGGGGCTGATATGCTAGAAGAAGAAGGAAGGTGCCTGTTAGGTTAGGGTTAGGGTTAGGGTTAGGGTTAGGGTTAGGGTTAGGGATAGGTGATAGAACATGTTCTCAGAGAAAAACTGGTTTATTTTACTTACTTAATTAGAATTTTCTAAGATGATGACTGGCTTGAAGTGAACTTTAAGAAAAGTGGAAAAAATGACAGAATCCAAATAGAAATTATAAATCTGATTTCGATTATAAATCTGATTTCACACCGCCCCCCCTACTTTGTCCCTTATTCATAAAAGCAAACCGAATTTCACACTGAAGGCTCTCTGCTGGACAGCAGGGGGACCCTCACCCCCTATCACAACCAGACGATCACAGATGTCTGTTTTACAAGGACAGACAAGAGGTTACAGGGAAGGATTGCTTGTTTTGCACATGCTGAAGCAGTCTGGTTCTGCACATCAAAATGCATTCTTAAAACAATAGCAAAGAGATCAGTTACTCCAATGCATAAAACCTTGGCACTACAAACATGAAACACAGCCCAGGGCAGAAAAACATTGGAATCCTTTTCTTCTTTTTTTCTCATCAGTATTTTAATTATGCACATGCATAATTCTGTTGTAGTAACTCAAAGAAGACGGAGAGATTTTCTGTCAGCACCCATCCATGTTGCAGGTTCTAGTAGCAAAAAGATGCCCACATAGTCTGTAAAAATGTTCCTCGGCAACTTCAGTATGAAATTTTGTTTGGAGAGGAGTTTCAGGGTGACACAGTTGCCAAAAATGTACTGTTCTGAGCACCGTCCCCCTTCTCTCACACATACACAGAGCTGCAGCCTTGAGGCATGCCAGATCCTAGGGGTGTGTTTGGAACAAGCTGTGCTCTGGTTATCCCACCTGGCTGAGTGGAATTCCATGAATACATTCAGAGGCAGAATAGTTTACAGGGCATTCAGCTCAGGGTGGACAGTACAGAACTGGGGAGGTACAAAGGCAGCAACACAATATAAAGGATACAGACAATTGTGAAAAGCACCAACAGCGGGGAGACAAAACCCAGACCTTAATTTAAACTCTTCTTGAATAGGTATCAATTATGTTATTTAAACAGGTCATTTTCAAGAGGATGCAAACTAGGCCAAGAGCAACAAAAGCACCTCCAGAACTGAAGTGCTACAGAAACAATTCTTCCATCTGCTTCACAAACATCACTAGAAAAAAAAATCAAAATGCTTTCATCCAACAGGAGATGCCAGCTCTGAATGGAGGAACATATGGTTTTTTGGCACTTTTCTATCTTATGACAGAAAGTGGCCTAGATCATTAAGTTCAGAGATATACTTGCAGCCCATGGCAGAAATGCCTTTTGAATAATTTAGTCCCAAGGACTGGAAACACAAATCAGCAAGAATTAACACCTACCAAATATTCTGTGTGAGGGCACAAGGTTTATGGGGGTTTTCGTATATCAGATGCGCTATATTGATGGCCAGTGCCTTAGGAAATTCATCCAAGCCTGTAGACACAAAAACTACTGATCATAGAAACAAGCAAACACTAGCTGGTCATCACCAGTGGTGATATCACCAGCTGGTCATACCAGTGCTGCCATGATCTATCTGTCATAGTCCAGCACCAGCTGAATGATGCCAGATGAAAAAAAATCTGAGTAAGCAAAAGCTTGATCCCAAACACCTTAGCAAATTCTTAAGACAAAGTATGAGCTCTGACAGGCAGAGCATGGGTCTTATTAATTCCAAGTATCACATGGAATACATATCCCCTCTAAGATGAAGAGAAACACTTCTAGACTTCATTCATCCTAATATATTGTCTTTAATGATGGAGTAGCAGAATTCCAAATATTTGGTATAATCTAAAGGTGATGTGGTGGCTTTGTCTGCAAGTTCTCTTCTGCCCCTGAGAACAACTTTACTCCAATTTGTTCACAAAATGTTCTCCAGGACTTTAAGCTTTTCTAGTGTACACTGGGGTGCCTAGATTCATCAGCTGGGTGTTAGATGAAAACTAGCACGTGGTGTAACCATTTGAAACAAGCTGCATACATTTTTGTGTGCAGTGATTATTTTGATGCATCCAACCACAAAACCATTTCCAATAGCAAGCAGAGTATAAAACACACATGAGCACACTATTACCCTAAACACAAGTTTCTAACGCTGATTCCCTCAGTCCAGCTCTTTTCTGCTCGTGCTGCAGACTGAGTGTATCTTGGTGCTGCTGTATACTCTCAGAACATAAGAGTCAACAATGGCACATACAAATTTTCACAAGCAACAGAAGGAGAAAATTCTGCTTCACTGCTCTGACATTGGAAACACCTCTGCAAAAACTCCAAAATATTTGCTGAATTCCTTGAAATGCTTTGCAGTACTGGAGTCAGAAGAAAAATTACTGCACCAGGCAATCTCTGAATCATTTCTTTCTGTAACAGCGCTAGAAAAAAAGGCTTGTCAAGCTGGAGTTCCCCCCCACCAAGCTGAATGACAAAGCAGTATTGTTAGGCACAGAAAATTTGATGAGTTAAACCCTCATATGAGTCCAACATTGGAATAGCCATGGCTTAAAATACGTCCCCTGTGAAGAACTTTCAGTGACTGCACAGGTCATTTCTGGAGTGTAAGTGATGGATCAGTGGTAAAAAACAAAAAAAAACAAAAAAAAAAAAACAAAAAAAAAAAAAAAGAAAAAAAATGAGGTCTTACATGCCCTATTTCATATATTCTGTCTTCAAGTGAAAAGGGAACAAAAAGGGAGCATTCTTCTTTCAACATTCTTTCTTGTGTGTTTTAGGTTTAAATTTTAAAGTGCTGTATGCCCCTTCCACAGCTTTGGGCAGGTACATGGGATGCCTTTCCAGCCTTTTCCTAGAGCCAGTGGTTCTCCTCTGACTGTTTCTTTGGGATTGCTTGGCTGCTTGGGCAGTGTCTTGGGAGTATCTCCGGGGAGCGCGAAGGATCCAGTTTGAATGCAAACTGTGTTCACTCGTACTAGTAGCAACTGGAAAACAGAAGACAATCTGGGATTAACAGCTTGTCAGTGACATTTTAATCTGCACAGTGAGGGAACACAGCAAGGGTTCTTGCTGGGTCCTTCCTGGGGGCAAGATCAGGAGACAAACCTGGTTTCACTGCAGGATACCACTTGGGATGGGATTCATTTTATCTAGAATTTCAACACCTGCAGCATAAACATGTATGTGAGAGCTAGTCCCTTCAAATATACTCTTTGGGCACTGCTAAAATGACCTGTTTCAGTTAATCACTTCAGCCTGAAGCAAAGGTGAGAAACATCTATATCCCTCTGCTGATTATACAGGATGACCTTAAATTGGCACATCTTCATTTCTTTGGGCAATCTCATTTTTTTCTAATGGAAACCTCCAGTTATTTAGCCTAATCATCAAATGACTTCTTTTTTGATAGCTGTAAAGGAGTCACCCAGTCATTTCTCAAAAAAAAAAAAAAAAAAGGTGAAGAAAAAAATACATTTATACTTTCTATAATTCTCCAAAGACAGCCTGAGATACAGATGCAAGGGTGGAGTTCAGCCCTGAGCAGAAGGCAAGCACTATTCCAACCCTGCACGTGCTACATTTGCCATGTAATGACTGCACATAAAATAGTTGCACCCATTCAACAGGGAACAAGTGATGTATTACTGTAATTTCACATATTGCATATAATGGTCCTAGATTTGGGAAGGAAAACTAGAGGACAACTGATAAATTAAATAAATTCATTAAACAAATGTGATGTCACAATGCCTTTCCTTCCTCTACCCTCTGCACCCCAAAACCCATATGTTTGGCTGGTTTATACTGCACCATCAAAATCGACATCCACATTTGGCAGATCCACGTCAGGAACTCTCCGCCATCTCTCTGAGTCCAGGTCTGCAATCACTGAGTCGAAGAAGGCTATTGCTTCTCTTACATCTGAACTGGACTGTGTGCCTTTTCTTTCCATAGATGCCTGTTGATCAGACAAAGGAGAAAATAGCTAGCCAGGGGTTGGGCACAATGATGTCTTAATGAGCATACTCCAAATGAAAGATGTGTTTGATGCCACACTTCAGGCTGTCAGGAAATAAATACAGGTCCAAACTACTCCACAGTGCAGAAGTGTAGAAATCAAAGAAAGCAGGGCAGCAGATATCTAACCAATATGCATCCTGTTGCATGTTCAACAACAAGTACCTTCCACTTGAGCACTACTGGCCAGGTGTTTTGAAATCCCTCAGAATCCATGTACCAGGCCATTTAATTGGGGGGCTAAGTGACAGCTGGGCTTTATGACCAAATTTATTCTGCCTAGCACTAGGTTCCTAAGGAGACACACATTAGAAATGTAGTCATGCAGGGCTCCTTCTGTAATTAATGCTGGGCTCCAGTAGCTTCAGAAGATGAGTCAGGCCTTAAGTAGGCTGAACCCTCCTCTGCAGGCAGCTCTTTCTCTCAGCTGAAAAGGGATTGAGGGGTAACTTTGTTACTAATATAAGCATCTTATTAAAATGCCTAGGTTAGGTGAAATTAATCCAGATCTAAATTGCTGAAGTCTTTTTGAAATTAAAAAGGATGGTGTGCGCTAAATTATGAGTCATTCAGCACTGTGATAATTCCCACAGGAAAGGCACACAGTTTAAAATTAGGAGCTGTCTTGATGAAAAAGGAAATGCCTATCTATAAATGCTGAAGCAGTCATAAAACCTGGGTTATGGATTCTGGAAATACAAATGGTATGAATAATTCCTGCCAGGCTCTACCTAATGAAGGGACATATATTTTTCTTGCTGGTCCAAGTCAGGTATAATGTCAGGCTGCAATACCAGCTCAGAAAATTGCTACCCTGGGTTTCAATGAGAGAAAAGGATGCGTGCCATGTCACACATCTGAAGGACCATCCTGTTCCCTGTGCTGTGGAGGCAGAGAGATGAACTAGCTGATTCCCCTCCTGACATTGTGGGTTGATTGACATCCTGAGAAGTGTTAAAAGATAGCTGCTACCACACATCTACTGGAAATAGTGACTGCTATTATGACTAAGCCCTTATTGGTTAAAAGGCATTTTAAAGACAAGCCAATGTGCTCCCCACATCTGATCCACCTCTCTTCTTTTTTTCCACTAGACACAAGTAGCACATTTTGAATTCATAGTGAGATCCCAGGACCCAGGGATCTTTGGATCAAAACTCCCATGGGGACAGGTTTGTCTGGACAAATCACCTTCCTATAAATCATGCAGCAGGTTAGAGAAAGAAGTGAATTCCCACTGATAGGTAATTTAATAAGAGCAGGTAGCCTGGGACAAAATGATTCAAGCCTGGTGATAACACAAACTTTGCAATCTGTGGACATAAAATGTGTAGTTAGGAAGAATAGTCTGAATTGTGTAAAAGGCTTCTTGACCTCTCCCTAATTTTTACAAAACCAGAGGTGTGCAGCTGTGACTCTGCCATTTGTGTTGGCAAGAATACTCTGCTGATGTTCCTGTCTGTTTCCAAGGGGATGGGTGATGAAGTGAGCATGCCAGTCACTACCAGGACTGTTCATTCACAAGGCCAAAGTCAGATGACAGCATTCTTAGCTGCAGACTGTGGGAGATCCAATTGTTTGCCAAAAAACAAGTTAAGCTTTGGTGCTTTTCTTAAGCAGTATTTTCAGCAGCACATCTCAGAAGTTCACAAATCATTCTGACACTCTGCTCTGTGACAGAACATCTAAATATGGCAGCAACACTATTTAACATCAACCTGGCCTAATCAGTAATTTCAGCCCTACATCCCTTCTTCCCACCATCCCCATTATTATCCAGCTTAAAGACTGCACAGGATAACCTGTGAGTCTCCTGTTGAAGTCTTGTTTGCAGCCATGTTACCTAAACTAAAGATCATCCCACTTGCTGCAGTCCTTTGTTTTGTCCTCACTGAATTAAGTCTAGAGTCAAGGTAACCACTGAACTGTCCAGTGACATGCTAACCTATAAAGCTTTTATTTGTAGGATACATGAAAATAATCTGCACCAAAGACGATATTCCATTTTTATTTTTGTATTTTCATTACAGTAAAGGGTTAAGAATTTCACTGTCTAGACATGACCCACCAACTTATTAATGAACAGAGAAAGGAAACCTTAAGAATTCCTCATGCCCCACATCCTACCAGTAGAGGTTGCACTGATGCTAAAGGTAGCACTGACAAACTAACTGACAGCTAGGAAAAAAAAATCCTCTTTTTTTCAGTGAATTTATAGTTATTTTGTGCAAGTAATTTTGTCAATAATAAGACTGCCAGGAAATCCAGAGATTACTGCATTTGTCAGTCAAGCTGGACTTCACTAACCGTAGTGAAGGACTTCGAGGTACTTAAGTAGAATGTCAGAGCTTGCTCTTTCATTTTCAACATTTTCCATACTCTCACAACTTTTTCCTACTTTCTCTCTCCCAACATTTCCTCCCTCAAACAGAGACATATACATTTCTTTCCTTGACCAGTCATTCATTCCTAATTTTCCACTGCTTAGAAAGAATCTCAATGTATTTAGCAACACTTAAATTGATGCAAAAGAAAAAGGTCAACTGACTGAAAGCAGTAAAGCAGACAATCAATACATAGCTTCGATGATTTTGTTGCTTAAGACTAAGCACATGGCAAAAGTTCTTTGAAATTACCTTAGAAGGCTCTTTGGAAGGAAGTGGAAGAAATGACTTTTTTCCAGTTTTGGATGACCTTGTGGATGCTGGAGAATCTGAAGCCATATGCATGGATTTCAAGTTATTGATGTTTTCAAGATATTTTTTCCTCAAGGCTAGCAGATCCTGCAGGTACTTCAAGCAGTCCTGAGTCTTAGAGTACATCCAGTCTCTGTCTTCCTCTTTTGGCTGAAAGCAAGAGTCGATGCTGGTTGTACTTCTGCACTTTTTTAGCGGTTCACTAACTTTTTCCTGCTCACCTCCAAGGACATACATGGAAGTGCTGCGGATCAGTCTCACTGCAGAGCCAGCTCCATCACTGTAAGGAATGTCATCTGTCACGTTTCTTCGCTGGGAGTTGGGGTGAAATATAGAATGGATCTTTTTGAACATAATGTGTCACTTCCTCCCCTTTATACTTTTTCAGCTGCTTAATTTCACACTGGATCTGGCAATCAGCAGCAGTTACCTTTGCCCTCAGCAGACAAAAAAAAATTGCCACTTACTGTCATGAGAAGGGAAAAAAATCCCTATGGCTGCACCAATTTTTTTTCAGTCTAACATTGGGAGAAGCATGATGGTAACACAGAAATGTCCTTTCTATTCCATTTGTTTCTGTGAAAGACCTTTGTCCTTTCCTCGGTTTAAAATATAGCTGAGGAGGTCAAACAGCATGCTTTGACCTTTCGTTTGGTGTCTGGTCCCCATAAAAGGCATCAGCACGGAGGCAGGACTTCCCTCTCCCGCGATTCCTGCGCTCCTTTGGGTTCCCTGGGCGCCGGCTGCGGGCGGCCGGGGGCGCTGGCCGTGGTGCTGATCCGCTCCCGACCGCCGCGGGCGATGCTCGGGAAGAGCCGGCTGGAGTCGGCCTCCACAGGGACAAAGTCCGGATGGAGAGGAGTAGTTTCTGTCGAGTGGAGTTCAGCTGCTGAAAGAAGTGGCTCTGGGCTTCACCCGGCAGTAACCAGGAGATGGCTTCAGCTACCTGATAGCTCGGCGCTGCCAGGAGCCCAGCGGATTCAGATGTCAGGCTCTGTTACACTCAATACAAAGATGTCCTGTGTAAGGGATGCTGTAAAATAAAACACTCTTCCAAAGTACTCTTCTGGCAAAATGTTTCAGACAGAAACACAAGAATTTGTATCTTTCCGCATTAGTTGTCCTCCTAGGTTGGTGCAAGAACATTTAATACAGCGAGTTTGATGGTTGATTTTTGGCTGAAGGTACTGAGAAACTTTGACTTTTATTGGCATACTGGAGGCATGGCTAGTATTTGTGACTGTGTGTCCACGTGATGTATGCTTTGAAGATAAGCTGATAGTGAACAATCAAAAATAAGCAGATAGAGGCAATCAACAACAATTTAAAAGCAAGCAGACATGCTCCAAAGGGTTTTCAAAAGAGTTTGTTCAAAAGAGTTTTCATAGCTGATCCCACCCAAGCATTGACTGCTTGAGAAAAAATAATTATTTTCAAACCAAATAGATATCACCCTGCAAACACCATAGAGCAAATTTCTTCTAATGCCTCTGGAAGTGCTAATTGGAGGCTGAGGCATCCCAAGATGTGTAGGATTTCAACAGGAAAGATAGCTTGGCACATAAATTTGTGCCTATTGCTTTGGGAACTCTGAAAACTGGACACTAAACGTCAACAACAACCATCTCAAAATGTTCCTTTTATTTATAGCTAAAGCTAGTATGTACTTACAACAACTAAGAATTGAAGGAAACCAGTTTTGCCACTTTTTCTGCCTTCTAATAGTAGCAATTCCCATTGTAGCTGAAAGCAGCCTAGGGATTGATCTGAAATACAGTCAGCTGTTTGGTATCTAGTACTTGTATGGAAGTATTCCATTATTGATTCTCTCTAAAGGTCTACTCAATCCTCCAGCTAGATAACAGATTAAGTTGACGTTTTGCTAGCATAGATCATTAGAACAGTGAAAAAAATATGAGCTTTCTCACCAGATTTGCCTGCCTGAGATAGATAAAATTTCGGGTCATCTATACTAACACATAATAATAATTCCATCTACATATTGATTTCCTTTTCAGAGCAAAAGGCTGTAAGGGGGTTTTGATACACTGTCCTGAGTGGGGGAGATAAATATCTGTCACAGCCATTTCAGGGAACTTGTTTACCAAGTTAAGAAAATGAGATTTTTTTTCCAGAATAACCCTGATAAAAATGTACACAGATTTGCTACATGGGATAATGGTCTTTGTTTATTGACATGATACATTAGCAGTGAGCCTCAGAGCACTCTAAGGCCTCTTAGTTGTCTTAGTCAGAAAACCCATAAATCAACAAAATCAGTGGGAAATCAAGAAAATATTGATAAAGGCTTGAATCAATAAGGTCATTGGCAACTCCACTGAGAAACTGCTTACAGTATCAGACATTGCCTTTCAATTGCAGATTGATTTATAAAGTCACCTGGGCTTATAAAGAGCAACAGGGCAAAGAAAAAACCAGAACCAACCAATGAACCAGAAAACTCCCCAAGGTTCTGTTGATGAAACCACAGGAAAAGGTACACCTGGGAAGAGTAAATCTGATTATATGCACTGCATTTGAAAAACGTTTCATATGGGCCATAACTTTTCCTACCCTGCTTCAACTGAAACTTATGCTGACATCTCACTAATTAAAAAAAAAAATAAATAAAAAAGCTTTCAGGCTCTAAAGAGAGTTCTCAATATCAAACATGCTCATTCCCAATTTTTTAAAAGCTTGCTGGGTCACATTCATTCTGTGCCAACACATGTGTCATTCCCATTGTTCATGGTGTTGTTAAAATAAGGAAGTATTAATAAATGCATGAAGCAATACAATAACTGCATTATATAATAGAATTTCATTTGCAGTCATAAAAGGTCATTTACAATTATTTCAGACATGAATGTTTTATTGTATGCTTTGGCAATGGGCAGTGAGACAATCTTTCTCTCCTATTGTATATTAATTTGTTTTCTTCAGAGAATGTACTGTAATTTAAATAGCTCCATGGATTTAAAAATTTAAAGGATGACATAAAGGATATACTCTACTTTGTTTTCTAAGAAGAGAAATGTCATTAGAAATTATTTTGAGGCATTTTCCTTTAAGGCATTTGATTTAAATATTTCCAGAGTAGTGTTTCATTTATTTATACTCGAACTGTTTCCCATGCACCTGTAAGTGTCCCTTTTTAGGTAAATAACAGGGCAATTATAATTCAGCCACAACCACAGATCACAGGTGCCTTCCCCACAGTTACTGCTGTGGACTGAATATGCTACTGTTATCTAAGACAACTGGTAACTAAAAGTGAGGGTCTTATTCAAGAATTATTTCCTTCTGCACAGACACTCATCAAATGCCACATACAGCTGAAGAAAATTTAATTCTCTTAATTCAAAGTTCCAAATTCATGGACAGCTATTAAATCATAAATAAAGACCTCTCAAAGAAAGAGCTTGTGAGAAGCAGATCAAATAGACCAGACTCATCAAATAGACCACACTAAATATTTAATGGCATCTAAGATTACTGGCTTTGACAAGGCAATGCTCACACCTTGCTTGTTCATTTGGCTACTTGAATCTGTCTTCATTTACTCAATGTTTTTTGATTCAAGTCACTTTTTTTCCTATTGATGCTTTGAACAAGTCTGTCTTCTTTGCAGCTACCAGCGATCTAAATTCCTTTTAACAACACCCAATCACTTCCAAAACTGGTTTGTGTTGGTATTTTTTTATAGCCCTGGCATTCCAATAGCTCCTGATCCGCTATGACTGGATAGGAAAGTCAAGTTAGAAAATCCAATACATGTGCTTTGTTTATCTAAATTAACTACACAGTTGGAAAAAAAAAAAAACCATAAAATCAAATAAATACAGATAAATACACTTACGCATTTTTATCAATAAGTTATTTGTCAAAATGCATTTTTTTCTCTTGAATAACATGCCAACATGCATAAAATCTCTTTACTTGATGGTTAAATTTCATCATGAATGATACAAAGAAATGTCAAGTCATCCTTGAAACAAAGTTCTGATTTCAAACAAGAAAATCTTTGATAAACTGTAGATGTCAACGTATTCTTTTTCTATCACAAAGTTTTATCAATCTATTGTATCATATCAGTTAGGATAATACATTTTATTATATTTAAAAATTTAAATGAGAACACCTTCTTTGCTTTTAAAGAAAAAACGTTCCACACATAAAATATGTGAGTGGATAGCAAAGTTACTGAGGCTTGTGCTATTTTAGCTAGTTCAGAAATTAGAGCACACTTGTCAGCCTCTGGTGAACTCTTCCATGTCTATGTAGCTGCATAAAAAGTAGATTCTTTGGACAGAGCTAATTGAGAGTCCAAAACAGAGGACAACAAAGTAATTCATAACAGCAAGAATCAACAGTTTGCTCCCTAGTCCCTGACTATTTCATATATTCCATTGAAGTTCTGCAAAGACACACACACACACACACACACACAACCTGTTAAATATTTAAGAGAAAGACAACAAATGCTCAGCTGACCATGCTGAGACCACAAAAAAATCTAAAAAAAAATTAGCATCCCTGGCTGCATGTGGTAGTAGTTACGACACTTAGCGGTTCAAAGATCACACATACTTTAAAATATGAGCTGGTGGTGCATTTCCAAATCGTAAATCAGGTGGTGATCATCAGTGCTTTTGGAGGCTGGCAGGAAATATCCATTATTAGTGCATTACCACTGGTTCCTACCTTTCACTGGCTAAAAGTGAAGATGGAAGAAGAACTGACCTTGTTACAAAGCAAAGAAGAATCCTCAAGAATGGTTATATCTGCTCTTTCAGCCCACAGAGGTAACAGTCCATTCTGCCTTCCTAAAACTGCAGTCAGGAACTGCTTGATATTGCTCCTCTTTTGGGAAGTTCACAAAGTATGGGAAAGTAGATGAATTCTGATACCATGGATTTCAAACATCTATGACTGCTTATTTGAGGCATTAAAGTGGAGAAATCAGTTTCTCGAGATTGAAGATAAAGATTTTCATTTGAGCTGATTCAGAGGAAAATGCAGTGAAATCCCTTTGTTGCCCACCTGTCAATCTTGATTTTTAATGGTACATGCTTGAGCCGTGTCAAACAACACT
This sequence comes from Zonotrichia leucophrys gambelii, assembly GCF_028769735.1. Taxonomy (NCBI): domain Eukaryota; kingdom Metazoa; phylum Chordata; class Aves; order Passeriformes; family Passerellidae; genus Zonotrichia; species Zonotrichia leucophrys. The sequence continues at coordinate 64,148,641 of NC_088169.1, forward strand.
AACCTGTCACAACAGCTGAGTCACAACATTGACTCTCCTAACAGAAGACAAATAGGTTTTTTTGTAAATCTGGAACATCAACTTTCCATCTAACCTAAATTTTAATCAAAGTATTACCATTTGACTTAGAAAGCATACGCTCTCCTTAAATTTTTGCCACATGAAAAATTTCATTCATTGATCAGGTTTTGTTGCAGCATAAAGCACAGCCTGGGACCAACAAAAGCAGTGACTGCATTCCTACCAGGCATGAGAAAATAAAGAAATGCTGATTCATGTGCAGTAACATGTATGGAAAATGATTACACAAATGAGATATCAATCCTTTAAAAAAATATGATTATGATGACAATAATAATGTTGTTGTTGGGGAAATTTTTGCATATATTCTGTGACAAAGCAATAAGATGAATGCTAGTGAAACACAACCTACTTTAGACCTATGTCTAGAGCTGTTGTTTGGCAGCCTTTCAGAGGGTGAGAGGTTACCACACTTATCCCCTGCTGTATCGAGCCTCCTCCTTCCTTTTGTTTCCCCAAACAACCATGCTATCATTAAAAACTCCATCTCTTTGACAAGCTTGACAAGGGAACTTTGTCTTGTCTTCTGTCACACGGGTCAAGGGAACAACCAGTTGGCCTTGCTTGTTTTGTTGGAGGAATTCATGTCCTTTTAGTGGAAACTCTGTTAGGACCTTTCAGAGCTTTGTTAGTCTTTGTTGAATTAGATATTGTCTCGCCTCTTGAGTCCTTTGTTCCCAAGATGGCTGAAGAATTATTGTGATGTCCAGCTTGTTGCCTGTCACATCCATCACCCATTGATGGAGTCTTTGGCAGGTGAATGTGATAAATAGCCAAAATTCCCTCATGATAGCTCATTGAGGAATGGAGGTTGTAAGCATCAGTTCTTCAAATTGGTTTATAAAACACAAATGTTTAAATGACCTGTCTGTCTTGATCTCTAACTGGATCATCTGTTACTCATTCCAGCTAAATTCTAATACACAATTATCCTTACCACAAAGGATGTTCATGGGAGGAATAATGAAAAGGGGCAGCATGTCTTTGGAAGACACAGGGCTGCCAGACTCCATCAGTCATTCCCGGGCAAGGCCTTCTCACAATACCTCCAGATTTTTTCATAGGCACTCTTGGATCTTATAATTATCTCCTTCGTCCTCTGCTAACCCAGTGAAAAAGGACAAAGCTAATTTAAGTGGAGAAGCAAAAAAGGAGCAGTTTGGCTGGGATATCTGAGAAAGAGGGGCGCAGTGCAAGTGAGGTATCATTGGCACTCCAGAGAAGATGGAAATGCAGAAGAAATTACCAATTCTTTTTCAACACTTACCAATAGTGGGGGTTTGCATCTTAACTTTTTTTCTGTTCACATCACAATGTACCTGGAAAAAAAAATAAACCTGTATATACCCTAAAACACAGCCTGCCCTGTCCCTGTCCCCACTGCTACAACATACTTAATCAAAGGGGACTATTATCTTTGCTATGAGCTTCTTGAACATCTCCTAGTACATCTCCTTCAGCACCTGCAAAGGCACTTCCAAAGTGAAGCAACTTTGGTTGTGCTAAGGAATACAAGGAGCCAGCCAGGGCCCTTCCAGCAGGGAGCAGCTACACCTGCAGTGACACCCTACAAGAACCAAATCCTACAACACCATCACTACCACGAGGGCACCTCACCAGCCACCTGCTCCAGCAACTGCTGGCATCACTCCATGCACCGTGAGAATGGAAATGTTTTACTGATAATAGGCAGCTCCCTGAAGAGAAGAAACCCAAAATAGGCAGGACAATTATCAAGCAGGTTAGTAGGAGCCATTTTTGTTGTCTCTCTCTGAGTGGTCAGTAAAGAACAAGGAGAAGTCAGATTCCATGTTTTTCTTCCACATTAGCCAGTTTTAACAGAAAATGTGGTAGCTGGTAAACATGAATTCTTTCTCCTTGGATAATTTGATCTTTTGCCCCTACTCACTTCCCACCTACCCAACCTTCCACTGTCCTTGTAACACAGCCAGTCTGTATTAAGACACATTTAAAGGACTGGGGAAAGAAAAGAAGAGGTGGCTCCACAGCCTTGCCTACCACTTCCAAGCTAAACTTCAAAGACCACTTCCCCTATGCCCCCTGAGAATAGTTAAGTAATATACACAGGTGTGGCTATTTGCAGGGACAAAGGGAGTTCATTTGGATCCTCTGAGGAACTTTCAATCAATCAATTCCTTCTTCCAGAGTAGCTGATCTATGGTGTGGGATCTAAATACAAGAGGAAAAATGTCATACTGAAGCAGGGGCTGCACAGAAGTTGCAAAGAGGCCCACTGCCAGCCTGTTGGGCACAGGGTGGCTGCTTTGGGGTATCTAGATTCAAAAAGCCTGCATGAAGCCCTTCAGCAACTTGCAGACACTTGATGTGTCCCTGGTGTAAATATTGCTTGCAGTGGGTCCACCTTTGAGATGGTTCATCAATAATACTGAAGAAAGTAAGACAAAAATATTTAAACTGTTATCTACTCATGTTCTTAAAACAACCTGGAAAGTCTTCACAAAGGTGAGATTTCAGCCAGGTCAGAAAATCACTGAGACGTAGGCACAGGTGGTCACGGATGGTGAAATGAGTTTGCAGCTTGGCAAGGTGTTTGCAGTAATCTGCAAAGTCAAATGACACTTTCCAGGCTAAGATACCTGTTAAACTCACAAAGCTTGCAAGGCAGCTTGGTCTGTGCTCAGATGAACATGGAAATTTTTTATTCCTGTGCCCTGAATGTGGCAGAATGTGTGCCTTTGGCCCAAGGTGGGCAAAACACAGAGATGCTAGCTGTGTTTTTCTCTGTGACCTCCAGGTCAGGCAGGAGGGAGTGAAACTAGGTTAACTGAAACAGAAGGAAATATTCATGTGAACCCTGGTGAACTGGAACAGCTGAGTCGTACAGGTCTGTAATCTGAGCATCAGCACAAAATGAAAGGGACAGCCAGAGTGGCAAGGACTGAGGCAGCCAGCATTCCTCTTGTGAATTTTTTTTTTCTAAAACCATTATTCACAGAAAGCATCTCAAGGAAACTGTGGTAGTTACAGAAACACACAGGCCAAAGTTACAGATCAAATAGCTGCCAGAGCTGGCAGCAAGCTTAGGTCACTGCACTTCTGAGTCAAAACACTCAGCAAGGACTTCATGGAGAATCTTCAACATATCCACTGGGGCTAAGCAGATACAGCAGGAACATCCAGAAAAAAATGCTGCAGTGGAAATGAGCTGCAATCTATCATCTATAATTCTCCCTGCATAAAAAGAAATCCAATTGTCTGAAAACATGAGGCAGCAGAAACTGAGTTGATATTTCAATTTAATTCTCTTCAGTTCACCTTATTGACTTCAACAGTATGCAGAACACTATCTTTTATCACTCAAGTGTCACAGTTCTTCATTTTTTGCATAGTCAATATGGTTATGGTTATTGATGTGCTTATGAAAAATGCACTTAGATTTCTTCACAGTTTGCCTGGATATGTGCCTGTGGATATCAAAAATTGTTCTGCGGTGTCTGGGTGCGGTTTTGGGGGAAAATTGAGGTGGTTTCAAGGGGAAATAGGTAGGCCACCCTCACAAAACCAACCTTCACAAGGTCACAGACCTCTTTGCAAAGTTCACTGCTGTTGTGGACCTTATAATGTCATTATATTTTCCCAGAAGTGCTCTGTTTATTCCATTTCATTGGCGCATCCTGGCAGAAGTGATTATGTTTTCTCCTCGCTCTACATGAACAGACAATATTTTTTTTCTGAAAATGGTCGCTGTGCAGAGACCAGGCTTTGCTTTCTGCCTTTCCTGAGCCTGTGGGTCAGCTCACAGCACCTTAGCTACTGCCAGAACATCTGCAGAATCTCCATCAGTCAAAGACGACACCCACCCCAGAGAGCTGCGTTCCCTTTTTGCCAGAATTGAGCTGCTTGTCCCAAACTATAGAGATGCTGGGGATTGCCTGGCTTTTCCCACTGTTTTTCTCTTCTCCTGAGTCAGTCTCCTGGTGGTTTGGAACACGAGGGAGGATGCTCACAAGGCCTCAGCAGCGCTCGCCCCCGAGATCGGCTCCTTTTGCCGATCAGTTTCACCGCTAGATGGGAGCCTCGACCTCCGGAGTCTCCGCGCCTGACTCCCGGCTGCACACACGAGCTTCCCCGGGACGCCGATCTTTACCTGCACTAATAACAATATTCTCTGGGCTAAGACATCTCTTCAGCTCGTACACGGAAGGTATAAAACTGTACAAACCTCCCAGGTGCGGTGGTATTCTTAGACAAAACTGCAGAGAGTACTACAGCTGTATCTGTACAGGTGATATGAAGATAGATAGGATTGGCCATGGATAAAAAAGAAGGGAAGAGAATGAAATGAAGATAGGATTGGCCATGGATAAAAAAAGGGAAGAGAACAAAATGACTGCTTCCCTCCAGTCTCAGCACAGGAGGTAATCCCTGGTGGTTCCCAGCTGGGCTTGCACTGAGGTCCCCAGGGCAGCCCTGAGTTCCCAGGGCATAACATAAACAGGAGCTATACACTCCATTTTCCTCACAACGTTTCTGTCTGCAAGCACCACAAAAACCAAGAGTGAGTTTTCACTGGTTGCTATAAGAAATTACTCGCAAAATGTTTCTCATGAATGAATATTTTTTATGTCTTATTTCCGAGAAGCAAAATGTGAATTTTTATGTTACGGATTCAAGGTGCTTAGGATGCATGGCTCTCATGGGAATATTCTCTAACTGAGGAAGTAGCTCTCAGTAATGGGATATGAACTGCTGAATACTCACAATTATGAACTCAGAATTTGCTTCTGCAGAAAACTCATGCTGGCTCTTCACCAATATCAATGAGATCAATGGCAGATATTCCTGCTCTCTAATGTCAAGCCAGATGCTGAGAACTCCACTGCTTTAGAAGGCAGCAAATTCATTTCAGTACTTGGAGAGAGCAAACAGAAAACCTGGTTTTGCTTAGAGAATCAGAAGACCATTTGTGAGTAGAATTTCTGATGCTCATGCATCATTAGTCCTTACTTTTATAACCCCGCAGAAAGTTCCTTGTTTCTTGCTCTTCATTATTTTTTTAATAAAAGTGCAGGTATCTGACATAATCTTGCTGTATTTCAACTGTTTCCACACATAGTGCCACAGCTGTAATTTCTGTAGTGGTGCTGAATTCAGCATTAGGTGCTGAATTCAGAACTAGAATTAGCATTCAGTTTACATTAGATGTTATGCATCTACATCTGTGCAGGAACATCAGATAGTGAAAGGTCTCACCCCCACCTCTGAGGGCAACATGAATTACATCACCTAAATAAATTCTCTTTTTCCCCCCAGAATATCTGAGTTTACCTTTTAAGCCAGCTGGAAAGACTGTGCTGTTGCCCTGATTGTGATGTGCACTGTTTAGTGGGGCTCCAGAGGGTACAAGCCAAAATTGTCAAAAAGCGCATAGCCAGTGTGGGCTATCACAATCTGGTCATGATTGCACAGGGACATGGTCCTGTTCCATCCAACAGTCCCGGCACATCTCTTAAAGGCTGGGCCCTGAGCTGGTATGGACAAGATAATTCAAGGGATTTACTCACATTCACTGAAGTCGAGGATTTGGTACACACTAGCACGTATTGGTACAGGTTAGGGAAAAAAAACTCACTATGGATTTGTTTTTGTTATAAAATAGCTGGAAATTTCCTATTGCCATTTGTAAATGGATTGTGTGTAACACAGAGAGCAGAATCAATACTCTTATAGGCTTCAAAAGCAGCTCTTTTCTGTTGGGTGGCAGCTCTTCCCTCTAGAGCTCTGCCTGGGATAAGAATGGTGCTGTCATTGCTCTAGATGTAATTAATCCCTTCTGTTCACTTAAGCCAATATTTTTTATAGCCCTGCTTGGTTTTATTGGTTGTCTTTTTTGGGTATTGGGGCAGAAGGAGGAAGAAATACCATCTCTGTGAAGCAATTGCATTTTGATAGGCAATACTGTTTCTCATTGCAGGAAGAGGGATGCCTTATGTTTATAAGCTAGACCCCCCCATGTAGCAGCTATTCCTGTGGGATAAACTATTTAAAGTTTACAGGTAGTGTATCTAACACTCCAAAAACTTTACTTTCCCTGGAAAATTGTTTGGTTTATGTAACAAGAGATTACACTGGAGATAGTTATAACTGAAATGGATGAAAAATCTTGGACTTGGTCATGGTTTCTTTGCCTACACATTCCCATTCATTCCCTGGGTTACAACATGGTCCCACACCAGTTGGAGCTTATGGCTAAGCTTGACAGAACTTGAGCACTACAGGACAATAGTCTGAACTGATCATATCCAGCTCATATACACATTTTATATGGTAACAAGGAAAGGAAGAAGCTATAGCTGAATGGAAGAAAAAAAGAAAACACAAAACATCAACTGATAGCAATCATGAGTAGGTGCACTATCTGAAAACACTCTGAATTAATATCTGAAATGAAACACACATCAGATTGCCAGTCTCTATAAGAACTGTCAATTACTCTGAAAGCCATTTGGGGGAAAAAGCAAAAGGCTCATTCTCGGCAGTATCAGTACTGATTGATGGATGATGCCACTATTGCATCACTGCCTGTTGTGGCAGGAATTGTGTTCATCGAATGGAAAACTGTAAATAATAAATATATACTGAGCTTCTATATACAACACCTTTTTGTCATACTAATAATTTTCAGTTTTCTGTGATTTGCAGATGGCTGAGATTTTGCAAGTGGAAAATCCACACAGACAGAGTCGAAGCTGCTATATGTGAAGAGATGAGAATGCCAGTCTGATAACTATAACTTTAATCCAGAATTGATTTCAGTTTTATTTTAATCTATAGTTATAAGACAGTCATGTGAACATTCATTTAATGGGCCAAATTGCTGATTTTTTTCATCTTTTTATAAGCCAACTGCTGCCTAGACATGCACCAAATTCTGTAGATTCACAATCTGCTCCTTAATCTAATTACTAATAAAGGTATCGGCAGAAAACTTTTTTGGATTGCTGAGTTTTACAAAGTTTAATGTTGTTTTACCAGCCAGAGATATAAGTTAAAGGCTTCACTGGTTCCAATGTCTGATACAATTAGGTTAATGGCATGAAGCCACTGGAGTGTAGGGATGCAGGCAGACTGCTCTGTGCCCAGGAGTCAGAGCCATGGTCATATTTGCCCTTGCTGTCAAAGAGAAGAGAATAGCAATGACAACAGTAGCTAGAAGGATCTTTCTAGAAATAAAAACTGGCAGGCTCTCCTTGTTCTCTCATGCCCTTAGGCAGCTGTCCTACAAAGTGCTCACACTTCCTAGAAATTTCAGCAGGCTTTTCTGGGCATGGGCAGAGAACTTTTCAGAAAACAAAATAAAACAAAAGCCCCCAAAAACAACAACAACAAAACCCACCAAAAATAAAACATAAAGAAACCAACTCCCCCCCCCCCCAAAAAAAAACCCACACCCACACTAAAAAAACCCAATCCCATAGAAACAATCTGGTCTAATGAAAGATGTGTAATGCTGTGCTCACCATGTCTGAGTCTTTCCTTATGTAGTGAATGGCATGAGAACATTAGAAGAGATCACAATGAGGCCTCTCTCAGTGAGAACTCATTTCAAATGACTTTCACACCCCTGGAAAAGTCCCTAACTTGTTAAACTTCTTGCAGCAGCTTCCTAAGTAAGGGGGTTTTCTCCCCCATTTTTTTTTCCCAGCTCATCTCCTCCATTTTAATGAAGTTTTTTCTTAGTTTCTATCCACCTGCTTCCAAGCTGTGTTCTAATTCAGCTGTAACCAACTCAGTATTGGAATGAGTGGCTAATTGTCATCATTGACCACTGTTCTGGCTATATAATGGCTTATCTCACTAACCATGCACATTTGGGACTAAGATCAAAGACACCAAGTTTAGTGTCACAGATATCTGTGACATATCTGTGCACTCCTACCATAAAGGTTTCTCTTTGACAGAGGTGTAAGGGAGCTTCTGCCTTGAACTACACCCTCTGTCATGTGGTCCTGCCTGTGTATTAAATGAAAATTATTACAAAGCGTTACTGAGAAAGAGCCTGAGGGGTATATGTACATACATATATATATGTAGGTATATATACATATATACACACATATATATACATGTGTATGTATGTATGTGTATGTACACATGAAGCCTATTCCCCTAAATGCAGATTTCAGCTACTTATAGACTGCTTCTAGATTTTTCTCTTTTCCACAAGTTAAAAAGAAATTACTCTCAGCCATAATCCTGTTCTTGTGCAATGCAGAAAAGGAGATGACCAGGAGGGAATGGAAAACAGATAGCAGATTGGGGGGAATGTTCTCCTTCTCATTAGTGAGATGAATGATCACCATGTGACCACTCATGCAAGGGTCAGACTCTGCTTTTTCACTGGCACTGAAGGCCAGATTATTCAGAATGTTAGGGATGTTGCCTGCAGCATAAGCATGAAAAAATTTCAAACAGAGCATTAAAGGAGCAAGAGATAACTAGAGAGAACCCCTTAATGTAAACCTGTCCTGGTTTCAGCTTGAAAATAATTAATTATGTTCACAGAAATGCTATGAAGATGAAGGAAGGTAAATGGATATTATACGGCTCAAGTCCCACAGCAGTCTGTGTTCACAAGGCACTGCATTCAGTTTTATAAACCTTGTTCCAGATGCCCTATTGTACGACTCCAGCCAGCAGGATTTGGGACCTAAGCTCCCACATGGCCTGGGAGTGTCCCCACCAGCTGTGGAATCTCAGAACTGTGCTCCACTCCTTCATATAGGCATACCTTTCACCCATGGGTGACATGGGTGAAAAGGTGTTAGACAACCCCTTGTGGTTCTGTCAGCACCACTTTCTGTCAGGATTGAAAGTCACATCAAGGACACTTAATTGTGGAGTGGGAAAGGAAGCACTTGATAGCTTTTTAGTAGACAGGCTTTGAATCCCACTGAAAAAAGCTAGAATGGATTTCTAATTCTCTAAAAGTAGCCCCTTTCTTCTCATGCCCAAGTGTAACTTCAAAGCATCACTTAAAGAGCTATATTCTTACAAAACATCCCTTGAGCTGCTGGAACTCAAATGCCTCCAGAAGATGTGAGGCATGTGACTTCTACAGATCTTGGTGTGAAACCAAATTCAGATAAACACCAGTAGCACCTCATCACACAACATCTGCCTTCTTTAGGGCTGCTTTCCATGTCCCAAAACACCCTGCTGGAACAGGCCAGCTGACCCCTGAATATCAATTAAAGCTCATGTAACGCCATGACATGTATGTGTATGTGCAAGGGTTTGTAGCATTCCAACAAACTGCTTGTTTGGTCATTGTCATCTAGAATTACATTAATTTTCTGGTTCAGGGCACAAAATCCACCTTGCAGGTACATACATGGGGTATTGGTTTTGCTAACTCTAAGTGGTGATATCAGTTGTTTAAGATGCCACCTACTCCCCAAAAGTGTGCTGCCTATTACTTGGAACAGAACAAATCCCTCTGCAGATGACTCAGAAGACCTATTCATTTTCCCTGGCTTTGAAGGAAGTCCAAAGGGATATATGTCACATCCTGGGTGTCTAAACTTCATCAGATGGACTGTTTGCCCACGAATCTTCAGTTCAGGGCATGAGGCAGGCAGCCCACAGCCAAGGGTCCAGCTGCAGCAGCCACAGCAATACCCCATCCCCTGTTCCCTGGGCAGGGCACTCGGGATCAGGGGAGTTCCATTCTGTGCAGGGGATTTTTGCCAAGCTGCAGTGCAGAAGAGTGAGAGCTGGACTTCAGACAGTTCTTAATTGAATGGAAAAGAAAAGAAAGCCAAGTTGTAACTGAGGAGCAGTTGTAAAATTAGTTCAAATAACAGTGTGATGCATGTCATGGAAAGGTTTCCTCTTATAACCACATCTGTACAAATAGTGAGAAAAGTGAATAGCTATATCTCTTGTTATAGACTAAGTAAATATTCTGCTAATGTAGATGCTGTGGAAAGCTGAGGTGTTTTGTTCAAATAAAGGTATCAGATTAGCAGCAGGATTCATAATCTTTTAGATTTCACTAACATATGCACAACAACAAAGACAACATTCTTACAACTCTTCCTGTCTTCTTAGTACTGTGTAAATTTTACCTACCTGTTGTTGCAAGGCATCCCTGAACTGTTAATAGTTAGCGTTGATGCCATGATTTATAGAAGGTTGATTAATTTTTTTATTATATTATGGCATTATTAAGAAACTCATTGTTTTTTAGACAGTCACCATGTACTTGGACTTAATTGGTCAACTAATTCAAATACTACCACCATTGGCTAATTAAGGAACTACTCTTTGGTAAACAAAATTTCTGTAACACATTTCACATGCTCATAACAACAGGTGTAGCAAGTTAAGATAAGAATTGTTTCTCATTCTATTCTCTGATCTTCTCACAGACTTTTCCCCAGGATAATGCCTGGGAAAGCTGTTTCTCTCTGGGGCCAGAGAGCTGCTGCCACACCTACCCCTTCAACAAAGCCATTAACCCTTTCAACACCCTGGCAAGATCAAACTTTACCCAGGCACCTGCTCTGTGGGAAGGTTGGCTTCCCTATGTCCAGCCTTTTGCCTCCCCTGCAAGGTGGATAGATAGGCCTGTGCTCTTTTGTCACTCACAACAGAAGAGAAGCTACAGCAGATAAACCGCTATATAGACACTGGATAGTAAACCACTGCTATTTTTTATTGGCTGGTGAAATATTCCAGAGCCCACACTTGGCTCCCTGAGCCACCTACAACACTTTCCACAATTAGTCACAAGCTACACTATGAGCTCCCACCATTATCAGCCATTAAAATTCTTCCTTACTTACAGAATGTTTAAACACATGTTAATATATCATGGCTGATATAATCGAGGGTGACAATGTGGGTGGGGAGGTGAATAACTTTTTTGGTCCATTTACTTCTTCCACTGCCCAAAAACTTTGCCAAAAACACAGGAAAGGAAGCAATCACTCAAACAATCCAATAAACATTTTCTTCATGTGGGTGATCTCATGATACTGCAACCACAGTAACTATAGTAGTTACTAAATGAAACTTTTCTTCCTCAGATAAATGATCTTATCCCACAAGAAATGTTTATCTAGCAGAAGTAGGCAGTAGTTACATTCACTGCAGTTTATAGGAAATATTATAAGGGTCCTTCAAGAGTAAGGAATTTTTAAGTATCTGTAGAGAGTACTGTCATAAGCCTGGACAGTTTCCCTATCACCCATGTGTAGGCTTCTTTCTAAATTATTACGAGACACCATGCAATGTGAATCACCCTGAAGGTGCCTGTCTTTCTCCATTAACTAAGGCAGGCAGATGTCCAGGTCTGCTTAGTTCCTTCACTTAAGAGTGCTCAGAAGATGTCTATTATTAAGCAAAATTCTTTCTATCCAGTACCTCTTCAGCAAGGTCACTGTATACCTTGAATACAAAATAGAGCTGCACACACATCTTCGTGCAGAGAATGGCTCCCTGCTTTCACAGACAGAAAACTTCTTCTCTTTCAAATCTTCTTTCAGACAAGTAATTTCCTTTAAATGTTCTCCTAATGTAGACTACTCTTCTATCTTGTGCTTGTCCTCTGGGCTGGTGATTCATGCCTCTCTCATTTTTACCTAGAAATTGGCACTTCTTGGTTGTTTGCACCAAACCCACCTGTCTCTCTCGTGTGCCCAGCACAGACTTGTGTAGAGGGACAATGGAAGAAGAAGGTGGCATAGCCTTTGCTGATGGAAGTACAGATTGTCCTCTGCTCCAGCTCTGCCTTATACTAAGAATTCTCCAAACTTCAGCCACCTTTATGAGGACAACATGCAGATTGTGGAGCTCATAGTAAGAAGTATTTCTGCTGTGCCTTCCTGAGAGCACCAAGAGAAGCAGTGGAGTTTTGAGGAAGATGAACAAATAGGGTTGAAACACTGAAGATGAGATAAAGGAGGTCAAGGTGTGTCAGTTTAAAAAAAACATACTTGTTAAAAAAGTAATCTCCTTAGGGCCACAACTCAAAATTAATGACAGAAGATGGCAATGTATATTTAAATTGGAGAAGACAGAGGAATGGTGTAACCTTGGATGGTATAAGAGCATTCTTTGCTTTTCAATCAGCCACTCCATCCCTTTCTCACATGCTCAAGAGCTTCCTTATCCTCTGCAACCAACATTTATACTAATGGCTCATATATAGAGCAATAAAAGAGTTTCAGATTTCGAAGACTACCGAGCATCTGCATTGTCTGTGGACAGTAAGCACTGAACATCCAATCAGCTAAGATCAACTAAGCACAGATGTAGACACCTAACTTTCAATAGATGAGACTGAAAGTGATTGTCTAAATGTAGGATGAGATTTTATTTGATAAATCCCAGATGAGTAAACTTGGCATCTTTATCATCACTCCATGAACAGAATTGCTGAAGAGTATTTATAGGAGAAACTTCTGGAAAAGCTGAAATAACTTGTAAAACTTATTTTCACATCCTTTAAGCAAAGACAAGTGCTTAAAATTATCTATTTGAGTTTTTCCTTTGGCAGACTTGGAATAAAATATTTATAAATTATTTGACATTTTTAGTCTTAAGAAAAACTTAAGACTTTTTGTAGTCTTCATATCTATAGCATTATCATGGAAAATAGACGGAAAAAGAACTATTTATTTTCTGGACAGATAAAACTAATGGATAGTGTTGCCTTAGAGTTAAGATCAATGCTACATTTTCAGACAATGAACATAACTCTTCCACCGGTTTCATGAAACCCTATTTTGTCCAGAATCCATATCTAAACCATTTAATGTAAGTCACACCCCATTTCTTTGACTATAAGCAACATTCCTCAGACAGGGACATGCTGATCAGCTTCCCTGAATATCAAGTTAAAGAAAGAATATGAATTTATTCCCTATTCTCCATGGAGTGGCATTTTTTTCCATGCTGACATGCTGTGATGAGCACTTTATGATGGATAGCAGACTGGCTGTAATACCACTTGATCCTTCATAAATTAAGAGGCAAGAGGCAGCAGTCTATCGTGTAACTCCATTACTGGGATTTGGATTAGGAGTGTCTTGCACATGTTATTGTCCTTCTTTTAGCTGCCTCATGCTAGGTGCCTTGAGAATAGCTTTTGGAAACCTTTTCCCAAGCCATCCTTTTACTGCCCATCTGGGCCTCTGAAAGGATCTATTTGCCACTGAGCTTCATGGGCCCAAGTCTGGGTAAAATCCAGCAAATGGCAGAGAAAAGGAGTAATTTTAGAAAGAAACGTTTCAATTTCATGTCCATCTGCATTGCAGGATCTGATCCTGACTAATAAAGTAAATGTTTTTATTTGCATCATTATTTCTAAGTTCACCTGTGAAGACTTTACCTGTTATACTCTGGCAGTGTCTGTTCTCACAGGAGATCTGTTGCAGTGGGTATAGCAGTGGGCACAATTACAATCAGACCTTCCCCTTTCAGCTTTGAGAGCTGCTGTGTTTGAAAAGCTTGAATGCAGTTTGCATTTTCCTGGGCTAAGGAGGCTTCCTATGATTTTGGAGGCTTCCTATGGGTTATGGGTTTTTTGTGTCAGCACACCCCTCCCAGCCTGGGTCACACAGCCCCTGCACACCCAGCAGACCAGGCATGTGAAACTTTATAGGAGCCAGTAAAATAGCTGGTGAGCTGGGAAATGAGAGTTTAGCCCTCCTCCTCCCCTCCCCACAGCAGAGGAGCCAGACTGGCACTGTTGTTGCAGCTGTGGCCCAAGGGAAACCAGGCAGAGGGCCAGTGGGACTAGCAGGGCTGTGCAGAGCCAATCCTGTAGCAGGAGGGAGAGAGGACACATTTCAATCTCACTGTCATGAACAGGGCCTTCTTCTTCCTGACAGACAGAACATTTAAATACAGATGGGCTTCCTTCCACTCTGATTTGTGCACCAAACAGCTTGGAGCTGAGAGCAGCTTTGATAGTTGGATGTTGCCTCTGATGTGTTTTCTGTGGTGGTCTGTGTACAGGATGATACCTGTAAAACACCGGATAGCTATAAAACACAGTTCCTGGCAGCAGCACTAGTGTGGAGGTTTTGGCAGATTCACCAAGAGGTTTTGCTACGTCAAAACCCCTGACTGAGGCACATCAGAGCTGAGGACAGCAGCAGCCATTAGATTCTCCATCACCTACTCAGTGCAGAATTCCAAGGGGAGTGAAATCACAGAGTAACTGCTACCAAGGCAGCTTTCTTGTTTCACTAAGATTTTTTTTTCCTCACTACTAGCTATGTGATGCCCCTAGAATGCTGCTAGAATGAGTAGTAATCATAAAATCATTTTCTCTTAGCCAAACCACTGGACAATAAAAAGTGGGATAAGTTCTGATGCATTTTGTACAATCTTTTGTTCCCTGCCCTTGTAACATATCAAAGTTGCATCTGGAGATAAATCACGGAAACATCATTAGAAGTCTGTCCTGTCCTTATGCTTTTCTTAAATATCTGCTTCTGGCTACTGGATGAGATAGATGCTGGGCTAGATGGATCTGGGCTATGACCTGGTAAAACTATTCCAATAGTCTAATGAAAGAAGATTGCAGGGCAGCTAAAGAATCCAGGAGGCACTGCAGTTTGAAGGAAAGGCACTCATGTGTTTCAGTGATGGGCAGCCATCCAAAGCACTAAGGTAGATGGAAGGCAATAAACTCTGGAGATAAGCAGATGGCTCTAAGGCTACAGAATGAGTTTACAACCAATACTAATGGTCTTGGGCTTTTTATGAACTTCTTGCAAAATGCCAGAGCCAGCTATTACATGTCTGAGCTTCTTAAACATCAAAGATACTTTTTAAAGTTGATTTACACAAGCCAAAAAAAAAACCCTTATGTAATTTTCAGTTAGAACTTGCAGACCACAAAAATAGCATCCAAATTTCTTTCCTAATAATCCTTTCTGCCTAATGAATTTTCAGGCCAAGTTTCTGCCCTTTATACTTTTATTTGGCCCAGTTACAATTCTGCAAACCTTTCAGTGCAGTTTGAGAACAGCAGCTGAAGTAAAATTGAATCTAGGCTGCTGGGATCCTCTCCTCTGCCTTGGAGGAGCCATCCACTGATAACTACGCTGTTCTGTCCCTCTCTTTCGTCTTGCTGCTGGACTTGATGCAAGAAGTTGAGTCTATCTGGGAAAGTAATATTTCTGAAGATGAACCATTTCTTTCTTTTGCTAGGCTGGTTTTCAGTTAGAACAGCTCCTTCAAATTCTCCAGGTGGTGTGGAGATGAGGAGGTGCCCATGCACAGCCAGGGACAGGAGAGAAGGGCAGATGTGCCTCCTGCCTTTAGCTGTGTTAGCTGCTGAGTGGCTCTGCTGCACAAGAATGAGAGCTCCTGGCTCTGTGGGTCCCTGGATGATGCAGCTTGCAGGTTTAGTTGAGACCTTTAACATGATCCATAAACTCTCAGAAAAGACCAACCTGGTACAAATGGATGAACCAGAAAATTGGGTAATTTTACATTCTTTCGGTGATTTACCGGCTCTGATGAGACATTAAAAAACTACCTGGCCAGTATTTTGGGGTAGAGTGTTTCTATTTAAGTCCCAATGATTTTCTTCCTGTCGTTCCTGTACAAGACTCTGCTTTCATTCCTTGCCAGGTTTTGATAGAATCATTGAATGCTTTGGGTTGCAAAGGAACTTAAAGATCATTTAGCTCCAATCCCTCTGCCATGGACAAGGACAACTTCCACTGCACCAGATTGTGCAAGCCCCATCCAACCCTGCCCTGAACATTTCATCATTGCTTCCTAATGTTCTCAGCACAGGTAGAGACTTCATATATTCAAGGCTGCTCTCACCATGAGAGAAGGGATAGAGCAGTCACAGCCTTAGTTTAACAAGGGAGGGGAAGGGAAGGCTGCACAAAGCCACTGGACACAGGAGCTCCTACACTAGGCAGAGCAAGTGGGACTTTAACATCTCCCTCTACTCCAGCTTACAAATGTCAGAAGTGGAAATGGAATCAAATATCTTCTCACAAAAAATTGCTTACATTTTATTTCAGTGATCTACTTCACTCTATTTACCATTGTTTATATTATCCATAAAACAGGCATTCTTGATGTTGGTTTGATACATCAATGGCTAAAATTCACAGCTACTGGATGAAAAGTTTTAGTAAAAACATTTAAACC
Organism: Zonotrichia leucophrys gambelii; assembly: GCF_028769735.1. Lineage (NCBI taxonomy): Eukaryota > Metazoa > Chordata > Aves > Passeriformes > Passerellidae > Zonotrichia > Zonotrichia leucophrys. The sequence continues at coordinate 64,164,898 of NC_088169.1, forward strand.
TAGTAGAACCATCTGACTGCCAATCTTATGATTAAAAATTTGTATCACAGGTAATTCAAAACTTTTTTTTTAAAATGTGGTAGAACAATTAGGAAATAAAATCTCCCTTGGAGATCCAAAAGTGTTTTAAATGTAGCTGCTCTCCAGAGTAAAACTTTTTACTGTCATGACCAGCTGCAAAGGAAAAAAACCTGGAGATCATTTTCAGTTTCAGAAGAGTCTACATGTAAAAGCTGCTGTAGTATTTACTGCTGCTACCATAGGGGCTTAATCTTTCCTCTTTGAGCATCAATGGGTACAGGACTGGCCCTTGAAAATAAATGTTTTCTCTGCCTTGTAAAGCACACTATTTCATGAAAAAACTTCATTTAATAGGAGTTGTCATGGTTACCAATATAGGAGTGCTTTTCTGAATATAATGATCATTCACTGAGTATATGTGAAGCATTCAGGACACTCACCAGAAGCCAGAACTGTCTCACTGACCTCATAAAAGTGGCAGCAAGTCCATTGTCTGCTTTCCTGGTATACTTTTCACACATGTGACACCCCATGACACTGGCTAGCACTTCTCCAAATGTGTCAACTGAAACATTTCCACTGTGCTTTAGTGGATGTACATTCTTAACATTCCATCAGCAGGGAAACAAGGCAAACACCCAAGCATCACCAGACTCATACTCTAGCTCAAGCACTGCCTCCCTACCTCAGCAAGTCCAGGGAAGACAGCTCCCTACTCTGTCAGCCAGCACAGATCAGAGTAGTCTCTGGCCAAGTGGGATAAGAGTACCTGGAAATGTGCAAAATTTTAGGCCTCTACCAATCCACTGATATCTTGAAAGCAGCTCTCTAGTCCTAGAGAAAGTAGAGATGGCTTTGTGTGGATTGTGCTGGTGCTCTCCCTTCTTGCAGAGCAAAGAAGAGGTGCAGTGTAACACTACCAGAGAAAGGGGAATTCAAGTGCATGACCTCCACCTGCCTTCACACAACTGCAGCACACAGCCCTTGTACCAAGCTTCCCACCTTCAGGGCTGCCCAAGCTGCTGCTAAGCCCTTCTAAGTCCCTCACAACAGTAAGGGCTGCGTCCAAGTTTGCAGCAAAGGCTCCCCTCTGATGCTTTATCTGGGATGTCAGGACTGGTCAGTGCACTCACAGAGCTTGGGGACTGATCCAGCATTGCCTGGCACAGAGCCACTGCCCCAAAGTCCAGTCCTGGGTGCTGATCCTGGCACCACTGATTGCATCCCCTGGAAAGGTCTGAATGGGATTGTTGCAATGTAAGAGCAAGATTAATTCCTAATGTCCATAAAACAGAGTCACCTTGACTCTACTTCCCCTGGAAAGGGCTTTTCATCACCCACACTGATCAAGCCTCCAACCAGAAGCCTGAACAGCGATGGGGTGCAGCTCTGCCTCCCCTTGTACCCCCATAGAGTTCTGGGCTTTAGGATGATACTGAAAAGGATTCCAAATAGTCAAGTTTTTATAGCAGTTGTTACTGAGTGCTAAAGTTTTCCATAAAAAACATTAATATGCTAGAATTCAAGTAAAAAAGAGCAATTTGCTTATAAAATGAGCATTTGTTGTACTGTACCATGAACTTGGGTAGGAGTGTGTGTGTGTTACAGTTTTCAAATGAAACTTAAAAGAGTGGGACCTGGGAACCAAGTTCCCTTAAACTTCACTGAAAACCCTCACCTTGGTGCTTTGAAGAAATAGCTTTTTATTGCATAGTTGTATTTTACCTCAAAATTGTATAATTTTAGGAGGTTGGGTGTCTGGCTTGAGACCTACCACAAATGAAACTGACCTTATCATAACCTTTAAAAATCCAAACAACCCAACAGTCTATGTGAGAAACTGCCACAACTATTTTGGCAACATGTACCAGTCTAAAAGTCAGCCTTTTAGGGCTGACCTAGCATGAAGAGAGAACCACATGCCAAGCCATAATTTTCCTCCTCCTTCCAAAACTGCAATTGTCTTTTTTTTTTTTTTTTTAACCACAACCCCGTGTCTTAAGTCCAGCAGTGAATGCTAACAAAGCCTTGACCTGCAGAGGGCTAATTTCCACAGGGACCATTAAAAGAGAAAAACTTTTCTATAAATGCCAGATTCTGTAAACTTAGAAGTTCACCACTGAAATACCTAGAGTAGTGTGGAAAGTGCCAGGAATGGAATCCAGAACCCCTTATTAGAGGGTGAGATTCTGCCTCCAGAGTCAGGTAGCAGAGGGTGGAGACAGCAATTTGAAAGGTTGTAGTTGGGAATTAAAAATCCCATCGTTTGGCATCTTTGCTATTTCTTTGTCTATGGTACTGAATCCTCTGCTAAGTTAGGTTCTTTTTCTCTCAAAAGATAAGAGGGCTCTCTAATTTATAGCATAATGCCAGAAGGAACTTCAGTAGCATTGGTCCCCTTTTGCTTTGGAATTGCACAGGAAAACAGAGAGATCCCAAATGCTCCATGAAAAGAAAATAACTGAGAGCTTTTTCCCTCAGCAGAACACCTCTATCACCAGAAATTCAGTCACATGAAAAGCGACACATTTTTCTCCTCTCTCCCTGCCCTGCTACACTCTTTTGCTTACATTCCATCCTCCCAGCTGGTGCAGAAAAGTTGATATCCCAGCAGACAGAACTCAGGGAACAGAAAAGATATTGAAATTTGAATCCAAGTGTGGATTCGTCAGGGAAATGGATGCTTTTGCTTCCCCTTCTTTCAGTCCCCGTATGATCCAGCGGGGTTCATCTTTCAGCTTGCCAACCTGCCTTTCCTCAGCTGGAGGCTGCAGCTGTTGCTCTCCTGCACCGTGCTCTCAGCTACTGAGGCCACTGTGTGATGAAGGAGGATCTGCTGCCTGCATTTGCTTCGGTGGGGACAGAGATTATAGCAGATGGAGGGTGCAGTTAGGTGGTGCTTCCCTCTGCTGATGCAAGCTAAAGTGGTTAACCTTGGGCAATTTGCACACAGAGCCCCAGATACATGGGAAGTTTCCTTTGGAAGGTAGATACCCCCTAATTACCACTGTGCAGGATTTACCATGATAATAGATTTGAACATAGTCATAAAACCAGGTTTTACATCCTCTCTTAAGTACCTTAGATCCTATTTTAGATCTCTATCTGGGCAAGTAGGAGCAAGAGAACTTCCTGCAGAACTAATGTTCTTTTCACATCCTCAGTGTTTGGTTTTGAGAACAGAGTGCTTTATTTTTTTGGCATCTTTGAAGATCCAAAGTCTCCTGATACTTTTGTGTCTGGGTCCTTGTCACCACTGCTATTAAATGAAAGGCTTGAAACTTGAGGAAGTTTAACTTAGAAGTATTTTTACCATTATCTTTGTCTTTAAACTGATATCACAGCATCACAAGTATAATAAAGTAATTAAAACCTCTCTTTTTTCAAGAAATAGTAGAGAGGACCTAACGTGAAGTACAGGTAACAGAGAAAATCTAAGTAAGGGGCAGGAGTTAACACCTCATTCATTAAAACCTTTTAAAATGCTTGGAATTTAATACAGAGAGGTCTCCTTTTCACCATAATTATGTGAAAGACCAGAAGAAAACAGAGTTAAATGGGGCAAATATATAAATAAGAGAACCTACAGTTTGCGGTAGCTTTACTTACTATCTTAATTATATATTTCCTTTGAATGTTTCTTTTTTCCCTCCCTGGGACAGATGGAATAAATTAATCTTAAATGCAGCATAAAATCTATTCCAGATCCCCTCATATGCCAGTGTTTAAACAAAACTAACTAGAATAATAAAAGTCAGAAATGGAAAAGATCTATTAGCTGACCACCTAAAATTTTATGTACAGAAATGTATCAATTTAACTAAACCTATTTCTAAATATTTAAGGAGGTTTGGTTACACCTTGAATCAGTTCAACGGTGGCTAGAGTCAGTTTATTTCACTTTGAAACCACTCTTTAAAGCAAATAAAAGTGACCTGCTTTTAAGCACAGTTGCACTAGCTAAATAAATGCATGTGTGCAGGCTAAGAATCGGAGAGACAAGCAGGTCTCTCCAATCCTGGTAACAGAGACTACCAACACTTTTGTGAGGCCCAGGGCTGTCCGTGGCCATTGCAGTGATGCAGAATAAAACACCCAAAACAGAGCCCTGAGTTGGGAATCAAGAATTGTTGTCTCAGTTTTGCCTCTGTCCAGCCTTGGGGGAATCCCCTAATGACACTGAATATCTGAAAATATTAATGCCTCCTACCTGAACGTGGTGATTCAGATTTTAGCAAGCTGGGAAGTAGACAAGCACAGCATTTTGGTCCCAGTCCTAAAAGAAATGGTATAAATTTCATTTTGTGAGTAAATTGTTTTGGATGGCAGTTTACCAGTCACAGAGCATGGAATAGGTTGTTTCCATATGTTCTGAATTACTGTGTAGGTGCCTGCACAGGACTGTTCTGTATGAGCCCCATTAATAGCATTTTGTCCAAACTAGCTTTTAACAACTTGCTGGGGGGAGAATGGAAGAGGGATTATTAAGGGGGCTTATTCCATACCTAAATCCTTATATTTATGGGAATGTTAATGTGAAAACCTCCACATAAAATGAGAAATCATTTATCTGCTTTCAAATTGACAGGCATGCAACCCATGCACGCATGCAACCAGACAGTCAAAACAGATCAAACACCAACTTTCCTATACTACAAATATTTTTCCTAATTCTGGATGAATAGTAGAAGCTGAAAGTTTCCTCTAAAAATCTCTGAAGACACTCAGTGGGTTGACCTTCTATGCTGCTGAGAGGCCACAGGACAGAACATGTGTTCAGTGTCTCTCCAAGGTGGAGCAATGGGAATTCTCCAGTTTCATAATAAGGACTTTGGGGTTTGGTACTGACTTGTTGTTCCTACAACAGGGCAACACCACCTTGACAGCTCCAACCAAGGTGTTGTCCTTTCTTTTTATTTCACAAGTGTCCTATCTACACCCAGATTATTTCAGAGAATTGAGACCATGTGCTATTGGAGACAACAGCAGCATGAACTACACCCAGCCTGTTAAACAATGCTAGGTGCCACTATTAATTTGTGCTGCCATATACAACTTGAGAGACCACTGGCAGGCTTGACATAAAGGACAGCAGTGCTATGCAATGTAGAGTTGGATATAAAAGCACTGGTGGCAAACCAAACCAGTTTAGCATTTCCTAGACCAACAGAAGGTTGGTTTGTGTAGTATATTTTTATATTCTGGTCAGTTTTATGTCTTTTAATGACAAGATTTTCACTATTTTTCTTCTTTCTTTTAAGACATAAATAAGAAAAGGCCTAAGAAAAGATTTTTTTTTAATTAAAAAACCTTTTATATTACTTTCAACTACTTTCTCCAAGAGCCTGCAGCTGATAGAAATCTGGTGATTGTTGGAGATTTTCCAAAAGAAAATTCCAACTCGTCAAAGCATCTTCCACAAAATATTAAAGGAAGGAGCCTCCAGTTATGGGGTAGATTTAATTGTCCTACAATATCTGCATTGTGGTGAACACAGAGCACCCCATTCCAATTTTATGCTTGAACCTTTGAACCTGATTCAGAAGAGACACAGAGCTGGTCTCTAGAGAGCTGAGCTAACAAATCAGTTCTGCCCCCTCCTCTTGTAAAATCTGCCACAGACTGAATGGACTCAGTAGATTAAGGGAAGACTCTTTTTTTTCTTCTTTTTTTCTTTTTTCTTTTTTTTTTTTTTTGGCAGGGCCAGATCTTGGTTCACACCTACATGGGTGGATATTTGTATTTCTGTAAGTGATGGTGAAAGAGATTGGTGTTCACTTCCAAATACAAAACAGACAACAGGAGCACACTCACAACTTTTCCCTTCACTCTCATTTCATAGACACCACCATTCAGCTTTCCTACATCAGCATTTCCTCACAGGCAGCATTCAAAATGCTTCTAACCCTCCTTTTGCATCGTTACAGAAATTCTCATCAAGCTGGAAACCACCCTGTTTCTGTGCGTAATTTCAAAGTTATTGCATTCAGTGTAATGAACAAGTGCCAGACAGCACTGAGGGAGGCTGGAGAAAGTTCAGCACAGTAAGATACTTCAAATAAAAGGCTGTAACAGCGGATGTTCCAAGACCGGATGGATAGCGAGAACGTCGACACATCCAACAGTCTCTCTTAACTCCCACTGGACGTGGGGCGCTGCACCTCTAGCCCAGGGAGCGCTGTAGTGTCACCGTGAAGGGGCTGAGTGCTTTGGGAGCCAGCAGCCCGCGGGGCACAGGCTGTGCCCGGGGGCCGGACATCCCGTGCCCGCAGTGTCCCAGCTCTGGGCACAGCCCGTGCCCGCGGTGCTGTCCCAGCTCCAGGCGCTGCAGGGAGCGGGCGCGGCGGGCGGTGCCTCCCGCGGCGCGGGGAGGGGGCCGGGCCGGGCCGGCGGAGCGGGCGCTGCTCTCGCCGCTCTCTCTGTCGCTGCTCGCTCTGTCGCGGCTCTCGCTGCCGCTCAGGGCGGGCGGCAGAGGCGGCAGCGCCGCTCCCAGAGCCCGCCAGCCACGCCGCCGCAGCCATGGAGAAGCAGCCCGGCGGCGAGGAGGAGTGCGCGGACTCGGGAGCGGAGACGGGCGGGTGAGTGCGGGCGGCTCTGCCGGGCTCTGGCGCGGCTCCCCCGGCCCCAGGGGCTGCACTTGTTGCCGGTGGCCGCCCCGAGCGCGTCCCGGCAGCGGCGGGGCTGGGGCTGGGCTGGGGCGGCGGCTTCGTGTCCCGGGCCGAGCTTCCCTCCGGCAGCATCCCGCCCAGTGCCGAGTCTCCTTGCCTTTCCTGCCCTCCTGGGACCCGGTCCGGCGTGACCCTCGGGGAGGCATCACCCTGCTCCGACTGCCCCGGGAGTTCGCGTTCCCCTTCGGTGAAGCAGACTCCGCCGGGGTCTACACACGGGGAGGGAGCCACGGACAGGTCGTGGCTGTGGGCTTTAAGTTTGAGCTCCAAAGTACGGGGCGATGGCTCGGCGGTGCGGCCCGCGCCCGGCTGTATACCAATCCTGTATCCCGGGATAGTGCGGCTGAGGATGGTCTGGGAGCGTGTCCAGGACCCATCCTCTCCTTCTGGCGGTGACACCCAGACAACATCGGGCAGAGAGAGCTGACTCCTCAGAAGGACCATTGAGAGCCTTCTACAAAAGCAAGTTTGATTTGCAGGCACTCAGAAAGTGGGTCGCTGTTGTCATGATTCTCGTTGTGGTACTCTCCATGCTAGCCTGTGAACTGCTGTAAACTTTGCTGGGAGTGTCATCTCAGTCAAGGAGACTAGTTCCCCCTGATTTCATGACCACCCTGCCACAAGTGTGCTGCTTGTAAGCTGCATAACTTCTAAGCTAATGGAGCTGCAAGGATGATCCATGGGATATCCCATTCAGCTCACGCCTTCAGCCCATCTCTGTGGGAAAGGGAAGTGCTTTCAAGCCTGTGCTACATGCCGCTGCTTTGGGATCTTGTCAGGAATGGCAGTGAGCCATTGCTCCTCCTGTGGCTCCAGAAGGGCAAAAGGAGGTTGCATACTGCTGCTAAGGCTGTTCTTTCCCGACTCTTCCTTCTCCTCACTCCTTGCTCCTCCAGCTGTTTCTCTCCAAACTCCTTGCCTGATGCATCTCCTTTGGCCTCTAGTCTGACTCTTGCAAAACTGTAAAGCTAATTCTTTGCACAGTGGTGTCAGGTGCACCACACCAAAACTGGACTAGCAATATTACAAATATAAATCTAAAATGTGAAAATGGCATGCAGTAATCTTTTTCATACATCCAGCTAGTAATTAAAATAACTTTTTAATCTCTTCTGTAGTCTGAGAAGTTAAGGACTTTTCCCATCACCTTGTATTGTAGGCACACCTAACAGTAAAAGCTTTAAAATATTTTATGTGACATAAGTTCAAAGGAAAAAATCCAGGCTTCTTTTCCAGATATAGGTTAGTCCCCATTAGGGATGTGGGTAAAAGGAAGACAAAGTAATCCATGAACTCATGCCTGGTTCAAAGCTCAAAAACCCCTTGATTGGTCAAGTCACTCTTTATTTGCTGTGTTTATCTGGAATGGAAAAACCTGGGTTTCCTTGGGACAGGCACTTGGAAGGATTTGACCCAGCTGGTGACATTAGCCTTTAGACCTCAGGGACCAGTGTGACAGCTGCTTGAGTCTGGTGTTGATGAGGTGCTAAAGCTGATGATTTTATCAAGTGTCTCTGTCCCATGCGTGGCACTAGAAAGTATAGGTTGGTGGAAGAGTCTGTCTGAGGAATTTGAACAATGACATATGGCAATTAATAGCTGCAGTGCATTGCACTGATGTTTATTTTGAAAGGCAATAGGTCTCTGCATTTCAATTATTATTTTTAGTTTTGTTTAGCAGCTATCTAATTCTGATAAACATGTTGCGTATGTCTCTTTCACAATGTTTATATTTCAGCTTTCTCACCAAACCAACTGTTCACAGCACTTGCTTTTCCCCGTTACCAGATCTGCTATTTGCTTTGTCTCAGTCCCATCACAGCTATTGCTAAATTGAACAATATTCCTTTTTCACCAATTACTCAGTGGTAAAAAAAAATAAATTTATTATCTATTCTGAGCTTCAGCAATCATTCTCTGAAAGAATAAGGAGGAACAACTGTCAGAGTGATTCAGGCCCAGTTTTGCATGGAGTGGTCGCTTTCTGTCACTCAGGGAACAATAGTGGATAGTGACTGTAGTAACTGCAGGCACTACACGCCCTTGCCATCTCAATGATGGCACGTAATGATGTGTGAGCTCTTGCACGGAGCCTGGGCTGCTGAAGCTGCTTAGAGCAGCTAACAAATTGAACACATCAAGTACTCCGCAGGGCATATGTTGCTTAAGGTTTTGTTGTGGCTGCCAGCTACAAAAGCAGGCAAAACTCTCTGCTAAAGGCAAGATCAATTACAATTCAAAGCCTTCATTTTCCTAATCCTTTAGAAAATATGTTCCTCTTGCTGCATTTGCCTTGGTAAATAGGGTTGGCGGAGAGTCTGCTGAACAGAAATAGCATATTTGGAGTTCCTGAATCCAATAAGAATGGATTGAGCTGGGGTTGTCAAGTACCTAAATAAAGGATGTAGAACATATAAGCCAATTAGTTTATATTGGCTGTTTATTAATGAGATTTAAAATAGTTCGACCATCCTTGATCTGAGAGACTTTGCCTATACAAGTTGTATCTTCTCAGGAAAAATATTTTGGGAAGTTTTAGTATAAGAACCTTATTTAATCTGCTACTGAAAACTTTTAGTCCAGAATTATGGGACACAAAGTTTTCTCTAGTAATAGTTTCAGTAGTGGGTTTGTACTATAAAACCTGACATTTTAAGAAGAATAAAATTGTATTTCTTTAGTCTTTTATTAGAAAGAAAATAAAAGGCAAAAACAGGTGGAAGAAAGATTGAAGGGAGGAGAAATGTACACGTTTTCAGAACTGTAGTTGAATAGCAAAGAAAAACAAAAAGGTGAGAAAAAGAACAGTTACTTAAATTGTAGAAATATTAATTTTAATTTTTTCTTCATTTCACAAGCCATGCAAATACTGTTGTTTCACTGCCTTTGAGCAGCAGAGCAAAGATGACAAACTAAGACAATTTTGGAAGTTGTTAGGCAAGCCTGATTTTGAGGCAACAATACAGATTGGCTACCACTGGTATCCAGGCCAAAGCATCAGCTTAATTCACTGCATTCAGGACCAATATCCCAAGTGAATGTGGAAAACCAGGTGGTTTCTCTGTTCGAAACATCAATGTTCTAAACATTTCAACATTCATGATAGTTCCCAACAGAAATTAACTTGTTCACTTAGACAGCTGTAAGAGCCCATGTCTTAAAAGGTTCACACTTCAATCATTAACTTACTGATTGCCTCCAAGTTTGCCTAAACATGTAATTTTTCCTCACCTTAAAGTCATTTCAAGTTTTGAGAAGTTGTAACTTTTAAATTTTTCTGCGTTTGCAACTTACCTGCTTGTATTTCAAATAAATTATTAATCTATATAGAGAAAGTGGGGAGACATTGCTGAAGTACCAGGTTTTTTCAGACATTGCTGAAGTACCAGGTACTTCAGACATTGCTGAAGTACCAGGGGAGGTTTTTTGTATAAGTTTAAAATGTAAATATTGATGATGCAAACTGGATTAAACAGTGGTTAATTGTTGAGTATTTGATGAATTTTCGGAAGAATGGTTATAGTATTTTTTGGTAGTAGGCAACTGCAACAAAACAGTTCAACAAGATACAGAGAAATCCATTGCAAAACAGAGAAACAAGGGATGTTTGAAGTTTATGACACTGTACCATGCGGCAGCTATTTGTAACATATATTTAGCACAATCCAGTGATGTTTGATTACAATTAATTTTCATGGTGCTTGTTGCCTCCCTTACATTTTCTTCTGTCTCTCATTCCTCAAATTAATTTTGCAGAGATTATGCTCATTTTTGGAGTGTTCTATACTTGTTTGTTGGTTTTCCTTATGGCACTCCCTAGCTGCATGTGCGATCCTGGCCAAACCACAAATTATTTGAACCTCTGTTAACTTATCTCTTAAGCAGATCAAAAAAGCCTTTCTTTAATTGTTGCAGTTCAGTAAAAGGTGTGAGGTTCTAAAGTAGAAAATACACTTGTTAATAGAAGGTAAGGCAGCATATACATATACATATACATATACATATACATATACATATACATATATGTGTATATATATATATATATATATATATATGAAGTTGTATGCCTCTTAGAGGTAAAATATCAAGAATGCTGTAATCCATGTGTGTTCTGAGCCAGAAAGGATCACTTAAATTATCAAATGAATAGTTGGATGTTTTATTGGGGTGAGAAGTTGCTTTCATGTCTCATGTTTCTGGCTTTAAGGAATTTCTCATTTAGGACTTTGTATGGCAGTCCTTCAAATTGACACATCAGTCTCTTGTCACGTATTTCATCCATCTATGAGAAACTCTCAGGAACACAAACCACTGATGCTGAAAGCTATTTTAAGGCCTATTTTTACCTTGGGGCTTCTTTTGTTTTGGTTTGGGGTTTGGGGGGTTGTTTTGCTGTGGGTTTTTTTGCTGACACTTTCACTTCATGTATAGACCCATCAGTCCAGATATGTCATGATACTCAAGTTGTCTCTGATTTGACATTGCAATAATGTGAAGCTGAGCTGTTTGTCACAAACGGGCATTGAGGCACCATTTCCAACCAGATTTACTCAGTGAAGCGAAGCTGTTTGGCTGAACATCGGGGCAGGCAGACCTGAGAGTGCCAGGCACTGGAGCAAGGCACGGACAGCAAGGATGAAACACACTTTAGATCACATTCTGGAGGCCATGAGCTCTGCGCTGATACCCATAATTTTTAGGTCCCAGCAATTAGCTAGGTTCACCTCAGCTAAATGTAGCTGTGTGAAGGTTTGATGTTTGGTATAAATCAGGCTTCTTCTGTTGTTAGAACCAGGACCTCAGGAGGGTAAGTCAGCCCCTGGCCTGGGATGGGTGGATACATGGCACCTGATGTGTCCCTCTGGCAGTGCTCTGTGAGGGAGTGGTGAGCAGGGTGTGCAGCCAGCTGTGCTCACTAAATCCCAGGGTGGTCCTGCCTCATCAGGTGCTTTTTGGAAGATGACAAACAGCTTTTCAAACCCTATACAACAATGGTGTCTCTCATGTGGTGTCTCAAACATTGCTGTTGGTAATGAGCTCTGGAGTATAGTGGTTAGAGCTGCTCAGTGGGAATCTTTGTCACTTTCCTAGAAATCCAAAGCCAGGAGTATAGGGACAAGTTGCTGTGAGTCATTCCATTTCATCTTGACTGCACAAGTAGAAGTATCATGAGGGTAACAGATTTGTGCTGGATTGGTTTTAGTGAAGCAGATTGTAATCTGACCTGCAGGAATTTGGTGAGAAGAAACCCAAGACAGAGCTATAAAGCCAAATCTTCTAATTCTTCTAATGGGACTATAAAATACTCCCTTGTGCCCTGTGGAGTATTTTCTGAGGGAGGGAAGGGAAAGAAGCTGTTAAATACAGTACTTAATATGAAACAGTGAAATGTGCCACAAGTATAGGTAGAGAAGGCTTGGGAAATATAAATCCAGCAGGTTCCATTCCATCAGTCCTAGGCAAGCAAAGGATGCAGAGAGCAGAAGAGATTGTAAACTTTCTGCTATTTCATTTTGGGGAGTGGGATTAAGGAGCCCTTGCAATGGAGACCATGGGCATAGTGGGGTGTAGTATTATGTTAGAATTACTGGAGATGTGTTTGTTTTACACAGCAGGCTGCCTTTGGAGATGACCAGCTCAGATACCTTGGTCCCAGCCACGCCAGAGCATTGAACAGCACGTAGGGCTGTCCCTGAGCACAGGACGGAGTTGTCCATGTTGTTGAATCATTAAAATGGTTTGATGGGATCAGTTTGAATGGGGCCATCTAGCTGTCCCCCATGTCTTTCCTGGGTGTGTTTTACCATGGGCCAGGATATGTTTTGCCACGTTGCCATGGTTCAGGGATCATTCCCAGCAGACAACTAGCCAGGATGTTTTGGGAGGCGAGAGGTGTTACTGGTACAGGTGCAGACTGTTCCACAGCACTTGGCCCGGCTCCCAGGCAGTTCCCTTGGGACTGTTTGTTTATGGCTGCAGCTGTCAGGGCTGTAGCTGTGCTAACTGGTGCTGTGTGATCACAGCTGATCAGTGTGCCCAAGGAACCCAAGCACGGTGTGGTGCTGGAGGAGCTGCATTGCTTGTGTGAGCCAGAGCTGTGAGAGAGCCGTGTTCTCACCAAAAGAAACAGGCTTACAGTGTTTTTAGGTACCACATTCAGCAGCTGCAAGTTGCACTAGCAGCTTTTGCTGGTATTCTGTGGAATGCTTCCCTCTCTTGGATATTTTGAGGTTCTGTATCACTGATCAGCAGTGAGAGGTGCACGCAGATCTCAGAGGATTGTTCAACATCTTTTGTGCTCCTGATGCTCTTAGCATGTCTAATAATGCACAAGTCTGATCCTTCAATGGTGGTAATGGGAACTGAGGTCCCACCTTTGTCACAAGCTTCTACATTCCTATTTTAATATCTTTTGACAAATCCACAGCTCCTCTTTGCTGGTGGGCTGACCATTGAGCACACATTCTTTGCAGACTAATGTGTCTTTCGACGGAGCTATAAGCCTTCCTTTTCAGTACCTCACACTGTTTCAATACCCTGTTTGATAATTTTTCTTCTCATTATGTACCTATAAAGGGAACAGTCCTCTATTTGTTCACTTTCTGTCATGGATGTTTTTTCCTTTTATCTGTAATCTAACATCTATTAGGGGAAATAGCTTGCTGCAAGACCACGTAATAGACCTGGAACCTCTGAGCCCCAGTGTGGTCCCAGGTGTCACCATTAAAGCACATGAGTGCTGAACTCTTGAGTTATCCTATTGGGAAAATCCTCTTCCAAGGGAAATGATAGAAGCCAATACTCAGGATGTTTAAAAGAGGAACGAAAAGAACAGAAAGGAACACAGTTACTTGATGTCCACAGAACTTGTATGCCCCAGGAGATGCTTATTTCAGTACTTGATTTTTCTAATGTATGATTTTGTTAAAGGGAATGTTGTGTGTGCCAGTCTAAAAAGCTTAAAAGACTTATAATAACTTCAGAATTTAGTGTCCTAAATAGATGACTGTAGAGAAAAAAATTTCATTTATAAACCACTTACCAATGCATGCCATGAATCTGAATGGTTTCTTCTAATATTTTGAGAATCATAATGATTTTGCTAGCACTGTTTTGTTTGTTTGTTTGTTTGTTTGTTTTTGTTCCCAAGGACTAGATTCAAGGCAAAGAAAGAAACTGGAGGGAGAACAAAAGGTGATCCAGGTTGTCCCTGAGAGCACACAGAGACTCATATTCATCCCATTTGGTTTTAGACACCCAGTCTAGGGTTCTACATTAGAAATGTGGTTTCTGTAGGCTTCTTGTCTAGAAAACAGCTAGGGAGAGATACTTCAGACCTCTCTTTTCATTGACAACAGAGGGGGCTTATGGAGGGTACAGCCCTCATTTTGGTATCTGAGCCTGACATAAGCCATTGAGCCTAACTGCCCTTTTTTTTTTAATTTGTGGATGTCAGTTATGCAACAAACATGAATTAAGTATTAGCTTGAAACATATTAGAACTACAAAAAAGCTCCTGCAATACAATTCTAAAGCCTATTATAATGTGTCTCTGCAATTTGTCTCCAAGCACACTGTTGTCTCCTCATTTCTCACCCCCCATCTTTTTATTTTTCTCTTGTTTCATTTTTCAAGTCCTGCATGTACACAGTCTGCTACTCCCTAAGTTCAGCACTCATTAGTTCTCCATGTCCTATAATGTGCCTGCAGCACTTTGGGATAATAAAATAACAGTGTGAAGTAATAGAATACTGTTCCAACTTGCAGTAAGCAAAAGGCAAAATGTTGTCTCGCTTCCATCCGAAATACAAGCAGTGCAGATTCATTTTGAATTAGCTGCCAACTGCTGAACACAGATACATTGAAGGACAGCCCCAGGCTGTGTTCAAACAGAAGTGCAGACTAAATGAATTCTTGTTTGGGCTGCTTGGAGGCAGCTGGATGTATATTGCTTGCCTCTAGGCTTATGAAGAATGACATGTTACACAGTTTTCACACCCTTTCAAATATACATGGTGCCAAGTGACACTGATGTGACTTGCTGCTGAAAATACTGTGTGGTTTTATGGCCTGCATAGCACCTTAGCCAGCCCCTGGCATCACTTCCCCTTGGTCCCTGCCCAGAGCCAGACCAGCAGTGTGTACATTGCCCAGCAGTAGGAACAAGAAGGTCTCCTTCTCTGCTTATGTTGATGTCCAGGGTTTAGTAGATAAATTAGAATTTATCAGTCAGTAGAATTGCCTTGGTACATTTTAGGGCTTGTGTGGGAACCCAGGACATCCCTCTGGCTGTCCAGAACAGCCAAGACCCCTGCCAGGGGGCCCAGAAGCCCTGGCACGGAGCCCAAAACACCTGTGGTTTTGATAATGACCTGTGGAGCAACCAACCTTGTATGAAGATCAGCAAGCCACAACAGTTTTGGTAGAATAATAATGAAGTTATCACAGGGTGAAAAGGTAGATTTTGGGGTTTCTGGGATGAGGCTTCAGGAGGCAAGATGGAGGGATTTGGGCATGTCCAGCCTTTCTTCTTCTTGGCCTCCATCTTCTCCTGTGATGTTGGCACTTTTATATTGGTTTAAAGTAGAAGCTCACTGTCTAACATAGGTGATAGGTATTGGAAAGTAATTGTAAGCATTGTATACGTAGTTTTTAGTATAAAGACATGACACCGCCCCGGGGGCAGGCAGAGTGCCTGGACTGTCCTGCTGGACAGACCTTGGCAGGACAGGAGAAAATTTTTATAGATAAGATATAAAAAACAACCTTGAGACCGAGAAATGAAGAGCTCTGACTCCTTCTTGAAGTGCCAGGCTGGGAAAAGAAACTTTCTAACATTTCTCGGGGTCACGACGACCAGCAAAAATTCCCGAAATGCTTGAGGTGCTTCAGTGGTCTCAGATCCAGGGGGAGGTTAGCCAAGCTTAGGGAGAGGGATGTGCTGCTGATAATGGGCACAAAGAACACAGAATTCACGAGCCACAAGGACATTTGGCAGAACTCACAAGATAAGGATGAAACAAATAAAGCCAACTAATTTCAGCAACTGTGCTGAAGTCAGCTCTAACTAGGTAGAAACAATTTCACTGGGGGAGATGGTGAGCATTGACTCCCAGCCCACTGACTCAAGAGACAGGCTGGTCATTGGCATGGCAAGTGAATCATGTAGCCAAGCACAGGTGGAATACTGATCAGTAGCAGAGCTGTGTGGCTGGTGGCCAGTGAACCCTGACTTCTTTGCTTGCTAAGATATGAGTGTTATCAAGCTTTGATGGCTGGTGACCCAGCCTGCTGTGGGCCAGCTCCCTGCTTTGCACAAACTGGACAAGAGGAATGGGAATAACTCATCTTGGACTGTAAATTGGTGCTGCGCACGGGGCAGTGAGCCCACATTTGGGACAACAATGTCATTGCTGCCCCTGCCCTTCCCAGCTCCATAGGGGTCCTGGGTGTGATTGTTTGAGGGGTAGCACTTGATTCATGGAGAAGTTGCTGTGGAGCACCTCTGTGTGGGGTGCCTGAGGGTGGCTGCTAATGACCTACACCTGTGGTCTCTGCCAGTGGGACAGAGATGTTTCCTTGCTCTCTGGCCTTATCAAAGTGGCTGGGGGTCTTCTCTTAGCAAAGAAGAGTGAGTGAGGGAGAGCTGCAAGCCCCCTCCACCAACTCTTTCCCCAACATTGCCCAGATCATTTCCAAAAAATATGAAAACCTCATGGCATGTGGTGGTATTGGTGAATCCTTTTTCATGAGTTTTGTGAAACATTCAGGTTGTGTCATCTTTCACTAGTCCAGCAGGATTGGCAAAAGTTGGGGGTGGTTCCTCATCATCTTCTCACCTGACCAGTATGAGAAGATGGCATCTGCCCTGCAGACTGCTGAGTGCACAGCTGTGAAATATGGGGATGGCTGTAATATTTTTCCTTCTGCAGAGACATTTCTACACTAAAATCAAAAGCAGATACTATAGATATGTGGGACTGATGTCCTTTATTCCCTTGGTTGCCTGAGAGCTAGAGTATGAGGGTGTCCTGAGAACAGGCTTAGATGGCTTCTACTTCCCCACACATCTCTTGGGAGTCAAGGCTCATGTGGTTTCTTTAATTTAAAGCAATGTTGCAAACTTGCTGCAACTATTACATGAGACAAGGATTTAGGTTTGAATTCCAGAGCTGTCTAAGCCCTTTGCCTGTCCAGGGCACTGCAGGGCACACGTGCCATGCGCTTATGGTGGCAGGGAGCTCTGGTGCATGGGGTCTGTTTTGGGGACCCAGTAACTATGAGGGTAGAGGCTGTGTGGCTGTGAACTCCAAACCCAAAAACTCAAAGGTCATAGGTAGGGCCTCAGCAGTGGAAATTTTTTTCCTTAAATATTAAGTGATGGCATGTTTGTTTTACCTTATTATTTCTGAATCTTCAGGACATAAATGGGCTATGTTTTAATCAGCTCAGAATGGGGTTTTCAGGAGTTTGGGGTTATGTGCAGCCCAAACATTAGTTGCACTGCTGCTCAAAACACTCAATTTCTTTGGCTTTCTCACAGATAATCCAGTATGCCCTGAACTAGAGCCAATGGCTGTATAGTTTTATTGAGATGTCTTCAAGAGGAAAACAGCCTACTAAAGCAAAAAGCTTTGTCATCTAAATGTTTGTATTTTGGCATTCTTTTTTTTTTCCTTCTCTGACAATTGTAACTGTAGAACTACAAAAGTTCTGCTCATCAAATAGAGTTCTCTTAAAAAGAGCTCCAAATACAGAATCTGCAAAGCAGCATTTAAAGGACATAAAGTGAGGAAGGAGAGGAGCTGAGTCAAAGTCTAGTAGAAGTAGACTTCTACTCCTCACCTGTGTCTGAAGCAGACTATTTCTTCGTTATGGAGAGCCTTCTGAGCTTTTATTTTCACACCTAGGATTAGGTAGCATGAATAACCCCTAGATAAAAGCATAGTTACTCATTCTACTTACATATTTATTCATTCTACCTACATATTTTCAAAATTCACATGTGATGCCAGTTTTTCTGAAGCAGTGTTCAAAACCTGTTTAAGTTAATCTCTTAGCACAAAAATAGTGCTAAATGGGCATTCATTTTTTTCAATAAGCATTGTGTGTTAGCTTTGGTAATTTTTTCATTATCTCTTTTAGATTTAATACATTCTAATTAAAATCTTTGTCTTGCAGGTCTGAGTACAGCCGAATGTCCTCTACTAGCAGTGAGTATAACTTTGAGATTCTTTTTTAAAGTGGATTATTATATTTTCTTTTGTTCTGCTTGCTAATATTTATTAACATCAACCTGGTGTTAATGACAGAGTTCACTTTGACACATTAAAGCCTCCATTCCTTCTCCTTTTGGATCTATGTCTAGAAACAGTATAGAAAATGAAACTTTGAATATTTATGACCAAACCCAAACCATGTGTAAAGACCTAAATATTGGCGCTTCCAGGGATAAGAACAAAATCTATAGACACTGTGTGGGCCAGTGTGAATGGGCCCTCAGGCCAAAGGAGTTTGCAGTGATTAATGTCATTGGAGCTGGGAATGCAGGAATAATTGAATGTTTATTGTGAGCTGATGCCAACAAAGCACTTCAGAGCAACTCCAGTGAAGTCGATTTTTTATTTCAGAGATGGTAGATGCACTAGTAAGTGCCACAGTCTTTCTAGATATTTACAATGCCAGTTGATTTTCAGGTTGTCCAACTGATAAAAGACAAATTCCCGTGTCTGGATTACTTTTTCTTTATTTTTCACCAATGCAAAATGAAGATTTTTTTCAAGCAACGAGGAGCACTTACACTCCATCTACTTCCTTAGTTGTAGAACACACTGCATCCACAGCACTTTGAAATGCAGCAATGCTTATTCATGCATGACTGCTGGTATCTCTCCTTGTCCACGTGCAAAGTGATGTCTGTCTTCCTGATTCACACATAGGCATGAGCTTTATTTATGCCAAGCAAGCACATCAAAAATTCCAAGATGACAAGATGTGTTTTATAATCTGGATCTTTAAGCACCATGAAAATCAGAGGGGAAGAAAGCTGTCAGGTTTTTTTCTCATTCACACATTCTGGCTGAAGTGTGGGGAGGGTTATTTTCCATCTCCCGTGGTCTTCACTGAAGGGCTTTAATTGATTTAAACAAGAGCTGCATGAGACAGCATTCGTAATGTCTGACTCCTGAGCTGATGTGACTAGCAAGGAACTCGCTGCTTTCCCTCCATCTGCTCACTCTGTGTGTGTGTGTGTGTCTGAGAAAGAGAGAATTTAGTGCAGCTTTTTCCTAAATTCTGTTGTTTAAATAGATTTCTGGATTCTCACTGTTGGGCATAGTTTTTGAAATGATTGGGAGGCAAAATCCAGGCAATCAGCTTCTCAGTGCTAGTGAAAGCATATTGGATTTGCCTGATTGCACCAGATGTGTGTCACACCACCCTCTCAGCTCTCAGTTTCAGATGATGGCTTGGGGAATATGCTGCCAACTTCTTCCTCTTTTTGGGTGGTGACTCATACTTACTTGATTAATGGAGGCAGATTAGTTCAAAGACAAGGTGCAAGTAGAATATTTCTCATTTTAAAACTAGGTTTGAATCCCTTAAAAACTTTGCATGGCTGCTGCGCATTTTACAAATAAAGGCAGCAAATTCCAATTGTAAGCCTTGGTTTTTATTAACTGAAGTATTTCTGAGGGGGATGAAGCTGTTGTTACGTGGCAGCTACAGTGTGTCCTGTTATCTCTGGTCTGCTCAGTGTCTTGCTGGCCACTGCTGTGCTGTGTATGTGGCCATTGCAGCTGTGTTTCAACACCAGTAATTTGTCAGTGCAAGGAGGTATTATCATTCCAGCAAAGACACACAAGTTCAGGGGACAGAAAAGTCTCCTTCTTTCTCTTTTCTGCCTCCAAGGCAAATTATAGTGACACAGCTTCACAAGTAGCAGTATTTATCTTTGCCTTTTGAGAGGTTTGTGTGGTTGGCTTGGTCAGACACTGCAACAGTAACAGAAGCAGTTACATAAAAGAATTTTGGTAAAATAAAAATACTTTCATGTCAGAGGCTGGTAGTGGATATATAATGCATTTTGAAGAAAGAATGTTGGAGAAGAGAGATTGAAAAAGAAAAGGTGATTTGGACCTTTTAATTTCTTTGAGGAAAAGATTCAATAAGTGATATCATTCACAATACAAAAAGCAGTCTAGTCAATGATGCTGTTAGGCCCTAGTGCAGCACAAAGTAAGCTGTTGTAAATTATGAAGGAAAGAATCTTCATTACCTGCAGCTGCTTCACCTGAAGCTCCTGTTCTAATGGAGTTTTTCTAAACCAGAAGGATTACAAGAAGGTTAATTTGGTTTTACAGGGGTCCTATTTGTTAGTACCAGCAAGGCTCCAATTTCAGCATTTAACAAATGAATATTCTTTTCACTTTCTGGATTAACTCCACTGGACAATGGTTTTCCACAGACATGCCAAGAAAAGGCTAAGAAAGACTTAGCAGGTGGATCAACTACAGCTTCTATCACAGCAGCTGAGCAGACTGCAGGACTTTGCACCAATGCAAAGTTGTACAGGAATTCCAGACCCCCCAGGTCGGAAGTAAAACCTCATTGGCTGCTAAATGGCAGTGGCAGGATCATTCTGTGTCTATTTCTAGTACTTTTTTTCCCTGAGCACAAGGCAGCAGCAGCTATTGTGGTCAGTGCACTGCTCCAGCAGTTCAAAGCCCTGCCTTGTGCATTGGTTGGACCTTGGGTTTTAGGCAGCCTCTCACTTCTTTTGGTCTTTGCCCTTGTGTCCCAGCTTCAGACAACCAAAAAATGCTTTTTGCTGGCAGCATTCATCTAATGCTTGTGGTTTTGTACAGCAGGTAATTTGGGGAAGAGTACCAAAGTTTGCAGAGCCTGTGTATTTCAGCAAGAAAAGGCAGCGGGTGCCTGCTGTGCTGTGGCTGTTGTCAGGGTGACTGTGTGCCACTTGGCCTTGTCTTATTGAGTTGGAAAAAAAGGTCACACATACCTGTCTGCAGAATGATGCATCTGGAGGTATTACAGCTTTCAAAGGTTCAGCAGTATGATTTCAGTAAAGAGGAATGACTTTTCTTTTTTTTTTTTTTTTTTACCTGAATGCCGGTGTATGTAGTTACTTTTTCCTTTGTTCTTTAGGAGGAAGAGTGCTTTGTCTTGTTGGGATATTTTGCCTACTGGTGTGCTCTTCATTAATCTAGGAAATGTATTAACCTTCATTTTCCTCGTATTATCAATTACCTTTTCAGTTGTGGTGTTCAGTTTCCATTAGGGATCCCTAATTACATATGAGAGAGAATTGTGCTAGGCACTTTACACCTACAGAAGGGACCTTTACATAATGCCAAGATATAAAGAACATTAGTGGCATATGGATACAGACAGAATCACAAAGAAATAATTAATTAGTGTTGGTCGGCACAATAAACAGTAGTCTCCATACATCATAATTTTAATTATCTTCAGATTGCTTTCAGCTATGTGTTTCAGAGATGATTTTCAGCTAGGGAGGTGGAGTTTTGATGGAGGATGCTTACTGCCTCTTCTGCTTAATTTTTGCATCGATGAAAATGGCTTTTCAGAAAGACCCAAACCAGAAATGGATGTTTTGAAACATGACTTTTGTCATTTGTACCATTCACAAAGGATGGGAGG
Source organism: Zonotrichia leucophrys gambelii (assembly GCF_028769735.1). Classification (NCBI taxonomy): domain Eukaryota; kingdom Metazoa; phylum Chordata; class Aves; order Passeriformes; family Passerellidae; genus Zonotrichia; species Zonotrichia leucophrys. Next base: position 64,186,266 of record NC_088169.1, read on the forward strand.
AAATGGCCTCAAATTACACCAGTGGAAGTTTATATTAGATATTAGGAAAAATTTATTCACTGAAAATGTGGTCAGGCATTGGAGCAGGCTGCCCAGAGAGAAATGGTGGGGTCACCATCCCTGGAATGGTGTGGATGTGGCACTTGAGGATGTGGTTTAGTGGTGAGCAGGGCAGTACTGTGTTAGTGATTGGATTCAATGATCTTAGAGGTATTTTCCAAACTTAATGATTCTATGATTTGAAGTATTCCACACCTAGTCAGCCTTGGAGCCAATATAAGTAGGTTGTCTTAGAAATAATCGTGGAAGTGAATGAATTTTTTTCTTTTTCTTTAGCCATTTTTAGCCTGACAGTCAGGTAACTGGTAAATTAAATATAAAAATGGCCCTATGGGATAAGATGCAAGTTTCTGGAAGAGTTTAGAGCATTTGAAATTGTAGAACCCAGCAGTATGCTGTAGTTCAGGTTGTGCTTCTCAGTGAGGTAAAGAGCTTGTCACTCACCTGCTCTGCAGTTGGAAAGCTGGTAATTCACCTTCCCCTGCTCCCCTGCCTTTCCTTCAGCAGCTAGGAAACAATCAAGTCCTTGTAGGGTGTTCATATTCTTTTGTGGTAAACCTGGGAGCTGGGGTATTAAAATTTTTACTTCCATGTTTCACATACCCATGTTCCTAGCCCATGGAATTTCACCCCCTTTCTGGTTCTAGAAATTGAACACAAGAAGTTTTGTTTTGGCAGGTATAAAATATGTGGGTTACTGCACATGTTTCTTTTTAATAAATGCTCTGTTTGATATTCTGTTCCTCCACTGGTATAAATTCAGATTATTGTTTGGGGATTTGGTCATGGTTTGGTCAACATTTTGTCAGTGTCATCTGCATCAGCTGCCCAGGCTTGTGACCCTGTGGGAAGCCCTCACTACAGGAGGCTCCTGCCAGGCCCTGCAGAGCCCTGAAGAGCAGAGCCCACACTGGAGCAGATTTGCTGGCAGGGCTGGTGACCCATGGGGGGCCCGTGCTGGAGCCCATCCCTGAAAGCCTGCGCTCCAAAAGAGGAACTCATGCTGCAGCACTTTGGGAAGAATGGCAGCCTGTGGGAAGGACTCACTCATGTTGGAGATGTTCATGGAGGACTCTCTCCCATGGAGGGACTCCACCCTGGGGCAGGGGAAGGACTCCTCTCCCCGAGAAGGAGCAGCAGCAGAAACGATGCAATGGACTGTAACCCCCATTTCCCATCCCTCTGTGCCACTGCAGGGAAGGAGGTGCAGAGTTGGGAAAAAATTTAATACCAGGAAGGAGGGAGGGGTGGAGGAAGGCGTTTTTAAGATTTTTTTACTTCCTATTATCCTACTTTGATTCTGATTTGTAATAAATTCAATTAATTTCCCAAAATCAAATCTGTTTTGCTCATGACAGTAAGTGATGATTGATCTCCCCTGTCCTTAACTCATGACTTTTTCATTAAATTTTCTCTGCCCTGCCCAGCAGAAGAGGAGAGCGATGGTGTGGTTTTGGTGGGCACCTGGTGTCCAGCCAGGGCCAACCCACCACGAGATGCCTTGTAACAAAAACACAGGGAGAAATGGCTTCCTGTTACTTGTGCATCATTTCAAAATCTATCTTCAATGAACTGTTAAACGTGATGAAAATTAACCAGCAGCAGGAAGGGGAGTGGGTCTGATTTTGGCATTGAAAAATCTGACACAAAGCTTGAATTTCATAATACAGTTGCCAGCTTTAAGTTAGGTTAGTTCTAGCTGATTCTGACCTAGGCATTGCTGGACTGGGTATCTTCTAAGTCTGTTTCTCCAAACAACATAATTTAATGAGTGTAAGGATATAATTATATTCTTTTATTGCCATACAAAGATACACTGTATTATATTGTTTCTTATTTCCATAGAGAACAGAGATGCTTTTACAATGGCTGGCAATAAACTGTATTAAATACTATTATAAAAACAATTTACAACAGGCTTGCCAGCATCATACTGCATTTCCAGAAGGTGTTATTATAAAACAAAGACTAATTAAAGTATGAGGAGAAATGCAAGAGGAAATTGGACCCAAATCATGTAAAGCCTTAGCCTGCAGCATCTGTCAGTGTTGCAAATTCAGGTGTTTTATGTAGTAATGAAATCTGAAGTGTCAGCTCCTGTGGAAAATAAAGCTGTAGAAAATATGATACATCTTCTGCATATCTTGTCTGGCTCATGTTATGATGCCAGGGGTAAAATGCAATGCTGATTCCCACTGTGGCAGAGGGAAGAGGGAAAATGGTACGTGCACTGGTACGTGCAACCTAGCAGTCTTTGGCTGTGCAAACCATTTGTGTAACTGCTTGTCATCAGATTCCACTGTGCTGAAGGACCAAATGCTTGCATCCAGGATAGGAGAGTGCAGTGCTGATTCACAGAGAATTCAGCTTGGAAGGCACCTCTAGAGATGAGGCACAGCCGTGTGGAAGGACATGCACAGAAGAATGCACAACTTGAAATCAAACCTAGATTTGATTTTTGCATTCCAAGTGGCATTGACCACAAACATAGCATTGCCCTTGTTAAGACTGAGGTTCCTGTTCAAGTTTGTCTGTCTTGGAGTAACCTGTGTATCTCTGGTTTTTGTAAAATTCAGTTTCACTCTTTGGGATCATTTAGCATGCACCAAGATGTGTGTTCCATGGCTTAATTACTTTCTACTGGCTTGGTGCTAGATTGGGATTTCTGTATCAAGGATGTGCACGTTATCCTAAACAATTACTGCACCAGAATTATCAAAACATTGTTTGCAGTTGCTTTGTATACTCTTTTCTGACCACATCCAGAGAGGCTGGGGTTTTTTTTTCTTGTCATACAGATACAGCAGATGAAAACTGGACTAGTTTAGTGGACTAGAATAATGTGTATGGATGACAATGTAAATTTTTCCACCTCCTTTTTTTAAGGCCACACAGTCATAATCAAAAACATGTTACCAAATACATCCTCATTTATAATAATCCAAGCATATTTCAGAAGCATAGGAAATCTTTGGTAGACACTGAGCTATCGAGTGCCATACAGTTGTAGTAAAATATTACAGGAAATATGTCAGAGAAAGTTAAATTGGATTATTTGGTGATGTGGGTTAAATTTCCCCCTGTGGAAGTGTTACTGCTGCTGTCCCAGAAAACCACAAGGAGCTAGGCAGTCATTTAGTGGGTGTTTTAACCCTGAGAAATGGGTTGCAGGAAAGATCTTGGCACTCTAAGTTCAGCTGGTACAGTGATAATAATGATCTGGAAATTGTTGCTATGTCTGTCTGAATTGTTAAAGCCCAAAGAGGGAAGCTAAAAAAATAAATCTGTCCCATGGCAACTCCTGACTCAGAGGCACTAGTTGGGGGAGAACAGGAAAAGCCATCTGAGTCACAGAGTCAAATAACAAAACACTTGTGGAGGCTGGAGCTATTAAGGCAGTTTCTACTGAATGTTGCCAATGCCAACAGTCAGTTTCCTCATGGCCACAGCACATTATCGTGGGGTACTTTCTTTCATCTGAACTTTTAAAAATAAATAAATACCATTTGTTTATGCACACTCAGTGGAAACCAGGGCATTTGGTAATAGTGCATGCCACATTCTAGAGCAGTAAATATGCTCTGTCTGCCTTGTTTTAGTTGGTACAAAATTTGTTGATTTGTAGTTTGGGGGAAAAAAATAATTGTACCTTTGGTTTGTAAAATGTTCATGAAATGCTTACCAGGTGACTCCTGGCTGCCATCACAGGGGACCAGGATGGAGCACGGACAGCGAAGCATGCTTTCCATTCTGGCTTCCCTTTTCCATCAGCTGGTAGGGGGTAGATATTTTCAGCCACACGCTGCTGTCAGCTGAAAGGATTATGAGATTCAAACTAGTTTTCCACCCCTGCCAAGTCCAAATGGGTCCTTTGCTATAATGCTGATATTGTTCATTGTCTACAGAGACACAAACGTGGCAATGCTCGGCCATGCCCCAGGGTTTGATCCCAAGTTGTCTTTGGTTGTGGCTTCAGTGCAGATGTTTTGTTGTGACTTCTGCCTCCTCTCTGGCTGGCTTTCCCTGCCCCATCTTTGTGATACCAGGAAGATTTGTGCAAAAAGAGAGACTGTTTAAAAAGGTCTGTCTGAAATCTAACATTTTTAGCCAAGCTAGTTTTCTGACTGCCACCAGAAGACACAATCCTTATTATTCCTGAAGTCTGAGAGTTTCTTTTCAGTCAGTTCAGCAAGCTCTCTCAACTTGCATCTAGATCTGACACATGGGAAGCACTGGAAACACTTAGCTGAGAATAGTAGGGGGAAGAGTGCCAAGAGTAAAGTCTTAAATTGTCTTAAGCCCATCATAAAATCACACTTTCAGTTAACTAAAGTACATTGTGTGTGGTATGGACCTCATTGTTGGACTGAATTTGTTAGCTACTCAAGTGTGCAGTGTTTCTTGGGGTTTTTTTGAAAGCAGTGTTCTTTCTGCCCTATTATAAAAAACACATTTTTGACAATCTCAGCTTTTCACAGGAGTGGAATTTTAAGAAAACACAATGCCTATAATCAGAGGACTTTGGAAATTATGGTGTTGGATGCAGTTTTTTACAGCTTTTGATTTACTAGTGGTTGCTGATGGGAGTTTTATTATGTAGTAATTTATTTACATAGTAATTTAATTACACACACAACTTGTAATTGAATTACACATTGCAGCTCTCTACAGAATCTGGTATTTATACCAAATACCAGTGTCTGGGTTCTTGCCAAGAACTGTGATCCTTATCTGTGGTTGAGAAGAGTATTGAAGACTTCAGGGCTCTCCAGAGGATAAGTAGATGATAAGGCTGTTGGGTTTTTAAATTGAAATTCTGATTATTTCTAACAATATAACATAATGTTCAAGCAGCACATTTTGAGGGAGAACACCAGGCAGCCAAAATAAAAAGCTTAGGGAGAAGCCTAGAGCATTGGCAGAAAAATCATTATCTTACAGGGTGTTTGTAAGGAATTGCCAAGCAGTTTGCTTGCTTGTAACCATGGTGTGAAAGCACCCACTGTAGGTTCCTAAGTTTGTTTGCATGAGGATCTCATGCACTTTCTTCTCAGAGCTGGGAGTCCTTTTTTACATTGTGTGCTTAATATACAATGAGCATAGCCTCTGCTTTGACATGCCTCCAGGCTCCATAAAGCCTGGGTGGAATACACACACCCAGCAAAAAGTGTCAGGGACACGTGATTACACATCTAGAAACACAATATGGCATTCTCATCCTTTCTTTTTAGCCTGTTTCTGAAGGGAAACATAATGTGAACTGGTGCCATCTTTCTTAACAGACTTCTAACTTCCCACAGGTTTCATTGGAACTGAATGGAATACACTGGGACAAGAGGGAGAAAAAGTACTAATAGCAGTTCAAGTTTCCCCTTTTCCTAACCTGCAGCTGGATGGTCAGCCCACAGGAAACACACACATCCTTCTATACCAAGCATGAGCTGTTCCTTACCTGCCAGCTAGCGAGGGGATAGCTGAGAAATCTGCAGCACTGTAAATGAAGAGATGAGGGAAGTGGGGGCTGAGAAAATATCTGTGACCTAAGGAATGACTCTGACTCTTTGCCTTGGCATGGACAGTCAGAGCCTTACTAAAGGAGTCAAAGAAGTTTTGGAGGATGTCATGGAAGACGTGATAATCATGTAGCTCAAGAGCTTTTCTTCCATAACATTTAACCACAAAACCACTTCTCATTTGTGGATGAGGTGTATGGCAAGATAATGTGATAGAATAAGATAAGGCACCCAAGATGGAAGTGTGTACGGTGGAGAGCGATGGGCCTTATCTGAGGCTTGACTCTGCTTCTCACCTTGGGCTACAAAAGGAGCCTAGGACAGCCACCCATGTGCTGGAGGGACATCCATCAGGTCCATAACCTTCCATGGGAGGACTCTGTGCCACAAAAGTTGTGATTCCTGTGAAGGAGATGAGGGTCATATGGCTTTGAAGAGGGCTTAGATGGCACCAGAGGCCATCTGACTGCAAATGGAAGAGGGGGTGCCAGGTATTGTTGCATTATCAGCTTAAGAAATGTAGCTATGCAAGTAAGGTGAAGGGTGCTAGATGGGCCCTTTCAGCAGCCTCTTAAATTGATCATGAAAAGTTACCCCTAGGCAGGTCAGGAGAAGATATCTGGTGAGGGAGGGATGAAAATTCACTGGTACTGGAGCACAGTGAGTAGTTTTAGAAGACATTTTACCATCTAACAGCAAAGGTACCACTTGTTTAGATCTGCCATTGCCTTTGCTTGGTCATGCAGGGGCTCTGTGGGCATTAAGTGTTGGCTGTTGGCAAGATTCATTCCCTCAGGACTGGCTGCAGTGCTGTACTCTAAGGGTAATAATGACTCCTTGTAAGGCTGTTCATATTAATGTACCAGAGAAGGCTTTTTATTTTCATCAGAGAAATAATGAGCCTAATTTTGAGCTTTTTTTTTACTCAGGATTTTTTTGTAATTGTTTTTCAGCTACTGGAGGAGCAGATTGACCATTTTGCTGTGCTTGTCTATGTGCTGGTCTTCTGTGCATTGTCTGTGCTCTCTTAGCATGGATGGAGGAGTAGAACATTCATTGTAGAACATCCAACTGCAGTTCCTCAGGAAAATGAGGCTCTGAGGGGAGTGTGAAAGAGGTTCTCCTCTTGGCACAGTGCTGGGCAGAATATCCCCCTTCTTCTTGCTTCTGAACATCCTTCCTGGGTCTGAGGTGGTGTGCAAAGCAGGGCATGCTGAGAACACATCATCCAGCAGCCCTGCATTTGTCAGATGCTATTAAACAGCAGGGAAAGGGAATGGAGGAGCTGGTGAATCTGTCACATCCTGCTTGTTCTAAAGATTATTGATGGTGCATAATTCATCAAAGCATGACCGACCTAGGGGTGGGTTCTGCTGCCAGACGTGTCCTGTTACTGCTTCTGTTGCAGCTGCCCGTAAAACAGCGCTCCTTGTTTGTGAAAGCAGCCTCTGACTTTGTGCCTGCCCATGAGCCTTTCAATTAGTACACCTAAAAGGATCACTCTTGCCTTGGACTCAGATAAAATGTGAAGGTCCTGTTCACTGAGAAATGCTACAGTTTTGACATTTCCTTGTGTTTTGCAATGTGATTGAAGTAGGGAGGTACTGATACTTTCTGTGCAACAGCAATCCTGGGAAATTTTAATTGGAAATATTATAGTGCCTTTTTATTCTGACATTATTTATACAGTATTTGGGATTATTTTACATTCCCACAGTTGAAATATTTTGATTGATTAACAGTGAAAAAATATGCTGTTTTGTAATGTTTGGTTTTGAATTATTTCATTACTTCCTAATAGCAGTAATTTCTTGATAATGAAGTACTGCTTGATGGGAGTTGCAGTTCAGAAGCTTGGCAAATTCACTCTGAACCGCTCCTGTTGCCTGATTTACATCTCTGGTACTGCATCATGCAGTTTGGTCAAATGGAATTTGAAGTCTTACTGCCTGATGTAGCAATAGAGGAATCTGGTCTGTATGGCATAAGACAGGTTGAGGTGTTGATTCTCATGAAGCAGTGTGCTGCAGAGGAAAAAATGGAAGTTTGTGTTTTAGTGTTCTGATTCTCAATGCAGTATTGCTGGTCAGGAAAAAAAAAAAGAAAAAAGAAAAAAAGTTTTTTTTCAAGTATTTTTAGGTTGGATATTTCCTCTGTGTTTCCTGGATAGAAGATTGAAAATATACGTGGCTAGAAAATTGAAATTATCTGCCACAGTTTGGAAATGCTCTTTCACATGCACAAGCTAGGACCAGGAGCCAGTCTGCCTAAAATCTCACTTCATTTTAAATTCAATTCTATCTATGAAACTTACCAGCTTTTCTTGGCCCTGTAGGTAACTCTTCATTAAATAATTCCTGGTAAGTCTGAGAGGTTTTTAGATTCACTCTTTGTTTCACCAGGACAGGGTGAGGAGAGACATTTCAGGGAGCCAGGTATTATATCCTTCCTAAGGTCTGCTATGGGATGAGTTTAGTCCACTGGAGAAGCCTGGAAAATCAGATCTCATCAAGACTGCTGGAGGTGGTGACTTCTCCTGAAATAAAACAGTAGTTGGAACACTGCCATGAGAAGGAATGGGGCTTTGTTCAGGGCACCTCCAGAGGGAAAACAACCTGGGTATGTCACAGTGTAAAAGAGGGACCAGACTGCCAGGTCATGGCCAGAGTTTTGCTTGAGCAAGGTGTGCAAGAGACCTAGGGCCAAAAAGGCAAATGAAAAAAGGAGACTTCTCTAACCTAGGATTATGCAGGTGGTGTGGAAGAAAAGGGACATTTTGCCCATGGTGTGGGTTAATGTTCAATGCATACATACTGTAGGGAGAAGGAGCATTAGATTCAGTTCTCCATATCTGCAGATGAGTCTGGCTGCTTCCCAGCTGCTGGGGTTGCTCTCCTGACCTTACACCCACTTGTGCCTGCCTTGGGTCAGGAACCCTGCCTTCCCAGCCAGCAAGTGATACCTGAGTCCTTATGGCACCTCTCAAGGGTGGTGGCTGCTCCTCCAGCCACTGAACACGTCGTTTCCCACTTCACCCATGGGTATTTGTGTCACTACATCATAGAATCATAGTTATTGAAGTTGGAAAAGACCTCTGAGATCATCAAGTCCAGCCATTAACCCAGCACTGTCAAATCCACCTGTCCTGTTTGTCCCCAAGCCTGGGCACCTTCAGTTTCAGAGAAGTCACCAAAAGGAGGTAGTTGGCACAGGCAGACTTGACAGGACCCACTGCTTTCATTCAGATTGTCTTACTGATGAAAATGTCCTGGTTTCTGGGCAGGAAGAGCCACAGGGCTGGACAAGCATTCTGCTTTGCAGGACTTTCTTTTATCTCAGCCCAGCAATACCACATCAGCAACAAAATAAAAATAACATGTACAGAAGGACACGTACCATCATAAAATATCAGGGCCACCTTCCACGCCCAGCCTTAAGAGGTCAAGTGTAACAGCTCCACAGCATTTGGGCTGACTGGCTGCTTTAGCCTCTCATGGGTGGTTAACAGTACCTAGCAGAGGAGTAGAAAGTTTAGAATTGTAAAATACTCTTTCAATCCTAGTAGTAATTACCTCTTAGCAAAGTTAGTGCTTTGCCAACTCAAAGAGACCTAATCCCCTTCTGTCATAGGAAGAGAAAAAATGTAATAGCTGTGAGAACTGTGAAGCTTATTTTCAAATAGATGCCTCAGCATTTTGATATTTTCTGTGGGATTAACTGGTAACACAGGAAGGCTAATACATATGCAGAGCTTTCATTAGCTTCTGTAACAATTTGCCCTGGGGCAAATTGAACTGTGTCATGAGAAATGGTGTTGTTTCCCCTCCTTCTTTGTCAGATGAAGGAAAAAGACTTGTTAGCAACATAGAAACAATTTGCAACTTGTTGTCATTTCAGGGAAGGTTTGTCCTTGCCTCATATTTCTGCTTAAGTTTCTCTTTTTCTTACCCAAACAGAAAGGGCTGCCATTTTAGAGGCACAGAAGCCACATAATGAAACATGTTAAAGCATCTGTGCTAACATAAAATAGGACTAAAGCTCCTTCTGTACTGATCTGTTGCACTCACATAGTTGCTGCTAGCTCAAAAAGAAGAGATGATTTGCTCTGCTCTGTGTAACTCTGGCTCCTAAGGATGGCTTTGTGCTGTGCCTCTGAGGCTGCTTCTGCGAGCATCTGGTGCTGATGGGCACAGGCAACGATGGCTGCAGAATACTAATGCTGCCACTGGCTCCCACAAGGCTCCACTTCTGAAAAATGCTTCAGCCATTCAGTGTCCATGCACCATGCTGAGCAACAGGAGGCTAGAAAAGCTGTGCTCAGGGATTTTTTTATTTTTTTTTTAATGCAGAGCAAGAAGCTGACAGAAATGATGGCTCTGTGCTTCACATTGTTGTGCCCAGGCTTCTTTCAGAGCTGCAGTCATTTATATGCATAAATATCAAGCCTGTCACTTGTTGCAGGCTTTGATAGCATTTGTGTAACAAAGGAATCAGAGAGAGAAAAAAACTGAACATCTTCTATTCCAGCCTTAGAAAATGAATGGCTGTGTCTTTATCAGGTTTCAGGTTTTATTAGATCGCTGTCCTCTGCAATTTGTTTTCCTTCCTGTTCTGCTGTCCAATGTAGAGGATCACGAGAGGACTTCCCCCCAATGCCCTTTTGTCTTTCTCCCACGCTGTGACTCCCCACAGGGGGTATCTCTAAGAATTACCTACCAGTAATGATTGCCACAGCAAAGCCTCTTGCCACATACTGACCCCGTTTTTCTTTTTGCTTCCATTTTTTTTCTTCCATTAGCTGTCTGACAAAGTCACTCCACATCACCCATTTCATGCAGGGATACGAAATCTCTGCTGTAATTGTATTTTTTGATTACTTACTTGGTTTTTCTTTATCTCCCCTAGGCAAGATGTACGCTTTCTATTTGCTCTGCATGCCATATCTTTCTGCAGTTCTAAATTGAGGCCGACATTGTATTTACCAGTCATCCCTCTCTGCAAAGCTGTGCAGTTGCATCTAAATTTTCTCTGGGTCTTGCAGCTATTCTATATTGAAAGACAACTAAAATACACTGCTCGCACAAAGCTGCTTTTCCATTAAAGCAATTGGTGAAGTATCACAAGAATGTTGTTCTAATGCCAGGAGGGAGGAGGGAGAGGTTTGTACTGATTGCTAATAGGAGGGGGAATAGCCTTTGAGACAATCCCCTTATTAAATGTGGTCTGCACAATGAAAAGCTTGGGAAGCCTTTCCAAGGCTCCTCACATTTAGGCTTTGTGCCCAAGCTCAGGGTCTCAGACATGGAGGTGGTTTCAGAATACCACACAAGGGGAACCGTTTCAGCAAAAATATCAAGGTTACTTGATTAATTTATTAAAGTGCCTCGGATCACCATGCCTCTTTATTGGCATGTAACTCCAGCAGAAAAAGTAACAATTTCTCCCTAGCCCTTGAACCAGCCATTGCTCTGCTGGGCTCTCAAAGTTCCAGGCACAAACAAGAGATAGAGCCCCTCTGAACATTGCCAAGGTTAATTAGAGGTTTCTTTTTTCCCCTGAGTAAGTGTAACTTTTTTGTTCCTCCTCCCTTTACAAGTCTTCCCTAATCTTAAGAAAACCTTGAAGCAGTAGTATTACAGTCTGAAGATATAAACAGTGCAGGATTTGTAGGGACAAGTACTATATTATCCTAAAGAAGGACCTATATGCCTGAAGGCTTGTCTGCCTTTTTTTTTTTCACCAGCTGTATCAGTTGGTCTAATAAAAGATATTACCTTTCCCTACAGTCGTTGCCTTACTTACTAGAATAGTTGCCTCCAGGACATGAAACATTTAACTGTGTGTAAAACTCCAGTGTCAGGGTGATAGAGCTCAATGGTGTGATTTCCATGTCCTGAGCCAGCTGGCAAAACTGACAGTAAGGTGGGATGAACACTTTCCACCCTTATCATTCTGCACATCATTAATGTCCCTTACACCCCCACTCTACACCAGTGTTTTTGTCTTTCCTACCTCTCAACTGTATGGAACAGGTCTTTTCCAACAAATAAATGCACGTTGACTAGCATCTTTTGGATGCTGTCTCGGAGAAACAGCAGCTCTTATGGTATGCTTGATGAAACTTTTCTATGCCTCCTGATTATTTTCCTGGTTGCTATATCACTGCACTGTTGTTGTTGTTGTTTGCTACAAGTGAGATTCAGAGAGCTGGAGAAAAAGAAAAGCCTACTCTGGCTGAGTAGACTGTTTCTCCTTTAAGGGTCACCTAAGTGTTGTAACTTGGTTGCAAATATTAAAGGACTTCTTTTTCTTTTAACATTTCAGGTGAACTTTCTGTGGAAGGCATACAAGACCCATTCCTTGTTAGTGTCCATATTATCACAGACCCAGGTGAATCCAGGACTCTTCAGCAGGCCATTGATAAGCTTCTAGCCTGGATCCACCCAGACCTGCAGCTGTTTCGGGTCTCAGAAAGGCGAGTGCCCAGGAAGCGCAGGAAGCCGCTCAAGGCCGGCGTTGCTCAGCCAGCCCTCGCTGTCATCCTGTTCCTGCAGGAGGAGTACGGGGAAGAGCCCATCTTGCAGCTCCATGAGACTTTTCAGCGGCCACCTTGGCATTACCACCACACAGAGCTAATGCATGGGAAGTTCCTCCCTTACATGCCTTGCAGCCAAGACTTTTACACTCTGGCTCCAGAGACTCCTCTGTGGGCCATCCGCCCGGTGCACTACGGGAAGGAAATGATCCGCTTCACCATATACTGCAGGAATGAGAACTTTGTGGATATTTTGAAATTGTATGAGTTAATACTGAAAAGACCAATGTGTCAGAAAAAAGCAGACTTCTGTGTTTTTCCTGTCTATTCTAACTTGGAAATAGACATTCAGTTTTCTTTAAAAAAACTCCCAAAGGGACAAGTTCCAGTGAGGACAGAGTCAGCCGTGCTGGAGTTCAGAGTGAGAGATGTGGGGCAGCTTGTGCCTCTCTTGCCCAACCCTTGCAGCCCCATCAGCGAAGGCCGGTGGCAGACAGAAGACCACGATGGAAATAGGATCCTTTTGCAGGTAAACTCGGTATACAGGGAAATAGAAGCATATTTCTTGGTTTTGTGCAGGAAAGCTTATCCTGCACTGACAGTTGCCCTTTTGTTGGTTGGCTGGTTGGTTTTTTCACTTTATCCTTGGAGCAAGAGCCAGGACAGTACTGCTGAAAAAAGAATTTGAAACCCCTTGCTGTGTTGTGTAACTGATCACAAAAGCAGTGAATGATGTTAGCCAGATATCAGTCAACCTCAGTTTATGCTAAGAGTGATGTGAGATGAGATAGCAGTTTTAAAAAATGAGAGAGAAGGAATTATGAGCCCAAGTGGAGAAATCATAGCTGGTGAGTGTAGTTTTATAAGAGGTATGGGCACAGAACTGACAGGGAGTTTTAAAATAGCCCTCAGTTATGAGATTTTTATGGGAGACAAGCAGAAGTCCTAATGGTACTCATTATTTTCTGGCACCACTGAGTGACAAACTGCATCTCTCTTTTGCACAGTGATTATCAGGATGAAGAGAGAGGTGATGAAGGAAAAGAAATGCATTCTGAAGAGCAGCCTAAGCGAGACATTTCCACTGACTCTCTTTTTGAACAAACCTCAAGTGCTCATAACCAAATCCTGGGAGTTTTTTTGTCAGGACATCTGTAGGCACCATATCTAGGCAATATATCAGCATGCTCTGCTTCACCCCACCACATCCAAGGGAGATTAAAGATAAGCAGCAAACTCTTAACAGCTGCCTGCCCTGCAGAGGGGTATCTGTGGCAATCCAGAGCCAGGTTAATGTGCATTCTTGCACTGCAGAGGGTTTTATTGCTGCTTACATTCAAATCAAGGAGCACAGTCCTTCACCTTTATAAGGCTGCTGGTCAGATTTCAAAGTGTATTCCTTTGGAGTGAATTCCATTCACTTGGCTTGTCCAGTTGCCTGACCTTGTTTCTGTGGAGGACACATTGTGGGTGCCATCCCTGCCCCATACAGACCTCTCGGCTTGCAGAGAGGTGTGTGCAACCCTCTGTAGCACAGTGCCTCTGGGTTTGTAGTTCCTGGGACTGAAATTCCAGGTACACAGGGCATCTCTGTTCTACCGAGTCACATCCAGGTGGTAGTGGAGCCTTTCGATGCTGCTTTGCAGGTGCCACCATCAGAAATCCCGTGCCAGAGCTGAATAACACTTGTAAAGGGCTGAGGAGGCCAGCTTCCTTCCCCATCTGGCAAGCCAGTCACCAGTTTGTCAGGATTACTGATTGCACTTCAGGCATATCTGTGTTAGCCTGAGATAAGCTGCAAACCGAATCTGACATGTCATCACCAAACTTATACACAGTAACCACACTCATCTATGTCCTCTTTTCCCTGCTCTTTCTCAGGAGGTTTCTGCTGTGTGATACAACTTTGGTTTGTGGGACCTTACACTGGTTTCAAGCAAATTGAAGGGAAGGGTAAAAACAAACAAAAAAAAATAGGTCTTCTAAATAGGGCTTTTGGTTTAAAGCCAGCAAATTTTCAGAAGTAACAACTGTCAGGCAGTACAGAGGTAAAGTGAGACTTGCTGAGCAAAGAAAATGAGAATAAGATTTTAGCCATATGAACCAAAAGAGAGGAGTAGACACCTACCTAAGTATGGCCTGCAAATACAATTGATTTTCATTTCTCTTTTTGGTGAGGATGATCACTCTGAACAGGAGGACAAAATGGCAAATGAGAATGAAGTTACATATATGGAATTTATCACTCTGGAAGTTTGGTGAAGCAAAAGAAGTTTAGTATATGCAAAGTGGAAGGAAAACAGAGACTTTGGATCTAATTTATACCATTTTAAAATCATGAAAACTAGGTCCTGGTGTATGGGTTTTAAGCAAGTCTATACAATAAGAAGTGGAGCTCTAAGGCTAAGTCAAAGGGAAAATTTCCTGTTACTCAGATCCCTACAGCCACCAGTGCAACATGACCATGAAAAGAAAATTGCAGTCCCTGGTGTGTACCAGAATGACTGTGCCATAGGAACCACAGGAGGTTGCACAGGATCCCAAGAGCCACACCTGTCTTCAGCTCTGGACTCCGGAAAGGTGACCTCAGAAAGTGCAGGAACAGGGAAAGGCTCTCCCCACATGCAGAGGAATGGAGAAACTGTCCTGCAATGGGAAACTGGAAGAGTAGGGTCCCCTAAGCCCAATCAAAGTCTGAAGGGAGCTCTGGCTTGGAGACAGAGCACATGATAAACAGCAGGAGCAGGAAAAGGCTGGTTTACTCAATTATTGTTTTGATACAGGAACAAGAATCTACCAATAAATAGATTTTAGTACATATTCATAGTTAACTGCATAACAGCCAGCAGGTGTAAGCAGGTTAATACCTGAATTTAAGGCAGGATGGTCAGTTAGGGAGAGGAAATGATGGAGCATGGGTTATAGGAAACACTGGATTTGGTGATCCATTAACTCCTCATACTAATTTAATTCATTCTAATTTAAAGCAATTATAATATCTACCTTTGAAAGTAACAAGGCTACATTTTGACTTCTCACAGAGAGTTGCTATTAGCAGTATTTTCCATGCCACAGCATTGATGATAACTTTGACTTCCTCCCAGTTATATAAACTTAAACAATGACCTCTCAGTACTTTTCAGTCTTCATATCAGTTGATAATTAGTAATCATCAGAATGGTTTTGTTTACTTTATACAGATACTGCACCTTTTTTAAATTATAATTGTACCAAAAATGATAGATTAACATCCCTGTTAAATTGCAGGCAGTGTTTAAAGTTTGAAGTTTGAGTATACCTCCATGTTTAAGCTAATGAAATGTGACCTCTTGCTTGTCCTGACAGGGACTTGGATACTTGCCAGCCAGATTGATCCATGTTCTTAATCCATTTTGCAAATGCAATTATCAGGGGGCTTAGGCAAAGTCAGTTCAAGAGACAACAAAGTTATTCATGGGTAAGATAAATCTGTTTAATGCCAAGTAACTATTCCTTCATTTGCAGGGAAGCCCTTGAGAATTATTTTGTCACAGTAGCTTTTACACATTGGCAAGTTGCTCCAAGGGTGCAGCCATATGACAGCTGAGGTACAGGGTTCAACTGGCTGGAGCAGAGCTTAGGAACACGATTGCATCCTGTGGGACGACACCCACACTGCTTCACCAGAGCTCAGGAGCAGAAGCTCTGGGGAGCTTTTGGCAGAGCAGTGGGAAGAAGATGTAAATAATGGAGCTAAGAATATACCATGTACTGGTATGCTGAGTGCACTGCTGGATTTATAAGTCTTGTCCAGATTCTTGGCTGCCTCTGGGTGTAATCCACACAGAGACAGATGAAGTGCTAATCAACTTGTAGTCCTGGCAGTGCAGTGTGGGAAGCAGGAAAGTTGGTAACTGATTGGACTGGCTTGGCCATGCATGTTTGGGAAGCAAGGATAGTGAGCAGAGAGGAGAAAGTGCACAGATGGCTTCTTTAAATTATGATAACATCTCTGGATAGAGTAGGGAAAGTAAAATAATATTTTGGCAGGATTTCCTAGCCACTCTGTATGAGATGGAACATGCAGACCCAGGAGGAAGGTGGACACCAGAAAAATTAATATCTTACCTAGGCAGAGTCTCAGCACTTGAGCATAGGACCTGCTGCTGTTTTACATGCCAGAGAGTCCCTGTGCAGTTTATGAGGTGGCTATTTTCTGCCTACTGCTGCTTTTTAAGGCATCCTTGAAATAACACTGCAAATGTAAACAGATCACAGCTTATGAGGAGGTAGAGGGATTCTTTTTTTAGCTGATTTGCTGAATTAATCAGCCAATGTTCTTATCTGTATGGGCAACTGTAATCTTGAGTTGAGAAGTGGTGTCATGTGCTTCAGGAGCAGAGGTAGCAGCCATAACTGGCACAAGGAGCTGGGACAAGAAGACTCAGTTATGTACAAGGGAAGAATAGAAATAAAGGCAGCTAAACCAAGGTCAGAGAAGGCAAAAAGACAAAAACAGGCAAAGAAAGGGCACTTTTGCAGAGAACAGTCTAGTCTGCAGGCAGGAAAATGGAGATCAAAAAAGACCTTCAAGCTTGCTGAATTATTATACATAATAGTGCAGAAAGAGCAGAATTGAGCATAAAGAGGAGGAAAGGGAAGAAAAGCATCCACAGGCACAGGCTGCCCAGAGAAGCTGTGCATGCCCCATCCCTGGCAGTGTCCAAGGCCAGGTTGGATGGGGCTTTGAGCAGCCTGGTTTAGTGGAAGGTGTCCCAGCCCATGGCAGGGGGGTTGGAGCTATATGATCTTTAAAGTCTCTTCCAACCCAAACTGTTCTATGTCTTATGATAGGCAAGAATGTGTACAGGGCACCTTTACAAAAATTATATTTATTTTCTTCTGAAGGTGATGAAAAAGACACACTTTTAGAGCAAAAATTTACTCGGTTTAGGGAGGTGCCATGAATTGATTTAATTAATCTGCAAATCTAATACTAGTCTCCTGTTTTACAAAATATTTTATTCTATTTTTTCATTTCCTTTTTGTGACATAAGTGTTTGGTTGTCCTTAATGCTAATGTCTAGATTTTGGGGGAGCATGGAGAATCAGTCCCTTAACTCCTATAAGAGATTTTTACTTGTTTTTCTTCAGCCTAAGGTACTTTATCCAGTTAAGTTCTATGGCATACTAGGATCTCTTACAAATCTATACATGCAGCAAAAATTCTTGAGAATGAATATATTTTGTGTTACAAAGCACTCAGCTTTTCTATTTCTGTAAACACATTACAAGCCACTTTTCAAAGAGGTACAATTTTTAATCAAATCTGTGCATTTTGCCTTTTTGAAATGCTGTGCTTCCAACTATTTGCCTTTCAAGTAAGACTTATTATGATGATACTGAGGACTAATCTCTGCCACTTTTTCTTGTGTTGATTTTTTTTCCCCTGGATCAGTTCCACTGGTTTTAATACAATTAAACAAACACCATCACACTCCTGTTGAGCAAGGCAGGCAAAATCAGGGCTCGAGATGGTGATGTCATTGCTGTGCTTGCTGGGTCCTGACCTCAGCAAAGCCTTGCTGGCAGTTCTTAATGCAGATAATGCTAAAGGAGATCTCTATCTGCTTTCTTAAAAAGCAGATAACTTAAAATAGACTGCAGCAGCATTCAGTTAGGTCCTGGCAGCCCAAGTTGAAAGTGAATTTCTGAAAGGTTCACCCCAAGTTGTTTATGGCATTCCCGGATATTCATCATGAAATTCTTCTGCAGCCCATTGTAAAACACAAAGACTCTAAATCCCTCCAGGCTTCACAAAGATTTGTGCAGAGATTATAAATGAGCAGCAGATTAGCACCAGATGAAAAAATCTGTTCTGTTAGAGAGCTAATCTGTTCACTCAGTGGCCAGGTTTGCTGCACGTCTTTGTGGCAAAGTCTGACAAATCCACCTCCCTGCATTTGGAACTTTGGTCAAAATCAATGTGCCATTTTGCCTAGTGCCTTTGTCCTCTCAGATGACTGATGCCCTCTCTGGCATCTCCCTATGCTTGTGCCTGTTGCAGGCAGCATGGCTGTGCCAGGCAGCAGGGAGGCAACAGGAAATGCTGAGAGAGTTAGCAAGCTGTGAGAAGGCTGATGATGAGGAATTGAGAAAGAAAAGAAGTCAGAAAAGATGCAGCTGTTTTCAAAGGCAGTGGCAGGATTAAGGGGGCAGAGAAGGCTCCTCCAGAAGCTGAAGAGGAGCAGTCACATGAGCTCACAGGCTGCGTGCAGCACTCGGTGTGCCATCCCAGGGTGGCACAGGGAGCACAGTCATGGCCTTGGCACAGGACAAGGAGCTAGTTTTACCTGACTTTTAATCCTGGCTAAATCACTGAATCCCCTCTGTGATCTCTGACAAGCTAGAGAATGTAGATATAGAAAAATCTTATTAGTCCACATAATCCAGTTCTCTACAATACAGGATTAGCCTGTAATCTTTGTTCACTAGTATCTCATGGGATGGAGCTTCTGACACACTACCTGTGCGTCTACACTCTTCTACCTGTAGCACATCACTGCTGCTTTTCCTGTCTGGTGTTCTCACAGTCAGGAAAGCCTTCAGTTACATTCCTTTTAAGATTAAAGTATTAAAATAATATCTCCCCATTATTTCCCCATTTCTGCCCATACAATGAAGAGCAGCGTTGGAAAATAGGTCTTTTAAATCTTAACTCATCTAAAAAATATTATTGAGGTGAGCACTTCCTCCTATAAACAGCTGTTCAGAAATGAGCTGTGTTAGTGATGTCGCTCAGTCTGCCCTGCAGGCAGTCATTCTGGGGGCAGGCTGTGCTTGCTCCCTTCTCCTCACCACCCACCACTGCCTCCTGCCAGGCCAGCTTGGCTTGACCAGGAGCTGTGACCCAGGAG
This sequence comes from Zonotrichia leucophrys gambelii, assembly GCF_028769735.1. Taxonomy (NCBI): domain Eukaryota; kingdom Metazoa; phylum Chordata; class Aves; order Passeriformes; family Passerellidae; genus Zonotrichia; species Zonotrichia leucophrys. Next base: position 64,205,270 of record NC_088169.1, read on the forward strand.
CAAGGTTAACAGCAAATATTTTGTGAAAAATGAAGTGCCTCCATCTATCAGCAGAAACTAGGAACTAGGAAAAAGAACTAGGAAAAAAAGTTTTAAAATAGCAAAACCCTAAAACTAACATCTTATCTAAAGTAGATTGTCAGCTACAGTGTGTGTTCTCACTGTAGTACAGCCCTAGGACATAGAAAACAATTCAGCTAACCAACCCCACACAAGAATTTTTTCAGGGAAAGCTGAATTGCTCTCCAGACCCCACTGGCTGCATTAACTAGACAGCTAAATCTCATTTATGATGTCCGTGGGCTCTGCCTGACATATGTGTGGTAGACAGGTGGCATGGCCTGCACAAGGTAAAGGTACTGGCCCCAGAATTCTCTGCAGTGCAAGGATAGATCTGTTCCCAAAATGATTTTGGGAATTGATTCATTGAGCATGGTGGTTGGGTTCATATAGTGTATCTCATAGAAGAGTTACTGCAGAGAAAAAAAAAGGTACCTTTTGTTAATGCTAACAAATTTAGGACTGTTTTCTTGGTCAAACACATCAAAAGAGTGCAGGACTTTCAGTATATCAGATTCTTATTTCTGCATTATCCAAAAATGTATTTAGTTAAGAAACAGCTAGTGGACAAGCTTTTTGTCTTACAGAGTAATTTTTAAACAAATTGGCTCACATATTGCACTAATAAAATAATGTTATTTGTAGAGGTCTAACGTGATTTCTGGCAAATGTTTTGCTGACAACTGACTCATTACATTTGAGTCAGTTGAGTCCTTTGAGTCATTTGAGTCAGTCTTTTGTCCTCAATTTCTTCCTTCATATAATTCTTTATGACATTGAGGGGAAACAGCCTACTATATTACACAGAAATAGGTTATGAAATAACACACATTATTACAGATATATATATATACACACATATATATGTAATATGCATATGTATATTTACTCATCTACAGTATCTAACTGACTTCTATGGTTTGGCTGTCCTGTAATCTCTAGTAAGAGATCATGAAAGAGACAAGAATTTTTTGCAGATGTGGAAATCCCTTTTTTGCCCATAAAATCACTTCAATAAAAACCAGAATATGGCTGTGACAGATCTGGGTCACTAAGACAATGTGATGTGCACTAGCAAGATGTTAGAAGCAGCAATGTATGGAGCTCTCTTAGAGACTGGGTACAAAGAACCTCCTTGGTTGCCAGATCTCAGCTCTTTCTGTCATGTCATATAATCTGTTTGGTAAAATGAGCAGGCTCTGTCTTTATCCATTACTCACTCCAGAAGACTCTTCTCTTTCTGTTATTGTTTATAGAAATAAAGAAACCTTTTTTTTTTTAAAGAAAAAGGGGGTTTTTGTTTCTTTGTTAAAAAAACCTTTTATTAGTTTGTGGTTCTGGGCTTTTAAATGGATAGTTCTTTTTTTTTTTTCCTGTGGCTCTGTCGTTTTCAGTTCAAATTTATTCTTTTTCACATAGGTGTGATTGGAATCATGTACAGTATTCCAGATGAGGCCATAACATTGTTGTCCACAGTGCTTTTTCAACTCACTTGAGACTGCCCAGTACCATGTTGTCACAGCCTTGTTGCTCTAATAGCAGAAAGAGATCAGAATGCCCAGTTCTTTCTCCTCTCCTGTTTCCAGCTGACAAGTCCAATGGCTGAGATTATTGTTTATTCTCAAGGGTATGATCTTGCACTTTGTCCCTTTAGTTCCTGTCCCTTTTGGAGGAGAGATCAAGCATTTTTTATTATGCAAGAAATTCCATTAAGGAGACTTTAAATCAAACTTTTTTAAAGGCTAATTTCTAAAAGCCTCACTGAAATAAGAGAAGGATGTTGGCTCATCATTTATCACAGCTGCTTTCCCTGTTCAAATGCTTGAGTATCTGATGGGTAGGCAACTGAATCCTGCCCTGGGACTGGGATTCAGCTCCAGATTTGGACCATAACCATGAGTTTGGGTCTTCAGTCTAGGTGTCTACAAGCAAATTGAGCATGTGTCTGTAATGTCACTGTGAGCTAGTTAATAGAGCTCACTAGGTAAGAAAGAAAATGTGAAGGAGTTGAAAGAACTAGTAAATTTCCATTGAGAAGGCAGAATGTATTTGCTGAAGGCTTTCTGGTGTTTTAAAGGAGGATAAAACAAAACAAAAAAAATTAAGTAAGGAAGAAATGAGAAATTACAATTATATAATATACTTCTTCCATTTCTTTATTATTTTCTTAAGCTGTCCACTAAAGTAGTAATGTTGGAAGACAGAATATGAATGAATCTGAGTAAGTCAATAGGAAGTGAGAAATTCAAACTAGTGTAATTCAGCCCACAAGGCAAGGCTTCTCTACCATTTATTCTTGTTGTCTTTGAGGCTCCTTATGTAAATATTTGGGATTTTGGCAGGGTGGTTTGTCTTTGTTATTGGAGTGAAACATTTGCTGCAAGCATACTGACTGAAGTCTGCTTCATAATTATTTGCAGTAGCAACTCAGCAATGGAGACTCAGGGTTGTAAAACTGCCAATTCTGTATTAATGTGATCTTCTTTCCCTCTCCCTACTGCAGCAAGCACACAGTTGGTGTAGGAAGTCTGCAAAGCAGAACAAGCAACCATATCCATCTGTGTCTACAGATTCACACTTCACCACTCTGCCAGCCTTCCTTCCTCAGAGCCACAGATCTGTCTCTGAACTGCCACAAGAAATGGGTCCAAAAAAGGTATATCTCACAAATGGCCTTGGTCATTATCTTGGTTTCTCCCAGGAGGACTTGAGACACAGCAATCTAGGAGACTTCACACGCAGATCCAGGAGTGGCTCCAGCATTTCTTGGTCATTTCAACGAAGCAAGTCTCTGTTCTGCTTGCCCACAGTGAACTCCTCTTCAGCATCAGAGACATTTCATTTCAGTGAACCATTTCAGTTTTTAAACACTGGGTCACCTGCAACCAGGTTAAAAACTTGGAAATGCAGCCCCAAGCTTAACGTTGATGACTTAGAGAATGCCCAGGAGACTGATGTGGACACAGGGATGAAGCTGTCCTTCTCAGACCTGTCGGTGGTTTCTGCATACTCTGCCCTTAATGGATTTTGCAGTGAGTTGGAAGACTCTCTTCCATCACAGAAACAAGCTGTCAGTAGGGCTAAACAGGCAGGCACCAGGGCAAGGCCTGCATCAGCCATGTGCAATACTTTTGATTCAGTTGGTGGTTCACTGCCTTCTCTTTCAGAATGGTCTTCCAGCTCTTTCATGTCAGCATCTCTCTCCAAGCAACACAAACAGCCCTCGAGAACAGCTCCCTGTTCTCTGGATGATCATGTTTGCCCAGCTTCACCAGTTAATGAAGAAGAATTTTACATCTGAGGCTTCTCAAACTTACACCTTCCAGAGGAAAAGTGAATGACTTGAGAATGACAGTGGTGGGTCCACCCCGGGCTTACAGGTTACTTGCTGAGGAGAAGGTGATGCAGAAGTTTGTTAAAAATGTGAAGAAAGTACTCAGAACCCTCTGAGACTGGCATTCCCAAACTGGGTACAGTAAAGCAGTCTGAGATTGCACCCTGTGTCTCTGTGCTGGAGGATATGATCAGCACAGAGGCTTTTGCACAGCAGCACAAGGTGGATGTTTCTGACCAGCCCTTGGACTGATGGTGAAGGAAATGCCAGAAGAGGCACACAGTATTCCATTTTAATTTGGCAGACAATGAAGACTAATATGTGAAAACAAACTACTTTAACTTTTCTGAGAAATTCCCTTAACTCAGCAAAGGTGGGAAAAGAATGGGGTCTTATTTCCTCTTCACAGGTTCCAAAGGCAGCTCTAAGCACAGCAGGTCCCAGCAGCACAGCCCCAGTAGGATCAGACAAGAAGTTTCTTGTGAGGAAACACTTTCCTTCCATACTTTGAGAGCTGGCAGTGGTGAGGTGGGGCAGAATTACATAAACATCAAGGTTGGAAGAGATCTTCAAGATCATCTAAATCCAGGTGACAACCTAGCCCTACCATAATCACCCCTAAACAATATCCCCAAGTGCCACATCCTGACACCTCTTAAACACTTCAGACACTGACCCCACCAACTCCCTGGACAGTTTATTCTAAGGTCTGACCACCCTTTCAGTGAATATTTTTTTCCTAACATTCAATCTGACCCTCTCCTGGTGCAATTTAAGGCTGTTTCCTCTCATTGTTGCACTCAAGATATGACAGAAGAGACCAACCCCCACTTCACTGCAACCTCTTTTCTGGTAGCTGTAAAGATCAGTGAGGTAATCCTCCAAACTAAACAATCCAAGTTCCCTCAGGTGTTCCTTATCAGACTTTTGCTCCAAACCCTTCACCAGTTCCATTACCCTTCTCTGGATGTGCTCCAGCCCCTCAATCTCCTTCCTGAATGGAGGGGCCCAGAACTGAGCACAAGGATTCAAGGTGCTGCTTTCACCAATGACAAGTACAGGGGTCTTGCTGGCCACACTGTTCCTGATATAGGCCAGGGTGCCGTTGTCCTTCTTGGCCACCTGGGCACATGCTGGAGCATGTTCAGCTGGCCACCAACCCCAGGTCCTTTTCCAGCCACTCTTCCCCCAGCCTGTTGCAGTGCATGGGATTGTTTTAACCAAGTACAGGACTCAGCACTTGGATCACCTTACTGAACTCCACAAGACCGTCCCCAGACCGTCAATCCAGTCTGTCACAATCCCTCTGGAGGGCCTTCCTGCCCTCCAGCAGATCAACACTCCCATCCAACTTGGTGTCATCTGTGAATGTACTGAGCATGCACTCAATCCACTCATCCAAATCATCAGTGAAGATGTGAAACAGAGCTGGTGCCACTGCTGAGCCCTGGGAAGCAGCAGCAGTTACCAGCAACCAACTGGATTTATTGCCATTCACCACCACTCTCTGGGCCTGGCCATCCTGCCAGTTTTATTCAGTTAAGAATCCACCCATCATAGCCATGAGCAACCAGTTTCTCCAGGACAGTGCTGTGGGAGATAGTTCCAAATGCTTTCCTGAAGTCTAGATAGACAACATCCACAGACTTTCCCTCACCTACTGAGTGGATCCCATTGTCATTGAAGGAGATCAGGTTGGTCAAGCAGGACCTGCTTTTCATAAACCCATGCTGGCTGGGCCTGAGCCCTTGGTTGTCCTGTACATGCCACGTGATGGCACTCAGGATGATCTGCTCCACAACTTTCCCCAGTGCCAAGGTCAGGCTGATAGGCCTGTGGTTTCCCAGATCCTCCTTCCAACTCTTCTTGTAGATGTGCATCCCATTTCCTAATTTCCTGTCAACTGGGACTTCTCCAGGAAACCAAAACTCCTGGAAAAGGGTTGAAAGGGGTTTGGCAAGATCTTTTGCCAGCTCCCTCAATACTCTCAGGTGCATCACATCAGGGCACATGGATGTGTGTCTAACTGGGACAGAAGGTCATTAACCCTCTCCTCACAGATTATGGGGACTTCACTCGGCTCCTTATCCCTAACTTCCAGGTGTCATTGCTGGGTATGCTGGAGGCAGCTGGCTTTGGTGTTAAATACTGAGACAAAAAAGGCACTAGGTACCTCAGCATTTTCTTATTCCTTACACTGTGCTACCCTGTGCATCCAGCAAAGAATGGAGACTCCTTAGCCCTCCTTTTGCTGCCAATGTTTTTATAGAAACTTCTTCAGAAGAAGTGTCACTCCTTCCCCAGGGAAGAGGAAATTCCACTGTATCTTTTAATTTGACAGACCAGGATGCAGAAAGTGCCAAAAGAGAAACCTTAGAAAGCATTTGCAGCCCCCTCACCCAGAAAGCCCATCCTGTTCAGCTAGAAGGGAGCCCTCTGGGATGTGGTCTGAACCACCTGTACAGACAGTGATAACCTGAATAAACCATGTTTGCTACTCCTGACTCAGGCAATACAGCTTACCTTTTTGGAATACAAACCAAGAAAGGTAACCCAGCATTTTTATATATTGCTACACCATTAGACCCAAACAAAAGACAGCTCCCTGTTTTTTAAGAGGTTGTTATTTTTCTGTTAGCAATAATCAATGCAGAAACTTTTTCTTTGTATTTCCAGTGCAAGCATGCTTCTTTCTGGATGAAACTTGTTTCTTCTTGAATACCTCTTCCCAAACGGAAAACAAGTCAAATTTTCTGTCTTTCAGAAGATGTTTTTAAAATATGCATTTTTGATAGCCTGTTTTGCTCTAATTAAAAAAGTAAGTGAAAAGCTGCTAATATGACAGCTAAGTACCTTCACCAGGATTTGAGTCATATAAACAAATTTTATTATGTGTGTTGTGAAAAGTTATATTTTTGGCTGACAAGTGTCACTGATCACAGCTCTGGTCAAGCCACTGGGGAAATGACCATGTTAAAAGGTGTGTATATAATGCTGGGTGTAGCCTATATACAGGTGCAAATGCTGAAGACCTACCATGATGGCATTGAGGTGTGTGGAATAAAAACACATTTTCAGAGAAAGATATTTGCTGTATCATCAGGTAATTTTTATTAAAAGAATTTCTGCTTTGGCAGGGGAAAAAAGGTGGAAAAGCACACACATACTGTAAATAATAGTCACAAAAAGTGGAACAGCTCCCCTGGCCCATTTAGGTAAGTGCATGGTTTTTACAAACTATTCTGGAAGAAAGTCTAGAGGAAAATGAGTGCAGGTTTTTAGGGGAGGAACCTGCAGCCCGAGTCTAGAAGAGGCCAGAGTCAAGGTTTTTTCCTTTTGCTGTTGTTTTCTTCACACAGGAAAAAAAGCAACAGACTGAAGTCCAAGTCTCCTCTCTGTGAGATGCTGTCATAGCATTTACCAGGAGTAGACTTTGTCTTTTGTGCTAAACCCAGTAAATAAATAGGGAAATCTAATCAAAGTAAAGAGCACAGAAGATTATCAGCCGCCTTCTGCCCTCTAAAAGTGTTTAGGCTTACTGCAGTTTTGGGTAAACTGCTCTCTCCCTGGGACCAAAAATAGCACTAATGAAGAATTTGTCATGGTGTGTTTACCTGCTCGGTGCTCCTTCAGACCCCACGCAGTCTTTCCTCTGACTGTTGTGACCTTTAGATCAAATCCCTCCCTGGAACACGTGAACCTGATTCATCTAAAGTTGTATTCCCATGTTATTGTTTGTACCCTGCCAAAATATATATAAAAAAACACTATGAAGTCAGACTAGCCACTTTTTCCATCAGCTTGCATTTCACCATACAAACAGTGATGCCTAGGACAGTATCAGCATCCACAGGTTTAAATTTATGCTTCATCATTTTCTGTCCATAATCATGGTATTTTAATAATACAGAAAACATTTGATCTGGACATGAAACAGAAAACTCTTTTGAGCTGATGTAGCTGTCTGATCCTGGCATCATGCCAACACTCCTGACAAAAAGCTGATTGGGATTTTTAATGAAGAGGAGGCTCTGAACCATTTTTCTGCTAAGGCAGGCCTCTAGAAGAAGTCCATCACATCTGGGGGCTGTCGCCTGCTGCAGCAGGAAGCACTGGTACTGGAGATCCACAGGGAAGCACAGGACAGCTCAAGTGTCAGTCATGAAGTTCATGTGTGTTATTAACCAGCAGCTCCTCAAGCATCTCAGCTCCAGATTTTGCCACATTAATCCTGATGGGAAGAGAGCCAAATGAGTGTCCACAGACTCTGCATTTGTATTGTCCCCACTGGTTCTGTCTCTGTTCTCTTTACTGATACCTAACTAGAGATTAAAGTTTTAATTGTTTACATTGATGGTGCTTGTAACCAAATCTTGTAAAAAATGATTGTCCTACTGTCAGGAAAAACAGAGGTGATAGTGTACAGAAAACTTTCTGTCTATAAAAAGAAAGCCAGATTATGAAATGTGTTTCACTGAAACACATAGGCTTCATTAATTCTCTTCCCATTATTGAAGAAGGAGCTCATCTCTTCAGAGACTTGAATATGCACAAGTTTCATGCCATTTACTTATTGATTTGGTTAAATTATCAACAGTGTATTTTGAGAACTGCAGGTTTTTCCTGAACTTTTTCTCTTTCTCACCCCAGAATGCACTTCTTTTGTGAAATAAAATAGAGATAAAAAGTCAGTTGCACGTAAACTTCTGTGTGTTCATTTATAAAGTCTAGCAGACTTACAGAGTATTTTAACTAGGCTTCCAAAATGACTGCAGTGCCACAAGCTCTACAGCTTTTGGTGGTGTGTGTTGGTGGGATAATTATGAAAAAACACAGCAAAAATATTTTTTGTTGGACTCAGTTTTGCCTCTGCAGACTGAGTCTTTTGATTCTCACTGTGGTGTTGTAAATTATTTTCTCTAATAAAGTTGAATGATAAAATAGGAGCTGTGACACATATTGGTAATCTTGCATGCTCAAATCCCATCTGGGTTTGTTTGATGTACATTGGTCTCCATAATCATCCTTTCCTCTTATTTTCATCAGTGTGTGGTGTTACCTATTATGCATTTCTTTATTCCCCCCATGGGACCCATCTGCATGTCAGCATTACATTGTATATGCAAAGCTGTGTAGGTTTGGCTTTGTTTGGTTTTTTATGGTTTTATGGTTTAACATTGTGGGGTTTATATATGTTTTTATGGCACTTACAGAGCTGTAGAAACATCAGGAGTTGGAAGAGGCCTCTGGAGGTTGTTTAGTCCAAGGCATCTGCTGAAAGCAGGCACAAGGCTGCTCAAGCCTTGAGTTCTGGAGTTAAATCAAGTTGTTCAGGACCTTGTCTGGTCAGATTTGAAAGTATTTAAGGTGGAAATTTCACAGTGTCTCTGGGCAATGTGTGCCAGTGCTTACCAGCTGTAATGGTGAAGAATTGCTTCCTAATCTGCAGTGACAATTTCCCATGTCCAAATTTCTTGTTCACTGAGCACCTGTGAGAAATTCAGGCTCTGTCTTCTCTGTAATCCCACTTTAGGTGCTGGAAGACTGCAGTTTCTCCTGCAGCCATGGTCTTCTCATTCCCTGACCCTCTGAACTCTCTCAGGTTTGTCAATACCACTCTTGTACTGATGACCCCAAAACTCTACACAGATGTATGGATGTGGATGATGAGTGCTCAGCTGCCAGGAAGAAGAATTTCTGTCAACCTGCTGGCAGCTCCCTTGCTTAAACCACCCAGTATCCTGTTGGCCTTATCACTGCAGGGTTGCCCTGCTTAACCATGTTCAGCTTGCTTAACCATGTTCAGCAAGGTTTCTTTCTTCAGAGCCGCTCCCTGGTGAGGAGATGCTTCCTCCTGTGCTGGTCATACCAGGTTAGTCCATGCCAGGTGCTGGGCTTGCATTTGCTTTTTTTGAACTCAGTGAGGTTCTCACTGTCACTTTTCTCCAGCCAGTGAAGGTCTCTGTGAGTGGCAGCCCTGCCCTTCAGTGTACCAATCACAGCCATCACATTGGCCAGTTTCTGTTGTGCTGTCAGTGGGTAGCCACTTGTGCATGTGCAGCTTTCTGCATCCCTGACTCAGTCTTCTGGTGTGATTAGTAATTTTCTCCTCAGAACTTTGCTAGATAAAGACACATGGCAAGCCTAACAGAACATCTTGTGAGTGATGACCTTGTGACTGAAGGCAGAGGTTTTCCAGTTGGCAGATTTTTCCAGTTACAGAAGACAGGAGATTTTCTAGTCTGTCCTGAATAACTCCTGAGTTGTTTAAGGAAGGTTCTATCTGTCTTTCCTTCTTGATTGATTGGGTTGTGGGAGATGTCCACAACAATATCCCTTTGTTAGTTTCTCCTGGCCCATGAGCACTTGAGTTTCTCACCCTCTGCTCCCCACAAACATGCACAAATTCATCCCACTCAGTTGCTTAGAGCACAAACCTCATCACCATCTTCCATTCTTCCATAAAGAATATGTATCCAGCCATGAAAGCTCTGGGCCCAACTGCCTCATCATATTTAAATCATCTGGTTTAACCTCCTGAGAGTGCTGAGGTCTTCCAGGAGTGATTCTCAGGTTCAGCAGCCTGAGCTTTGGCACTGGCCATCCCATCTGCCCAAAAGAATGGAGCTGCCCAGGTGTTGGGAAGAGAGTCCCACCTCACAAAGGGCTTAGGAAGCAGTTTCAAACAGTGCATATGTTAACAACTGCAGAAATCAGAATATTGTTTTTCCTATCTAGTTGAGAACTCTTAAGCCAGTAACTCATTCTTAATAGGAAAACTATTCCATGCTTCTGTTCTTTCTTGTTACCCCTCTGTTACCTTTCTGTGCTGTGTGCTTTTTGAACTAGAGGGTCCATAAACACCTACAGTTTTTGGAGATTTAGATGCACTGCACAAATGTACAGCTTGAAGATATTTTCCATTTTATTCTCTGTTTCTCTCCTAGTAATGGAACTTGCTCCTTTGGCTGCAGCTGAGCACTGAGCTACCCTTTTCAGAGATATTTACATAGCCCTAAAGTCTAATTCCCAAGCAGAAAAAGTCAGTTGAGACCCTACTATCATGTATGAAAAATTAGATATTTTTGAAATGTAATTAATTTTAGAATAAGCTACATTGAATTTCATTTGCCTTTTTATTGCCCAATTGGTGTGTATTGTGATGTTTTTCTGTAGCTTCCCCAGTTGTTCATCATCTTTGCTGTCCTGGATGCTTAATAACCTCAACAAACTCCCATCTCACAAAGCCCCCCTTTTCCAGGTTTAAGTCATGCTGAGCAATGCAAGCTTGAGTACAAATCCCTGCATGACTCCGCTGCCTACCTCCTTCCACTGTCAGAGCTGGCTATTTATTTCCACCTTCTGTTTCCTCCTTTTAATCAGCCCTGTATTCACATAACCTTACCTCTTAAACCATCACAGCAGGATTTCTTGTGAAGGCTTTGATGAAGGGCTTTGGAAAACTGCTCTTAGCTCTACACCTCTTTGTTGATGCCTTCTGAAACCCCAAATAGATTTAAGAGGAGTGATTTTTCTTTTGTAAAACCATATTGACTCCTCCCAAAAAAAATCCTCAAACTTATCTCTGTTTGGATAGTGACTTGTCTCTGATCTGAGCCCAGGTGTCATTTGAGTACAGAGCAATCCTCCCTGTGGCATTCCATCCCAGCTTCCAGGATTTGGCATAGTGCAAATTGCTAAATTTACACAGAGTCCAGACTTTCTGAGCCAGAAACTGCTCAGAACACTGTGTGACCAACTGCTACATTGTGCTACCAATGGATTTATCCTCCCTCTATTTGTCAGATTTCGTGTTGAATCTCTCTTAATTCCTCGGGTTTCCACAGCAGCTCAGGGCAATGAGCAGCACTGAATTCATTCCCTGCATGAGAAGAGAGACACATTTATTTGCAGCCTTCACCCAGCCAGTTTCACTGAGCACTTTCTGTTCCAGAGGTCAGTGCAGGCTCCTGGGCCATGTTACCTCAGTAGCTGGGAAGGATATTGTCTCCAAGAGCTCAGGAACCAGTGGATTGGGAGACAGCTGTGAAGGAATCTGACTGCTTGCTTTGGAAAGCCTTGCAGCCTTCCAAGGCATAAATCCTGTGGAGGAATATGTCTCCAGTGGTAAAGGGAAGTGGGACAGGGGGCAGGTTCAGACACTGGATTGTTTGATTGCTTGTTGTCTCTGTTTTGGACCACTTCAAGCAGCTTTCCCCAAGACCCTCCCTGGTGGTGCCCTTCACCCCTAGCACTGTTCCCACTATGGAAGAGGTCAAGCTTTGGCCTCTCTGTTTCCAACACTCTCCCACTACACTTTCTGCATCTTCCTGTCATCCCACGTTCCCTTGGCATCCCACAGCATGAAACTCAGCCTCTCAGGGTCATGCTGTCAAAAACACCTCTCAGTGGGCTGCAGCACAGTCCTCACTTGAGTTCAGATAACAGCCCCAGTGCACAGTGGGCTGGCTGTGTCTGAGAGCTGAACAGATCCTGGGGCAGTCCAGGAGGGCAGCCAGGCCAGCCAGGTGTGTCTAGTGACCTGTGGGGCATCCCTGGAGCCTGTGGACCCAACTCAGTGCTGGGCTGGCCTTGGAGCCCAAGAACAGTATTCAAACTACTGCTGTTATTTTTTTTTTTTTTTTAGCAATTTACAGATAGGCAGTATTGATTCAGTTTGGCCGCAGAAAGGGAGTCTTAGGGGGCTTCACAGCTGTGCAGGTAAAGCATTAAGCCTCCTGCATTAAGGCATGGCAGCCGTTTTAATCAGATGTCCTTTTCAATCCCTTTCCTCCTGAATATGTGGTGCATAATATGGAAAAATAGCTTGGTCGGTGGAGGCCATTAATCCAATCTGCCCGTCATAAATGAAAACTGCCGAGTTAGCGGCGCACAACGGACCGGCGATGGAAACGGATAATGCCAAAGCTGATCGCTCGGTGGGAGAACGCCGCCGTCCCCAGCTGCGGGACCGGGAGTGCCCGCGCCGTGTGGCGGGACGGCAGCCATGCCGGGAAGCTACCAGGCCGCACAGGGGCCTGGTGCCACCTCGTGGTCCTGGCACGGAGCTGCCATGCCGGGCGGTGGCACCGGGACCCTCCGGCTCCGGTTTGGTGCCTACTGTCCCCCATCTCCGTGCCCCGGCGCTCGGTGCCTGCTGTGCCCCCATCTCCGTGCCCCGGGCTCGGTGCCCGGCTCTCCTGCAGCCTCTGTGCCCCGGGGTTCGGGGCTCTGCTGCCCCGCTGTCCCGCAGCCTCCGTGCCCCGTGTCTCTGCCAGAGCTGCTCGCAGTGCCCGTGCTATGCTCCCAGCCCGCTGCTCTGCCTCTCTGCCCTCCTTCCCTCCTTTCCTCCCTTCCTCTCTGCCCTCCTTCCCTCCCTTCCAGCTCCAAGCTGTGCAGCAGAACCGCCCAGTGACCCGAAGGGCGCTGCCGTGTGCCGAGGAAGCGGCCACAGCGCACGGGGCTGCTCTTGGGATGGAGCCGAGCATCCGCTGGGAAGGAGCCCCCGAGCACGGCACGGTAAGCCGGCTGCCTGTCACGAATTCCTCTGTTTACTTTGATGAAAATTTCAGCCCTCCTGGTACGGAGATAATCTGCTAAGTATGACCCGAGTCCTGCCAAGACAATGCTTCTTGTGAGGTTAGCAGTGCTACTGGAGAGCTCCTGCTCCTTAGGTGTAATGAACCTGGAGACAGGGCTGCCCGGAACAGATACTCCTTAAGAATGCAACACATAATACCAGTTTTATAATTCCTCTTGCTTCCATGAATTAACAGCCATTTTTTGCAGCTCACATGTACTGTTGCATGGACATGTTTTTGTTTAACTGGGCTGTGGTTAGGAGCAAGAGAGTTTTTTCACACGGTTTGCCATTACATGGTTATGAGTCCCATTTTTTCCTACTTTTGGGGGGCTTTTTGTCACAAGAAAGCAAAGCTATAACTAATTACTCTGTTCCCCTGCTTATGGAATTTGACCAGATGCCAGTGTTCTCTTGTTGTGCCATATAAAGCCACAGAAATGCAGCCTCTGCCCTTCAAGTCCCTCTCCCTGCCGCTTCGCTGCCTTGCTCTCTTTCAAGAGCTGATTGCCCTGTGGTTCTCCCGGGACAGGTGAGGATGCCACTTGCCACCCTGCCACGTGTGTAAGTACTCTGCAGAAGTTTTGAAGCAAGGATTTCTTCAGCAGATGCACCCACTGCCAGGAATGTTGCTGCCAGACAGCTGGCCAGGAGGGCAGGGTAGTGCTGGGACAAGCCACAGGGCAAGGAGAGGAGCAGAAAGATGGGAACCATCTGTGACCCTCCTCCCATTTTCTAGCCCCAGATGGTGAATTTCAGGCATGTGGGGCTGGGAAATATCCCACTCTTTGAGGATGAGATAGGGAATGTGGAGGGAAACCCTGGGGGATAAGGACGCTGAAGCTGTCAGGTTGCCAGGATGGCCCAAGGACACAGTGTTTTCCAGGTTTCCAGGATAATCTTTGCTCCAGGTTCGTTTCCTTTTCCAACCACTTTCTTTGCAGATAGGTTCTTTTGGATTCATGCTGCCAGTCCCCACAGATGGTCCTTCCTTCCTTCCTTCCTTCCTTCCTTCCTTCCTTCCTTCCTTCCTTCCTTCCTTCCTTCCTTCCTTCCTTCCTTCCTTCCTTCCTTCCTTCCTTCCTTCCGCCCCTTCCGCCCCTTCCGCCCCTTCCGCCCCTTCCGCCACTTCCGCCACTTCCGCCACTTCCTTCCGCCACTTCCTTCCGCCACTTCCGCCACTTCCTTCCGCCACTTCTGCCACTTCCTTCTGCCACTTCCTTCCGCCACGTCCTTCCACCACGTCCTTCCTCCCGCCACTTCCTTCCTTCTCACCAGAACATTTTCTGATGATGCCATTTTTGGCAGATGGCCCAAAGAAAAATTGGCTGTTCTCTGGAGTGACAGCTAGATCACAGCCTGACATGAATGAAGAGCATAGCAAGATGGAACAGATTTTTGCTCCAAGTCTCTGCTGATGTGTTAACTTTGGCAGCATCATTTGGAGGAAAAAAAGTGAATTAATCTCATTTGAGTTGTGTACAAAAGAGACTGGGAGAAGGAACAGTGGGGGAAAAAAGGATGTGTGAATCTATGTTGATTATTTTGAAGCCATAAACAAGTGGCATCAGAAAAGATTTTGACAACCATATGGACTTTCAGAAGTGTGAAATCTTCTGAAAATGATGTGCAATCATGTAAGGGCTGGCATAAAAAAAAGTAAAGAAGACAAGATATGGATTGATGAGACATACAGACAGCAGACTGCAATCTGTGATACAGGAGTTAGGATTCTGGGTACATTGAAAAATGTTACCTAGAAAAAAAATTTATAATTAAATCAAATTAAATTAAATTAAATTACATAAGAGAATGCTCCCAAAGGTAATAGAAATAACAGTCAATCCTATTTCTTATTGCTGGTTTTCAGAACTAGGCTCTGGGGAACAGCAGTCTCAGGGACTGAGCAACAGCTTTCCACTGAAATAATAATTGTTTTTCTGGGAAGCTTCACTGGAGATGCCACATGCAATCTGGATTTTCCACAGAGCAGAACCACAGGTAGGAGAGTGCAGGTCCTGCTGAAGGACATCAGTTGCACTGGCTGAGGTCAGGAGCTGCCATGGCACTGCAAGGTGTCTCCCCTGATGTTCCCAAAGGGACACTTTTATCCCAGAAGATTTGCAAATTTTGGTGTAGCCCATTTCTACACAAGCGGTATGTGTGTGCCTGTGGCAGGGACATGCCCGTGGGCCCCACGAGGCTGTGTGATGTGACACACCAGAGGAGTGAAGTGCTGCTCTGCTGCCCTGGGCAAGCAGGGCTATTGGCAGGGGCAGCCCATCAGATCTGGGCAAGGCCACCATGCTGCCTGAGGCCTTACCTGCCAGGAGAAGAGAAATTTGAGAGGTCTGGGCTCTCTCTGAGGGCTAAGTTTAAATGCAGACACTCTGAGTCTTTTCACAACCTGACTGTTTGATGCCTTTCCCCTTTAAGTTATCACAGTCCACAATAATGTGAGACAAAAATTGCAGCAAAATACTTTTCAAGTTTGATTTATAAATGGCTCTGATTTGCTTCTAATTTCAGTTTCCCCTGTGACAGCATTCCAGGTCCTGATTCTGGTTTGCATTTCTTTACTTGTAGCATCATGAGAGAATGGGAAAAGCAGATGAAAGGTGAAAAACTGAAAATGGAAAACAAACCAGCTATGCCATCTTAAAGAAGCAGGAGGAAAAGTAGGTTGAACTCTCAGATGAGAAATGATTTTTCATGGGAAATCACTGATCAGGGAAAGAGTTGGCTTTTTTGTATCAATAGGGATATATGATGGGATGAAATAGATGATGCATTTGAAATTAATCTGTTTGCATAATTTTAACATTGAAAAAGTGCAGCACCTGTGCACTATATATAATATACACTATCCCCTATATATAATATACACTATCCCATAGTCTGATGCTTTGAGTCCTCTTCCCATTCTGCGATATTTCCATTAGACCTCAATCCTTAAGAAGTCAGTACACACCCAAAAATGTTCATATACATCTTAAATTTTTCTATATATGTCTTCTAAGTATAGCCTTCCTTTCTTTCCCTTTGCCTTTCACCATACAGCCCTTTGTTGTTTGGTGACATTAGCACAGTCACCAGTAAATTTGGCGTCTCAGAGTCTCTTTCCACCACTGAAGGTGGTACTTGGAGTTAGTCCTAAGAGGTTCCAGCAAGAAAGTGTCACTGAAGAAAATGCGATGAACTGTATAGAGAAACTTTTTTTTCCTATTTGAAAAGAAAACTGAGAATACTTTAAGATTCCATGATCTGTATTTTCAGACACTGGAGTGACAGGCCAGAAGAAAAGCATATCAAGACCCCCTTCTTATTTCTTTATTTAATGAGGTATGGAGTTTAACTGAGGAATTTAAATGATTGACTGGAAAGTATTTGAAATTCTTGAGGGTCATAAAGATCAAGGCAAATGGATCAATCAAAAATAATTACTTTTGACACTGTGACAACGGCTCGCGCTTTCTTTTTTCCCTTAAACAATCTATGAATATTTTTTCTCTTCTTGGAATGCTGAAGTAAAGAGTCTTATTTTCCAAGGAACTGCAACATTAAATGTCCCCATATTTGACAAAAGCACTTACAGAAGGCTGTAGCTGTTCTATTTCTAAAAGAAAGGAAACAATGAAGATGAAAAATTTCTTAATTCAGGATCCATCCATTCATTCATTCATCAGCTGGTGTTTTGACACTTTTTCCTAATTAATAGAGTTGTTATGAGACCAAGCAGCAACAAATAGACACTAAGCATGGGGGGGAGGGGGGGGGAAGTTTTACATTTAATTACAACAGGCGTGCAGAGATCATACATGCTGTACCACATCTCAAGCAGAATCAGCGCATTGTCGTGCCCTTGAAGAAGAAACCTTCACCAGACCAGTTAGGTTTCTAACACTTTTTCTTCTCTGTTACTAGTAGTGTGTCACATGAAACATGATAATTTAACAGTTTAATTTTGTTTTGTTCCAGAAAACAGATTTACTGTTTCCAAACATACAACCTTAGGGGCTGGGAACACAGCAGTGCTGAGGGTCCCAGTGTGAAAGGCATCTCTGGACAGAAGTGCACAGGGAACAGCTCTACATGGAAGATCAGCAGCCATCCTGTAGCAAATGGCACATACCTTCTGTGTGGCTTACCACAAGATGTTCAACCATGCTGTGTGTTCCAGTCTTCCCAAGGAAAAATTGAGAATAACCTTGTGTCACCAAGCATAGCTCTAATATAGTCCCGCTTACTACAAACATAAACAAAGTAATCTTATTTTATTAATATCTATTCCAGCAGACTTCTGTTTAAAGGAGGAGAACGCAGTGCTTGTTTTCTGTAGGAACTGGCTCTGCATTACAGCCCTGAGAGCTCACCTTGGAGTCAGCTCTCTTTTCCTGCCTGTTTCCAGCTGTGTCAGAGAGAGCTAATGGCTGGACACCAGGCAGACTGCACACTGATACAAGGGAGGTCAGCTTCCCAAAATTACTGCCTCTCTGGGGATTATTTTAACTCTCTTGATCTCCAAGAACTATCATGCCTCAGAGAGGAATGCTTCAGAGTTGAGGGGGAAAAGAGGAGAATGAACTTGAAAAGTAAACAAACTACCCTGGAAACCAACACTTGCTCATGCGAGTACGTGCTTGCCTGCTCCCATGGCCTGAGCTGGCCTTTGGCTCTACTCTTTGGAGCACTCTGGAAAAAGGTAAACCCTAAGCAGTGAATCCCACCATTCTCAGAGGACTGCAGGTGCCTTGATCACCACTTTAACTGAAGAAATTCCATGTAGCTCCTTTGTGAATTTGCATTGTGTTAGCTAAGTCAGGATCAGCGAGTTAACTTTTCAGGATCCCATTTCTGGGACATTCTCCTCCTCTGACTTTTGATTTGCTGTTTCCTCGTTCTTGACATCTGTATGAGCACTTGCAACAATACAGAATAAAAAATTCAATTTTAAAAGTTGTTTCCCTGAGCTATAAGTGTGATCCTATCAGCCTGCCTTGATCTAATGCATAAGGCCTGGGTGACCATCACAAATACGACAACATTTCACAAGCCATGGTCCCACTGAGCTGAGCATCTGTGAAGAGCCTGCAGACTGCAAGTTCTATTCTGTCCTGCCCATAAGAAATTTATTTTAGTATCTTGGATCCCTATTCAAGTGGTGGGCTGGCCATGACACTCTTAGGGAGATCAAGAGCCAGAGCTGTTAGCGCCCAGCATTAACACTGGGTAGGAATTCTTTTGGCTCTGCAGCAAGGTTTCCCTGCCGCCTCATGTCTCCAGTTTCCTCTGGTTCCTTAGCAGAGGATGGATCTACCCCAGCAGAGTGGAGCACCATCACCTCCCAACACCAGCAACTCAGAGGGGGCAACTGTTCCCATGGGACAGAAATCCCACTTTTTAATGGCAGGCATATTTAATATGCCCCTTACAGGAGTGTGTGTGGAGATTCCTCCCTTGGCTGGGGACTCCCCCAAGGCTAAGCAGAATAAATTTGCCCACAGTTGGTATGGGTGAGTAACATCAGTCTCTACTTAATTGTTTTGCAAGCTTCAATATTGCTGTTTCAATATTGCTTCAATAAATAGTGCACTGCTCTAGTAGCTATAACAATCTATACTGTGTAATAAATCATTCTGATTAAGGTCTTTTAGTCTAATCATTATAATTATCACCATCGATAAAATAAATAATTTATTTTATTCATATAAATAGATTTGGTTTTCCTTTCTTAATCTTGTGGTCCAAATTCACACAAAGATTCAATTACACCTATATAGTCCTATAAACATAAAGTCTGGGGCAAAGACTGGATCCATCTGCACCTAAATTCTTCTCTGAGGAGGAGTTTAGAAAGCAAGGGGGTTCTTTATGCACCTCATGACTCAATGAGAACACTTCTCTGACAAACTTTGTCTGGAGCTTCTGTTCTGCTTGCAACACCTGCATCAGGAGCGGGCGGAGGCAGGGATCTGGTCTGGGAGGGTGCCACACCAACAAATGCCACCTCTGAGAAGGAAATCTTGCTCGAAAGGCAATAGGAGGAGGCCTCCCCACGAGTGCTCACCCTTTGCTTGCAGCTGCAGGGTTGCACAGCAGCCTGCCCGCTGCACTGGAGCCGTGTGTGCCCCGGACACGGAGCGCAGACCTCCCTCCGTGGAGCACATACACCGGCAGATAATCCAGATCAGTTTACCTCTGCGTACCTGGCAGCACGCTACTGTGCACTGAGCAAATATCAGAAGAGTTTGTGGTTAATTAGGATCAGATTAATCCCTGCTGACTGCCTGTCTCTGTGTAAAAAGGGCACTAGAGGTTAGAAAGTATTAAGTACCTTAAATGTCTACTTGCATAATGTAAAAACTTACTGAAGATCCAGACTTTGTGTTTGAAAGTGTTGATGTGAAATAATTTACCCCTAGAGGCATTTAAATGGGCTTCTTATCCTATCAAAGCAAAAGAATCCATTAAAAATGTTCCAGGATAAAATGTAATAAATACTTGACCATGGAAAATAATAAACCTGCAGAACAGTTGAGACAAGACATCTACAAAAAAGTGCCTTAGAGATTCTAAACATTATTTCTAACTTCAAAGAATTTAGCTTAGTGTATAAAGTATCATTTTTATAGCTGCAATAAAGCTTTTCTATGATACAATTGTACATAGCTTTCAATTTTATTCGTTCCTATTTATCATAAGAATACAGCAGGTAATAATTAGATAGTTTCCGATATACCCTCATTCTGTGGTACTCCCCAAGGACCCCAGAGGGCTTCACAGGAAAGGCACATTTCCATGTTCTTATATGCTCAAATTACTTAACACGTTCGTGATACTAAAATGTAGATTATATTTGGTTGAGATGCTTTGCTATGCCTAAGCATGTATGTGATTATTTTATTTTAGGGAACTGGAGATATATGAAGAACATTTGTGTTTTTCTCTTTAAACAAGGAAATATCCTGAGGTTGATTTAAAAACTGAGCTGATAGAAAGATTTTTAGAGGCAAGACACACTAATAAAGGATCTGTGGGTCTGTGAGAAATGCCAACTTTACACACATCTTCACATATCCTGATAGGTCATTGGGCCTTTCTTGTTTCTCAGTTTTTGTTACTGGCACCTTTATATAAGTATTGGGAACACTTATATAATAGCAGGATATTAGCTTAATTTGAGGTCATCTGTTCTTGTGACTTACTCCCCATTTACAGTCATAAGCTTCTCATTGTGACATCACCTTGGCGGCCTCAGCAGTACCTGTGATGTCACCAAAAGGGATTATAACCTGAAGCTGTGAGAGCAGATCAACTTCCCAAGAATAAAAGTTTTTCCAAAGAATAAAGGTTTTTTGTTTTGCCCTGCTAGCAGAGGGACATGGGAACAGCCCCACTCTTTATCCCTGCCTGTCATGGTGGAGCAGGACCATTTCACCACACAGAGAATGCCAGAGTGGGGCTGCCTGGGTAGGAGGGTTTGCTTAGTTTGGGTGAACTTGTGTGCAGGGAAGTGCATGCAGGGGGAAATATGTGCAACATGTGCAAACACACACAACTGTGCCTCTCTGCCCAGCTTGAGGGCACATCACAAGCTGGGGTGGGCCTATGCAAAGCCATGCTCTTCCACATCATTCACTCCATAAATTCCCCTTTCATCTCAACTGTCTTGCCTACTCAAACACACCGCTCTTTCTGAAAACCAGGCTTCTCATAAGAAGTCAGCACTGCAACTTCATAAACATCTTTATGTTTTCATCTTCTGTTTGGTTCCCTGTCGTTTCAGTTAGATCAGCAGCAGAAACTTCAGCTGGCACTGTATTCATATGAGGACCTCTTCCTATGTCATTTATTTGGCATCTTTCACTTGGCACTGTAAGAGCCTGTGATAGACAGTTAGACAAGCATTTGGGGGCATCACTTTTTAACTTACTTTGTATTCTATGTCAACAGCAAATGCATTTAATTTGCTGTTTCATGGAGTCGTCTGGGAGGAAAATATGCTGCAACAGTGCTGCTCCCCACTCCTGTTTTGGCTCACTGCCTTGTCTGAGTGTGAATCTCCACCAGGCCCCATGCAGGGTACTGACTCCATCTCAGGAGAACTTTAAGTCTGCAGATACCAAAAGGGTGACATCTGGGGACAGAGGTGGCGTCTCACAGACTGGCAAGTCAA
This sequence comes from Zonotrichia leucophrys gambelii, assembly GCF_028769735.1. Lineage (NCBI taxonomy): Eukaryota > Metazoa > Chordata > Aves > Passeriformes > Passerellidae > Zonotrichia > Zonotrichia leucophrys. The sequence goes on from NC_088169.1 coordinate 64,226,420, forward strand.
CTCAGAACATGCTGATGCAGCACCTCTGAGCCATTGCAGTCAGCTAAGCAGCTGGTGTGTGACAGCAGCCCCCACAGGTCAGCTGTGCACAGAGACAGGCTCTTATCATACATTCAGAGTCCACAGGGAAGAGGTTTTACTGCTAAGATCTTCATATAACACTGCAAGAAAATATATACACTGTGAGATTATCTCTTCGGACCTCATGCATCATTTTCCTGGTGTTCCTTAAGCTGTCTTCCCCATGACACCTGCATTGAACAACTATTGCATTACAACAAGGATGTACAAGATCTATAGTCTTCTTCCCTCAACCAGATTTTCTTCCTTTTTTCTTTTTAATTTCTTTCTTTTTAATTCAAATAAATTCCATCAACCTATAAAAAGAAGAAGCGATCTTATTCTTGTAGTTTCTCAGCGCTCTTGAATTTTTTCTATTAAAAAATACATAATGAGAACAGTCACTGTCAGTTAGAAAACTGCTTGATTTGGGCTCTTATTCAGCCTACACTTCTGTGTGTGGAACAGCTGTCATTTCATCAGGATTATGGCATTAACCTCATCCAGTGGAAGTGGAGCTCCTGTTTGCTTTGCTTTGCTTCACACCAGGGAAAGGCACTGTTCTTCCCATAGCAGAAGACATCACACAACATGTTAGAAACACCCACCCTGCAAACTTGAACTTAACCCCAGCACAAATTTCTCACACCACTTATGAATTTACTGCCTGGCTCAGTTTTTGGTTGCTGTCACTGGCTGTCTTCAGAACTGCCCCCAGGAAAAGTCCAGGTCTTGTTTATTCCCATACTCAGCTCAAAAGCTCCTGTGGCATAGCCTGGCCCAAGCCTGGATCCCACACAGTCCTCTGTCACCAACCTGTCCTCCAGGTGTGCCCTTGGGGCATCTCTCAGGGCAGGAAACCCCAATTCCCAAGATGATACTGTGAAACCTCTACTCTGTTATTCCACTTGGAGTTTTAAGAGACAGAGGAAAATGAACCCACCAAAATGTTACATTTATGTTTTAGATCCACAGGGGTTGAAGAGGACTGAGAACCAAGTGTGCACACTTTGGTCATAGCCAGCCTTTGCCACTGCTCCTCTGCTACCCAGCCTGCAGCCATGGGCAGGGAGATTATCTCCTCCTGTGGAGCTGCCAAAAAGCCTTCATTGCTGCTAACAGCATTCCTTTCCACCTGGAGCAGGCCAGGAGGGAAGTGATCTGGGGGCTCCAGCAGAATGAATTTCTATTGTGGGATTCTAAGCTGTATGACATCCCAGAAGGTCCAGACTGGCACCAAGTTCATCTGCTCAAACCAAGACACGTTGCTGAGCAGATGGACTTCTCCTTTGGAAGCAACCCTCTGAAGTGGTCACCCTTTGAAGAGCCAATTTTGTCCTCACACGCCAGTGGGAGGCAGAGGCAGTGCTGGTTTTTACATGGCACGAGGACAGCAGTAAACAAATTCACTTGAATTTGCTCATCTGGGTGTTTTGTGGCTCCACAGCCATCTGCCTCCCCACAGAATAAGCTCTGTATGAAATGATGATGCCAGTTTTTCTTATCCTGAGATTCAGCAGAACCACCTTCCTGATTGAGCAAATGTGCTGGAATCTTGCAGTGCAGGCTCGCTCCTGGAGGAGAGATGTAAGCAGGAGGGAAGCTGGTTTGGATCCAATTTAATTTCCCTAGGGTTATTCTATGTGTTAAGGAGACCTAGCACACAAAAATCAGATGCAGATAGAAGGTAAAATTCTGTTCTCATTTGTGAAGGGGTAAATGCACAATAGCCCTGCTGATAACAGGGTTGTGCTAGAGTGAAAGGAAGACTGCAGGAGACTGATCTGACACAGAAAAACTAACAGAAGAGTTCTGAAGAGGAAATCCTGCTTCTTACATTCTCTCATATTTTTCTCTTCCAGCCTTTCCCTTGGCCAAATTCTGCTCCAGATCACTGTGTAAAGTGCATGCAACAGAAGCACAAACTGGCCAGAACCCAAAGCAGAGCAGCTCTCTCTTTCCTCTCAGCAGCCACACCAAACTAGGACTCGGTTTTCTCAGAACACTGATAAATCAGAGAAAACTCCAGTCAGCTGTGAGAAAAAATTGATTGTGGGGAAAGGTTTCCAAAGAAATCCTTCTTTGCCCATTGTGTCCATGTAGGCTGTGCTTTTCCCTCTGGTTTCTTATTTCGGTCCTGTGACTTCTGGCTGCTTCCAGGCTAATAAGGTCCTGACCTTCCTCCCTGTTGCCACCACCACCACCATCAGAGAGGCTCCACCCTGAGTTGTTTCCCAGAGTCATGGAGCACCCTGTCTCCCAGAGGAGTCTCCCAGCCCACGGCCCCCCAGCAGCTCTTCATTTGCTCGAGGACCCCAAGTTTGTGCCGATGGTTTGCATTTACACCCCTGTACCTGAGAACAAAATCTGGCCATGAAGACCTTGAAGATGTAATTCTGGAGGACAGCTCTCTCTCTGTTTCTTTTTCCCTCATCCTTCTTTTCCACTTCTGCACATTCTTCACATCAGACACTGCAGAGCTGCCTGTGATGGCCCTGTCAGTGCTGAGCAGCAGGGCATGGTCAGCAGTCTGTCCCCTTGCCCGCCACCGTGGTCACACAGGGGGACACTGAGGGGCTGTGCAGGAACAGCAGTGGCACACTGCAGGCACAGACATGATCTAATCCATCATGGAATGCAGCCACCACTTATGGCTTCTTTCCAGTGCCTTCCACCAGTTTGGCTCCCTGTGTGGGGAGGTGTTCACACGTCAGGAAGCTCTTTGCTGTCTTCCCTCTCAAAGAGTGCTGGTTTGCTCTGCTTAGTGGGGGAACGGAGAGGCTGGGCTCCCTGGGAAGCTCTCACAGCTGCTCCTGTGGAAGCTCAGAGGAGCTCCACAGAGACACAGTGCTCCAGAATGCTACCCACACACTCCTTGTGCTGTGTTTTCTCCAGACATCCTCAGTTTGTGTCATTCCCCACTTCCCTCACAGTCAGTCAAAGTTATTGCAATGTGAAGAAGCACTTCTCAAAATACAGATGCTACCTCTGCCCCTTCCTGACTTTGAAGTGTTATCCTGGGGACCAGTCAATTGCATACCTTTTAAAATGCATTTTCAGCGTCTTAAAAACAAAAATATTGCCAGAAATTTTATCAGTACTTTCTCAGTACCTTGTGATGCAGAACCAGATGAAGACTCAAAGAAGGCTGTGATGCCCAAACTACGACACAGGCAGGTATGAAAGCTCTAAACAAATGTCCTTAAAGGAGACAGAAACTCCCTTTCTCCACAGCAGCCCAACTCTAACACTTCTGTAGGTCCAAGACTCGTCTATTTCTGATAGGGAATTTCTGTAATTGGCCTATGTAATATGCAGCCCCCTCCTAACTTGGGGAACTCAGTTTCTGGCTGCCTGGGCTCACTTGGCAACCTCAGTTTTCAGACTCACCCTGATGTGGCACTGGCTTCTCCTTGGACAGCCAGTTCTCTATTGTGGATCCCAGTCTGGCACAGGGAAATTTGAACTTAGGCTGCTAAACTGAACAGGCATGAGAATTTTGGTTCTGACCTTGACTATGATAAATGTTCATAACCTTCCCCCAGGCTTCTACACTTATTTTTTAGCCACAGCTAATTTCACTGACTCTTACTTCTTTCTTACTCCACTGCCTCCTAACTTTTTCATCATTCACCAGTGGATTTCTTTTCTATTTGTCATATGTAAAGCACATTTCTTATTCCCCATGGTTGCTTTGAACAATGTTGATCCAGTTTTAGTTTTCTTAAGTCCTCTCTGCTTGTCTGTAAATACTGTTCTTGCTGCAAAGAGTCCTCCACATCTTTCCTTTCCTAAAACAGTTGCAGAGAGGAAAGATTTGAAACAAACACTCCCATTTCTAAGTCTCCTTTGTGATGAGACAAGACCCAGAACACTTTTTTCCCTTTTCCATTGAAACTATGCTGTCTTACACCACATTTTTACCAGGTCTAGTTTTCAACTATGTCTTCCATAAATACATACATACCCCAAATCTGAATAGCAACATTTTTGCAAAGTGGGAACTGAATGTTATTTTTAGGCAGTAATGCCTAAAACCTTCAGGGGTTCCCCAGCTTTCATTTAAATCTTAATAAATCCACAGAGGAGTATCAAGAAGGGCAAAGAAATGTCTTTTCAGGTCCAGAGCCTCTGGGAACACCACATCAAATCCAGTGTACAGTCCTCACCAGTGACCAGAGCTAATTTATCTATTGACAGCTTTGAGCCCTTTGAGAAATCACTTGGTGGCCTCTGTTTCATTCCCTCTGAATACATCTCCACTCCAGTGGAAACTGTTAATGATAACTTCAGCAGAGAGGTCCTCATTCAGCCAAACCCCTAAGCCCAAATGTAATTTACAGCCTGAAGGTACTGCTATATTGAAATCTGTGGCAAAATTACATTTCTGCCTGTTGTATTAGACTGTGACTGATCAAGCTGTTGCATCTCACCAGTCCTTGCAGGAATGTGCTCTAAATCCCAGGATCCTGAAACAGATCCCGGTGTCTGCATCTATTCTGGCACATTCTCCAAACAGCAGAGAGAGAGGAGCAGCACAAGAACAGAATAAGAGAGGCCCACTGCTTCATTCTCACTTGGGCTGTGATTCCATTGTGTGGCTGCTCCTTCCCTGCTAAGAGTGAAGCAGTAGCACCTGAATTATTGCTTGATTGCAATGCCCTTTTCCCAATGTCTTCTTTCCCACTTGCAACAAGAATGTGTATTGTGAAATGGCCAACTGTACAACATCAAACTCTGAAGATCTGCAGTTGTTCATTAATTTTTAGATCAAATCTCGCTTGTCTTAGGTGGCATTGTGAGGCTGTGAGGCTGAATCTGTGAATATGATGAGCCTGATTTGATCTCAGCACGCAAAGAAAGCCATGAACAACTGCAACTGCTTTTAAAACAGTCACAACCAAAGCTCTTCTGCTTCTGGTCCATTCAAAGGAGCCCCTTCCTTATTTGCTCTCCTTCAGGTGCAGCACTTTGTTGTTTCTTTCCTTCTGGAAACTAAAGAGTGAAAGAAAATCTTGCTATTTCAGATAGCATTAATTAAAAACAAAGGGAAATAAAGACATTTTAATTGCACGGGATTTCTGAATAAGGTTTCAAAGTGGGGGTAAAAAAATTAGCTGTGTGCCTGGTACACAGAGAGCCCTTTCTCTTCCCCTTTGTGGCAGAGGAATCAATGGAATTCATATAAAAGGAGGAGGGGGGTGGGAAGAGAGATAGGAGATGCCTTGCTCGGTACCAGCAGGTCACAAGCCTCATGAGGCTCGAGCAGGGCTTGCAAGGAAGTTGCTGACTCTATGTCCGTGTGTACCTTTTTGTTCCTTGCCTTGGATTTGCTGGTCAGTGGCATGCTGCTTTGCCTGGCTCTCCATAGAGCTTGTAGCCTACAGGAATTTGGACAGAGTGGTACAGACATCGCCGACAGAGACTCTGATCACTGACTATCCCTTTAAATGCAGTCTCATGACTTAGTCCTTGCTCCACTACCTATTAAAGAAGGAGACAGGACCTTCATAGGCAGCTTCCATTCAGGCACCCAGAAGGACACAGAAAGGCAAGACAATTTAACAGAGCTAACTGTGAGTAAATACAAAGCATTAGAGGTGCTCTCTAGAGCAAAGGGCATGGAGAAAGATTTGTAGGAAATCCTGAGGTGAAAGAAGGTGCAGTAATTTTTAAAATACACTTGCATACAATCTTCCAATATGGAATTCTGTAAGAAAAGCTATTCTCTCATTTTAACATTATTCCTTTAAATATGAATCTAAGTGTCTCTTAATAGAACGTTGACCAGCGCTTGATTTCCCATAAAAATCTGATGTGATGATTTTGTGCTGCAAGCACTGGAGCCTTTTGCAAATGCCACCTTTTCTCTCACTGGCATAAATTTCACAGAAGGAATATCTGGGGGGGAAATTTGAAGCCAGCCTTTTGCAAACTTGGATCCAAAGCCCAGCCTGGAGGCTCCAATTAGATTTTTGCACTTCACAAGGGGTGGCCTTCCTTCTGGGAGTGCTGGGTGTGATCCCCCTTCTGCTGGGGACAGAAAGGAGCTCAGCAGCATGGAGATTGCACTGAGGTGTCCCATCATGCGTGCAGGTAGCTAATTTTTAACCAAGAGACTGTGTGTTTCTATGCTGTGTAATGGAATACCATATTACATGCCACAGCATTCTGGAAAATTCAGTTCTTGTTAGTCAACACAGTCATCAGCATGTCCGTACATATGTCTTTTCTTTTCTTTTTTATTTTTTTAATGTCAGTAGCTACTGAGTAGACCTGGACAAGTATTTTAACAGTTATCATTACTATTGCAAGTGACATCTCAGCACTGATGGAAAGTTCCTCTGCCAGCTCAGCCTATTGCTTTTCTAAATATATCCATGTCATTAATTGCAGGTATTAGCTGGTGGAGACTGCTCCCAGCTCATCTTCATGTTGCCCATTTTATTCTCTGCATTCATCCTGTCTGCTTGCTGCACAGCCAAAGGGAACTGTACCTCCTATGATGAGCTGAGAGAGCTGAAGACTGAATTTGCCATCAGTCTCTACCGGCAGGTGTCTGAAGCAGAGAACAGGACCAATCTGGTTGTCTCTCCAGCAAGTGTGGCTGTTTCTTTGGAGCTGCTGCAGTTTGGAGCTCAAGGAAATACCTTTACAGAGTTGCAAGATGTCCTAGGATACAGCATTCATGGTAATGTACTTTAAAAAATCCTTATTGTCTTACTTTTTGTAATAAATTCACAACTTTATGAAGGTGGCAGGAATTGCACACATCGTATTAAACTTCTGCTTTCTCTCTCACTGCAAGATGTAGTTTTCTCTGTCTTTGACAGCCAGGTATCAGATGGACAAAGGAAAACTCAAGGGAGTAGTTGACAAACAGGTTATTATTCCTCTTTTTTCTGAATCAGTACTTACTCTCTTATGACACAAAATACAGCTACATTTAGAAAAGCTATTTCCCTGAACAGCAGAATTACTCCAGGCTTGCCAGAGGTCCATTGTGTCCACTCTGTCCTGGTCTCCTTTGTGTGCTCTGCAAAGAACTGCCAGGCAGAGAACAGTGGTTTTCTCTCCTCTCCCACTAAAAAAATTATGAAATCTGTAGAAGCTGAATTATATTTAAGACTTTTCTAATGCTATTACAACTGGCCAAAAAGATGAAAAGTTATCAGAAGGAGACTGGCAGACTGAGATATACGTTGACAGATGGATGGTGCAATTGCATCTTTCCCTGAAAGCAGGCTAAAATATAAAACTCACTGGGAATTTGGAAGGGATATGGGAAAGACAGATGTCTTTAAATCCAGCATTAAGTCAGCTGAATTTAAGGATGCTGTTTTCATTTTAGCTCTGGATTATCCTACCATCTCAAATCACATGTCAAAAACTATTTTACATTATGGGCAGAATGTTTATGAAAAGCAGATGACTGCCTCATCTTCAAAATTTGCAGCTTATATACAATACTTATGTATAGAGATAACACTGCTATTTCTCAGCATAAAATTTACCTTCAGGGCATGAAAACTAAAACCCACAGCAATTTCATTGTCCTGTGCCTCAGTAACCTGCCTCAGTCACCAGCACCATTCTGAGCAGCATTGATATTCAACCCCAGCACAGCAGTGACAGCTAACTCTGGCTGATCCATACAGACACAGCTGCATGTACTGACACAGGGACAGTGCATCTAAATTATGAGCAGCTGATATAACAAAGTCTTGCCTACTGACTCCTATTTCTGTAAATTCAAATCCTAAACAACATTAATGCATACAAGGATTATACCTTGCTTGACACTTCTGGTCATTACAGAATCAGTTATTATGAAAGGACCTTACAGAATAACATTTCAAAGTGAAATCCAAGCACAGATCTTCACAGAAAATTTAACAGAGAAGTGCAGGGGCTGTTAATGACCTGCTAGCTCTTTTATGCTCTCTCCTTCTCATGTGGCACATCATGGCAAGCAGACATTTTATCTCCATTTTAGCTGTCTGTGGTATAAACCACATAAGCTTTGGCTTTCAGCAATGCTAATGCATGAATGTGAAAATAAAGTAGGATGGGATCTATTGTTATTGGTATACAGTGTATTTCCAGTAACAGGGAAGGAAACCACTTCCTCAAATGGTCTAAATCAAATAAATAAATAAAATGCTTAGATGAAATTTTCTATAAGGTGAATAAACACAAATTGTGAATGCATGCATATATGAAAAAATTCCTTTCTTCCAGTAGATGTTTGCGTTAATGTTTATGTTGGTCTGCCCTAACCAATTATGAAGGGTCTGGTTAAAACCTTAGCAGGCTGAAAACAATGAAAACATCGATGGTGAAAACATCACTGCTCACAGAGAATCTGCTCCTAGATGCACTTGTAAACTTCTCTCAATGTTTAGAAAATTTGTTCACCTTTATTCTAGTACTAACAAAAACAATGTATAATGGGATGTATCTCTAGATAGCACAGACAAAATGACATGCTTTAAAATTATTTCTCCTTGCTGTTTAATTAAAGCAATTTTGAGCTGTTGTCCAAGCTAGAATTCACAACTCTGGTTAGCTAAGCACCGTGGTGAAGTCACAAGCTTGGGATACCACTCCTCACATTCATCTCTGCCTCTAATTTACCATCTTTGACTTTTCACATCTTTCAGAGAGCTCACCAAGTGCTCCCATACTAATGCAAGACACACAAGAACTTTACAACTCAGACTATGTTTTCTTTGAAAAAGAAAAAGCCCACTGTTGTGGGCTGTATAAATAAAGGAGTCACTTTTAACACATGAAGCAACTTATCAGCTCAGTTTAGCCAGGGCTCATCAGCAATACTGGGGCAGTTTGGGACACCATCCTTCAAGAAATCAAACAACATCTAAGGGCCAAGGGTGGCAGAAGTGCGATCAGAGAAATGCTTTTCTATGGATAGTGTTGTAGCGTGTTTTTAAGTTTCTCAGTTTGCTCCCCCATTTTATGTATTGTATCCCCCTGTTCTTTGTAAATGGTTCCTCCCTCCCCAGTTTTCCCGCCACTGCTCCTCTGGCAGTTGGTTTCCGTAGCAACCCCTGCTTTCAATCAGCTATGTTATATAATTCCTCCTCCCCTATTCTCCCTTATAAGTAAATGTTTTCTCCTCCCTGGGCCCAGTCAATCACCCCCCTCTCCTCCCAGCATTCGAGAACCTTCTTCTCTCTGGGGATGGTGATTGGCTGTGGTCCCGGGGCCCCTCCCTTACTTTGTATTTATTGGTTACTTATGTATGTCAGTTATGTTTAGTACCTCCCTTTGAGTTTCCCCATTGGTTAGCTGGGCTCCCCTCCTTTCTCCTCCTCTTCCCTTTAAAACCCTGTTTCTCCCCCTGTTCCGGACCGTTTTGCTGGCTGGTGCCCATCCTTGTTGGTGCCTCCAGACCATCTAATAAACTGACAGTTCACCCCCAGCAAGTGGTCGCCTCCTTCTTCGTCTCGCATTGCACTATTCCGAGCTCTACATCCAGCCCAGCCTGAGGCCAAGACGCCAAAGGGGCTTTGGATGCGCTGGGGTGTTGGCCTTCACACCCCTCGAGCTAGCCGGACCTAGGCCGCGTACTACGCCCTCGTGCAGGATAGGTGGATAACGTCAGGAGAATGAGACAGCAGAGTTGTGGCATTGGCAGCTCAGCCAGTCATGGCCAGAGGCACTAGACCTCAATGGTGGGAACTCAGAGAGTGACCAAGAAAGAATAACTACCTTATGAACTGTCTGCATACAACTGTGAGCTTGGCATGAGATCTGCCACTTGGCACATCCACACTGGGGGATTGCTACAGACACATGAAGAGAGCTTTCCAATGTCCAGTGCATCACTGCCTGTTGCAGCAGTGCTTGACAGGAGTGTTCCACAAAGTCAAGGGTGATCCAGTTGTTATGGGGCTTTAAGAGTCAGAGGACACCGGTGTCAGCACAGGAGCTGAGAGCTGCAGAGCTCTGGGGCAATCCCTGCTGTCCTTAGCCTCAGCACAATTACAGTTTCTCTCTTGCCTGGCAGATCAAAGTGTGCAGGATTTCATGCACACGGTGGATGAAGCAGAGACTGACTCCAGCCAAGGCACAGTGGTCCAGCTGGGATGTTCCCTCCTTGTGGATGCAGGCGTGCAGCTCTCGCCCGACTTCGCCGAGCGTGCTGCGCGCTGGGCCAACAGCAGCCTGCTCCAAACCAACCTCACCGACCCCAACACCACCCACACACAGGAGTGGATCACCACTGACCTTGCAGGTACCATAGGGACGCACAGAAATGGTTGCACACCAATGAAATGTAAAATAAGAGTAATGGGAGAAGTAGATTTTAACCAAGCATAAAGATTTTTGCCACACTCCATGTTGCCCAAACCAAGGCTGAAAGGCAGGAAACCTAATTCTTGTGTTAACACTCATCTGTAATGTGAAGAAAGAGCTGGAATAGGTCTGAATCTATAAGCAGTGTCAAGCTGCTAACCACTTTTTCTTGTTCCCTTAATTTTTAAAAAGGCAATAATTTGCAGTGTTCTCAGTTTTAATTAGGAACAGCCAAATTCCCCTTGGACCATATTCATGACACTGAATGCTTTCATGGTGCTACAGGGGACATACAGGGGTGTAAGCTGAGCAGTGAGATTCTGAGTTTAAAAAATCTAATGGGAAATAAAAGCACTGGCCAGCTCAATCTCAGCTCTGGGGAGAGCGTGCACCAACAGGCAGCCCCAGGGAGGTGCATGTGTAGGTGTGGAGGGGAAGGTAGAGGGTGAGCAGGGCCTTGTGAGTTGTGCCTCTTGGCCTTAGGGATGGAGAGTGGTTTCAGCTTGCTTTATTTAGTCACACAGACCTGGGCATGTAGGACTGCATGTGTCCCCCTGCCTTGTCTCTTTTCCGTGCAGATGGGGATATGCATGGGATGACACCGGAGAGTGCTGGGTCATCGCTCAGCCAGGTCACCCTGGTGAGCACCCTGTACTTCAGAAGCACGTGGCAAAAGAAGTTTTCCTTCATGGATTCCCAGATGTTGCCTTTTACAACGCCAGAGGGCTCGACCCTGAAAGTGCCTACCATGCACCACACAGCTGAAGTTAACTATGGTAACTGTCCTTGATCCAGATTTGTTCTACTGTGCAATATGGAACAGATTTATTTCATTTCCACAGATACCACACTAAGATGTATTGTTTTCCCAGCTTGGAGAGTGTCTCAGAAAAGGTCCCATCAAATTAAAAGACCACCCAGGTGACCAAATTGACTCCTCATAATTCCAGGCAATAATAAAACAGATCCTGGGTTCAAAATGGTTCCTAAAATATCTACTGTCCCATCCCTCATAGACCAACACCTCCCACTACTCCATAACAAACTTGTCAGCTGTAGGAAACAGTCAAAAGGCATCAATATATTGTCCCAGGAGAAAGAGAGAGAAAGAGAGAGAGAGAGAGAAAGAAGAGAAAGAGGAGAAAGAAAGAAGAGAAAGAAGAGAAAGAGGAGAAAGAAAGAGGAGAAAAAGGAGAAAGAAAGAAAGAAAGAAAGAAAGAAAGAAAGAAAGAAAGAAAGAAAGAAAGAAAGAAAGAAAGAAAGAAAGAAAGAAAGAAAGAAAGAAAGAAAGAAAGAAAGAAAGAAAGAAAGAAAGAAAGAAAGAAAGAAAGAAAGAAAGAAAGAAAGAAAGAAAGAAAGAAAGAAAGAAAGAAAGAAAGAAAGAAAGAAAGAAAGAAAGAAAGAAAGAAGAGAAAGAAAGAAGAGAGACTGAGGGATGACTGACTGACACACTGCAGTATACAAAGTCCTTTACAATAGCATGGAGCTGGTTAAATAAAGCTGGCTAGGAAGGGGCTACAGTAGGAATCACATCTGACCCCATGACAGAGGGGCAATTAAGACTAAAATTATATCAAGCCCCTACCAATTTGATTTGCTGGGTAAGAAATTTCCTGGCCCCTCAGCCAAATCACTGCCCCTTGAATGTGTGAGCACCAGAGGGAGCAGAACATAACCAGGAGCACCAGCACTGCAGACCTGCAGATGTGGTCACAGCCTGTCTCCAAGTCTTTAGGGAAAAACTGCAGATCTTGAGGGACAAATTCTAGAAAAAGAAAATAAATTCTTATGTCATGTATACCAAACCAGTGGATGATCTCAGCATGAGCTTAAAACAGTATAAATATAGGTCAAACTTTTATTTGTATAATATATGAATACAGCGTAGGCTACTTTCAAAGATTTGATGTATGTGGGTTGCTGACAGAAGGACTCATGCTGCAGGCTTAATTTTCTGCCACCAGGAATTATGCCAGTTAGCTACACAATCTCTTTCAAAATATAAAAAGCTCTTTTCCCTCCTACTCTAAATTTCAGAACTGCACTTGGGTAAAAACTCTCCAAATTCCAAATCTACTTTTTTTGAAGACAGATTTATATCTCTTAACATCCTGACTGATTTATCCTTTAAGTTAAATAGCTTCTCCTCAGCTTTGATATTTACTCCCAAATGTAATTGCAAGTCACCAAGTTTTCTCTCAATTTCCTAATAGCTAAGATGAAGATGCCAGGCTCTTCTAAACTATTCAAAAACCAAATGCTCAAATTCTCTACTAGTTCTATTTTTTAACTTTTCCAATTTAAATTAATCTTTCTTGGAAATGACCAGAAATGTACGCAAAACTCTCAATGAGGGCATACATGCTTGATAAAATGCTTTCACAGTTTCTATGTCTTTATAAAAATACCTCATGTAGTGTATTGCAGAACTGGCTCAGGGTGGTTACACGAGGTTGGCCCCACTAGGGCCTTTTTCCTTTTGGCATTTTTTCCTAGGTAAATCAGGAGGAGGGAAATCTCCAGAGGTATATAAATTCTTTGTGTGGTTTTGACCCACCATTATGTTTTCATCACTCCAGTCTTCATGGCAATCTCACTGTTTATCTTTGATAAAAGTCTTGAGCATTGACAATACTTTGGAAAGCTACTAGTGACCCTTTTCAACCTCTTGTACCTTTGCTCATTGCAGTTTCCCCTTCAAGCAGCTGCTTGCTGCCTTGCCTTTCTGGTTCTAAGTGCCACCATTTCTACCTGTAAATAGTGGCACAGTGAAACAATATTTCATGTTTTACCTAAAATTAGATGGCTAAATCTATGCTTTTTTATCAAATTAGTTAACAAGTCAAAAAAGCTTATAACTTTGTTTGCCAGTCTACATAATATTGCAATTTATTTCACTTTCTATTTCTCTGTGACCTGATTATTCTTTTCTCCAGAGTGTCTTAAAACTTCTCAAAGACAGACCTAAAGTTTCCAAGATTGCCTTCTTTTTCTTACAAATGTAGTCCTGCTCCCTAGTCATGGGAAAAAAACAATCATCAGGCTACTAAAAATCTTTGCTGACTCATTTGCAATTCCACATCCAAGTTCTTCTCATATTCTGGGGTGGTCATTAAGGCCTCAGATTATTAAATGACAGAAGGCAGGATGCTGCTGTTGCTTGTACAAGCAGAGATCTCAGGTAAAGCCAATCACCAGGAGTTCCACAGCTGAGCGGCATTCTCTGACCATATATTTGCTCCAGAGTCCTTGCAAAGTTGATGTGAAATAATTTGTCGTGCACTTTTGACCACTTGCCAAAACACAAGGTACTCCATCCTATCATCCTTAAGTAGGTAGCTAGAGCACTACATTTTTGCACAGAAAAGGAAGGACAAAATATTTGGATTACCTTTCATCCAGGCTGAAATGTGTGAGCTCTTTGCAGCTGGAGAGACTTTTGAGCAAAGCTGAAATAGAAGGGATCATTTAAAATTTGCTGGTTGTCAGATTTGATTGGGCCAATTCAATCACTGTCACTAAAAAATCCAGAAACATTTCTAACAAATCAGTTTAAAATTAATGCAAAAGACTAGCTCAGTACAACTAAAGAGAGGACTGAGATGACTGTCCTTCATTATTAAATGATAGCAGCTGTGTCCCACCAGGATCTGAAACACAGAGCAAGAAAGATAAGCTGTGGCCTGTTATCAATTGCAGCATTTACAACATTGTTTATCCTTTTAACATTGCCAAACAGAACAAACCAGCCTGGGGACAAGTAAGACTGCTCTAAGAAAATGTCAACATTACTGTTCACACACACTTCTTAAACACCATAACCATTTTACGTATTCATTTTTCCAAGCAATTTGTTAACAACGTTTGAATTCTAATTTAGCATATGTGTAATCCTTATGGGATGCTCAAAATTACTTCAAGCAACAAACACTAAATGTTCTGACTCAATCTCAAGTCTTTGATTTTCTTTCTAATTAATAAATAATGACTGTATAACCTTTGTGCAGAATGTGCTGACTTCAAAATACCAGCATGCCAACAAATTATACCACTCATGTCCAGTGCACTGCAAATATAAATCTTCTATAAATCTTCCTTGCCTGCCCAGTAGAAACCAGAACATCTTTTCCCAGCAAATTATCCACATGCTGGGAGTTGGTTTTAACAGAGCAATTCTCTCTCCAGATTGCAAGGCAGGAGGGCTAAGAGCCTAAAATTTAATCTAGCAGAACAATCAACACTTAATGAATCCTATCTAGTCCATATCTAACTAGCACTGTACACAAAATATTTGAGACATCCTATAGCTATGTATTTACTGACAAATATTTAGGTATTATGAACATGAGCTACCAATACCCATACATAGTTATTTACAACCACTGACTCAAACAGTGTGAGCATCTCCTCTTGAAGATACAGCAGCTACAGCTGGGTGAAGGAGGTGTACATTCAGTATTTTGGATGGCCTGCAGTGAAGGCAGTAGGACTTTCAGTTGTGCCTTGTACTTAAGTTGTACTTAACTCCTGGCCCACTAACTATGGCTGAGTGTTCCTGAAATGCTACTTACTGGATTCTTAGATGAAAAAAGAAGGAAGCAAAATTGTGACAGCCAAATCTGTTCTATTGTATAACAGAATCCATTAGAAATGCCTGGATTGTTTTTTTGGAATATGGGATGAAAACGGTACTTTTAAATGGCTGTTACAAATCGCTGTAAAACTAATTGCAAGTCTGGAAGCTCTCCAGCTTTTTCTCTCTCTTTTGAGACTACTTTTTATGACTTTCATCTGACTGTTATAAACCTCTGTGCCTAGACTTTAAAAAATTATAAATTTGGTGCTTAAATAAAAATAGTTAATGCTTAAATAAGCATATACTAGCTCTTGTTTAATAGAACTATCTTTTTATTGAACTACGATTAAAATAGATTTTTAAAGGTAGTAAAGATGAAAACGTGAGCCAAAGTAGGTTTCAATTAACCAGCTAGGACATTGCATTTTATTTTCATAATTCCTATCTGTTGTAGTAAAATTTTAGTGAAAAATACGATAAAATTGTAAGTTCATTCAAAGAATATGCATTGTGGGAAGAGTCATCATAGTTGCTGTGATTGCCTTGGTAGTTCTGGGTTTTTGTCCCCAAACCGAGCAAGCAGGACAGCTGTTATACGAAACAGTAATAAAATACCCATGCTCTGTTGAGGTGTTTCTTCAGGTGCTATCAGTGGCACTGCTCTGCCAAGGTATCTGTGTTTCTGTCACACAGGGTGAGTTCACAGCAGCCTGAGCTGGCTGCAGGAGCCCAAGAGTTGGAAACCACTCCCTACATCCCACCACAGCTGCTCTGAACTGCCTGCTGACCCCAGCATGGGTTGTGGGTTAGGGGTTTTCTTCCCCTTGAATGATGAAATAGAATCTCTCTTTGCCCACCCACAGGCCAGTTCCAGACTGCAGCTCTGGAGGCTTTCAGCGTGGTCGAGTTACCCTACCTGGGAGAGAAACTCAGCATGTTCCTAGTGCTTCCCAGCCACAAAAGAACACCTTTGTCCCAGATTGAGTCTCACCTTTCTGCCAAAACCATAACTCTCTGGGCCAACAGCTTGAAGAGAACAAAGATGGACATTTTTCTGCCTAGGTAAGCAATGTTAGCACACTGGATTCACTACTTTAGCTGTCAGAATTCCATGTGACCAGTGCTGACACAAGCAGTGTGTTAGCAAAATCAAATTACATGCTTTTGGTTTCATTATTCATCACATGATCAGAGATGCCCTAACCCTTTCTTAAACCACAAAAGAGGTGAGCCAGGAATGACAAGACTTTCTGGTTACACTCTGTACTGTTTAAAAAACCCCAAGTATTTCAGTTGATCCTACAGCTTTTACTTACAATTTGTTTGGGGTATAAATCCTTTAAGGATCTAAACCAGAGAAATGTTGCTAGACCTTTCCCACACTCATTTTTCTCTTTGTTTAGGGAAGAATAAACATGTAACCTCCTAAAGAAAAAAGACACTATTTTGTCTT
Organism: Zonotrichia leucophrys gambelii; assembly: GCF_028769735.1. Classification (NCBI taxonomy): domain Eukaryota; kingdom Metazoa; phylum Chordata; class Aves; order Passeriformes; family Passerellidae; genus Zonotrichia; species Zonotrichia leucophrys. Next base: position 64,242,832 of record NC_088169.1, read on the forward strand.
TCTTAAACTTGCCAGAGTACTAAAAAAGCATGGGACAAAGAGCTTGGCCCCCCTCCAGCAGCCATAACCATCTTTCCATGCACAAAGCAGGTTTCACTCATCCATTTTCCACTTTAGTCAGTTGTTGTTTTAGCAAACACCTATGCTGGAGGTATTTTCTGTCATCTACTCCAGAGAAATTGCATAGCAGGAGGAATTAGGCACAGAAGGGTTTATGTGACTATATCCATTGTATGGATTAGTATGGAAGGGCTTCATTACACACATCCCCTACAACATATTCATGACATTAACAGAGCACTGAAAACCAGTGTGGACATTTATATTTGTTTTCTTCAAGCTAATTTTTGGGAAATATTTCCAAGGTCCATTTGCTATAACCAAAAATAATATTAGAAAGAGAACACTTTGTGAAAATGCAGAATTCACATGTCAAGAAGACTTAGTAGCAATCTGATTGCAACAGAGGGATTCCTTCTGTTAATGGCTTCAGGTGAAAGTGAGCTACTTTTCTGCAAACACACCATCAGACAATGCACTGGGCTCATACAGGAAGACATGGATGAAATGCAGAGGCTTGAAATAAATTGTATCTGTTAATGGTGTTTAATTCTACAAAACTCTACAAATCCTGCATTTAAATAAAGTCTATCATAATAATTTCAGGTTCAGTATTCAAAGCCTTTTTGACCTAAAGACAGTTCTTTCTGCCTTGGGAGTTAGAGATGCATTTGATCCCATCACTGCTAATTTTAAAGGCATTTCAGGTAAGAGGCTTGACTGAATACAAAATTATCCTTGACCCAACAGTTGCAGATTCTTACATTTGAATGATTTGTTAGACCTGCCTGGCTCTTATGAATTGATTGCACTTCTTTATCTGTGAAACTCTAAAGCACAATTCACACTCAACTGCAATTACATTTTGAGCTGTTTTCTAGGAAAGAGGAACCTGAAAAGGACAGGTTTGGTTTTGGTCTTGAACTTAATTTTTTCTTGTTTATAAGATTAAAACTGTCAAGACAGTGTAGGCCTGGGAAAACGGCTATTTATTCAAAAATTCAGGATGCTTTAGTAAAACTTACATTCCTGTTTGTGTTTTCAAATAGTTATTTAACAGTGAGAGGGATGCTGGTCCAACAAGTGTATATTCCAACTCCTGACATTGCAAACAATGCTGGTTTATGCCCAGGCTGTATTGTCTTGCTAATCCAGTAATCAGTATACAAAGTTATATTTTTCCTTTGCTAAAATACTGTTGTAATGGCTAAATTCCTCTGCTCCTTGGGAAATTTATCCCCATTTAATATTAAATGAAAAATAAAGAATCCACATTATTTATTCTTTTTGACTCCTTCCAGCAACAAAATATTTCAACTTAAGTCATTTCTGCTCACAGTAAAGACTTGCGAGTGTAGCTGCCCAGCAAGCAGCTCACATTCTTGTGCATGTGAGTGAATAAATGAAATTGCTCTAATTCAGACAAACGTCCTTTTACAGAAAAGTTGCTTTCCTGGGATGAACCTCACAAGGCACATTACTCATGGAGTTTTTTATGCTGCTCTTAAAATTGAACATAGCAATGTTCCATTGCAATACAGATCTCAGCCTGCACAGAGATGAACATTAAAATAATTTGTTACTGCTCACTGCTGCTTTGCTTATTGCAAACAAATGTTAATATACTGATAAATTACACAAGGATGTATTTTATAAAGTTAATACCTATTTAAATAAGATAAATACTTTGGGGAAATTAATTCCATAAACAATATAATTTACCAGCTTCCCTTTGGCTTTTGGCATACAGGATAAGGCTTGTAGAAATATTTGATCCTGCCCTGGCAGGGTTATGGAACAAAGGATATGTTGAGACCCTTTTTAGTTCTAGCCTTACACACCATGTTGTAGCAGTAGGGTTCTATGTGGTCTAAGAGTTATGTAAAGCAGAGTTCACAAGGAAAATATATCTTTTACTTAACCAATAGATAGTTGGGGGGAAAAAAAGGTAAATTTTCATAGGTAAGTTTTCATTTCCTCTTCTGTATGAAGCAGAAGGATAAGCTTAAAAATATTTACTCTCAGACCACATTTAGCAAATAAATGTGTTACTTCATTTCAGACCAGAAATAGCTTTTTTAGACTTGAAAGCTTGTTTTTTCCCCCTGAACAATGTGTAAGATTTATCCATTTTTTAAAATTCTTCCTCTCCTTAGTTTTGTCCTGCTTGATTCCCTCCCAGTTTTTCTGACTAGACAAAATTAGGACAGAAATAGATGAAACTCTTTTAGCATTTCTTTGATTTGACCTACATGTTGGACTTGATCCTTGAATTCAGACAAGAAAAAAAAGAAACTTCTCTACCTTTCCTGCTTTCTGCCTTGTACAGGCAGCTGGAGAAAAGCAGACTTGTAAAACTCTCTTCAGTGTCTTTCTGAAATTAATTCTTTTCCAAGATTCATTTTATGTCACTTCCATTGTTTCTTCCTGAAGAACATTTCTTCTACATTTTCCTTTCCAAGGGTTCTTCAGTTCTTTCATTGCCCTCACTCTGTAAAGTTTCTATTCTCACTATGTAACCTTGCCTTCCACCACAAAGTGGTGACCTCTCAAACTAGCAACTCCCATTCAGCATTCAATCCACTCTAACCATATAGTGTGAGAACAGTCAAAGGCTGAAATACTTAAGTTATGTGATCCTTAGATTCTGCACAAAGAAGGGTAAAAGCATTCTAATTATTTTTTTAAATATGTTTGTAATGAAATGCAGAAAATAACTTCTTAATTTTGGGGGTTTTGCAGAGCAAGATAGTCTTTATATTTCAGAAGCTATCCATAAAGCAGAGATTGAAGTAACAGAAGATGGTACAAAGGCATCAGGATCTACAGGTAAATCAAATACTCAGACAAACTTCTCACTTCTAGAGCTTACCACTATAAAATCAACTTACTAGTCTTTTATATAAAACAAAACAAACAAGCATGGTAGAATTCACATGTATGCCTAACAAACTTTTGTATTTAACACATTTCCATTTTACCTTTGCAATTGCTCATAAGAAACTTTAATTTTTGATGTCCAACTAAGGTGTAATGGCTGAAATGAAAAAAACAACTTTTCCAGTTCAGGGAAAATTCAGTTTGAGAAAATACACCACTTATTTTTCTGCTGGTTAAGTATTTGTTCAGATCATAAGAACAAAAAATAAAAAAGGTTAGTAATATTTTGTCTACAGACCGTGTTATAGGATTTGAGGATGATTTCTTTGATAGCATTAATGGTAATGATGGACAAGTTTTATGCAGACAAGCTTGATTCTTATATACTCTTAAGTGTGACCTTCATGTGCAGTCTGGTAGCTCCTGCTAACAGACCACTTCCACATGAGCAGATGGGACTGGGTGAGTGGGAGACTCAGAGCAAAATCTCAGCCATGGACTACCCAGTCAGTACACACTCATTCACCATTAACCACATCTCACCTTCCTGCTTCCCTGGGCTGTACACCAAGGAGAAATGTGCTCCACACCACAAGTGCTGGTGGGTCCTTGGCTGGGGACCAGGGCACTCCATCACTTCTCCTTGCTCCCAGGGAGGAATTCAAGAGGCATGTGGAGAGCATGGCAGTGCATCTCTGTGGTGCCCAAACTGTTGCACATCCCAACATCCCACAGCTGCAATGCCAAAAAGGAACCTGGGCACACCTGAATTGATGTATTCAGTATTCCTCTATAAACAGCCCTGAGTAAGACACACATGTACATATGGGGGTGTGTAGAGCACATCTGGCATAACTAAGTTAAAACTGTACAGCTCTGCAGAAAGGTTAGCTTTTGCAACAGTTTTAATCTCTATCAGAGCAGTAATACTTTTAATAACTTTGTGGTAAGGCCCATACAAAAGAAATATTTTTAGGTGACTTCAGTTACACATGAAAAACTGAGAGAAAAATACCTTTATCCCCTTGAAACCAATGCTAAAACATCCCTTAACTCCTGTCAGACCAAGCTGACAAGCAGATTTTAAAACCTGCAATTACATTTATTGTTTACTTTAAAAGCTCTGGATCTAGTCACATGATGACTTGAAGCTAGGCCTTTTTTTTTTTTTTTCAAGCACCAAAATAGTGCCTTCTTAAACTAGTTTTATTGTGTCTCAAATGAATTTTCAAACTAGTTCCATTGTTTTAACTGTTCAAAAATAATCTAGATCTGGTGGGTGTAGTGGTAGAGTTTTTGACAAGGTATTCTTAATACTATATAGCTAAAAGGAAGAATTTATTTAAACAAGATGTATTTTAATAATAGCTGAGCCATCATAAGTCTTAAAAACTCTTTATTTAATTGAATAATTAACCCACAACAGAGAGGAAAGACAGTCATAAACTGAGTTGAGGATACTTGAGATTTTGTTGAGAGTTCTGACAAGAGAAATTCCAGGATGATGTAGGTATTTCTCTGCTGCTTGCCTCCCAATTGGATAAGGAACTACATTTGTGCCTTGCTTATCTTTTTCACCAGAAGAGCATAGCTAGGAACTGGCTAACAGGTAAGGGAATAGATATGACTTCAGCAGAGTTAGGAATGTGATGACAACACAAATCACCTCTGAAATCCAATGCCAGGCAGAACACCATTCAGCATTGAAATACGCATGAATCACCTGCATGTAGTCTCACAACTCCTCACATGTTAATTTTGCCAGACTGATCTCACTTAGATAAATTTGTTGTTTTAGTCTTAAAGCAGAGGAGCAACTCAAAAGTCAAGGTACTAGCCAGTGCTTGAGAAGATGGAAAGAAAAAATATACATTTTACTGATGTTTTCTTTGTTGCATTACAGCAATGGTCTTACTGAAAAGATCTCGAACACCTATTTTCAAAGCAGACCGACCTTTTATATTCTTCCTGAGACAAGCTAATACAGGTATGCATGCTCTGCCTTTCAGGAGCAGAATCCCACCTACACAGCACTGAAATCAATACAAATAGCATGCCATTCCTCAGTCCAGGAAACTTCAAACAACTATAGAAACAGTGGGATTGGGGTTTTAAAGCATAGATTTTCATTTCCTTAAAAAGAATGTATAACAGTCATAGAAGTCTAGGAAGCCAGATTAGCCTCTTCTTTAGAGAGGCAGTATGTGCTAAAAAAATTTCCATCAAAACTATAGGCACTAGAGAGATCTCACAGATGCTGAACATTCCAGCATCAGAAATTGATCTCTACAGAGCAATTCAAGTTACAAACGGGCTGGACCAGCTGGATTAACATCTGAAGTAGTGAAAATAGAAACCTTTCCCTATAAAGGAAACTTATACTGATAGCAAACAGACTTCTGCCAAAAAATGTCTTTGCAACTGTTAACTCTTTTCTTGCAAATGACCTCCCCTAGCCCCTGGACAAAAAACCACCCAAAAACCCAAACGGAACTGCAGAGCACGTCTTAGAGTGAAGCATCACAGTGCTCCTTTAGCTTCAGTAGTGGATTATGAGTCTCCTTTCAGACATCCAATCACATTAAGTTACTCCAGAATGTCTGCTAAAATAAAATACCCTTTAGCTTGTTGGCAGTAATAAAGAACTGCATTATTCAGCCATTTAGCAGGCATTTGCTATGCTAAAGCATCAGGCCAATATCCAACAACTCTTATCATTCCTAACAACGCAGTAATTTTGCACCTGAAGTATTTTCCCACAAATCGTTCAAACCACCACATTTCTCTCCTAACTGGGGTCACAGCCATTTAGACCTTCAAGGAACATACAGATATTTATAGGGCTCAGTAAAACACTGGGGCCTAGCACAAAGACAGAAATAATTCCCCTTATCGGCTTCCAAGCAACACACACTGTTCTCTTAGTCAGTGAATACCTGTGTAACATTTTGTTTTAAAAACCCGTATCATGAATTTTGACCACAGCGCAAGCACCTAAAGAGAAAATTACTGCCTTGGTTGGAATTTTGTTTTCAATATGCTTTGGCAATCATTACCAGTCAATGAATAGAAGTATTTTACTTGGCAAATACAGAATTTTAGAATAAAAAGGCATTAATAAGCTCACCTGTGAAACATGAGCCACAGACTCTTCAGGATTAAGAACAAACTTACTTTGGTGAATAAAATGGTCAGTTTACAATATATATATAAATTATATAAAGAGGAAGGAAATCAGACTGTAAAACAGGATTTTTATGTGAAACATAAACTACATACCTTCCAATCAACTCAAAATCAAAAATAATCTCTGTAATTCAAGCTTTTTAACGCAAAAAGTGAAAACATTCAGTCATTTCATTTGCTCAGACTTAGTAATTCAGGTTTTTGAGGTACGGAAAACTTGAACAGATAAACAAGATCTATTTTTCATCCACCTGTCTAAAAGTGCTTAAAACTTCTATGCCCATAAAGTTCTTAATGAATCTTTATGTAGACCAAAAGTATTCATTGCATCAATTTTCTAGTAATAGGCAAAATATGTTTTTCAATACTTAAAATAGAACAGTTCTGCTCAAAATAGCTGAAAACTTTTAGAGTTTTTTAATCTGAATTTCAGGTTTAAGCACATTGTCTTTGAAGGACAAGCAAGGTAACATTACAAATAACCAACCAAACCAGTCAACCTGAGGCAGTCATTTCATTCTCTTCTGTAACTAAAATATGAACACTAAGAACTTAGGTTCTGTTTTGCTCAGTTTAGGTTTCAGATTTTAGCAAGTTCCTGGTTTGGGTTACCAGTTATTTGGAAAGGTGATTTTAATACAGAAATGTTTAGATTATTTTAAGACAAGCATGCAATTGCAGTCAGTTTTTCCATACAGTGAACAATTCTATGATCTGCTAGCTCCATGCCTAACTTATGTATTTAAACTGTACTGCACCTAGACAATGCGGCCCCAAACTGAAATAATGTTAATATTGTTTTCATTTACAGGTTCAGTACTTTTTATAGGAAGAGTTACAAATCCTTCATCATAAGCACTAAATGCATATACTGACTTCTGCTCCTCCTGTGATGAACTTTCCTCCAATGAAATTAAAGGCTACATTGTATGTATTTATTAAAACACAGTTTTAAGCATATCACTTTTCCAAGAATCACCACTACCTTATTGCATTGTAGACACTGTTGAAACTTAGAGCTGTCTAGGAATCATCAGCACCACAACTACAGCAAAGACAGTGTCCAAATAAACATCTGCAAAAAAATGGAACAGGTTTAGCCTCCTAAATGTTTAACAATATGAGCCAACAGCTTCTCTTCAACTTTATAATGGCTAAAGTCAGCTTGACTGTTGCTATGTAGGTGATTTGAGTGAAAACAACCCACAAGAAAGCTTTGTGATGTTATTTTTCAAGCACAATTTCATTTCCTTGTCCTGAAGTCCAAAGCTTAAGAATAAAACCAAAATTCAGCCTGACCTCAGACAGTTATAACCCAGCTGATATAGAAGGTAACAAGCAAGCAGCGAAATGATGTCAAAAGAAAATGAAGTTCAAAGGCATTTTCAAAACTGACACAATCATAGAACCATGAAGGTTGGAAAACATCTCTTAGATCATAGTCTGCCCTTTAACTCAGTACTGCCACATCCCCCACTAAACTAAGTCCCTAAACACCACACCAACACACTTTTTGAATGCTTCCAGGGATGGTGATTCTACCATGTGCCAGGGGCAGCCTGCTCTTGACAAAGCAGGTAAGAAGCAGAAATACCCACTCAGTGACCAAACAAATACTGCTAAAAGAGACAGCAGCACTACCTCCACTGCCTTTGAAGCACACACAACATAGAACAGACATTCCAGAAAAACACTGAATGGGACTCCTGGCATCATGAAAAATGGGGGCTGGTTTTCAGCATCCTGACAAAAGTTGGGATATGGCAAGCGTTCAGCAACTCATGGCACAAGCATCAGAAACCCAGGTCCATAAAGATTTTGGGGGGAGACAGCAAACCACTACTCCCAAGAAAAGCATCAGAGAGGACTGTTTTAATCAGCTCCCACTGAATCAAACAAAGCCTTGCAGATAACCCAGAGCATCCAGCACAGCTGAACGATGTGGCCAGTAAAGCAACCAATGATATTTCGTGTCCAGGCAGCAGCACTCTGTGGCTGTTCCCACACTTGTAAACCCGTAAAATCCTCTGACACAGAAAACCTCTGTGCAGCCTTCCTCAAAGGCTACTGACCCCTGCTTACTGCATTGTATCCCTCAATAAAACCACAGGGTTTGTCATGGCTACAGATGTGCTTACAAAACATCACTTTGTTATGCTGGCCACCAAAATGCAAAGTACACAAGATATCCTACTGTAGCTGCAATTCAGCATTAGCTCTTTTTCCCTCATTCTGATTAACAGCAGAACATCCAGTGATACAAACCCACTGTTCAGTGTCTAACACAGATACCAGAACACAAGCTCTGGAAAGGGAAGGCAAAACAAATAATTTTGATAAAAACTATACTCAAACCTACACAAAGATTAAAATAGAGATTTTATTGATGGAATAACAAAAGTGCTTTTCTTAAATATTTTTCAAAATACATTTATACAACTTACAATAATATATCCAAAATAACTGTATATACAAAACATTACCTTGTTTAATGTATGTGCTTTTTACTTTTTGAAAATTACAAAGCAACTTTTTGGCAAAGTTCAACCTTAAGAGGTGATAGTTTTGAAGGTAAGATTAAGAAAATAGAACCTGAGGGCAAGTGACACTTATGTCCATGACAAGCAAGAAGTTCTCAATTTAGTTAAATAAAAATGTTTTTGTAGTATATTTCACATTACAAAAATAACAGAAGTGAAGAAAAAAAAAAGGATGATTGATACTTCTCATCACTTTATTGAGCAGCTTCTCATTCTTTCAGGTACAGGAACTTGAGATAAGAGTGCATGTCAAAAATGAATGCAAGTAAGAACAGCAGTGCCCTGCTGTGGCTCTCTCATGTGCAGTTTCTTAGCTGCTCTTGATATGGTTGACCTGATTGGATCTGCGATGGATTTCTTCCAGAAAACTCTCAAGCTGTTCTATCAGCATTCGTTTTTTAAACCTGGATTTAAAAGAAAGCATTACAATGGATGCACAGAGTAATACACAAAACATCATTGACAAAATTTTAACTGAACTCTGGAAACTTTAGTTATTAGTTCAGGAGCAGTGCATGATGAGGTATACACATACCTCATTTGTACACATACACTGTCTCCCAACATTCTGGTAAACCACTAACTTGCTTTTCCATTTGCTGAATACAAAACTACAAGTGTTTATTATAGCTGAACATCACTCAGCTCTCAGAAATCCAGGAAAAAGACAGTTAAGAGTTTGTTGCTTCCAGAAGTGAAGTTCTGAAGCACAGAAATAAAATATACATCAAAAACTGTAATCCTAAAGCTGGCAAACAGCTTTTAGGGATTATTTGCATGCCTTCATGATGCATTCACCCCAGTTAACAAAGCTGGTACTGGTGGAGGAACAGCCATTACACAAATCTGCAAAGCAGATTTCCTGACAAACAACACAAGTTAAAACTTTGAGAAAGAAATTAAAGGAAAATACAGGCATCCAAACCCCATACCTCTGGAGTCTCTGCAGCTCTATTCCATATCAGTTGTATAGATTTGATCAGCAGGCCATTCTGTCTCCTCTGCTTACACCCCTACCTCAGGAAGTACAACTCCTAGCTGGTCCCAGCCAAACCCTCCCCCTTGCAACATTTCTGCACTTCGGAGAAGCCACTTCTGACCAATGCTTTGGTAGCCATATGTGTGTTCAAAGACAAGCAGCAATGACAAGAACTATATCCCAAGTTCAGTCCTGTGACTTCACTAAACCCCAGCAGAAGCCTCTAGTTCCAGTCAGGCATCCTGGTCCATTCCCTTGGCTCACAGAGACATGGCACCCCTCTCCTAATTTCCAGATCACAAGCCTCTCATAATCCCTGATGCATCCAAGAGCAAAACTCAACCATTGCCAAATTGTGTAGAATTGTCAACTAAAGACAGCTGGAATAAAGAGACTGTGCAAGAGATATGAGAGCCACAGGTGATCTTAAAAGCCTAATTTTACAGCACAAAAATTCCAGCCCCACTAAGGGCTGCCACAAACTCCAAGAGCAATAGTATTGTTATGGTGTGCTGTGACAGTGAGGAAGAATGCATAATTTGCAACATATAGAACAACTCTGACAGGCAATGTAACAATCATGCAAAAGGAAGCATGGTTGCTAAAGGAAGAGCATGATCTACATACATTTACATGCCCCACCAAGCTGGCAATAGAAGGCTAGAGGATCTGTAGCAATGTCCAACATTCAGCATACCTTGAGAGGCATGGTTTTCTCCTAAAATTATTTTATTTTTAATCATGAAATTTGCTTAATGCCACAGGAAAATAGTTGACCACTACAAAACGTATTAGAGAATAAGAAGCAGCTATTCTTTGAGGTTTCCGAAGTAAGCCTCAAAGTTCTGGTTATATTTACAATCCCTGCAAGATCCTGGAATTATTTATTCCCTGCAACTCAAACACTATTGGTTCTAATACATTTCTCCTTTTTTCCTCTCAGTAAGCATGTAGAAAGCTAAGTATGGACAGTCTAAAGATACTGTAAGGAACAGTTTCTACCTGGATGAAAAACACAGGGTTTAAATCCTTATCAAGTCACTCTTCTTCAGAGAAAAGCCACCTCCATTTCCAAAGTCTCAGACTGGACTACGCTATCTCTGAATGAAGTATGCTGAAGAGTAGAGACATATCTTTATGAGCATACTTGAATTTAACAACTATTTTTAGGACAAGATTTTGAGCTGATGGTGTTTCTGAAAGCCTAATTCCAAGTAACTGGCAGCTCCATTACATTTTCAAATTAGCAGTACACTCACCTGAACTTTAAAAAAATAATTCCAATTAAAGTTACCTTCTCTTTCTACACCATTGTCCATCTACATTTGCAGGGATTTGGCAGTTACATTTGCTAACATCTCTAAGGCCAAATCCAAGGGAAAAAGGTAAGCTTTTACAAACAACACCTCAAGAAGCTTACGCATTTCTGCTCTTTCATGGGGAATTATTTACTTGCAGTGCAAAGCATGGTTTCAAACAATTGTGTGATTGTCCAGCAATTATACATGGCACAACATGGTGCAGTTTTTTAAGAATAATACAATCCTGTTACCTACCTTGAAGCTTCTTTTATAACATTCTGTAAAAATATCAGCCGGGTTTGTAAGCTCCCTTGCACATGCTTCAGCAAAAAGAAGATTCTTTCATATTCTTAAATGTCAAGAGAACAGAAACATCAGTTATTTAAAAGATGCCTATACAGATATCTGTTGTAATAGATCTGAGTGAAATGCAACATCCAATGTTTGTAAACTTTTAAGCTGTATCTCCTATCAACTGGAGCAAGAACATCTTATTTAATGAGAATAAATATAAAAAAACCCATGATATTGCACCTTAGGATATTACTAACACCTATCAAGTTAATTCTAGTATTGATATAAAAAACATGACTTTCATGAACACTGCTTAAGTATAGCAATGTTTTAATGACTCCTACAGTAAGTTTTTAGCAGAGGTTTTAAAACAAATCTTTTCAGCTTGAAATTTAATTTTGCTTCAGTCTCATGGTCCAGTACACTTCTAAAATAGTGATCTAACATGAATTCTTTGTTTAACTTTCATGCCAATTATCTGAAAGAAATTCAGTATACTTACTCCTTCCCGGTTTTCGGATCTCTTTCATAATTTGTGCTCTTAGCTCTATATTAATCTCTCTGGAACTCCTGCAGTGCACTGGCTTTTTCCCTTTGCTAGGTGAAGACATTGTCAAGTTCTCTTCTGGACTTTGCTCTTTACTACCTGATTCCTCGTGATTCTCCAAAAACCCATCAGCATTCAAATTATTCCCTAAATGTTCATGGCCTACATCCTCTGTAGGAGCTGTTGGTCGATCCAAGGAATTGAATGGTGAAGAGGACAGTGAAAACTCTGAATCCACAGCATTTGGGAAAACATCTGATGAAAGGGAGTCTGTACTGTGATTCTCAATGACATCATCAACTCCAACTTCATTATGTGTTTCTGATGCTGAAAAAACAAAAATTACACTTGCTAGGTTCAAATTCCTTATTTCATACAAGTCAATGAACCAGATCAGCATTAGACTCTTTAAACTATGCTCCAGCTCACAGAGTCCACTGTACATGCCAGGTATAAGAAAGCTTGTTTGTGGATTATAACACTGAGCCTGTCACTATCTCCTGGCAATTAATGACTTCGAAAAAAAAAATCACAGGTATATTATTTGCATAAAAAAGGAAATTACTATGTGGACTAACAACAAAGAAAAACCACCTGTAAACAATGATTTTATGACATGGTGTCTTTCTCCCTTTAAATCAAACTAACCTAATTTATTTTAGTACTAACCAGTGAATAAGAGAGTTATACAGCTCCTCAGCTTCATACCCAGGAAGTAATTTCACTGCTCAAGAGCAAGATTCAAACTAACTTCATCCTGTGATACTTCTGGAGTATCTAAATTTCCAGGCAAAGGAAGAAAACTCTTCTAATTGTCTACACTGTCTCCTCAGGAGAGAGGAAATACATTGTTTATACTTAGAAGCTATATGGAAAACTTCCATCCAAAGGACTATATGAACTCTGTAATTAGCCCCAGACACACACACTTAAGTACTTTTTTTTCAAGAGAGGGGGATAAAATTGCCATGTTTCACAAATTAACCAGCAGGTTTTTTTACACAAATAAGTTTTTTCAGATAAATTAAAAACAAACTTTAAAGACTTTGAAGATTCACTTACTTTTGTGAATAGCAATGGGTTTAATAAGGTCAGGCTGTGCTTGTGCAATTGGTGTAGGGGGCCCTTTTCCTCCAATGTGGTTATTGACAACTGGAAGAGTTGGTGGTCGCCCTCTGAGCAGGGGGGACATACAACGTCGTCTTTTTGGAATCCCTTGCATATTTGGTTCTCCAGGTCTTTTATGTTTATTCTGAGGTCCTGATACGAATTCATCTGCTTCATCTATCATCATTCCCTGAAATTAATTTAATGGGAAGAATTCTTAAGCTTCACACCAAAACCATGTAACATAAGGTACAATAAATGCTCTGACATTACAATAATGTTTAGCATGTGTATGAGTTACATACAATATACCATTATGTTTGGAATTCCAAACTGTCAAGCAAGACCACATAAATGTGCTTAAGGCCCTTATCCAGCAGTCTGACAAGTAAGGTAGGGGAGTGGGCCATCAAACTGCCTTTTCAGTAGTTGCAAAAAAGACTCACGTATTTAATACAAGACCTCTAAATGTCACTGGCAGTTTGGTCAATTCCAAGAGATTTGGATAAAAGAGACAGCCAAGACTCTCCACTTTGAGACAAATATTTCAGTTATAATACAATTTAGAAACATAATACTGGTGTTCCAATAAAGGCTGCCCTCCATAAGATACTACTGATCAAAGCAAAACTGAGACAGTTTGCAGCCATTTCTTTTACAAGTATTTGAAAGGGTTTCTCCAACAGACTACTCAAAGAACAATGTAGGCAGTAACAGACACACAAAAGCACATTTTTACAAGAGCTTTACAGAAATGTCACCTTTTTGTCCAATTTGAATGGATTGCCAAATGTATGAAGCCTTCGTGGTTGATCAGGATCAAGTTCTCGGAGTGGAGAAGGTATTTGTTTTAGATACTCCTGGTAGTTTCCCATTTGTGCTATAGGTACACTGTGAACTTGATCTATTATAACAGAGGAGTTAATTAATACATAGTACTGCTCACATTATGAGAATTTAGTCTATATCCGTTTCATATCTCTAGTGTTCAGACTTATCATATGCATTAACATAACAGCTGTACAAAGCTCACCATTTTTCTTGCCCAACTGGTATTTATAACACTTCAGGAGACTTGCTCAAAGGAATCAGGACATGTCTCGGGGATTTATCATTTTGACTACAAAAAAGCCAAAGGTGTCATGCACAGACGTTAGTTTTCCAATGTGTCCCAACTTTACAGCAAAGCAATGGATGGAAAAGCAGACTAGGAACAAATTAGAACTAATACATTACTACAAAAAAAAGATATTTTAAAGCAAAGTAGGAATACTGTGCTGCACACAGATTTTACATAACTTTGTCCAATTTTAGCAACCCAAAACTTAATTGTCAAGGCCAGCATTTTCCCAGAGTAAGGGTGACTTTTGATCACCATAAATCAACCAACTCTTAAAAAACCATAGGAGCTGATTTTAAACTTGTCCTAGTTTTAGAGTTGCCAAGCCTTGATCTGGAAAAAAACACAGAAAAAAATTCTTGACATGAGTTAATCCTCCTCCCTGAAGAACAACTACTCTGACAAAGTGATAATGTAATGTGAAATGTACAGATGTTAATCTGACCTAAGTGGTGGCAGCGCTAATGCAGCACAAGCTTTCACTTGCATTGCCCTTCTCACTCTACTTATTTCAACATCTTTGGTTAAATGCCACAAAGCAGTGCCAGAAGACACAGGAAAAAAGGTAAAGGAATAAATTAGTGAGTACTGAAACATTTGGTGTTGGCTCAACAGGCAAAAACAATCAGTGGCAGCATCCAGTGAGCTAGCTTACTTTCCCCACTGCTCATAATCCACTTCTACTGAGAGAGATCATCATGTTCAGAACTGCCCTTTGATTTTATCAGATACATCCATGAAAGTCAGGAAAAACAGTGAACAAAGAAACTTCTGTGAAAGCCCAAGTCCCCTCACACAGTCCTAAGGATAAAGCAGTGAATCAGCAATCTTTCTGTTCTCACCATTTTTTCTTCCAATAAGGTAAGGATAAAGCATATAAAAAAAATCCATGCAGTTTAATGCCAAGAGCAGACATCCACAAGTTTTAAAGAACTACATTATTTGTTACATCGTTTTTAGCAATGATCACATCCCAGGCAGACAAAATATAAATTGTTATCTAACCTTCATCTTGTCCTTTGAGGAACTTGCAAGTACTCTTCAATAAATTAGATCTCATTCGTGTTAACTGATCCAAAAGATTTCTTCTGGGTATGTCATAAGCATTTCTAAATGTCTGAGGTTTCAAATCCTATGGTTCCAGTAAATGAAATTCCAATTAATGCCTTGTAAGAAACAATATCTAGCATTTCAATGGAAGTATATTGAAAATAACAACATTACACACAGTGGTGCTTACCTTATTCAGCAAAGCTATTTGGAACCCAGCATACTCCTTCATATTGAGGTCTAGAGGTCTATGAGGAATTTCCCCAGTAATCCCCTGTAGCAGATGTTGAAAATCGTTCCTATGTGCCATAGACAGGTTGTGTGATCTGCTTCTGACCTTAATTCCAGTCTCTTGCGCTACCTTTTTGCCTACAGAGCCAATGACTCTATCGGACTCTATTTTGGCCTTAATTTGAAATAAATAAATAAATAAAATTGACAATATGCTCTTAAAAGGATTAGTCAGACTTATTCATTTTAAATTCCTACCTACAAGATTCAACAATGTGCTAACACACTATGATGACCATAATCAGGCTGAGTGCTTAAGGAGTGCTTAATACATAACCACTTAATGCCTACTACAGTTTTAAATATAGTGAACAGTTTTCTGCATATTTCTCCTCTGCTGCCCATTACAGTATCTAAGCACCAATATGCATGCAATGCTTTTATTTTCATAAAATGCCACCATTTGACTAGTAATTCTCTGCAGATCTATCTGTACTCGTATGATGTTCAGCTGTTACTGTAGAGAACAGTCAAAACTCTCACAAGACTGATTTTCCCACAACTGTAGTTGCAATCAGTCACCCAATTGTACCAACTTTTTTAAAGTTCAATACAAATAGTCACAACATTAAAAAATGTGCAACATATGAAAATAACCAGCTGGTTAACCAGACAGACCTAGCCCCCAATATTATGTTAGATTTGTACCAAAATTAAACGTGTTCATAAATATCAGCATTTTGACAGAATACAGTGAAAAGAATTTAGTAATACAACTGCCAATTTTTTGCAATTTCACATAAATTTATAGACTACTCAAAAATTTGAGTATGTATTGAGAATACTGAGTCTTTACTGGCAGGGCCCATCAGAAGTTACAAAAGCTTCAAGTACAATTTGCAGTGTGTCATTACAGCTTAGAGGAGTCAAAGATGTCTAGGCTGAGACAGTTCACAGATTAGTGAGCAACACAACTATGATTTAACAGGATATGCTCTAGACTCTAGGACACTTGCTTCCTCAAATAATCATTTATATTCATGTTTTAAGAAAAAGCTGGTCCATAAAAACTCATTAGCTAAGTTACAAGTACTTGGCACTACTGTTTCTTGAAGTTTCAAGTTTACTTTTTATCATCTTGAACACAAAGCTTAACATGCACAGTTCAAAAGTGGAGGTAGCAGGGCAGAAATGCTTTAGCTGGTGCAGGAGTCTAGTCAAAGATTCGGGCACTATTCTGAACACGGTCAGCAATTTCAAACAATAACCTGACATTTCTACATCTGCATCATTATTTGATATTCTCTTATGTCAGTTATCTTATTTATTGAACACTTTGGCTTGTGGCATGAAGTGCAAAGAAAGAATAGTTTGATTCTGACACATCAAGTACAAATCTCTATTTCCTGAAAAACACTAACACATCTTTAAAGACAACAATTTTTTTGACAAAAGTATGTTACTCTCTGCTAAGCAAAAATGCTCCTTAAATAAGAAAAAACCTCAACTTGTACTTCCTGTCTCCATACAGTTCAGTTTATAAAGGCTGTATTTAAATGTTGCATTTTCCTTCAATTCAAAAAACAAAAATTATTTTTTGGTAATTGCTTATGGGAAAGTATTAACTTGATCTTTCTGCTCTTTTTTCCTACAAAGCTACTGAACTTGAGTATTTTAAGATTATCCTGCTATTAGAATAAGTTTTTACTGCTCTTTTGCTTCAACATTACCTGCTGACTCAACTTTTTGAGATATGAAATGACACTGTAACTAAGTCCATATTCCACATTGTCAGCTATAAGGTTTGGTGCTCCCATCATTCTCACAGCTTTCTTCAAAGGCTGAAACATGGAATATATTGCATGGTCATATTTAACTTTATACATACTCCAACTAACTGTACCCATTTCAAATTGAATCTGAGGTTCTGAATGTTCAAAAAGAACAACAAAGAAGACACTCAGGGCATAATTTTTTTTAAATAGTTCAATTAATACACAATCAGTCAACAAAAATATCATCTATATGCCACCAGTCCCAGTGTATTATGAAATTAAGAAAATTCCACAGCATTCATGTCTCAAGCCTCCCAGAGGACTCCAGTGAAAACACTCATTATGTATGAAGTTTAACTATTCTCTCCTAAATTAATACTCATTCTACTTAAAATAGAGACTACATGCATAGTGGAAAGACAACTATAATCCAGAAATTTTAACACAGTCATCTTACCCCAAGATAATAAGGAGGCATTGTCTTCAAATAGCTTTCAAATGACTGACGCCATTTCAATGTAGGCTTTGCCTTGTGTACTTTAAACAAATCATCTAATGGTTATAAAAAAAGCAAAGCAAAAGAAAATGAAAGGCATGTCTAGATAGCATTGCATCTTTTTTTTTCCTAAAAAATAAAATTCTAGTTAAAGAAACTCTTGAAGAAATGCAAATTCCTCCATTATTAAATTACTATCTACAAATCAACATACATACAACTAAACCAAGCACATACAAGATTAACGCTGCAGCCAAAAATGGAACCTGATAAATTATCAAATTTAATTGGTATTGAGACAACAGATTAAGAAAAGTACCCCTTAATGAAAGTGAGATCAAAACATCTGCAAATGATGATGGAATAAATCATCTTACACACTGAGTCTGAGCCATGAAGGCCAGACAACTGGAAACAAGTGAAACAAGCTACTGATTCTAGTAGCTTGTTTCACTTTCCAGGTGTTATTAATACTGGCATTAACTGCAGTAATCTATTTAGAGTATATCAATGTTACAATTACCTACCACATAAGCAAATTTGTATGAAGTGGTATTTACCTAGCAGTGGAAGCAGGACTGGGTAATTGTAAGGCATCACAAATAAATTCACACAATTCAGCGCTGTACTAGCTTTCAAGTAACCAAAAGGATGACCAAGTTCACTGTATTTTGCACTATTGCTCACATACACCTGCAATAAAACACATTACATTGGATTTACACTCCAAGTATTGTGTTCTGAAACTTTACATTCTATTTTGATTATAGAATAAGATATATGAAAAACAGCATCCCATAGACTTCAATTCAGCATGCATTCTACTTGCCTGCCAGCAGGTCTGAGGGGATTTTCTTTCCAGGATAAACTGGGTCAGTGGTGAAGGTTCTAATTCATATTTATCAAAAGGCAGTTTGTCAATGACCATCGGCTCACAGTCAGTACAGGAAAATTTCACCACAGGATGAGATGTGCGAGGTGGCTAAACAAAGCATTCCACTGTTAATAAGGCTGCACAACAATTCATATGCTATGACAACTGAAGCAATACAGATTCTTTGAAAACACATGTATTTAGGGAACCTATTCAATACAGGATTCATTTACTGTTAATGAGTCCTAAGCAATTTATGATGTTAGCACTGTCTTATTCTGAAGGAATCTTGTTTTCTAAATAAATGACAAATTACTTCACATAGTAAGTCTAGAGCAATATGCAACAAAGACTTCTTGCATTTACCCAAAAGTGAACAAATGGGACTAAGCCCTAGTAGGGACAAAAAACATCCTCAATGCTACTCTAGGACATGTCCATTTTCATTCCCCACCAGAAGCAGGTGCTGTACTTCTTCATTTGCTGACTTTGCCAGGAGCTTTTCTTTCTTGGCAAATTTAACAGCTACAAAATTCAAACAATTATAAAGATCAAGAGTAGAGTCAATTCAGAAAAAAACAAACCTTAAAAACTCACAGTTTAACTAGGCCTGAGAAAAAAACAATTTCAATCCCAGCAATTTCAGTGTTTGGATTTTTTAAATCTTTTTACTAACCACAGGAAAAAGACCTTTGTGTTTCAAGTTTCATCTGTAAGTTAACAACTTGAAATTTCTTTTGCCAAAAGGGGGAGCCAATTTTCAGTGTGATGAAAATTGGAGCTCTACACTTTCCATTGAAGGGAGTAATATAAGCTGTTGTACTTAATCTGAGCCCTTCCCCAAGGCCACTAGAATCTGAGTAAGGGCTCAATTGGGAAGCCTCCTTCCATTTAGTCTATTTACAAAAAAGTAACTCACAAATACACAAGACGAAGCAGAGAAACAATAGGTCTCTTGGACCAACATACCACTTCAGATTGAAAGCAATTTTTATGTCTAACCTCTAGGCTCTGCATTTTAAGATGAGCCACCCAAACAAGTTATCTGCCAAGAGAGCTGGTCTTGCTTTGAGTATCTCTACCCTGAGGAAGGTGGGCTCTCCAACTGGACACCAAACAGGAGGCCCAACCAAATGGACAAAGAACAGCTCTTCAAAGAATATGACTAATAAATAGTTGTGGTGGAGTTTCTGACCAAGCCATCAAGATCAGACTACGAATAAAAAAGCTGCAAAAGAAATTGACTACTCAGACTTGAGAAGTCCAATAATCCTTTGCTGGACAGCAGACCTATTTGTACCTCTGAGCAGCTGAAGCAGCCATTTACACGTTGATCTGCCAGCATAATTATTAGCAGACTTTCATATACATTTAAGAAAGCCTTAGTGGTGCTATTAGCCACAGTTCTTGTGATAGAACTGTTTGAGACCACTCCACACTGGATCAGGCAACAGGCAGGCAAAGTCAAGTATTTAACTATGAACTCTTAGACAAGATATGCTACATACACACACACTGATTGCAACATATGCTGTGTTTGAACACTACTGTTGGAACAGTACTGAAATACAAGTCTTGAAACACTATCAGCAACTTAGCTCCCCAACACTGCATGAGAAAGGTACAACTCAGAACTTCAATTGATGTCAACAAGAATTCAGCTGTACATGACAGTGCTTTACAGTTATGAGAGCTATACACACTACAACAGAAAAAAAGCTCATCTTTTTGCCATTTGAGTAAGTCAACTTCAGGCTTTTCAAAGATTTTATTCAACAGCTCTTTACTTGGCAAGATTTATTTTATCAATCTTGATGAAGATCTGGAGTAGCAAACTGTACAGACTCTACAAAGTAAATGGAGGCAGATATGCTACTGACAGCGATTCAAAGAAAACACAAGATCAGCTTTCCTACAGAACAGCCTTCAAATATTCACTACATAATGACATCTTGTTTTTTAAATGACTAAAGAAAACCTACTTTTATTCATATATGCTTTCAGTTCAGAAGGACATCCACATCCTTTAACCAATGTGGCCACAGATGCCAAATATATCTAAACCTGTAAATACGACTAAAATTTCATAATCACTCCTCAAAAATCTGGATTTCAAACAACTTCATCTGTTTTCTAACCAAGAGATAAAATTTGCAACAAGTTCAGTGAGTATTAGTCAGCACATCCATTTCATATGAAAAACCCAGAATAATTCAACAGAAGTCATCATGAAATGTAGGTAACCATTACACAACTGCAGGATTTCTACTTTAATGATTTCAAGTATAAACAGAACCACAAAAATGCATTATACTATACTAATGACTAGTTCTCAGACAAAAAAGCAGTGGCATACATTCTTTTGTGAAAAAGAAATTAATCCTTAATAAATTAACTTAAAAGCTGAGGTTTTCTCAGTTTGGATAAATTGAAGTTGTGGCTATACTGCACAATTATATTCACTTGGTAGAATGAAAGTAGAACTACCACAGGGATTCAAGTTGTCAAGATCATAATATCTTTTATTAATAACCTCTCTAAGGCAATAGAATTTGATAGGCTTTTACCAAGTGCCACCATTTGATATTTAACAGGGTTCAAACAAACATGTTCTGGGTCAAAAATCTGTTACAAGCAGTTTCCTAATGCTTCAAAGTCACTAAAAAGAAAACCCCATGTTATTTGCTCATCAGTAGTTTATAGGCTTGCATGCATCACTCCTTGGGTCACACTGCTTCCACATTTGCTGCAATGCAATACATACATCAAGATTTGAAAAAAAAAACAGAATAGGAAATACTGGAATATTCTTGCATGCACAAACTCTTTATCTTCAGTACATACCAGTGTTGGAGAATTTTGATCTGGCCAAAAGGATTCAGGAACAGGCCAATGACCTATAGGAACCCCAGTTTTAGGGTTTGGTCTGACATAGATAAGTTTGTGACAGCTGTGCCAAGGCTGGGGTCCAAAGGGTCTGGATATCTCCATCTGCCCATCTACAGAAGAAAAAGGCTTTGCGTCAAAATAGTGCTAAAACTCAAGAACAATATTTAATAACTTCTGTGTAGAGTTAGAGATTTATAAACCCAGGGAATCCCTTCCTGCAGTTAATATTATTTCTAAGAATAGCAGATAGTTGTCAGTAAGCATGTCAGTATGCAAAAACACAAACTGAGAAACCAAATAAGCACTGAATGTTTACAGGATGAACGCCTAGAAAGGCAATTATCTAGAGTCCTTCATTATAATGTTTCTTTTTCCTCCATTGTCATTAACAGAACCTTCAAATCCAAGCATTAAAGAAGTCATACAGGACTAATACTGCCAGAATTTTTATTGCAGCAAAGTAAAATTTAAAAGAACTCACAAACTTCTCAGTAGCATCCAAAGATAGACCTAGCTAAGCCATTCAGAATGAGAAATTAATGCCACACTGGGGTATTTGCTATTATAACTCTTACCACAGCCACTTTAATACACTGAAGAAAAAAGGATAAGCCCAGGTATTTGCTATTATAACTCTTACCACAGCCACTTTAATACACTGAAGAAAAAAGGATAAGCCCAGGTCTTTCCATATCATGTTATTTACATTTCTAGCTGGTTGAAAACTGCTTAAAACATATAAATCCCTTTAACTATGCTGACATGAATAAATGCATTTAAGATTACCTGAGTAGTTTGACCAAATGCAGAATGTCTGGCAGCAACAGCCAGTGTTTTGAGACACTACAAAGTTTCAGACTTACCAGGTAAGTCCTTTTTGTAGTTAAGTGTTGCAAATTGCAACAGTTTCCCTTTTGACTTGACATCTACAATATTAAGTTCACTAAGTTGCATTGATGACAGTCACCCCTGTCATTTGATACCATAGTGTATAAAAAAAATTTCAAGTACCATCAATTGGTGAGGGATCTGGTCCAGCTTTTTCAAAATTTATTACCACTCCACTCTGCACTTTTTGCACCAATGACTCAAGACACTGATTCAGCATTCTTGGAGAGCACACACAATATGATCGACCTAGAACGAAACAGTCAGAGTTAAACCTCTTCAGTGTTTCTGCCCTTATTTCAACTAGGATCACAGAAAACTGTTCAACCACCACACACATTGATTTATGTATGGATCACTGATTTAAAGCTTCTCCTGAACACTCCCTCTTTTTTTAAGCAGCAAGGCAGCCTAGTGAAGCACTGACAAGTGCCTCATTGGAAATGTTTGTATTTTAGACCGTTAATGAGTAACTCAAATTCTTGGTTTCATTCGTGGGAAATGGGCTCCCCCTTGTGACAGACATCAACACTTAAACTGTCCACAAATTTCAGTCAAAGCACTTGCCAGTACAGCCTACATACAGTCAGAAAGCAGTGGAATCAAATCCTTTTGGAATACTTCTCTAAGCTCCTCATTTCCTCTCTATTACACCCTCTCTGATGCACTAGAAGAATACTTTTAAAACTTAATAAACTCAATGCCTGAATTTGATCTGGAATATAATTGCGAAGATATTAACAATATGATCTGTAACTGAGAAAAGTACCAATTCTGCAGATTTATTATGTGTTCTGAAAGGCATTCTGTGTGCTCTGGAGGGAAAAAACCTAAAACAACTCACTTCGTTCACTCTGGCTTTTTTAGACCATGGTGTGACAGGAATTAACCAAAACTACTGCAGAACAGACTCAATTACAACAATTTCTAATTGCAATACCAAGGGGTAATAGAAAAAAGTAAGTTCCCTTACAAAACATTTCTGAAGAAAGCAGATTCACTCTTCCAAGATAGGCTACATTTAATTGTCTGTAGCTTTACTGTTGTCAGTCTCTTTAGTTTCATTATGACAGTCTTAAGAGTTTCTAAAAGTACTGCAAGAACTTAAAAATCCTTATTCCATGGCATGGAATCACACAATTAATTGAACCAAACTGAATTAATTTACACTTTGGAAAGTAATGACTTGTCAAAGGAAACAAGAGCACTCACCTCCTGTGACTTCACACATAGGTGTGATAGCAGAGTCATCCACAGGCACCCCTGTCATCTGTTCTGATTCTGGTGCTGTGATACCAGGCAAACGAAGAACCAAAGCAAATAACCTCTGATCCCATCGAAAGGGTTCCTTAGTCAACTCACTTCCAGGTAAAGGGGAATTTAGAGGTAAATGGAGCTGGAAAGGGATTTAAATCTGTGAATACACAGCTCTTGAAACAAATTCAGGTTTCATAGCAATGGCAATTCATTCCATATAGGCACATTTCTCTCTCCACACACACATAATACCTCGTTAACAAAACTGAGACAAGCTCCTAAAGGACAGCACAAGGCATTCAGAAGACCCTAGATGCCCTTTTTACATCCAGATACTTCACACAGATTAGTGAGAAAAAGAAAGCTTATCCAAATATTTAACTACAGAAGCCCTGAACATATAGATTTGCAACAAGTAATTTCAAGTTCCAGAAATGTTGATACATCCCCGGCTGATGACAGCACTGTCATCACAAGCAAAATTCTCATTTCACCTGGAGCATTGCAGCAACAAAAAGGAGAAAAACATCCCCAAAGCAATGACTCAAGTGGTGCAGTTCCATTAGCACACCAAATACAAGGGAGTTAAGTCCACAGGCTGAAGCAAACTCAACATGTCCTCATTTTCTCTAATGCAGCGTTCAAAGAAATCTCAAAGTTCTCAACCCTCAGCTCCAGTGCTAGCAAGAAAGTACTAGTCTGCTCCAAAACTTGATGCAAATCCCACAAGCACTCATTACATATTGCCTTCATTTCTAGTTCATAGTGCTTAGAGAATTTACAGAAAGCTATTAAAAAAGGTTTTTTGTTTGCTTATTTTTAAGTAGATAGCTTGAAAGCATTAAAGCCTGATTTCCAAAACCAGATCCACAGCTATTTCTATTTACAATTGCAGTATCTCATACTGGGAAAAACACATACCTTATTGCTTGAAAAGCAATCAATTTATTGATACAATCTTGAAACTAAGAACAAATTACTCAAAATGTGGCCAAGAATCAGAATATTTTGCACTTTTCAGCACACCTGATGATTCCTCTAGAATTTCTCTTTTTGCTTATGCAAGCACAGAGGACATGTAAGAACAACTATTTTCTCCAAATGCTTCATGTTTTACACAAAACTGGTCAAAAGGAAGGAACTCAGTGGTTTATAACTAACTGCTCGACACGCATGTCTTTCCCCTCTACACAAAGAGCCACAATGACTGCCTGACAATGGAAACTCAGTTAAAAGAAGATAAAAGCATAGCCACATTCTTAGTTAACAGCCTGGAATCCTGACTGCAAGAAGACTGATTTGCAAGCACTCCACCATCCTCACTTGGGGGTATTAAGGAATGCCATCCAAGCTTTCCTAGTTAGATCTGACTGAAGATATACAATTTCCAAACAGTGTATTCTGCAAACAAACCTGTTACACCTATGTAACAGCACTGTTTTCCTTCGGGCAGCATATATACTTTTTTTACTATGAATATTTATACATATAAAGTATCCCATTAGATCCTGCACCAACAGTATCCTGAGTTCAGTTTACCTCAAGCTACAAAACATTTCATTGGCTCAGCTAGTTATATGGAGACAACTCCAAAACCAAAGTGTAGTCAGAAGCTGGCCATTGCATTATGCACATATTACTATCAGAAGAGTTTTCAAACTGTAAGACAAAATGCGAAGCAATCACCATCACATCAAACGTCCTCACCTTCCTTCCAACAACTTAATTCCAGTTAAGTTTAACATCCTTTAACATATATACTGGCAAAGTTATAGATTCAAATCACCCCATTCACAGACATTAGTAACTTGGTCTTGTCCCCTCCAGTTACCTTTTTTTAAACTGGTATTGTATTACCATAGCAACTGCATACCTAGCAGAAACTAAGATGAGCCTAGAATTCTACATCTTGCATTTCATTTCTTTCCCCACGCATATTTTAATATGAAGGCATGCACACATTTTCCTCTTTCTCAACCACCAGTATGAAAGATAAAGGTAGACTGAACTAAGGGAAGGTTATTTACCAGCTGTGGTCTTCAACATGTGACTGCACATAGACAACACATGTCCTCCCAGCTCAGTACTAGCAACCAGGTGTCTTGTCTCATCATTGGCTTGTAGGAGCACACAGAAGCCCTACCATTCCAAAATGCCACAATGATAATGCCACTAACACAATCAGTGTGCGCTCTTCCTGCCTTTAAAACAACTAAAATATTCCAGAACTTTGAGTGGGCAGAAGATAAGAGTGTGCTAGAAGATCTCTTCAGTACAAGGTTATTGGGTGAGCAGGTTCATTTCTTCTGAGTCCTTGTTTCTACCTACATTTATGCAACCATGAGAAGCAGCACAGTCTAAAATCCTGGGATGGGAAAGAGGATCCTAGAGACCTTAGGATGAAAAAAGCTAGATAAGCATTAGAACTCTCTGCACTGGCAGGGCAGTCTGAGAAAGACAGTAATGATCTTCTGGCAATGGCTGCACATACAGGCTCATCCACTGGAAAGGGCACCAACAGAACTGCTGAAGCTTTAGTACTCAGGTAATAACAGGCAGCTCCATCTTGGGACATCTCATAAAAGGGTGTTAGAAGACTAGGCACTACACAAAAATATGCCTACAGCCAACTTCTCTTCTTGCTCCAAAGAAAGAAAAAAATCTATCAGCAAGTAACCTTCCTTGCATGCTCTTCTGGTACCCAAAAAATGGACAAGACATCTGACATTCTACCAAGCAAATGCAGCCTTTCATCCTTGAAGGACTAAGGACAGGTAACCATTCAAGCCCAGCGGAGAACATCACCTCTTGACAGACTAAGAAACTCTACTTACAGTTATCAACAACATTATGCTTTCTCATCTTTTTCCATCCAATGCAGTTATAACATATAGAAAGACAAATTGTTCTTCCATGGGAGACAACTCAAGGAGATTCCAAAGGTCAACTGACACACCATGTCAATACATGATATACTTGGCCATTCCAAAGCCAGCATTAGCCATCACCAAGTATTCACTGAGCTGATAGTTACACATTAAGAATTTAGACATCAAAAGTTTTGGAGCTCAGTGCTGTGAACCCCAAAACTGCTGCTAACAGGAATAATAAAGAAAAGAAAGAATGAGAACATACATTTAATTATATTTGCCATATATTTCTTGCAGAATTTGTTTAGAAATCAAAACTGGAGGAACTAGGATAAAAAACATACTAGAGCATTTTGAGTTCCTGATTGTTCTTGACAGCAAGCAGAACCTTGCTGTGACACTTGTCACAGCCGCTACAAGTGCAATGCAAGGTGATCAGCTCTGGGAAGGATCAATGTGACAATGCCAAACAGCTGTGGGATGAAGTCACATGAAAATCACAGATTCTTCCTGTAAGAGTTTCTCATAACTGGAAGATCAGAGGAATGGCAACATACAGAAACCAAGCATCATTGCTGATGCTTTTTGCTTGTATCATCATTTATCAGAATGTATCAATACGCTATCAACTCCATTTCAGTCTTGCAGACAAGTTTAATGCTACTTAGAGAGTATGTTGGGGGAGGACAAGAGAACATAGCTCAGCAATTTTAAGACTCAAAAAATATGTTATTTCATAATATGAAGAGGAATAAGAAATCCCTTCAAGCATTTAAACATTTGCTTAACAAAAGATGAAGAAAGGGCTAAGACTGAATTTGAGGGATCAGGCCAGAAGCAAAAGCCACTCCATAAGGAATCCATAACATCAGACCAACTAATTAATGATGGCTTGCCAACAGTATGAGCCCATCCCCTCCTCAAGTTCTGACTCAAACTAGTGAGTCCAGGGAAGGGTCTGGTCAACAAGCCATGCAGAACATAGAATTGATGCTGGCACTTTTCACTGGCACTGATGCATTAAAAAGCAGCACCAGAAGGGATAGAACTGAAAGTGTTACTGACTTGTGCAGGTGGAGAAAACTGCATAGACAATATAATTTCTGTTTTCAGTCTGAAAGACCACACCCATGAGAGACAAAGCAGCACTCACTGGTCAACGCTCTATCTGAAACACCCGTTTTAAAATCCACAAAGGAACAGGACATCTGAAGAATTCAGCAAGAGCTCTGAAACAGGGTTTAAGCTTGACTGCTTCACACTAAGGCAGATGACAGTGTTCCCATAGTGATAAACTGATATCATTGGTAAGAATGTAAATGTTCATCTGAATGACAAAGCTTTGAGAAAACTTGCCTCCAGGTCCCATGCTGGCTTCACAGGCTTTCCAAAAAAAAACCCCAACAAAACACCAAAGCCCAACACTGTTGGTTATCTTGCATATACGCCTTAAAAGAACTAAAAATACACTGCCTCAGTCGATGCTAGGAGTAAAAACATTGTTGTCATAGCCAGTGGGATATGATCACTTCCAACACCAACTCTGAAGAGCCTCCCCAAAGTCAAACCCAAAGAACAGGACAGCCATTTCAAAGTGACTGAAAAAGCTTTGTTACTGAACCAAAGAGGAGCAATCAACTTCTGTATCTCCAGGGTGGTGTTCCTGTACTAATTCTAGCTCATTTCTCTATGTCCAATTTGAGAGGAAACTGTAAAGGACACTCAAGGTAGACTAAGAAAAATTCTGATCAATAGAACACATAGTGACAAAAACAGATCATCCCTGAAAGACAGTGGCAGCACCCTTCGATGCTTTGTTCCCCTTCTCTGTGATAATGTTAAGAATGTTTCTACCAGCACACCTATGGCCAAAAAAAGGGAAAAAAAAAATCACATGCTTTGCTGGGTACAAAACACCCAGTACACACATATGGAAAAGCATTCAAACCTGTTTGCATTCACATTTTGTCTCGCAAGAACAGTGGTTACTTCACCTCCTGGAGGAATGGAACACCTTTACATTGGCTTATTTATAACAAAAAAACCCACATTAATTCACTATTATTAGAGCAAATTCTGCATTTCTACAATGCAATTTAACAATCACAAAATTGTAACATTGGGCCTGATTTGACATCATCACAACACGAACTCTGGTTGTAGCACACACTTATCACACATGCTTATCAGTCAGCACTGCTCATGAACCAAGTCTAAACTTAGTAGATTTATGGAGTCACCAGGAAACCCCTTGTCTCAACCTAAGTTACAACAGTTTAAAGATGTAAACGTATGACCAAATGTTTGCCTCACTCCAGGAAAATGTCTTCTTGTGAAGACTAAGATGAAGTTGTACTCACATTAAAAGGAAAAGAACAAAAAAAAAAACCAACCTGGATGGCTATGAAAGTCCTGATTCTTGTTGTAAAATGAAGAGCTTAACTACTAATGCAGCTTTCTTACCTAAATCGTTTTGAATAACAAAGATGAAAGGAAATGTAACACAGAATCATAGCACTGCATACACCAGAAGGAACACATGACACTTACACAGTCCAGAGGCTTTTGACTGCTCAGGGCCTTGTCCAATGCAGCTTTCACCATCTCCACAACCACTGGTCAACATGTCCAGTGTTTGATCACCCACACAGTTAAAGATTTTCATCAGAAAATCTCATCAGAATTTCCCACGGGACAACTTGCAGCTGTTGCCTCTTATCTCAGCCCTGGGTACCTCCAGGAAAAGACAAGCTCCCTGTCCCATTCAGCTGTTGCAGAGGGTGGTAAAGCACTCTCCAGTCTTCTCTTCTGAAGACTGAGCAAACCCAGTTCTCAGCCTCTACCCAGAGGTTGAGTTTCTCTCTGAGCACCTTGGTGCTTCTCACTCCAGTATGTCAGTGCCAGATTTTACAAGTCATTTGACATCAGAGATTCTTCTCAAGAAATGACTTACACAGCTAAAAGATTACCCAAAACAGTATTCTGCTGCTAACAGCACTGTATGTTGCAGAAGACTCTGAAATCAGTGTCACATTGCTCAGTATTTTGGACTGCACACATTCAATCTCAGAATTTGTCTGAAAATAGGCTAATGGGTAAAAAAAAGTATGACGGAAGTAAGATTTCATACAGATAATCTACTTGTTACCATGGATCCAAGAATTCCTTTTGAGTTACTAGCTATGCTTGATAGGAGTCCACACAGAATTACACAATTATTCAACTCTCTTCAAGTTAGATATATTACAAAAACCACTCAAATACCACTTTTTATACAGACAAATTCTGTAAGTGCTGTAACAAGGCAATATAATACATTATCAGGAGAAATCTGAGTAACTAGTGAACTGCAACGTACAACAAGTTAATCTGTACAGTCAAATGTGGTGCAGCACAGGCAAAAGTCTGAATTCTCCTCTTAAGTTTTAAAATGGACCTTTGAATATTAACCTTTTCCCTGAAAAGAGAATGAACTTAGGGATTTGTTATAGTTTGTTTTGGTTGGGTTTTTTTTCACTACTGCATGGAATGGGCACTGAGCTGGCCCGACCAATCCTACCACTTCTATCTCTTTAAGAAAAGAATTCAAAAGGGCTAATAAGTTAAAATAAAATGTCTCAGCATTTGCCATACCTCCGAGTTAGCCAGATGTCTGACTGGGTACTCCATATACCAAGATCTTGATTTTAAACTGCTCTACAGATTTAACTTGGAATATATTTCTTCAGTTCTTACCTTGAATTATAAAGACTACTCATTTGATTATAATATTTTTAACAACTCAGTGTGAGAGTAGTACATGTTTCACATATTCCCTAGTGGCAACATCCTTTGGGAAATCATTACTTTAACTTGGGTCTATACAAAAAAATCTCTATCAAGACCACTTAAGGACACATATGCTTTATAGAAATCAATTTCTTCTGCTAACATATTTTAAAAGCCATGAACTCCTTAGACAGAGCAAACTTATTCCATTTAACAGACCAACAATTGCACCACAGGTTTCTGTTACATGAAGAAAAAAGTTACTTGGTTTTTCATAGTACTATTGCATAAAATTACTTAAAATTAAAATAAATTACTTGAAATTAATCAAGACACAAGCAAATTTAAGCTATTAATGAGCATTCTTCTGAGGAGCCACTTATGCTCCTACTGTAAACAGTATCAATGTTTAAACAATATTTAGTACACATTACTGTAACCAGAGGTTAGATCTTACCTCTTCCTGTATCCCACTGGTAGTAGTTAATTTACTTCCATCAGTAACTGTTATAATTATTGCTGGCTCCAGAAAAAAAGGGTTTCGTCCCTAAGAGGAAAAAAAAGCAGTTATTTAAAATGATGTAACAAACTCTGTTCAGTCTTTAAACAGCCACTGATATCTACTAACAAAACAACAAAGCTTGAGGTATTTATTCTCAAGTACCACATATTGCAGCAAAAGGAGTTTTTGAGTCTTTTTACACTCACACCATAGAATGCCAGACACTTAGCATGTCTGTATTCAATGAATGCATACAGAAACAGCAAAAATGGTTAACACAGGAGTTCAAGAGTAAGGCTTGCAACATATTTCAACAAACAAGCAGCTGTTTAGAGAAGCAACCATCTCCTCCCAACGTACTTCCAATTCTCCCTCCTCCAGCGCCAATTTTGTGTGATTTAATTACTTTGTGTCCAAGTAAAGTATTCACATAGCATCTTGTGATCATGACCCCGGGGTTAAGAACTATTGCTCTATCTATTAAGACTGATATAATTAGCACCCGTTCCATTCTGATCAAAGTGGTTCAACATGCATACATAAAATCTACTTCAGAAACAAATACTTGAAAACCAGATAAACTTTCTGTATGTATCATTTAAGACAAACATACACAAGGCAAGATATTCTAGGATCTCAGCAAGACAGGCAGCTAGCCTAGCTGTAGCAAAAACTTGAGGTCAGTTACTGGTATTCCTTTAGCTACTGCCAGCTCTAGGAGCTCTCCAAAAAGAACTCCAAAGCATTCCACAAATACATCAACTCCAGCTGAGGTAACACATTTCACTCTACCTAGAATTAATAATGGACTGAATAAAAGTCACCACAAGATTTTGTTTAGTATGTCCTGTTCTTCTCTTGCTAATATCAAGGCCCTGTTTTTCTTCCTCAGGAAACAAAGAAAAATGTAACTAAACTTGCAGCCTAGTTCTGCTTATAAAGACAAACTATCTCATGAATGGTTGCGATTTACTCTAAAAACATGGAGAGAGAACTAACAGGTTTTAAAAGACCTTTTCAACCCATTTTTAGAACCCATTAAATATAAAAGATCATCTACTGATTTTGTGCTTCAAACAGAACTATTATTTAACAATCTCATATATTTGGTGAAGGGTATCCAGTTTGACTACTGTGGCAGCACCACATTTACAGAGGTCAATATTTTCTCAAACTTTAGTAAAAAAAAAATTGAAGATTTCTTTTCTAATAGCATACCATTACTACGAAAAATAAGCAAAAATCAAATTAAAACAAAGATCAATCTCTCCCATGAAAGCCAAGCTACTTCATAAGTTAATTTAAACAATTACTCAAAAGGATTTAAGGACCCTCAAAACACTCCATTTTAATTAAAATAATTTTCTAAGAATATTTAGCCTTATTTAATTCTTAACAGTTACAGTATGTTATTCTGCCAATAGTTTACCACAACTGCAAAACATCAGCTGGAAGCTAATTACATTGCACTGAAATAATACAGAAAGCAGGGTTTGTAACTAGATCTTTCTCATGAATGCTAACCATAATACTACTTGAATTCTATTGCTAATAAATTATTGTAAAAATGAATTGACAACTGAAAAATAACAGATTTATAATGTCATAACCAATGCTAAGTTAATATTCTGGTGCAATCTCAAATGCAAGTATTAAAATTTCCATCTCTGACAACACCTTTTATCTGGATATCCTCATCATCTTGAAAAACTTTTTTATTCCTTAGCTATACTTTGTCTCAATTTTTTCCTATCTAAAGTTTAAGCCTTCAACAGCTGGTGTTAGAATGATCATGAAATTATAAGGAAGGAAACAGGAGTTGCTACACTTGAGCTCCCTATGAAACATGTCTGAGGGAGAAATGTCTTCATCCTCAGGATACTCTCTGTAATTTCACAAACATTTTACATATACAAAGGATATTCACTCACACACTAAGAATCAATTGTTTTCAGAAAGATAATTAAAATGTATCATGGAAGAATTTCAGTAAAAAAGCCTATTACTGAGATTTACTACTTTTTGACTAAAAATTTCCATGTCATTACTTTTTAAAGACCACCACTGACTCTGCTGACCCTGCTCCCCACCTTAGTTATACAAAGGCATTCAAAACCAGTTCCTTCAACAAAACCCCCTCTTATTTATCTAAGCTCTCAACAGTAAGACATCATAAAACTGAATTCCAAAAGACTTACCAATTCTTTTAACTTAACTGCAGCACCTCTGTCAACAATTGGTTGAGAACTTTATTTCTACCTAATTAATTTAATTCTACAGCAATCAAATTACTTTCTATTTCTCTTCCCATAGAAATACACTTTAAAAAAATACCCAGTATTTACAAATCTTGGAAATATCACTCTTCAAAATACATAGCAACATCATTGACTGTAAATGCACAGGTAATTAATTCAGTCTAGCCCAATTATTTTGGCTATGCAGAGGAACAGTGACAGTGTACACTACCATCTCTTTGGCAGCTTACAGGTATGCTGCAATGCACTGGGGAAAGCATCTCAGGGTAACAAGGAATAAATAATAAAACTGCTTACAACTTACTCTGATAACTAGCTAACCAGCATGAGGTTTTATTTATTTCAGAAGAAACACACTGCTTTTCCTTCTGAAAGTTTGTAGCAGTGGTGAAAAAAGGAAGAACCACCTACGATTTTAATGGCTGACCACCCTCAAACAAGGTACAAGGAGGATTTTTTCTTTCACAATCTGTATTTTCAAGGACAGATGTGCACCAAGACAACAAAAAGCCCTACAGACCTCTTTTGGAAACAAAGTTACTTAAAACAGCATCAGTATCAGGGAAAGTTTGCTTGATTAAAAAGGAACAAGCAAGAGATTCAAAGCCTTAAAACGAATTTATATTACACAACACTTCCATTTGAACAATTTGACAGCTTCATGACTGCTGCAAAACACAAAGAAACTTGGCTGTGTTGGTTGCCTTTCCCTTGGTCTCCAGCTGAAGCAATTCTGTGCTCAGATAACACAAATACAGAGGACCACTGAGCTCCACACCACTCACTATGGGTCACAGAAAGAGGCATCCCATGCCACACCAGCTTGCATGATGCTCTCAGAGGGAGCCTCACATCAAGCCAGAAAGTGTATCAAATTATCAAGACACATTATTGCCTGGTTAAGGCTCTCACAATTAAGAATTCACTCCCACTGGCAAGTGAGCTTAGCATCAAATTTCAACGTGACTAATTAATACACAGATGATTTTCTTTCCTTCTTCCAAGTGTAGAGGTAAAGCAGTTCAAGACCTATTGTGACCTTTACATATGCAAGTATACAATATTACACATGCAGGAAGAGAAGATAAAGACCACTGTTATCTCAAAACACACATTTAAATATTAATTTCAGAGTCAGAAGTGTTGCAGAACTGAAGAAATGGATGAGGTAGAAATGTGACCAAACCACACCAAATCAGAGACTAAAAATGACACAATAAGCAACTACTACAAAAATAAGTTTTTAGTAGTACAGAAACTTGAAGCTCAAGAAAGGCTGGAAGCTGAAAATAGACATGAACTTAAGTGCATACTTTTAATAGAACATGTCACTAGGAACTGGAAAAAATGCATTTTGAGATCACGACAAATGTCTAAAAGGTGCATTTCCACTTCAGTAAATCACAAAACTCTGCAAGCTGTATTGTTATCTATCTCCTATTACATTATCTCAGCAGAGCCTTTCCATTTTCAAAACTATCAGCCCTAACTCTCAGTAAATTTAGACATCTGACCAGGAAATATAAAATTGCAGTATCAATTTTTGAATTCAGTCTCAGTTTTTTATAATTTAGAAGGTCAAGAGTCTCAAATGCTCTTGAGAATCTGTGAGCAACCATTGTTCAAAAGCAACAGCTTAAAATGAAATCAAAGTCAGAATGACAAATTATTAGCTTTAAAGCTATTTTTTAACTGATAAACAGCTTAAAAAATATCAAAACACTGAGCTTGAATTTCAAACTAAAACAGATGGTCTAAATCCATCACGGTTTTCACTTTTTTTGTTTCCTAGAAACTTCAGTTACGCTTTAGCAAAATCATGAAATGTCTAAGACATTAACATTTATTGGAGACTTTCCTCTTCATTGCTCAAGGCAGAACACTATCAGTCAAGTACACAGAGGTATTAACAACTGTTCTGATCATCAGTTACATAAGAACTGCAGCATCTTGTGCAACTTCTTACTTGTCCCACTCACACTTTCAGCAGCTTTGGCTATTTTCCATTTTCCGCACAGAATTAACCTCTGTAGCTGGCAAGTCCTATATAACCAAATGTATTTTAAGCTTTTGCACAATTGTTTCCCAAGTCACAAGCACAGCTGAATACACTGGCATCACAACAGTATTTCAGTCAATTAATAGCTGGCAATTAAACTCTACAAAAATTACTTTGCCTTGAAGGATTTTTAAATGTATGTGGACACACAGCACAACCATGCACACACAAGCAATGCGCTACAGTACTAGGGAAAGAATATGCTTTCAATTTTGGTAGACCAGTAAATTCCTTCCTATTACTTGATAAGAAGCAAAATGTCTTTAAATGGAAGTTTTCCCAGATGAAGCTAATCTATAACCTAATATTTAACACAAACACACTGTGAAACTTTGATCTATCAGAACACAAGAAGAATATGCTGCAGGTGGGGGAATGCAAACAGGGCAGTCCAATTCTACTACAACATTTGCATCGATAAACCTGACATCTCACATGATATGCCACCATAACAGCACCATAATTATGTGGCCAGACTGAAAAATATAGCAGCTCTAAATTCTGTCACATTGCTATCTAATTGACAGAACCTGCAAGATAAAAATAACTTCGCAATTGTATTTATTTACTATGTCTGTTTTAGAACTGAAATTGATTCTTTGAAGTGGAAGCACCTCAGTGTCAGAGAAACTTTTGTGCTTTCAGCCTGAGTAAGAGCTGAAGAACATACAAATTCTGTACAGGCTTAAGATCTGACAAAGATGGACTTCATGCACAAAGAAAGTTGCTAACTCATCTATCTTGCTGTCCATAAAGATTCCAATATGTTCCCTTGACGCTGTTGATTATTCAAAATATAATACAGTTCTGTAGTGGTAGCAGTTCTGTCTTAGTCAAAGATCAGATATTTGTACAGCAGATGTATTTCAAGATCACTTTCAGAAGTCACAGAAGTAAGTTCAATGAGAGCTACACCAACCAGTTTAAGTTTTACACAGGATGGGTGTTTTGAAATATGTTAAGATTTCAAGCCATAAAAGAAACTTTAATACAAACTAGAAACTTCCCTTAATGCCTAATTAACAACAAAGGCAACACCAGTCACAAAGAGGAATCTTATGAAATAACCTAATGAAAGCCCCATTCCAGAAATTACACTACCTCCAAGAAAAAATACCCAGTGTTTTTCTGAAATGGCTGCTGGACAGCAGGATGACTCTTTCTGTTAGACCTAGTCCACACACACACTCCCACACCTGCAGTATGGACAAACATCCTGCATCATAATACTGACATCTGTAGCTCTCCCTGCAGTACCCAAGATGGAAGGACTTGTGCTCTGCCTTTTGTTCGCACTAGGCAGCTGGGAATCCTACCTCACCAACAGACAGGTTTCAGAAGAACATAGGAAAATTCATCACCTAATAAAGATAATTTGAGAGATCACCTCACTACAACCAAAAGAAGAGAACTCTAAATCTTAAGGGAAAAACAACTGCTATCAGAAAAGCAGGTGATAGTAGCAGGTTTTAGAAGACCAAAGTGTGGTCCCAAAAATCGCAAAGAGCTGGCTCCTCTGTGTATATAACAATATTCACACCCAGGGTGAATAAAAAGATCACACCTCTTCAATTCAGGGATGAGGGAAACAAATAGGTTTGGCAAATGCTTAAGGAGTCTGGACTGAGGCCAAACCAGAAACTGTACTGTGAAAACACCAACTCTCACCACTACCACAGATTCTCCCAAAATCTCCCACGGATTTTGCCGTAGTTTCAGCTGCATAAAAGCAACATTTATAAACTGCTATTTGGCCAAAATAGCCTATCAGAGAGTACCTCACCTATGTAAACTTGTATTTTACTTTGTAATTGGAACACCAGCCAGCAGAGGGGGCACAAGTTAATAAAATCTATTCTCATAGGAGGTGTTTTGAGTAACAAGATAAACCTGAGGCACACTATTTGCATACTACCTCAAAACACACAGGAACAAGTTAATACCTCTTGTCTAAATCCATGTATCTAAAACCCCTAAATATTCTTGCTCAAGTACAAACAAGAACTAATCCCTCACTGAACTCTTAATTTCTTAACATATGTTTAATCCAACAGCTGGTTCATGATTTAGACACCATGGAAGCACATACTATAATTCCACTTCTTCCTTTTTTTGCTGCAGACTGCCCATCTTTGGAAGGCTCAGCCACAAACTCTGAACTGTATTATGGACACATTCCCTTTGCTTTTGAAGCTAACCTTCCCCCCTCCCTCAGTATTCTATCTCAAATTACTTTGTCTTTTGGAGAAAACCTTAAAAATAGAGTTTTAAGGAGGCACAGTAGAATTTATCAAGGTCTGAACCCATGCTTCCATTAACACACCATCTCCGTCCTCTCCAAAAGAATGGAAAATGCTTTTCAAGCAGTAATGATTTCTCTTGCACTCATATCCCAAAAGCCAACAAAACTACAACCATTTCACAGTAAGGATGGCTACCAAAAAATATCTTTCCCCCATGAGGCAAGACTACAAACCCTAAATTCAGCTCTGCTCCTCCACAGAGTACAGCAAAGTTACTGAAGGCAAATTAATTTCCCACGTTGTAGACAATTATTTAGTTAACCACATAACAAATGCCTAAGAGTTACTACAATGCCCAAGACATGGGCTAGTCACAGTTTCTTAACTGGAATACTTATGTAGGATTACAGGGCACTTACATGGTTTCAATTTCATTTCTTACTAGCACTACAGATTAGGAGTAAATGAAAAAATTTTTGCTCACACAGTGTTTGTACATACCACTGTTTGGTGGCATGAAGCTTTCTGCATCAGGCAACCAGGAACAAATTAAGTTATAGACTTAAATAAAAAGAAATTGAAAGAAAAATCAGTTAGCAAAAGGCTTTCAAAGCCAAACACAATTCTAACAGCAGACTTTTCCTAAGGCTGAGCCAGAGATCAAACTCCTCAGCACATCAGTTACAGAACTAAGGAAGAATTCTTGAAACAACCATTATGTCCATAACACAGGCTACCTAAGTTCCATTTAAGAAAAGGAAATTTAAGATATTGAGGAAAATAAATGCAACAAAAGCAAGTCATTTGCTCCTTGCTATTTTGGACCTAGGCATTATCTCCAAAAAATCTTTTTTAAAATAGCCATTTATGACTTCAATTAATTACTGAACCTCCAAACACATCACCTTAAACTAGCCATGTCCAGTCAAAGCTACACAGCAAAAACCAAAGATCCAGTCAGATATCACTTCTGTAATTTGAAATGCTAGAGACAAAACACCTATCTGAATTGCACAAGAGACAACAAACCCATTTTCAAAAACAAAGCCACAGAATCTTACATCAACTGCTTGCTCTGCTAAAGATTGCAAGTTTGTGTTCTATAGGTAATGATTTCATTGCATACCCATCCTGAAACATGCCACAAGAAAATTCACTGTGCTTAGTATCATTTTTATAGATGCTCATAACTTTACACATTGAGTTTCCAAGTCTGGCACCGAATGAACTGCTCAAAGACTATTTAATTGCGCAACTTCAGTCATTTTGGAACACCCTCAGAAAGTTTGTGCCAAGAACAAAACCAAAACTAACAGCAAGAAAACAAAAGAGGCAACTCAAAGCAGCCTGAAAATGAGTTTCAATGCAATTTTGGAATACACAGTCTCCATACTGAATAATACACATGTGAAAACAGAAGGCATGTGTTAAGGAAGCAGTTTAAGACTCTGTTCATGTTGAACAATAAAGGAATGATGATTACATAGTAGATTTACTAAGACCTCAAACTTAAAACCTCAAGATACTTTCATGTGCCTAAATCAGAGAGGTCCCAACATTAGTAAGTCACAGTTTCAAAAATCACAGGTTAATATATAGGTGTGTCCTCTTTCTTTCATTTAAGAACAGATCTAATTGAGTTTTAAATATCACATTATATAAGTGATAATTTCTTGATTAACTAGTAAGTGTTCCAATTTAGATTAGCTCCTTGGTAAGTTTCAAAAACAATTCAGTCCTTCAATCTTTCACAACTACATCACAGTTTAAAAAAATAAAACATGCATAGAACAGGGATTTTATACATAATGAATTCCAGCAAGTAACTAAACGGTGAAAAACCACATTAAAATGAAGCACAAAATGCCACTAAGATTTGAAACATTTAAGTACTGATGTGACAGATGTATAATACCAGAAGGTGAAGAACTTTTTCTTAAATGAAATTAAATTATTTATGTAAGCAGCAAAATCAACTGCTATCACAACTTGTATCCTTGTATCCTTAGAGAAAAAGATGCACCTTATCAGTTAGTTACAGATTAATAAATGCATCACTACTGGAATCATCTGAAATTGGATAATCAGCCAAAAAGTTACAGGAGTTTTTGAAGTTATTTGAGTGAGCATAGTAACGAGCTTCTAAAAATAGGTTCTATTTGAGCCTTTATAAACTTTTTCTAAGAAAAATAAATTAACACAATTCATACCAAACATAACCTTAAAGTCAGCTCCAATGACTCTGAGTTTAAGAAGATTTTGGTTTCATTTCCTAAAACTATTTCTGAATGTTTTATTCCAAAAATAACTGACCTTGCCAAGCCCTGGATCAAGTCCCTAATTAGAGAAGCCTTTCTGCTTCACAGCAATGACCTTACGCAGCTGGTTCTGGCTCAGTCAGTGCAATTCACAGACTAAGCCAGGCCTCTGTTCTCCATATGCTGGAGAAGGGTAACAAATCCTACAGTTGCCCACACACCAATTAGAGGGAAAAAAACCTAACCAAAATACACACCACCGAGAAGAAGAGACAGACTTGTTGACAAAAATCTCCCCACAAATTAGGGGGTTAATAATCCAGAGTACTGATAAGCTGACTAAAAGTAGCTTATTGACCTATGAACACAGAGCAATTCTTCAGAATAACTTCCCAAAGACTCCTCCACAATTCCTTCCTGAAGTTTACCACCACAAAAGCAGGAGCAAGTTGGCTGTTCAAAACCAATTTTGAACCACCACAGTTCAGTCCAGTTCATTAATCTCACTGACCAATCACTGATTTATTTTACTACACAAAGTCACACAACTTGAAGCAAGGTTAGTGCCACTATGAACCCATGAGAAGCCACAAGTTCCAGAGCAGAGATCTAGGCGGAGTATGCCTCACAGAAGATGCACACAATCAAGATGGCATTTTGGGATTCAAAGCTGGGAGGGCAGAACTGTTGCAATAGAGATGCCCACTTTCCACTCATTCTGTATACTGAGCATCAGAAAACACCATCAGTGCCCTATGTGAGTCCAGTGACATTCTGTATTTGTTCAATGTAGCTGGACAAAATGCACAGTGTATGCAAATAAATTATGAATGAACATGTTATGGCACTGCCCCTTCCAAATCAAATTTGTTTGAAGTATCCTCTTTCTGCTACTGGAACAGATTGATGAAAATGTTTTCATTGGAAAAAATGAAGTACCTCATGAAAGGCTCAAATTGTTTAAAAACATACTGGATTGGAACTAGACGAGTGAGACTTTTGCTGAACTTTGTTGGGCTGGGAGTGCTAAAGGGCAAGCAGTTCCACATCACAATGTGAAAAAAACCCTAACAGTGCCTGCTGTAGCTCTCACTAGAGGGTGTTCTAAAACAAGGGCAGCATGTTTAAAGGTTATGGTCTAAAAGGTGTAAGTTCAAACCAATATGCTTCATTTCATCACACAGCAGATGAGAAGGATTCATTTTTACCAGCACTTCACATACAGATCTTTGACATCAGCAGGCATCCAGGTTCATGTTAAATCCATTGCCATTCCACAGAAAATACAAGACTGTGAAAAAGCCCCTCATATTTCTGCCATTATTACACTCACACTTGTGATGTTGTTTACTACTGTCTGAAATTCTCCTATTTGGTTTTCTTGGTCGAGGGGGGCAAAAAAGAGAGACCAGGATAGCTACTCTGCAAGTGTAAATCTCTGTCTCTACCAACATGAGAAGCAAACTGCATGTGCAACTGTGCCAGCATGACAAAGCAGGAAACACTAATCTAAACTTTGGTTCCAAATTTGGAGGCACATGCAGCATAGGCCATTTCAGTGCAGTGCATTATGATCCCAAAATACCAAGACAAAAGCCATATTTCAAAGTATTTTGACTTTTGAGAGCAACAAAATCCAGTAACTATCTCAAAAGTCTCTTAGGAAAATAAAGCTGCTCCACAATTTGAAGAAAACAGAACACAGCATAATGTAGTCCATGTTAGGGAACAGTACTTTCACTTTTTTTGTGGTTTTGTAAGCTCAGGAGATTCTAGACAAGCATATAAACAAGCAGTCAGCCTAG
This sequence comes from Zonotrichia leucophrys gambelii, assembly GCF_028769735.1. NCBI lineage: Eukaryota > Metazoa > Chordata > Aves > Passeriformes > Passerellidae > Zonotrichia > Zonotrichia leucophrys. Next base: position 64,284,069 of record NC_088169.1, read on the forward strand.
AATGTGTGACTTCAAGCTGTTTTGTGTCCACAAGTATGATTAGACATTACCTCCTAGGTACACTGTTCACTGTAGTTGGAATACTACAGTATTTATGCCAGTGTGGCAAACCACCCTGAACTCTACAGACCAATGCCAAGTTCTACTGTGGGAACACATCAGCAATTCTGCTACTGTAGCTACAAATGGGTCTAAACCCATACTCAGCAAAAACTACCAAGTGGCAGTTAACCTGAGATTGTGCTGTTTGATGGTCATACCTGGCATGACCACAACACTCCGAAAAAACTTATTTAAAAACAAACGTAGGATACCTTCCAACTTCCAGTTCTGAGTATATTCTTATGTTTCCCAAAATATTCTTTATCAGTTGAATTTTATTTGGATTTTAGTTTTTTCCTTAGATTATTCTAGTTATGCTTCTGCTCATATGTGATATACACTACAGAATAAAAGGCTTTCACCAAGACTGTACACAGCCTGGTAAGTCACCCAGTGTTTTTTGTGCTAATCTAAATCCAGGCAGCATCTTATTCATCACTGTGAATGAAAAATGCCTAGTCTAAATCCACTTGTATTAGACACACTGACTTTTCTGTTTCAGAGCAACAAAGTTAGCATGTGCTTTTGTTACATTAGACTCATTTAAAAGTTAAACTCATAGCAGTAGTAATGCTGCTGAAAAATGTGCAGGATACTCTAGTGAGATTTTAAAAATTCATAAAAAGCTTATATTATTGAAAAGCACTTTCTATATGCAGTATTAAAGCAATTTCACCCTGAAAAAATATTAAAAATACTTTGAAATCCATTCAGTTAAGTGTATTTTATCCTCTCAAACCTTATTCTATGCTATACTGCCAAAAAACCAGTAAGAGACTTTCAGCATTTCACAAATAACAGGCAACATGAAACACACGGGGTATCAATAAATCAGAGTTTTGACAATTAGATACATCCATCAGATTCCAGCTTTGGTAGAGCTATGCTAGTCTTTGGCAGGTGAGTATCAAAACACCATTGATACATATTTTACCTACCTCAGATTCAGTGCCTACGCTTAGAAACCTCACTACAAACTGCAAGTAACTGAAGCTGATGGTTTATTTCAACCATTTGTGTACATTTTCACTCTACCATAACAGCAGCTACGTTTTGAATGCTTTCTGTTTCCACAGAAACATCTATCAGTATTTAACCTTTCTATGAACTACAACAAGCTGCACATTTGCTATACTCAAAACTATTTGGTTAAATCGTGACTACTCATGTCCTGCTGAACAAGCCACAGTTAAAAGAGCTAAGAGTGTACTTCAAGAGGACAAAAAGCCTGCCAGAAAAAGGCTGGGTATTTCAGACTACCTGAAATAATGGAAAAGCTGAACTGGAAAAAATAGTCAATCATCTAAGTGTAAACTGGGCTAATGAAGTACAATATGTTGTGTGATGTGACAAACGTACTGAATTTAGTGTGTTTAAACTGATTTCTTCCTGGAGACATGCAAATGCTGTATTTTTTCCCTAAGCTCTCCATAAAAATGCAGAAGGTGAAAAGGGTCACTATTTTTAGTGCATGCTAAAAGCTGGCATCCTATTTGAAGGTTTATTCTTCTACTATAATCACCACAAAGCACACTAAAGGGGAAAAAAGCTATTGGATCCAAGCAGTAAAATACTGAAATTATTAATCTGAACTTGCTGCAAAAGGAACAGCCACCTTAAAATGTGTACTTTTCAAAATCATTTTTTCTTAACAAAAGCCTCCAAAAAAACTGGATCTAGCAACTCCTCAGTAAGACAAAATATTTATAAAAAGCCCCTATCATAGAATTTATATCAGAACTAGCTTATGAAAAAAATCTTCCAGGCTTTTGACAACTTAAGTGTGTTGACAGTGTCCTTTAAGATCTAAATGTGAGATCCTGTGATCAGCTGATCACATGGTAACTCAATCATTGCATATGCAGTATCATAAAGACTCATAACAAAAATCCAAACATTTAAGTAGCAAGAAAATATGAAGCAGATTTTCCCCAACTCCAGAATGACCCTTCAGCCATCATTCTTGTTCAGAAGGTGAGCTGATGGAGAACTCTGGTCAACTCTGAAAGAAATGGAGTGTACTGAGTCACTCTGCCATTTAAACCAACAGTTTGCACTCAGCAGGGGTACAAGATGTCACTGGTGGAGACATAACCAGACAATCCCATCAGGCTTATATCATGTCTTGTCATTAGCATGTGTAAGAAAAGTCTGGTTTACAATTCACTTTTGTGTAACAAGTAGATCTTGGCCAAGTACCTTAGAAGTTTGTCAATACACCAAAATACAAGCATGATAGTGCAAAGATGTTTAGCGAGAGAAATCTCCCGCAGATTAATAAGTTTGGATTATGTCACATAATACCACACCTCAGATGGTGTGAATGTTGCTATTTTTGTAGTTATCTTGTCTTATTCTAATATATTCAGTCTTCAAATATCTGCCTCCTAAATTTCAGCTAACTACTCTTTTACAGTGTTAATATTTGTAGCTGCTTTAGAAAAAAGTTAATCAGCAATTTATGTTCTGAGTGAAAACTATTTAAAATGCAACTGAGCATTCTGACCACTTATTTTCCTGGATTTTGAAGTTTCTCACATTATGTATGGTCAAACACTGATTTGTCTGGACTAAATTTTAGGTGGTAGACAAGAAGAACAGGATGATGACAGGCTACCAAGCCATAGTTTTAAAAACCAACGTGAAGATGAAGACAATTAGCTGCCCTAGAGCTCATCCTGAAAATGCTGAAGGATCAGTTAAATGTTGCAGAATTTATTTTTTTAAAAATTGCTATTTTGGTTAGAATAGCCAAAATGGGAACCTTTGACTTCAGCAGCAGATGACCAGCCACTTGCAATAGAGTCATCTATTTTTGCAGATGCTAAAAAGAGTTAGAATTTCTGTTTAGTCACCTGACTGCACATTGTGAATACCTCTTCGACAGCCAGCTCCACACGTGGAATGGAGCAAAAATGTGCTTAAGTGACAGGGGGCTCAAGCCCAGAGAGACAGACAACCCAAACAGATCAGACAAAGAAAAAGTCACTCCAACAGCCAAAAGAGCAGCTCTTGCAGTAATGAACACTACTAGTGAGTCAAAAAAATAATGGTAACTCAACTGCTCACTTGAGTAGTTGAGCACAGCTGGCTCACTTAGAGCAAGTTATTTGACATGGGTTTAATTAGAATAATTATCACTAGCAATGGGAAAGAGCAATATTTTGTGTATGGGCCTACAGGGGTTAAGTGTTCAAGAATATAGCTCCTGTAACTAAACAAAAACACCAGAAAATGGGAAAATTACATACAGATGTATGAGGACACCAGATGACCATAGGAAAAAACCTCATGTGTGGAACTAGCCCTTTTTTACAGTTTCATCAGAAAACAGGCATTTTTAAAATGTTCAGGCTGACTTGATCATCTCACAGTAAAGCCACAACATGCAGCATGACAAATTTCCTTCATAAACACAGTGGCATGTTATCACAAACTCTGCTTAGACTGGGAAATAGTGGGGGAAGAAGGGGGACTTGTGTTCACAATCACATTCCCATGTTAAATACGGAGAGCAGTAATAAGTACTAATCCTCAGACAGAGGACACAGAATTACATGAGAATAACAAACAATAAGGGGAGATTCAAGTTGGTATGCCCCACATGAAAAGTACTAGTAGCATCCTTCATGTGAAACAAATCCAGGCTTTGATCCAGCAGCAGAAAGAAGCTGAGTCCTAAGGCACACATTTAACCTACAATGTCTGTATTTTAGCAGCTCACACTAATGAGCATGAGAATGCTGGCCCACACCAAGAAACTCCTGTTTTAAAGGGATAGTTGAAATAGAGAAATTAAAAAAGCACAGCTTCTCAAGACTCTGATACAACAGGCAGGTTCATAAAAATACACATATGCAGAGAAATGTTGTGGTAAACTCACTGGAAAGAAAGCATTTTGAAAAAGCGCTCCTTCCAGTACTTCTGGACATGCAGTGTTGTTAGAAAAATGGCTCATCTCCTAAACTGTTCAGCACTGTTTGGAGAAAGCTGAGTTTTCATAACCCTATCAGGCTCACCAGCTATGGTACCAAACACAGACTCAAAAAAAGGAAAAATTTGAACTGAAAAGGTCAATTTGGAGGCTGTATCACAACTTAAAAACTGAGCAATGACTGAAATTAAAGAACAAAAAAGTTGGGTATCAAACTCACTGGCTGTATTTCTTCAAGCTAGCCAAGCTCTGCTTACTTTATGAAGAAGCCCCCATGTTGAATATTCCATGAAGATGCCACTTTGGACAACTAGCTAATTGCTGTTTTCAGGAAGTATGTGTTTTAAGATTTTTCTACCTAGAAACAGTCAACCTACCTGCCCATAGTTGTCTATGCCAGTTACTAATCTATTTAAGTTTAATAAATCAAAAGCTGTCCTTAGGGACTGGCCAAGAGTCGTAAGTCCTTCAGCTTGAAGGTTTTTCAGTTCATTCATAAACGTTGCATGGTTTTCCTTCCAGCCAGCCTGCAAAGGGAAACGTGAAAAGATTTATTCTGCAGATATGAGTTTTGCTTTCCTGTTAGGCTACAAAGAGCCTCCCTTGCTGCATGCAGCTCACTACAAATGATAATAAAACACCTCAGAAGTTAGTATTTGTTGTTGCTCCAAAAAGCCTGAAATTATGAACTTCTCTTAATCCTTAGAACTCCCAATTTACAAAACGAGCATTTTCGCTTTGTTCCACAGGACAAATTTCTTTGAGGACGCGGGTGCCCAAGCCTTAGTTATTTACATCACCCTCCCAGAGCCCTGCCCAGATGGGAGCCAACTGCGCTTGCAGCGACCTCCAACAGGTTCACCGTCCTGTGTCATGTGGACCCACCGCCCCCTTCCCCCGCGCGGCGCGTCCCCCCCCCGCCGCGGCGGGGTCAGGGAAGTGCCGTCCCCTTCCGAGTCCGGGGCTCTCCGGGCTCAACTCGGTCCTTCCCCCAGCTCGCCCCGAACTCTCCTTGGAGTTGCTGTCACTTCTCCCAAGTTGAATAAATATCCCCCACAGTTCATTGCTGCTCGCACACACCGCACAGGGGAAAAGCGTCGGCCATGTTGATGTCAGCGCCGCCGCCGGAGCCCGTGTGTGCCGCGCTCCCCGGACCGCCGGCAGCCGGGGCGAGGCGGGCGGGGGGCGGACGGGCCGGAAGGAGGCCGGGGAGGAGGGGGGGGTGAGCGGGGGTTACCTTGATAGCGTAGGGAGGCTCCTCGAAAGTGACCAGCATGTACCTGTCTCCCCTGCTGGCCGGGTCCCGGGCTCGGAGCTGCGGCGCGGGGGACAAAGCAGAGGGTGAGCCGAGAGGCGGCGCCGCCGCCGGAGCCCCCCGGCTCGGCCCGGCCCTCCCCTCCCTCCCCGCACACACACGCACTCTCTCGCTCGCTCCCGCCCGCCCTCGCCCCGCGCCCCCGGCCCAGGCAGCCCCCCGCTCCCTGCCGCCCCCTCCCCTTCCCGCGCAGCCACTCTCGCTCGCTTTCTCTCGCCTCCTCTCGCAAGGCAGAGCCCGGTACCTTCATGAAAGTCTCTACAGCGCCTTTGGCTATGTCCAGATAGGTGGTGCCCAGATGGGTGCGCTGGTTCATGGAGGCGGACGTGTCTATCAGGAAGAGTAAGATGGGCATAGTGCGGAGGGGCCGGCGGCCGGACGGCTACATGGACAGCGGGCGGGGGGCTGAGGGGAGAACCGTGGGGGGAGGTGAGGGGAAGGGGGAGAGAGAGAAGAAGACGGGGGACGGGAGAGGAGTAAGTGGCTGTGAGTGCTGTGCACGGGGAAGGGCGCCTCCCCGCTGCCCCTCTGCCGAGGCGGGGGGGAAGGGGGGGCAGCCCTGCCTGCCCTGCCCTCCTTTGTGTGAGGGGCCTGCTCAGCCCAACACAGGCTGGTTTATGAGGGAGAGGCGGATAGGGCTGCGCTGCTGGCTAACCTTCCCCCACCACCACCTTCCTCCTCCACCGCCGCCCGCCCTCCCCTCCCCCTGTTGATGTTACTCAGAAGTTTCAGGCGGAGCAGCCGCAGCCCCGCTACCCCGGCACTTTCTCGCTCTGACTGAGGCGCTTCCTCGCTCGCGTCCCGTTTTTAAGGCAGCCTGGGTAGGTCGGCCCCGCCCCTCAAGGACACGTCCCCGTCCCACGTGACTGCCTCCCGGCTCCACCATAGGGCCCCGGTAACTGCTCCTTAGCATATTCAAATCAGAGAGGTGGAGCGGCCGCAGCGGGCGCGGGCAGTGGGGGTGCGCAGGCGCAGCCCGGGCCGGGAAGGGGGGCCGGCCGGGGGACACGGGGCAGGGCGGGGAGCGCCGGTGCTCGCAGGGACGCGCCCTGGGGGTGCGCTCCGGGCGCCGGGGGTGTGGAGGGGCAGGGCGGGACGGGAGGGACGGACGGGGAGAGAGATCTGTCGCCGCCGCCCCTCCCGCTGAGCTATTTCGAGGGCTGCGGGGTGACGCGTCCCTCAGAGGCAGCGCCCTGCCCGACCCGCCCGCTCGGGGAGGGCGGGGGGCGGCCCCTGGGGAGCGCCGGGCCGGGGCGGTAACTCCGGCGCTGGCGGCTTGTCGCCGCCGGGAGCGGCGGGTGAGTCACGGGGGTGGGAAGGAAGGAAAGAGGGAGGGAAGAGGGCGGGCGCTACTCCCGCCCCGTCCCCGGGCGCCGCCGCTCTCCTTGAGGCTGCGGGCAGATCCGCAGCTGCCCCCGCGGCGGGTCCCGTCCCCTGGCCGGCACCAGGGCTGTGCTCAGGGGCTCCGGTGACCTGGGCAGCAGCCAGATGCCAGCGGAGCCCCGGTGACGAGGGAGCGGGGATATCGCTCCTCCAGGGAACTCCGGCTCCTGGCAGGCAGCTCAGGGGTCGCTTGTCTTGCCCACTGGGTTCAGGATGGAGAAGACGGTCCGGTACCGTTCTGATGATGAATTCCCAGAGACATGGTCTGGCCTTTCACTCGATCCTTAGGGGGAAAAAAAAACTGGCTAGCCTTAGCTGTGACCTTTTCCCTTCCTTACGAGCAGTGATTAATACTAAGGTTTCTGTCATCCATGCAAAGGCATTCCAAATTTACTTCTTATAAATCTTATCATTATGGGCTGTTCCTAACCAATTAATGACGAAGATCTCTGTTCTCAGTTTTCTGGCAATTTGTTAGGGTTTGAGTTTTGGGTTTTGTTTTTGTTTTCCCAGCAATTGAGTCTGCTGTTTCTGCTCACAGCCTTGGAGCAGTAACTCCAGAGCCATTTCTTAGCATAATCTGTTCAGGAGAATGCTCTGTTTCCTATCTGACTGATTTTTTTTTTTCTCCCTGATCCAGCTGATGTGCTCCCATAGCTACTGATCTAGAAGGTTTAAAACCACTGTGCTCCTTCCCTCTCCCAAGATAAAATTGGCAATGCTGTGGCTTGATTCATCTTGGTCTTGCCAGCATGATTTGTGTCTTGTTAGGCAAGAGCTTGATTTGGCTTTTTTATTATCTTTTTTTTTTAAAGACTAATGGAAGATTAGCATTTCTAGGAAGAGAGAGGGATAGAATCACATTTCCATTGCAAATTGGTATGCATTCTTATGCCTTCAAGCAGCTTATTTTGGCTTTCCTGTTGGTGCTGCACCTGTGACCTGTGCCTTCCTTTCTTAGGATTTGGGGTGAAATCAAGGACACTTCCTTTCAGCCCCATTTACCATTCAAGGCTATTAAAATATTTTCAATCTTAAGGACTCTGGAAGAGCTGGGAAGGAATCTTTGGAATTGGTGCTGATCAAAATACAGCAACTCTGGCAGTAACTTCATTTACTATGATTATTTCTTGCTGTGGATCGTGCTGCTGTTGGTGAGAGTGGCCAAGCTCATGTGTACCCAGTGACCCTCGAGCTGCTTGTATCTTTCCAGCAGTTCACTATTAGAGCTCTGGCAGTGGTGCTGGGTCTCATGACCTGCAGCAAGGCTGTTCTGGTACAGGTTCTGCTGTTTAATATGAATCCCTCCTGTCAGAGGGAGATAACCATCAGGTCCCACAGAGGCCACATTGCTGGGTCACCCTGGAGTCCAGCTGCATGCCAATCCCTGTTACGCAGTAAAACATTTGAACTATCAGAGAGGCTTGGTTCACAGTCATTTTCTCTCCACAGAGGTATTTTGGGACACCTTCTGTCCTCTCAGGTCCCCAAAGAATGTTAAAGGTGCCTTCTGCAGCTCCTAAGATAAGAGACTGGCTGCTGGAAGAGCAGCCAGTCTCCCTAAGGTAGTGGGATTCAAGTTGTAGGCTGCAGTGCTGCTTAAGCAAATCACACCTTGGGATTAGTAATTTCATTTGGGAGTAATGTTGACTGAGTGTATCATGATGGCCTTTAATTGGCTTCCTTTTAAATTTCTGAGATAGGCACATTGTTCAGACATGCCATATTCTCTGTGTTTGTATGTTCCTGATATTTCACTGACCATCCGAATAAAATCATCATCACTTTTATGTGTAAAACATCGTGCATCTTCTTGGGGAACGTCTGAAAAATGGGAAACTTCTGAAGTGGTTCCTTCTCCATTGTGCTGGAAAAGAGGCGTTTTAGAGTCCTTGTCATACCAAGAAAATGTCATGGTGAGAGGCAGCTGGAGCCATGAAGACGTTGCATATATCCTGGAAGGCCATTTGGAATTTTTATATTTTGTTGCCAGTAAATGAAGAGAGATCAGCGAAAAAGCCATGTCCATTCATGGTGGAAGAGTCAGTTATAAACCAGCATGGATTCTGAGTCAACTTTGAAAATTGCAAGCTGTAGGCATGCTGTAATTGTCTTGCCAGTACAGGAGGAAAGTGAGACCAAAGCAGCTGCCTGCACTCTACCTCATGTTCCCTCAGCCCTGGTAATTGTCACTGGTGGAAGAATCACACAGAAAAAAACATTACACACTGGTATTTTGTGGGATCTCAGCACCTCAGGACTGAGGTGCCGAGTCACCGAGACCACCCTTGGGGGGCTCGGGAGTCCTGGAATGTTGCCAGAAGTGTCTGGTGGCTGGACTTTGATCCTACACGGGAGACGACACCTGTATGAGGACAGGAGGACTTCACCGGGGTGAATGGTGAAGGGATTAGTTAATTAGAGGGTGAGACACAGGGTTTAGGATTTATGTACAGGGGGGTTTAGAGAAGTAAGATGGAGGAATTGGGGCGTGTCCTGTCCTTCTTCTTCTTCTTCTTCTCCTCCATCTTCTTTGGTGATGGTGGCACTTTCGGATTGGTCATTACTGAAAGTGCACCGGACAATAAAAATAAAAAGGATTGGGGAAAAATGATAAATATTGTACACGTAACCATGGGTATAAAGATAGGTGACTGTCCGGAGGGCTACGGAGTGTGCTCATGGCTGGCTGCTGAGCAGACCTCTGTCGGGCCGAAAGAAAATCTTTTAGATAAACAATTAATAAACATAAAGACCGAAAGAAGAACTGAAGCCTCTTCTCGTCCTTTGATACGCAGGCTGCCCCAAGGCCACTCCGGGCCTTTCCAGGCCCTTCAAACAGCCGAAAACCGGACAGTATTTATACAAAGAAACTAATTTACTGTACTTTTCTATATGCTTAATGCTGTAATCTTTGAGGCCATTTGGAGCATTCAGTCCTTCCCATTCCTATGCATCTTACATTAGATCCATATTAAATCTGCTATAGGGCAGAGTCACGGCTGGGTGTGTGTTCTCTGGGGCAGGCATTGCTACTTTGCTGCTGGGAGCAGGCCAATTTGATTAATACTGAGAGAATTCTTTCAAAAACCGGTAATCAACCCAAGCCTTAAGTGTGCATCAGTCTCTTGATGTGAGAGTCATAATGGCTGATACTGCCATCAGAGTCACATTTATAAATCTGTGTGGGAGAATGGCTGCAAAGGAACAAACCCCAGTGATATTACTGCTGATGCTCATTACTGCCAGAGCTGACACAGCTGAGCAGAGAGAGACAGTGAGGCTGCCACTGAAAACAGAAGCATCTTTCTTTAACTTTTTTAATATGTTGGGCAAAGTGACACCCCATGCACAAGTCCAAAATGAGCCAGTTCTACCTTTGCTCCTGAGTCAAGATGAATGACTTCAGCAAGCTTCTGCCTGGAGGAATACTCTTGCTGTCCTCATGATGCAAAAGATTCCACCTGCTTCCAAACAGGTTTGTATTTCTTGTACATCCATGAGGAAGCATGAATATATATGTATGTCTAAGAATATTTGTTGTCTCATCTTCAGAGAATAGGTCTTGTCCATTTGGGGACAAATAAGGTAGTATTGAAGGTGCAGATTTACTTTACATTTGAATCCCAAGTCAATTAACCAAAAATCAAATATAAGTATAAAAATATACCTAAAAACCTCCATCATATGAAAAAAGCTGAAGAGCATTTTTCTATCATTTCCTGTTACTGTTTTTCCTTAAGTAGCTTCTTCTCCAAGTTGATGTTTTTGAGATTTTTTTTGAATTATCACATGGTGTTGGCCTTATTTTGTCCTAAACTTCAGGCTTGAATGGAAGGTGCTGTGTTAATCACCTTCAAAGAGGTCTGAGAACTAAAACTGATAGTTTAACTTTTTTTTTAATTGTCATTCTTAGCAATATGGAATTATTTTCACAAGGAAAATTTCCAGATCCTAATCAGCCCAGGTCCTAATGGTACAGGGAAATTTTTTGGAGCTTCCTTTAGAATACAGTTCTGTAACTTTTTAGATTGTCATTATTAAATGTTTCCCCCCATATTTAGCAGTTACATTTTCCATTTCCTAATTTAATTCTACTCCATATCATTAAAACCTCTTTATACAGCATTCTGAGTTTCAATTTATCTTTTAATACTTGTGTCCTCTTTTTTTTAAGTCTTTCTTTGGCCATGTTCTGTGCATTCAACTCACTTGCTTTATGCTACAAATAAAATTTTATTGCTTACTTGTTTTGTATACATAGCAGCATATATTGTTGGGGGAGTTTGTTTTATCCTGTTGGGGTTTTTTAGTGGTTTCAATGCAGGGGAGTTTGACCCAATTTTTTTTCCTCTTCCTGAAATCCTTACCAAAGATAAACTGATTTAATGTTATAATTCAGGTAGCCTAGGTAAATAGAAAACTTTTTTAATGTACATTTTAAGACGTGAATCAGGATGCCTATTTTTCCAATATTTGCAGAGGCAGCTGCCTTCCTTTGAAACTAGCACCTTTTAGGAGCCTGTACTTTGGGTTCCCTAACACCAGAACACAGTGAAACTACATCTCCCTGCAGAGCAATGACCTCTAAAAGAAGTGGCATTCTAGCTTCTCTTGGCCCATCTTCAAAGACAGCCTCTTTTTCATTGTCCATCCATTGGGAAACCCAGAGGATAGCCTTTGAAGCTTCCTAGGGATTTTTGTATTCCCCACCACCCCTCCAGTCATCCAAATCCCTTGCTGCTTCCTGGCTTGGGAGTGGGAACCACAGTGAAGGACAGTGTACCATCCAGGGGAAGAACAGTTAACATGGAAATGCAAGGAAATGGGTACAACAGGAGTTTGATAGAGCTTGTTTTCTACCTGTGCTAAGTGTAGGTACTGGGAGAGTTACCTTCATGAGTATTTCTGAAGTATTTAGGTACTTCCAAATAAAGTTATGATGGAAGTGCACAGTATGATTATTTTCAGAGAAAAAACCTGATCTCTTTGAGGCCAGCTTACTGTGACAGCAGAATTCAGTCAGCTAATGATGGAGAGGTTGCAAGGCACCTGAATAGAAGACAAGGACGCTTTTGTCATTAAATAAACTCTTTGATACATGCTTTTTTCTTTACTATTACTTGTCATAGATTGAAAGGTTTTCTAGACTATATACTGACTTCATATGAATTTAAGTGTTTAACAGAGCAAGGCCTCTCCTATTTGGTACCATGGAGGAATATTAAATATAATACGGAAAAAGCTACTTAAACTTTTTAAAATTACAGTTGCAATAAGGTAGCACACATGAGAATTCAAATAGATTTTCAGTTCTTATCTATCCTTCCTGATATGTTACATTGTTCCTCCTTTCATTTAAGTTAGGGTTCTGGTCAAGAACAAAACCCTGTCTCAGCTCTGAGCCTTTAAATTTATTCTGTGTCCCGAGTATCTAAGGTGATGCATCAAGATCCAAAGGGAACAGAAAACACCCTCTAGCACAAACACCTTCTAGTGTACAATAAGGTTTCCCCTTCCCTTCCCTTCCCTTCCCTTCCCTTCCCTTCCCTTCCCTTCCCTTCCCTTCCCTTCCCTTCCCTTCCCTTCCCTTCCCTTCCCTTCCCTTCCCTTCCCTTCCCTTCCCTTCCCTTCCTTCCCTTCCCTTCCCTTCCCTTCCCTTCCCTTCCCTTCCCTTCCCTTCCCTTCCCTTCCCTTCCCTTCCCTTCCCTTCCCTTCCCTTCCCTTCCCTTCCCTTCCCTTCCTTTTCCATCCTTGAGATGCGGGTGGCAGCAGCCTGTTTGATGACTGATACCAGTAGGATGCCTAGGAAAATATCAGTACAGACTTCTCAGCTTCCCACCAGTCCCCCAGGTCATAAACACAGGAGGGGTTCTCTGCATTCACTGGACCAACTGGTTTAAGGACACTTTTGGTTGTTATGCCAGGGCAAAAAAAATCTCTTGCCAGAGTGGCCAGAGATAATAGCTAGGTCTAGTGAAAGCTTGACAAAGATAATTTGTAGCAATCTGCTCTGGTTTTGGGGTTAATGAATCCTCCTCACAAATACCTGTAAAAATGTTGCCATGCAGGCTTTCCTCAGGATGACAGGAACAGGACTATGATCCTTTTCCTCCACAGCACCACTTTTAAATGATCATTGGGGTGGTTGTTACAGCCCTCACAGGAAAACCTTCCTGGGGTATGGACGCCTTGCCTGTACCCACTGACCTGAGTGATCCCTGTCACTGTTTCCACGATTGCTTTTGTTCATTCCTCCAAGCATTCCTTCTTGCCTTCACTACCAAGTTTCATTAGCCCTGGAAATCATATCCTTCCTGAAGTGCTGGACCTTCCTGCACATTTCATAGCATAGCAACGTAACTCCATTACCATGGATCCCAGACACAAGCGTGCAGAATTTATCTAACTAATCAAGCAGCTAAGGGACACCAATTTCAGCTACAGTCAGGTTGGATTATAAAGCACTTACAGCTAAAACATTGCCTACAAGCACTTCCCAGGGAGGCAAAGCAATGAGCTGGGGTTTTGTTTTCTGTGGTTTGTTTGGTTTGGGGTTTTCTAATGGCATATGTAATGTGTATAGTCTTGGTAAACAGACAGAAATATTCATTCATCCATAAGCTGTTTTCCACTGAGATATCACACCTGCATGTGGTATTTGAGAGCTGGGAGTTCTTTCTTTAAAATATTGCCTCACTGTAGAGGTTTTTAGTCCAACTTTTACTCTGAATGTGATCATTATGCATTGCCATCTTTTGCCCAAAATCAAAATACACTCTAAAATAAAGATGGGCTCAGTTGCTCCCTGCAAAGCAGCTGGCTGATGACTGATGCTGAATGGAATATGGACCAGTTGATCTTTTTCCACTTAGCAGTTAATGAAAACTTAATCAAATCTCAACTAGTAGCTAATCGGAAATCTCTACAAAAGCCATTTATAAAGCACAGACATAGGTCTCCTGGAATACAATTAACCAGATAAAGCCTCTCATCCAGAGAGGAAATCTGTCATCAGTATTTCATGCCTTCAAGGACCTATGTCAAGGTGTTTGGGACTGTTGCTGAGCATGTAATTCAAAAGATGCAATTAAAATGAAGTGAGGGGATTTTTTTCCCGTTTCTACTTTTATGTGCCCATTTAAGCCCTGATATAAGATCTATTTGTCATAGAAAACCTTAGTGGGTACCACAGTGGGCAAGTCTGTCCTGCACCAATTTGCAGAAAAATCGTGTCTTGTTTTATAAATATTTCAAATGAGAAGGAAGGACACTTAAAACATAGCTTTGAAAATTGCAAAAGGATAATTCTTACTGAGTTAGAGACTACAAAAGCATTTCTTATTAAGAAAAGTTTAAAATTTACTTGTGACCAGCTGACAGCAAACCCTGAATAACAAGTGTAACCTTTTTTCATAACAGTCTTCACCAAGTAGTGCTATTTTTGTCAGTGATGAGTTTTTTTGTTGTTGGAGATGGCTTTCAATTTCATGATGTTGCAATCGGAAAGCCTTGAATGTTTCGGGATTGGTTCTAATATTTTCCTGTTGGTAAGCTCTTTTTAAGGCAACATACCATTTATGGTTATTTTCCAAACATGGGACCAAAATAAAAAGTCCAAGAAAGCCCATCCCATAATTCATATTGACAGTAAGTGTATGCTTCTCCAGGTTTGGCAGAGTGTGTGTGTACACCAGCTGTGTGATAAGTGTAACATTTTCTCCGAGTTTCTCCTGATCTTTTCTCTTTTAAGGTATTTCTGGTTTTTGTTAGACTATTTTCTTAGAAACTTGACACTGATATATGCACTTCTGTTTTCTGGTTTGTGTTACTTTTGAATAAAGCTAGCAGTGATTTATATAACTGGGGTCTCCAAGAATGAAACCTAACAATACAAAGGTGACAAAAAACAGGCTTTTAACTATTATGTCCATTCCATTACCATTCAGGGTTTGCAGGTTAGTTTTTTTTAAGTTTTATTTTCCTTGATCAATTCTTATTTTTCTTTGTGTCTTCCATTTCTGGTTCTTTTTATCTTCTCTTTCAGAAAAAGTTACAATATGTACTTCTGGACATTTCTGCTTAGTTATGGCTTATCTACTTAGATATGGCTCTCCTCAGCTGGCCAAGGGAAAAAAAGCCAAAACTACTAATTTACCCTGATGAGTGTTTTCACTCTTTTTTTTTTCCCAATGACTGGTTGTGCTGCGTCCTGGACTTTTGCAGCAGCTAATAAGTAACTCCTGATGCCAGAATAACTCCTGATTCCAAAGGTTGACAGATATCATTTGAGCTCTCATTTCAGAGGTAAATGACAGCCCTTTAACCCAATTATAGTCCAGTGTGGCATAATTGGACTCATTTGTGATCCTTTACCAACTGGCTACTGCAGTTAATTTATGAAAAATGGGACAGTATTCATTTCTCAAGGGGAATTAGAGTATATTATGCTTTAATTTATAAATTGTTTAGAATGCTCCAGACTGTTTCTACCTTAGCACAAATTTCTCCTTTTCTGCATCTGTTCATTGTTTCCTAATTCCCTTTTATTGTACAGAAATCTATTACATTTGTGTTGATATGCTTTACAATAGTTTTCACTGAGACATTTGGAGTTTTTGCTTTTGTTGCAGTGTGCCTCTAATTAATACAGCCAATTTTACCATAATGTCAATTACTTTGTGGAGTATATAACTGTAATTATGACCGTCATCTAAATCTGTTCCTTCTTGCACTGCTAGCAATGCAGCAGAGCACTGCCACTAGCATCAAACTTTCCTGTAATTCTGACACTGTAGTGAATTCTTTCCCAGCTGGCAATAAGAAAGTCTTACACAGCTCTTTCTCTGCTTGAGTTCTCTGTTTTCTGGATTGTGAAATTATCCTCTGCATAATTCAAGAACCACTTCATGATCTATGTTTGGCAGAATTTGTTACCCAACAGATGTCTGGACAGTTAATGACCTCTGTAAGTACAGCCCTGTGATTTCTTGCTACTGATGGTCCAAGAATTTTTAATCTATTCTGCTACAAGTCAGCACTTGAGCAGCATGTCATCTCTTATTATAAAACAAAACCATAAAATGTGTATAAATTTTCTTTTCAGAATTGTTATGCCTAGTCAGAAGTGGTATTTTCCTCTCATTTTCTTCTGAGTCTTTGTTCATGTATGTGTACATGCAATGCACAGATGCGCATAACTCCACATTTTTCCTTGGCCAAAATCAAGGGATGTGAATGAAACCTCCTGAAATTAATCAATATATAATTTCAGAGAAAAAGTACTCCCATAAATACAAGTCATAACTCACACTGCACACCTTTAAGTTGGGGAAAGGGCAGATATCTAAAAAGGTCAATAGTAGCAAAGCCTTTTTGACTGTCACTTTTACACATATGGCAAATGTAGTCTTACAATGGGATTTGAAGGCACTGGAGTGATGTGTTCACAGTATGAAATCATGCTGCAGCTGCACAACCATTCCTTCTTTCCTCTTCCCCATTCAGACGAGATTCTAGCCCATCCCTGCATAGGAAAGTTGTCCTAGTTTCTCTTCCAGATTGGTTTTTTTTCTGTTCAGTTATCGGCACTTGTGAGAGGAAAATTGTCAGGCAGGATTGTATCAAAGAGGAGGTATGAGAGTCCCTAACATCTGGCACTCATCTCCCAGAGGAGGGAGTCAAGGAATTGAATGATGATTGATACAGGTCCAGTCAGACATCCCTGTGGAGATATTCTGCAAGGCAGAAGTCCCTAGAACATAAATCTGCACAGTGAAGTAAGTGCTTGAGAGGATGGCTTGTGCTTCAATGTGTGCCACTGTGAGGGAGAGAAATTAGGCTGCCTGCATACAAGTGCTCCTCTAGCAGTCAAGGTCCTGGCAGCTGCCTGGGACTCTCACCATACAGCTCCTGAAGTGCCAGGAGGTTTGCTAGATGCCTCACTGGTACCTGCTTCTGCAGTGGGAGAGTTGAGGTGTCCAAACTGCCAGATTGGAAGGTACCAAAACCCTGGAGAAAGGTTCATCAGCTGGAACTACACTGGTAAGGTTCAGAAGCCAATGCTCTTGTATTCCATGCAAAGCTCTTGGAATTAATGTATAGGCAGATTACTTGGCAATTTTGGCATGAAGCTCCTGGCAGCCTCTCAGATGGTACATGGATCTGGCTTGGAGAACAGCATGGAGCAGGAGTCATTTCCTCAAAAGCGACTTTACATCATCACTTTTGGGTGAAGAAGAAAATGTAGTTCTGCAAAGCAAGCTGGGACACACAGTTTGGCCTCAGAATCCAAAGAACAATGTCTGGTCTGTGAGCTAGAGATCTGGTGCAAGTACCTGAATTTCCTGCTACAGTTTTGGTCTTGGTCTCTCTAGCTTTGATTAAAGTTTCTTTTTCAGTTTGGTGAAGTTTTGGTTTTTTGGTTTTTTTTTGGTTTTTTTTTTTTTTTTTTTTTTGTTGGTTGGTTGGTTGGTTGGATTTTTTTTGTTTGTTTGCTTGTTTTGTTGGTGATTTTTGTTTGTTTGGTTTTTTTTTTTTGTGGGGGGCAGTTTGAGGATTTTTGTGTGTTTGCTTTTTTAATTTAAGTATGTGCCTACATGCATATCTACTTCTGGTTTTCTTTAGATGGATAAATCTGTTTCCAACACTCATTCAGTGTAGTTGAAAGGATCTTTTACATGTTCTTAATTACTACTTGTCCTCTTCTCCAGTGTCTCCTCACTTGAACACTTTGGGAGACATGGCCAATTCTTATTGTTTCTTGTCTTGGTCACTGTCAAATAACCATTGCCCTAGTCCCGTCCTGTTACTGGGAACTGATCTAACATGCCAGACAAGTTTTTTAATTTCAAGAGCATGTCTTGGCCTCCTTCAGAATCTTTAGAGCACCTTTATCTTTTGACACTGGTACCTGGTTTAGAGCCTCTGTGTGAAAATTGTCCAGTGCTCATATTAAGCATACAATACAGAGGCTAGTCTGGGGCTAGTTAGTCTGAATTTTGGGGGCTGTGAAAACTACTGAGAGTGTAAATTTATTTTCCTCCTCTCTCCCAGCTGGACTGACTCACAGGTTTTCTATGTTTTCCCGTTTGGAGTTTCCTTGTGCACTTTCAGATGTACAAGCTGTACACTCATCAGATCCTCAGTCTTCACAGAAGTATTTTGACTGTCTTGTCAGATGATATTTTTATACAAGGAGGTCACGGAGTTACAGATGAGGACATGACCGAATAATTGGTTTTGTCCTCCAAACACATGTGGCCTCTTGTCTCTAGAGCATTTCCTCTTTTACAAGAAAGAGTATTTCTCCCACTTTCATGAATTTTAACATTTGGTGGATGTCCTACAGTGGGCCAGTGCTTTTACACCCACTCTTGTCCCAGAGGAAGTCTCCCTAAAGCAGTTAAACCTGACTCAGATATGGTTCTCTCTTCAAAATCAAAGGGCACTCTGTAGATTGTGACGATAAACATATGGGCCTACTACAGTGCAAGATGTTCAAAGCAATCAGACATTCTGGCTGCAATCTATCTAAAGTAAAAATTATCAGGAGTGGCCAGGAAGTAATCAGAACCAAATGCTCTACAACACCATCCGTGATAAAGCCCATCTAAATATGGCATTACTGAGATGCCTGTATGTACTCACAGGCTGAGGAAGCTCTTTCCACAGTGATGGCCAGAAATGGTGACTTGCCTGCTGAAGAGAAGGTGGCACGTAATGTTGGCACCAAGTAAGACGTGCAAAAGTTTGATTAGACAGTCTGGGATTCTTTTTTACCTCCAAGCAACCCTGCAGCAGTGAGTCATAAGTCCCTGTATACACTGAAATTTCTGCAGTTTTGCTCTCAAGCTGCTTTGTGGGACTCCTTTGCAGAAATAATTTTCCACAGGAGGGATGAGTTCAGCTGCCCTGTTTTAGGAACCACAAGCTTTTAAAACAATCTTTTGTCACAGATTTCAGTTGACAAAACTGGCAGCTTAGCAGCGGTTCCACCTATTTTTTAAGGATTCAGATGCTTCATTTGTACAATATGGAGCTTTCCATGTAATTGCACTAAGGGGTAAAAATGGCTTGACTGCAAGAAAACTGCGCAGCTCCAGAAACTTTCTATTGAAAAGTGTGTATTAAAATGATGACAGAGCTTTGTTAGCAGTAGCATTGCTAAGATCTTTTGGCTGTAACTTGTATCAATTTTTTAATAATTCCTTCATTCCTGCTTCAAAGGTACTTTCAATATTTTCTTATTTTTCTCTTTGTACACTCAGATAATAGAAGCACAGAATGGTTTGGGTTTGAAGAGACCTTAAAGATCACCGAGTTCCAAACCCCTAAAGATCACTGAGTTCCAAACCCCTGCCATGGGCAGGGACACCTTCCACTACACCAGGTTGCTCAGAGCCTCATCCAACCTGACCTTGAACACTTCCAGGGAAGGAGCAACATGTTAGTGCCTCACCACCTTCCTTGCAAAGAGTTTCTTATAATGCCTAATCTAAACTCACTTTCCGTCATTTTAAAACCCTTGCCACTTGTCCTGCCACCACAAGCCTTGGTAAAAAGTCTGTGTTTCTTACAGGCTCCTTTTATATATTGAAAGACTGCAATAGTGTTTCCCTGGCACCTTCTCTTCTCCAGGCTGAACAGCTCCCAACTCTGTCTGCCTTTCCTCATAGGAGTGGTGTTCAAGCCCTCTGACCATTTTTGTGGCTCTCCTCTGGAGCAGTTTTAAGAGGTCCATGTGCCATCCTGTGCTGGGGATGGCAAAGCTGGATGCAGCACTCCAGGTGGGGTCTCACAAGGGCAGAGCAGAGGGGCAGAATCACCTCCCTGCACCTGCTGGCCACGCTGCTCTTGTTGCAGCCCAGGGTGTGACTGGTTTTCTGGGCACATTGCTGTCATATCAAATTTTTCACTCACCAGTATTCCCAAGATCTTCTCTGCAGGGCTGCTCTCCATCCATTCATCCCCCTGGCTTGTATAGGTAATACACTGATCTGGGTGCAGGACCTTGCACTTGGCTTTGTTGAACTTTGTGAGGTTTCAGATGGTTGAAAGCATTTTGTCAATCCAACAACATCTAGACCCATGTGCTATAAAAGTGAGAAAAAAATTGAAAAAAAAAGCCAAATATACAAAAGTTATTGTAAGAAGATGTTCCTTGATATTTCCTGGATATGTTCTTAATTGCACACTTTAGATGAAAGAAAAGGAAATAATTTAAAGCTTTTATATAGTTCATGCATTATGTAAGACAAATTTGTTTACCTTTCATGCAGGTTACATAGGTGATTTTAATGCATTTTCCAGATACACAATTGTGTTTGTGATGAAACTTTATCATTCTTCAATATCACAGAGAGAAGATTTAGGCAAGAAAAAAAGAAAGATCTTTAGTCCTTAGGACTAGAAAAATATGAGAATAATGAGCTTAGAAGAATTAGTGGTCAGAATGTTCTACCAGAAAGACAGTGAATTAAATTACAGAGGTTTTTTTACAGAAAGTTGGGTGCCCAAAATGTGAGTAACACTATAGCAGGATCAATGAGGACAAAGGAAACAGCAATAAGACTGCATACAATGCCAGAACTGCTTATGGGGCAAAATGTATGAGCCAGGAGTTCTCATTTGCAGCCCACACACTGACACAGCATCACTGTTTTTGTTCTCACATGTTCACAGTCAGTTACAAAGCCAACAGCACTTGCACGGCAGCTAAAAATGAGTATATATTTTCTCGAGAAGGTGCTACACAGTGGTACTGCCATGTTTATTTTTTAATGCTAATCTTTCTCTCCATAACTTTGATCCAGAGCAGATCCAGGCTCTGTTTCTCATAGGTCCTCATTTTCTCAATGGGCACATAAATCAAAACTAATAAAATACAGAAGAAAACTGTCCCAATGAGCATGTAGGGCTTATTAATAGAAGTGTGATAGGTGGGAAACTATTAATTGTGTGACTGATAAATATCTGGAGCAAAATAAAGAGCAGTGATTAAATTTGAGGGTGCATTTTTGTAACAAGTTTCATATTTGATACTATTTAAGCAAGATGGACAAGCACATTTTCCACATTTTGGTACTTCATGAAGTTTGCCTTCCTATATAAAGAGCTCATCTATATTTGTTTTCCACAGTCTTCCAAGAATGATGTAGCATCTGAAATTAAAAATACTTTTCAGTAACTATCTTATGAAGGCTGTCACTGATGACAAAACGGAGAAGGAGAGAATTTTAAGCATGCATTTTTGCAGTTGCATAGAAGTGCAGGTATAGAGGAAATTGTAAATCCCATATATTGTAAAGCTGGAAAACATTTAGTTTACAAACTAGCAGAGAAGAAAAGCATGAGAGAGAGTGAAACACTGTATTCAATGACTATTGAGAAGCAACTCTACTTGTTGCCAAATGTTTTTTAGCTTGTTTATGCGGTTATCTGTTGTGTATGTAAGTTCTTTGATTTTGCATGGGTGACCAAGTAAGAGGCCTCAGAAGCCAAAATCTGGCTTGCTGTCAACAGAGCAATTTTAAATTTCAGCACTGAATCAGTCAAAGTGCAGTTTTGCTCCCACACTAGTTCCCTTCTGGCAGGGTGAGAGCAACTGGATCAGATTACTTAATGCCTCAAAAGGGCATGAATAGTTTGGGCCTAAAAATTAATCACAATAAACCAGTTTTTCTTTATTAGAGGCCTCTTTTCATTACTTTTACTATTACTTTTATTATTGTTGAGCACTTTGTAAAAGGCTTGTTTTTCAAAATACCCACAAAAAACCAACCTGTCCATTAAATTGTCCTATGCCTGCTCAGTGGCCCCAGTGCTTGACAGTTTTAGCTGAAACTTATGAGAGATGTCACTTACATTGCCAGATCATGTAATGGCCATAATTATGCAGAAAAGTACAATTACACCAAAACAGAACATGTTGCTATGCTTTTTGGTCAAAGGATTTTACCTCATCTTGTAACCAGAGTAACAGCTTTGCAGAACAGGAGAATTTGTAAATACAGGGCTGACAGGAACCCTCAGCTGCCTCCTCTCTGGGCCACTCTTTCCATCTGCAGGTCGGGGTTCTCTCTGCTTGTCTAAACTGTCACACAAGATGTGATCACCTACTTTTAAAAACAACTTCAGTATGTAAAACTTAGAAGAAGCTCGCCCTTTTATGGCAAAATAAATAGACATAAAAAACCACTCCCAAATCCAAGCAACCAAACAGAAGATGGAGCCAGAGAGAAGCTTTTAAAGCAAATTGCCAGAGATGATGGGGAACTCGGTTTGCTCCAACTCCTGAACTCCAATCAAGAACTGCAGATAAGGAGAAAGTCCTTCAGGACTCTGGTGCAGTATAAGGGCACAGAAAGAGGCTCCACTGTGTGTGAATGTATCACAGCTGCTTCCCCAGGGTGTTCTGTCCTCACCCTGCTGCTTAGAGGCAGGGAGCCCAATTCTGCTCTACCCCAATCAAAAGAGGGAAAATCAGCCGGCCTCAAGAACAGAAAGGCCAAAACTAACAGAGGGATGGATGTTTCATTTACCGTGGTGTCATGCCAGAACACCAGAGTAAGGGAAATGACACTAAGAACCAAAGATGAGGTAATATTACTTTGATATAAAGTAAGCTGCATTTTTCAGCTTTTCATTCTGTCTTACCAGTGGCTACACTCTTCCAAGAAAGTTCACATAAACCAAGCCTACCTACTAGGCAAGAAATGATGTCATCATCACCTTTAAATGATGTCATCATGTAATTTTTGCAATTTCCTGCAAAAAGCAAATACCAGAGAAGCATCTTATAATTCTTAATCCTACAACATTTTTTTTTAATGCAGAAAAATAACTGAATAAGCTTGCTTTTCTTGGCTTCAGATTCAGATACAAAATTGTCCTGCTTTCAGTCCTAGCAATATTTTTAATCCATGCAATCTGACCTGAAAGCTATGACAGAAAATGAAAAAAAAGTTATTCTAGGAAGTATTTATGAGATTTATTTGCTTGATTTTTCTTTTCAGTTATATGGGGAAACACTTTTCTAAACTACCCTAGTTTTGCTTCTCTAAGTTCTCATTAAACTTGATGTCTACAGCAATTCTAGCTTTGTCTGAACAGACACACAAGACATGCTACCAACTTTCTGTCATTATAGGAAAATTGTTTTTTAAAGGTGTTTTATTGTTGTGTGTGACAGTGGTAGACCTGGGAGAACACTCAGGTCTTGCTGGTAATTTCCACGCCTTTTCCACCATCACAATACTCTTTAAGTCTGTCAGTGAGAATGCAAGAGGAAGCTCCAGGTTCTCACTTTGAAATCATTCTATTTCTTCTCTGTCTCCCATACTCCTTTCCCCAGGTTTCCATACATTACTTTTTCCTCCATCAGTCTTAGAAAAATTGCTTTTGTGTGCCATAATTTCTCAACCCTATCTCCCTATCTCATCAGGGAGAGTAGAGCGCTGACCTCAAGTTTGCACACCTGGTAAAATGATGTACTAAACCTCAGGACACCTTTCTATTATTCAACTACTTCCCTGGTCTTGCAGAGGAAATCACCATTACAGATAAGCTTTAAAAAATGCTCTCAAGAATTTTATCTTGAATAGCCACCAGAATTCTGGAATTTCTCTTGCATTTTGTTGTCTTTTTTTTTTCCTCTCCTTCCTTTCTCCCCAAAGGTTAACTTATTTCCAAAGACCAACCATTTACATAAAGCATATATTTGATTTTATCACATTACTATTTTACTTCAGTCCAAAATGTATGCCTGCATTTTAGTGTTTTCCTCTAAGCAGTGTCTTAAAAACCTTGAAGGAATAGTGGGACCTGGGACTGTTTAAGGATATAAGAGAGACAAGGGAAGATGATTGGGAAGAGGCAACTGAAATAACTCCTTCCAGTCCCGTGACCCACACCTTTACCTATCAAGACACTCATTTTCTCAACTAGATTCTTCCTTAAAAGCCTTTTTGGAAAATGAATTCTGGGTCTCCCAAGAGCCTGCACTGCAGCCTGCTGTCTCCAGCACACACTCAGCTCATGTTTATCTGGCAGTGATCCAAAATGCCTAATCTTGAGAGCAAACTATTGCAAGGTCAGTAGACCTTACCAGACTTCAATTTAAAAGACATTTTTAGATATATGCTGAAAACTAAGAAGAGTATCAATCTTCAGAGAGTACCTCATACCTCACCAAGCAGTGAGACAAGCATTTCTATCTGTAGGTCCAGCCTAGGACTGCAGGATCATCCACAGCAGAAAGAGGGTGGGTCTTGGACTCTTCAACAGTAGCTCCCTTCTAAGAATGATGAGAAAGAGATATTATCTAGTCCAATCACACATCCTCAGGGAAACAGTTTGAGACTGCAGAATCATTTCCTGCAATCCAGCTGCTGCTGACCAGACCTTTCCCTCTACAGTACACTTGTCATGTTTAGTTGAGAAAGCTTAAATGTTTTAATGTTGTCCTGCAGACACTGCTGGTTTGTTTAAGAGATTACTAAATATGGTGAAATTTCATTTCTGTCACCAGGAATTGACTTTATCTTTCCTCTGTTGCCTCTGTCTACTACATAGAAGTGTGAGTAGGCAATCAAGATTTGTCCTATTGCAGATACTGCTGTGTTCTACTCCTACAAAAAGAATTTAATCTCCCAATCATGGATTTTTTTTCATACCTGACTTTTTTTTTTCTTCTTTCTCAGAAAAACCACTGCTCGTTGGGCTTAGTGTGGGTAAATGCAAAGTTGCAGCTGAAATAGCGCTTTCCAATCTGCTGACAACTTCTGCAATGTAGGACAGCAGCTCAGACATTGAGCATGATTTTCCAGAATCTTTTGAGACAGATTATGAAAGTTTGGCATATGCCTCGGGAAGAAGCTGCACTGGTTTCAGCACAGAGCTTTGGGCAAGTGATCTGACTTTCCTGGAGCTCAATGAATCTGTCAGGAAAAGCGAGTGAAAAGAAGGCGCTTGATGAAAACGAGCTGCTGGAAGTCTGCTGCGTTTCCCTTGGGAATAAGCTTTCTGAAAGGGAATTTCTGCTGGCGCCGCGGCGCAGCCCTGCCTGCCAGCGTCCCTGTCTAATGCAGCAGCAGAAATCCCATGTTTACCTTCAGTCCCAGGAAAAACTAAGATAGGAGAATGTAAATACAGGGATGCAGCTACTTTTGCGCAACATTCCGCTTAATCTTTACTCGTGTTGGGTTTTATTTTCGCCCGGCAGCCACAGCAGCGTGGGACGGACCGCACGGAGCCGCACGGTGCCGACAGTCCATAACCGGGCACGGCTCAGAGAGGGGCGCGCTCCCCGGGCTACCCCCGGGGTGGGCCCGCGGCGCTGAGAGGGCAGCCCTGAAGGGAGAGGAGTGCTCCCACCGCCGCCGGACCGCAGCTTTCCCTTCGCCAAAGCGCCGCTCCACAGCCCCGCTCTGCGAGATGGCGGCGAGGGCCGCCATTTCCCGCCCCTCCGCGCCCCGCGCCCCGCCCCGCCCCGCCCGGCCCGGCCCTGCCCGCTCGGGGGCGGTGCCGCCGCGCTGTCCCCGCTTCCCAGGGAGCGCCCGGCTCCGGCAAGTCCCTCCTCCGCCTCGGCACTGCGGGCCGCCTCCCTCCCTCCCCCGGCCGTAGCCTCCTCCGGCGGCAGCGGCGGTGCCCGCCGGCCCCATGGCGGCGGAGCCCCAGCCCAAGGCGCTGACTCGCAAGCCCCTCCTGCTCAACAAAGTGGAGGGCTCGCAGGATGTGGTGAACATGGCAGCGATAGTGCCCAAAGAGGACGGGGTCATCAGCGTCTCGGAAGACAGGTACCGGGAGCGGGTGTTCGGCGGGGCCGCGGCGGGGGTCCGTCAGCTCCCAGCCCTGCCGCCGGTGATGGTGGCAGCGCTGGGCCCGCGGCGCGGGGTCCTGACGGTGATCCCCCGTCCCCGGCGGGTCCCGCCGCGAAGGGCTGGGGGAGGCAGACCACCAGCATCCTTGTGCCATTGTAGACTCCACCGCTCGGAGCCCGGGCTAGCGACAGGGTGGCGGTGGTCCAGCATGGGGACATTGCTTTCGGCAGACGCATGACGTCCCGGAGGGGAAGGAGCCTGGAGCAGGGTCTCCAGCGAAGTGTCGCGCTGTGGGTCAGGACAGTGACCGGGCTGGGGCGCCGCTGAAACTTGCAGGACCTGAGTGACTTTTCTTAGCGTGGGAAAAATGGGATTCGAGATCCCCTTCATCACGAGGATTGCCGGGCAGTCTGTGGAGATCTTTGACCTTGCCTGAACATTGTGGTGGCATTGGCTGAAACAGTAGTTTTGGTTCCCGTTTCCCCTCTCCAAACGTTTCTTGGTAATTGTTTAAAAATACCATGTATCGGCGATAAGATCTTGGAGTTAAATCCCGTGTTGAAAAGCTGCCAAGGAGGAGAATGCTTTCAGGCCCTTTAGCAGGGCTTTGCAGGGACTGAGGCTGCCCAGGGGCAACTCTGGCTCTTCTGAAAGAGCTCAAAGTTAATTCAGCTCTGCAGCTTCAAAATTCTATCTTGGAAATCTTTTATTTCAAAATAAGTGCTTATTTTTCTTGCAGCCTCTATAAATAGTTATTTTAGGCGGGGTTTCTTTGCAGCTCAGGTGTACTGTGTAACCTGTGTCCTAAGATTGAAAGACACATGTAGCTGACCAGCACGTCAATATGTTTTGATACTCACAGGTATTTGGATGGACTGTTTCTCATGGATGCCTGTTCTGTTGAGTGTCTACTTTTATGTCTCTGCAGGCTTTCTGAAAAACTGACAATATTTTCTTTCATCTTTGACCTCACTGTGACTTAGTTTTCAGCTGTCAAATATGTGCAAATTTAGGATCATTTAAGTTCACCTAAGCTGAGGTCTCCAAGTGAACTCTCATATGCCTGCTTGCAGGAGGAGCTGAGCTACTTAAAACAAGTATAAGGTCAAAGGAACCTTCAAGTAGAGTTTTACATTGTTATGTGATCACAATTTTATTGTCTTCACATTTTTTATGTATTTAAAGTGACGTTGAATAAAACTTGAGCTTGTTTTTGTTCATTGTAGCTTGTTAGGCTTACTTAGCCAATTCTTTTTACCTGTAAGAAGGTATTCCGGAACTTTATTTCCTCTCATATAGATGTCTCTCAATCTCTGCATCTTCCCTCACCTTAGCAAAACTACGTAACTTTACTAGTTGATGACAGGTTGATGCTCCAGTTTGATATTTCTATGTAGGAAAGGGGATTGATGAGACATCTTTATTTCCACTGAGATGTCAGCTTCCATAAGCAAGCAGTGACGAAGAAGTGAGGAGTTTCACACTAGGAAAGTCTGGAGGTTCCCAGGCTATTTTCTGTTTAAAGGAATTAACCAGGTAATGTGCCTGCTTGCAGGACTTGTTTGCAGCATCCTTGACATGCTGTGACACAAGCTGTGATCCTGCCTTTTATTTATTCAGACATGAAGATGTTGGTTGATGGGTCTCTCATTTCCTGCTTGTATTAGCATTTCTATTGTAATTAAAAGATTAAGAGTCTAAAACTGACTTGGAGGAGTAGGAGGTTGGGAGTCTAACTTGCAGGTTTTAGGCTACCTGGGGTGAAAGCATAATTTGTCAGACTTTCAGTACCCGTGTATTATGATTAGGCTTGTGCAGATCCTTATGGCACCTTTTCCTGTTTGGACCTGCCTTCTCCTGTCAGTGTTGACGTGGTTGTTTAATGGCCACAGAATGTGAAGGGCTCTTAAAGCTTCCTGGAATCTGTTAAAGATCGTTATGGAGATGTTATCTGTCCTTTTACTTGTTAACCAAATAAGTGAGTTTTGTCCACATTCCCCAGCCTGTGATATGCACTGCTCCCATGAGGAAAATGTTCTGAAACCTCTGCAGAGAACTTCAGCTGGAATGACTTGACATCTCCAGCAATTGCTTCAGGCTGGGAATCTTCTGTACCTGAAGGAGGAATTGTTTTGCTGGTGAACGGCTGAACACATCATTATTGAAGGTGCTGGTAGTCTTTGCATACCCAACAGCTAGGTGCCACTTTAAAAGATTTTCTTTGCTGCATGATGTGGCCCTGTGCACCTAAACCTTTAAAAGCAGGAGCTAGCTTGGTCTCTGGACCCAATTTTGTATGGCACCAGTGGTGTTATCTGGTTTTAAAAGACACAAAAGTGGTTTTAGCTTTGGCTGGCAGGCATAGTCATGGATTATATAGCCATGCATGTTTGTAGCACATACGTGTATATATTTTAAGAAATAAAATTAAAACTATGTAATAATAGAGAGTGTGGTTATTCCTCATAAAGAAAGACAAAGTAGGGGGAAAAGAAGGAATTGGGGGGAGTGGGGGGTGAAGCAGGTTTACGTATTTAACTAGATTCTCAAAACTTTGTATACCCAACAGGGCTAGAGTTTGTTTTTAGTATGTGTCATTTGTACAGGTGATGCACATAGATTTTCTCTTCTGAATCCTGGTCACTTGTGATAATTGAATGATGTTCATTGTGTCCTAATCTTAGTGGGTTTTCTAATTCTACATCTGGGCAAAATAGACTGAGCCTGTATCTACAATACTACTGGTATGCCTTGGAGGGATAAGGTATTTTGTGTTTTTCTTCTAAGAAAAAGGATGCACCTGTCCAGACAGGTGAGAGTTAAAATAGTGACACAATTTGATATCCAGGAATGTGTAAATCTAATGCAGGATGACTCTAAGAAGTTATTAGCTTTCATCCATGCTCTTTCCCTGCCATGGAATCAACAGAGATATATGTAGAGTCTTGAGTGATCCATAGCAGTGTATGCTCATGTGGAGGTAGAGTGGGGTTTTCCTAATGTACACAGCTGATCCTAAGCTGTCATCATCTTCCTCAGTGTTAAAAGCATGCCCTTCTGTTTCAAAGTTGCACAGCATCCTTGTCTTTTGTTGCCTTCAGAGGGAGATGTGGGTGTTGGGCATGTCTGAAAAGTAGGTCACTGGCATGTCAAGTTCAGACATATCTAACTCCGTGCTCCAGAGAAGATTTAGTGTCATTAATCTTACCTGAGCATGGATACGGTGGGACAAGGGCACTGACTCACCCAGCTCTCAGTGCAAGCAGTTCTCCTGGTGCTGGCACACTTGTGTGTTTCTCAAGAGCCTGAAGAGCCTGCCAGTGCTGTGAGTGCCAGTTCAGCTGGGCCTCTAGAGGTGCTGATCGTGTGTCACCCGTGTGCTGATCGTGTGTCACCGTGCGAGACTGGCAGGAGGGGCTGGATGTCATCGCGGTAAACCTGCACTTTGCCAATAGCTCTCTTTATACCCCTAGCTGGATTGTAAGTGAGGAAAACTTTACAGAGGCTGGTGTAAACAGCTTTCCTGATAATTACGAACTCTGGTCTGTGCCCTCTTGTGGGTGGGAGTTCTGTGCTCACTTCCATGCCACACACCTCCTAAATGTACATGTTGCAGTCAAGAACTGTTCTCCTTGAACGGTTAACAAGAAGTAAAAGTTTTCACAGTCAACTGAAAACTGTCAAAATCCTTTTATTTTAAAAATGGGCATTCTAGTCTCTTGGTGACAAGATATAGGAGAAAAATATTTATCCCTTATCACATAGCTTTTTTATTTTATTTTTTTTTATTTTGTATTAAGGGAGTAGAGACCTTTGTCTTCTCTATTACCTTGTATTATCTTAAGTTCTTTTTGAACTCAGTTGTCTCAGCTTCTTCATAGGGATTACTGTATAAACAGTCAGCCCAGACTGCCTATCTTATTAGTGTCTTCATGTCACATAGAGAAAACTATGCAGAGTTTTGTATTGCCAGGTTTGGTTTACAGTTTGAGGATTTTAAATACAGATGTGCACTTCAGCTGTTGTCCAAGGCTTGTGTTCTGGGTGTGCTAACGTGCAGGTTTTTTAGGGGGCATGACAACTTCATGTCCATCTTGTGTGAATGAAAATCTCTTTGCTAAACTAACAGTGGACTGGGAATGGGAATATGTGTATGTGACAAGAAATGTGGGAGTTGTCTTTGGCTTTGTGCTGACATGACTTCTAACATGGAGAACCGTGATCTTTCCACCCTCAAGTATATCAAAAGCAATCTTTTTGTCCTTGTGGTTTTTCTGTCCAGATCCAGAACATTGAGCATACAGTGTCATAGTTTATGCCTGTGAAAAAGCTCTGATGGAAAGGTGGGATTCTTCACACAGTGCTGTATTCAAGCAGGGTGCAAGGCCCCACAGACACCCTTGGTAAACTGAATTTCCTTTCTCCTGTGGTGGAAAGTGATTGCTTTGCCCAGCAGTGTGGTTCCTGTACAGGTCTGTAATTGTTATCTAAGCACAGGGTTACATCACTGATTTCTCCTCTGCCTTGTGTGTGGCTGTTGGTTCACAGCAGAAGTGCAGGTGCTGTGAGAACTGATTTTGATGCTGTCTGCGTGTGTTTATCAGTCTAAGCCTGTAGGTTTCACACCCAGGTGATTGCAGTCTGAGCAGTAGCTCAGGCAAGGCAGAAGGTGTGGATGCTCTTTTCAAGTGTAAAAGGACTTGTTCCTGCCAGGAGGTTCTTTAAATTTTGGTAAAAACATCAGTCACCAATAAAATTGTTGATAGGAATTGAAGAGACCTATTGCTGTAGATGGAATTTGGTTGCTGTCTTATTTTGTGTGTGTTTTTAAACTAAGTTTTTTGGATATGTCGTAATTAGATGAGTATGTGTTTGGAATAAAGGTCAGGGTGGAGGTTAGTGCTGGCTGTTTGCAAGGAAGAAGCGGATGCTGGCAAGAGGCTTAAGAGAGAAGATAGGAGGTCCAAAAGTGCTTGGAAACAGACATTGTTGCAGATGTTGAAAAGTACTTGTTCCGGATTTGACTAACATGTATCCTGTTGAGATGCCAAAATCTGAGACTAGCACATAAAATGTCCTGCTGAGTGCTTGTTGTGAGTGATAAACTCCACTTATTAACTCGTGGGAGACCTTGCAACGTTGTGCTTTTTTAACTCTCTGCACCACTTTCTGCCACTACCTCTTGAAGTTTGTCCGAGCTTGTGGATCCCTTGCCTTAAAGATGCTCTCTTCCTTGTGTCAGTGAAAGATTTAAAGCACAAGCATTTAGTATCATCTCTCTGATCTGAGCTGTCCCAAAACTACTAGCTCATGTAGGTCAATGCACAGATTGATGAAACTTCTTCAGTTGCGTCATTCTGAGCTAAGGGCCCCTATGATGAAGTTCATGTCTTAATTTCAAGGCAACAGCTGCAAAAATGTGTTCTGATGTGACTTGGACCCAGCTTCAGCAGCACAGTTGGGCAGCATGATAGAGTGGAACCTTAGGTGCTTGAGCCTTTTGAGTTAGGGGTGCAATGGCTTTTAGTCCCCTCTCTGTTTTAGAGATTATTCCTTCTATAAAAGATGAGGGTGAATTTATCTTGTCTTACAAGCTTTATTTGAAATAAGAAGAGCTACTTAATACACCTTCTTTTTACCTCCTGATAGCCTCTTTTTCTGCCTGTTGCTGAACAGTGTTCTTGATTCAGCAAGTTTTGGGATGATGCATCTGCTTCCCATATTAACCAGTTCTCATTTTTCTGCTTGTCTTCCCTGACCCCATCTTAATTTCCCTGGCATCTGTTTACACAGAGACTGGATCTCTCATCAGCGTCTCACATCTCTCAGGCTTGGTGACCTTCCCCTGCAGTCTCTCCAGTTCTGCAGCTGAACAGTGCTTCTCGCCAAGAGGGGACTGACTGCACAATGCCACCTCTGTGTGCAGCCTGTGGACCCTGAAAGAAAAACAAATGCCAGTTATGGAGTCCATGCAGTACAGAGAAAAATGCACTGTTGCAGGAAACTTGTTGGTTTTTCTCCTCAAGATAAGGATGTTTAGAGGAGGCAGCAATGCTGCAACACAAAATGGCTGCAATATCTTAAACTAAAGGAATTGCAATGGTTTTGAAGCTACTGAGCTATTTAAGTAAGGCTGACCTTTCATTTTGGGTCACTTAGCAGACTGAAGGTCTCAAATAGCATGTGACCATTGTAGCACAATAGAAATATGTCAGTAGCTTGTTTGAGCTACTTTACACTATTTTGTTTACTGAGGCAGACTCTTTTCTTTCCCTCTCTCCAGCTGTGCTGGTGCTGCATGGTATCTGCCAACACTGATCTGTGCATAGATTTCCCAGCAAGATCTTTTAGCTGTGTGATACTACGTGGAAGAGAATTGCTCAAAAGTGGCACAAGTTTTGTAAAATGGTGTTTGTAACAGCCCTGAGAGAAATCAGAAAATGCTTGGCAGCTCATAGATCAAATGGAAAGGAGAGAGTAGGGGGCCATAATGCTGGCACTGCATTGGTGCTTCCTGGTGCTTCCATGGTCAGGAGCTCTAAAAGCTTCTTAAATGATGAGCAGTGCCCTAAGGGGAGCAACTGGCTTTTGTACAAGGGTCTTCTGTGCATCACTGTGTTCTGTGCACTGTAACCTCTCAGACACTGAAGGATTATTTACCTAAAAACACTGCTTTGCTCTTTTTGCTTCATCACACTCTGCCCAAATATGAGTGAGTTTGTATAAAGCTTCTGGTATCTGCATGTATTTGCCCAGGGATTTGATAAGAATTGCAGCAGTCCATAATGCAGTCTGTTGCAAGACCAGAAGCAAGAAAAACCACAGATGTTTCTCTTCTGCATACCGTGTGAGGAGTGATGGATGCAGCCATGCACTGCTGGATGTGACAGGATGGGATGGGGCACCATGGGAGGGAGTAGGAGCAGCAGGCATGGAGTATTGAGGATGCATAGCAGGGTGCATCCTGTTCAGCAGAGCCTTGTCCTACATGGAGCATTTTAGGAAAGAGAAAACAAAGCTTCCTTCTTTATACTTTTGTGAGGTAAAGAAATTATGTGAATGGGAAAACTGTAAAACAAACGTCCACACAGGAATTGAAGGTACCCTTGCATGCAGTTTGGGTGAGTGGCTGGAGCAATCCTGGAGAAGGAAAGGCACAGTTTTGTGAAAGAAGAAGCAGGAAAGGGCAAGTTTACCAGACAACCCTCCATGCAGGGACCTTTACATAATAACAAAGCCATATGCATCTCTTGGGGTTCTTCATATGTCACAATCTGCATGCCTGATGGCTTGAAACTGTGCATAAGTAATGGCCAAAATTGATATTGGACTGTCAGGAAACAAATAATACATTTTACAAATTAGACTGCCAAAATTTGAGATGGACATAATACTGCCTTCATCCTCATGAGAGGGAGAACAGTTGTGAAGGCTGGGCTAAAAAATGTGTTGTTTCAATTTTTCTCTTAGTCAGGCTGCAGGAAATAGCATTGTGTAACTAACCTTGGCCAGACTTTGAACATATGGGCTTTGCTTGTCACATCATGTGTATTCACCACTTAAATTAAGTTTTTCAGGGAACTCTTAAGGTTTGGAGCACTGAATCAAAGGCGATGCCAAAGCACAGTTCTGGGTAAAAGCACTGCTGTTCTGCTGCCAAGTTTACTGCAAAGTTTTGTCCAATGTTGTCTTTTATTCTCCAAGTCCTGTACCATACCCTCCTATTGTGAGGTGAAAGATCAATGTACTTAGCAGGTTTTTGCAATAACAGTAGTGATCGATCAGCCCCAGAAAGCAATGCTTTTGACCTTTATAGGAATGTAATCATGGTTTCATTAGGAGTGGAGTCCTGTGGAGAGAAATCTGAGAAAAGGCTGTCCTAATGTGAAGTGGCCTATTTTGCCATCAGGTTGAATTATCTGGATTCAGGTGACAGAACAAGTACAGTGCTTTGTCTTCAAGGGATATGGAGAGAAGATCCTTTCCCATGTTGAGAACGTGAGAGATAATGAGATTTTGCACCTCTAGCAGTGAGTGCAAATGTGGTAAATTTACCTTTGGCTTCAAATTCACTTATAATAGCAAATAAAGCTTTAATTGTAATCTTAAGCAGGAGGTGCATCTGCTTTGTGAGGCCTTACAGTTTGCGCTCATTTTGCTTATGTGCCAAATTATCCTCACTTTATAATTTTCTTCTTGATCCTAAGTGTAATTAATCAATATCTTCTCACTCCCATACCCCATTCCTTTTCCCCATCTGATACAGATGAAAACTCAGCCTCTCCTCTCAGCTCTGTGTTTTGCAAGAGCAAATGTGGGCTGTGGGGTCATCCAATGAACGGTTCAAATTGACATTTCAAAGGCTTCATGTTTTGCAGCACCATGTGCATTAGTTGTATAGAATAAAAGTAGGATTTCCAAGGAAATGCTTTTAGCTTTATGGCAAGTGGCCTGTGGTCCAGCCTAGCTTTTGCTGCGTGCAGGGTTGGCTAAAGGCAGCTGCAGCATTTTGATGGCAGTGGAGGTCCTCTACACATCTTGTTTGGATTTAGGAATCATTCCTTGGCTTCACTCACTTTCAGCAGCTCCACCAACAATAAGCAGTTGTCAAAGGATGATTGTCCTTCTGCAGTTCCTGAAAGTCCAGCAGGAAAGGTCATGCCTGTGCTGTTCTCCAGCATCAGGCATATAGCCCTTGTGCCTGTTCTTGTCATGTTGGTCCCATTGCTTCAGACTCCTGTGGCACTTGATCAGGCTTCACCATAACCTGCTTTCTCCTGGCCAGGAGCTTAATGGGAAGTGAAAGGGTCTATGCTGAATAGTCCTGTGTTTTTCTGCTAGAGATAAATGTTCTCTATGCTTTTAATCTGCCATGGGAACAATTTACTTTAGCATAGGCAGAAACAAATACTGATAAAAACTAGAGATCTAAGTAGGGCAATGTGGTAGTACTAACATGGGGAAAAGAGGATTGGAGCAGTGTCAACTTTAGTTGTGCTGAGGGCAGAGGGTGAAGAGGTAATGTATCTGTCAAATCAAAATTGACACTTTTGATTTTATTGGCCCCTGATACAATTTAATTACTGAAATTAAGAAGTTAATACTTTTTGCAGCAGTCAAGTGACGTATTTTATTCTGCTCCATTGAGACTTATGTCCCATTCTGTCAGAACAACTACAATTCAGCCCAAAAAGAGTGTTTTGGGTCTACCAAAGCCTTGCCTGGGCTGTCATGTGTGTTGCCTTAGCAGCTGGGAGTTTTAGTGCTGTCTGATATTACCTCAAGTTTTCTAAGTTCTGTTACATCTGAAGTTTTTGAGACTGCATGAGCTGGCAGCTAAGAATGGACCTATGCTGGATTCCCTCAGGCAGGAGCAAGCAGGGAAAGCAGCTCATGCAAGAGTATCAGCTGCATTGGGTGGCAGACCACTAAACTTGGCATTATCTGTTACATGCAGAGGTTGATTACACAATGTATAGGCACTAATCCATTTCCAACAAAGAATTCAGTCTCTTCTCTTCAGGAAATGAATCAGACTTCATAAACTGATCTCTTCTTGGTAACTTCTGTAACTGCCAGTAAATGAGTGCGAATAAATTAGTCCATCATCATGGTTTGAAAATATCAACTGATAAATGATCCTACCAGATCTCCAGCAGGGACAGACCCATACAAACACTGAACTTCCAGCTTGAAACTCTGATCTCTGTTGTTGCCAAGTTTATTTGTAGCCAAAAGGCCAAAGCCCATAAAATTACAGCGACCTTGCTGTGGTGCTTGGAGTACCATGGCATTCTGAGCTGTGAAGCACCAGCAGGTGAGGAGCTGTGTTGGGATGGGCTGTTACAGATACCTTCTCTCAGCTGTTCTGCAGGCAGGATTTCTACAGGCTGCCTAGCTGCAGGCTTTGCTCTGGGGGAGTATTTAAGACCTCTGGTGTTTGGCATTTCTTCTTCCCCTCTGCACACTCTTTATGTATGCTAATATGGTTGGGGAGCACAAGACGAGGGGAAGGGAGGAAATCCCTTGGTAGCTTGTACCACTAATTTAGGTTCCATAGTGTTGATTTTGGAGTGGAAGATGAAAAGTAAGGGTAGGGGTTTTTTTGTTAAATAAGAAATGCTGTGAATGCTGTTGGTCAAGGTCCTTTGGTTTCCAGCAATAAACTTTTCCACAAATACTGTTGCTAACCCTTATTATATACCAGAGAAAGGAGTGGGAAAAGGGAGCTATGAATGTACTGATTGTTTAAAAAAAATTACATGCTGTAGTGGCTGAAAAATGCATGACTTTTATCTGAATTCTGAAAGCTCCTCTGTGATTTCAGATGCTTTTGCTCCTTCTCTCCCTTCTTCCTTTGTTCTTTAGTAGATGAGAGAGAAGCCTGGCGAGGATTTCTTTAGTAAGTTTTTGTGACCAAGAAACCAAGCCAAGAAGTTGACACCCCAACTAGTTTCATCCACAGAACTCTTTTGATCACAGCTTATGTTCATTCTTCTAAAAACCTGATGACCTAAAACTTCTTCTTCAAGGAGGCAGGCATGAACATTGTTGTCTGGTTTTTATGAGGTGTGAACACACCTGAATGGATGGCCCAAGGATTGCAATTATTGAGGTTACCAACAGGAAGCATGGCTAAACCTAACCAACAGCTTGGTCTGCCTTGGTTGTTGTTTCCCGCGGTCTTTCCTGTGCTCTAAAATCAAACTTGTGTTCACATGCCCTTTTTGACATGAGCAGACATTTTTACATGGTTTTAAGAGTCAAATTCTTTTAGAAAAAAGTGTTATACAGGTGTTAACTGTTAGACAGGTGTTAAGCACAAAACCTGTATTAAATGTGTAGGCAAGTGTTTTGTATACAAAATTATATGGGAGAAGTAGATAAACAACCACTGACAACAATTGTGGAGACAGGAAAAGCAAAGGGCACGGGTAATTGCTTAGTGATCTGTGTTTGTGTTTAGCATGTGGATTAGAAAGTGCAAACAGTGGTTTCAAAAAGTGGTGTGTGTGCATGTATTTACACCTCAGACTCAATGGTATTTTTCCAGAAATAAATGATACTGCCTGTGTTTGAAGGCATGCTCCTGATTTGCAAGCTGGTTGTTGTGATATTCTGAAGCATTATCCTGGCAATGGTCATCTTTTGTTTTGAGTTTCATTTCCTTTTATTGCTGTGTATGATAACTTCAAGCTGAAAAATTGTGTTTATTCAGTTATTGACCAATGCCATTATACTGACATCAGACTAGTAAAAATGGAGGGAAAGTGGAAAAATATGGACCACCTTGAGATAATATTGTGGTGTACAATGTAACAAGAAAGAGTTCTTCTGAGGGTAAGCACCAAACCCTTGGTTCTCACTTCCCTGTTCTTTTAGACAAGCCCAGTATTGAATAAGATGGTTGGTGTACACAGGAATCAATACTGTTTCCTTTTTTTAATGGCTCTGTGAACCAGCTGGGAGAAATGGGCCGCTGAAACCATGGCCAGCAGCTATAGTGACTGTATTTCTAATCAATTAAATAGTGCAGGAGTATATTTCAAGCATGGGGGTCTGGCTGGCTGTGGTGTCTCCTTGTTGGTATCAAGCACTGTTCACTAGCCAATTTGCACAGCATCAAACAGTGCCCATAGAGGGTTTGGAAGTCAGCTTGTACCAGGGACTGTTCCCAGGATGTAGCTCGCATGCAGCTGCTGTTTCCCTGCCAGGTGGCCTCACTGCTGGAGGCTGGTCCCAGGCCCGTGTCACTTATTAATGTAGGTGTGTTTCACATCTCCCGGAGCACCCAGGTCATGTGGCTGTTCCTCCTGGTAGGGTGTCAGATTGCCTACAGGAAATTCATTCTGTGATTTAAGAAAAACAACCCCAAACCAGCTAAGCCACTGGTTTAAACAAGACTCAGCCCTTGAAGCTGTCATGCCTGTAAATATTTCTGGTGGTTGGAGATCTGTAACAGTAAGTTTAAAAAAACCTGAATTTGAGACCAAAGTATTTTGAGATTCTCAAGATAACTTCAACCAGCCATCCAGAGGAGGATAGGTCTCCCATGGCCCCTGCTCTGAGCAGAAGTGCATGTGCTTGCCAAATTCCTGCGAGTGACATTAGTCAGTGACCCACAAGGCTGCAGCCAGGGCTGGAACCCAGCTGGAACACTGAAGTGGCGTTCGTGGCCTCTGTGGCCAAGTTCTCCAGTCAGACCTCCGTGCTCGCTTCCTGCAGCACAGGAGGCCCAAGCATTGGACCTGTAACCAATGTGGATACATCTTCTGGCATTCCCCAATAGCTGACAAGATATGTGTTCTCCATGAGCCTTTGTTTCTGACACCCAGGGATGTATTTTTGGCCAGTTTGAGAAGAGCATTGCATGTTCTGTAGGTCTGGGAGATGGGACATGAATGCTTCCTTATATGCCAGCTCCTTCCCTGCTTGCACCATCCCGGGGTGGCATCCTTCCACTGGGCTTGGTGTCATTGCAGCTGCATTGTGCCTGCCAGTAAAAGTTACCCAGGTTTGTTCTAATAAATGTGACAGTCCCTTCACTGTTTCGGGCCGTGTGGAAGCTTTGGTCCTGTATTTTTGAAGTCATAGAACGGTGCTAAGCTGAAGTAATGACCAATTTGGAAATACAAGTCACCAATCGTCTGCATCTGAAACACAGACAGTTGGATGTTAGGTGTTGAAGAGAGAATTCTTCATCAGGGCCATCCAAATCTAGAGCATAGCTTGAAGAGGATCCAGGAAATCCAGAGACGCTCTGCTGGGAAGTTTTACCTAAGCATTACATCTTCGAAAAGACCTTCAGTCATAAAAATTACATTTGTGCTCCTTTCAATTCTTAAAATACTTGAAATAAGACAGATCTACAGTGGTCACAGACCTTACCCCAAGCAGTTTTCTGGCCATGCATTTGGTATTGCTGCCAAATTATTATTAAAAACTCAAATAGGTTTTGTAGGTTGTATTAAAACTTCAAGGAGGACAGAAAATAAGAAACTTCCATTTCCTAATAAAACTGGTGATGCCACAAAGAAACTATGAAGAGGGATAGTTTCCTCTTCATAGCTTGTGAGCTCCTCTAGTAGCCTCAATAGCTTGTGAGCTCCTCTAACTAAAAAAAGCAAGGAAACTTCAGACACAATAATTAAATTAGTCTTTAAAGCACATTTTCAGTAGAAAGTACTTTTTAACTAGAGATGCATGTTCTATAACTATCAAGGTCTCTCTTGTCCAAGACTTGTCTGGTTTAACTGACACTGATAATGTAATAAAAGTTAAAGGTGTTGTTGGGGCGAAGTGTTGTGGGGAGTCTCTTCCATAGTCTTACAGTTTTTGTACAAACTGTTTCCATTTGAATATCTGGTGGATGATTCACACAGTATTTCAGTCCTCTTTTTTCTTTTCCTTTACCCACTGTTTTGGGGAGAGTGATATGTCTCCTATTAGAAGGAAATAGTAATTTCCTTTTGCTTCAATATGCAAGCAAACATCAAAATTGTCGTGGCTGGTTTCATCCTGCTCCAGTGTCACTTGAGAGTTTTGCTGCTGATCTTGGGAGTGGGATCAGCTGAGCGATTCAAGAGGACGGGTGATACTTGGATTCCTGGAGGAGTGAGTGCATGTACTTGTGCACAAGGATGCCAGATTTCCCTTAGCTGTCATGGCCTCAGTAACTGGGATGGGGCAGCAGCAGAGTCAGAAAATAGGTGTGGGATGCAGCATCATTGTTCTGACACTCTTTGGCATGGTGCTATCCTGTGGCAGCTGTGTTCTTACCTTCCTGAACTTGACCCAAGTTGCTAAGCTGGGTTTTGTGTTTTGGAGCCAGGCTTTCCAGTGGCAAGGATTATTGGACTTGCCTTGTCTTCCACAGTCTGTTGCTGTTCCCTCTGGGATTGTGAAGGAATTTATATATTCTAGGTTTTTTTCTTGTGTGGCATGTTTTGTTGTAGGAGCCTTTTGTATTTTCTAGGAAAGGTTTCTTGTTTAGTTTTTAATATTACTTTACTGTTCTCAAGATTGTTGATCTGAAATTCTCTGGTACACAATAGTGTCCTCTGACACTGAGGAAATGGTGTCAGAGTATTTTAGCCCAGCCCTGAGTTTTTATAAAGTTATGATTGCTTTTTTAAGGCATCAGAGGATCAAGGAAACAACAAAATTTCCTTTAAATCATGTATGTCTGGAATACCCAGGACATAGGAGTTGTACAATTATCTTTATAGTATTTTTCTACAAATTCTGATAATTTTACTGTACTACAACATTGCACTGTCTTACTTTGGACACAAATAGAAATTCTACTTGGTCTCCATTGCATAAAATCTTGTAGAAACAATAATTTTAACCATAGGCTGAGAGAAGCATATTTTGAGTCAAATAAAATTAAGTTACAAATAGCTATCAATTTTGTAGGCATAACAAAAAGTAGCAGAACAAAATCTCTAACTTAGTTCTCTCCTTCCTGAGAAACTGATATTCTTTTCTGAAATAAAATCAGAGTGACAGTGGTGTTGCTATTTGGCAACATGATCTGTTTACATATTATCTGAGAAAATTAGGAAAAATCATCTGCTAAAGCTGGAAGTTGAAATGGAAAGGCTTCCTTGTAGAGAGAAAGAATGGCATGAATGTGTGATTATCCATCCTGCCTTGCAGAGAAGTTTACTTCTTGTTCAGTCAGTGTGTATTCAGTCTTGATGCCATGAAAAAATGTAACTGTTACATCTTTGATAAGTGTGTACAGTGTGGATTGGCTTGCACTGGGGTGTTTCATGGGAATCCCATTTTTCACTACCTACCTCTGTATTGGAAGCAGAACTCCCATGCCTGTGCTCTTACCATAGACCTCTTGGACTTTGGTATCATTGTCTTAAGTTCTCTTGTGGTCCTGCTTTCTCTATATGTTCAGGACTGATTTAGAAGCATCCCAAACATGGTTTTTATCTTTCACTAATAGTTATTTTTGTAAATATTTTCTAAACAGGACATTGATTCTGTGTGTTTGTTTACTCAAAAGCTAAGCTGCTTTGAACAGAAAAATATTTTATTCATGGGACCCAGTAATAACTTGACTCAAGTTGGGGAAGAAAAGAGAGTAGCAATTTAAGAGCCAGGGTTGAGACTTGAAACTTTCCATGAACACTGCAGAGGAAGGCAACAGAGGTGGAGCTTTTTCA
This sequence comes from Zonotrichia leucophrys gambelii, assembly GCF_028769735.1. NCBI lineage: Eukaryota > Metazoa > Chordata > Aves > Passeriformes > Passerellidae > Zonotrichia > Zonotrichia leucophrys. The sequence continues at coordinate 64,324,806 of NC_088169.1, forward strand.
CTTCCTTAAAATATGTATACATTTTGCAGTATGCAGTTGGGGAAAAAAATGCTTGACATTGAATTCAGATAGCCTGCAATAGTCATAACTTCCTTTTTCAAACTGTTGTTTCTTTTTCTCTATGCATATTTCACAGCAATAGATAATGAACCTTTGTTTGTCTTAAATGCAAAAACCAGTTCCTGTCTGTTGAAAGTAAACAGAGCCTAAAGGATTTAGTGTCCCAAGTAACAGAGCAAGAACTTTGTATTTGTGAGGTATCAAGGTAAGTGCAACTGCACTTTGGGGAGAAGCCTTAATGTGAGAAATACTTCCCAATTTACAAATTTGGAGGGTAGCTGTTGAGTGCAGCTGTTAGGTTTTCATTGCCCTGTATGTCACCAGGCTGCTTCATAAATGCACCATGTGGAGCTGGACTTCTCCCCTTTCTTCTGTGAAAGACAGTCAACATGCAGAAAGCTGCCCTGCTGCCACAGTATTTGGGGGTAGTGGGAGAGTCTTGAGCTCTGAAGGGTTTGTCTTCAGCCCATTACCTCCATTTGGATAGACCTGTTATTGCCAAAACTCTGTGCTCTTTCAGTTTCTTTGAGTGTTACGAACCAGATGTTTGCTGCCATCCTTACTGCAGGCTTTGTATTGTTTGTACTTTACACCGTGTTCCCTACTGCTGTCCTGTTCCATTTGTGTTCTATCTCTAACTCCTCTCAACTCACTTTCTCATTTCTTCACCTTCCTGCTTATTAATTCTCTCAGTGACTCTTCTCTTATCAACTTGGAATTCAAAAAAGGCAGGCTGTCTCCTTCCTGCATGAACTTGGAGCAGCTGCACATCCTTGCTAATGCTGCTAAATATCAATATCCTAGTCAGCTGATATGAAAGTGAAATGGGGCAGTTTGGATCTGGAAAATCATTGACATCAGAAATTGGTAAAAACCACCTTCTACGTTGGTGATGTGAAGAGGCATTTAGTGTGTTTAGCTGGTTTCATCTGCCAAGTGCTGCCTTCTGCAAACCTGAAGTACCTCCTCTATGCTTCTGTGGTCCAGCAGAGTCCACAGTAATTCCCAGTTTATTGCTAGGTTTTTTAAAACCTGTTTAAACGTTATTAAAATGCATTGAATTGTTATGAGTAATTGAGAGACGGTGGATGTGTGATGCCTCCCAGACACGAGGGAGTGGGATGGGATGATACAAGCAGGAGAGAAATGGAAATCAAATGGGAAGAGTTTCTTTCATTTGCATTGGATGGGGAGAATGGCAATATTTGCCTTTGCCCTGCAGCCTCAAAGCTGACTTGGTGAGGAAGGGAACATCAGCTGCTTGAGGAGGAACATGGGCTACCTCTGCAGTTGCTTGTGGGGGTGCAAATGCTGAAGGCTTGCTGCTGCCAGGCTACCTTGGTAGCCTCATACCTGCTGGTTAATGGGTGTTCCTGAAAACAGAAAAACAGGCATGCAGAGGGAGTATCTGCACCTTTCCCACAAACACATGCACATCTGAAGCTTAAATTCTTGCCAATAGCATGAGTAATTTTAAAAGGCTAAGTCTAGCAAAACTTGTAAATCGCTGTCAGCTGTTGTTGAACCAGATGCTGGAGGCAAAACTCTGGGGAGAGAAATAGCATGGTTGAAATGTGTGTTAAAATGAAAGGTGCCAGAGGAAGAGAGTGTGGGAGAACTGATGGCAGTACAGAAAAATAACCTCTAAGCTTTTAAGAGCAGGGCTTGGAAGTAACTGGCTCTTGGACTGTCTTCTTTGGTTCCTATGTTCTAAATAGAGTTAGTGGTTGACACCTGGAAAAGGTAGGACACAGATCTTCAGCATTCACTGGCTTTTTAATTAGCATGTAGCTGCCATACCATGAATCTTTGTCTCCTTCTACAGAAATATTTTCCTTTCAAAAACTGATCAAACAAAACTGTTAAATGCTCTGGAAAAAAAAAAAGGTGAGTAGGAAAAGCAGAGACAAACCTTGATCTTTCAGACTTAAGAGTGTGAAGCAAGTATTTTATTGTGCAGTGCCAGGGGGAAAGGTGCATTTGTGGAATGATATGGTTGTGCATTTCTAACAACCTTTGTTAGCTTGTATTTCCACTGTGCAGTGTAGATGATGAATATGTGTGTGCTTCCAAAGCAACCCATGTGTTCACTGCAGTGTTCAAGGTAATAACTGCTCTCAGTCTTTCCTATAAACTTGATGTTCCTGTCTATTGGTGTTATTGACAGCTAACTGTCCATCTGATCTCTTTTAGGGGCCAGATCCTGTCCACAGAACAGCTCTGTCTAATAATTTGTCTCCTCCCCTCCAACTGGAATGAAAATTGCTTCTAAATACTGGCCTCCATGTGCCCTTCCTCTCTCTGATGCTCAGTAGTTGGGACATCTCTCAATTAAGTAAACTGCTTAACCTGCTGCAGATTGTTAATAATTTACATTTCTTGATAACTGCTCAGAAATTGCAAACATCCCTCCAAAGCTCACCGTGTGTGCCTGATAGCAAGATACAATTTACTTCTATTAGATATGACGTGTGGAAGAGACTTACTGGACTGTCAGGTCATTCCTGGGTGTTTTCAGCATATCTCAGATACCAGGACAGGAGAGTGGGAGGAGGAACTGCTGATACAACAGAACATGCATGGATTTTGAAACTAACAGAGAGAGTTTTAGTCTATGTGTATCTCGTGGCTTGAGGTGACTGGACATGTTGTCTCTTTGCATAGTAATTTAACTGTCTGTAAGGAAGGCTGTTCCCCCCCTCCCTGCCTTCTGTGTAAGAAGCAATCCTGTCTGACCTGCAAAAAAGTCAGGCCAGAGTTACAAACATGATTTCATTTTTCAGGTGGTGCTGAGCCTGCAAGGCCACAGGATCAAAAGGGACCCTTCTCTTATTTACTGACTTTACCCCATCTCAGCTCATCTTTTTCCCCAGCAGATGCTGTGAGCTGATTTTATGCTTTACCTAATAGCACAAGGATTTAGTAGCCCAGTGGGTTGTCTCTAGCTGTCTTCTACCTTGTATTACCATCTAAAACCCAGTGTCCTCTGCCAAGGTCAGCAATAGATTGGGTCTGCTTCAATCTGCTGCCGCTCTCTGCTTCCAATGGCCCTGGAAAAGGCCAAGTCATTACTTCAGACACCTTTCTTTGCACTGCCTATGCTAACTGGTAGCCTTCCACTGGAAGGCCACATCCGTAGGTGCAAATGCCCCGTCCCTGAAAGTGTTCTAGACCAGGTTGGATGGGACCCTGAGCAGCCTGATCCAGTGGAAAGTGTCCCTGCCCATGGCAGGGGGGTTGGAAGTAGGTGGTCTTTAGCTCTCTGGTAAGGGACTTCATCTTTATTCAGGATGGGTAAAGTTGGTCAGGTTTTTCCAGTGATCATGTAGAGTTGCCCACTTTTTAACTCACAATGACTTTGAAAATCCTTGCTTTGAAATTATTTTGTCTTGAATCCCTGATTCCTGTAAATATATAAATATTGACACTTTTATTGTAATTACCATGCCCAGTAGCATGTAGTAACTTACTACTTTTGAACCTGAAGATGTTATGTTTTGTATTAGCTGGTAATAAGATTTAAAAGTGAGAGGCTGCCAAGCAGAGAAGCATGTCTTTAGAGATGACTTTGTCTCACAACCTCAAATCTATTTCTTCCAAGATAATACTGGTATTTCCCCTATGATTGGCAGCAGTAAAAATCTGGAGGATGCAAGCTGAGACAGCATCTGGACAGGAACTGCAACCCTCTTAAAAAATGCCAGTAAAGTAAGGTAGTAATAAGGTGCCAGCAAAGAGGTTTTTATAATATTTGATGCTTTTGCCATGAACCAGAATCTGTCCCTTATAGCAAAGAGGAAGTTACCCTTGAGACTGTGACCAGGTAATTGAACTGAAGTTGCTACAGTTGTTGGTTTGGTCAGTCACCTGAGCAGTGGTGTCCTATCAGGACACAGTCCCACCAGACATCTTTTCAAGGCTGCACTGCAATATGTTGCACCATTTCACATATTTGAAGAATGTATTTTTTGTACCTGAGGAGAGATGGTCTTGTGTCTTCCCAACGCTGCTGCAATAGACAAGGCTTTCCTGTCCTGTTTCACAAGAGGAAAGTTTGATGCAAAGGGTCAAGGTTTTTCTTGGTATTTGATAGTCTCTGCCTATTGGTCTCCTTTATAATTTTCTTTCCACCTCTCTTGCCAGAAACATGTGGTTCTGGGATTGCCCTTGAGAACTGTGGCTGACAAATCCTTCGTTCCCTTCCCTAACAGTCTGGACTAGCTGTCTAACCCAAATTAGCAGATAAGCTGATTGGGTCTGGTGAGATGTGAAATGCAGAAGAAATTACTGAGTGGATAGCAGTGCATTGCAGAGAGAATCTAATTGTGATAAATGTATTTTTTCTCTTTCATCCATAGTTTGTAAGTTTCTAAATCCTGCCAGCATGAAGAAAAAAACACATACAACTGCTGCAAATAAACACTGCTAGGGTACATACAGGAAGAACATGCATAAAGAAAAGAATGATAATGCTCTTATATTTTAGCAGGTTTGTTTGTGTCTGGATTGCTGCATTTAGTACAGAAGATGACAGTTCAGACAGGATATTGTCTCATTAGAGGGATTGGAAAGCAGGTAAGGGGAACAGAACACAAGTACAGATTTTCCAAGAGACTGGAAAGATTGAATACCTTAAAGAGGAGCCATGTAAGAAATTATATGAGTATACACAGCAACTAACCAGTGGAAAAGGTGGAGACAACAGAACTTCTAGTCTCATAGGAGGAGAGCAAGATGATGTTTATTGAAATTTGCTGTTTCAAAATTGAAATTTACTATTTTAAACATGATAGAATAAAATTAATACAGTATGGACTACAATGCTGAAGAATAGAAAAGCTGCAACTAGGCCATATGAAATATGTAGCTGAATATAAAGAGGCCCTGCATGTTTGAGATTTTTTACATAATAAAACCTGAATTTTAGGTTGGAATAGTCAGTCTCATAATACAGGTTTGAAGATGGTTTCTGTTCAACTCTGTTGATTTTCATCTCCCCATGCAATCCCCATGGGAATGCAGAGATGACAAACTGACTGGCTTTTAAGCCCTTGAAATGCCAGATCACCTCTAAATTATAGAGTCAGAAGTTTGGGTTTTGCTGGACTTTGCTGGCACCTCACAGCACACTGCAGTATGCATGGTAAGAAGAAATCTGAGAGCCCTTGGTAAAGCACTTCAGGGCTACAGTTCCTTTGCAGCGATTGTACAAACCTTTCAGGGCAGGGTTTGGTTTGCATAGCTTTGCCCTGCTTTTTTGATCCCTTTTTGCTGTGCTAATTCTGTTGACCATGCTGGTTTCCTTCCCAGAGTACTGAGACTCCCCAGCCAACGTTGTCCTGCTGGGTCAGAGCAGCAGAGTGGCTTCTTATCTCCTCTGGAAGAGCAAAGCCTGTCGGAGCTGAGGACAGTGAAAATATCTCTGAGTCGGGCTGCCCGGAGGGCGGAGGGGAAAATGGCAATGAGCAGAAAAGCTGAGGGAATATTTTATCACCCATGAATCATTGTTCAAGTTCAGCTGGAGGAACTGGAAATGTGATTTCTCCGCAGAAAGTCCTCGATGCCTCAAGAAGAGCATTAGCAGAGGCACCTTGGTGTGGCACAGAGCACACAAATACATTCCAAGTAGATATGTTTGTTGTCTCTGAAAAAACAGTGCTGTAATTGTTCAGCAGTATTTAAAAACCAAAAGCCTCTCTCTTCTTATAGACAGTGTTTCAAAGAATGATGCAGATGACTTAGGTCCAGAAATTAAAATGCTGGAGAGGGCACCACCCTATACATGTGGAAATGTGGCTTCCTTCCTCTGCAGTAAAGACATAAGTTATTAGATGTTACACTGGATAGTTAACCAAACATTTATTCAAAAATAAGTTGAGGCCTAAGGGTATGACTTAATATCCATCTTCTCCTGTAAATTAACCTTTATGTGACTATAATTTATTACAAAGTGCCATACTGGTGGTATGTATATTAAAAATTAGTATGTTCAGCTTTCACTTCACAGATCCACTTTTTTATCAATTGAACAATGCATTCATTTTTGAGCAGAGTGAAACATGCAAGATTTAAAAATTATCAATAAGTGATAGCCAGTAGGATTTTTGGAGAAAAAGTGTTGTTTTGCTGGACAGATGTTCCAACCAGGCAGCTGGAAGGAGGACAGTGACCTGGTGGGTTCTAGTTCTTCACCTTTGCTACATGGGCAATTTAGAGGGGTGTAGCAGAGTTTCTTTCTTGCAAGTTCTGGATCCACTGGGTATTTTTAGCATGGTTCCACTGAGTCACTTACTGCATAGCAGGTCTGTATTTTAATCTAATGAGGATCTTTCTAATAACTTCCATTACTGAAACATTTGAATGTGGGAAGGAGGTGAAAGTAATTGGATTGCAATAATTAAATCATCCAATGCAATTACCTTCAAAAGGTTGTGTGTTTATGCTTCCTGAATGCAAACAGGAATTGATCAGTACAGGCAGCTCCAAAGCTGCATCTATTCTGGAAGGGAAATCATTTGGTGGAGTATGGGTGAAGGAGGTCTGTGGGTAAGAGAGAGATGAAGATCATTTTGTTACCCCAAAGATCTGTAAGGAAGATGGTCCACAATTTTTAATGAGGAGGTAAATCTGGAACTTTGCTTGAAAGAAGTCCCAATGTGATGTAACACTTGTTTAATTCTTTCTGAAGCTGTAGGTTCATGCTCACTGGGAACTCCAGCCCTGCATTTACCTGCATTTTCAGAAAAATTTAGCTTCCCTACAGCTGGGATGTGGTGTAGTCACTTCACTGCTTCTTATGACACATGATGAGAACTGATTTTGTGGAGCTGCTGAAGACCTGAGGCAGCTTGGCTCTCTGAACCTCGTTCTAGTAACCTCAATGTAATGGAGCATTTTTCTGTGGTTGTGTCTTTTGCTTCATTTTCTGGGTCTCTCCTTAACCAATGTTTCCGAAGTGGAAACTGGTCAGAATGCGGTTTTTGTCCCATGCCTGAAGAGCAGAGCTTGCACTGCTCCCAGGCATGTGTACTCAGCTAACTGGAAGAATCACTGAACTGCATTGCTTATTGTCCAGAAAACAGAAAAATGGGTAGAAACTGTTTCACAGCTGAGTAGTAAAGCTGTCATGTCACTATCTCTTTTTTTTTTTTAGGTCATAAAAATTAATTTCCCCTGATATTGTCTCCTATAAATCTTTGGTTTTTAGTAACTTCCCACAAAACACCCAAAAAGCCTTCTATGTAAACCAAAACTGTGTTAAATAAAATTGTGTCAATTTTCTGAGATCTAAGTACAACTGATGGGTATAACACCCTAAGAAACCCATGCAATCCTCTAGCTGCATATAACCTACCTAGACTTTGACATTTTCCCTGTTATGCAATGTGCATCTGCATTTAGTTACAGCAGCATGAATTAAATAGGGAAACATCTTATCAAGCATGGTTTGACTGCTTAGTATGCTTTGTGTGAAAAAAATCCTGCCTTTCAGTCCATCTGCCTGCTTGCTTGGCACTCTGCTTTGTGCAATGTTTTTTTTATATCACTGGGTGGGATTGGCAGTGCACTTGAATGTTCAAGTGCTCATGAGACTCCTTCCTTCCTCACAGCTGGTGGCTGAGCTGCTGCTCCAGCACACAGGTTTTGGTGTGCTCCCTGTGCTGTTCACCTCCAGGGCTGTGTGAAGTCCGTGCTTGGTTCACCCTCCTTGCTGTGATCCTGTTTCTCTGATGCTTCTGAGCTCTGTGTATGAAGGTTCCTGGATTGGTGACAATGGCAGCAGTGTTTTGGATACAGCAGCAGGATGTCAAAGGTGCTGGCTGTTGGGAGCTGGCCCAGCTTCCTCTTGAAGTCAGATCTTACTGCTTCTATGGCTTTGTTGCAGGGCTTGAGAGATACAGAGTATCTCTTATTATTCAAAATTATTCTCAGTTGTTCAAAATACAGATACAGAGTATCTTATAATTATTCAAAATATTTCCCTTTTATGGGAAACCCAATGATGAGTTGCAGACCAAGGTTACCAAGAGGATATTTTATCTTCTAGAAATGCCTTTATATAATCAGTGCTAAGAGAGAACTTACATAAAACAGTCCATCCTTCAGAACTCTTTAATCTTTTCCCCATACATTTTCCCCCTTTCCTGAACTTGTAGCTCTTGCACTTTATTTCAGAAACTCAACATGCCCTTTTGTAATATAAAAGACCCTAGACCAGATCTACAGTGATCACAGAATCATAGGGTATCCTGGCTTGGAAGGGACCCACAAGGGTCATCAAGTCCAACTCCTGGACCTGCAAGGACACTCCAAGAATCATGCAACATACCTGAGAGCTTTGTCCAAATGCTTTTTGAACTTCAGCAGGCTTGGTGCTGTGACCAGTTCCCTGGAGAACCTGTTACAGTGAAGAACTTTTTCCTAATATCCAACCTCAACTTCCCCTCACTCTGCTTCATGTCATTCCCTCAGGTTCTGTTGCTGGCCACCTGAGAGAAGAGATCAGTACCTGTCCTTCCACTTCCCCTTGGCAGGCAGCTGTAGACTGCTGTGGGGTCCCCCCTCAGTCTCCTTCAGGCTGAGCAGGCCAAGTGTCCTCAGCCACTCCTCATGTGGCTTCCCCTCCAGGACCCTTCACCATCCCTATAGCCTCTGCTGCATACTCCCTAAATAGCTTTATTTCCTTCTTATAGTGTGGCTGCATAGCTGGACATGGCCTCAGTCTCAGAAAAAAACCAGTCAGTTAATCTTTGGCTAGTTCAGCTGAAATCACATATTTGTTCATCAAAACTAGGGAAAACAAGGTGGCACCTGGAATGTGCCCCAGCATTTCAGGGTTTATGCAGAACCCTCCATCACAGTTGTGTGATAGTTGTGTGGGAATTAGTATGGGTGAGTCTCAGTGGGAGACAGTCATGCTCTTCCCTGGGCCTTTGGTGTTAGGTTTGGTGGGGGTGGTGTAGGAGTACTGGGGTTTTGTCTTGATTTTTTTTTGTTTGTTTTGATTTTCATTTAGGAGGACATAGGATAAGGACTGTTAGGAAAAAGTCCTCTTGTTGCCTGAGGCTTTGGCACTCTGCTATTACATTTCTATTTGTTTTCTCTGAAATGCAAGCTGTCCCAGAAACTACTTCTGGTTTTGATTTTTGCTTTCATATACTTTCTATCAAAATTTATTGGAGAGATGGAACTCCTCATCAGTGATTCCAGTACCCTGCAGTGGTTCCTGAGCTGCCACTAAGCATGAAAGATCCTTTATTCACAGTAGGGTTCCATGCCACTAAGCAGGGGAAGTCAGAATCTCTTCCCATCTCTGCAAAAAGTCTCTGGATGCGTTGAGAGATTTATAGTACTGTATAATTCAGTTTATGCAGTTGTTAGATAATTTTTCTTATCCTACTTCTAATGGCAGTGTGTCCCTGTTAAAGGTGATAAAGCCACCAGCGGTGTACCTGGACTTCAAAGGCTGCTATTGTCATGTTTGTTTAATGACATCAGGTAGAGCTTTTGCTGTCACAAATGCAGATATTTAGTTTCTACAGAAACATGTCTTTTGAATACTTCTGAGTTGCCTGTTATTGGATATTTAGGAATAGGTGGAGTTTTTTTTCAACACTAAAGAAGTGTTCAGTGTATTGATGGTAAGAACATGTACTAGTACTCTATTAGATATGCCTGAAACCTCACAGATTGCACTAATGCTTAAATAACATTATCATAATATCTTTTTGTTTCTTCTATCAATGAATAGTTGGAGGAGTGTTTTAAAGGACTTTCCACAATAGTTTAGTGTATTCCTTTTCCTTTTTCAAAGCTGTTCTGAAATGGTGTTAAATCAGTTCTGTAGTTAGAACAGTGGACAGTATTATTGCCCCTGAAAATGCCCATTGGGCATTTCTTTTTAACCATGTCATTTGCACTGTTGACATATCCCCCTTTCCCAAGGAACTGTAATGTGTAAAGAGTCCCAGAATAAGCCTGATGACTTTAGAAAGTGACAGATTAACGCTTCTGTACCTCTGTAATTTGTGTCCTCGCTACAAATAAGAATAAAACTATAAAATAATAAAATAAAAACTTCAAAATAATTTCACATTTCATTTGATGCTTAGTGGTTTTGGTCACTCAGCAAAACAAGAGATAAAATAATCCTGCAGTACATGGTCCAAGGTACAAACCGTAAGGACTACATTAAAATGCCATTTAAAACAATTGCCCAAGAATACCTATGAAATAATGTAGTAAATTGTATGTGTTGAGGGTTACCTCTGCTGTGGTGTCCTCTGGTGTATGTCTGGGGCATGAAGGTGATAATATTACAGAAGTGCATCTCATCAAAGGGAAACTTTTAAAAAGACAGAAATTAAAAAGGAAAAAAAAATGAACAGGAGAGGAAGGATCTGTTATGGGAAACAGATATATTAGGTTTCCTCACTCAAACTGTGACACTAGAACTGGTGGGTTTATGGATATTCTGGAGAAGTGGAGTGTTGTAGGGATCTTGTTTCTTGCGGTAATGGATCTCCCTAGCACAGATTTCCCAGTATTGCAACATGCAAACATCTTGGGCCCGTGTTTTGACACATCAGTATGTCTGTACTGTGTGCAACACCACTGTTTCATGCAAGGCACAAAGGAGGAAAGACAGGAGCCCTGCTGTGAGTCACTCACAGAAACTCAACACCAGCACTCCAAGCAATACTGAGTTTTCAGGCCAGAGCAGGGATAGAGCAGAGAATCTTGCATCCAACCTGGCAGCATTGTGCACATTTTCATGAGGCACACTGCAGCCTGGATGAACAAAGTTGCGTTTGTATGACCAGATTGTTTTTATCAGAAATGAGATACCAGTGGCTGAATAAGTTTCTGTAGATGGTGATGCACAGAGCTGCCACACCAAGGTGGACGTGCTGTTGTTGACATGGGCACCTCCACGAGTAGTAGGTGCCCAAGTGAGCTCATCTCCTACACAGCCTGGCAGTGTGCTTGAGATCTGCTGGTGCATCCACAGCCACCTGGACCTTAGCACATTCTCTTCATCATAACAGAGAGAAGCAATTTTTCTTTTAAAATTGGCAATTTTCACATCCCCTTAATATATGAAGACAGAGCCTGTCTTTTGTATGGCAGAATTATTTCTATATAGCCTCTCTCATTTAAAAATAAATCATCTCTGTTATGAAAAGACTAGAAGAATATCCATCGATTTGACAGCTTCTAAAAATCTTCCCAAGTCAATTTGCTGGCAACAAAATGAAGGGACAACTCATTTCCATGGTGATGCTGACTGAATCACTCTAGAGCAGCTGAAGAATGAATCCTGACCCAGGTGGGTGCATCTTTAAGTCCAGTAACCATGCAAACAGCAAGTACTCCACATGCTGGATATCCATAAAAAAAGCTTTTTTTCATTCATTCGTGGGCTTTTTTCTTTGCATTCTTTAGAAGCTCCGAAAGCTCTGGGTTTCACATCTAGTAGGTAGTATTCTGTAAAAAGGATATAGAAATGTGGAACTTCAGCTGAAAAAGGATGTGCTCTTCCAAGAACATTGGGCTTCTTCCAAACTGAGTAGTTGGTATGGTTCATTCTTTAGCCCAATTCTACTTTGGGAAAAAGTTACCTAGAAAAGGCTGCTGAAGTGAGGTTGGTTTTCCTTCTTTCAATAAAATGCTTTTTCTATTTCAGTGATCTTTAAGAGAAGAAAATTCTGAGTCATATATGCTGACATAAGGAATAACTTTCATGCTTTTACATGAACTTATAGATAGATATTGGAAATCCACGATAATGCTTAATATAGATTTTAAATGTTTGCTTAAAAGACATGCATAATAATCATCCTTAATTTTAAAATAAACTGTTAACAAGATCTTTTATTATCTTCAGATCATTTACTGGGAAGATACTTATTTCTCTGAAGAGTTGCATGAACTGACTTGCTGGTTATGTTTCTTTTCACACACCTTACAGTTAGATGGCATCTTTTAATAGTTTTTTTATTCTTAGAATGCTTTGTTTCTCATTTAGTTGTCATTTAGTCACATGATTTAGTCCTTGAATGGAAATATATTTGACTACACTAAGAAATGAGCATACTGTGTACCCATAGAAGAGGCCTATATTAGTAGAAGTAGCTTCACTCATAACACAACCTCCAGCAGTTTTTTTCTTTCTTTGTTTTAAATTTTACTAGAAAATATGTTTTGCTTCATTATCATCCATCTAAAAGTCTTAAAATTGATGTAAATGTCAAATTGATTAGAAATTTTGCAGTGGGTACAGTTTAATAAACAATGACAAAACCAACCCAAAGCATTCAAATTATTGCCATTTTTGCACATAAAATTCATTTTTATTTCCTCCAGCTTTTGAAAGATCTGTTCTTCTACACAGTCCTTTCCTAGCAAGCTGAATTATTTGTAAGATGTTGTACTGGATTTATTATTTGCAGAAGTGTCAGAGTGGAGAGGAAGGGCAATGTTGTTGAAGCCTGGGGATTTTGAAACAGATAGCACTTGAATACCTAGATTGGGATGTTCAAGAAAGGCAGGTCTCTCACAGGTGCATTTCCTCAGGGTAGTTTCATATTCAGTTATTTCAGCTCCCTGTGATTCATCCCATTATTTTTTTGTGCGCACTCATTCATTGCCGCAATGACCTCACTTGTAAGGACAAACACATTTGTAAGAGCTCATCCATTTGGGAAACTGAGTGGTTGATGTGCATCTAGAGCTTCTGGTCAACAGCCTTGGTCAGCTGTGGGGAGAAATGACAGAAGGATTTGTCTGTCCCTCTCACCATCAAAGATACATCAGCCTTATTATTGGCCAGTGAATTGTGCCTTATAAAATGTTTTGGCAGCTTTGCTTCAGAGCTGCTGCTGTGTTCAACACAAAAAGGCCATTAGACTTAGGACATAATTATAATGAATGTTACATGTTTTGTGTAATTTGTGAGAGCTTTCTAAACTTGGGACTTGTTAACCCAGTGAAGGTTAGTTTTTAGAGCGACATACCCTGTTGAGATATTTCTGCAATGGTTCAGCTTGTGTCGTGCCCAAATATACAAGGTCTCAGAATTATTTGCTGTAAAAGGAGTTTGAAGGCAGGGTAAGATGAGCAGAGACTTGATTTTGGACATAATCAGCACAGGAAGACAAAGTGGTACAGCCTTTAGTTTGATGTTTGAAGGACAGATTACTAGTTCTTGAATTGCTTTATTATGCATAGCATCTCAATTCAGATTATATTTGTGTATGTAATGCCTTAGATCAATTTATATTCCTTTATGACGTATTTCTTGTATTATGACATTGCTCTGAATTTGTACTGACTAAAGAGGGCTGCAATCTTCTTTTTGAATAAAATGAGGTAACAATAGAAATGATCATGCAGTCTTTTCCGTAAGCTGTATTTCCATGTTTCATGTACTGGAAGAGCCACTCTTGCTTGTTCTTTTTTCTTAATAGTATCAAGCGCAAGTTATAGAAACAATAGGTTTTTAGACCCCTTCTGCATTTGCTGTTGCATAGTAATTTTGACTGAATAGAAGTGGGTGCTGGGTCAAAATCTGTGCTAACATGGTGCTGTCTTGGATAACTGTGTTTTCTAGAGAAGGTTAATACATTCAATGTAAATCAGTAAAGCTTGAATACAGTATTATATGGAGAGTTTTCTGGTTAACATTAGATATAAGGATTAGAGGAACAGTAATTAGAGGAACAGGGGGCTGTAAGTGAGGTGACAGTGGGCTATGCAGAAACAAGTAAGAGGTTAATGCTGCTTTAACTGTTGACACTGTTACTGGACATGTTTTGATGAAATTAATTGATGAACTGAAGTTAAGAGAGAGCTTCAAGTATAAGGAGGCTTCAGAGACTGGACCAAAAGAAGCAAATGGTAATGAAGGCTGAAATAATAAATATTTAATGACCCAGATGGTGCATCAGTCCAGATCCTCTGCTGTAGAAACAAGCAACAATTGTCTCAAATCTCTGAAGGGCATGGATTGAGTAAAAGGCATCTGACAGTATAATATGATTATGAGAAAGCAAAAGTAATCCTGAGATACTTTGGGAAGATCTTCTAGAAGAGAGGAAACTGCTGATGTGTTTGTAGGGAGCACTGTGTGATTGATTCTAAGGGCCTCTATTCAAAGACACCAACTCCAAACTGATGAGGCAGAGGAGACCTGCAAGGCTGCTTGTCACATTTGTCATCCTCTTTAGAGAAGGATAAGTTTGGCTTCTTTGTGCTCAGTGGCTTCTTCTGATAGCACTCTGTGTGTATGGAGGAGAAGAAAGGTCCTGAAACTGAAGAGGTCGTTTTTGGCAAAAATGGACATAACCTTAGTAATAAGCAGCTGAAAATTTCAGAACTTCCTTCTTCTTTTTAGGGGTTTTCCTGAAGCAGAACAATGAAACAACAGGCAGCAGATGGGCCAAGGCCTACCCTGAGAGCAGGGGGAAGGTTTCTGCAGAGACTGGAAGTGCTGATACAGGAATGCTCTACTGGGCTACCTGTGCTGCCCCAAATTCTCACATGGAGCCTTGAATGAACAGTTGTGTTAAAGTCCTTGTAAAGCAAAGAACTAAAAGCCATAGCAGTTTCCAAATATTGTTGCGATATGTTTAGCCAAGTTGTTCAATACTGAATGGAACCAAGGAGTCAATGCTTATCACCTTACAGGGGTTAATCTGAGGCTGATGTATCAAGCTGGTGTAGGAGTTCACGAGTTTACTTTCCCTCTCAGCAAAATAATTTAATTTTGAAGAACATATTGTACATTCATCATGACCACTTTGTTTTCATTCAGTCATAATTATTTTTTAATTCTTCCTCACATGTAGTGCTTTTTCTTTTACAGAACAGTTCGTGTCTGGCTGAAGAGAGACAGTGGGCAGTACTGGCCCAGTATATACCATGCAATGCCATGTAAGTATGTTGAATATCTACTGTGGATTTGCAAAGTAGTTTTGATGAAGCTTCATGCTTATGACTGTTTGCATGCTTACATCTCTGTATCAAATGTTATTCTTTAACAATCCTCTTGGTACTGGTGAAGCTTTACAAAGTTACATGCTAATGCTTCTGAGAGGCATCAGAGATTACAGCAGTTAAAGGATACAGACATGTTAGCAAGGGATGAGCATTTAATGCAAACACAGGTTTTAAAATATGGGAACTCAAAATGTGGTCTTGCATTCTGTGCCTAATGGAGTCCATAAAGCTTTGTAAGTCTCCGGTATAAATCACTCTGCCCTTCCTACTGTGTGTGCTCAGTCCATTAGAGTGCAATGGTAAATGGTTTTATTTGGTAAGAACTTAATATTCCATGGCACCTAATGTGATAGAGAGGATACTAGACAGGGAAGGCAGCTCTTCCAATTTAGGAGCAGAATCATTTTACCTTTGCAATTGAACGTGGAAAACCAAATTTCCCTGATGGATCCCTCCATTATGTCTCCTCTCCCAAAGAGAGTGTTCATGCTTTGAGAAACTGCAGATCAATGTCCATTTTCCCAAGAGAGAGCTGAAGAAATGACAGCCCTTGCTATTTGCTGTTACCCCTGTGTTGAGTGCAGGAATATAATTTTGTAGGTCATCGGAGGCAGGCATATGCTAATGCTCTTCAGTCAGCTTCAATTAGATGTGCTGGGTTAGCCTGTCTTTGGAAAGCTTGTAAAGCTGACCTTAAATCCAGACTGGGGAGCACACATCAGGTCTCATGGAGGTATTCATACTGTCTGGAGAAAGGATTATTTTAAGCTAAGATAGGTAGATTTGTAAGAAGCATCTGTCTCCATGATAGCTAAAATATTTAATAGGTGTAAGTTTTAGTAGAAAAACATCAATTTGGGACTCTAGGGCAGCCATGGTATTTGCCTGATTTAAGAAAACAATTTGGTAGAGAGGAGGAGCCCCCTCATCCTCCTTTGTTGATGGACTAGCTCATAAGAACGTGTCCATCCTCACAGGTACTTTCTGCTCAAGATTTTGCCAAGAAGGTATTGGGAACTAGCTAATGGTGTGGCAGTCTCTGGAGCTCTGTCATGATCACTGGCAGTGGCCTGAGTTCCCTTGACTGGTCCTAAGAGGTTTGCTTTCCCCAGCCAAACTGTTACGAAATGGCCTTTCTAGCTATTTGGCATTGAGGCTTCTCTTTTGCCATGTGATATTGTTGTATACATTTGCATATTTGAATCTCATTAGATTGTTCTCTGGTCTTAGCAAAGCTGTGTTATTGCCAGTAATAATTGTTTCAGTGGAAATGATGGAGTAGATGCAGTTCCACTGAATGGGGACTATTTCAAAGCTTCTTCATGAATTTGAACACTTGACAGTGCTCCTTCACTTCATAGGCTGGTAAGCTTTTGAGGCATGAGATATTGAAATTATACTGTGTTATTCAACAATTTCAAGAATCATCAGGTATAATTAACAACTGAAGCAATTACAATCAGTCATGCCTCTAAGCTTGGAAATCATGGAAAGGGCTCTGAGTCAGAATCTGTACAAGTCTGCACTTGACTGGAAATGATGGTTTTGTCTGTTTCTGTGTTGATCACCTTTTTGATGGTGCTCTGCTTTAGGTTCATACTGGGTTTTGTTGTTTAAAGAAGAATGACTGCTGAGAGTTTCTTTGTGTAAATATGTAGGAGGCACAATGGTGCCTTTGTGCTGCTTAGCAAGCTGTGAGTGGTAGTCCTACCTCTAGGTACCCCATTAGCCTGAGTTGTGACTGACTGTGGTGATGTGTGACCCAATCTATTTTATGATTTGATATCAGGTAGCCTCAATAACTGAGTTTGCAGACTAGCTCCTCTGGGAAATGAGAAGGATGAGGAGTTGGGTTGAGTCAGTGATGTGCTTTGGTCAAGTTCTGCACCCAAACAGGGTCATCAATGCATTCTGAATGTCAAAATCATTAAACACCTAATGGTAAAAAAGGCCAAGATTATAGCTCTCTTCTGAGCTTAGAGGTGGGATTTCTCCTAATTTGGAAAGTTTTATGTTCTGCCCTGTGGGTGATTCTATGGTCAAAAAATTCTGGACAGCACAGTGGCCATATTTTTGATCATCATCTCCAGCCCATGAGAAAGAAAAAGAGTTCTAGCTGAAGCCTTGCTAATCCATTTCCTTTGCACCAGCGTTGTCTCAACAGCTGATTAAAAACAGAGCTCTGTAAACATGTAACCCTGGTTAGATGTGTCCTCTTGATTACAGGTGTAACCATGGTTAGATTTGTCACTTTGGGCAGAGGACTAAAAAAACAGCTTAGCAGACGCAGATTTATGAAAGGTAAAGAAATTGTAGTCAAGAGTCAAGTAAAATTTTCCACTAAAAAAACCAGCAAAACTAAAACACACAAAAAGACCTAAATGCAACCAAAAAACCCTATTAGAGATGTGGAATGGAGTAAAAGATTTATTGTACTGGTGAACAATGGAGTATCCAGTCTTTGAGGCAGATAATACACTGCTTGTCTTATGATGGCTTTCGTAACTAACACTTTGCTTTGAACAGGAGGGTGAAACAACTGCAATGCAAAACTTGCTCCTTTGGTCTCAAACTGTGTCATGTTTAGGCACTTCAGAGGGGAGTCCCAGAATTGCAGGGACAAAGTCTCTATTTCTCTTCTGATTCTGTCAGCCTCTAATGAAGGTGACATGCTTTTGAGAGCATGAAATATATAATTGTGATTTCTCTCCATATTTCATTTTCTAAAGGCAAAAAATCAGTGTGTATTTGCCCTGTATTTAAGAAAAGACTGCAGCCAGACTTCTGCATCAGGAATATTCTGCTTGTCCTCCATAGCAGCTCAGATGAATCTTTTTCCAGTCTGAAATCTAAATCATAGCTAAGTTCTTAAGTAGAGAGTCTTCAGAGTGCTATTATTTTTCCTGGATATGGTTTTTAAAGGGTCTTAAATATCTCAGAAGCTTAAGGTTTTAGGGTTTCTTTTTGTTGTTTTTTTTTTTTTCTTTCCCTCTTTTTAATGTGCCTAAGTGCTAAAGTACCTGAATATTGTCTTAATTTTACCAGAGTAAGCTGCAGTCTTGTTACAAGTAGCACAACTGACTACATCAGTGTAGTTGGTATGGGCATAATTTTAATGCTGTCATAATGATTTTTCTAAGTGCACATGTTACTGAAGAGTTCCCTTGGGAAATATCATTATAGCAAAGTAAGTATCTTGACGCTGCTATGACTGTGTACACACAGCTACGGAATTCAGAAATTACTTCTTTTGCAATTGTGTCAAGCAATTGCTTGCATCATTTGCTTCTGAAGTGTTTGGGAAAAGCATACTTCAAATAATTATTTTACCTTAGGCAACTTCTCAGTGAGCAGCTCATTGCCTTCATTGATGCTGGTAGCTCTTTCAATGTATGCCCAGTGTCCAGCATGTAAAAGCTGCTGTGTGATATACCTGTTCTGGCATTAAGTGCCTTTAAACTTATTTGATGTTTATTATGCTTAGAATTGGAGAGTTTTCTGTCCATTTTTTTCCTACAACTCTTATTCTGCTACAGGCATAGAAGCCTCAGTGTAATAGTAATGCACCACTTATGGAAGGGATGATTCCCGTTTGCCTTTTCTAAGGGAGAGGTACAGGAAGGAGCAATTTTGTCACTGTTACTAGGATTTAATTATTTCCTTTGTGTCAGTTTCCTTGAAGTGAAGCCTTTTAATTGATTCAGTTCAGTCAGCCCTTCCAGGAAAGGAATAAACTGAGGTGCCTGCCTGGATGTGGATCTGATGGGATTTCTGTTTATGGTACTTGTCCTCCAGGAAACATTTCAAGAGGGAGTCAATACTGAAAGTGGAACAAGTTTTATTACACAGTCAACATTGACTCCTCTTCATATAGCTTTGCTGCCAATTAAACTATCAAGGAAGATTTGCTAAGCTATGGGCTGTTTAGTCCTAGGAGAGACATTTCACAAATTGAGAAGATACTGGATCACGAAAGAGAGGACTCCAAGCTTGTTAGTAACACAAACATGCGAGAATCACAATGGACAGTGGAAACCAAGAGGGGGAAGAAAAGCAGAACTAAAAGTGCATCTGACTGTACTCTGTATTTATCATAATAATATGGTTTATAAAGCTTTATAATTCTTACTGTTATCCTAGCTGCAGTTGGGAATTGCTCCTGAAAAATAATCCCTGAAGGTTTGTTGGGACAGCAGGATTCCCAGCTGCATGATGCTGTGTTGGGTAGTAAAAGCAATTCCTGCTTTCTGAATGTAACTTCACGACTTTTCAATTAAACCAAGCACAGCTCTTGAATTCTTGGGAGGAGACCTGCTTTTATCCTGGGTACAAATCCTGCCAGATCCTTCTGGGAGGGAGCATACTGTGACCATCTTGTGTGCAATTTCAGGATAAGTCTTGATATTTATTAGAGTAATTTCAATGTAATCAAACAATGGCTAGTTTTAGATAAATTATTTTGACCATAGTATGTGATACTGTCATAGTACTGTCTGTGATGGAATTGGAGTAGGGGACAGTTGAACTCTGTCCTTAATATTAGTTGATATGTTGATTCCTACTGGGAAATTTTCTTACTGCAGGTATAGGATGCAAGCCTCTGACATAATGTAGTGTTTTGTTTTATTGTCAGCACAGTTCAGGCAAATGTAAAAAACTAAATTATTCAGCTAAGTAATCTCTGACTTATACTGAAATGTCAAGTGCCTGTTGTATCAAAGCAGCACAATTCCTCTTATATGAAAGGCTTCTTTACAGATAACTAGTAAGAAAAAAAAATTAGGGAACTGGAGCAAGAAATAGCTATTTTTCCATGTCCTAATAGGATAGGGTTGAATGAATTGCAAGAAAACATTTATTTTAATGCTTGTCTATTGGTAAGCTCAAAATGCTGCACAGCATCATAAAGCATGTTAGCTAACTTTAGGCTTTCCAGAACTTCAAGAAAATGAGAATCACAGTTTTGTTAACTTCATCAACATGTTCATTTTTTTCAGCTCCATGTTCATGCATGTCTTTTAACCCGGAAACCAGAAGGCTGTCCATAGGTCTAGACAATGGTACAATCTCAGTAAGTACATCCAAAGATTTCTAGTTGAAATGCTTCCTTTTTGAGAAGTATGTGTGTGAAGATGTGGTGAGAATATTTTTAACTAGTGTTTGGGCGACAGACTTTTTAATGATAGTGGAACTAAATCTGTAGTACAGAAAATGTTAGATAATTAAAAATTTTATTCCAGCTGCCACAAAGAGATCGAGTGGGGTTTACTGTATTTATGGGGCAAGTCAACAAACTGTCTTAATTTGCATATCTTTTAAAAATAACACAGAAAAACAGCTGTTGTTTTATTAAATTTAAGTGACTTGTTAATTACATGGTACCAAAGTTTTCTGAAAGCAGCAATTAAGAGGAGGAAAAATCATCTTCTTAGAGGCAGAAGGTGGATTTCTGCTCCGTGTTTATCTGCTTTTCCAAACTTCAGAGTTCAGATTTTGTTTCCTCTCCCTTCAGAGGAGTTGCTTCTAACTGGCAGTGAGGTTGCTGAGAGATTTGGTTCATTAACATATGAGATAGAGGTGTGTGGAAAGGAAGTTGGATATTAAAAGAGGAGTGTGTCTGTTAGATCTCTGATAGAGGGTAGCAGTTTACCTTATTAATCAGATTTTTCTTGTGGGATGATGAGTAAAAAGCTGTATCACTTTGGAAGAGTGGAAGAGTCATGGGTCAGAGGTTTTTTTCACATATGCTTCACAATAGATTCCTTTTCCAGTTTAAGATCAGTTTACCATCACTTCAGATTTTTCTGCTGTTATCTCTGCCTTATGGGCCTTATAACTGAATGACAGAAGGGCAGCTGTCTGCACTAAAGCCAGTGTGGTGTTTGGGGCAGGGGATGTGACCCTTTTAGCTGTTGCCTGTAGCTCCCTCAAAGATGTGAAGGTTTTGACCCATAAAGCTGTTAATGCCTAGTAGCAGAGTTTTGTGTGCCTGTAGGAGATTTTTCCTTTTGTATCTAGAAGATGGGACAGATTCCAGAGAATTCTCTGCACCTCTGAAATTCTCTCCTTCCCACTCTGAAATAGCTGAAATTTGCTGATCCTACTAGGCACTTTTGTTTTCACCAGGGCTTTGAGGAATGTGAAGGCAACTGTAAATAAGGTATTTAAATACTCTGGCATGATGGGAGATGTGTCCTTCATCTTGGGGGCATTTTGTTTTGAAGAGTCAGAGGATGCTTCAGAGTAAATGGGGTCAAATATTTTCCATTCTGAAGCTAAAAAAGGTAAATGAGATATGCAGGTGATAAACCTACACGTGACTTTGGATATTTATAGGTTTTCATTGCCACATCTAAGGCAGATTCTATTTGTTGCTAAGCTGGGTTTTTCTTTTCCCAGTCTTCTGGATACAAGTATATAGGAAGGGGGAAGTGCTTGTCTGTGTTGCTTGATTTAGTCTTCTGTAAGCTGCAAGCACTTGTGTGGTAGGGAAAAAAATTCACTCCAAAAATTTGTACAAAGAATGAAATGTTTTCATCTGTAGCAAACCTACGACTTGTAAGAGTAGCCACAACTGTAATATGTTGCAAGAAGTGGTGGACATGGGAATGGATGAGCAAGGGGAGCCCTGTTTTCAAATCCCAGAAATACTGGGGCATAGAGAACAGCCCCAGATACTTGAACAGGGGTTACAATCACCCTCTTGAAGAAAGGATAAATTTTTTTTTCCTGGGCCCAGCTATGATGATTAGTTTAGCAGAAGAATATCTAAGCAGGGCACATTGACCACAAAATAAGAGAACTTACTGCAGCAAGGTGACCTTAGTACCCTTATTTTAATTTCCTCAAAGGGAAAGTACAGGCAATTTGCTTGAACAGCTTGAAATATTTGGGAATTAGTCAGCTGCTCCACATTAGTACTTCTGTAATGCCCAGCACACTTGGCTGCTGGGTGCAGGGCCAAAAAAACCCCAAACAAAAAAACCATCCAACCATACCAATAAAATCCTGACTATTATTCTGTGCCTTCACTTTGGGTAAAAAAAAAAAAAAAGGATTCCTGGTAAGGGCTGTGAGCTGATAGTAATGAGAGTGACACATAATCTCAAATGATTTTTTTTTACAGTGCAAGGAAGTACTTTCTGTTGTAAATGGGGATAAGAAAGTGGAACTGCCTTTTTTTATTCTGTTTGAAATTTTTGTAAGCTGTATGGATTTTGGTTATAGGTGTGGCACCTCAGGAATGCATATTCTGCATTTTGAGCAGGACGGGCAGCACTGTTGGCACAGAAAGAAGTTCCAGCAAAGCCACCTGAGGTGAGCTCGTATGGCCACCTCTTTTGTGAAACAAGGCAGCAAGTTCTGCTTCTACAGAGAAGAAGAGATTGTTTTTAACCTCTTGTCACTTCTCAGCACGGGGGCTGCACAAAGGTTTGTGCAGCACAGCACACCATTATCTCAAGTAAAGATTGTCTAGCACCTTGCTTGAAGAGTGGTGGCACCTAGTGTTAAAAACCCAAACTTTCTGTGATTTGCTTTTTTTACAATTTGCAAACCTTTTTTAGAGAAGAAATGACATTTTAGAGACTGCTTGAAATCCCTTTTGTAAGCCAAAAGACTTTATCCTGGACATAAATTCCTTGCTCAGTACTGGAAAAAAACATACTTTGATGGCTGCAAGGTTTTTAAGATAGCACAAGAAACAGAAGGGTCTTTTACTTGCAATAAACAGGAGATTTCCACTGCCAAGATGAGACTTCTCACCTCTTTCATCCATATGAAAACTCATTTCCTAGATAAAGTTAAGCATTAGGTTCTGAAGGCAGTACAGGAGAGATGAATTGTCTTTGGATGCACCCACTTTAGTTTTTCTAGAAACTGTTATGAAATGGCATACATTTCTTTCTTCATTTTTGGGGAGATTGGAATGAGGGATTTAATTTTTAGGTAGCTGAAGATGAATTAAATTTCTCTTTTTTTTTGCTGACCATGCCTAAGTTTGTATGAAGCTGTTACATACTTTGAGCAGAGCCACAAGGGCAACAGGGCACCAGAATAATCGCTTCAGAATTTGTCCTTTGAGATGGTACTTATTAAGATAAATTCATCTTCCACCTCATCTGATCTTGCAGCTGTCTACAAGTTTGACCAGATCATTAACAGTATTTTGAATATCTGAGACTGAGTCAGGATCTACCTGCTGATTTACAGCCTTCCCCTCTGCTGTTGTGGGGAGTTTAGTATTTTTTTACCTCAAGAAATGAAATTAAATTATATAATAAATAAAGTGAAAATGCTGTCATTATTTATAGAGACTTGGTTTTTTTTCCTAACAGATATAGATGTAGTGTCTGACAGAAGATTTAAGGTTTTCATTCTCTTCCATTTCTGAAGCAGGTTTTTTTTGTTCCCTGGAAGACCTGAGAGTGCAGTCAGTCACTTGTGTTAACAGGATAAAGTCAAGCCTATAAAGAGATCTGTAGTGTGTTGTCAAAATGGCATCATCTATCAAACAGCAGACTGTAAATTCCCCAGGGTGGGAACTAGCCTGTGCATGGGTAACACATAACTAATATATAAAGATTATTAACTCAGAAATGGATTCAGTTGCTTAAGGAGAGTTCTCCATACATGGAGCTCTGGGAAGGCATGGATCTTCCTTAGCTCCTGGACCATGTTACTCAGCCCCATAGCCAAGGACTCTGAATTATTTAAACAAGATGCTGATACTATTTCTAGGATGAGGTTTTACAGAAGTCTTTTGCTCAAGGGAAGTTTGTGGTGGGTGTATGTATTTCATGTGAAGGAGGTGTGCTACACAAAGGAATAGTTGTGAGTCTTTGTGCAAAGTGGACAGCTAGATTTTGACAGTCTTCAAGAATTCTCCTTTGTGCTTTGTGAAGACTGTCATGGTACCAAGTTGCTGTTGTAATAATAAGCTCAACTGAAACAGGCAAGACTGAGCATTAACATTTAAATTATGACAGAAAGGGAGTAAAGTAGCTCCAAAACCACTTCTGAAGGATAAAGAGTGATCTTGCCAGAAAAGTTGTTTTTAATCTCTGCAAGGAGGGTGTTTGGTTTTACCATCCTGAGTGCTCTTATGTGTCCCAACCCCTCCTGTGCAAAAGGGTTGCACAGGACTCAGAAGTCTTTCTGTGTTCTGTTAACAAGCACTGAGTGAGCTGTGTAGGTGACCCCAGCTTTTCCAGCTCATTAAGAAGAGCCAGAAGCTGCCTAATGAGAACTGAGCGTCAGCAGCTCTGAGAGGAGCAAAACATCTACGTAGGCAAGGATAAAAAAAACACCTTCTGCTGGTACAATGTTGAAGAGATGTAGTCAGTGTTTTTGTAGTGCAGATTACACATTTTATGTGCAATAGGGCATGAATTTCTTGAGCAAGGTGCCCTGTGCTAAATTACCTGCCTTGTGACACAACTAATGCATTTGGCCTGAAGAGGGAGAGGGCAATAAGTGCAATGGAAGAACACAAGAGATTGTAAAGAGGAGTGGGGAGACCTGCAGAAAGATTCAAAAATGCATCACAAATTATCATGTGATTTCAAAGAAGAAAATTATATGCAAGAAGTCTTTGAGGGAAAAAAAATTATATCCTGTATTTAGGTTAACTGAAACTGTGTTTATCTTGTACTATATTTGTCCTTATTTTGGATGGGGTAGTGTATTGATAGTACATAGCTGTGGTTTATATTTAGGAATACAGCGGTAATCAGTACTTGGATACACCTTACAAACCACACGTTTGATTTATTATATTATAATGGAGATATCCAAAAGCCTTTTCAGTCTTTCAATGAAACTGTAGGGCTCTTTGGATCACAAAACAGAATGGCAACATCAAATTTGTTGAGAGAAAAATGCAAATAAAAGTAAGAATGCAATCCACTCTCTACATGCCACCTGAAGTCACCAGCATCTGTGTGCCACTGCAGTCAGAGACAAGGACAGCCAAATTGGTGGGAAATCTTCCCATCACGTGCTGCAGCAATTAGAGCAATTTCTCTTTAGGTAATAATAGCAGAAAATTAGCATTCTAGCACAGGGTCCTGCTTCAAGTAGGTTTTGTAGTGAAGCATTTCATGTGGTGATACAGTATTCTTCAGGCTGTGGTTAAGGAAAACAAGTTTGACTGTTAGTTGCTGGAAAGGTATAGCAGTTTTTAAACTTTCTGTGATTTGTAGAGCTAGGGTGACCCTGGTATAGAAATCCAGCTGACTTAATTTATTTGTTACTGCTGTTTAAGTAATACTCCCCACTGTAGTCCTCAGTTGCCAGAGAAACCTACTGGGAACTGGAGCAGTAAAGAAAGGAAGATAAAAAGTAGAGAGCAATTTAAGAGAATGTATTTGTAACAAATTTATGAACAGAAACATAGAGAGAGCCGAATACATAGCTGCCTCAAATCACTCACAGTTGTTTTTCTGGAAGCTGGGATCTGTAGATGTTCCACAGATGAGTACTGTAACCTCTCCACCTTGGTGCCAAGCTGTAGATGTGATGTGTTTGAATAATTCTGGTGCTGAAGGCCAGGCAGATTACCTGCAGTGACCCAACAGAAAATCCAGAGTGACTTGTTTTTAAATTGTACTTTGGAAACTGGGGTGGGGGAATACTGGCCTGTTGGGGGTTAGAATGTCTTTTGCTCTTTTGCATTAAACATTTGGTTTGCCTTAAACATAGTCTCTATGCTTCTGAAGTCCAGTTTTCTCTAGTGCTTTTGGCATGTGCACAGGAACATTTCACAACTGTATGTTTATCAAATTCGCTTATCTTGTGTTTGTAATGTTTATTTTAGTTTTCCATCTTATTTCAGGTTAAATGAGTTAGGTTTTACTTCTTTTGTCCTCTAGGCAGATTAGTACAGGGAGTTTCTGTGTAGTTTGCTATAAATTATTTTAAAATTATGTGGTTTTACACTCCTACATTTTTTACTTTGTGTTTCTCTAAATTTGTGATGTATGTACATAGATACCTGACAGCTCTCTGAAATCTGCTTCATGTGGTGCTGCCACAAAGCCTACCCTTTGCTTGAGTGCTTCCTCCAGAGATCTTGCATGAGTTTGGTAGTGGCCATTCTGTTTCCCCAGATTTGAGTAACTCTCCTCTTCAAAATGATCTGCAGGAGCACGCGGGTGGTCAATGAGTTTACCCACCTGGGACTTTTTTAGGAGCTGAGGCTGCCATTTCGCCATACAAAGCCATATTGGAAATTGAATAGCAGCACCAAGACAACAGAGCCTGTCCCTAGAGGTGTGCTCTTCCCTGGACACAGAGAAGTTTGGGTTTCTGTTTGTCTGAAACACTAAGAGGCTTTTAACAGAAACCTGAAATGCATTCCATTCCTATCACGTATTGTTGCTACCTAGTCTGGACTGAGCAATTTGGAGGGTCTCTTAGATATTTATATTGTATTTCCTGAGTGCTCAGGTTGGGGTGTATTTAGTGTATGCACACACATGGATACATGTGTATACACAAATGTACGTGTGGGCACACATAGCTGTGCACACGGGCAGGTTTCTGAGCAGCAGGTGTTCACCAGGTCTCAGGTTCCTTATTTTGTGGCACCTCACCTCACAGCCAGTCATTTCTGCCAGCTTTTTTGATTTCTTTTTTAATGGTTCCTCTTTTGTCCATTCTATTCAGAAGCACTCATAATATTGCCTTAGGCAGCTTTAAAAAGTGAAATAATTCAGGGTTTCAGGTACTCAAAATTATTAAAAGTATAGATAGGGCTGTGGTTGTGAAGAAGGGAGAGCTTACCTAGGTAAAGTATTCAAATGTAAACAGTCTCAAACACTTCACATCTCTAAGTCCTGTTTCATTTGTTTTTTCTTTCCCTCCCTCAGGAATTCATTTTATCAGAGGATTACAACAAGATGACACTAGTGAAAAGTTACCAGGGTAAGAACCATGACCCATGTTAATTGGTTTGTATTGTCATTAATTTTTGTTAGTGTTTTCTTAAGGAGTATGAATGGAAAAGTTTCCCTTGCAATGTCATATTTTTTTAAAACTTATGTAATTGCTGGTTTTATCAATAGATCTATACTGTGTTTTGTTCTGAGATTACAAGAACTTTAAAAGAGCTGTTTCATGTTCTGTTTTTCCTTTTAAATGTTTCTTTGGAATGGAATATCACAGTAGACAGCAAACTGTCCACGTTTGGGGAATAGGAGTTTTAATTTTCAATCTTCAGTAATCCATTGTATCTACTGAAACAACTTAGGAAACTAAACCATGTTTTAAGGCTGAAGCTTTTGGGGTTAGTCTGATTATATTTCAGTAGCTATCATTTCCAATAACCACAATAATTATCAGTGAATACCTCTCCTAGTAAAAGGTCAAGAAATGCCGGTCCGTACCTTTCCTAATTAGAGTCTGGTGTTCACTAATGTGATGTTTTCAGAAACCTATTTATCCTTTTCAAACTTCTAAAGGACACTGTTTTTGACAGGCATTCTTATAGAAGTAACAAATACATATGACAATTTATTCTTATATACTTTTTTGCTGTTAGACTAAGAGGTGGTATGATAATTTATGGTACCATGTTATATACTAAGCATTATGTTTCTGTATAGAAGCTCTGACATGTTAGCTTGACATTTCTCACATACATTTTAAAATATGTTCTTACTCATATATTTTGAGCTTTATACCTTGAAAGGGTAATTTAAATCTCTAAATGGAGGCTCTGGGGATCACTTTGTAACATTTGAATTTTAAAGTATGAAGAGAATCTTGATTTTTGCAGAGCATGGCTAACATGTGAGTGTTTCATGAATGTCTAGTGTGTTGTAAAATTAAGCTAGAATGCCTGCATTTTTTCTTAGCTTGTAAAAACTGAAGAAAAATATCCAATAATGATAAAATATTTATATAAAATATTTACATTTATGAATCTTATATGAGATTGTTGCAGTCTGACTGTACAGGTGTTAATATCCAAATTTATGATTGTTCTGCAGTCACCAAAGTTTAATGCAGATTTGTTTCATATTTAAATGTTGCGTCACTAAAGAGGGTGAGCTGAGGTCTTTCCTTCTGTATATGCAGAACAACATAGGCATGAGAACAGCTTTCGTGATGAGTTCTTCAGGGAAAATGCTGAAAATTTTGTAAGAGGGGGAATGCATTTCTTGGCAGTATTTCAGAAAACCTGTTGGCTGTGACAGCCCACTGAAGGTCTGGGCAAGAATGCTCATAACATTAAAAAAGGAAAATGGAAGCTGTTCTTTGTGGCTTTCTGCAATATACCAGATGTGTTGCAAACATTAGAGGAGGCCTTTGGATAGGAAGATGTCATGGAGAACCTGTATGGGTTGTCCTTGGGGGAAAACCCAAGAGCTCAGCTTCCCCAAATATTGGAGAGCAAAGGATTCCAGTGAGTGTACATAAACATCACTGGAGAGTGATGTGATAGGAGAGTTAGGTGACCACTCTCCTAACTAGAGTCACCTTCTTCCTAGCCTGTCTGGGAAGGCTTTTCATAGGATCATAGAGTGGTTTGGGTTGAAAGGGGCCATAAAGATCAGTAAGTTCAACCCCCCCTGCCATGGGCAGGGACACCTTCCACTAGACCAGGTGCTCAAAGCCCCATCCAATCCGGCCTTGGACACTTCCAGAAATGGGGCATCCACAGCTTCTCTGGACAACTTGGGCCAGTGTCTCACTGCACACACCTGCACAATTGCAGTGAACAGTTTTCTGACTGTGCAACACTGGAAAAAGAAAAAAAAAAAAAACCCTGAAGAGAATCCCCACTTTTTCAGGGCACCAATGACCTGGGGCTGCCTGCTGCTCCACAGCACAGTGCCTCCCACCAGCTCCCTCCAAAAAGACATGCTTCTGGATCCTCCACTCTCACACCAGGTGCTGGTGAAGGAGTGTAGCACCCTATCTGTCTGATCCCTGGGTCTATGCTGGAGATCTGGAGTTCTGGGGAAACACTGCAAAAGTGAGGTGCTCTGTGAGCTGCTGCCAGTCACAGGATCCTGTAGTTCCATTGCTCCACACAGTGTTAGGCACTTTCATGCTCCTCTTGCTACTTTTGCCTCCAACCAGAACACTGGATCTGGGCTTACCAGTGGCCTCACTGGGTCCAAAGACCAGCTGGCACACAGCAAGGAGGAAAGAGCCACATTTTCAATATGCTGTCTGGGAGAATATGCAGGGAAGAGCAGTGTAGTCCTTTGGGTAGGGATATCAGGATCCAATAGAGATGCGCGCTCCTCACATGGAGCAGTAGGACTCCCTCCACAATCCTATCCCTGCAGTGCACATTTCTCACATGGCCATACTGAGTTTTGGGGTTGGCATAAGCATCTTGTTAAAACCTGGGCAAGGAAAAATTAAAAAGGAACAGGTGGTTTTGTTGGGTCTGGTGGCCTTCTAGTGGTTCATTTGCTAAAAGTCTTACTTTGGAAAAGTTTTGCTTAAAGTTTTCAAGTAAGGCCTTTATGTTCTTCAAAAGTATTTTAGGAGGAGTAAGTACTTTTATTTAGCCTACAAAGTGACTAAATATTGATAGTAAGTAGCTTTAGCTGAATCATGATGGCTGGTTTTGTGTTTGCTAGCTTTGTAAATGGTCAGCAGTGCCCTTGTTCACTGACTGGTGGGCTGTTGATCATCTCCCGCAACGAGGCATTATAATAAATAGCTGAGGCTGCTGTAGTGATTAAAGAACATTTATTGTGTCTTGAAAGGCCATGAATATGTTGGCCAAATGATCTTCTGTGACAGCACGTGACAGCACGTGGATAGGCTGTGCTTTGATCTTGCTAGGGGTGTGCAGCCGGGTCTAGTGGCTTATGGAGCCTGGCCTTGGTGATGTACATGGCTGGACATGCACTGTGGAGGTTTTGCTGCAACACTGTGTCTGGAGTTGTGAAATCTTATTTCTTTAAAGGAATCTGAATGCAGAGATGGGGGATGTGACACAGGATTAGTCAGGACTCCGGGGCCGGTCTTGTGGCGTTGGCCTCCTGCAGGCACTGACTCATTCCCTTGCATAAGGAGGAGGGCAAGCATTTGATCAGTGCCGTTTGGGATGCCCTGGGAAATAAACTTTTTTCATCGTGTGTCTGTCTCCCATATCATCATTCCCATTCTTCAGTCACAACACCAGCTGAAGGTGTAGACAACCTCTGTTCCCTCCCTGGGCAGCTCCTCCCACATTCTTCCAAGAAACCTTTCCCTTCTCTCAGCAGCCTTGGATTCCAGCCCCCTCCAGCCCCTCACAGGCTGGTCCATATGGCTGTCAGTGCTTCCAATTCTTTATGGCCTTCTCCAGCCTGCTTCCTGTAGCTGGACCATTTTGCTGTGCTCCCTCTGGATAACAGCTCCTGGTTCAGTGTTTTGGTTTTTATTTATTTATTAGACACACATTTTTCTGCTTAGCCAGATTTGCAGGCCTACTTCTGCCCCATGCTTTGTGCAGCACCTTTTTCAAGGGTGGCCCTCTATCCCTCTGCTTTCAGGCTAGCTCATGTCATGCCCTTATTTCTGCTTTCTCCTAAGCACAGCCTCTTCACTTGTGCTTTTCTTGCTCATGCCAAGCTTTTTTTTCTTCCTGCAATTTCCACCTCTGTTTTGTTGTTTGCTCATACTTTTTACATTTGTAACCCCTCAGAACAGCTTCTTGCCCAACACTGTGTGGCTGTGCACTGGCCATGCTTCTCAGACTTTTGCCTTTATGCACAGCACTGACCCTCCATTTCCTTTGCGGACATCTTGCTGTGCACCTCCTGGCTGCAGCTTCTTTTTTCTGGGCACAGCCTTTCCATCCTCTCTCCAACCTGCTCTTTGCATAGTGCTTGCTGCTGCTTTCTCATACAGGAGAGCAGCCATCCTGCTCCCTCTGCCCTCCAGCTGCACATGTAACTGTGCCCTTCTCCTCTCTGCTCCTTCTCTCCTTTCTTGTACAGCATGATTTTTCCCAACAAATGGCTCTCTTCTCATTCTGGCTTACATAGATCTGCTCTTGCCTGGTGAGAGTTTTCCTGTGCAGTGAGCACATTTACACTTCATCCCCCATCTCCATTCTGCTGTTTGAGCAGTTTTGGAATTGTTTGCTCCACATTTTTTCTGCATAAAAATGGTGATCAAATTTTCAATACGTAAAGGACCAGCTTTCTATTTGTTGCTTCAAGGTGCTGAACCTGTGTTAATCCTAGGGCCCAGACCCCTTCCTTGCTCTTCTATCACCTTCCAATCTACTGATATTTTGCTTCTTTAAGCCTTACAGGAGTCAAATGCCCTCTTAACGACAAGTGACTTTCTACTTGCATTTGTCTTCTCTTTGCTCTTTTACTTAGATGATCTGCACTGTAGACTTTCACTTGTTTCAGATGTATCTGCCATCAGCACGTCTGATTGCACCAGCTAATATGTGCAGGTGGACAACAGAGTGCTAACTTGAAAGCTCTTTTAGGGAGGGAGGATAAGCAAAGCTGTCATGTACACCCCATCCACCCCTTGGCAAGTACCATCTTTTAATGTCTGCTTCTTACTTGCCAGAAAGAGCTGCTTCAGCATCCACAGGCACTACTTCTATCAAAAATTACAAACCCCAATTTTTAGAAGTTTCAGGAGGTAGAAGGAGATTTGGGAGAGTTGGGTGATGCCAGTTACGCTCACAATCAATTTAAACCATAAGAAGCTGTCACTAGCAGTAGCATTTGCCACATGCTGAGAAAAAATTCCTGGAGAGGCCTTGAGCAGTCTCATCTCAGCCAGGTTTGCACATCCTGTGGAAATACATGGGTATGTCTGTGGCATTGATGGTTCACACAAGCTCCTGGAACATTTGTGAGCCCATGAGGTGCCTGTGGCAGCAGTCATGTTCCTCTCCAAGTGCAGCACTCCACTGGCTGGTGCAGGTGTTCAGCCACCCCCACCCAGGGGCCACTGAATTTCTTCCCAGAGAAAGCAAGGGTAGAGAGGAGATGGGACCTATTTGAAATAGTTCAAATGACTCCTGGATGGTCCCCATTCTTTTATCTGGAATGTAAAAGCTGTGTGTGTAAAAGCAAAAATCTGAGGTCTTCAAATGGGCAAGGGTGAAAGCATCTGGGCACAGTTCACACATGACACTTTGGTTTAGCTGCCAGTCACCATTATGGCAAGTTGTGTCAATACATCTATTGATTTTTCTGCTCAGGGAATTTCAGTCTGAAAAAGTGTGGATCAGAGCTGGTGTTGGCTCTTGGGAGCCTCCTCTTCTTTCCTTCAGGTAGTTCTGCCTTGTGGTGTTTGAACACAGCTCTCATATATGCTGCATATTTGTATAGGGCAGACAGCAATCTTCCCATACTGTTCTGAGGTGATTCTCTGCATTTCACATGGAGGCTTGGGGCTGGTTTTTAAGCTTCTAAACATATTCAGTCTTTTTTTGTGTCAGCTTTTGCACAAACAAATACGAGCAGTCTGTTTTGTGTGACATATGTTGCTGTGTCTTAGAACAGTAATAAGCCGGTAGGGCTCCAGATTGAGGAGTATGGCTTTCACCATTAAGTTACAGTTGGGAATAGTTCTGAATGTCTTTCCAGCCACTTGTTTTATTAGAATATCAACTCAATCAGCACTTCATGACCAAGCCCACTGGTCATTCATACAAAAAGCAAGCATGTGTTCCCTTGTTTTAATGAAACCTTTTTGATGGCTTTATTTTGTTAGCAGTTGAAGCTTCTTTCTTCAGCAGTTTTATGCATCTACCACAGCTGTGATATTTTCTTTTATTTAAATTTTTTTCTAGTAACCTTTTAATGCTGAAACTTCCCTTTGGTGCAGCGTTGTGCTTGTACTGTAACTCATCGTTCTATTGGGGTACCAGAGCCTGGATCCACCGAAACTTCACAGCCAGAGGTGCAGCATTGTGCCTGTGCTGTAACTCATTGTTCTGCTGGGGTACCACAGCCTGGATCCACCAGAACTTCACAGCAAGAGGAGCAGCAGTGTAGGCATTTTCATCGCTGTCAAAAAACTAGCTCAAAAGAGGTTTAAATGGAACCCCAAGTCCATTCCACAGTGGCAGCTTTCTTAGTGATCATGCAATGATGGAGGGAAGACTTGTGCTGATGTAGAAGATAAATGACTGCAATAGGCATGGAAGGAATTAAGTCTTGATTCCACTCTTTCTCATGCGAACGCTGAACATGCAGAGCAGGGACTTTACAAGCTTCCATAGAAGCTGATGTCAACAGGATTATTAAACACCAGCTGCTTCTGCAGGGAAGTGTGAGTGGAGGAGTCGAGTGCAGTAGGTGTTTGCAATGGTTGTCTGCCCCCATGTTCTTCTCTGCAATGTGATTGTATGTCTGTCTGCTTAACTTTCAGCTCATCAGAGCAGGGTCATCATGATTCTGTTTGTCCTGGAGATGGAGTGGGTGTTGAGCACGGGCCAAGACAAGCACTTCACGTGGCACTGTTCGGAGAGCGGCCAGCGGCTGGGCGGGTACCGCACCAGCGCGGGCGCCTGCGGCCTGCAGTATCCTTTGCTGGGCCCTCCGTGCTCTTTCTGCTCCTGGGCACTCAAACAGCCCTTTTTGTTTATTTGTCTAGCTGTCCTCCACATTCTGTGCCCTGTATGGACTCAGTGCTTTGTGAGAGAAACTGTTATTTAAATCCAATTTAAAAAACTGTCAGTTCTCCTTGCTTTGTCTCCTTAATGTGTTGTGGCATATTTAGGTCTAAGCATTTTTGAGCACCACAATGGGCGATCTGCAACCTATTGTGGTCTGCTATTGTAATAAATATAGATAGGGCCTTCATTTAAACATGCAGTGCATGCTTTCTTCAGAGGATTAATGGTAGCAAAAGTAGGTTGGTGATCAGGTCAGAGTGCCTGTGTGTATGCATGGTAAAAATTAAATTACTTTAATATAAAATAATGAGCACTTGTCCTTCACTCTGGAACTGCTTACTATGTGTTGGGAATTTGGGTTAACTAAAAAGTAAATTACTCCAGAAATGGCACTCAGGTGGCTTATTCATGTAGAGCTGCCCCAGCTGCCTGACAATAAAAGAAATATTAATTCAGCTTTATTGCAAATGAAAAGGGAAATGGAAAAGCATGAGCTCTTAGGCTGAAAACAGGGGTTAGCATAAACAGACTTTTTAATGCCCCAGAGTGTATGTTCTATAGATGATGCATGTTTTGCTAGTTCATGAGAAGTGATACTGACTGAAAATTATTGTTTCAAGATGGACTTGCTTGATATTATCTGGTAATTCAGCCAATCTAAATGGCAGAAAGACTGAACTTACTTTCTAATTTATTGATAAATATTTTTGAAAGCAAGATGTAAGAATTTGCCCTGTGTTCCCTAAATCTCACCAGAGAACAGCCAATTTTGACTGATTAAAACTTTTGGAGGACAATTTTATTTGGGTCATCTGATTATGATAGTGGAGGGCAATGGAAGCAGTGGAAGGGAGAATATCACTGGCAAATATTGCAAAAATATTTGGCCTAACCCAGAACAGGTTTGGGGTTTTTTGTTCTGCAGTGCCCTGTGTGCTTAAAACCAGTACTCCTTTGTATTTTGTATAATTTTGGGTAGGGAAAGAGTGGATACCATCCAACTCTAGTACTTAAGTTACAAGGCCTGAGGAGACACTCTTATGTTCATGGTGAAGGGCTACTTCAATGGTGTTTCATAACAGGACTGTGAATTGTGTCCTAGAATAGTCTCGTTTTTTCTCACCCAGGGATACTGCACTATTAGTATGAACAGGTATGAGCATTATTAAGATGAACAGGTGCCTGAAAGTACACTCTGAATTCCTCCTTGAGACTGGAGCACTGTTCACAAGATTGCAGTGTACTCATGTCAAAAGAATTAGCAAGTCATGAAAGGAATGCAGAGCTCATGTAAATAATGTATTTTCCTCAGCATCTATCCTTCAGATTTGATGTGGAAACTCGGCATGTGTTTGTTGGTGACCATTCTGGGCAAGTGACCATCCTCAAACTAGAGCAAGAGTCCTGCAGCCTTGTCACCACATTTAAAGGACACACAGGTAAGGCCTCAGGAGGAGACCCAGAAAGGTGCTCAGGAGGGTCTTCATCTGTGCTCAGCATCATGATGGTTTGACTGTCCTGTGATACACTAGGATGGCTTGTGTCAGTGCTTAGCATGGAAGGGACATAGCTCTGAAACTGTTCCAGCAGTTCAGGGAAGCTGTTTTGGTAAAAACAAGAGCGATCAGAACTCTTAGCAGAACACCTCTATGGCAGAAAATGCCACAGTCAGAAGAAGATGCCACAATCAGTAGAATCTATGGCAGAAAATGCCACAATCTGCTAATTAAAGCAGAGTGAGTCTTGAACAAGTTGTGGCAGTTCAGGCTGGGAGAAAGGATGCTGCTCAAGACAAGATCTGTATTGACAGACACTTCATCCCAAGTGGAATAGGCACAGCTTGGAGGCACTAAATGCTTGTTTCACTGCTGAGACTTGTGCTCCATCACCCTTTGAAAAGAGCAACCCTGGATATGATCCTACCATCTAACAGAAGAAATGCTGTCATTCCTCAGCATTTTTTCTTCATATCCCTCCTCTCTAAGTGCTAATAGTTCAAGACAGCACAATGTAGTTCGGTCCTTGTGCCAGGGGACTGAGAAGATGCCCATAGCATTCCACAGTTGCTTCTTTTTTAATCTTCTGGAAATTATGGAGATGGAA
This sequence comes from Zonotrichia leucophrys gambelii, assembly GCF_028769735.1. Classification (NCBI taxonomy): domain Eukaryota; kingdom Metazoa; phylum Chordata; class Aves; order Passeriformes; family Passerellidae; genus Zonotrichia; species Zonotrichia leucophrys. The sequence goes on from NC_088169.1 coordinate 64,360,576, forward strand.
GGTTGTGTAGCTCCCACTGTGACCATTCTTCTTCCCCATTACTGCTCAATGGATTCACCTATGCAAACAGCAGTGAAGCCCTGTGCCCACAGAAGACCAGGATGGGGTTTCAGTAGTTTTTCTAGACTGTTAGTTTTCCACTGGAAGGCACACGGTTGCACACTCTTTGCCAAAGAGATGCATTTTAATCACTCCATTTTTTTTTGTATCTTTACATTTAGCTACCTTCCAATCTTCCAGTTCCTGTAATAAAATGACTGATGTGTGTGTTCCTGTTGCAGGTGGTGTCACTGCTCTCTGCTGGGACCCAATACAGCGAGTTTTATTCTCAGGCAGTTCTGATCATTCCATTATCATGTGGGATATTGGAGGAAGAAAAGGAACAGCCATCGAGCTGCAAGGACATAAGTACGTTCAAAGCCCTTCCTCCTGCTTTTGTAGGAGAAAAGCTAAATGCAGAAGCCACATCTGGAAACAAACAACCCAAAGGTTACAGTCTTCACAAGCCTCAAGCTTGTTTGTGTGACTGCCTGGGGTCCATATACAACAGGAATATTTTGCTTATAGTAAGTTTTCCAGTGTTGGGCCCACAGGCTGTTTTAAGAGTCTGCAGAGGGTGGTGAAGGAAAGCACAAAATCTGTAGTCCTGAAAGTGTTATGCCAGAGCCTGTGCCTTTGTTGGAAAGAGGACGGTCCTCAAATGAGAGGAGCTGCAGGGAAATTCTTGGGTTTCAGGTGTCAAGGTCTTTCCTTCCCCTAGAGGGAGCACCGGGCTTGGACAATTAATCCCTTTTTCCTCCGTGCTCTTTCACCTACAGCCTGAATTCAAAGCGATGTGCTTTTACCTTTAATCATAGCTGCCTTCACATCTCCTCAGTATCATCTTTGCAAGTACATTTGCACAGCCATTGGTGTCTTTGAAGATGGGTAAGCCCGTGCTGGGCATAGATTATGCATCAGAACGGCTCTAGTGACAATGACTCCTCACCTTTTAACTCTGGCAAGGCAGCAAGTTGGCTTTAGAGTATTGGGACTGCATATATGTGGGACTTGCATGCCAGGCTCAGGTCTGGAGAGGCAAAATCCCGTGGTGGTTTTGAGCTAACAGTTTCTTACATATTCATGCATTTCTTTTGAGTGATGCTGCACTCTGCTGAGTGATTGGGATGCCTCTGGGATTTCAGAGCACTGCAGAGCTCTAACTGAAATTACCAGATCAACATCATACTCTACCAGTGGTGCTTGCTAATGCATCACCACTTGATTTATTGCTGTGGAAATTAGTTCTAATATGAAATTAGCCTCTGGACCTTAATCTGTGAGATGGCTGTCAGCTGGAGCTGTACAACAAAGCATCTTACACATCCTGATGTGCCTCTGGTGTCTGCAGGCAGAGGCAATGTGAAGGGTGGCCCTGTTGTTCCAAACTCTCCTATGAATGCATTCCTCTCTTCAGGTTCAGCCATAGGCACAAATAAATGTGTTAGCATACAAGTCTTTTTGGCAGACAAGAGCAGTGGTGATAGCAAAGGAAACCAAATCTTGTAGATGATTTCCAGTCACAGTATGTTCAGTTCCCGTGTCTTCAACCTTGTTTTTTCCATAATAGTGTTGTACAGTCTTTGTATCCGAGGTTGTAAACAGCCTGTGATGAGGCTTGAATTTATTTTTTTATGAAGGACTAAGCCCATCTTTAGGAGTTTAAGCTGAATTGTTCCTCTCATGTTGTTTTTTCATTAAAAGAAGAAACAGAATCACCTACATTTTCTACCTTACTGTGAGAAGGTTTAGGAACAATTTAGTGTCATTCCTACATTATTTTTCAAACTCCTTATGCTTGTTAGTGTCAAAAGAAAATCTTCAGTAGTTTTTCAGTGATTCATTTCTAGATGTTGCAGAGATTTACAAAACAAAGTTGTTACTGACATTCTGCCAAGATATCTGTAAGATACCAGGGCTGTGTTCATGCATCCAGATGTGCCTTCAGAAGCTGCAACCTTGTTGAGGCTTCCCAGTGCAGCTGGGACCTCCTGTCTCAGGAACAGAAAAAACAGTTATCAGAACACGTCTTTGCTTTTGTGGATGCTGCCCAGATGAGCAACACTCTGATTCTGGTCCCAGTCTGACAGCAAAGACTGATTTGCATCTGATGGATGCCATGTGCAATGAGTGGTGGAGGGAAACATATGGGCAAACAAATGGTTTGTACTGCTTTATTGATATTCTGTGCTCACTTGTGCAGTAGCCATAGGTGGTTGATTGCTAACTGTCTTCTTTCTTTCCCAGTGATAAAGTCCAGTCTCTGTCCTATGCTCACCACACTCGGCAGCTCATCTCCTGCGGTGCAGACGGGGGAATCGTCGTCTGGAACATGGATGTTGAGAGGCAGGAGGTATATGCTTAGTTCTTGTCAGTTTGGTCTGAAGCAGTCCTGGGAAGAAGGGGCCTTTCTAAAATGTGCAGCTTTCAACCTAAACAAGATCATTCCAAGCTTTGAAAATGTTTCTGGATGTGCTCCAGTTGTTATAAAGCAATTACGCCGTGCCTTTGATAATATGGTACAGGAGAAATCGGCAGGCAGAAATAAGTATTAAATAGGCTGCTAAATGGCTCTTGCTCATTACATTACTGCTCTGAAAGATATTCTGTAAGGAGGGTATTGAGATACTCTGCTGTGTTTTTCTGCACGTCAGGAGAAATATCAGTTCAGATGTAAATGGATGGAATGATTGATTCATTTTGGTTTTAAAAAAGTAAACCAAGAAGGCTCTTGGTCATATCTGGAAAAACACAACCCAGCATTTTTTTCCTTGATAAGAGGACATTTAACTAAGGTTTCAAGCAATTGGTCTAGCTTCCCTCTGGTGTAACCATATAGAAGTGGGGTAAATGATGGCTTTGCTGATCCAAACAGCAAGATTTCACCCACACATTCCTAATTGCTTTTGTGCTTCGTGGCCAACAAATCTGAGCGGGTGCAGAAACGCTCCCCAGGCCTTGGCACTGTGGGAGCAGCCCCCACTTGGCAATTTCTGAGTCCTGACTCAGAGGTGGCAGGGTGAGCTCTGTGCTGGCTGAGTCAGGCACCAGCCCTGCCCAGGAGCTTGGCAAATCCTGGTGCCATGACTCACAGCAAGCCTCTACCCTGCAGAGGAAACTGCAGGGGGTAGGTCAGAGGAAGCTTTTTGGCAGTGAGGGCTTTCGCCAGCTTTGCTGGTTCTCAAGAGTTGTGGCTTGCATGGGATTGAGTGTGTCTCCCTTGAGGAAAAAAAAACGCTAAGTGGAAAACCTGATTTTAAAAAACTACTGAAGTAGGCATAGGCAGAAGCTGAGCTCCCTTTTTAATGTGAATTAGCATTCCAGTTGACTCTCTTTAATTGCTAATCCAGGGGCCAAGTATGTCATCAGCTCCTAAATGGAAACGAAAGCAGAGCAGTTTCCTCCTTCCCAACAGATGTTTCCTTTTTGCTGCAATTCAAACATCCAGAAATGAAAACCTTTATTTATTTGCTACCTTCAAAAGGTTACAGTAAGGGTTAAGATTGGCTTGTCACCAAATAGGCAGTGAGAAGGCTGGTTTAAAATATAGAGGAGGAATATTATTAGCCAAATAAAGGCCAAGCAGCAGGTGCTAATGGTGCACAGCTTTCCCAGACTATGGCTATGTGGGCTTGTTCTTGTTATCAGCAGCACAACAGGGTGTTCTTGGTGCTAAACCACCCCCAAAACATGAATCTTTGAGATTTTAATATCAAACCTTGGTTTGGGATCCTAGATCACTTTCTTTTGTATTTTGGCTTTTGTATCTTTGCTCTTATTTAAGGATTTTCTCCATGTGATCCATGCTCAGTATTCATTTTGTTGCTACCAGACTTTCCCACATTACTGAGATTGTTAGAGTCACTTAAGCCATTTTAGCCCTTGATTCTTTATTTTCAACTCAGTTTTTAAAAAGCTGTAAGAAGGTGTTTGAAAGGTGCTATAAGCTGTCTTTCTGTTTGGCTACAAAGTAGTTGTCACAAACAAAATGTTTTCTTCATCTGTAGTGTTCAAATGCCCAAGAGATGGAAAGTTATACACAGAGATGTAAATCTGTAGGCATTAAAAAGAAAGACTGTTGTGGGTAGAAAAGACAAAGCTTTTCCCCAGCAGAATGAACTGCCCTCAGAATAACTGGCAGAAGAATATTAAACAGGTGATTGCTTTATTGCTGGGAGTCAAAGCTCTCCTGGGAGCTGAGAGTCTCAATCCATCCTTAACTTACCTTTGCCTGGCTTTTCTATTGTTTGTAGTTCTTTATCTCAGCTGTGTTTCTTGCCATTTTAATTTGCAGCATGTGAGAAACCAGTGGCTCTGACAAGATAACTGCAGTTTGCTAACAGCACTTCCTCACAAAGTGTTAAACAATATTTAGTGTTTATTTAACCTCATGGGTTGATGAGGGAAAAAAGCTTGGGTTTGGTTTGGGTCTTAGGCTGGTTCAGTTGAATCACATCTTTCTGATCCCTGTGTGTGATTTGTAGCACGGGCACCTCTGACAGCAGGAACTCCTCTTAGAGCGTTAAAGAAAGAACGTGAAAACCTCTGACAACATCAGCACTTCCCATAACTTCCCTTTCCCTTCAGATTATTTGCTTGGCTGTTGGAAATACTGATTGACCCCAGCTCCCACCAGAGGCAATAGCAGATTGTAAATGCTGTCCAGACAGGACAGAACAAAATATTTTTATATAAAATAGGGTTGTTTCTGTGGTCTTATTATCAAATTCTTCTTCATGATTGGGATGAGAACTGTTCCTTCCATGTCCTTCAAAGTTAAGCCAGAAAAGACATCCCAGGGAACAAATATCATCTTGTCATCATCAACAACAGTCAGAATGGCATCTTGGGAAAATTGAGATATTAAATCAAGCTTAGCTGGCTATATTGCCACACCACAACACATCTTTTTTGTCCTGCCTCTAGGCTCCCTTGGAAATTTTTCTACTTGTTGCTCACTTTGTGTTTATATGTGTGTGTTGCAGACCCCGGAGTGGCTGGATAGTGACTCCTGTCAAAAATGTGACCAGCCTTTCTTCTGGAACTTCAAGCAGATGTGGGACAGTAAGAAAATAGGCCTCAGGCAGGTTTGTATGTGCCCTTCAGTGTGTTAACATGGTGCTATTAAACTTTTCTTTCATAATGGATTCTAGTAACCCTTTTGCCCCCTAAAGCTTTGAGAATTTGCATTTTGTTCTTCCACTAAGCACTCAGGGGTGGGACAGTGGCTTGATTTTGTGGTTGAAAGGAACGCACTAGTTTTTCTCCAATCAATCCCAATAGCAAAAGCATGTAATAGACCTTGAGCTGAGTATATCTGGGGCCTTCCATAACTTTAGCCATGGGGGACTTTGCTCATTGTTAGTCAAATAAGTTACAGAAAGAAATTTACAGCTGATTTTTGGAGATTGTGCTGGAACCAAAGCTGTTTTCAATGAGGTTGGATAAACATCTCTACCTGCTCAGGCTGTATTGGGAAAGGCTTGTCAAAGGAAGGGGACCAGGACACCAGATGGTTCATCACAGGTCCAGTTTATTGAAGAAAACATCAAACACTTATACAGCAAATAATAAGCTTATGAATATTCTATAAGCCAAGCAATCTATTGGTTAAACTATACCATCAACTCTTCCTCATTCCTTTGGGCCTATGTTCTCTACTTCTCACGTCTCGCTGTCCATTTCTTTATCATACTCAGCTAGGCCCAAGGACACACTATCTTGCAGGTGCAGGACTTGGAATTAGCCAGAGTCTTGTACTTTTCCAGTCTCTAGTCAGCTAAATTCCCAACAAAGGCTCACTGGTCTGCTTGAAACATGCTGTGTTTTCCTGCCTAGCAGGAGAGGGCTGCAGATTGCAGTTTTTTACTGAAGGGGTGTTGAGGTGCTGCATGTGCTCATGGAACTCGAGAAATGAGTGTCTGGGGCAGAGCTGAGCTGCCTCGTGTCTTGCTGAGTGAGATGGAAGAGCCAGCAGACCTGAGCAGGGAGCTGGTCTGGCTTTGTGGCCTGAGAAGTGTTTGTGCCTGTTGTGTCGTGCAGCATCACTGCCGGAAGTGCGGGAAGGCCGTGTGCGGGAAGTGCAGCTCCAAGCGCTCCTCCATCCCCCTGATGGGCTTCGAGTTCGAAGTGAGGGTCTGCGACAGCTGCCACGAGTCCATCACGGATGAGGAGTGAGTGTGGGCACTGAGCTGCACTGCCCTGCAGCGGGGCCTGGGGGCTGCAAGGCTCCAGGAGGCAGCAGCCTGGCATGGTGCTCCCTGGGCTTTCTCAGCAGGACAGGAGGAGATCAAGCCAGAAGGGATAGAGAGCCCCTCGCCCCTGTTCCTTTCATGCCAGAAAGGTCTCAAAGTGCTGTTTAAAGAGTGGCTGCTGAATTGATGGCTTACAGCAGCAGTCAAATATTTTTTCCTCCACAGAGAGCATTTTGGGGGGAAAGCCTACAGTTTACAGTTCTTGCTGATTTTGGATTTCTTTCTTCAGGAGAGCACCTACAGCTACTTTCCATGACAGTAAGCACAACATTGTTCACGTACACTTCGATGCCACCAGGGGATGGCTGCTGACCTCGGGAACAGACAAGGTCATTAAGGTAGGAGCAAGGAATGTGCTCCAGCTCCTGTACTTCATTTCCATTCCCTCTCCCATGTGGCTGCAGGATGTCATACCTGCCTTCTTCCACCCAGAGACTTCTCACTTAGAATTTGGATTTGGATTGGGATTGGGAATGGGATTGGGATTCCTGCCCAATAAGGACCAAGGAGGTCTTGGTCTATGAGGTTATTGCCTGAAGGGGATGGGACAAGTGCTCACTGTAGCTGTCCCTTGAGGAAGATCAACTGTTTTTCAACATGCCAAATCTCAGTGTGATAAAGATAGATAAAGAAATAGCTAAAATAATGACTAAGTTATAACAGTTTAGGTAATTTAAAAAACCAAAACCCTCACAATGTGTTATGACTGTTCTGATCATTGAAGTTAGTAATGTAGTAGGAGTTTTTTTGGTTTCTTTTAAGGCCAGCTATGAACCTGGCTCATAGAGGTGAAAGCTGGTGACATACAAAATGTCATTTTGTCAACTTCCACCACTCTGACATAAGTGCTGGAAAATGAAATCAAACTTCTTCAGACTTGTGGCATCCACCTCTAACTATTCTGTGCCTCTTAATTAAAGAGGTGTAAATTATACTATATAAAGATTCTATTTTTACTATTATTCATTATGTTGTTTTATTTTATTGTATTTAACAGTTGTGGGATATGACACCAGTAGTATCTTGATGTTACATCAGTGGAATTTGAAAGGTGATATTTACAGAAGAAACGGATTTCCTAACCCCAATTATACTGCAGAAGATAGATAACACTGGGCACATATGGCTGATGACAAAGGAACTAATGTGTTTACAACAACTTTATGTCCTCTGCTTGATCCAGGCTGAACATTTGCACGAAGACTCTTTCCACTTCTTCTCAAAATATACAAGAAGGTATTTTTTTAACTAACGGTTTGTACGATCTGACTTTGGTTGTCTTGAGTTCATTTGGAAAAATCTGTGTGCAGTGCAATTTTTAGTTTTATATTTCAGTATGTCAAGATACTTGCTGCTTTGTACAGAGGGTTCTTGAGTTGTGTCTTCCTCTGTGAGTTTTCAGTGTCAACAGACTGTGTAAGGCAATTGGCTCTCCCTGCAGCCAGTACTTGTTGGTTTGGGATATTCCTGCTGACCATGCTCTTTCCAGAGGAGGAAATGCAGGCATGGTCTCTGGGTGCATCACTGAGGAGCTGATGGACTATTGCAATTCCTAAAAGGGCTCTACCATCTACTTGTCCTAGTTGACATCATCCAGAGAGCATTCATTGGTCTGTATAATCTTCCTGCCTCTCCCTTTGCTGCACAAGTCGCAGAACCAAGGGTCAGGTTATTCAGCAACTGATTTCTACAGAAAACTGAAATAATTTTCCAGCTCAGAGCATTCTAAGGAGCACACAGACTTGTTTGAGTTTGATGATGCTGACAGTCTGATTCAAATGAAATTATTGGCAACAGGAACTTTTGGGAGTGTGTGCATGGAGGGGGGCAGATCTAAAACTGGTCTAGATCTGAAAAGTCTGGTTTATCTCTACCTCTACCTCTACCTTGCACAGCAACATTTCAGCATTTATACTTGTCTGTATTGTTGAAGATGAATTTTGTTCTTCCTGTTTTCCATATGGTTAGTCATATTTATTTTTTTAAATGCTGATAGTTTTTATTAATTTTCTCTATAGACCCAGAAGTGATATTGCTGAATGATGCCCATTGTCCTGTTGTCATACTTTACAGTTTCTCTTAATAATAAACAGTATTTAAAAACCTGGATTGACCAAAATTACCTTTTTAGAATGACATTGTCAAGGTGAATATCTATAAAAGCCCTTTTTTCCAAAGGGACCTTCTCTGAAGAGCCAACTCTCCATTCCATTAATCCATGTTACTTCTTAGCATGGCACTACTCACACAATTCAAAGAAATTGGTGTAGAGAATTTACTCTGCAAAGGCTTTCCTGCATCTCCTGTTTCAGCAGGCCTTGTGGTTGTAGCTATTGTGCTTGCACCACATTGGTGGCGCTCGGTCTTGTCCTGTTTTGGACTTCCCTTCTTCCCTCTGCAGTGGGGAGGCCATGACATGTGCCACTTCAGAGCACACTGCTACCTGGAGAAGCCTTCTCTTTTGAGAGAGAATTCCAAAAGAAAACAAAGCTTCTCCTTTGTTTGCCCAGCAGCAATTTGCTTTTGAGGGGAAAAAAAATATGGTTATCTCAATCCATGGCATTAATTCTGGTCCAGTGAGCTGCTGCAGTAAAGGGTGAGTGGATTCTGTGTGCACATCACAAGACTGCTATGTATTTTCAGGGAAAATTCTCTTCTTGAACATCTTGCAACCTGTGATGAAGCATTTTGCAGTCATGTTCTCTGAAATAACACCACCTTGGGTTTCCTGGTCGTACAGCCTGTTGTTGTTTCCCCTCTAAACAGCATATTTTAAAGCATATTGTCAAACATAATTCACACAGTACTATTATTTTTCCAACTTGAAAGTTGTTTTCTCAGTCTTCCCACGTTCTCTCCTGGAAACTAGATGCTTGTTTCCTCTTGGAATGCTTTTCATTACACCTTGTGCATGTTTTCTGATGACTGAAGCGTTCCTGGCTGTCAAAGCTATGCAAGATGAGCAAGTGGCCTGCCATATTTCATTCCAGCTGGAGAGTATGTACAAAGCTTTGCTGGACTGTGGTGTTCCATATTCCCTTGGGCTCAGGGCCTTTTGGCCAGAGACCTGACTTGTGCTGTTCAGGGAGTGCATCCCATGGTGACAGAAGCACGGGCACACCAAAGAGCATTTCAATTGCTGTTTAGTGCTTGGTTCCTGAGGAGACAGCAGTGGCACCAAGGCTGGGACTCCATCACACTGGTGGAATCATGGAGCCAGCAAGGTGAGGATCTGCCCCTGGGTCAGCACCTGCTCCTGAATGCCTAATGTGCAAACAGAGGTGAAGAACTGATTCCAAAGGAGACTGCATTTGAGAACGACTTGTTTGGACTGTTCTGCAATGAACTCGTGGCCACTCCCCTGTTCTCTTCCGAGGAGTCATGGTTTCAATGTTGCTTATATGTGGCTGTGAGGTATGCAAAACTGTTTTGCAGAATTTTCCTAGTTTTCTTTCTCACTGAATGACCTGCAGGGTTATCTGGATTTAAGTTAAATATCTCCTTATCTTGCAGTCTCAGAACAAGCTGCTCTGGGCTTAGAAAATTATATAAACTGCAAGTGAAGCTGAGGGGGAAGGAAAATTTGTCCCTTTGCAATATCCTCAAGAGCTGAAATGTAGACATTATGAAGAGAAAATAGATGCATCTAATTCAATAATTCTTCTACTTTCCAAATGGAACAAGAAGGATTTGACACTGGGAGAGTTAAAATGCCTGCCTTCCTCTTCTGCTGTGTTAGAATAGCAATCTCAGTTTCTTCTGTCTGCTAGATGCATACAAAAAGGGATCTCTGTTGCCTGGTCCTTTTTTCCATTTTACTTGCTGAATAAGAAATCTGAGCAATTCATTTTTATGAATTGCACTATTGGAGGATGGGAGGAGGGGGTGTTTTGATACAGGTGTAGACTATGCATAAACTCTTTAATGAAGCCAAGAGCCCTTTCCCTGGGGCTGCTGAAGGGCAGTAGCTTTTAGTGATACCTCATGCTGTGACAAGGGCACACAGACATTGCTAGCTCTCTCTGCTCTGCACATCAGAAAAGGTGATTTCATTTCTCCCTTAGCTGGTGCTTCCTTGTGGGAAGTGTCCTCCAGAGCATCTGCCTGCTATTCTGGGTTTTTAAATTAGCAGTGTCTGAAGGGCTTAGGCAGGTGATGGGGCAGGTGCTGGTCACATACACAGTGCCTGAGCAGCTTGCTAGAGTCACTTGTGTCCCAGGTGGGGCAATCTGAGCACCAAACTTCAGTCTTTTTAAGCTGAAAATATTTAAGTGAAGGGAAAAGAATGTGGGCATCTGCTTGCAATGATGGTTCTCCCATCCAACCTAACGTCATGGTTAGATGTTGAAACAGCAGTGGTAGGGCTACAAGCCAGCCAGTCTGCCAGAGGATAATCCTGAGCAGTGACATTGGTGTGCTCAGCTGTGGGCAGCCTCGTCTGCAGATGCTTTTTGCAGCCAAGCCCAGGTAACTTCCCTGCTCTGTCCTCCTGAACTTGAGGCCATCTGAATGTCAGCATGTGGGCTCCCAGTACCTCAGCACTGGTTACTGCACGTTGCCTAAGGGTGGCATGGGCATCTCCAGTACTGGGAAAGGGAGGGATGTATTCCCTCTGAGTGGGGAAATGAAACTGTATGGAGTCCAGCAAAGGGACACTGAGATGATGAAAGGTTCTGGAGTATATTTGGGAGAGCTGGGACTGTTCATCTGGAGAAAAGAAGGCTCAGAGGGATCTCATCAGTGTGTATAAATGCCTGAAGGGAGAGTACAAAGAAAATGCACCGGTGTCCAGTGACAGGGCCAGAGGCAATGGGCACAAACAGAAACACAGATTTCCTCTGAACATCAGGAAACCATTTTTACTGCAAGGGTGACTGAGCATGGGCACAGACTGGCCAGGCAGGTAGTTTGTGGGTTCTCCATCTTTGGAGAAAACCCAACTGGACATGACCCTGGGCAACCACCTCTAGGTGACCCTGCTTGAGCAGGACCAGATGACCTTTGAAGGTTCTTTCCCACCTCAGCCATTCTGTGATTCAAAGTCCACTTAATGCCTTGTGTCTATTCTATTGCAGAGAGAAGGAAAGAAATTACTATCTTTCCTTAAATCTAAACTACTACCAAATTAGTTACTACCAAATTAGCAAATATTGTGTTTGTCTGGCCTTGTTGTTTCAAACAGGATTTGCATACCAGCAACCAAAGTTCTGTTTTGTAGCACACAGGAAATAGGGCTACAATGGGTGGTTTTACAGGCCATGTCTTTTCCAGGAGACCACAGCAAGCCCATGGGATGTTTTCAATTAGCCCTTAGAAGATGCAACAATAACAACAAACTTGATCGTTTGTCCAGGATGCATTGGTGTGCTGAGCCCCTTCAGCGATGACCTCTTATGTAATATTGAGGAAGACAGAGATTTTTCTCTTCAAAATTGCATCTTGTGAATGTTGGCAGGAAATTTTTGCTCCTCACAACAAGAAAAATGTCCTTAGTTTGCCAATAACTTGAAGTTCTGGGATTTGAGATTAACTTTCTGTGATCACATGTGACTTTTCATTGCATTTTCCCAGTTTGGGGATTTTCCCTTGTGACCAGTCTTTGGCCATCTTGAAATTTTGTTTGCTGCAGGACACATTGTACTGCTCAGAAAAGAAAGAGATTGAGTTCAATTGAAATTGCTGCCAAGTAGGGACATTGAACTCAAACCAAAATGAAAACAAGACAGCACAGTCCTGGCAAAGTTTGTGCAAAGAGGGGATACCGAGAAAGAATGTTATCAGCATAGGAACAAAACCTAAAAAAACAAACCTAACCAAAAAGCACCTACAGTACAGAAATGAATATTCATCAGAGCTGTATAAAGCCAAACCTAACCCACATCCCAGTACTGTAAGCCAGCCAGCAGCCATGGTCCAGATCCAGAAGCCACAAGGAACAAAGAGTTGTTCCAGTCTGTGAAGATTTGACTTCCATTTCTTGTTCTTTGGTTCAATTGCCAAATAATATTTATCTACCTCAAGTAGTTTTTTCTGGACTGCATTAAATGCATGAGCACTTCGATATTAAGAGGATGGGGAAAAGACACATTACTACTGAGATAGTACAGAAAAGGTGTCAGGCCTTATGAAGATAGTCTCTCTAGTTATTTGTTCTTTAGATATTAAATAATATGAATTTATTAAAGGGTTTATCACCTTTATACTTTCATTTTATCACAGGTCAGGGCATCCTTCAGATGTGAAACACCCATTGCTAACACCTCTATTTTGTCCTGTCCCAAGAAAATTCTTGCCACGGCCAAGTAATTAAGGAATTTTCACAAATAAACAAATTCACAAACTTCCTTGCTACATCTTTGTAATTAGCACTAGTTTTGGCTGTGGTTTAGCTTTCCAAAGGCTGAGCCTTGTTTCTGACTGCTTGGTAAGTTGTCATACTGACCAATACCTCATGGGCTTTGCTGTCTTTTTGATTAGAGGGATTTTATATGAAAAAAGCTCCTACTGGCTTTTGTTCAGGTCAGTGTTTTATAGGAATGCTGCTCAACAAGTTGACCATCTTTTCTACAACTACATTGTAACATTTTCCAGTACTGTTCCATTATGTAAATAAGTGTCTCTTATGTAGCTGAATAAATTGTGATATCTTAACCCCACTAAATTAATTTCTGTCAGCTTTTGGCTATTTCTTTTCCTTCTCTATGTGTGTAATGAGGAATTTGGTTTATTGAGTTTTGACTGGAATCATTCACCTGCTTGTTTGTGAATTGTCATAAAACTGACAGCTGTTGTATGGACATGTCTTTTGCCTGGACTAATTCTTACCCTGAGTGCCTGGCTGGGTGAGCAGCCCAAAGGAAATGGTGTCTGGGCAGCAGAGGAATTGCATAATTTTGTGCATCACTCCAAGGCTCCCTGTGGATCGTGGATTCTGAACTGAAAAGGGAAGATGCTCAAGATTTTTAACCATCAAAGAAAATGGCACTTCCTGAGGCCTCTCTCCCTGAAGTTTGCACAAGTGCAGGTTTTACCACTCTTCCCCTGTTTGGACAATATTTTTATGTGTGAAATGGCACTGCTGGTACAGCAAAGGTTTGAGTTGTATCTCCTGGCAGCAGGGTAGAAACCTGTTCTGCTGAAGATCTCCGGCCAGGCTGACACTGTGCCCCTTCATAAAGCTGAGCATTAGCTTTTGTTTTGATAGAAAACACACTTCCTTCAGAGGAATACATAATTTTTCTTTATCTGATGGCTCCCTCTAGAGAGAGGAACATAAATACTGCCCTACTGCACAAACTGAAATTCTTGGATTTGATCACTTTTAGTCCCAGAAGTGGTTTTTTTTGCACTTGCTTCCTATCAGATTTGGTGCCTTTTCAAAGCCTTTCTCTCATTGTCTAGATCAGTGCTTTCTGGGAGACTGCAGGAATACAGAATTTTCAAGTCATCTTAGTTGCATTTTAAAATTATCTCCTGTAATCAGTTGCTGGCTCTACTGCAATGTGCTCAGCATTGCCTCTCCTAACAAAGCAAGAGATGGAACCTGAGGCAAACAAGAAATACTGTGAGCTGAGCTAGGGAAGATGCAAAGCTGTGCTCTGCCAGAGTGGAAACTGCCTACCTAAAATGACTGTGGGTGGATGTTGACCAGCACTAGTTTTAGATAAGTATGACCCAGTGTCATGAGATGGGGTGCTTTATTTTTGCAGGGGGGGTGAGAGAGTAACACACAGAGCAACTCACAGATTTGAACTGCTTCAGTGCCCTCCTCCACTGTTCCAGCAGGTTGCTCCCTGAAAGACTAACTCCATGTTGACTCTTCACTCACCAAGTTGAGGAAAACTAGTACTGCTTCAAGTGCCATGGCTTTTAGAAAGGCTTTGTCATTACAAAAATACAAACTAGTGCTTGTACTGACAATTGAAATGGCTAGGACTATCCCCCCACCAAATAAATTTATTTCCATTGAGGTTTGCAGGACTGACTTATCAGGCTATAATGAAGGATATAGCAGAACTCCCCTGGAGTCAGGGCAGTGCATATTCAAAATCCCACCTGAGCCTTGTTTAACAGCAAGGGGTGGCCCTGCTCATACCTTGTTCCCACTGAGTAGAACACAGAAGGTGGAGTGTGTGTTACTGCAAATGCCAACAACTGGTAGTGGCAGATCACTCCAAAACTGTGAGGTATTTATGGGAGTGCCCCCATTCAAAGGCAAACAATTTTTTACAACTTTATTCAACAGTAGGTTGATTTAGTTTATTGAGTTTTTTTAAACAATGAATAAAGACGACCCAGAAATTAAAACTAAAGACAAAATGCAGTTTACAAAATTGTTTGATACCTGTTACATTGACCTCCTAAAATTTTCATCCAAGACAAAAAGAGAAGTTGCAGTGGCCCCCTGCATCACTGCCCTGCTGCACTGATGATGGGCTGTGCCCTTCCATTAGGATGTAGGGTAATGATCAACTCCACATGTGCTCTGTGGTGCTACATTCCTCTGCAAGATCCCTGAGAGCAAAAACTTCCCAAGTAGCTGACTTCACAAAATGAAGAAAAATATGAAGCCATCAGAGTGAGGTCAGAGACATAAAAGCCTCAAAGCTGCCACCAGAAGTGTGGGGCTGTGCCTGGACTGGAAAGGGTGCCAAGAGCAGCTGCTGTGCTTGTCATTCCATTCCCATGAACCAGGTGTGCTCTCAGACTCCCAGTGTGCACTGCTTTAACAAGGACCTGTGCCATCTTCATCTTCTGCTCATCTGTCACTGGATGCTGTTTTTATTTTGTTCATGAAGTTTTAAAGTGTAAGAGGAGAGTGAGGGGAGACCTAAGCACAGTCTACAACTTCCTTGTGAGAGGAAGAGGAGGGGCAGGCACTGATCTCTTCTCTGGGGTGACCAGTGACAGGGCCCAAAGGAATGGCCTGAAGTTGTGCCAGGGGAGGTTCAGGCTGGATATCAAGAAAGGGTTCTTCACCCTGAGGGGTGGCTGGGCACTGGAACACTCCCCAGGGAAGTGATCACAGCACCAGCCTGACAGAGTTCAAGAAGCATTTGGACAGTGCTCTCAGGCACCTGGTGTGACTCTTGGGGTGGTCTGTGCAGGGCCAGGAGTTGGACACCACGATCCTTGTGGATCCCTTCTGACCCAGCATAATCTGTGAGTGTGTAAATGTATTCACTTACATGAAGGTGCAAGTCACTCTGGATCGCATTAGACAGATCCTCTCACTGGCTTCCAGCCACATGCCATGTTTGCTCTCGTGGAATCAGGCTGAAATAAAGCATCAGCAGGACCACAATACCAAAGTGTGTGACACTCTGGACTTAGTTTCTACTTGCTGTTCCTGTTGTTTAGTTCTTTTTAAATCAGAAGTGCTCTTAAACCATAGCATGTTGCTCTTAGACACTGTGACCAAACTTTGATTAAAACAGTTTTCTTAACTGGCTTCATTTTTAAGCTGTGACAAAAAATGAAAAATATAGGCTATTCAAATACACTAGTGTAGAATGTGGACTAAAATGTGTTAAATATATACATATATAGTGCACAGTTTGTACTTTTATGAACTATTTAAATACCAGTCATTAAACTTTTCTTCTGTACTGCAGAGCTGAGAAGCAAACTGATGTAAATACTAAATAATGCAAATGTTTTCATTAGCCTTGCAGCTACTGGTTTAAGAAATGTAGTTACTATACATGCTTCCAGCCATGCTCTCGTTTTGGGTAACTGTATTTAACAGCTGAAACCATAGAAAATGTTAATACCAAATTTCCAGGAAATAAACCTCTGTACAAGCCTTGCTGTTGTTTTCTTTCACTGTAGGACAAGAAGGAGTTAAGTTTATAAATGAGGCAATAACTTGAATGCTGACCCAGCCTCTTCAGGAGGAGCTGTGACAGCCTGACTTGTCTCAGCACTGCTTATCATGGGAAAATTTTTGTCAGGGCATCTCTGACAGTAAAGTCTTTACTTCTAGAGAGATTGACAATAGGCTGAAAAAAGCAGATTTTTCTTAAACTGATACTTAATAGGAGATCTTTGAATAATGAGGAAATACCATCAGCCAGGAGGAAACTAAATTAAGTAAAGCAAGACAGAAAGAGCTCTCCTCTGTCCATCACCAGTCTTTAGCTGCCAGTCACTGCAGAGAGCCCAAGAACATCTGTGTTATATTTGTGTTTAGGTCCCTGGTCTTACCACACTGGTGAGAGGCACACGTGAAACACTGCAGCAACTTGGCTGGTTCTGGAGGCAGCTGGTTAATAAACACACTCAGTTCAGGAGAAAAGGTGTTACCTTTGTTAATAATAGTCTTGGCTTTGCAGTAAATCTGAAATAATTAAGACAAAATGAGTCCCACCAGAAAGTCTTAGTCTGAGCTGATTGTCTTCAGCACTCTTAGAAAGATTCAGCACTGTAGGCGGTGCTTTTCAAACTGGATCCAGTAAATCCCTGTGAAAAAGTCCCTTTTCCCCTCTACCAATTTACAGTGAGAGACTCTGTGAGTAACTCAAATGTCCACAGATCAGGCAGGATTAATCCTGTCCTCTGTGTCTGGAAGTAAACACACCCAGACAAAATACAAGCCTCTCATCAGGAGATGCATTCTCCTCTAAAACCTGTGCCACATCAGTGCTCCCTTCCCCTCTTAATCCATTCACAATAATAAAACAATTCCCTTTAATCTCCCACAGAAATGGCAAGCAGATACACCTTAGCACGTTGTTTCTTTTTGTGCCTACAGTCAGGCAGCCATTTCTCTGCTGGATCCAGCCATGTCTGGGTGTGTTGTGTTGAAACCTCCTACTTCATGGTATTTTGACATAAATGGGATAATATTTAGCCCTGGCTCCATAAAGTAATGTGGAAGGCATTTGGCAGTGTTCCTAAATTCTTGCTGTCTAAACATGAGGAAGCAGATCACTTCTGCATACCAGCACTAATTTATAGAAACTAAAGGCCGTGAGGAATCCTTCCCTTTAAACTAAGCAGGCTCTGCAAGAGAGTTTCTGCATTCCCAGTTACATGCTTGAGCCCAATCATCCTCATGCAGTGAAGGAAGCCACCAACCTGTCCACTACAACAGTTAAAAGTTGTGTAAAACATTCCCTGTTCTTTCCTGAAGTCCTTCACAAAGGCTACTGAAAGTACACTCCTCTGCACTTCTCTGTGCTCAGTGTTTTAAATTAGTCTAGGTAACATTACAAAGTCTCAGGGCTTATTTTAATGCCTCTCAATTTTTCTTCCAATCCAAAGAACACAACCTTAGTGTGTCTTCAGGCAGCAGCTGCATATTCACAATGGGAGAGACTTGGCAGCAGAGAAAAATTACACAGGTGCCACTCTACCACCTCATTATGAGAACACCTGAACCTAATTCATTTTTAACAGGCCTATGGCATCCTACTTCCCCTCAACAGCAGATTACTGTGTAGTTAGAAGATTTGTGGTGACACTGTGTCAGCAGAGACCCTAAATTCCTGGAGAAGCAGATTTAAACTTCTGTGAGAACTCTTCCAGCACCTCCATTAGCTTTTCTTCATCCTCTGGTGGACTGTGGGTGTATGCTAGAGGTAAGTGTGTAGGGACTGGTTGCCTGTCTGGAAGAAAAGAAGAGAAAAAAAATCTTACAGGTACATTTAACTCTCTTATAGCACAAAGGAGGTTTTCTGATAGACTCTGTACTGCCCAAACATACCTCATGGTCTTGAAGCCAGGAAAATTAACCTTCTAGGTAACTGCAAATAATACTAATTAAGCATATCTTCTAAACCAAAAATTAAACCAATTCAACCTGTATTTTGGAGCTGGAGTGATTTTTCTGTAGCATAATATGACCTGGACTGTGCAGCAAGCCCCCGTTTGCAGCTGGGGACAGATTAGGAAAAGGAAGGCTTCCCTGTGGGGTTATGCCTGTCACCAGTGCAGCATCCACAGGCAAACAGCAATAGCTGGAGTTTGTTGCTGCAGGCAGAGGATGATCTTGCACTTGAAACAACATTTTTCCTTGCCTCCTGGATAATCCTTCTAGTACTGTACAAATTCCCAGCTGGGACTCTGTAGTTAGGATTATTTTCAATCTTAAAATGCTTGCTTTCATCCTTAGAAACAATGGTTAAATTCTAAATGCAAAGGAACTTGAGCTTATTGCTCAGTCACCATAAGTGACATGTATCCAACTAAATTTGCTCAGTTTGATGCTTTGCTTTGTTTTCCAAATCTCATGCCTGTCACTCACTCTGTAAATACAGCTGTTACCATCATCCACTCTAAGGGATCCTCCCCTCCAAAAACATGGTGTCTAGAGCCTGGGAGTCTCATGACAATGCTGTCAGGTGTCTGTGGAACAACAGTCAGAGCACTGGGGCAGCACTGTTAAATCTACTTAGCAAGCCCAACTTCCACAGCAGCCAGCTGAGACAAAAAGAACAAGCTGCTGCAACCCTGGGAAGCAGATTTCCCTGAAAACCTATCAGGCTGCTACTGGGTTTCCCAGCAGAGCAGAGGTATTTGCTCTCTTAAGAGCACATGTTTACCTGACTGCACACACCACATAACATGGAAAACTGAGGACAGAGAGAGAGGAATGTTCTCCATCACTGAATACAAACAGCTTCCCACCTAGCCACAGTGCTTCCAGTAGCCTGTGCTAAAGTTTGGGAACTAGGTATGAAAGCCAAGTTCAGCATCACAGAGAAGATGCTTCTAGTCTTTGGAAAGCAGGTGTCTGTTTTTATACATTTTTGCAGATGCAGAGAATTCTGGTAGTACTAGTCATGTTCTCCATTATTTTCTCAGGTTAAAAAAAAAAAAAAAGCTGGCTTTGGTTTGCTCTCAGAGGGAACAGAAGAAGAAAATGCAGGGAAACTGTGAATGATTTGGAAAATGCCTGCCTAGGATCAGAAGTGTAGGGTTTGTAGCAAAGTGCTCCTGCACCCCAAGCCCTTCACTGAAAGGGCCTGAAGAGTGCCTAAGCTAAGCTGTGGCTTCCAAAAGGTCACAGAAGTAAGAAATAACTGACTTCACCACTATTTGGTAAGCACAAGACATAGAACTTCTCTTGCAGCTTTAAGAGCAGTCATACCAGGACCAAAGCTCTCCAAAGTCAGTTGCTTTAGCTGAAGAGGCAGGGCGTGTTCCCTGTTTACCAAAGCTGGGGGTAGAAAAAGGCCAAAGGGAAGAGCCTGGTGAAATTATGAAAGAAACAGAAAGAACAACTGAGCAGAAGCATTAGGACCAGAAGAAAGTGATTGGAGTAAAAGAAAGGCAAAGCCTGGTTCTACAAAGAAGGCTGACCAGCTGGGATGTGTGGTTTCCACATGCACCGCACGCTGACACGAAAAGTGTCCATTTTAGTATCTGTCAACCAACCCTGTGTGACTGTCTGTGGGACAGAAGGAACAAAGTCAACCCAAATGCAGACAAGTCTGAGCTTCCTGCATTCTCCATATAGCAATTCAGTGAATCAGGATTTGATTGCCACATCCAACAGAAGCACTAAGCTTCTGTAAGAAATTACCCTGAGCTTTCTCTTTCTGGACTGACCTGCATCACCACTGAGGCATCCTTGCTTCCAGCTGCTCCTACAAAGATGCCTGTCATCTGCCTGGAAGAAAAGAAAGGCTCTGCCCTACTTTTCCATTCCCTAAGCTCAGTGCCAAAAATGCCACTGTGCTCAAGTCTTTGCCCAGTGTTAGAGAAAGGGGGAATTGCCAGTTTTAGCCAGCATGGAACAATAGGAAGAAGAACCTGTCAAAGCAGAGCCAACTCCCAGTGCTCTGTGAGAAAGATGCTCATTTCCTAGCATCATAAAAGATGCTGTTTGACTGCTGTGATTCACCTTCCCTTGGCACAGTCCTACACGCAGCCATTTTCATTACAAAAATCCCCAACCCTCCCTGAAGAAATGCTTTGAAGTCTCTATCAGCTACTTTAGAGGACAAAAGCAGGAATGTAACAATTTAACACAATGCTCACTCGAACATTTAGACTTGAAACAACTTTGAGGAATGCTTTTATCCTTTGCACAAGCTGCCTTTATCCCCTTCCTGGCCAGACAGGGATCCTGAGCTCAGGCAGGCTGGGGATCTCCAGTGTGTGCACTGTGAGACACTGCTCCTTACCCTGGAAGAACAAGCCACTGGGCAGCTTTGTTGCTTCAGCTGACACCGCCAACCACAGGACGGTGTCGGCTCCCTGGGCCTCCGTGCGCAGAGAGTTCTTCATCCTCTCGTAGAAATCCGGCATGGCTGACCTCACAGCTGGAAAGCATAACAATGGAATGCTGGCCTGCCATGCAAGGCCTTCTTGACACAAACAAAAAAAAAACCCAAACAACAAAACAAAATACCCCCACCAAACCAGCTTCAAATTGCCATTTTTTGTGCAGGAAGGAGAAGAGGCATCTCTGGAGCTTATGGAAGAAAATGAATATTTCCCCGTATCTGGGAATAGGATGGCTTGTGGAAGAATAGCACTAAGCCACCAGATGATCCACCACTTGTTTGTTTAGGCCAAATTACAGGGACAAAACTGACAACAGGATCTGTAAGAGGTTCCTCTGCCAATTCCACTCTAAACTATAAAGATGACAAACACGAGGAAAACAGAAATTCCAAAAAGCAGTATTGTAATGGGATTTTTAGCTCTTCTTTTCTCACCAGTTTTAGGAAACCAGTTGCAGCACTGTATTTAAAAATTGCTTACTTGCTGTCTAAACTCTGGTTTCATTTTATTTTGTCCAACAGATGGTGACTGTGGGCCCATCCAATGTAGGTGTTTATTTTTGGGGGTTGGAGAGTCTTTGAACTTTAAGGTGGGATAACTTTATGGTTCATTAAGTTTGAAATCTGCAAAGGAAGTGCAAAAATAAATGTATTTTAAAGAAAAAGAAATACCAGGATATTTAGTTGGAAAGGGCTGTTTTCAAGCATAGACAGGGTAAATGCTTCTGTTGTCACATGCAAATTTTGGAAACTGCATCCCTATAACTGCATCCCTATAAAAGACCTAGAGACCTAACTGCTATTCTGCATCCCAAGCTTGGGCACTGGGGACTGGAAACATTGGGGAATGCAACATGCACAGTGTATGACTGATACTGGCGCACCTGCTCAGAAGCAGTCACTGAAGAACAGCTGCAGCTCAGACAAAGACAAAACTGCTTCTCAATAGCAGTAAATGTTTAGAGGAAGAGCAGAGGGCTTGCACAGTGGTGAATTCTCCTACATGCCCTCACAAATTCCCAGTGTCTGCGCATTGGTACTTCCAGAGGCAGAAGGTCCATCTGTGTGTTTAACAGTTCCACTACAAATGTAACTTAAAGGTTACCTTAAAGAACTGTGTCTCTGCTGTGCATTTGTGCAGGGCTGGAAGCATTCACTGCCCATTATTATTCTCCAGCTATACACAGCTAGCAGACACTGTGCAGAATAGAGCCATCAAGGGGATATAAAACTACTTCAAGCACCAGCTTGGAGAAAAGAAATTACTGCACCTATTGGAAAAATATACTAGGAAGTTTCATTTCTCTTTGCTTTTAAACTAATCCTGAAAAGAGAAAATATTGTCAGAGTGTGAAGCAGATGTTACCTGGGGTGTCTGCCCAGCCGGGATGCATGACGGAGAAATGGATATTTCTGTGAGCTTTTGCCCACTGTTCTGTCAGGACAACTTGCTGTCTCTAGGATAGAGCAGTAAGAGCCACGCTAGCACCATGTTCAACAGCCTGTCCACCAAATTAGTTCCCAGGGAAATAAACTACATCAAATGTGCCATAAATACCAGAGCATTTATGTACAGCAGAAATATACCCTTGCTCATCCTGGCTGGATTTACTGGATAATTTCATCAGAGACTTCCAGTCATTGCCATCCATACCCTGGCTACAAATTTACTTTTAAAGCAGCTGCACTGCTTTTACTGACCATGTCTATTTGCTGCAGACTGTGGGCAAGAACTAAGCAGGCAGACAGGGCTCATCAGCTAAAGACAGTGTACCCCTTGGGACTTCTCTCATATAAAATTGAAGTCTAGCCATGCTCTACTCCATGCAAGATGTATGCACTCCTAAGGGCATGCCATCATACTCCTGAAGATTACTGCCTGTGCATGTGGGCTGGATGCAAGGGGAAAGCAACAGTGACCAACAGGCTTGTTGCAAAGCAGATGGTATGAGCTGCCTAGCAAAGAAGGGCTGGGCTTTGTTTTCAATCCCAGGGGCTGTACCTTGTTCTGTGCATACACCATGGTTCCATCAAATGGCCCACTTTCCGACTGCAAGTCGGATACGTTTAGTTTTTGAACTAGCATGCCCCCAGAAGAGACAGTGATCTGTAATGAAATGAATGAAAAACAAACAAATGAAAAGCAAAACCAGGAACTCCCCACAGATGCACTCATGCATGCAGTGTAGTCCTCAGGCCATAGCTGGAAGTCCCTACGGAGCAGGATTCCTCTGCATACTCTTTGCATTATGCTTATGCTCAGGAGCAGAGCATACCTGGAGATGAGATGAAAGATACATAAGGTTTTTGAGAAGGGATTTTCATTCGAAGTGATGTTGATTCATTTCAGGAATTTCGTGTTTTCTCCTTTTGGAAAGTAATGGGGAGAAAGAAAATAGCAGAATAGCACTATTTGTAGTTTGTATGTTTAGCACTTACCAAAGCTAATTAGAAGTCACACAAAACTTGGGAAATTTCATTTTTAAAAATGTACCTGCTGTCTTATTTTACACCAAGATCTGTAAAGTTCTTTTAAGCCTATACTCCTGTTGTACATATTTTGCACTCTGCTGCAGGAGCTGACTTGCCCTAGGGAATCTAAGAGGGTAAGTTCCCAAATGAAGTATTTTACACTGATTTCCAATGAAGGGTTGAGAGCAGCAGGCAGGACCTTTGCCTTAGACCAGGAGGTTTTTGTTAGCAAAATCCAAGAGGATTTTAGAGATCCTTACAGCACTGTAAGTAATCCTGCATTACTAGCACAGTCAGAGAACTGCTGTTACAAGCCAGAAGGTAAAAATAGTAAAACACCCCTTTTAAACAGCATCACAGACTCACCACTCTGGCATCAGCTGCTTTTTCCAGGAGGGGCACCAGGGCAGTTGTCATGATATATGTACCTAAAAGACAGACAAGCACCAACATTAACTTCTCCTTTTTAAAAAAAGCTTTCTTCTCTCTCCACCCTCCTTAACAACCCAAAACCCAAAGCCTCTTTACCTGTGAAATCTGATCTGAATTTGACAATGATTTTTTCTTGCTGGTTCACCTGCAGTGTGCCAGTTCAATTTGTAGTGGTTCACATTGCCATATACTTAGCAAAAGGCATATATTTTATAGATTTTCATGTTTGTTCTACCTATAGAGAAAACTGCTCCCTACATTCATCTGTGATAATCTGAAGGCAAAATAGCTCAGGTATGGAATTCCTTGGGTGGGGGAAGGTGATTCCAGTGAAGAAATTGAGAATGCATTTCCCCTACAAGTCTGGCATGTACACAAAGATCTAAGCTGGGTCATGAACAAGAAAGGAAACTGTACTTCATACTTACAGTTCTTAGGGCACTGCATATGCACTTAAGATTTGTCCATTCTTCCCTTCTCACTATGAAGTCACTCAGAGTACACTGACACTTTTTGTGTTGCACACAAAACCCACCCCTTAAATCCCCATAATGACCATTATGGAAGATAAGGAATCCTTGGGGGAAAAAATATTAACGTCGCCTGCCCGAGGCTGAGCTAAGACTACTTGGGGAAACTTAACTGTGTCCTTCCCTGCTTTTGATCATGTTCATGTAGTAAGGATTTTTACACACCACACAAATATATTCCATTACCATGACCAGCAAAGTTTGTTATTACAAACACTGTCCAACTGTCAGTGTATTTGACTCAGACACACCTAGTGATGTTTCAGGCAACCAAGTGCAACAAGATTTTTTTTTCTATTTAAAATGTATTTTAAAAAAATTCTATTAATTCAAAATTAATTTAGCCCCATTTAGTCTAGTGTTTCTACACCTACTTCCCTTTCATGTCTTTACAAATAACCCTAGTTCAACAATTATACCAGTGATAAATGCATTTTTTTCTTGAGCTACTGAGGCCATGTTTTTCAGTAAGCATGAAGACTTCAGCTTGTCCTTATAACCTCTCTTCCACACAGGCAATGAGATCACCCAGTTAAAATACAGCATGTTTATAAATACGGTACCAAAATCAAACATGTTACATGCCTGGTGAACAAACTGTGCAGTTCCCCTGTCAGTCACAGCATAATCAGAGGTATGCCCATACACACACAATATATTTAAAACCCTGGCAAACCAAACTAAGCAAATGCACCGCAGATGAGCAAATGCAGCCTGTCTTCAGCAGAAAATGTGAGCAAAGGCAGTTGCCAGGGGATGACGAGCCCGGTCGCGTCCCCGGGTGGCGGCGGGGAGACTGAGCGGTGACATCATCGCTACAAGAACTCCCGCTGACGGCCAGGGGAGGCTGCCGCGATGTGGGGGGAAAAAATAAAATTAAAAAAGCCCAAACACTTCAGTATAAGCTGAGAGACTGGTTTTAATGCTGTTTGGCTGTGGATTCTTAAAAAAAGTAACACCATGTCTTGGTTAAATAAGCTGCCTCTCCTAAAGGCAGAGCTGCAATGCACCATCTCTGTCGATGCTCCATTTTACTGTCCTGCAGATTAATTTACACTTTTAAGGGGCTTCATGTTGATTTGTTAATTCTAAAGAGCTGCAAAGATGAATGCACTAATGTTGCCTCATTAACAACCAAGCTTTGTTTTGTTCTCCAGCCGAATAAGAGAAACGTTCAATGCCAAAAATCCTGCTTAGAGCAACTACAGCCTGTCAGAAGTTTATGTGCTTATTTAGAACCACAAACTAACTGCAAAGCCCACATCTCCTCTCTTCCTCAAGTTTATTAAGAATTCAGTAAATCCCACAACAAAAGCCTGAGCATTCCATCTTTCTGCCCCACAAGACTACTTGCTCATTTGCTTTGAGACAGAGCACAGAGCAGTTTTGATCACAGCTTCCTATGGCAAGCAACAGTATCTGAAAACACTGTTTTCAGTGTGTACACAGACACAATGCATCAGGAATTAAGGCTGCAGCATTTAATTTCTCCCACTGCTAAATATTTCACCAACTACTGTCCCCATATTAAGTGTTTGAACAGAAACTCCTCATTGCTTTGACAAAAATACTTGGGTGTTGCACATTCTTATTTGCCTGGGTTGGTCTGTCAGGCAAAACAGCCTGGAAATTTAGAACGGTAATAGCAGAACAGATAAACTTTATCAGCAAGGTTAGAATACATCATCATCAACTGAAACTTGCCCATTTTCATCAGTGCAAAAGCTGGCCCGTAGTTTGATGGTGACATTCAAACATTGGGAGAATGCTCAGTGTGGTCACTGCAGGGCCTGGCACAGCCGTGCACCTCACAGCAGCTACTCTGTCCAGCACAGCTGCATCACAGCAGGCACTAACACTGAAGTTAATTTCTGGGTAAAAGGGGAAGCAGCAAATGAAGGCACTGCCTGCCACCATCCTTATGGAAAAAAAAACAAAAAAGAAGGAAACTCTTCTTGTTAAAAAAAAAAAACTTTGCAAGGAAAAGCAAGACTGATTCAGTAGAAGAAACTACATTCATCTCTGCCCCTATGTAAGTAAATCAAGGCACCATCCAAACTGTATGTCCTTTTGACAATACTTGATTATTAATAACAATGTACTGGATATCAGTTTTTCCAAAACAAGCACTTGAGCATTCTAACACATTTACTTGATGCAAAAAAATTCTTGTCTGTTAAAGGAGAAACTTCCTCCCAGAACTTAATTTAAAAAGGTAAGGCATATCAAATGTGGTTAATGCTTAATTATCACTGTGTTCAAACTGCACAAATTGAGTTGTTCTGTTGAGGTTTTTTTAATGGTTTAACACAAAAACATGTGAAAGGAAAGGCAACATTCAACAGTGCTGTGCCTTGCACTGAAAGCAGTAATTACTGGGTATCTGTTGAACATACAGCTAGTACTACCTGCATTGAGGACTGTGTGACAGGGGCCAGATTTGTGCATCACCATTTTCTGTCACTGCAAGGTACATTACTCACATGAATGCTTGTCTCTTACTGAAAAAAAATCAGTGAAATAAATGGTATACAACATTTCCCTTTGATGAGAAGTATTTGCTGTGAGACAAAGGAGTCCAGCACAACGAATTTCGGAGTTTGCTCAGAAGCAGCAAGAATGCAGAAGAAAGTGAGTCCAGTCTATCACACCCATATACAGGATTTCATCTTGCCCTTACTGAACTCTGCCAAGGTGAAGAGTTGACTTGCAAAACCTACTGGACAAGCTACAGCCCTGTTCTGTGTAATGAGGTCTGACACAGTACTGGCTGGCCAGGTTTTCTCCAGTCAAAAAGGCTCCTGGGATAGATGCACAATTTATTTTAAAGATAAACAGTCTCTTAAACATTAGTTTTCTTTGGAAAAGCTTCTGTAGGCTTTATGCCTTGGAGCTGATCTCCCATAATAGGAAATCACATATAATACAGAGTAATTAAAACTTTTCTATAGAGCAACACCATTATACACAATAAACCAACGTCAACATATGGTAAAGCAGAAAGGGTGGGTTGCCAATTATGCATTAAACATGCGCATTCCAGTGAAAGAAATGAGCATGGCATTTAATCAGAACATACTTTGTTCATGCACATTAAAGTTTAATGTTTACTTGAAAAATATAAAAACAAAACCCACCAAAAATATTGAATCACCATGCATTCCCTTGTGGTCTGTCTGGTAATTGTTCCACCTGGTCTGAGATCTTCCCAATTCAGTCAAGTAATCGGATATTGTGCTCTAACTAACAGATCAAATTTTTGACTCCATACAGTGAACTCCTCTGCCAACCTGGATAAGCACTAATTCAGTAGTTTCACAATCAAAGAATGAAATATTAATGACATATGTGTAGCAAATGAGGCACCGTGATGGAGATAAACATTTGATTCATATATTAAGTTGGTTTTTTTTAAAAAGATCAAAAACTACAAGAATCAGCCTGACTGCTTCATAAACTCCTAAATAAAGTTCTGCTGCCTTTCCCATGACATGATGCAGAAGCGGAGGGGACTATGAAAGACACTTTTATTAGGTCTTGTGGAAAGGTAGCTCTGCATGTTCTTACAACAGTTATTCCACTGTGGGTCTCATGACATGAACAAAATGAAAGCTATCCTACTGCACAGGACAGCAGTCTTCAGTGTATTAAACACTGGCCTTCCTCACAGAAAACTGCAAGTCTTGCTGTACTAAAACATAAAAGTAATCAAAACACGGGATAGCCCTAACAGAAAATATAAACAAACACTGTGCATGCAGATTTGCAAACTGCTGGTGGTTTAAATCAGTCTGCCAGAACCTGGAAGACTCCTTAGGATTCACATAGTTCAGACTGAAAATTAATATGATGTGACATAAAGTAAAAGTACACAAACATATACTCTGATTTGCTTTAAGATTTAATGTGACCCTAAAATCTGTATTTTATAAATCAACCTTGAAGAAAATTATGGTTTCAGCAGAAGTAACATTGTCAACCCACTACCTTCTTATAACATCAAATTAATTGATGATACAATTACTGTGGACCCAAGTGTCTTGGTGGATTCCAGAATGTTTTTTGCTTGATGTTCTATCTGGCAATTAGTGGCACATTGCTGGTGAGGTTTTTGTCCTGCTAACATTGGAATAAGGGCAGGCAGCCAGCACCACACTAAGTGAAGTGCTTCATCTGCCTGAGCTCTGCAGTATTATTAGGAAGTGTTATTTTAACTGTGAAATATGTGGGAACAAAAAAACCTAAACAAACAAACAAAAAACCCCAACACCACCAAAAAACTTTCACTGTACAGATTTCAATGGCTCATTCATGTGGTAGAAATCAGTTAAAAGGGCTTGCTTTTCTTGAGTGCAAGTAAAAACAAACCACAGAAACAAACAAACAAAACCACCCAACAAACAAAGTTCCATTCTTCATTGGCCTGATTATCTTTTCCTGCAGTTTATGCAGTTCCCAGTAAGAGACATCCCTGAGTAAGAGATCAGGAATGAGGATTACAGTGTGCTGTCTCCAAGGGCCAATTCCACTGCACTAGCAATAACTCAGAGTGCATGGGAAGAGTTAATGAACATGAAACACAAAAAGGTTTACATTTCCTGCAAATGACAAAGCTCATCTCAATAAGGGCTCCTCTGTCTCCTGGGAACCAGGCTTCAGTACAGTTTCTGCATGTGCAATTACATTCAACCTTATCCTTTCACATACCACCTCTGATCTGTAAGTCTCAAAGCCCTTTAGAAAGAAACCCAGAAGCACAGCCTCCTCTTCACAGATGAGGTTGTCTTGCCAAAGATCAGGCATTGAACTCACAGCAGACTGACAGCTGATATTCAAGTTATTTGACTTCCAAGTAGTTCAGAAGACCAGGCTGCACTGGATTCAGTTAACACCAGTTAGATCCAGTTCACGTGTAGGGAAGAGACTGACAAATGTGCACCCAGGTTAGGCAGTTTGCCATAGATGGGCTACAGTGTCACTATGACAGACAAACATCTTATTTCCTCTGCTCTAACCCTTCTTGTACAGAGTGGAAGTATATGTCTATATATTATTAAAACATGAGAGCCCATTAGATTGAAGAAAAGATACATACTGGGAGCATCATTTATCTCAGTGTGTTTTAGCATCCCCTTGCCTTGTAAGTAGCAATAAAAAAGTAACATATATGTCATTTTTCCATGTCAAGCAGGAAGATATATTGAGTAAATGCAAAGTGAGGCAGGCGATAAAACAGAGGAAAAAGGATTGTTTCAGCTAAATGCCTACTGCTTCAATAGGAACATGCTGCTTTTGCCTCTACTTGCTTATAAATGCTGAAGGCTTTTTCAAAATGACAGAATACCACCAGCTTTAATAGTCTTTGCTGGGAGTTATACAAAAAAAGTAAAATAAAATTAAATTTTAAAAGAGTTTTGACTCAGAAGTCTACAAGACTCATCAGAAGAAATTATTGCTTGTTGCTGCCCAGCTCCTGGGTACAACCCTGAGTACATGGTCAGCCCACAAGAAGAAATATAAGGGCAACATCACACAAACTAGAAGACAAAAAATATGAAGAAGAGAAAAAAATATGCCCATCAGGACTGGCAGGTCTGCAGGAAATCTGCCCATGTTACCCCCAGTGAGTCACTCAATTTGGTTTATTTTAAAGTGTGTTTCAATCAGCAAAGTGCTGTTTCAGACTTGTGCCTGGCCAGTGCTCCCACATTAGAGTCCAAGTGTTCCATTCTGCTCTCTACATTCACTGAGCTCCTGCAATCAGACAACAGTTCTTGAGCCTCTAGCAGGGAAAGAAGGCAAGGTGTTTCATTTGACAGCAACAACAGAACCACAACAAGCCATGCAGCACTTGTGCCTCAGACTCACTGTAAGGGTATTACAGCACAGATGCAGCTGCCACCACCTGCCCAAAGCACTTTACTTTACTTAAACTTGAATATTACACAAACCATACAAAGCCTTAACTATCAGCTTGCATTTTACATTTTCATGAACTTCATCCATCTGCATATTCTGACAGCACCAGAGAGGACTATGCACCTCTTATTTCACTAGCCACCCTCAATGAGCCAGTCAGCTGTGTTTTACATTAAGGGAATTTTACTTTCTATTCTAACCACTGTTATTTTGTACATATTCATACAAGAGGATTTATGCAGTCACTTTGTCCCATGTAGTCCAAGAAAAGATCAGGATATGTTTCACAAGTCCGATCATCAATTAGAACTGAACACTGACATCCATTATGCTCAAAAATGGACTAACAGATCAGTCAAGAGGAAAACATTCCTAGTCTAGATTTAAAAGCTCCACAGCATTTCAGACACCTAAATGAGCAATTTTACAGCTTATAGAAATGTTAATCAGATATCTGATACAGAATTCAAAAACTGTGACGTATGTATTTAAAGCATGTTATATTTCGGTCTTGCATTTTTAGATAGTTACAACCTACACGCTTCTTTACTAGACCAGAAAGAGGAAAAGTATCCTACAAGGTAGGAAAAAAAGTTAAAGAAACATGGAAGGAACACCCTACATGTAAAGATTTGCAAAAGATATTGATATTATTCTATCTTGTTAGTCAAGTGAGGGACAACTGCATATTTTCCAAACAAGGGCCTTGATCCCATGTCATCCTTCAGGCTTTAGCATTACTGGGGCAGAGAGGGGAATATAGTTTGTTCTTTCAGACCACATTCAAATTTACAGCCAACCTATATTCCAGCCATATATAATTTAGCCAGGATTTTCTCTGAGAACCTATAACAACAGATAGTTACTGAAAGAAATTAACTTCTCCCAAGAAAAACACACCCAAAGGCACCTAGTACTCAGGGAAATAACAGAGCCTCTACTCTGACAGGTCTTTCTCCACACAGCTTTCTCCTACTGTAGCTCCAGAAATTATGATTTATTACTCTATCCCCTTGACTTTGACGAAAAATCCTGTGGTTTGCAGCCTTGGTCCTTCATGTGTGTCTGGCCTGCAAGCACAGAAGCTTCCTGTTGCACTGCCAGCTTCTTCCAGCTCAACCAAGTCCCACTCTGTTCTAAAAGATTCAAAATTTAATCCTAATTTTTGTCTAGAGAGAAGCAGTCTAAGCAAACAACCCAGTCCTTGTCTGAACTCTGAAGAAGTTGGACAACAGAGGATCATTTACCTCCTTAAACTTCTTATACAATCATGCAGCAAGTGATACACGAATGAGTAATGGAGATCTATAAGTAACATCCATTAAAGATAATACAGGCATTTTCCTAGTTTGCTACAACTATAATTCAGCTTCCTCTGTGCAGCTGTATGCCACTAGTAAGGCTGATTTACAGCTGGAAAAGCAGAATTTGCTGCTTCCACTTGTGTGATAAAATATAATTCAAGTGGTGCACCAGTACGGTTCCTCAGCACTTAATATCCTCAATGTCTGAAACTAAACCAAAATATGCTTTTGTATTCACACTGTTGTGTTTGTTTCACTCTGTTTCTCTACTGAAGAGATGTACCTTTGCACATTGCTGGGTTTTTGTCTGAAAGACCACAAGAGGATAAAAACTAATTTAAGGTGACTAGATTCCTCAGGACAGAAGTTCTGGTACTTACACAGCCAAGGGAAATTTGATGGCAATATAAAACTCTTTTTGAATTTTCTGACCATGAGAAACAGAACAATGTTAGCAGAAGAATAAGTCTGAACCAAATGAATCTCTGCCCTTATACTTGATTTAATTGTCAGTTTAATGTATTCAGACTTGCAGAAAAAATTAGCTGTATGCACAGTAACAGTGAAGCATAGAAGAATGATATGTATAAATGAACAAGATATTTATACTAAAATGTTAGTTTTCAAACATAAATAGGATTTAAAGAACCAACACAAGAAAAAGGCTAAGAATAAAGACCAACAATGGTTTCCAGGTCATACTAGTTCTATAAATGCCTTATCTTGATACACTAGGTTTTCCCAGTCCTCATTCCAGATAATGACGAACAGGAGGAAAACACAGAAACAAAGCACCACAGTTCTTCCTTAATGTGTCACTTTTGAATATATTGAAGACAATCTCTTGAGAAATCCACCTACCCTGCACAGAGGCAGAGGGAGAAGAGTGTCAGGGTCGATGCAAGCACCATGTGTCTCTTTGCAAAAGGTGCAGCTTTCAGCCTCACAGATATTACCAGTGTCAGACACTCTTCTCTCTGCTGGCTGGCTGTTTGCTCACCTCTTTTCCACAGCTTCTGTGGGCAAAGCTTCCACTTGGCTCGCCATTTTCCCTGCCCTTCCACATCTCCACTTTCCCTCTTGACTCGCTTCCCATCCTTTGTCCCTATTACACCAGTGCCACACAGTTCACACACAAAGCCCCTTTCACATGGAGCACCCAAGACTTGCCCATTGCTGCTCAATCCCTTGACTAGAGATTGCATCTGCTTGAGAGCGTCCAGGGCACAGGCTTCCTGCACAGTGCCTCTGTCACACACAACAGGCTCTGCAAGCCCACTCAAACATTTGAATGTCTCTTTAAACCCCTGAACATGTTCCAAGCTCCATCCAAACACCAGACACACAATTACTACAAAGAGCATCATTAGCAGCAATGCTCAGAATGAAGTTCCCTAGCAAATTTCAGAAGCAACCTGCCATTTTCCACTTCTGCTATGATAAATAAAGATGCTGGTATCAGAACAACTGAAAAATGGAGAAATTACAAAATGACACTCTAAACAAGCTGTAATATTTATTCTTTTCCTTCCTGGCTCCATCCCTGGCATAGCAATGCTATGATCTCTCTTCGAGCAGGCATACCTCATGAACCTAGCTATAAAAACACACTTCTGTAAGCAAAATAAGCATGTTCCAGAAGAAAACCTTCAATACTCACCCAAAGTGTTTGTTGCAAAGTTTTTTTCAAGTCCATCTTCAGTTAACTCTCTGTTATTCACCATACATCCCGCATTGTTGATCTGCAAAAGAACTCCTTTAAACAAAAACAATCAACACAAATATCTACAAGGAAATCCACACATATGAGCGGTCCACGCTAATTTGCTGTCTTCTGGCACTACAAAACAAAGCTACATACTGTAGCTTTTATTTGTTCAATAAAACATGACTGCAAGCTGTGTGCAGCTAGCAGTCTCTGACACATTTGTTTCTCTGCCTTACCTTCCAGAAGGAGCTCAGACTTTTCTTTCCCACCTCAAAAAAAGATCTGCCCCTACACATCTTCCTGCATGCTCACTGGCACTCCTCAAAAGTTATTTCCTCTTTTTTATCAGATGTTCCTCATCTAGTAAGCACCAAAGGAGCTGCTCCCTGTGCCTCAGCTGTGGTTCAGCCCCCCCCAAGCAAATTTTCACTGCTAAATAAAGGGGGAACTGCACTGAGCCCCTTGCAAACCATGATGATTAACTGCTTAGTCTCTCCCTGGCTCTGTTTTAGTCTTTGGAGTTTTTGCAAAAGTTTAGTCTTTCAGAAGGTCTAGCTTTAAGAGGGACAATGTTATTAGCAATGAAAGTCAAAGAGAAAAATGTATGGTGCCTCCAAAGTTGCAGCTATAAAATTTCTGCTTTTCTCTTTTTTTGCAGCACATCTGTGTTAACTGAGAAGGGACAAAAGCAAGCAAACCATGGAGACTCCTGAAAAAAGCATTTAGAAAAAATTAAGGAGAGAATTGTGGGCCAAACTGTCAAGTCTACATGACCTGTCAGACAAATTCAAATTCATAGGCTACACACTCCCAAGACAGACACACATGATTAAAGTACATGAACTTACCAACACATTTAATTTATGTTCATTTCGGAATTTTTCAGCAAACTTCCATATTTCCTTGGGATTAGATATATCCACAATATGCAAGAAGATGTTCTAAAGGAAAAGAAAGTAAGTCACAATCAACAGGCAAAGTGAAGAGAAATCCCGTTTAGACCTGTCTAGGTGAAAAGGTATTTAAGTAGTATGAAAAAAACAGTGTCTCCAGAAGCCAACTAATACAGGCTAACATGCACGACTGCAAAATTTAACTCCAGTCCTTAAAACATGTTTAGTCATTATTCAGCTGCTTCTGAGACAGATTTTTAATGGCAGAGTTATTAAGAGAGAGTCCTACTTAAATAAATATATGTGACAGACAGGCATAACAGAGAACTAGAAAAATATTGCAAAGCGTGCAAAATTTCAGTTTAAACAATTTAGCAGCTTTCTCTTTGGCTGAACTTTCCAAGGAAATGTTCAAGGTCACAGCATTAGAGAATAATCTAGGTTGGAAGAGACCTCTGGAGGCTGCTTGGCAAACATGGAGATTCACCAGTCTGTCTGAGCCCCTTGCTCAGAGCATTTGGTCACCCTCATGATGAACACATTTTTCCTACTGTCTACTCAGAATTTTGTCCCTGTTCCAATCTGTGTCAGCTGCCTCTTGTCTTCCCACTGAAGACCTCCAAGAGGTAGTGCCTTCCCTACACACTCCCATCACATGGCTGTAGA
The DNA here is from genome assembly GCF_028769735.1 of Zonotrichia leucophrys gambelii. Classification (NCBI taxonomy): domain Eukaryota; kingdom Metazoa; phylum Chordata; class Aves; order Passeriformes; family Passerellidae; genus Zonotrichia; species Zonotrichia leucophrys. The sequence continues at coordinate 64,395,027 of NC_088169.1, forward strand.
ACACAGCAAGACCCATCTGAGCCTTCTCAACACTGAGCAAATTCAGCCTTCTCAGTCACTTCATCCATCACATGTCTCATCTCCCTAGTCACTCTCTGCTGGACTCACTCCAGGACATTGAGGACTTCCTCATCCTGGGGAGTCCAAAGCCAGGCACAGGACTCCTGCTGTGGTTTCACAAAGGATTAATCAAGAGGAAGAGCACTTCCCTCAGCCTGCTGGCTAGACTCATGTTCATACAGCCTGGGGTATGGTTGGCCTCCCTTGCCCCAGGACACTGCTCACAGAGGGACAACTTGTCACTCCCAGGTCCCTTTCTGCCATGTGCTTTCCAGCCAGCTAGGCAAAGACTGCACCTGCCACCTTCATTCTGTCATCTGTGCTCTTAAAAAGTCATCAGGTTCTGCCGTTGTATTGATTCATGAGGGAATCCACTAAAAATCATTAACAGATCAGCTCTGTACTGTTGATTGTTACTTTTAAAGCCACATGATCCGGACAGTTTCCCACCCACTTTTCGTCCACCAGTTCAAACCACATCCCTCCAAACTGGATACAAGGATATCATAGCAAACCATGTAAAAAGCCTTGTCAAAGTTAAGGAGAGCACTGCTCCTCTCCTGCCCACAGGCAGAGTCATGTCACCAAAGGGATCAGGGAGAGAATCAGAAGGATAACAGATAGAGAACTTGTGGGCTGAGATAAAGATAATAGAGAAAGCAAAAGCCACAGACAAGCAAAAATACCCCAAGCCTATGAGCATACCACCCTGAGAAAACCCAATCTTGTCTGATCTCAGAAACTAATCAGGGCTGGGCCTGGATAGTACCTGGATGGGAAACTGCCTGGGAATACCAGGCACTTTAGACTTCTTACAAGGAATTAACTACCTCCCATGGACAGGCAGGTGTTCAGCCATGTCCCAGAGAGCAAGGCTCCATCACACATAATAGTTATTTGGGAAGCCACCAGCCCAAACATCTCCCCATTCCTTTTTCCTTCCCCCAGCTTCATATACTGAGCATGAGATCATATGGTGTGAAATATCCCTTTGGTCAGTTAGTCAACCTGTCCTGGCTGTGTCTCCTCACAAGCTCCCATGCAACCCCAGCTTCTTCTCCAGCGTGGCAGTACAAAAAGTAGAAAAGGCATTTGCTCTATGTAAGCCCTGTTCAGCAATTGCAAAAGCGTCTCTGTATTATCAACCCTCTGTTCATCACAAATCTTAAACACAGACCCATGCAAGCCACTGTGAAGAAAGCTAACCCTATTCCAGCCAAAACCAGTACAACAAGCAAGAGTATACATCCACTCTAGTAATGCCAACTATTTCTGCCTAATCCCAGTGAGATCCCAGCTCTACAGGCCTGCATGGATTCCTGTGTTTCCTATGCTATGTGTACTCATGAACAGGAATCTGAAATGGGCTCCCAGACATGCTACTTTTTCATGAAAACTGTGAGAGCTTCCTCCATTTTCCTGTCCCCTAGACACTCACTGCTCCCATGACTCTTCTACTCTTCTGGGTTTGGTCACTACAAACCAATGAAACCCCTTTAAAGCCTCCTTAGTAGGCTTAGCAAACCTGCTGGCAAAGACACTCTTGCTCTAATACATCATCCCTCCTCAGCAAAGCTCATTTAACAGAGAAGGTCCAAGAAGCCATGGAAGCTAAGGCCAAAGTGGCACCAGCTGACCATTCAGGTGCTGATCTGCAGGACATATATGCTCCTGCTCAAGCCCTTCCCTTTCACTGTGTGGATTTAGGAGACGACCGCTAGGGCTTCCATGCCCTTGGCTCTCTAAACACTCTCAATGAACTCCAGGTTACCCCTCACAATGTCATGGGTGCCCATGTGGCTGGGAAACAAAAGGTACCAGGCCAAGGTCCAGAGGAGCCCCAGCAGACTCTCTGCAGTACCTTACATGTGAGTTCCCAGCAAGTGACAAACCTCTCAAGTCATCAAGCCAAGACTGCAGACGGGTGCCTCCATCCCCCACAGGAAGGAGCCTTCAGCCATCATCACCCACGACTTCCTCCCACTGTCAACAACTGTTCAGGATCATCTGCCTCCAACACCTCCCCTGACAGAGCCTGCTCTTCCTCATCTGTTACCATGGCACTATACCTATCCTATAAATGCACATCTGCAGGCAGAGAGGGAGCTGCCTTCTGTTGCCAGCATTCACAAGCTTTAATTCCTCCCCATCTTAGAAGTCTCTATCCACTACTTATTCAAATGCAGCTTCTAGCTGTCCCTCCTTCCATGCAATGTGCTCTTCTACTCTCTGTAGACCCTGCCAATCTCCTGTTCCTATTCCCTGTGGTTCTGCAGCCTGCTCATCTCCTGCTGTCACATCACCTGGCAGCTCAGCACCCTGAGGACAGCAGAATGCAATGCATGAAGCCACCATCATGCGCTGCCCCAGGCTCAAGGAGAAGTCCCAGTCACTCCCTGCAATCCAACATCTGCCACATTATCCCTCTGGAGCTCTCTCCAGGCCAGTGTCCCTTGTGCCAGGCACAGTTGCTCCAGCCAGGGTGGTAAAGCCTGCTTTCAGGAGCAGCACTGCAGCTGCCTCAGAGTGCTGGGTGCCTTCTGCATCCCCTTGCATGCTAACTGCTGCATTAACTGCTAAACCCTTGTCAGTCACTCCACGTCACAACGCTCTTGCAAATGTTTTGCAATACTATGGCCAGCAATGTGGATGCAATAGGAAAAAAAATAAAAAAAGGGTTGACATAAAGCAAAGTTATCATTTTCTAAACCACTAAAGCTAGAAATAATTCCTCCCTCCAAAACATCAAAAGCCTTTTACTGTTTGCTACAATTATTTTGCTTTTTGCAGATTTGTGCTCTACACAGTACAATCACAGTGGCATTTACCAGCATACAAAGGCACATCAACTCCTACTCTTCTCCTAGACAGCACTTAGTCTCAAAGACACACCACAGATAGTCTTATGACGTATGCCAGGAAAAGGCAGTTTTAAAATAATTATGCAGAGGATGTGTTCTCTTGCAAAACAACAAATAATCATTAAAGGGCCTCCTTTCTTTCCAAGTTGTTTCTTTAAATACTCATTATACAAGCAAACAAGAAAAGTGAAGAAGCTGAAGAAATGATATGGCATTATTCCCTGCCTGCAATTCTGCTTCCTTGAAGATAAAAAGCACATGACTTTCTCTCTAGTCAGTTGACTTCAGCTCCTTAGCTGAGTTTGAATCAGAATTTGCTCATTGCAATAATGTGCTCTAGGATGACCCTGCTTGATCAAGGAGACTGGACCAGATGATCCACTGTGGTCCCTTCCAACCATATCCATTTTGTGAATCATTTTTGACCAAAAATTTGACATTGCTCTACTGGTTCAAGCTGGATATCTCCTTAAACTTTCTACTTTTAAAACTAATACCATTATCTTCTGGTACAGAAGAGATAACAATTTTTGGGCAGATGTTCAGTATTGCAAGGGATTTCAGAGATTGAAAAAGATCTAAATCAATGCTTATCTGCTGAAGACTGTCACATTGACTCAGGAAAGGGATATTCAAGACCTGTTCCCTATGAAAGTCCTCAATGGTAGCAAAGCCATTTTCAAAGCAAACCTAATCTCTGTGACTTGATCTATTTTAACAAATTAGGAGAACTTTCCAGTTCCCAGATCTAGGGGCAGGTGACTGCCAAATAACTCCATTTCAGCACTGCACTCCAGCATGTACTGTGGAAGATGGAAAAAATCTTTGGAGTATACTATAACAGGATCTCCATTCAAATTATCAGGAAGAGCAAATTCAGCCTGGATACAGCCTGTCAAGTTGCAGATAAAGCATTTTATTATCTCTCTGTATTGCTTCTGAATGAGCACTTATAAAGAAGGATATTCTTGTGGACTCCTTATTAAAATGCACTTCCCAGCGCAGTCATGTGTCCCACAGGGCCCCTTGTACAGCTCATCTAACACTTCACTGAGAGCTGCTCTCTGCACAAGTGCCCCGTCCCCAGGGTCACAAACAAGTCCTGCAGTGCCCTCACACTCCCCCATGACTACAGAAATGACAGGTCTGCAGCCTACCAAAAAGTGGGAATGCAGTAATTATGCTGCCTTTAGAGGGAGAATATTATTTGCCTCAAGTGTTTTTCATCAGGTGACAGAAGGCAGAACATGAAGGAACCTTCAGAGGTCAAACTCACCTCTCTTCCCAGGCAGCCTGACTGCAGTTAGAGAAGGAGGTAACACAGATAATCACCAGCCTTACTATAGCCATGGGATTACACAGCTATAGACAGCTGGAAAGAGTTTATTTCTACATAAGGACTGATCGAATTCACCTCCATTAAAGAACTGAAGAGTAATGCTAGCTGTCACACTAGGGAGCTGAAATCAAAGAGCAGAAATTTAGTCAATATGACATTTCTAACCATAAAAACTCTCTAGAATTTTTGATCCACATTAAAACCTATTACTGGGATTAAAATACAGTGTACAAGAGCCAAGTCATTATTTAAAATGAAGACAGGTCTCCATCCATGTGCTCTGGGTTAACCCTGGTAGGTAGCTCAGCCCCATACAACCCTATTTACTCACTCCATTCCCAGTGGAAATGGGGAAACAAGCACAAGGACAAAACAGGCAAAACTTTTGGGCTGAGATAAAGACATTAACAAGAGAAGCAGAACTGTGCATGCAAACAAAATAAAACAAGGAATTCATTCACTATTTCTTATTGTCAGGCAGGCATCTAGCAATCCCCAGGAAAGTAGGACTTCATCCTACGCCACAGTGATTTGGAAAGCCAAATACCAGATCTGTGAATGCCCCCTTTTGCTCCTTCTTCCTGCCAGCTTTTACTGCTGAGCAAAATGTCCTATGCTCAGAGGTGTCCCTTTGGTCAGCTGGAGTCAGCTGTCCCAGTGTGTCCCCTCCCATCTTTTTGTGCATCCTCGCCTGCTCACCTGGTGGGGCAGTGTGAGAATAAGAACAGGCTTTGAGGCTGTGTGAGCACCATTCAGCAATAACTAAACTGTGGCTTGTCAACACTGGTTTGGTCACAAATCCAAAGCATAGCACCAGTGGAACTGCTGGAAGGGAGATTAACTCTATCCCAGCCAAAACCAGGGCACCAAGTAAGAAAGATAATGATAGTGAACTCCATAAGCACATCCTCCTGAACAATTAATGAAAGCAACAGTGACAAATATAGAGGTGGACTGTACAGTGATGTACACAGAAACAAAAAGAATGTCTAACAGAGGGAAGGAAGAGGTACTATAAGAAAAGGAAATGAAAAGACGTGTAGAGCACGGAATTAGTACCATACACAGGACTTCACAGAGCAGCCAACCTTAGCAAATCAAGAGCATGTTATTCAGACACATAAAACCTTCAGCTCCAATGCTGTAGACTCATAAATGTTGTTGCAATACTGTTGCAATGCATTAACTTTTAAAAGCCTGAGACACATAGTTAGGAATAGTAAGTAGGACATCAAAAAGCAAATCAACAAACAAACATTAAATAAAACAGCATGCTGCTGATGATGTTACTAATCACAGAATACATCACCTAATGAAGTTAGGTGATTCAAATGGTTTGAAGTTAATCACTTCAAATCATTTGAATTATAAACTGCTAGATGTTTCCATGTCTGTATGAAAATACTATTAAAAACACAACATCAAGATGTTGGAAGAGTATCTCATGGCCTCTGGGGTCTTTAATATTAACAACCTTTCTAAAAGTAAACAAAAGACTAAAAAACAACTCACCTGATTGCCCGTTTCTGTCACTATTTCCTCTTTGGCAACTTCAGCCCGTTCCTTATTTCGGCAAACCAGATGAACCGTGCCACCTGGTGGATTGCAACAAGAAAAGCATTTGATAATTAATTACTAACTGCATTTGGGTGAGACATCAGCATTTTAATTAGGTGAGATACTGGATATAGGAAAAATGCTGGAATATTTCTGCTTGGCTTTGGTTCCTGTGAAGGCAGGCAGGGTCATCAGGCAAGGAAAAAGCCACTGCACTCTAAGTACAGTGCTCAAACCATTTCTGTCAAGTCTGTACATCATGTTTAGTGGGTGAAACACCAGAGATAAAGGGGAAATTGGAGCTAAGGCATCTGCACCATAGATGGTTTTTTTTAATATATGTTTTAGGAAGTTCAGTAAAGAGCTTGAACAATACAAGTGACTAGAATTGCTCTGCAGAAAGGAAATAAAAGTGCCAGATATCAGAATTCTCAACAGTGGGAGATAATACAAGGAGGACCATGGCCTCAAATGCAGCTTGGGAGGCTCAGGTCATAAGAATTATTTCATCAGAAAAATAATTTTCAGTAGGTTTCTTCTCCATAGACAGGCTTTCTCAAGAGGATGCATAATTTGCATCCTTAGGGTATCAAGCAGCGAGACACAGCAATGACTGGTTTGATCTACTGCTGCCAACAGCCCTGCTCCAAGTGAGATGCTGGACAAGGTGACCTCTAGAGGTCTCTTCCAACCAGTTTTTCCATAAAAGGAGACACAAGGCAAGGCTCTTCTCAGAGACCTGGATACTTACCACAATCTCATCACTTAATCATATTAAAGAAAGCCTTCAAACACAAGACAAAAGTACAACTAGGCAACGTTTTGGGCTTTTTTGCATCACATATTCTCTGATTGTTACAAGTTATGTGTTAATTTCAGTCCTAGGAATACTTATGCTCCTTACGCCTTACTTTTGCCTGTTTTAAAAAGTGTTTTAGGGAGAGCTAGCAGTCCACCTCTAGAAAGCTCTAAGAATTAATCCCTAATAGAAACATAATTAATCCATAATAGAAACAACAACTGTGTCGGGTCACGTTTTTTAGTGCCCAGAACCCAAAGGCAGAACACCAAGTCTACCTTTGGATGATACAGCCACACACTGCACAGCCCAGTCTGGGGTCTGATAATGAAACCTTTTGTCCACAGGAGAGATTTTTCCACTGAGCAACAGGAGATGGGGGAAGTTTAGGTGTGACTGACACATTAGGAAATGAATTTAAATGTATTTTGTTTGGTAAAGACTGAAACTATTTGAATGTAACACATGGGAATAGTCAGATTAGTTGGGAGAAGACTGTATCAAGCTGGAAGTGCCGCAGACATCTTTCTCACTAAAAATCCTTTCTTTGGGATTTTCTCTTCTGGGAAGCTGAGGTCTTAGAAAAAGAATGTAAACAATGGTTATCTGCTGCTATGGAATGCAACAGGTAGATTTTTGATTGGGCCATCTTGAATGTTTATAATTATTGGCCAATGAAGGACTGAGCTATCTCAGACAGAGTCCAAGAGAGCTAGCTTTTGTTATCATTCCTTTCTTTCTTTTCTATTCTTAGCTTAGCTAGGTTCTGAGGAAAGTTCATCCTTCTTTTTCTTTTTAGTATAGTTATAATGTAATATATATATAATAAAATATTAAATCAAGCCTTCTGAACATGGAGTCAACATTCTCGTCTCTTGCCTCATTCAAAAACCCCTGTGAACACGGTCACACTGGAAGTGCAGTTCACAAGACATAGAGGAAAGCCCAAATCCAAATATCCATAAGACACTGATTCAGAGAAAAGCTGAACTCAGACTATAGCAATTGTCAGTTAGAAACATCTGAGTGCTTGAAGGTAAAGCCAACAGAGCCTGATTATTCCTCTGCTGAGCTAGAATTCCTTATTCACTTATCATGGAGTACATGAAGAGATTCAACTAGAAGCCTGAGCCCCAACAGCTGACACAGAGTTTCAAAGTGAGATGCTCAAGGATGGGACCGGGCAGTCATTTTAACTTCATGTGAACAGCAATGCCCATACAACATATCAGACACACAGTCTGAGCCCAAGGTTGTTCTGCTAAACATGATGACCAAATCCCACAGAGATCCAGCCAGCTTTCCAACTTGCAAAACCTGGTAGAGATATCCATTTGTGAGCAGAACAGTCACCTGACAAAGCAGTACTTACATAAAGTGATTATGTACAATAGCAGTGGTAGGAACCTGAAATCAATCACATGTTGGCACTGATGAAGATCTTAAACTCAAAGACTCTTTGATGCTAACAGTTTTGAATTAGTTTTGTTTAACTGAGTCGCCACTTTCCTTCATAAGATGGTTACAAAACCTAAGCACAACAAAGAGAGAAAAGAGCCACAAGCTCCTCCCCTTCATTCTACATGCCAAAACTCCTGTCACTCTTGCACAACAGGAATTACTTTGTCAATTCTGCAAGGGATTAGGTTTATCCTTCAGCAGCAGCTAGGTCCAGTTTACACCATGTCCTTGTGTACAGATAGCAACATAAAAACATAATTACATGTAATCAGCCAAAGGGCACAAACTCCAGGGTGTTATCATTAAGATCAAGAGCAGCTACATTGGGGTTTTTTATGCTCTTCCATCTCATTTTTGTAAAGACAATTGTTTTCTTTCATCATATGACAGATTTGCAGATTCCTCAGTTCAAATTCAGCCAGGCTGCTACTTGTATCGAATTAACCTTAAACAGACACTGATCAGTCACCAACATCCTTAGATGCCAGTATAACACAGATAGTTTTGGTAAACATGCACTTGAAAAACAACGTGCACGTCCTCTCTGCCAATTTGGTTTCCTTATCCCAGTTTTCACTGCACTGATTGTGCTTAAACCTCCAACTCACACTAAGACCCCTGTGAAATGATACCACATCCCAGGGATTTGTGTTTGTGTGTAAGTGCTGGAAGGCCAAACCTGCCTTCCATCTTCTCTGTAAGCCTCGTGGGAGCCCCACAGCAGCCCTGCTCACCTCTCCTCGCTATCTCCTTGGCCGTGGCCTTGCCAATGCCACTGTTTGCTCCAGTGACCAGGAAGGATCTTCCAGCCACATCCACCTCCACATCAGCTGGGTTGAAGCGCTTGGAAGCAGACTCGTAACCACCTCTGAACAAATCAAGAGACACCTGTGAGAAACTAGAAGGCAGCCCTTCCAAAACAAACACGTGTGTGGGCTGAAAAGCACTTTCACAGCTCAGCATCCAGTAATTGCCCTATTTACTCTCTGTACCCATGGGGCAGGCCATGAATACCAGTGACACTGCGAACACCAATGTATCACAGAATCATTAAGGTTGGAAAAACATCCTTAAGATCATCAAGTCCAACCATCCACCCACGTTCACCCATGGCCTCAAGTGCCGTATCCAGAGGTTGTTTTCCAGACTTCCAGGGATGGTGTCTGCATCACTTCCCCGGGCAGCCTGCCCCAGTGCTTTGCAATCAAAGCGTGGGCGGTTCGGCCGCCCCAGCCCACACAGCCCCGACCTCGGCCCTCGGGGGGCGGCCGGAGCCCCAGGGCAGGGCGGGCCGGGCCGGGCGGCCCTCACCGAGCGGGGCTGGAATCCGCCCGCCTTCACGGGGGCGGGCAGCCGTCCATAAAACACCACATGAACACGGCCCCACCGCGGAGAGACAGGAGCGGCTCAGTCCGGGCGCTGCGCCCGCCCCACGCGGCCGCCGCCCATACCTCGTGTACTCCCGCAGCCCCTTCACGAACCACACGGTGTTGCGGTACCAGGACATGGCGCTGCTGCTGCTGCCGCCGCCGCCCCCGCAGCCGGGCCGGCCCCGCCTCTGCCCTTACATAAGGCTCCCGGCCAGCCCGGCTGTGTTAGATAAGGCCTGAGGGGCGGCTTCCCTTGGCCCGGCCCGGCCGTGTTAGGTAAGGCCTGAGGGGCGGCTCCCCTCGGCCCGGCCGCGCTAAAGGGAGGGTGCGAGGCAGCGCAGCGAGTGTGACAGTGCGGGTAGTGGTGCCAGCTTCTTCCTTAGCAGCAATTCGTGGGCTGGTTCTTCTTATCCTTTCTGTTTTCTCCTCCATTAGCCATGAGGGATAGCCGTAGCCAGCCCCTGCCTCGCTGCAGGCGACTGTGCCTGGCGAAGGTGGTGGCGGATGAAGGATGGAGGATTTCCCAGGGCTCCAGCTTGGGGCAGATGCTGCCCGCGGCTAAGGCAGGACTGGAAACAGGCTGCTGTGTTCTGGGAGTGGGGAGCAGTGCTACAGGCCTGCATCCTGTGCCCTGGAAAGCTGCCAAAGGGATGCTGCCAGAGAAATATGAAAAATGATGCCGTGCCACGTGAAGTAGTGTTTTACATAACAAATCCATTAAATACCTAGCTCCTACTGGTGAAGTGAAGTATTCCAGTAAGGAAAGGATACCCGAGTGGCTGTTGCACTAAGGGGAGTGAAATTCAAAAGTGTTTTCTGTTTATATACTTTGGGCCTATGAAGCCCAGGAGAAGCACTTGGAGCTGCATCTGGATAGCCCACGTCAGCAATGAGGAAATTGTCATTATAGGTATAATGATACTTTTAATTATGCAAAAGGTCTATGCGTTTAGAAAGTTCTGTGTGCAGGTTGGATAAATTAATGCATTTTATAGGATGTGCAGGGCCACAGGCAGAGAAGCTCCTTTGGGAACCCTATCTAAGTTTTCAAGAGCTTAGGTTACCTGATTTCAATAACACAGATAGTGGAGAAATAGGAATGTTCTTTTTTGATTCTGTGTTATAGCCTGATACTTCTTTTTCTAAATCTCCAAATCTCTTTGCTCTGGCAAATGCCTTGTACTAAAGTCTTCCACTTTCTCAGCATGATATGTGAGTATTAGGCTCATACAAAAGGCACTTCCCACCATGAAGTTACAACTTTTGAACTCACCTCCGTCTGCTTGTACTGTACATTATATGTGAAGTAACAGTTTCTAGAGGGCAAAGAGACACATTTTAACAGTGATATTTTCTTCCATGCAGAGGCCATCCGGCTACATGTCGTACCTTTCCATGAAATTTAAAAATGCTTATTTTTAAAACAATTGAAAGACTCCATTAAAAAATATAAATACAGTAAGACAGTATTCCCTTGTCATTTCTGTGTTTACCCTATTTATTTCTTAAGAACTGTGATTATGGCTTAGTACAAGCAAAATGGAATTGTGGCTCTGATGTGTTTTGTTTGTAATTCCAGCCTGTGTTCTCATAAATTGGGAAGTTCATCCCTGCAGTCTGCCAGCCTCTGAAAGTAAATGGGGTGCATGCAGATACACAGAATTCCTCACAGGCTGAACCATTTGGACTGTGATCAGCATGATGCTGGCTGATGCAGCCCTGAGGTGCTAACCAAAGTGAGTATGCCTGGCAGAAGCTGTCCATGAGTCAGACACAAAAAGAGATTATGGCAGGCGGAGAATGGGAGCAGCTCATAATATTTTGGGGGTGAAGCAGTAATGGGCAATTACAGCATATTACTCATACTGAGATTACAGAAGATGTTTGAATGTAATGTTGGCTACCAGTGTCATCCTGGTACATACACAATTTTCTCAGAGAATATTACATAAATACTGCAGTGCCCCTATTGCAATGTGTAGCTGTACCCTTCTATCAAATGGTGGTTTAAGGACATTTTGTAAATGCCCAGAAATTATGCCCTTTCCAGAGTGCACCAATCCCTGAGCACATTCAGCTGTGACATTTCTGCTTAGAAACACTTGCTTTTTCTGTACTGAGGGGCTAAGCTTGCACCCAGAAATGAACTGTCACAGCATTCTGTCTGTCTGTCTGAGCAGCCTCACAGAATCAATCATTAAGGTTAGGAAAGACCTCCAAGATCATCAAGTCCAACCTTCACATCAAAAGCAAGCTGTTGTACACTGTCCTAACACCACCTAGATGTTTCCGTTGCCTCATTTCATCCCCTCTGGTGTTTTGCTTCTGTACTGTTGTTCCAGAGGCAGGAGGCTGTACAGATTGTGTAAGTGCTCTCTGCTAACCCAGCCATCACAGTGATGAAGGGTTGTGCAGGAAAAAGGCAAGATGTAATTTTGCCAAGAGCTGGGTGCTGCTAATGAAGGGCCTGCATCTCAGTATTCTCACGGGCAAAATTTCTGCCCACTTCAAAAGTTTTGACAGCATGTCTTGCCTTCTGTACTGAATTCTAGGTTGATACATCTTGTTAACAGAATTAAAACCTATTCTGGAGCTTTAGAAATTCAAAAACTTATATCTTCTGGTTTCATTATTGACTGCTGGTAGCTTAGCAGTTAACTCCAACAGGATGCTGCTCTGAACATGAGGGATTTTTTTAGACAAAGACTTTTTCTCTTGGATTGGCATCCTACATCTCAGACCCCTATCAGAGCCAGCAACTGGTATATTTGTGTCATACAGAGCTGAAAGTGGGAGAGCTAGAGACTCTTGAGCTCCTAATATTTCCCTCATTTGAGGACAGAACAAAATGGCTTCACCTAGGCTAATAAATACAGCTCAGTGTTTATCCCTGATAAAACATATCCAAGTTAATTATTTTCCTATATCTATGCTCTCAAGTGCTCCATTGCATATTCCCAGGCCTTGATCCTCTTATTGCCCACAGGTAAAGATTGTTGATGCCCAGGTCACAGTAGGTATTAAGCAGATGCTTCTGTCCAAAACAAGCTCAAATATCATTGTGAATAATTTGCTCAAAGGGTGGGTTTTTTTTCCCAAACACAGATGGGGATGCACCAGGGTTAACACTGCACAGCTTGGCTTGGCCCTGGTGGTCCTGTGTTCTGGTGCTGGCATTTAGCAGTGTACAAATAGCCCCCAAGCCTGTTATGCAAGCCCTCCATGACTGCAGGTAATCCTCCAAGGACAGAAAAATTCTGGAGTGTTGTGGCTGTGAGCCTCCAGACATTAGGATTTTTCATGGAGTAATGAGTTGAGGATCCCAATTTTCTTAAAACACAAGAGCTGATGAAAAATACCTCTCTGGCACTCAGCTGGGCTAACATGAAAAATATACCTTAGACTTGATTTGTCTTTGTACCTGTCAAATAGCAAGAAGTTTTAAGCAAAGTTTTAATTACTTCTAGCACAAAGGAAAGTTGAAAATGCTGATTGCTGTTAAGGGCTGTGCATTTTAGTGTGTTTCATATTTTCTTCCCAGGGGACAGATCTAAAAGTAGAGTGCTCAAGAGCTGAAAAGCAATTATATATTATACAAGATGTTTAAAACAGCTTCAAGGCCATTTTGCCAATCTCTTTTATTATCCTTTTTCTCCCTTTTTTTTTCTTTTTTTTTTTTTTTTTTTGGTGAGAGGCTAAAAACTTGGTCTTAAGGACAACTGGCTCCTTTGCTTCCTTCCAGGGATCTGGCAGGCTGTTGGGCATTCCCTCCTTTCCTTGCAGTTACTAATTTTCTAATTAAGTCTCTATGCCTGCCCCTATTAAATCAATCAGAGCTGATTCAGTTGCCACTGATTGCAGTGGGAACAGGCACAGGCTTTAAGGGCCAGGTTTGCAGGAAAGCTCTGCATCTCTAACTGGGGCCAGGTTTCCAAAGGAAGTGGCAATTGTGTGCAAGCCACTGTGGTGGGAGCTGCTCCCAACCCTGTTTTTACCATGCTGGCCTCAGCTCTGGTTGTAGAACACTTGAAGACTGTACTTTAGAAACCTGGCACAGCCCCAGTCAGTGTAATAGCAATCAAGAGCTGTCAGCAGCCTGGGGAGAGGCAGTTGACACTTGTCCTGTTGTCTGGATGAAGGAGAGGGTTTGGTGAGTGGTTGAAGAAGAACATGAAGTCCCTGAGGTCTTGGGGACGTGTCTGAAGTGCTTGTGGTAGTAGCAGGGTGAGAGAGCAAAGCTGTTCATCCTGAGTGTAGGGAAGGGTGGAAGTTCTGGCCTGTGTTGTGGCTTTGTGAACAGTAGGGTGTTTCCTTTGTTGTGTACCCAAGTCATCACCAAGTTTGCCAGCTGCTGCCATCACCAGTGTTGTTTCCAGTGAAGAGTCAGGCTTTCCCCAGACCAAACAGCCTTTTATTACTGAGGAACAAGTGTGGCAGTGTGTCATCATATCTATTACTCATTGCTCAGGGGCCAGTAAAGGGAATCTCATGCTGTGCCTTATCAGAAGTACAGGTTTGCTTTATAAAATGCTGAGAGTTTTGGTCTCTGGGAGCCTGCAGGGCTTCCTAGGGTCAGGCATGTCCTGGTGAAGAGAGGGGCTGCTTAGTGTCCTCCCAAAGTGGAAAGAATTGGCTAGGAGAAGCAGCTAAACCTGCTGCTAACCTAGTTAATCTCCTATATATATAAAATAATTTATGCAAGCTGAAGTGTATATAATTATTTTAAAAATAATAGGATGGCTTAGAAATATTTTCAAAGTAATAAAAGTGAAATGTTATGGTTGATATGCATCCTAGAGAATAATTTCTTTAGTCAATAAAAGATAATTTTGTGATTTCCATGACTGAAAAATTCTTTATGTTCCTACAGTAAACAGTATACTTGAATGCCTACATGTTTGTTGCTAGGCTGTGGCAGTAATGCAGTTATCTGTACTAACATTTTCTTCAGCTACCTGTTTTTCTTCTAACTGCTCTTCTTCTGGATCTTACTGTTCTTACTACTAGCTGTTGGACAGGAAGGCTTACAGGCTTATCAACTCAGGTGAGTCCTGCTACACTTTTTTATTCTTCTGCAAATCTTCCTGCTTATTAGCATTTTATTCCAGCCCAGTTGTTACCAAATTGCAGATGTTGTCTTGTAGAATCTATCTTCCAAGAGGTATCAACAAGCAGAGGAACACACACACCTTCTTACATGGTTGCTGTTTGGTTCAAATGTCAAAGGAACAGTCTGAAGCTTTGTGTCTTCAAGCAGTCCCTGTGCTGTTGTAACAAAACTTGCAGAGATGTATGAAATTTATCCATGCAAAGCTGTGGAGCCAAACCTTCCCATGCAAATAAGCACCAGACCTGTTTACTTAAAGTCTTATTTCACCTGGACAAGTTGGACACTTTTTTTTTTTTACAAAAAACAGGTTCACAAAAAATACTGAAGCAAGTCTTTTTTTCTGATACATTCTGAAAATAAATATTGTCTGTTATGAACTACTGTTGTGAAATCCAGAAGCAGAAGTAGAATAGTAATACAAAAGTAAACAGTGATAATAAAAATGTGCTGTCTATAGCAGCTTGTGAATAAGACTGAATAGTGGACTTTTTTTCTCCACTGTTTGCATCCTGTGTACTCATTTCATATTACACTGAAAGGCTAAATATTTTTCAAAAGGACTGGCAATCAAATCCATAAGATATCATTGAAAGGGACATTAAAGATTATGTGGTTCAAACCCCCCTGGTATGGGCAGGGACACATTTCACAAGACCAGGTTATTCAGTACTCTATGCAACTTGTCTTTAAACACTTCCAGGGATGGGGCACCCACAACTTCTCTGGGCAACCTGTTCCAGTGCCTCACTACTCTTAGAGTGAGGAATTTTCCCCTATAATCTAACCTAAACCTACTCTCTTTCAGCTTGAAGCCATTTCTCATTATCCTGTCACTACATGCTCTAAAAAGTCCTTCTCCATCTTTTTTGTAGGCTCCCTTCCACATGCAGGTACCTAACTCATCTGGGCATCAAGGGGACCTTGAAAAAAGAAAGCTTCCTTGTATGGTGATTTGTGAATTTTCATCTCTCACATTTGAGCTGCTGTTCTGCAGCATGGGGAAGGGAATCATGGATTCTTCCTTTGCTGGAGTATTACTAATCATACAGAAGAGCCAATATGGCTGAGATTCAAATCTGTGGGCGAAATCAGTCTCTGATATAACTATTCATCTCAGCAAAATTGCAGCAGGCTTGATTAAAATTATCATGACTGGTAAATGTAAAGTACCTTAATTTTTAGACTGCAGTCACATAGTCTTATGCACTTACACTCATTTTTATTCAAATGAGACATTTGGTAGAAATTCATTGTTACAAACACATATACATGATTTCTCAAAATTCCATACAATTTGTTCAGAAATCTTTCAATATGACTTTGTTCTATTCAGCACTTTCCTTGTACTATGCAATATCAGATGGCTCTTGCCAGCCTTTTTTATTTTCCCTCAAGTACTATACTTTCTAAAAACATTTTCTGTTTCTTCCTATGGCTGATACCTGAGGGATCTGCATCTACTCCAGCAGCGAACAGGAACCTGAAGAAACCTATGCCACCAAGCAACAGTTTCAAATCACAGTCCCGATGTAACAATCATTTCTGTATTACATGTAGAAATAGAAGCGTCCTCCTTGTGATGCAAAGTCCCTACCAACTAGAATTTGGAGAATATTAATTATCTGAGAAAAGATTCAAGAAAACTTACAGAAACTGGTCTAGTTAAAAATGTTGTACAATATATATGAGTTATCATCAGTTTCATCATTGTAGCCCTTTGCCTGTAAAGTCAAAGCATTTAGGATCTTTTACACCAACTGTTCCTATTTCAGGATCTAGGACATTTGAAACAGCTCTTGGCACAAAGAAGCAGAAGCTATTCTAGGTTAATTTTTTTTCTGCACAGTTACCTTGTAGTTTTAAGTCTGATGTCTTGGGACCTCATAAAGCTCAGAGCAAGTGCTCTGTGAGAGAGATCATCTTCTCTGACTGCACAGTGTTCTGGTTTCCAGTCCTGAGAAGATGAGGTCTGTGGTATGTCTGATGCTCTTCTTTTCTCTCTTCTTTGGGCCAGCAGGTAGGAGCTGTCTGTGTTCAACATTTGGAGTGAAGGATTGCTTGTCTGTCTGCTGCTTCTAAAATAGCTGTGGAAAGCTACTCTCTAGAGCTTTGGAATCTTACGCCTGTTGCTAAAGAAGGTGGAGTAGTGGGAGGACAAATATACTGTGGGCAATAAACTGTAATAAGTGTAACTTATTTCATGGCTCCTGACAGTGCACTTGTATGTGTGTGTGTATAGAGTCAGTGTGTGCAGGCAGAATTGGCTTTAGGTCTTCATACTACTAGATTTCTGTAGTACTCACAACTAGCAGTGAGCTGGCTATCCTAGCCATCGAAGTAATGTATATTTTTTTTTTCCTTTAAATACTGGAAATAGAGCTTTCCTTCTCAAGAAGGGGAGCTGATATAACTGAAACAGAGCTGGTTTCCTGCATTGTAGTCAACGTTGAGTGCATAATAATTAGCTTAAGGGTGTATTTTGTTCAGTTTTTCAGTAGACATTTATATAACTGTGGGAAGAAAATTAACATTTTCAATTTGTAATTTTAGTCTAGTGGCAAAATTCAAATTAAACATTTTAAGGTGTAGACTGTATTTTCAGCTGCTTGACCTTTGGGCTGTAATGACTTAATTCCCCACAGCTGTTTGCTGAGGTACCACACCTACTTCTGAATGGCCTGAGCATTTGTCTGGGACACCATCAGTTTGTGGCAATTCAAAGTACTGCTGCAAGTTAAGGTGCTGTGGACCATGCACACGTTCATGGCTTGCCCCTAAGTGAGATAAAGTGTCTTCAATTAAACTGTTTTCATTTAGATTTGAGTGCTACTGGGGCAACTTGAGAGAAACTGTGCAGCTGGTGGGTCAGAAGAGTCACTGTGACTCAGGTGTATCTAATCACATGTCCAAACCAGGTATCCCTGCTCCAGTCCTGCAAGATTCCAGTCTGCTGAAAGTGCAGAAGGCATGCTTAGATCCCTTTGGGCACAGAATTGATGACTCCAACTGTTTTGGAGGTGTTGATGTTCTCACTCATATGTGCCATAGCATATTGATGTACACAAGGTACATCAAATACTATCAGTGCAGAATTTTTCTCTCTTGGTTGTAGCAAAGTGTTTTGGTTTTGTTCATTTTGTATAACTTCAAAATATTTAAAAAATGTCTTTTGCCTCATTAATACAACCTCTGTAAATTTGTTTTTGTACCAACCAGGTGTTGAGCACTAGCACAGTGACTTAGCAGCACTTTCCCAAGATGTCAGTGAATGCCCTGGGGTCTCATACCTGAAGAATTAATCCTCCATGTCAGACTGTGGAGAATCAGTCAGTCTTAGCCTCCATGAATGAGGCATAGGCCTCAGGTTTACTGTTGTGTGGCTGAGGTTTGGCAAATCATTGCACATCTGCCAAGCTGCTGTAACCATGCTCACGAAAGCACACAGCAAACACAAGGCAATGTCACCTTACAGCTCTTCTCGTCTGGGCCGAACTAAAATCTCCTCTTATTTGCTCCAATCGGAGAACATCATCACTTGCTGTGAGGTCGCTACAGTCAATTCAGACTTAGGTCAGGAGTATTAGCCCTTAATTCCTGGTGATTAAGAGTGATTCTAGCAGTATTTTCCAACTGGGAAGTTTGTACAGGGGCCCTGTGGGTGGAGCTACTTTTTTGTTAAATTTCTTTTGCACTGACAACTGAGTATAATTTTCTGGTTTTATGGCTGTTCCAGGCTTCTGGGTAAAGTTCCTGTGTAATGATAAACAGCTGCTCTGTTGCATTTGAGTGATGGATGGAGTTATGCCTTCTGATAGGCAATTTCTTATACATTTTGGGTTCTTAACAAATGAAAGATTACCCTCTCCACTGAAGGTAAAATCCCATAGATGAGTTCAGAACTGAACCCTGAAATCCTGAAGCCCAAGTGGTGAGCCATTGTAATGTTTGTGGTGGGAAAGATGAATTCTAGTATTTCACCATTGGCAGCAGTTATGTTTCAGAAAAGTGTGAGGGGCAGTGGAGAGTGTGGTGGAGCAGCTCCTTGGGAAACAGAGCCAGTGATTTTTCCCAGATCCAATCTGAGGCCCACAAGTAAAAGGAAAGATTTCCACTGGTCCCATTTCCCTACATAAAACTGTGCGCGGCCTAAGCCAGCAATAATAGTAATACCTATTCCATGGATTTCTGAATGGGGCAGCCTGGCTGTGACCTGTCCTGAATTGATGCTGCAGAGCAAGGGAATGCTACACTGATACTGCCCTCATGTCAGATTATTTCATCTTTGTCCTACCTTCTTCCTAAGATTAGTTCTCTGGAAATAAACAGTTCATAAAACTGAGGCCTGAATTAAAATCCTTGTAAACCAAATGCAGGCTTATCTATACAATAGCTGGTGAGATAAATGTTCTTGTTTGAAGACAGGTGGCTCCCACAGATGTTACACTGCTTTCAGGCTCAGACCCAGGAAGGATGGTTGAGCAGATCCTGTTCAGCTGTGGCATATTGTTGAGCTCTTTTACATATCTCACCTTTTCACGGGCATTTTATAACCCTTTTGGATTTCTCTAAAACACAAGTTTCAGCTGTGTGGGTTTTAACAGAAAAAATACATGAAACACACATCTTTTCCTGTGTCTTGGGCCGCCCTCAAGCTCATCTAGAGGGGAGCCCCTCCATTTTGACCACATTGACATAAGTGCATAAGAGCAAAAGCAGAAAGAGCACTTTTACACCGCATTCATCAACACATGAAAAAACAATCTACCAGGACCACTTCTGGGGTTGTTCCATTACATGTCACAAAAAAAAATTGTCTCTCTGCATGCTGGTGCTTTTAAAGCTGCTGCTGCTGCTGACTGAAAAACTGCTTGCATTACATCTGTCCATTAAGTACAGACTTTCATATGTACAGCACCAAGATGAACAAATCAAATTCACACCACAACCAGAGAACTGCTGTAGAGAGTACATCTGCCTGAAATTCTCACATCCCCACCCAAGTCTTATTGTTGTGGTCTATATTCAAAATACCAAGGTAACATTATCAGTTTTTCTATGAACTTGATCCCAATGGTTCAACAGTAATTTTTGTGTTAGTGTGGTATTGACAAATTACTGCTATAGAAAGTGTATCCCCTGACTGGGAAATGCTGAGCCCTGTTGAAGCACCAGTCTGACACTCAGTAGCTCAGTTCTTTGTTCTGCCAAAGACTTGCAAAGCAGCCTTGGCTCACTTTGGATGTATTGGACATATATGGATGTATTCATACTGTCTGCTTTAGCCCCAAAGTTAGATATAGATGCTTCCTAGTCCAACTTCAGAAGAGACCTGAGGGCCATATTCAGGCTGCATTTTATACAAGCTCCTATTGCTATCACAGCTGTTTACTGGCCAGTCTGACAGGGGCCTGAATAGCTCTCTAGTGAGCATCTCAGTTACTGCCAGAGTCTGCAGAGTCCATGTGCTTTGCAAAGTGGCCTGAGTACAACCCTTTGTCTCAGCTCCCTCAGGGACAATAGCAAACCTCAGCAAGACTGTGTGGAGATGTTCAGATCCCAGTGAAGAGAACAACATGGCTACTTTTATAGGCAAAGATGTACTGTGCTATATACAGCATAAGGGGGACCTGGTTTTAGAGGGATTTGCCATCTGCAAGAGCTCTCTCCTGGTAAAACATCCAGAATTCAAAATGGGATGTAAAAGTTAGCAGGAGTACACCCTGGCACCTGCAGCAGCATTTTTGCATAGACTATGCTGTATTTCAGCATAGCTATTTCCAGATGGCACTGTATTTTTTTAATTCCCCCTTGAAGTTGACTGCTATCACACATATATATCATACAACAAAGATGTACACAAGGGTGAATTATTGCCTGTTCTTTGTTGTACACGCTTTCCCAAACATGGAGATTTATTTATGTAGCATTTAGTCTTCCTCAGAAGAGAATCTTTGCCTGGAAAAACAGTATATGCAGCAGCTACAGAAAATAAGGAGAAACAGAACAGTATGGCTAATAATGAGAACACCAACAGCAAAAATGTACAGGGTTTTATCACAGTAATCCTGAGGCTGATGAAAAGGCGGGATGAAATTTGGCCGATACACAGAAAAAACCCAGTAGTTCCCAAGAATGAACCAGAGAAAGAGGAAAAGGCTGAGGGTTAGATGGACGTAGTACTTGTGAGCATTCTGCCTCCAGGGATACTCGTCATCATCATCATCATCAATCACAACAGACTTGGAAAGCAGCTGCCTCATCCTGGTTGAGTCGTACAGCAGGAGAGTCACCTGGAGGCATGGGGGAAGAAAAGGGAATAAGTAAAGTGGCTGCAGAGAGTCTGAACACCTTCTGGCCACTGCCAGTCTTTGGGTCAAATAAAATTGGATGTGGGAAAACAGAAAGTTAAGGAGCCACAAATGAGGCAGGTACTGCTGGAAAATAATGCATTTTTTCCTTGTAGGTTATTCACCAGTGGGGGTCATACACTGGAAAAAAATTGCTGATGGAAAGGCATGAGAACAGATTGTGTAGGGAGATGGCAGCAGCTCCCACACTGGAGACTTTTAAGAACAGATTACAGTAACTGCTAAATGACTTAAATAGTGTAGTTCCTGTCTTGTAGTGGGTAGATTTTTCTCTTCTAACTATTTTTCCATGGTTATAAAGGTGTATCAGTTTATAGCAAATTATAAAGCGTATAGACTATGACTTAAATCTCAAAGAAATTGCTTTAGATGCTTGCAATGTACCGTTGTCAAATTTTCTTCAATTAAGTGCCATTTTCCCAGACTGCTCCATTCCTGCCTTCAGTTAAAACTAGCAGAGAAATATGTGGAATGCCATGATGCCAGGTGGTTAGGAAGGGCTGGTATACAGGGAAATGCAGTAGGACTCATCAGTGATGCCTGGATTTCTCATTTAGTCTTGGCAATACAAAGAACACAGGTAGATTCAGTGGGGTTCTCTGTCATGTTCTCTTTCACAGAGTTATAATCTGTGCTCATTTTTCTGCTTGAAATGAAAGAGAAGAGCATCCCTCATTTTACACTCTTCTTTCTCCAGAACATTGGCCAAGAAAAACCTGTTTGGGTGTATATTTTTCCAGGCTCAGATTTTATTCCATGTGCCCCATTTTCAATAGGAAAAGCTTAGCAAGAGAATCCAGAAATACAGAGTTTTCTCTTATTCTTACTCTTCTCTGGAAAACTGTTTGGTTATATATAAATTATTAAATATCTGTTTACAAAACCAACTGGTATTCCAGCCCAGATGTTGTTACCAGTTTTTGAGAAACACAGTTTAAAGTCTCAGCACCAACATAGGCAAAAAAATGGTGTTTCCACTGATGTCTCACATCCAGCTGAGCACTCAAAGCAACAGGCTTGCTCAGACTATCATCTTCTCATATGAACATTTCTTTTACACAGACTCATGAGGCACTGGAGGGATAAACCTGTCTGGCCAGTGGCTCTGAGGTTTCTGCATGAGAGTGCCTGTGGCTGTGCTTCAGTCCTCTTAGCTTTCAGCTCAGCACTCAGGTTCTCTCAAGCTCAGCAGTGAGAATGGGGTTAAATGGCAGATGAGTACTGGGTTTGAGGCAGTCAGAGAGACCTCCCAGGTAGATTTATGAATCTCAACTGCATTTAAGTAGTTCACAGAAAGTGCATTTAATTCTTATGGATATTGCCTTGCCAAGCGTGATTGAAGAAATTGCTGGCAGTCGCTCACATTGTTACTAGCTGCTGAACATACATTTATGGAGCAGCATGGCATGAATTCAACAGGCCTCTCTGGGTGCTCTAGGATGGTTCAGTTGCCTTGGTGAACAGTTACCATTGCTTTTTAAAAGACTGGAGGTGGTAAAGAAATAGATGAGGAGCCTACGGACTGCACAGATCTGGGCTAGAATGACTTGCTGTTAGATGATGTCCATCACGGGACAGCATCCTTTCAGACTTCATCCTGCACCCATTCTGTGACCTTTTAACTTTCAGAGCTCAAGCAAGGGCACTGCTGGATGAAGTCAGTGCAGTCAGTGAACAGAACAGAGGGCACAGTTCAGACAGGCGAGAGACTTGAATTTGCCTGCAGATCAAGTGCTGAGATAACACGTGGGTGAAGCTAATCAAGTTCTGACCAAATGCATTGCCAAACTGCAAAGTAAGCAGCACTGCTGTCAACTGAAGTAAAATTCAAAGCATTATTTGATGTCAGCATCAATGTTAACTGATCCGTTTGCCACCTTAGTTATAGTGAAAAAATCTGACTTTTAACAGCAATGGCTAAGAACGAGTCAACATTTTTTATGAAAGCTTCAGTCCACTAGCCTCAAAATTGCCTTTCAGTTCTGCTCTAATATTTTCTAAACTATTATTAAATGAACCTTTGATTATACAGATAAGTCCACTGGTGTGATCGAATGACTAAGCATTTGCCAGTAGAACTCACAACGCAGCAAATTTCTTGTAACAAGATTAAGCACTTTCTTTTTTTTTCTTTTCCCCATTTTCTTATTTACTGATCAAAGGTCCTTGGAGGGCATGATTCATATCCCAGTGATGTACTGTGGTTTTGTTGGGTTACCACTCTGAAAGAGTGCAGTGAATGCAGAGACCTGCAGAGTAGGATTCTATCCTCCTTTTTTCAGTCTTTTTTCTAGCAAAGAAAATGGCTAGAATTGTTGTGGTGAGGCTCTCCATGCTCCCTGAAAGCCAGTTAACACCATCTGCAAAGGGACTGTCAGAAGAGGGACAATCCTTTAGAGTCAATGCAGAGTTATATAGCTTTATAGTGACCAGGGTTTATCACAGGTATGAGGGTGCCTCTACTTGTCAAACTGCCAGACTGGAGCTCAGCAAAGATATAAGTGAGCACAGTCCACTAGAAGACAGATAGCTGTGGTTAGAAAATGGTGCATCTAGATTAATAAGCCCTGCTGTGTTGCAGGGATATATTTACTTTGGAAGGAAGTGATTCTGCTGCAGTCATTTACTTCTGGCCAGGTCAGAGTAGGAGTAAATTGAACTTGTGAAGGACTATGTACAAACACAAGTGGTTTTGTAGTACTCCCAAAGCAAGGAGAGTAACTTAGCTTTTTGTCCTGTCTGTATGAAAGTAATGGAGAAAGATTTGACATGCTTGGAGGATTGCTTGTGGAAAAAGGACCCCATTTACCACAGGCATCCATGTTAAGAAGTCATTTCCCTCAGCAGGGATGGTAGCACAGATGCTGTGGTGCAGGAGAAAGTCACACCACAATGTGTGGGACAATGCTGAGCTCATTAGCAGCTCACTTGACTGACAGGTGCTTTTGGTGTTGGAACAAGCACAGCCTGATCCTGTAGCTCTCCAGCACTGGGTGCATGTGGCTGTGTGGAGCTATCATCACGTCTTAACTAGCAAGTCAAAGTCGAGTCACACAAAATATTTTTCACACACAAGGCACATTACCTTTAAGCTGCCAATCACACCACCCACCAACAGATACAAGGGAATCAGTGGCTGAACTGGGCAGTCTTCCAAAAACTTCATTCCTGAATGGCAAAAATGGATGTTTGTTATCTCAAGTGACCAGATATTGCAACAAGCTGTACAGCGAGAATTATAGATGCTGTAAGTGAAATGTCTTGCTTACACCCAAGACTTGTATCCTGTGTCTGCTGAAATGGGGGCTGAATTAAAAGGGGGCTGCACCCCCCACTAGAGGAGTGAGGGCCACGAACAAGCAAAAGGCAGGAGAAGGAAGAGAGATAGCAAAGGCAAATCCAACATTACTATTTTCTGGCAACACTTATTGCAGCCACATATAGAGGTCATTAGCTTCAGCCACAGCTCTTTGTTAAATGAACCATTGACTGAGCTGGACAGGAAATCAGTGGTAGAAAATTCACTGAAAATCAAAACTACAAAAAAAAGGAATTCTGATAAACTTCCCCCAGGATTTTCCTGCTCATTAGTTCCTATAAGTATGGCATGTTCCTGAGTCAGATGCCTGGAAGCTTGGGAGCCAATACCCGTGGGTGCACCTGGAACTGTTTTAGCTTTCCCGGCAGCTGATAGGGAGCTGTGGAAGCTCAAGTTTCCAAGCTGTTTGGGTTGCTGGAGGATAAAAGAATTGGTTGTTATGGAGCTGAGGACCCTGGCAACCTTCAAATCTACTGCAAGAAAGAGAAAGTTGGGTAAGTTTTAGGGAAGAAAATGTATGGCTGTGTGAGGATGTTGCTGGCAGTAGAGACTGAAGCTTGTGATACAGGTCTGTGGCAGTGAAACTCATCTGTCCAAATATAGATGTCTGCAATGCAGGCATCCATACGTGAACTAGTTTTCTACACTCTGAAGTCAATAGGGAGAAACAGGCACTTGTAAAATTCAATTCATTTTTCCTAAGATAGGCATTTGAAATGGGTCGGTTGAGTTGGTTCCTGAAAGGGCTTCTGTCTCTCCATGGCTATACAAGGAATCCAGACAGCCAGCTGTAGATACCTGTAAGTTAGCTGGGATGAATCCCCTGCCCAAGTCTCTTACCCAATGGCATCTTCAGAAATTTTAAACAGTTCATTACACTGTAATTTTATTGGTATTGATCCCATGTTTCAGGGCTTTGACAGATCAGTTGCATAGGGTAGAAAGGATTTTCTGTTTTCTTCTTGCTATATAAATAGTTTGCAAGGAGATATTCTGACTTTTCTTTGAATAATTGGGGTTGCCTAGTTGCAGGATACTAAAAGGAATGTGCAAGTCCTAGTGCTAAACGTTTCTCAGGTGAAACATCTTGCCTCCATTTTCAGAACTACACTGAATAGGAGGAATTAGGAAAGAAGTACCAGTAGGTTTTGGTTTGGTGGAGTTTTTTTGGTTGTTTTGGAGGTGTTTTGGTTTGGTTTTTCTTTTATATAGCTGTAATCCTCTTTAGCTTGTCAATTTGCCCACCAAATCCACTGCTAGTGCTGGTCCATAACATTGCTCATGTCCTGAACCTCTCCTGCACTCTTTGCATGGCATAACACAGGTGCTGTGGTTTGTGGTTGCTTGCTACAGGTCTGACTTTAGTCACAGGACATGGGACAGTGTTTTGTGGTCTGCAGTTTTGTGATCCCCTGTGTGTAAGGGCTGTGGACTCTTCTATACTAAACATTTATTACCAACCTTTGTATAAATGAAAAAGGCTGCACTTAGATGGATTTGGACTCTCTCCCCTTTCATTCTTATTACAAAGCTGTGATTTTTGTCCATTTTGCCACTATGTAACACTGGGACCTGATCAGACTCCCAGCTTTACAGGGGTGAGCAGCAGAGAAATTGTCACAAATTTTTTACATCAAATTCATCAGAAAGCTGCTGCCAAGATTTCCAAAGTTCTTGGCCATCTAATAGCCTGCCACAAAAGCAGCTGGCCAGGGATCACTGGGAATATATTTCAGTTTAGGAACCTAGGCAATAGGCAATTTCTATTTCCAATGTGTTAACTGAGATTTCAGTTTGAGGGGGAAAAAAAGCTGAGAAAAAATGCCTTTCTTTTTTTTCTCATGCTGCTCTGATTCTCTTTCCCAGACAAATCTATTATGGAATCCTTTAATATATATATAACACATGATATCAGTGAGTCTTGGGAAGGGTTTGAGTGACAGCAGCACTCTGTAGGTTTTGGGAGAATACTGCAGACAGATATGACAGCAAAAGAGCAGGTCAAAGCAGGTGATACAGTAGTAACTTTAAAAATACACCCCAAGGTGTGAATAGGAAATGTGGACCTACAGTTGGCAGATGGGCACTGGTATTTGTTACAGTGAAATCAGCAAATGTGCCAATCAGTTCTCACACAGCGTGTGTTTGGTTTATCTGGGAGCACCAAAACTTGTTGGAAAGCAACCAGATTCTTTCCCATAAGCAACAGATATGTTCTCCTTTGACTGCTAGAGATGGGATATATGGATCATGAGAGATCAAAGGTCTGCTTCTACTGCACTGCTCCCTGCAAGCCAGAGCAATCTGTGGTTCAGAGTGAAAAGTAATTGAGCCTGACCACAACAGTGACCAGCAGAGGAGTCCAAATGAATGAACCAAAGACCTGTGCAAGGTCAGACGCAGCCTGAGCAGCATCCAAAGGGGAAAAAACAAGAGATGGGAGGCTTGGGAAAGCAGAGGTACTTGCACATTTTACCTCTTGGCTACCACAGAACAACACTGCAGTGAGATCCAGGACACAGGGTCCAGCAAGTGGAAAGAGCACTTGTGGGCAAACAGGACAATGGCTTCTCTAAGGGCACCATTTGGGGCAGTGCTCTGGCATGGCCCATAAAGGATTGCTACCAAGTGTCCTTGTGACTCATGATTATCCATGAGATGAGGGGTCAGGAAGAATGAAGGTCAATGCAGCATTGGTCTCTTTTTAGCTGCTTTACTCTTCTCAGCTGAAATGGCTGAGTACACCCACAGGAAAAGGAGGGCTGCTGTATAGCAAGGCTGATCCACACTCTGGTGCCCACTACACAACTTTATTCCTAATGGGAGGCAGAGACCTCAACATGCCAGGTCATTTTAAGGTGTTCCTCGTGGATGGCTGCAGCTGCCATCACTTAGCACAGACACCAGCTGAGCCCTGACTGTGGGCCTTACACTTGGATCTAGGTGCTGCAGAGAATTTATCTCAAAGAAATTGCTTTTGGGCACCATTTTATTAGAAAGCATGTCAGCAAATCAGGGGACTGGCTGAGGGACTGGAATGCAAGGAAAGATTGTGTAAACAACTACTGCTAAAGCACAAAACTGGTTCCCACGTAAAGGCACAGAGTAAAAGAATAGGCTTCAGACAAATCTCAGGAGCATTTGAGATTTGAGGAATTATTTGGTGTTGAGTGTGAGGAGTAGTACTGGGTTAAACTTGAACAGGAGGCAATTTATGCTGCTTATTAAAAAAACCCCATGTCATCAGCTTTCAAATGTGATTTAGCTACCCTTGGGGTATTCTGTATATAAAGGTACTCTGGACAACATACAAGAACGCGTTATTGAGAGTAATCCTTCACTGTCCCGGAAACTAAAAAAAAATTTAAATAAATCTTTATATCTTTGGAGTGTTCAGTGAAAAAAAGGGATCTTCTCTGCCAGTAAAAGTGAAAAAGCTGCTAAACAATCTATGGCTTAAGTGATGTCACAAGTCTGCAGCATGGAAAATATGCTGAGTCCTTTTCATGTATCTTGAATTATGTGATTTACATAATACATTTAAAACTGTGATTTACAGCAATATCGAATTTTAAGAGTGTATGATGTTGGGGTGTAATTATTACTAGGGCTGCCTGTTATTCATCTCTGAGTTTGAACAAGTACTTTACCTCACAGTTTTCCTCTGTAGGAAGCAAGAGCCAAAATGACTGGAGGCACATCAGCAAGTTTTTTTCTGAGATTGTGGTAACAGAATATTATCAGAAAATCATAGGATTTTGCTTGGAAAATAAATATCAGCATTTTCCTTGACATTTCATTTTCCTAAAAATACCTTTGCTGATATGGAGCTGCAGGAAACCAATATCCTCTGACAACACTACATTATAGTGACATTATCTCTTAATTTCAGTAAGTTGTGGGGAGAAAAAGGGCTCTGTATCTGATGCAGGAGATATCCGGAGCTCCAGGCTAATATCTTACTATAGACTTTCCACTTCTCACTGATCTTAGAGATACTGTGAAATATTCCTGAGAAATCTTATTTGCAAGTGGTCAGATTCCAGACCTGGATTCATTTCCAGAAGGCAGGATGTCAGTATGCATGGAAACCATACCACATTTTGTATTATACCTTCCCATCCCTATTTCACAGTTCAGGCATATTCAGCCTGAGAAAAAGCTAAAGCTAGAATCTTCTTAAGGGATAAATAGCAATCTTAAGTCATGGATAAATATAAGAGCAGAAGTGTTGAGATGCAGCAGTTCAGTCCATTTTGCTACTTCCAAATTGCTCCCCAATCCCTCATTTGAACTCCCTGGTTCCTAATTAGGACATCCTAATTGGAATCCCACCATAGTCATGAGTGGTACTTTGAAAGCCCCAGATTAAGGGAATAGCACCAGCTGAACACTTATTATGTGGGTTTGGATAACCATCCATGCCAATGGGCCAGGCATCCCAACTGCCTTAAAAGTCACCTCATGTCAAGGCAGACACCTAAGAGAGGGTGTGGGAATTTCCTTTTCTGCAAGGACAACACACAGAGCTCAGCCTGGCTGTGGATGCACGCAGTCTGAGTCCAGGTGGGATGCAGCTTGCCCTCAGCATCTGCATCTAGAGTTCCTTTGGACCATCCTTCATGAGGAACGAGGCACCAGGTGAGCAGCTTCTCAAAGACAAGGGCTCTTGAGGACTTTAAATTCAAAATTATCTGGATACACTGGAAAAAGGCATTCAAAATCTACAGGACAAAAGCTGATAGAGCTGAGCACTGTGTGTTGGGGAGGAAACTTCAAGGTAAATAAAAAACAAGGTATGTCTGGTAGGGAGCAGCACTGCCAAAAAACATCTGGGCTTACAATGCACCATAAACTAAATTTGGGAGGAAATGGGTTGGTGCAGAGAGACCATGTTTCATTTTGAGGTGTGTTTACAGAAATCCTGCATGTTAAACAGAAGAGCTAATTACTCTGCACTGCTTATTCCTCAGGTCTCAGCTGGAGGCCTGTGTTACATCATTCTTTTATTAATAAGGAAAAATACTTGCACAGAGGTCAAAGGAGGGATGCAAAAATGGAAAAAAAAAAAAAAGCTACCGAAGCAGTGACCCGTGAGGTCAGGATGAAAGAATTAGGTTTTTAAGACCTCTGGGAAAACAAAAGAGAAGATGGAGCAGGGTTATAATAGCAGCCTTCAAACAGTTCAAAGGATCTCTTGAGTAGGACAGTGACCAATATGTTTTTGTGACCACAGTGGGCAGGACAGGCTGTAATCTGTTTCATTTGCCATAGGGAAGATTTAGGTTAGATATGGGAAAAATATTTTGTCTTTGAGAGCAATAAAATGTTGAAATAGTCTCCTTGAGAAGCCATGGAATTTCCTTGAGCAAGGGCAAGTCAGACATCTGTCAGGGATGCTGTGAACCCATGGGCCTGTCTAAAAGGAGAGGTGGATTGGTGTCTCCACTGTTGTTGATGTTTCTCAAGTGGGGTTCACAACCCATATGGAGGATGTGAAAGGCCCAAAGGGAGCAATGAAGTGTTACAGAAAAAAACAAAGATCTATGTTAATGGTAAGGGAAAGGTGATGCTTAAGAAAAGAGGGGCCTTATGCAGTTTAAAAAGGTATAAAATTCTGCTGCTCAAAGGATTTTCCTTTCTTAAATATTTGATCTTGAAATGCTACTCACAAATCCAGCCTTCGAGGACAGATCAGCCTAAAACCAGGTCTGACTTTCAAAAAGGGAGAAATAGCAGCCTACAGCATCTCTTTTTCCCTTCCAGCACTATGCTTCTACAATTTTTTGCAGTGTAGTTAATACAGAGGGATCCTGAGTAATGAAATCTTCTCATATGTCAGATTCTGAGCCTCCTCCCACAGACAAAGCTGGGTTTTGAGGTAAAACACACTGGAGGGGTTTTTAAGATAAACAGGGTCAGAATTCAAGTACTCCTTCATTCCTGATACAGAGTGTGGGCTGAGATTCTGTCTGAAGCTAAAGTTCCAAGACAGGGGTTTAACAGTTGGAAACCCTGAATTTTCCAGTTCCTTTCTTCCACCAGATATGTTAACCTGCCACAGAGTGCCAGGAAGTTTCTATTTTCAATTTACTTTAGTTGTCAACTTACCTATAAAAGTCATGGACAGTGGTAAGGCAAGGAAAGCGAGGAGCCCAAATATAAAGCATGCTGTGAAGGAGAAAAGAAAGACAGTGTTATTTGGGCTAGTTCAAGTTTAGAGGCCAGCATTTCCACCCAGTTCTTTACAGATGCTCTGTAAATCCAGACAATTGTGTAGGAAGAAATACAGTGCACTTGATGGGGTGGGAATATCACCTGCGTGGTGCAGTATTTGCAGTGGTGAGACCAGCACATGTTTTATCACTTCCAGGATGCAGTGAGAGACACAAACTGCTTTTGAAGCTATTACTTGCAGCTTGTCTTAATGCAAGGGCAAGGAGTCATCCACTGCTGCCTTTTCAGAGGCACTGCCAGGCAACTGTGCAGTAACAAGTAATTCTGCATCAGCTAATCCATGGCAACTGATGAGCCGTATCTGTTTGCTAAGCAAATAGCAGCTTTAATGCCATTCCACTTACTTTTCACTGATAGCTAAATAAACTGTCTTTATCACAGATGTGAATGGTTTCTGGCTGGTCTAACTCCCTGACCCAGCTTAGCTTGCAAGCACAAAGGCAGCAGTGCTGCTGCATGGAGTGGGATTTGTCATTGGGCTAGATCAGCTTAAGCTGTGTGGAAGGATGCTCTTAGGGGTGCACACTGACTCTCCCTGCAGGTGAATGGATCTGAGGGGCTTACTGACTCCCTGGAGAGTTGCTGGTGTATCTGAGCCCTGATGTTTCCCTTGCACAGCCGGATGCTGCAGAGGATGAGTGCTTACCTTCCCAGTGGGCGAGGGACAGCAGTGTCTAGAGCAGTGTGAGCAGCCTGTCTCACAAGAGCTGTCACTTCTGTGCCTAATCATGAACACTTGGCAACATTAAAGTGAAACGCTGCCCTGCCAAATGAGAGTAAAATATAATGAGGACATTCTGTGGCAAGTGTCCCTTCAGAGCTCTCCCAGAAATGGCTCAGGCTGCAAGTGGGTCCTTAAGGGTGCCAAAGTGCAGGTGGGCATAGATTGCAGAGGGGCTGAGAAGAGGACAGATAAGAAAAGGAGTAGGACATCTCCTTGGAGGCTAGCAAAAAAAATCTTGGAGCAAGTATTTGGATTTGGCTTGGGACCAGCCCTTTCCCTGGGTAAGCTGTGTCCTGCAGTTCCCCATGCCAGTGAACTGCAACCTCTGCAAGGTGCACGGTGTCCCCCGGGCCGTGCAGGAGCAGGGACACTGCCAGCGCCCTGCGGACAGTGCTGCTCTGGAAAATTCTGCAGCACTGCCAAAATACCACCCTCAGGCTGCCTTAGAGAAAAAGGGCAGCATCACTGCCTCTGTTTTCCACAAGGAGAAACAGAGAAGACATAGGAACAGCATCAAAATTCAGAGCAGATCCACCAGGCTTTCTGACTCGCAGACACTTTTCATGGGAACACACCATCCCCCACATGCTGCTCATGTTTTCTCCACAGACAACCAGGATCTTACACTTAAGCCCTTGAGAGACATCTTTCTCAGAAGTAGCATGTTTGTTATCTCCATGAACTGGGGGAGACTGAGGATATTTTGAGCTGAAGAAAGCACTTCTGTTCCTTTGCGCCGCCCCCTCCTCCTTTCCCTGTCGGCCAGTCTCCCTCCCTCTCTCTCTCTCATTTTTGCTCAGACTCCTATCTCTCGAGTGCTGCATAATACAGAAATTCTTCCTCTGCTTGAATAGTGTCCTACACTTGACTAAGCTCTTTCAACCACTGACAGCCTCTCATTAGAACAGCTCAGCCTGAAGCCTCCCTTTTCACCACTTCACATTTTGTGCTAGCTCCTCTTGCCGTTATCTAGACTATTCTTTCACATCAAGAAGTGATGGTATTGTAAATGAGTTGGGCTTTCAACATTATTTCTGAGCAAACAGTGCCCAGAGGCTGGGGGACCCAGCTATCTGGTGCCCAAAGGGATGCTGCTCAGGTCTGCAGGCATTGCACCGACTGCCTGGTAGGGCCACAAGTGCTGTCACTGCAGCGTCACCCCTCTGCCTGTGGTTTCGCAGCTGCCTCCTGTCCCTGTCCCTGCTGCAAGGGAAGTGCTCAGGAGCCCGGGAGAAGAAGGAGGACGAGAAGGAGGAGAAGGCATCGTGTCTTTTGTTAGCTATGCAGCGCCTGTTTTGCCTGACCCCGGGGAGGGATGCTGCAGCAAGCTCTGGAAAAAGCTCAGGGGGCTCATGTGCATGCGAGGCTGCACATCTGGCACACAGGTGTCCGTGCTTGCTGGTGTCTGACATCTGCCCAGCAGCTCGCTTTTGGAGGGGAGAAGTGGGAGGTAGAGACCACTCAGAGCTCAAGAGAAAGAGATAATGGTTCATTAATTCCGCTCCCAAAGCAGGCGCTGGGAATGTATTTACTCATTATCTCCCCATTCAGCTACAGCCTCTTAGGTCTCGAATTGGAGGGGCAGATGCATAGTCTGGGAAGGCTTCCAGATCCATGTTTAACAAAGTGAGACTCTTCAACAATTGCCTACACAACTGGCAGGGCTCTGCAGCCACCCTCAGTGTCGCTAGCAGCGCTGAAGGCTGATTTTCCCTGGATGTGTGGGGGTTTCATAGGAATGCTGCTCAGCCGGCATACACGCATTCTCTGCCCGGGTTTGTCTGGGCTCTGCTGCCCCGTTCTGGTCCCGAGACAAATTGCTTCAGAGAATGGCACTTGCCGCAGGGCAGCCCGGCTCAGCAGAGAGGACGCTGCTCTGCAGGCAGGTCCGCATGTGGGGCTGGTGGTGTTTGTGTGTCGGAGATATCGCCTCACAGGCTGGCCAGAGGGCACCCTGGCCCCATTCCTGGAGTAAGTAGCAAAAAAGGGCTGGTAGTCTCTAAAAATACAGCACAACCAGGGAAGTGTTTCCAGGCATGCCTCGAAAGGGTATCTGATGCCTGGGCATCAGGCAGGAGACCTCACTGCTCTGTACCAGCAGGGCAGCACCTGGTGAAGCCTGGCTGTGGGATCCTAGCGTGCTGGGAAATGGATGGGGGGAAGAGCTCGTGTCTGGGATCACACAAAAGGAAGAAGAGAACTGGTGGCTGAATATCTTGCAGTTTCCTTGAAATCTGTGCTCACAAAAATTAGATCAGTGGGTGCAGGTTTTGTGCCTCCTGCCCAGCAGTACAGTCAGCTGATAGAAATCTGCTATTTGGCTGAATTCCTCTTGCCAGGATTTCCTCACAGAAGTAAACACGCTTGAGATCGCTGTTGACATTTTGGCTGTATGTCATGGTCTCTCTTCTGTCTGATGCCTGAGCCTTTGCATCTTCCACAGGCATGCCCCTGCACTGCAGCTCTCCTCCCACTCCTCTGCCACTCCCTTGTTGTGCCTGGCCTCAGCACACACAGCCTCTTGCCCTCTGGCATTTGCTTGGCATCTGGAGGCAGTACGGGAGGTGACACCAATTCACCCGTGGGCTCCTCAGACTTCATTTTGCTGCCACGAGTTTTCCAAGCACTTGAAAGGTACAGATCAGCTCAGGCTGTCCCTATTTACTTTGAGGAGAGAGGAAAAAATTCTTTCTTTTCAGGTAAGAGTCTTCACAAGATTTTCAGCAGCTATTTATGAATATAAATCTCAATCTACCTACTCTCCTCTAATACAGCTGTAGTGCAAGCTGCTCAGTAGAGTGACAAGCTCTCTGATAATAAATACAGTAATAAATGAAGTGTTGGTTACATTGCTATCACTCCCAGGTGCTGCTGTAGTCTGTCAGGTTCTTGATAAAAAAGAAATTTATTTTTTTTTACATTAGATATTCCAGCTTCCAAACAAAGTCTGCAGTTACCCCAGGATTTATCTGCATGAACAAGCTGAGGAGCAAAACTCTGTGTGAAAATATGCCAAAGCATGCCCTTTGGACAACACCCTGTGTGAATGCTGCTCTGAAGGGGCCTGACTCCCAGCAGTCTGGGTGTGAGGAAATTTGGGTCAAATTCAGTTGGCAGGGCCCCATGCCTGCTGATGCCCTGGGGCAGGCGCAGATGGCAATGCAGAAGCTCAGCAAGCAGTGTCACAGTGTGCTGCACTGCAGCATGGGTGCTGTAACAGGCTGGAGTGCACGTGGGGAACAGGTATTTTCATCCTTGTTTTATTCCTTCATGGCGTCTGCAGGCATCCCCTGCAGTGCTAATAGGCACTTGGAGGAAAGGAAGAATGCAGCCTGAGCAGGTGTCGTGGTGGCAGAGAAAGTCTCGATGGATCTTTCTGAGGAACCAGCCCCAGTAAGATTGTGTGTTTTACAGACCAGAGATGAGTCTGCCCGTGATTTTGGTAGCTGTGATTACTGGCTGTCATTCTGTGCTTTCAAGTCACAGGAAAATGTCACTCTCTCAGATGGGATATGCAGAAAAGACTTGAATGAAGTAACATGAAGGAAAGGAATTATATCTGTTCAGCTTGGCCGGCCACCACCAAATAAGAAAATAACTGCAAGGTTTGAGCATGCAAAACCAGACCTGTGAGTGATCCAAAGAGTAGAGACATAAGATATCCTTGAGCAAAACCAAAGACTGTCTGGTTATGAGGCTAATGCCATAGCAAGGAGATATATTGATGGAATAATCTCTGGGGATGAAGGGCAGGAATCCCTGGCATGACTGAATCCCTTGACCAGACTAGATACTCAGAAACCAGAGGAATCAGGGTAAGAAACAGCCATTCTCATGGAGGCCTCTAGTTCCTCCAAAAGGGAAAACCCACCATTTGAGGCAGGGGAAGTGTGAGGAAACTGACCAAATCCCAGCTCAGGGCCACCAGCTCTTTGCTGTCTTCCACCACTCCTTAGTTAGGCAGGGTTGAATTACTGCAATATAGAACTTTGGTACCCAGATATCAGCATCACATCACCTAAAATTTAGCTGCCTTGGGGGTTGAGCAATATTGCAGAGTGTCTAGCCTGGATTTTATATTATGCCTCTGGATACTGAACTATAGTTATGCCATGGTCTAAATTCTGGATTTGGCCCCTTGTGAATAATTTCCAGAAGTAATTTTACAACAATATTTAGGCATTACATATAGAGCCATTCAGTTTGCTTTGCAGTAGACCCAGGGTAGTGGATTAGGCTTTTTTATTTTGGTCAGTAAATTGAAGACTGAACTTAAATTGCTACACCAAGAATGAAAAGATGCTCCGCAGGTGGGTTCTTGGAGCTCTTGGGAGTTATTTCAATACCAGCAGACCAAAGGTACAAATGTGGATTTTGCTGAAAAGGTCTTTGAAAAATAAATACAGGATGATGAGGAAAAGTGAAATTAAGCATCACTGCATTTTAATGAACATAAAATCAATTTTGAATGCATTAGCTGATCCGTAGCTAAAGCTGAGCTTATTTTGAACTTAAGCATGATAAGAACCTGAAGATACTTTCCTGGGATGATATTTCTGAGTTCCTCACACATGGGTAACTTTTCAGGTACCCAAGAGGGTACTTCTGGTGTAGAAGAGCATAGGTGAGATCAGAACTAATCCCAATCGTTAAAGAAAATTCTAAAGGATTAATTATTTTCTCTCTTATTATTGAAGTTCCAGTGGTAATTTAATAACAGGGAATGGTAACATTTTGCTTGTAGACACTAGGAACAAAAATCAGAGAAAATACCACTTTTGACCTTTTAAATTGTGATATTCACCGAGGAATCCAGATCCTCCCAGCATGTCCTTTCTGCAGGATATGAGGGATCCCACAGGGACCAGCTGGGTCCCAATTCCACTCCCAGGTGCTTGTCAGGGTATAATGAGGGTGCATGCTCTGCACCCCTGGTTTTCCATCACTCCACTGCCCTTCTTTTCCCTGGGGCAGTGATGAGCATGAAAAAGTGGGCCAGAAAAGATCCTCTCCTTCCCTACCTGTGCCAGGTTTCTGCAGGGAAGCTTGGGTTGATCTTTCTGTCCCTTTGGCCTGATTTTCTCTGCCAGGTTGTAAGACAGCAAGGACATGAGGGGTTTAATCATTACTAAAAGTTCATTCTGAGCTTTAAGAGCCTTTCAGGCAAAGCAAAGATCAGGAATATAGAAGACTCCAAGGTAACACCCTAGACTGGGAAATGCAGCAATTAGTGTGGGTAAAGTATCAGTTATGATGAGTGGTCAAGGGGTTTGCTTCTTTTTGTATTTGAGTGGAATTATAAATTGCTACTGCCTAGAAGTGAAAGCAAAAGGCACTTGCAACTCAGAGGGAAGAGGAGATGCAGTCAGCAGGAGTAAGCTGCTTTAAAACCCATGGATTTTAACCTCCTGCTGAGGAGACTGCTTCCCTAATCTTACAAAACCCCACCTCTGAAGTGTTTCTCCTGTGCCTCTGTGCAGCTAGCACAGCCTCAGCCCAGGTCAGCTTTCTGCTGCGTTGCTGCTGGGAGCAAGAACCAGCCTGTTTCACCAGCTGTCAGCTCATTACAGCCCTCTGTGCCCTCCTCCCTGGGTGGGGAGAACCAGTTGCTTTAAAACCTGAGCAAGGCCAGGCTGTCATGCAAAAGAACCTCTGTGCAGATAACTGATGCTTCCAACCCCCAGCAAGGGGCTGCTTATGGGGGATACCCCCACCTAGATGGCTCTTGTGCCAGGGAGCAGGCCAGCAGGGGGGAGAATAACCTGTCCCAGATCTCACTGGGTGAAAGGGGGATATCCCTGACCATATTCCATCCCCAGACTTGTCTCCCTGTGCCATCACACAGGCTGGCAGCAGTTTTGCTTGTTGGGAATCACTCCTAGAAGAGTTTGTTCCCAGGCTGGCTGTGCTGCTTTTCATGAGGTGATTTTCCTTGTGGATGCTTCTGCTGCACTGTGTGTAAGGTAACACTTCAGAGAGGAGGCAAACACATTATTTTTCTTAGGCTGTCTGTTGCTGCCCATATTTAGGTACATGGTGATGCTTTTTTGAAATTTTGTGCTGATTGCTATACTTCAAATACTGCAACAGGCAGCTGCTGTTAGGGTAGAGTTACTATTGCACACTCCATCAGTTCCCAACAGTATCTAGGAAAGGAAACTTCAGTGGAAGATTCAGGTGGGACTTGGTACCATTGTGATTCCTTTATATACTTGGCTTAGCAACAGGGCTGCTTGAGGGTAGCCATGAGGCAATGGCTACCAGAAGTGCCTTACCATTGCTGGCAATTTTAGATATGCACCGGTGGCAGGCTTTCTCCAGGCCAGCAGCCATGGTGGTGGTGAGCTTTCTTGGGTGCCTGTGGAGACAGAGAAATTAATATGGCTATGAGAAGTGTCTTCACTTTACCAAGTATCTTGGCTCAGAGTACTCTCACACATGTTGGCAGGCTTTCACTACCCTCAAAAACCCCAAGCACACACAGACCCAGCCAGCAGCGTGGCAAACCCAGAGGCAGCTATGCCTTCCAGCAGCTCCAGGCTTGCCTGCTGGGGATGATGCTCGAGCCCTGGGGTCACAGGAAGGCTGGGGGAGAAGATTAATTCCATCTTCCTGAAAGCTATGAAAGGGTCTACCTTCAGCTTGATTGGGTTTCAGGCAGAACAAAGTATTTAACTCTTATGAGAAAACCCAGGAAAACAGGTGGGGCTTGGTACACAAACCCCAGCAAGAATTGACTAGTGAGCAAAAATGAATTAAAGAGAAAAAGGAGGAGAGAAGATGAAAAGAGTTTTAAGGTCAAGGAGGATTCTGAAGAAGAATATGGAATAAAAACTGCAAACCACAGGGAGCCCAGAACAACATGCCTTTGACAGAAAAGTAGCTGGATTAGAAAGTAGCTCTTTGTAAAGAAGAATTTTTACAAGGTGGGGTGAGGGATGAGCAAGCAGCCAGGCATCCAAGCTCTGGCCTCAGACAGCACCAGACAGTTAAGTGGCATTCCACATTGATGGGAGTGTGGAAAGCTCACACACACAACATAGAGACAGACAGATGCACACACACAGACACACACACACACACAGACACACGGACACACGCTCCAAGCCTCAGCTTCTGGCCAGGGTGACCACAAGTGTGCCACCAGCAGCAGCTGTGTGGCACAGGAAGGTGTGTATGGAGGAGGCCAGGATAAGGGAAGCTGCATTCCTGCACCTACCTCAAAATAGCCCCTAGATTTCTTAATGGTCAGAGAGCAGTATTTTAGGTTTAGCCTTACTGTGTTCTAAGTTGCCATGAGATCCACCCTAGGGCTTTCTTGTGCAATGCTGTGTCCAGCTTGGCCCGAAGCCTGCTAGGGACCACAGGGTCTCAGGCATGCATTGAAGATAAATACAGACTTGTTCAACCAGCTGGTCCATGGCCATACCCCTCTCCAAAGTCTGTCCAAGCCCTACTAGTCATGGCTGAGCAGAGGAGGCTGTCCCCAAGCCCAGACAGGACCCTCTGCTGCTGTGGGAATGGGATGGGGTTTGCTCCTTGCACAATGGCATTGCAGGTTCTGTTTCCTGGCAGGAAACAGAGGCAGGTGTGTTTTACCTGTGGGTGAATGACCAAGCAGGAGTCAGGGACTGAGGCAATCACAGACATCCCACCAGGTCAGTAACCCTTGCAGGCAGCAGCCAGCCACCAATGAATACATCCAGGTTTCTAGTGTGCTTGATCTCATCAGATGGCTCACGGAATTTAGCTCTCCTTTTCCAGCCCTCATCTTCATATCCCAGAGAACACCTCCTTCAGTACTGAATGATGGACTGGAATGGAAATTACATATGAGGGCCTGACCTCTGGTGAGTGCATGTGTCTCATACCAGCCACCAAACCTTCTTCGGCAGAGCAAATACTGTGCCTATGGGCCGAAACTACTGATGAGCATTTCAAGGAAAAAAAATAAGCACTGTTGCATGCTCAGGGAAAACAGAAAAGAGGAAAGGAAACTGATACTTTCCCCAACCAAATGATATATTAACTTTAAAGCTTTCAGTGCAGGTTTGTTTCTAGAAGATGCCCAAACAGGCGTTCATTTTGCATCTGGCAATGTCTGCTGACAAAGGTGTTCTAAATTGTGCATAGATCGGAAATATTAGTCATTATGTAAATGTTTATAACTAAAATTACTTTTATAGCAGTAATTCTTACAGAAACAACATTGATCAATCCAATGCCATATTAAAAATCAGTTAAATATCAAATTATCTTAAGCAGAATTTATTGTGGCTAGGAATGCTGTATTTCCATAGGCAGAGGGTAAAACAGATGTTTTTTGTCTTTATTTACTGCTCTTTTACACTAAAAGAAAAAGACAAACTGAGGGAGGACTCGGTATCTGGAAGCATGTCACCATCTAGTGACAGAGCCCAGAAGTGACTGTGATTCAGAGCTCTGGGTGTGCTGTTCCAACAGGTGAGATAAAGAAAGCAATTTCACGATGGCTGTGCACAAAGCCTGTTCACACAAGAACACAGCACACATAACTACCAGGTAATGGTTTCAGTCCTTCCTCAGATGATGGCTTGGACTTCTCTAGGACTGACAAATCCCTCAGAGAATTCATTCTATTTGCCAGATAAAGAGGTGTTGCCCCTTTCCCCCACACCTTTGGTCATTCTGCAGAAGCTGCTATGGGTGTTAAGGATGAATTATTTTCTTTTGTGCCAATGCATGAGGGTGCTAAAGTGCACTTCAGCAGCCAGGCAGCTGCAAAATGGTTTTGTTTCACATCTGAAACAGAAAAATTGTCACTGAGACTCACAGGAAACTGAAATTGGCACAGCACAAAGACTGGTGGCATACAAGGGCAGGAAGGTGTCCTGCCCCACTGTACCTGCTCCCAGTTTGATAGTGAGTTGGGAAAGCCATACGAAAAACATAAAACTAAGCCAGGAAAACAAGTTAAAGACCAAAGCCAACTTCTGGACCTCCTCCCATCAGTCCTTCCCTCGGTTTTGTTTTCCCAGTGGAAAGGGACCTGCCCTTGGGTTAGAAGGGCCAGCAAGCAGTGGGGACAAGTCTCTGAACCCCTGGCAGGAGGCTGGAGCCTTACCATACAGCTGCTTTTTGGGGTGGCAGCTTGCAGCTGAGCCACAGCACCCCTGTGCCTGTTCCAGGCTGTCTGACACTCCTCACTGAGTGCCCTCACTGCCAGGTTTGCCCACCCAGAACACATGCTGAGTCTCACATTTCTGCCGCCTGTTGCACCCAGTTCCTTGTCCCTTACATGCAGCAGGGATAAGTGTGTATAGCACAGACCCTCCAGACTGTTTCCTTTGTTATTTCAGCTAGTTTTAGCTTTGAATTATTTTTCTGGTCATTATTCTTATCCTAAATCTTTAGGTAATAGGAGTCAAAAGAGGGTGAGCCCTGACTGGTGCCTGCCTGACCTACAGCAAAGCCAGAAGACAACTTCAGGCTGGCCTCACCATCTGTGAGTCCAAACAAGAGCCATGTCCATCCACAGTGGATGGACACCATGGTGTTCAGACTTTTCAAATTGAGCTCTTCTCTCTCCCAGGTGCAGGTGCCCCACTCTGTGCTGGTGGATGCAGTGGGCAGAATTGGTGGGGCTTCCTAAGATTCCAGTTCCCACTTGATGGCTTCTGACTGCCAGGAGATCCCTGCTGGGACACGGGATTTGTACATGGGCCAGCAAACCCCTCTGGAGCAAGGGCTCTTCCTAAGAACTGCTAGAGGGAACAATTGCTTTTTATTTTCCGAAATATTCTGAGCAAAGTCCTCTTCTAGACCCGGTTTCCTAACAAACCACAAAGCCCCACACTGGCTTTCATTGCCCAGGTCCCAGCAAACCCCTCTTACCTGAGAGTGCAGTGGGTGCCAAATCCGTTCACCTGCGTGTGTGGAAGACGGGGCAGAGGAGCAGCAAATCCAGCCTTTGGTGGGAGCCAGCTGGGAGAGCCCTCTCCAATGGGACCCCAGAGCTCTGCCTGGCTCCTGGGACTCTGCCTGTGGGCGGTGAGGCACGGAGGGGGCCCTGCTGCCTTTTATTCCTGCTGGCCTCCCGCTCTCAGCGCTCTCCACAGCAGCACCGTGGGAGCTGTGGGATGCGGGAGCGCTTGCCGGCGGAGCCCATCCTCATCAGGCTTCCCACTCCCACGGCTGGCTGCAGCCACAGCCCCCCCTGTGCCGTTCCAGGGTGACAGCAGGGGGAAGCAAAGGACCCCACACAGCTGTGACTGCACAGGAGGGGGAAGAAAAAACAACAAAAAATCTCCAATAAATTTCTTTTGCTAAGTCTTTTATTTTTGAGAGAAAAAATTATTTATTCAGAAATCAGTAGGGAGTGGTAAGTACTTGGTTTATTCTTCATGCATTTCCCTCCTTTCCCTATCAATGCAGCTGATAGAGCTCTTTGCAAAGTGCCACATGTATCACCTTAGCTGTTGGATCTTTATGTCTTGTGTCACCCGGCAGAGGGTCACCCATTTGTTAGGTGGTTACCTGCCAGATCACCTTCCCATCAGCAGGTGACCATCTGGCATCTCAGGTGTAATTATAGGTATGGGTAATCTGCTGGAAAGCCCTTGTTTCTGCACAAGAAAAAGTGGGTTTGAGGGAGAGCACCTCTGCAGGAGGAGTGACAGCATTAATAAAGATTGATGTGTGTTTTGAGTCCATTCAGGAAGGCCTCGCAAGACAGAAAGGGTTACCTGCTTCATTAGTCACCAGCAGGGAGCTGACAAAGTGCCTGCTCCAGCTCAGAAAGAACAATTCTGCCTTCAGCTGCCAGGTTTGCACAGTTCATCAGCAATAAAACTCCTACTTCCACACGTTTTGCATTAAGAAAATGGATCCACACTGGGTCAGCCAAGGTGAAGAAAATGATGGCGTTTGATGGGTGACTTTGCAGCACATGCACAAGCACAGCCACAGGCTGGTTCTTATACTCCTTGTGCTTTTCTCTGCAGCAAGGTCCAATATGCTGGCAAAAGCCCTGACCTCATGGTGGTGTGGCTGCCTGATTGCTGTAGCCTTGCAGAGTGAAAAGTTTGGTGGAGGAAGTTTGGCAGTGAAGCAGAAGGTGAGGCTGTGGCCTTCATCCATTGCACTGAAGCAGGGGTTGGT
The DNA here is from genome assembly GCF_028769735.1 of Zonotrichia leucophrys gambelii. Lineage (NCBI taxonomy): Eukaryota > Metazoa > Chordata > Aves > Passeriformes > Passerellidae > Zonotrichia > Zonotrichia leucophrys. The sequence continues at coordinate 64,437,371 of NC_088169.1, forward strand.
TTGAGCACTCAGACAAGGAAGCCATGCACTCCGTATGGCAATGAAGGGAGCAGGAGGACACTTCTGGAAGACTCTGGTGCTCTCCACCAGTGCGGGAAGAGGCACAGCAGGAAGAGACTGAGACACAACATCCAAGTGGCCAAACCGGACAGCTGAGCTTTCTCTGCTCCTAGTTCTTCTTTCCTTCAGTGCAATAGAGCTTCTTCTTCCAACAGATAAAGCTGGTTTTCCAGTGGTTATTCCCAGGCCAGTGCCTGGCATTAGGCATCAGCAAGGATTTCAGTTATGTCCAATATCACTGCCTGCTTTTGGGGTGCTTTTTCTCACCCTCCATGAAGCTCTGAGGCAAGTGTGGGTTGCTGAGATGATACCACAGGGTCACACATCCTAACCCAGGGTGTTCTAGCTTGTGTGCTGCTCTTCTTGTGTCTGCTGAGGTCCTGGGCTGAGCTGAGCAAAGGGACTCTGTAATGCAGCCATCAGCCAGAGCATGCTCTCCTCAAACACAGCCCCCCCTCAGACCAGGAGGGACTTTTACATCCCCACATAATACACATTTGGGGTTTTTTCACCAGGTGCCTGTTTGGAAAGTGGTGTACCTCACCATGAATTTTGCTGGGTACATAATGGTTAGCATGGAGAGGGAAAGGGCCATGTAGAGATGCTCTCTCCTTTCCAGTTTGTGTTCATGTTCAATTTATTTCCACCCTCTGTGTAGGGTGAGCACTTTTGCCACAGGGCCTTCTCTAAACTTGATGACTCAGATGTCAAATCAGCATAGAAATAGTTCCCCATTTCCTGCATAATTTTTTCTTTTCAAATTGGAAGAGCCTGACTGTTTTTGTAAATGCTGGATGCAATCACGAATGTTATATTTTCTTGTAGAAATTATCCTCGTGTATTGAAATATAAACTGCCAGTGGGAAAGAATTTCAGTGTACATTTCTTTCACTGTTCAAGGCAAAAAGTGTGTACTTATCTGCTGAGAAATACTCTGCTTGTGCAGTGGAAACCAGTCATCAATACCAACTTGCCAGCATTTTAATGATCGCCTGTGGGAATCCTGGAAATTATAACATTCAATCATCACAAGAAGATCATAGAAAAAATAACAGGGACCAAGAGCTCCTGTGGCAAGTGTAGCCAGTGTTGACAACGACATTTAATAGTACCATTAAATTGCTTGATTCTGGTGTTTTTGAAGGAAAATTTTAAGGCAGCCTTAAGAAGATACTGCGACTAGAAGAGCTGTCGATACAGCGAGTCACTGTGTGCCCAGCCCGAAGTCCCCTGGGCTCTGAGAGCCACCAGGTGACCATGTCCATCCCCTGGGACGGTCTGGAAGCTGCAGAGCTTGGTGCAGGGCAGAAGCTGTGAAATGCTTCCACCTGCTGACACACACGAGGTCAGACCAGGCACTTTCCTCTCACGTGCATCACTGAGAAAATGTTTTGTGTGGCTGTCACTATAAATTACAGTGCCAGGTGAAGCCTGCTGCTGTGGATGTTTCAGTTCCTTGGCTTCTTCCCACAAGACTGTCCTGGGGAAGGGATGTTTATGTGCTGGTCTCTGTGGCAGTTTACTTGGCAATGCCCAAGAGGTAAGGCAGAAAATGAGAAAGTATCAGAGTGTCTGCTTCACACTTTTCTTTGCTCAGGACAATTTATCACAATGTAATTGAGGCCTAAGGAACAGAGAGACAAAAGACAAAGTGTGCTGGGTAACCTCCAGGGAGAGTAACTTTATTAAAGTCTAGTAAGGGATAACTGCTCGTGTTGCAGCCTTCACTCAGTCCGGTTATTCAGAGGGTCTCTTTCTCTCCTTTAAATATGTATCACGCAAGCAGAATAGGACAAGATTTGGTAGGAAAGGTTACAAGACTCAAAGGAAGCAGCTGTGGCTTGGGATCCCCATGAACCTCCAGTCCTGGATGTCAGAGGATAATCCTGGGAAAGTAACAATAGATAACTTTTATTACAATTATTACCCAGCTTCCCTGGGTCCATAGCCATTGTCCATCTGAGACAAGGGAATGGGCCAGATGTCCTCACCTCATTTGCTTGTATCACTGAGTCTTCAATTACTCTATCAAATTCAATCAAAATTGGCAAATAGATTTGCAAGATATTAGAGGGAAGAACCAGACAGCAAAACCCAGAGCAACAAATGCACATGGTGTGTGTCCATAGAAAGCCAGGCTAAATCAGAAATTCAGTGCTCGAAAAGTTAGTAATGGAGTAACTTCCTTAGGAATGTTTGCTGGTTTCCTATAGGAAAAAAAAAAAACCCAACAAAAAACCACCAAAAAAAAAAAAAACCAAAAAGCACATTTATTTTGTTTTTATTGAATGGCATTCATCAGAGATTGTCACCCACTGGTAGTTCAGGAGGGAAACCTGTGTATTGTTCTGTGTAAAGAAAATGTTCCTTTAAATAATAAATAGATTTCTTTAAAAATTGTAGTCCTCTGTTCCCCTGCTTATTCACCAAAGTAACAAATAGCCCAAATTAATGTGAGCAAAATTTACCTAAAAGCCCAGAATATTAACTGGGAAATTCCAGCATTCTTGAAACTTGCAGTAAGAGAAAGTGGAATTACTAAAAATGTAGAAGCCAAAGTCCCTATTGAAGTTCATGTATTCTTTGTTTATGCTAGGCAAATGTGTGGAGTTTGCAAAACACTTTGGGAGTCCCTGAAAAATGAAGTGGGGGATAAAAAGATTAGTTCCTCACACAGGGGCATAATAAGCTACTGAACATTTCTGTCTTAATTGTGCTTCATGCTAGAGTATAAGGGAAAGTTACCACAGCTGAATAAAATGCTAAACTCTCCTAGCAGCAAAATGCCTCCTTTAGTGTAACAGCAGGAATATAAACCTCTCACTTATAAGATATAGTTGACAAAAAAGGCTTATAACTCACAGAGGTTTTACATGGAATGAAAAATTAAAAAAGCCTATAAAGTTACTATTCTTGAAATATGATAATCTAAATAAGCAGTTTAATTCGCACTTCTGCATATCAGAGTTAATATTCCCATTGCATACAGACATAATGAAAAGTGCTGTTCCACTGACAACAGAAGATAACATTGTGCATTTTCATTTTTGTTATTTCATTTCCTCACTCATGAAATATGCCTTTTGCCACCTTTCAGTGCATTTGTCCTCCCCAGCTGGAGGACAGCGAACCATATTTAACACCATATCTGTTCAACAGAGCTTAAAATTCTAACCCTCCAAAAGGGAGGAGCACAATCCCTACTTGTAGCCTTAACTCATGGGAAACAGAACCATGTGTTTGTAACCATGTGCAGAGTAATTATGGTGAATGATAAGGAGAAAAAGCAGGAATACCACAGAACAGCTGAGTGACCACAAATGAGCTAGGAGTTGGAGTTCAGTGTGGTATCAACATGTGTGGAGTGAGGAGTCTTCATTGCAGTTGTCTGAATATGTGATTTCTGGGGGAAAAAAATAAGGGAGAAAAAAAAAGCTTGCTGTGCAGCTGAGCTGAGAAACAGGATTTTGTTCTCTCTCACTAATGGATCAACTGAGAGTCAAATAGAGGTGTCCACACAGGAATTCCCTGGGGTCTGCTGAGGCATGGTCTGATATGGTTCCCTAAGTGCATCCCACCTGGCCCACACAGAAAGATGTCCTGCTAGCCCTGGATAGAGGGGTAATTGAGGGCACCTCAAGCAGTTCCAGAAGCCTGTATTTACCTAAACAGCTCCTGCACTGGCTCTGTCTGCACTGTGATGTGAGGCTGGACACCTGCAGTGTGTGTAGATGCCTGTTGTATTGCACTAAATAGTCATTCATTTGTTTTGCACTGGGCTCTTACAGATTGCTGACAGCCTCATTTAGTTTTCCGCAGTGTGGTTTCTAGAGTCCTCCCTGTGATCTGTGCAGACCGGAAAGACAGGAGTTGGATAAATTTGTGTTTCTTTCTTCTCTTGGGCTGTGTTGGAGGTGGGAGGTGGGGTGTGCTGTCGCCAACACAAGGGAGAAACAACCCTCCCCTCTGTGCATCTGGACATGTGTATATTTAGATAATGCATTAAAATCTCTACTTTGAAAGGTAAATCCTGCTTTATGCAGCCACTTCAAGTCCCATAAACTAGAAATTACTCCACAGATTCCTGATCAGCATTGCCTGCCCACAAGCCCTGGTGCCAGGCTGCGGGGAGAGGCCCAAGGTGGAGTTTGTGCTCATGGGATGTTTGTGAGAAGGTGGCAGCCAAGGCCAGACTTCTCACAGCCATGTCTTGCCATGCACAGAACATATCACAGCTCAAAAAGAAGGCATCTGGAGCAGGCTCCAAGCACTTTGTAAAGTGAGGTTATTCAACAATGACGTTTCCCTCCATGCCAGTTTCTATTTGAGCAAGAACCAAAGGGGGTCCCTGGGGACCCCAAGGCCTTCCTCTGCCAAGGAGAGCTTTGTGGGAGCAGTTCTCCAGGCAGCTATTACAGTATAACAAATCCAATGGCACGTCAAATCCAATATTTTGGGGTCCCTTTCAAGGACTTTTCATATCCCAGGCTTCAGGTTCCAAAGGATTCAATTTTAGACCTAGTTGCAGTGGATAAAGGCGGGATTAGGAGCCAGCTCAGCTTGCGGCTATAGCAAATCCAGCCTCTGGCTGATATCTGAGCAAGAAGACTCATGCAAATGAGCCATTTCTGGTGAAATTCCAAGCCTACGGTGCCTTCTCCTATTGAAATAATGTCTCAGAGCTGTGCTGGCATTTAGGCTCCGGTTTAGGTTTCCCCATCCAAAGGGGTTTGTGAGTGAGAGGCGAGGCTTATTTGGGCTGCAGACCCGTCTCACCAGGTGGCACTGTGCTCACAGGCTCAGGACAGAGCCAGGAGGACAAGTGTCCCAGCAGGAGCTGTGGAGGTGCTCATGGGGTGTGCAGATACACCAGCAAGTCACCAGGCCCGGCTGGGAGGCTGCAGCTCCCCCTCCTCAACCTCAGCATGCATCAAATCAGACTCCACTCAGAAGTAGGGACAGTATTAAAAGTCACGTTCACTTGCACGTTGGGTGGGCTCCGAGTGCCTCCAGCACAGCTCTCGGGGAAAACAGGGAAGCAACATGTCCCAGTGTGCTCAATACACACCAGATGACAGCACCATTCACAAGGTGTCGTTTGTTTCCATACTGTCTCTTTGGGGCAGCACTTCCCTGAGTCCTCTTCGACTGAAAGGAGCCATAAGGCTCACAGAGGTAGCATGAGGAGCAGTGGATTAGTGCTGCCAGGGCATTTAAAAAAGATCATTAAAAAAAGAGAGGCATGGCAAATCTGTTTTTTCAGCTCAATCTACAGTGTTCAGCTAGCTTAGACTACTAAGAGAAAGGCTAAGAGCATAAGCCTAAACCATTTAAATATACCAAGGATAAAGAATTGCTTATGCAAACTAATAATCAATAAAAGACTTAGATCAAGTGAGTATAAATGGGCCATTAAATAGAATCTGATTTCTAAACCATCAGAGCAGCAAGGGTAGGAAATGACTTCTCATTACCTATAGAAAATGTCTTTTGTTAGGCTGAGAGGACTACCACATGCACAAGCTCTTTATTTGATCTGGAGCCAACTGGTCTGAAACTTCAGATCATCTACAGTTGCTCTAAGTTTCAATTAATTCAATTAACCAACTGAAGGTCTTACTTTGGGGCTTAGTTTTTTGTATACTTTTTGTTGTTTTGTTGTTGGGGTTTTTTTTGCTGGCATTGCTGTGTTTGGGGTAGGTTTGTTAGATGATTTCTCATGATTTCTGGAGCTGTGAGGCCACACAATGTGGAGAGGGTTGTGTGCAGGGGTCAGAAGGCTGCCTGAAAGACTTCTCTGCACTGTATTACTGCTTTTGTAAGGTGATGGTGTGATGGAGCAACTGTGAAAGAAGGACACAGAACCTGAGAACTCAAGAGGTCTCTTTTTGCTAAAGCTGAGTCTTGAGAAAAGGGAGTTGTAACCAAAACTTGGATTGATCCACCACTGAAAGGTGCCCAAAGTTCCTTCCACAAAACATATGGTATATATGGCATATACAGAGCTTTGCCTAAAGTCAGTGAAGATATTTTGGTATTCTGTAACTCCTGCCATCTCGTTTTCTCTCTAAAAATACCTACTTCCCAAATCCAAAGATACCTGAGCACTTGCAGCAGCAACAGATGGCCCCTCCTGTGCAGAGTAACTTTTCCAAGAACAAAGATGCTCCCTTGAACCATTTACCACCACATGGGCAGAAATTAAAGCCTTTGGACAGGTGAGGAAATCTTTTTAAGACAGCTCCATATGTTGGTCAGAAAGCGCTTGCTGCTATTTTAGTGATGGATGAAGGACCCCTGAGGCAGAGCACTCACCCACCCACTCTGAGGTGGCTGCCCCTTGGTTCGTGGTGCAGGGGGCAGTGCCACACATCTGGTGGCATCTCATGATGTAGGTATGACATGCATTCGTGTCCACAGCTCCTGGCCTCCTGGCTGGGAATCAGACCCAAACTGCAGACACGGAAATGTTGCTGTTGGGATGTCCCAGCTGAGGCCAGTGGAGAGCTGCTCTGTACAGAGCCACTGGGGTCTGTGGTGGGATTCAAGAGGCAAAAAGGGTCCTAGAAACACTCCATTCATAGAATCCATCCAAGCATCCAAGTTCCAGTTATGCTTTCCTCACCAAAAAAAAAAAAGGTATTGAGAGCTTCCCACTCCTTATCCCTTATCCTTGAAAGGAAAATAAGTTTTTCACTGATGTGCTAGAAAGCAAAATTTTATCCCTCTAGTCCTTCCCAGGAAGGATGTTACTGGTAGCAGTGACGTTGAAAGCACTTTGGAGTGAAATTCATCTCCATATATTACCAGGAAATTTGTGCTGAAATGGCAAAGGATGAGGAGTTGAAAGCTAAAAGAACCACTTTTCCTATTTGGTAATGGAATTTACTGTGTGAGGAGGAAAAAAAAACAGAAGAGAAAGAAATAATACATCCTGCTGCTGCAACTTCACAAATTTATGGCAGGTGCTCAAGTGTCAAAAATTTACCCCCAAAGGTGTCATTCACCATGTCACCACTGCAAATGGTGTTTATTGTGCTGTTTGCTGCACTTGCACCACCAAAACCTCTTGTCTAGAAAAACAATGTTTTGCTAAAAATTCAGAAAGTATTTGACTGAACAATATTCTTTCCACCATCAGTCTTTCCCAGCCATAGTGTCAAACAGGGAGCTGAAATGGGAACACGAAAATGTTATGGAAAGAAGAAACAGCTCCTGGAGGAGGAGATGAAGCAAACTGAGAGAAGAAAGAAAAAGCTTTCCATTACCATTTACAAAGAAGAAAACATCTCACCTGGGAAGAAGACTGAGAGGGTGTCCCAGAGAGCAAGACTTCCTTAATGAACAGAATTGTGTCTATCTGAACTATTCTTATGCTGTTTTCTGAAGTGTTTTAGTAGAAGTTGCTTTCAGCAGAAGTACTGAGACATTTGAAAAAAACTTGAAACAGAAAAAGCTGAAACAGATTTCCAAGACTTGTCTCCTAGCAATCATGATGGTTTTTAATCTTGGCTTTCTCCTACAATCCTCTTGAAACATCTCATTCTTCATGTTTGTCCTCAGTTCCTGGGTGGATGGTTGATTTTGTCGTCAAAGAATCTGGGTGAATTTGGCTCAAGGTCTCACAAAGAGGTCACTGTGACTCAGTGAAACATTCTACAGCCAAACAGAAACAGAACACTCATGTCTAAATTTTAAGACAATTTCAATAGAAAAATAGAGAAAACTTCTGTCAGTAAAGAGCCTATTTCACGTCCTGCAGGATCAGGGCCTGAGTTGCACTAAATGTATTTAAAATGTACATAATGAAAATGTTGCTTACCTTCACAGAGAAGGTGTTCAAATCACCAGAATTTCACATACTATAAACATAAGCCCAGGTTAAAATACCTGCTCTAAAGACAGATCAGATTTTCTAATCCACTGAGCCACCACTTCCTCCCAATGACTTCAGTGGAACCAAGCCATTTAAAAGTCAGGCTACTCTGCTAAAGCAAGCTTTCAGGTGGATTTAGGATCACAGGTTTTCTTTTGAAAACCATCTGGCCTTGGCTGTATCTGTGCTCAGCTTTAGCTCCATCACTTGTTTTAGTTCAAATAACACAAGATACAGTAGCACTTCCCTTGGCTGCCAAATTTAATCATACAACCGTAAGGACACAACCTGAGAATGTGTCTAACATTTAGTGTGTGTGTGTGTGTGTGTGTGCTGTTTGTGTCTTCCAGACAGTTTTCCTAAGTAGGGGAGCTACTGAGGGTAAGGAAACCCACAGATGGGTTTTGTCATGCTTCAGAAGCAACCAGCACGAATATGGAGCAAAGTCCTTGTTTTGGCTCATGGCCTGCCAGGAGCCCAGTGACTCCTTCCAGCTCCACCCAGCATCGCTGGACTTCAAACCAATGGTTCCAAAGTTCATGAAATTCTGTCAGTATAGGTGAGCAGTGGATCACAGTCACCAGTGGGTATCAGAGACCCAGCTGCCATTAGGGCTGCACTTCTCTAAGTGTTGCATGCCTCTGTTCTAGGGTTTTCAAAATGCTCCATTTTCTAGCAGCATGACACAATTCCTTGGGGGTTTATTTCTTGAGATGGTAACAGAGAGGGATAAGAGTCTTAACAAGTAAAGACAATTTTTTTCAAATTCATTTTACACCTATTTACATAAGGCCTCTCTCAAGTCAGAGAACAGATCTAAACTAACATCAGGCTTGTTAGCCATTAGTTCTGCACTCTTAGATTTGTCTGCAGAAAATTATTTCACTAGCAAAAGAGTGTTTGCAGACTTGTGGAACAAAATGATATAATTTAGTCATTTTCTGTGAGATAATAATGTCATTTTAATTGAAAAATGTACTCTGATATAATTACCCTACATCTTTATAAGCCTGCCTCAGGAGCACAGTAAAAGAACAAATGGCAATAATTTTACTGTACTGTGTGAGAAAAGGCTCTCGAAGCTGTTTTTGTATCATTTTGCGCATGTTCAGATGATGGAAGCCTCATAAAAGCAAAATGATTTCCTGATTTTCCCTGATCCAAAGGAACTTTTAACCACCTGAATTAGAGGCAGACTCCAAGGTGGGACTCCCTCACACACCTGGGTGCCCTGTGCCCAGTACGTGTTGGGATATCTCCCTCAGCTTCCACCTGCAGCTCCCAAAGGACATGGGTCTCCTGTGTGTTGTCTTCTAAGAGACCATATGCAGAGGAGTTCAGTGTTAAAAATGTCACTGGATGCTCCTGTTTAGACACCTGGATTGCTTCCTTCATGTCAGAGTGAAATGTGTTTTCCTAAGAAATTTTCCAGCTCAACCCTAAAGGGCAGGAGGGAAGAAGAAATGATTCCTTGTTTCTCTCTGCCTTGGGTTGCTGCTCCTCTGCCATCCTTTCAGGAACAAGAGTTTTTTGCAAAGAAACCAGGCTGAAATTGCTGCACAGAGCAGTTTTTTATTTATAATGCAGCCTACTCCCTCTGTGGAGCTGGAGGCACTGTGCAAAAAGTCATAATAAATCTAATGAAACAGGATAAATAATTAAGCCCCTTGAACCTTAGCTGTAGAATTATGAGGTTGAATAGTGAACCGAAAATTAGATTTTTTTTTTGTCTTTTCGTTGCTCAAGTTTCATGTGATTTTGGAAGCTGTAAATATTTTGAGGGAGTCTGTGAAGGGCAGGAGACTGCCAAGGGTCAGAGGGACAAAAGTAACTCCAGCACCAGAGGGAAAAGGGCAGAGTTCTCTGTCCCTCAGATGGGAACCTGCTGATCTGGGATGCAGAGAGCAGTGCAGGGCAAAAGCCTGGTCCACCCCTCTCCAAACCAGCAGCCCCTGGAATCATGGTGGGAAATGACTTAGAGAAATCCCAGGATAAGAATTCTGGAAAGATCAGCTCCTCTGGGAGAAAGACAGGGCCCTTCTGGATGAGGACAGCATTCTATGGGAAAAAAAGAAACTCGGGACAGATAAAACAACTCTCCTAGAGAAGATAAGGAGGCCCTCCAGGAATATGAAGTAGCCTTAAGGATTATAAAATGTCCATCTTCCTGGAGGGCTTTGGTCCTGAGAGAGAATATCTCCACAGGGAAAAAGGATGAATTTTTCTGCTAGGCTTAGAAACATGTGGAAAGCCATGCATACTGAAGTGGATACTTTATTTAAGTAGTGATGAATTTCAACCAGTTCTCTAAAATAGCATCTGTCATCCTTGGTATAAATCAGGGGAGGGGTTTTAGTGTGATTGTCTTTCAAGGCACTGCACCCAGGTTTTCAGGACATTATTCATTCTTTTTCTGCAGCCTAAGGAATGGGGTACACCTCTGGTTTCCTGGCCTGTCAACAGGACATTTGTGGGTGGGTAAAACACAAGAAGGTGGGAACTTCATGCCTGAGATCATCTGAACTCAGAGCAGTTCACCTAACTCAGTGCAGTACATATCAGCTAAATAAGACACTGATAAATGGTAGCAGTCAGATCACCAATAATTAAAGGCCACAGTTAACACTTGAGTCTTAATGAGGCAACTTGTGCTGTCCCACCAGGTTTGGTGGAACATTTAATTTCCCACTGCTCCTGGGAGCATGATGGGAACATTTACCCTCTGGGGTGAGCCTCCCTCATTAGGTGTCTGTCTGAGAGAGCTTTTGGCAGCAGCCTTGCTACCATGGGAAGAGGGCAGGGAAGAAGTGGGAAGGATGACAGAAATCAGCAGTATGTGGGAAAAGATGCAAGCTGGAGGGAAAGTTGGCAGCAAGTCCCTCAGCAAGAGGGAAGCAAATGTTTCAGTTTGTGTACATTTGTGTGTGTGTAAAAGTAGGAGAGGGTGCACATAGGGACTGGGATTATTATTCATCTGCTGAGCTCACATTGCCAGTGCAGGTACAGGAGCCTCTGACAGAAAATCCTCAACCTCTGTAACACAACATGTGGTCAATATTTAGCAATATCTCATAGAATCATAGAATAGTTTGGGCTGGAAGGAACCTGTAAAGTTCACCAGATCCCTGCCCAACCCAACCTTGAATATTTCCAGAGTTTGGGCTGCTACCACCCCTCTGGGCAGCCTGTTCCACTGCCCCACCACTGTGGTTTTATGGGATGTGAGTACAGAACGAGAGCCTTCTGCCAAGCTTTGGCACAGCAACTGCAGCTTTTATTTCTTCTTGAGAAACCAAACTCAGCTGTTCGATGTTTTCAAAGGTTGAGCTGTACAGGCTGTTCCAGAGACAAATCTCCATTTGAACTTCTGTACATGCAGAAGGAACATGGGGGACAAAAGCAACAGTGGAAAGTATGAGTATTGAGTTTTTCTCTGGAATGGTAGCATTAGTAGCTCATTCTCCTTCTGTACAGAATTTTAGCACTGAATAGACTCAAGGACACAATGTAAGAAGTCTTTACAATTGCTGTTAAAGAGTCTGATACTTCTGTGACTGTCAGGCATTCTTAGGCCATCACTCAAGCTGCCACTCAAGTTCAGTCCTTTGTGATCTACTAAAGGATAAGGCTGCCTGTCCTGCTTAATTTTGCTTAAGTTAAATTATGCACTATGTCTTTCCTGTCAAATCCATGAATATTTATTGTTCAATGAATAACCGGTCCATAAAAAAAGCCAGGCAATTCAGCTGGGGTAGGAATGTTTATTCCTTATTATTGCTTATTATTATTCAATTATTGCCACGTAAGGCAGAGATGAAAATGACCTCTTAGACCATTCAGTGCAACTTCCTACAAATTCAGGGCTCTTACGTGTTAGAGCTTTATTATCAGGTGCTCTAGAGAAAAAGAACCTTTCAGAAAATAGCAGTATTCAAAAAGCACTTGTCACTTAATAAATTTTAATGTCAAAAAGCCAAGAATTTCTCTCACTTATTCAAATGCACATGTCAAATTAGCATCCATTTAAGCTAAAATTAGTTGTGCTCTCTCTGGCAAAGATCTTGAAGCACATGAAATGCTCTTAGGAGAGCTGCTAGTCACTTCTGTCAGGGCAGAGCAGAGCGATGCTTCTCTGGCGCTGTCGGTGACAGTACAACTGGAGAGAAGTTTAAGGCTTTACACAGTGCAGCACAGAGGAGCCTGAAGTTCAGCCAGAAAAAAGCATAAACCTGTATGGTTTTGGACTGCTGGTAGCTCCCCCCAAAAGATTGCATCCACCTGGTGGCTTCAGAGTGGCCTTTGCTTGGGTGGCATTGCTGGGGAGAGACCGCATGCAAAAGGCATTTCAGGGTGGGATGTTAGAGAGCACCTGCTCTCTGTCCAGCAGCTCTGGATGGAGGATGAATTTCAGTCATGTAGGAGATCTCTGTTAACTCTCTGGAGTGGTAAAGTAATGAGAGGAACAAATAAAATAACTCCCATATTAAAAAAAAAAAACAACCAAACAAAAAACAGCACAGTTACATTTATCACCTCTGCAATATGCACAGGGAGGCTGTCAAGATGTGACATTCAGAGTGAAAAAATTCACATACACCTCTCTTGGAAGAGCAAGTGTGCTGATCTGGCACAGGCTGGCTGGAGGGACCAGAAAAAAAATTGTAGATGTCTGAAGAGCTGAAGATGACTGAAGGAAAAACTCACCTGGAGTGGAAAGATCTAAAGAAGCTGCCAAGCCCACCTGCGCCTCAAAAGCAGCTGTACCTGTAGTGCTCTGTGTAACCACTTCTCTAAGCTGGTTTTCTTAGTTAATTCCCAGCCCTGGTGTTTCACAACCATCACTTTTCCTCTAGGGTTTTATTTACATTAATGTAATGTAGTTTTTTTCTTTCAAAGGTTCTGCTCAAGCAATTCACAGCAGAGTATTTTCTGCTCCAGGCCACAACAAAAGTGGAAATTATGGACTGCAGCTTTCTTACTCTAAAACCACAGAACATCCCAAAGCCTAAAGTGTTTTACAGAGGGATGACAACTCCCGTGGAAAGTAATAAAGAGATTGAGTCAGTAGTGACAAATCAGCTTAAATATTTGAATGGGAGAAAGAAATAGCTCCTGAGCTCACCTGCACAATTTTGAAATGCAGCAGTGTCATCAGAAAGCATTCCTGACACAGCCGTGGAGCTAACTCGTGGGAGAGACAGAACATGCAAAATGGCAAGAAGTCATTTAAGTCAACTGACATGTCTAGATGTGTCACAAACCGGAATGGTAAGAGTGACAGAAGAAAATTAAATTTATGCTGTATATGTATGTGTATATTTAGCTGTAATTATCAACTCTATGTGTCAGTCATTGCATAGGAGGAATGTCAAAAACCTGTAAGGCAGTCCTGTGACTCATGGGAAATTGGGGGTATGGAGCCCATCCAGCACATACAGAAATTCTGCTGCTGTTCTTCCAGTAAATCTGTCTGAATTGTTAAAAGTCAGTGCAGAGAGTTTCCACGGAAATTAAAGGAAAATATAGAATACTGTGACTGAAAATATCAGATAGGGAAAAATAACCATACTTGAATCCTTCAGAAATTAACATCTAATGGGGGTTAAAGAAGAGAAGAACCATGAGGAAACTGTATTTTAAAAACAATTCTATAATGCTGCAAATCTCTCTATTTCTCCTTTTCTCTCTCTGTTTCTCCCCTCTTTTCTACTTTTTAAAATACTTTATTTATTGATTGAACTAAGAGCATAATCTGCAGAGAGAGAGGGAATTCCAGATTCTTCACGTCTGGGGATTTTTGGGAGGGTTTTGTCCTGATCCAGTGATTCACTCAATCTAGGCAGCCCCTCAGAGGATCCAAAATCCCATATAAATCCATATTCAATTAAAACTGGGATTCTGCTATTGCTCTTTCACGGGGAGCATGAGAAGCAGTCAAGGGGAGCTCTCAGAGGAAGTGGCGAATTTGAGAACAAGGACACCTCCCCTTGGTGACGAGGGCTTTTGTCAAAAAAAAAAAAGACAATACAGATTTGCATCCAGGATCTTAAAAAACCACCGTGGCAGCCTTGGACTTGTACAGATAAGCAGAGGTTGTGTCTTGGTTCTTCAGGTTTGCAATACATGACACAGAGCCACCAAGCGAGCTGCCAGTTTTCCTGGGGTGCAAATTGTCCTCTTCTTATTCGGGATTGCTGTGTGAGCGCCCCTCTGTGTGTGTTCACAGACACAGAGCAAGAGAGGAAAGGTGGCCAGGAACCAGTGAGTGTGTGCAGTGCAGGCAAAGCACTCTCACCTCCCTGCACTGCCCCTGCTCTATTACAAGTGTGTAGCTATGATATTTTCTGAAAAATCCTTTCCTTAGGATTTTTTCTCCTGAGAAAGCTGAGAGGCCTCAGGAACAAAATGTAAACAATAATTATCTGCTGCTGTGGAATGCAACAGGTGGATCTGTGATTGGTCTCATGTGGTTGTTCCAAATTAATAGCCAATCACAGTCAGCTGGCTCAGGCAGAGAGTCCGAGCCACAAGCCTTTGTTATCATCCCTTCTTTTTCTATTCTTAGCTAGCCTTCTGATGAAATCCTTTCTTTTATTCTTTTAGTGTAGTTTTAATATAATATATATCATAAAATAATAAATCAAGCCTTCTGAAACACAGAGTCAGATCCTCATCTCTTCCCTCTTCCTAAGACCCCTGTGAACACCGTCACACAAGTGTTGTGTTAATGACCGAGTGTGGGAGCCATGCAGCCACAGATTTACCAACTCTCACCTTTAGGGCTCTGGAAACAGGTAACCTCAGCGTGTGACAACACTCCTTCCCTGCCATCACCACCGTCATCAGCATCCTGCACCTCACCACATTTCTCAGGAGCAGCATGCTCACAACTGCTCACCCTCCACATCTTTAAATGAGCTGCAGCACCAGGAGTTTGCTGTCCTGCAGTACAGCTTCCTGAGTGTGCTGGCATGGGAGCTTTTCAAGAAGAATTACTGTTATTAGTCTACATCTTCATGTGAATGTTACCTTTCCAGAGCTCTGCTAAGCTAGCTGAGAACACCTAAATGGAAATTGGGTTGAAAAGCTGTTATTTGCCTGCTCTAAGCTGACAGTAAATTTCCAGTTCATGTATGGATTTTCTTTCCCATTTCTCAAGATTTGTGGCTTGGCTGTTATACCTCAGGAGGGAAAAGTGTGAAGCAAGGTAAAGTCTCTGTGAGAGCATAGCAAGTGCCTCTTTTGTGAACATGCTTTCTCTGCTGACTTAACAAGGAAACCAGCTCTCGCTGCATACTCCATTGCAATTTCCAGCTGCAGCCCAAACACACCAAATTCACTGAAGAAAGAGCTATACATCCCCCAGTTACTTCATATCTGTCATAAGTGCACCAAACGTGTGTTTGAAGTGACCTACATTGGCTTTACATCATACCGATACACAACACTTCCTTTTCTGTGGCACTCAGATTTGCATCTATACAATTTACAGCAATGCTTAACTAAAAAAGCTGGCCAAGCAGGAGCCTGACAGAAAGGCTGTAGTACTGTGAAATCAAGTGATGAAGAACTGATCTGCGACCTGAGCTTTTGCACTGCTCACTCAGGAGCAGCACATCCCTGAGAACAGCTGCAGCCGAGGGCTGGTAGAGGTGGAACTGATTAGCAGGGCAGATGTCACTTGAGGCATCCACCTTCTCCAAGGACGGGGAGAGAAAATTTGTGGGAACTAATCTTTCTTCTGATGAAGGCATAAGCAACAAAGCATGCAAGGATCCTCCCATAGGGAACCATCAGCCCTGCTGCAGCAGCAACAGCATAGCAGGGGTGCTTTCTGCTTATATGGTACACACACATAGAATCATAGGTTGGAAGAAACCTCTAAGATCACTGAGTCCAACCATTAACCAAAAACTGTCATTTTCACCACTAACCCCTGTCCCCAGGCATTGCATTCTGATACAGCATTACCATCTTTTCTCAAAAGTTCCACACCTTCTCAGCGATTTTTCACCCACAGCACAGCCAACAAACCCCCTCTCTCCTCTCCCAGCTAACCCACTCTTTTGTAGCCCTCATCTCCTTATTGGACACAGCTGTGGCCTGTTAAGGGCAGGCCTGTTCCTAATCTTTGGTGATTAGTGCAGTTGCAACTCCTCCAGTGTGAGACTGCCTTCTACACTATCTTTTCTCACATTCTATTCCCCCCACATGGAATTTCCCATTCCGAGGTCTCACAGGGTGCCACACAACGGTGCATGTACCCTGTTGTTCCCTGCAGAGCTGTGCAGAAGACCCTCTTGCCATTTTAAGAATCAGAACACAAAGAGGGGCTGAGAGATTAAGGCTGACAAGTGATTTTGTGGCAGATCTCCACTCCATCCATGACACCAGCCTGCCAACAGCTCTTGGAACACTCACAGACAGTAGCTTTCAAAAAGCGTGGTAACAACTGGAGATTCCAATCCACACCATGGTCTCTTATGGCTCCTGGCATACACATCTCTAAGGACAGGTAAAAATGTGATGCTTTTTACTTGTTGCAGATATTTATCAATTGTGAGCTTACATTAAACAACAGGTGAGTATGTTACATCTCCTATGGCTCGTGTTTGCACCATTAGTTATGGCATATCCTTATTTTCCATTTAAACAGCCCACTTACTACCACTGATTCAAAATACAACTTTTTCACAAGACTGAATCTGTTTTTCAACACCTGAAGTTTTCTTTTGTCAGTCCAAAGGTGACAGCTGACTCCAGCATTCTCAGGAGCCATGGTTCATGGCTTTCCTGGAGAGTCCTCTAGACAACCCTGCTCTCCAGAATATGGCTTTCTGGATCCTGAGTGAGTAAAGACACTTGCCTCCTGCACCTCCAGCTGTGGAGAGGACCATGGAGTTCATGTAAATCCTTGGCTGGGGGTGCTTGGGGCTGGCAAGGAGCAGCTCTGTCTCAGGTCCCCACACCTACAGAGCATGCAAGAAATTTACTCTACTTCTAGGATGTCCTCCATGTGATCTTAATTGTCATTTCAAGATCTCAGCCCTCACACTGAATCCTGTGTCGAAGCAGCCCAGCCCTGCTCAGCCCCAAGCCTTTCCCCCTCCACTTGGGATTTCCTGGTTCATGGCAGCCTAACCTGGAGGCAAGCAGCAGATTATGGTATAACCTACAGCTAGACACTTTGAGGAATAGTGAAAACACACTGAAATAAAGAAGGCAGAGGGGCTGGCTGGAAGGAGAGGACATGGCCAGGAAAACCCAAGTGGATAGCAGCTATGGCCAAGCATAACCCTCATCATGTGCCAGTTTCCCACTGAAAAGCAAATAATGGTGACAAATATATGTAAAGTTTCATTGCTAAAATGATTTGTATTTTGGGTACAGATGCTGGACTCCTCAGTTTAGTGCGGCCATGTGAAATTATCAGTTTGCAGGCTCAAGCACAGAGACAATAACTGCTGCTGCACACATTGTCAGTGCTGTGTATTTTTAGACCTTTGTAGGCGTTTGTAGTTGTTTCAAAGTGCCTTGGTGACTTTTTTTTCACATGTTTTCCAGCAGGAATGAAGATGGTTTCCTGAGCTACCTGGAGATAATGACCAGTGTGGAAAATAAAGGGCAAGTGACTGTTTTTATTTCAGGTCCAGAGCAATTCTGAGGCTGCACAGACATTTCTTTTTGCTTTCCATGTTAAAGACTTTGTGATGGCAGCTAGAAATATTTTTCATGACTCTGCCCATTTACCATGCCCCCTGGCAGGGACATGCTGCTCAGGGTTGCAGGATGATTTCGCTCACAGGTTCTTAGGATGGGGCTGGTTTTCTTCCTTGGGATCCCTGAAGGCATACTGTCCTTAGGACAATGATAATTGCACCCAGTTGCCTTAATTTCATTATGAAAGAAAACCTGTGAAAATTAGATTTTAGTGGGTTCACAGTTCCCATGAGATCAGTGCTGAGCTGTTCAAGAAATAATGTCATTTTTCCACAAGAGTCTGGAAGGGCTGAGCTGAGCCCTGCAGGGAGCTGGGGCCAAGGAGCCACAGGAGAGGGCAGCACTTGGCTCCTTTCAATCGGTGAATTGAGATCTCACCAACTCACCCATTGCAAGGATGCAAAGTGGGGCCAGGAAGTGAGGAAAGCCCCAGCCAGGGCAAAGGGGAAGTCACAGGTGGGCAGAGCAGGAGTGGTCAATCCAAGCAGCCAGGGAACAGAAAATGTGGGACAGGTCCTGTGCAGCTCAGCCTGAAAAATAGGTGAGAGGAGACATGAATGAAAAAGATCTGTAAAGCCCTGAGGGGCACAGATGAAGCTTCTAGTCTCCACTACTACAAAATTCAGGAGGCATCAAAAGAAGCTAGCTGCATTCTTATGAACAGTATTCCCTTTCTTTAAGTGGTCAGCATTCACTAATTTCCAAAAATTTAGTTTTAAATGCTAGCCCTTTCAAAGTCTTTGGAGGTTTGGAGTAAATGGCCCTAAACATGTTTGAATGTTTAAAACAGAGGCAACCTGAATTCCCCTTTAACCAAGGTCTTCTGCAGGGTTTTGTGCTGAGTACCAGTCAGCCAGCCATTTCTAAGGGACTAGAAATATTTTAGTACCTGCAAACCCATCAAAGAGGTCCTGCCTGATTTTTAGGTCACATTTCTGTGAAAATCCTTCCATGCTAAGGGATGATTTCTGCAAGGGACACCAACCAGCTCTGAGGTACAGCCACAAAAATAAAACACCAGGGCAAAGCAGATGGAGAAGGGAGCATCCATGCAGCCTCATGCTCTGTTGTGCACGCTGTGTGCCTGCTCCAAAGGGCTCTTTCTGACCTTTCCACACCAGTCCCAGGGCTGGCATGAGGCACTGCTGCACAAGGACAGTGAACACAGGAAACACAAGAAATTCTTGGCAGCAGCAGCCTGCTGGTGGCTGCCCCAGGGCCTTGCTGGGCAGCCTGGGTATGCAGCAGTCCCAGTTTCTCATTGCTGCACTGCTAGACAAGCTTTTATTAGAGTTTTGCAGGAGCTTAGGGTTTATTACTGCCTCAGCAAAAGCATTCCCACCCTCAGCAATGCCAAACCAAATTTATGGGTTCACATGGAAGAAACAGACACTGACACCAGTAAATTCTCATAATTTGGTTTATTATACATTCTAAATAACCTATTTGATGCCAGTATTTCTTGTGTTAGATGCCATCAGTAATTCTGTCCTTCTTGTTTATCAATTAATGTTGGTAATGAAAATGTACCCAGCCAGTTTAACTCACTGAGCAACTCTGTTGTGCTGTAATCATGGCCTCTAAATGTCCAGCACTGCAACTGCAATCATCCATGAGATCATCCATGGTATGGCTCTCCTCTCATTGTCCAGAAACAGCCAGAAGAAAACAGCAGTGAGAGACAAAATAACCCTCTTGCTGCTTTTAAACAGCAGCTACAGCCTACAAGGAGCTGGAGAAAGGGATCTCTCTAATTAAGTTGTAATCAGCATTGTCTTTTATTCACCAAGATTTCAGGATCACCAAGATTTCAGGAAGCAGTGTCTCTGCTAGAAGAGAGTCCTCTGAGTGTGCTGGAGAGACCTGAGACCCCCAAGTCTGTGTCACTGAACTGACTCTGCTAAGGTCACTACTCACCTGGGTGATGGGGCAGAGTGCACCACCAGCAGGTTTGGTCATGACAAGTGGACAGAGGTGGCTAACAGACTAGAGGGTTGTGCTGGCACCCAGGGAGAACACAAGGCTGGGGAAATGGGCTGGAAGGTAGGCCATAAAGTTCAACAAGAAGTGCAAAGTCCCACACTTGGAGAGGAACAATCCCCAGTCCGTGCTGAGGGCTGTCCATCTGGGAAGCAGCTTGGCAGAAAAGCACCTGGGGCTCCTGGGGGACACCAAGTTGGTCATAACCCAGCAATGCGCACTTAAGGCAGAGAAAGTGAATGGTGTCCTGGACTGCATTAGGAGAGGTGTTGCCAACAAACGGAGGGAGGTAGTCCTTCCTCTCTGCTCAGCTCTGGTGAGGCCATTCCTGCAGTGCTGGGTACAGTCCTGGACTCCCCAGTACAAGAGAGGCTCCGACAAAGGGCCGTGAAGATGATGAAGGTTGTGATGCACCTCTCCTATGAGGAAATGCTCAGAGAGCTGTGATGAGAAGAGAAGAGAAGAGAAGAGAAGAGAAGAGAAGAGAAGAGAAGAGAAGAGAAGAGAAGAGAAGAGAAGAGAAGAGAAGAGAAGAGAAGAGAAGAGAAGAGAAGATCTCATCAATGTGTGTCAATATCTGAAGGGAGGGTGCAAAGAGGACACAGCCAGGCTCTTTCCATTGGTGCCCAGTGTGAGGACCAGAGGCCATGGGCACAAACTGAAACACAGAAATTTCCCCCTGAACATCAGGAAGCTGCCACTGTGGGGGTCACCAAGCACTGACATAGGTTGCCAGTTTTCAAAAGCTGTCTGGAAATGGTCCTGGGCAGTTGGGGCTAGGTGGCCCTGCCTGAGCACAGGAGGTTGGCCCAGATGACATCCAGAGGTCCCTCTCAACCTCAACAACTCTGTGGCTCTGTGAACCTCATTGGTCCCACCACTGTGTGCTCTTAGCACATTGCCCTTTCACATCAGAAATTTCTTCACAATGAAGTGACATGGAGAAAAGGTGACCTCTTTCCAATTCCCAGCTTCTGGAGGCAGCGACAAGCAGAGCATTCCCATACGTGACAGGAAATGCATATTCCCAACATGGTTCCCTGTGATCCTTGCCACTCGATGGACCAGTGATGGTGGGAACAGCATATCTGATGTGGGCAGAAAGACAGGATGGCTGAAATGCATTCTGAGGCCATGGGAAATTTGGATTCCTGGCTCTTCCTGTAGTCAAACCAGTCTTTCTGAGTGGAGAGCCATCTCCCATCTCCCTGGTAATTGCTTTTGTGGTACATATAGTTGGGGCTGAATAATACTAAAAAGATAGTTTTTCTGCAATTAATTTTTTTCAAAAGCAGCTAGGATTCAGCCAAATGCTAATGAAGCCAGAGGGAAATGGGTGCTGGGTCATTCCTGAAGCAATGAAAAAGATGTACCAGCAGTTTAAGAGCTGTATCATCTTATTCACAAAAGCAGACAGATACTGCCCTTTGCAGTCACTTGAATTTTCCATTAATTCTGCAAACAGGATCATTTAAATCCTGCACTAGTATTTTAATACTAAGATTAAAGACTTCCATACAGTGGGAAAGTCTAAACCAGAACTTGAAAATATTAATGAAGTGAATGAAAATGGGGTTTTTGAAAAATGTCTGAAATAACTTGTTTAGTGTGGAAAACAGGATGGAAAGAAAAGCAAAATGGAAAGAAACCTGTGCAAGAGGGACTGCCTAATATTTTTTAAGCCCAGGTAGAAAAAGAGATGTAAGTACACAGGGGCATGCAGGGCTGTAAGTTGTGCTGTCAAGACTGGTCACAGGATAAATAAATGAGAGGGTCTAATGGGTTTGGCATGACAACCACCTGCAGGAGCAGCAATAAAGTAAGGCTGGGAGAACTTCTTGATCACATGGAGCTACTGGGGGATAGATGGCAAACAAAAGTTTTGGAGTCTAGTGGCTTGCTTTGTGCCTCAGCATCTGTCTGAACAACTCACCAGATCAAAGAAAAATTTAAAAAGCCATTTCTGTCTCTGGTGGTTTTGGTTCTTATGTATTAAAAGTTGTTTTTTTTGTTTTTTTCTTTTTTGCTGAAGCCAATGCACACATTGCAAAAACACTGTGGCTGTTCACCGGATGTGTGTGTGTACAGCACAGTAAATTAACAGGGAGAGTGTTAACGCTGGTGTAGGTGCTGTGATCCTCATCACACCCACTGCCACTACTAAATGTGTAACTTGATTGATAAAAAAGCAAGCAGATGGAGAGCAGGCAGAGGAAGTGCTGTTGTCAGTGCAGATGGGTAAATGTGATGCACAAGTACACTCACCTTGGCAGAACCCTAAATCTGCTCCTTTCATCACTCTTCAGGTCTCTTGTTACAGGGATTTCCAGCAGGATTCTTTTCTGACTCACTCATACAAGACGTTGAACATGACAGAAGAGCTGGTGAGAAAGGGGATGGTGAAGAAGATGTTGGGCAAACAGTCATACACGTCTGAATCAGAGACCAATAATCTGTCGGTTGGCAAGTCATGTTTTTGTTCACTTGTTATTATGAAGCTAGAAATTTGTTTTCTGATATTCAATTTTTATTTTATTGGTGGCTTTTGCGTTTTTTTACAAACAAGCCAGACAATCAGGAGAACAAAGCAAGACTGTGATGAAGAGAGAGCTGAAATGCAAAACACCCTTGTTTTGCTGGGGTCAGAACCCACTCAGGTCACTTCACCTGTGCCTTAGCTCAGCTCTGTGTAAAATGCAATTAAGGCTTTCCTTGTGGAAGTGGCTTGATGTTTTACTGCTGTAAAGCAACTTCATCTTAGGGCTTATATGGGGCTTACAGTTAACAACTGCACAGGGAGTTATTAACAACATTAACAACAACGGCAGTTTTAACAAATCAGTTTTGCACAGAATTCAACACTTTTCAAAGGAGGAAAATAGTGAGGCTGCTTTGGGATCGGCCTTGTTTTTCCCCATCTCCTGCCCTCTCTGGCCTAAAATCCTGGAACCAAACTTTCCAAGCAAAGTTGCTTTTCTTGTTACTTTAAAAACATCTTGAGAGCATACCTATTTTTCTGCTTATATTTGTCCAATTTGCTTGTTGTTTAAGCAAGAGGAACTTTTCCTACAGCTTAGTGGGTTCAGAAGGGAGAACTTTCTGCCAAATCCCATTTCCTCCCTTCTACTTAAGCTTGTAAAGTTGTTGGTATAACCATTAATAACTGGTCAATGGTTTCCTTGGGGAAAGGAGCCCTGATCATTTTCAATGCAGAGGTGCTGTGTGAAACCTACCTTGGACTTGCAGGTTTTGGGGTGCTCCTGTCCCCATCTGTAGGCTGTGGTGAGTGCTGGTCAGAGCTTGGCATCCCTCTGAATGAATGAGGCTTTCCACTTTCTGAGATCCTCCAGCGAAGTGCCCAGGTGGCCTGAAAATCCAGGTGCCCCCTCCCTATAAAAGCAACCTTTATGTCCTAGTTTCTCTCAACCCTGCACTTGGGTCACAACAACCCCTTGCAGGACTACAGGCTTAGGGAAGAGTGTCTGGAAAGATGCCCAGAGGAAAATGACCTGGGGGTGCTGGTCAGCAGCAGCTGAACGTGAGCCAGAGTGTGCCCAGGGGGCCAAGAAGGCCAATGGCATCCTGGCCTGGATCAGCAATGGTGTGTCCAGCAGGACAGGGCAGGGATTGTGCCCCTGTACTCGGCACTGGTGAGGGCACACCTCAAATCCTGTGTCCAGTTCTGGGCCCCTCAAGACAAGCAGGGCATTGAGGTGCTGGAGCATGTTCAGAGAAGAGCTTACACCTCACCTTACACACACTGACTTTCTCAGCCCACCTCTCCCACCTGTAGGTACCTGCACCAGCAGAGGCAGGGGGGTATTGGCATCTTCCAGCCAAACCACCCTTCCAGCATCTTCTTATGAGCTGCAATTTTAAATTTTCCCTTTGTAATGTGGCCTTGGCCAGGTCCTCTTTGCAGCCCAAATTTGCCTCCCCCATGGACATGAAGACAGCAGCACACTACCCAAATGCCTTGCCTACCTCTTGTTCATCCTTAACATGACGATACACTTAAAAAGCTCTGTGGTCTGTAGAAAGAACGATCAAACAAAAGCTTCTGAGTAAGTTAGTTGTGGCACAAATATATTGGCAGATGTATGAGGTTTTTAAATCCTCCTGCCGTAGTGAGAGGATAAAACTCCCAACACAAATGGCAACTCTGCAGCAAGATTCTGACATAATTACTGTAATTATATTGTCTCTGCACTCTCTTATAAATCAGTGACAGTATGTATTTAATGAGCCCTTTCCTGTTCAGCAGGTTGCTCCCAGCCACTCAGATTTGCAACTGCAATGCAGAGGTATCTTAAAATAAAATTAACCCTTGGAAGCAAGGCCCCTTTCTGCGAGGATTCTGGAGAGTCTCTCAGAGACTGGCACTGCACACTGGCACTGTTCCATGGCTGGAACACACAGGCTGGCTTCAGAGCAAGGGCTGATTTGCCTTGGTGAGTAAACTTTTGCCAGTGCTGCCGGAGTGAGCTGGGTGTGGTGGAGGGGAGCGCTGTCGGAGTGTAACCTGCTGCATCCTGCTCGTGGGTGACACGTGCCTCAGCCCACAGAGGTGATGCTGCAGGAAAGCCAAGGGTTGCTGTGACTTCCCCTAAGGTCTACCTAAAACACAACCCCACCAACCAAGCAGTCTTGCCCCCTCAGCTCCCCTAAATTGGGGAGTTCAAACTCGCACCACAAGGTGCAGGTTTGTCCTGAGGATGCTGGCACCTTGCTTTGGCTTCCTGCAGCATGGCTTTTCTCCTTGGATCTCAGCTTGTCAAAGGAAAAAGGAAGCAATTTCAGCAGTCACATCTGAGCAACTCAGGATTTACTTAAGCATCAAAGTACCAATTCAGAGTTCAAGGCAAACACACACTAGCCTAAAATCTCTTCCTGGACTATATAATATTGTCAGACCAAAATTTTAGACATGAATTAAACTGTCCCTTAATATTTTTCCCCTTGCTAGTAACCAGATGTTCAGATGCTTTGCAGATTAAGGGGTTTCTGAGGCTTGTACTGGACATGCAGTGACATCTCCTGGTGCCCCACGAGGTGAGCGCCTCCTGGCTGCTGAGTGGCACAGCCCCAGACCCAAACCTCCCCCCGGAGCACAGACCTGCTCAGCACTGACCAGCACACACTCCCTGGGCACACACCTCCACCTGGGGGAAAACAACACACACCTCCCCCTGCCACATCCCTGCACCTTCGCCTGCAGCACCAGGGGAGACTTCAGAAATCATCCTTTTAAGCATGAAGGTAAATCAGTCATGAAAATCAGATCATTGCACGGAGAGCCTGTGGGCGGGCTGTACTTGCCTGCAAAGCCTTGGTGCTTTTAACTAGAGACAAGGAGAGGAGTTAATCTGTCTCCTCCTGTGCCTGTGTCTGTCTGGGACTCACATGTGAGCAGGATGTTTTGTGCTTCACCACTTCTTTTGTTGTGACTCTCAAACCATTCCCCACTGAAAACCAACAGGCTTGCTGTTGGCATCTTAGCAGAGGAAATTAAATCCGACATTTCAGTGTTATCTGATTTCACATCCCTGCACACCATTTTATAATTTCACCACCTACTCATTCTTTTTCTTCACACACAAGTGCATTTAGAGAAAATATAATTGTTGAACGAGTACTTAGAGAAAGGTTGTAATCAGCTCAGATAGAAATCAGACAGCTTATTTGCTTGAAAAAAAAGGGGAAAGGAGGAGGAAATTAAATAGAATCATTTCTTTCCTGTGAACTTAGGGCACCAAAAAATTGTGTGGCAAACTATAACAAGAGAAGAAAAACAACTGAAAAACTTAATAGGTAACAGTATTCCTGAGCTATTGCACTAAAAATATCATGGAAGTCAAAGATCTGATTCATTTAATGTCTTCTGTGTTCATTAAAAAAGAATTTAAAAGTTACAACAAAGGACTCACAAAGTTTTCCCAGAGCAAAATAACTGGATGGCCCCTGTAAATCATCAGATGTATCAACACTTACCATCAGAGAGGCAGCAACTGAGTCGTGCTGGGAGAGCACGCACAATGAAGACACCTAAGAACAAAACTGGGATTTGAAACGTTGCTCCATATACTGTATTATCCATCAAAATACTCAGTCCTAGGAAAGAAGACAAGTGTGGCACACTGCTGAGCACCAAGCTGAGGGAGTCCACGAGTCCATCCTCTCAGGCACCTTCCTCCAGCTCTTTTGCTGCAGGGCCAGCACAGGCAGCAGCGCCGGGCAGGACCTCACCCTGCTGGG
This sequence comes from Zonotrichia leucophrys gambelii, assembly GCF_028769735.1. Classification (NCBI taxonomy): domain Eukaryota; kingdom Metazoa; phylum Chordata; class Aves; order Passeriformes; family Passerellidae; genus Zonotrichia; species Zonotrichia leucophrys. The sequence continues at coordinate 64,463,262 of NC_088169.1, forward strand.
GCTGCAGGCAGTGGGCCCGGTGGGGATAAGGACAGTTTGCAATTACATTGCATGCAGACATGCAAACACTGAGCTCCACCTCATACACCCCCCAAAGTGAGACTGGGTGAGCACCAGGAGCTCAAGTTTAACAAGAGCACATGACCACAAGTGTTAGGACTGTCACCTCTATTTCTTTTTCTTGACTATGTATAACTATTCTAACTTTCTCATAGACATTTTTGCCTTGGAGGTGTTGGTTGATGAGAAGTTTAACATGACCCAGCAATGTGTGCTTGCAGCCCAGAAAGCCAACCATATCCTGGGCTGCATCCAGAGCATCATGGCCAGCACGGGGAAGGGAATTCTCCACTCTGCCCCACTCTGAGACCCCACCTGGAGTGCTGCATCCAGCTCTGGGGCCCCCAGCACAAGGAGGACATGGAACTGCTGGAACAGCTACAGAGGAGGGCATGAAGCTGATCAGAGGGCTGGAGAGCCTCTGCCATGAAGGCAGGCTGAGAGAGTTGGGGCTGTTCAGCGTGGAGCCAAGAAGGTTCCAAGGAGACCTTAGAGCACCTTCCAGGGCCTAAAGGGGGCTACAGGAGAGCTGGAGAGGGACTTTTGACAAGGGCATGTAGTGATGAGACAAGGGGGAATGGCTTCAAACTGACAGAGGTTAATTAAATATTAGGAAAAAATTCTTTACTGTGAGGGTGGTGAGCCACAGCACAGGCTGCCCAGAGAAGCTGTGGATGCCCCATCCCTGGCAGTGTTCAAAAACTGGTTGGATGGAGCTCTGAGTAACCCAGTCTAGTGAAAGGTGCCCCTGCTCATGGCAGGAGAGTTGGACTAGATAAGTTCTAAGGACCCTTTCAACCCACACCATTCTATGATTCCAGGATTTATGCAAGTTTCACAGCCATTTAAAGCCTAAGACATTATGCAAATATAATGAGCAAAACTTATCCAGTTCATTTCAAGTATGAAATAAGTCAGGTTCTTCAGCACTTCTTGAAAACAGGATAGTGTGGTCAGTCCTCTACTCCAATAATTTTTGGTTCATACTACTTTCACAGAAATAAGAGAAAGCCCATCTGGGGAGAAGGCCAGGAGCTGGTGTAGGGCAGCTGCCTGCCCCATGGGAGGATTCACCTCTGACTAACACATTATCACCAAATATGTGCGTGATTGCCATCTGAAGAGACCCTCTCTGAAACATCTTCCAGTGCTCCACAATCTTTTCTGTTACACAGTTCCTCCCTAGTGACTAATCTAAATATTCTTTGGTTAAATAAGCCTATTATTTTCTTGTTCTATTCACCATGAACATAAAAGACACTGAAAAGATGAAAGGAACAAATTGTTCTCTTTCTATCTTGACACTTGTATTTCCTTATGGTATTCTGTAAGCAAAATTACTCAAATTCCATCAATCTTCTTCTATTTCTCATTCTCATTCTCAAACATTCTCACGTTTTCTAGATTTCTGTTAAATCTCATTGCTCTTCTCTGAACTGTTTTTTCCTAACAAGCATGACATATAAAACTAGACCTGTTGTTTCAGCTCATGCCTCTCCAGAGCAGAACAGAATGAGGTATTTTGTCATATGGGTAATTCAATCTTTATACCTCTCTATGTTTATCTCCATTTTGCAGGATCACTGTGTTGTTAGAATGGGTGACAAAATGAGTGCCAGACAACTACCCGACCTTTTCCAGCTACGTTGGCCTTTAATTCCTCTCTGTTCTGTTTGCAAAGTTTCCTGGTTCTGTCCAATTCCCCAAGATGATTTTGAATCCTATTTCCACCCTTTAACATGTTTGCAACCTCACCTGTCTCAACATGAAACAACACTGCCTCTTTTTCCCTCCTAAATATCCTGCCTAAAACAGATCACAACGCAGTCACAAAACCTTGTGCATAGGTACCCTGCAATCCAACAATCTCTCTATGCCCTTTTTATTCTGAACCCCTCAATTAAAAAAAAAAAAAAAAGAAAAAAAAAAAGACGCACAGTCATTTGTTTAATTTTTTTTAAAAAAAACCAAAGCACATTTTTACTGTAAGGACTGGTAAGAAAATACAGAATAGTAAAACTTCAGACCCTCTTTCCCACGGGGACATGCACCTAAGGCATGTTTGAAAAGTGTGTGTTCTGTGAAAGTAATCTCTACTTATAGAGAGTTTTAAAACTGATTTGTAATTATATTTAATACAGTGCTGAGAAAAAGGGAAGACTGATCCAATGTTTTAAGAACAATTCTGTTTCTCTCTGACTTGTTTTTCATTTTTACATTAGGAGAAGCAGGATTTGAACCCGTGTTAGAAACAGCTCTATATTTCAATCAATGAAAAGAAGTAGTTATTTCATGTTGTTTAGCAATGTATTTCCTCTTCTTTCAGTTTCTAAATTTGACTATAAAACTCTGTTTACATCAGAGTCCCATAGCTGGACAACACAGTGCTCTGGGACTGCATCCAGTTCCCCAAAGCTGTTGATTCCTACTATCCTGACTCTAAAAAGTGTTAAAGGGTGAATCTGACATCCACAGGGATGAAGTTACTGCAAGCTTTGGTAAAGATGTTAAAGCAAAAAAAAGGGTGTCCAGTACTTTGATTTCTCATTGAAGTAAAGAGGGGAACTAAAACCAATGCAAAAAATAAATACAAATTTAAATTACAAATTTTCTTAGTTCAGGTCCTGTCATTTATTCATATGATGGCAAATAGAAGCCCACTTTAAGGCCATTTTTCCACCTTTAAAATTCAAACTTCCAGCTGCATTTTAAGCAACCAGCAAGCTGGGGTTAAGTTATGCAATAATCTCACCCTGTTCAGCTACACTGGAGTCACACCAGTGCTAGTTCTGCTCAGTCATGCCAAGGTAAATACCACCTTTGCTCACACTGGCATAAATTCTTCACTCTGTCAGAGGAAAGAGACAGACAACTGCCCAACTCTGAGGAGCTCCCTGGGGTCCAGCAAGGTATCTTGGATAACTGGGACCAGGAACTGTTCTGCTTTATGGATTTCAATTGGAATGGAAAGGTTCCTGGTGACTTAAAGGAGTTTGTCCCAAACAGGAATATCTCTAAACATAATGATAACTCATAGAAGATCTCTTGTGCAAGAAAAAGGGGAAAGGGGCTCATATGGAGCAAAAGAGAAATCAAAGAGAGCAGTAGAAATGTGCATCAAAAGGATGCAATACCTCAAAGCAGTGAAAATCTTTGAAAAAGACCTTTCAGAGAGTTGAAGCAGGTGAGATAACAAAGCATTTTTGGTCCCAGGAGATTCCATGAATCCTAAATACAAAGTGTTCTCACAGTGACATGATTAGTTAGGATTCTGTGTAAAAATTCAAATTCTGACCACAGAGTTCCTTATGCCATTGCTAATTTCATTTAGACACAAATTAATATTTGGCAGCTCTGAAAATATTCTTGCTTCATGTGGTGTTGAAGTAATAAAGTTTTAAAGAGTGAAAAATACGAAATTTGGTTCCTAGCAAAGAGTCACAGAGAAACTCTTTCAGACTCTGCAAATTACAATTTTACATTATTTCACTAAATGCTGTGTGCAAACAAGCCAGTTCATTACAGTGGCACAGATTATTTCCATAACTAGAAATAACTGGTGACCTGAAAAAAAACCACAACCCATAGAACCCAACACTGAGCTGAGTTTCAATTGTCTCACGAGCTGAAGGAATACTTCACTTACAACACTGAAGCTGCTGATGAAATAAGTCAGGGCCTCCCCTGGCTGGGGAGGAGGAACATTTTCCCCCAGTACAAAGTGTCCAGAGCTTCAGATGTACTGCTCCTCATCTGCCCCGTTTATGAGCAATGACCACTTGCCCCCTTCCTCCTGGATGAGGCCATTGCGTCTGGGCAGCCTGTCTGAAGCCAAGGAGGAGAGGGACACTTGGCTTGTCTGGTCCCAAGGAGATGGTTTGGAAGAGTCCCTCCTCCTATCGTCCATTCCAATGTGAACGCTGATTTGAGAAGGAGTGAGTGGCTTCATGCGGCCTTGAGCTTGTGCCTCGTAACTTTCTGTGTCTGGCTTCTTGTAACTGAGAAAGAGAAAGAGAGAAGGTATTTACAACAAGAGGTCAATGCGTAAAGCATCTGGCACTGGAACAAATCAGAAACTTCTGATAACCTAAATGTATTGCAAGTGTTTATATAGAAAAAATAACTTTATAGATTAATTATATATGTTTAAATTAAATTTCCTATCTAATAGCTCACAATTAATTTAAAATGTGTGGTGCCAAGAGGTGTAAGGGTCTCAAAAATCAGTTACAGAATAATAATTTTTATTACTACTTGAATTTTGAGCCTGCCAATTCTCTCAAGCCAGGACAAGCACAGAAGGGAGGATGATGGCGAAATGCAGAACACTCCTCAAGATGTTTTCAATCTGAGTTTTCAGTCATTCAAGACCACATACCACTGATGGAGCACTCTTCTGTTGCATTTAGGGACATGGTTTAGTGGTGGACTTGGTGGTGCCAGGTTAAAGGTTGGACTTAAAGGTCTTTTCCAACCCAGATTATTCTATGATTCCATGCACTTCAGGCACAGTGTTAAATAGCCAAGAGTACTCATCACATGGCTTTAAAACATTTAAATATTAAAAGAGAGGGACTCTCAAAGTGAGGATCTTTAATAAAAATCATGAGTTTGCTGAATTATTAGAATGTTCTATACCTTCTAAGACAATTGCAGGTAAATGGACTCAATGACACAAAAATCACTTTCTGATTCAATGCATACTAAGTCAAATCCCAGAAATGGCAAGGATGTGTGGTCTTCTTCACATATATATATGCACCATTGTGTTCCTTGGAACCTGAAGTTCTATTCATCTCATCTGAGGCTTCAAGAAAGATTATTGTCCTAAAATGTATACTGTAAGAGAGATTCCATAAGTCTGAAGCCAAATATTTTTAGGGGGTTCTCAATATCTACCTAAAATGGTGTGTGATACTTAATGAAATTCGAACAAGGTCAAAAGAAATGGGAGAATTAAGGAATCCTGTTATAGAAATTTCTCATCCTTTGGATAACTATATACTGAAACCTTTTAGGATGAAAATCCTGTAGTGGTAGGGCTGACTGCAAACAGACATGTATGTATGTCATTTGTATTTATGTTGTGATCTCACTGAGCATTTGCAGGATAAGAAACATGATGTAGGAACAGATTTCCCATATTTGGAACATTAGTTTATACCATACTGTACTACACTATACTGTAACGTACAGGAGACCCCAGCTACATTAGAAATATGTGAAGGTTTGGATCAATTTCAGACACCACAAAAAGTCTTATTCTTGAAAGGTGTTTGCTTTCTATGCTGTTAAGAAGAAGAGGTCCACTGTAACTGCCAAAAAGGGTACCCAAAAAAATGTAGCATTAAAATGAACAGAACTTGAAAAATCTTCTTGTAGATCAGAAACTGGTTTGCTTCCAAAAAAATAAAGAGAGATGCCCTATCTGCAGCAAGGTGCAAAAGAATAAATTTAAACACTGCTTCCCTGTTTCTCTCTGGCTAACTTAAATAGACAAAAATAAGAACCAAACCGGTACAAATATTTTTTTCAAAATCTATTGTTACCTTATGGAGAATTATCTTTCCAACTAGGTGTTCACTTGATATTCACAGCAAAACCTCCTGATCATTACTTTACTTGGTATTGAACTAAATCTCCACCACATGGTCCCAGGTGACATCCAGTCACACTTTTAGCTGCAAGTTAAAGCACACTGCATACTGTCTTAGTCCAGGTAAATTCATAATAGTGACACTTGTCTCTTTTGGAGCCAAGGATCAGACAGAGCAATCACAAGCTAATGGACTTCCAGGGACTTTTAGATGTAGAAAGCCCAAAGGGTGTCTCACTTGAGCCCCAGGCTCAGTACTGCCACAGCTCCCCAGCTGATAAACACAAGACAACTTGCCATTTCAGCTGCAGTGAGGACAGCAGGACAGACACAGAAGAAGCTGCCATTGCAGCTGACCCCATCCAAGGCTGAAGCACGAGACCAACAGGCATGAACACACCTAGGAAAAAATCACATGGACATGAGTCAGAGCTGCTCATCCCAGCACAGGCATTTCCACCCCTGCACAGCACAGAACAGGTCAGCAGGTCTACAACACAACTGCTGAGACCTCCAGAAACACAACTGGATCAATACATGTATTTACTCACTCATTACTAAATATGTCCCTTCCATTGCAAGGGATGACCATTGCACCCATACAGGCACAAGACTGCAGCCACAAGACTATTTGTCCTTTCCAGGTATTCTGCACATATGAAACACAGCAAAGGCAACAGAAAGGTGTGGCAGTAGAACAGGAAAAGGAGGGAGAAGTTACTCATAAACAAAACAAGGAATACTTGAAGTAAGTTTTAAGTAGGAATTTAGAGCATGATAAAATGTCTGACAGAGGCATAAAGACTACAAGCAGTAGGAGAGAATATGTGTGATTCAGGGCAAATAAAAGAGGGAGTACCCAAAAGTAAGATGGCACATCTGATTAGAGCTGGGTTTGAATATACTAATCCCCAAGTACCACTATATAAAGTAAGAGCATAGTTTTAATTTCATCTAGAAGTATTTCTTCCTTAGAGGCAAGCAAAAAAAAAAAAAAAAGAATGTATTGTGTATCAATTTCACCCTCCTCCTACCAAGTTTTAAATAATCTAGGAACCTGGTTTTGGTTCCTTGAGCAGGTAAGCAAATCCTATAGGAGGCACCACAGAGACCAACTGTGCTGCTGTCTGACAAGCTGAGCTCTTGCAGTCACATACCTGCTGCTATGGGTATTCCAAGCAGATTATAAATTAAGGCAAGAATCAGATTTATTCGTATTCTTCGAACTGTTCTCTTGGATAAGTGAATACTGGCAACTACATCCAGCAAATCATTCTGCAAGACAGAAGAGCACTGAAAGTTTTCCACATGCAGTCTTCAGAAAACTAAACCAAAATGAGGAGTGTGAGTGATAAAAGCGGACAGGCCAAAACTGTAGTGCTCACTCGGATAAGAACAACATCTGCAGCTTCAATGGCAACATCGGTGCCCGTTCCAATTGCAATTCCAACATCGGCCTTGGCTAGTGCAGGGGAATCGTTGACTCCATCACCAACCATTGCAACCTTCTTCTTTCCATTTTGGAGCTCCTGGACCTTTGCAACCTTGTGAGAAGGAAGAACCTCTGCAAAGACTTTTTTGATCCCAACCTACGTACAAAGAAAGACAGCCCATGTTGGTGACATGCTTCATGCTGGAAGGAAGAGCCATTTGGTGTTCTAGGTGAAGGGGCAAACAGGAATATCAACCAAACTGATTCTGGTGAAGTCAACATTTGCAGGCTACACAGAAAACTGAAGAGCAACACACCTTTGGCATAAGAACAGGATTGATAACAGCACCCTCCTACAGCAGAGATGCTGGCAAACCATACTCTGCCCTTCACATCAAGCCCTGCATGGCTTCTGGAGCTCCACTGCCCCAGCAACAAAGATTTGTCTTTTAAATACCTTCAGGAGAGGTGACTCCACCACTTCCCTTGGTCCTGCTGGCCACACTATTGCTGATCCAGGCCAGGATGCCACTGGCCTTCTTACCCACCTGGGCACAGATGGATCATGTTCAGCTGCTGTCAAGGACCCCCAGGTCCTTTTGTGCTGAGCAGCTTTTCAGCCCCTCTGCCGCAGGGCTGCAGGGGCTGTTGTGACCCAAGTGCAGGACTTGATACTTCACCTTTTTGAACCTCACACACCTGGCCTCAGCCCATCAATCCAGGTGTGCGGATTCCTCTGCAGAGCCTTCAAGCAGATAATGCAACACACGAACCATGTATGATCAAGCAGTTACAGCAGAGGAAACAGAGACAAGAAGTATGTGCAGGTCTCAGGGAGATTATAAAAATGAAGCAAATGGCTGGCTAAATGCTTCTACCCATCCACATGGTAGCTTATATGGAGTTGCTAGCAATGGCTCTACTGTTGTAGTTGGAAAACAGATGAGTTTATTAAATAGTGTTGGGATAATGCCCTTTGTTTGGCTGCCTCACCAGGCAGAAGCAGCTTCTCACCACAGAAGATAGGAGCTCTCTTTAAACCTTTTGAAAAGTAACATTTTATAACGTTTTTAAAACTGCTTACCATTTCTTTCTATTGGAAAGAACGTTCCAAAAATTCAATGAAAATGTAGGTTGACACAAAATAAGCTTGTTTAGAACATTCATCTATGTTCCTGGAACCATAAATTCAAGCTTGTTTCTGAAAACTTTTTTCCTTTGATGAAGAAAATTGGGTGGGAAAGCACTTTATCATAACTGAACACAAAAGCAAAAGTGTAAAAGCCAGAAGGAGGAGGATTAAAGCATCACATGGAGAAACAAAACAGACCTCAGAGCACAGAAGAGCGTGCATAGCACAGTGCTGGCTGAGTCAGCTGTGTGGTGGGATACCTGAGGAAAGCAAAGCGGCACATGGTAAGAGGTTAGAAGTAAACCAATGCAAAGGGAAAGAGGGAAAGGAAGATTGAGAGGGTGGAAACACAGCAAAGGAGAGTGAGAATCTGACTTTTCATTTACACGGGGAAAAATATAAACCCAACCTCCTTTAGACTGCTATGCTTCTTAGCAATAATTCATATTGTTATGTTACCCCTTAAGATAATGAAAAATCCACACTGCGGATTGCCTAACTGTGACCAGGACTGGATCTTCAAGGAACTTTTCTTCATCACTAACCAAAGAGGCCTGCCTTTCAGTGAAGGGAAACAGGACACTTCAGTCCAGCAACCAATTACTGCAAGAAACTCCATTACTCTGGAGAAGTACTGACTGCATGTCTACAGTGGGATCTTAACATAGCCACTGCCCTCTACTCTGCCATAGCACTTGACCTGATTTTCAGTCCAGTTCAAGAAAAAATTGTCTTCATTTAATATATCCAGGGAAACCACAGTTTCAGGGAAACTGAAGCTCCTGCTTCAAATTCACTGGGGCAAACAGGAGTTCTAGAACCTCATCATGTAGCTTTTTGAACCACAGAGAAGCAGATACCTGAGTAGCAATGGCTTTTGCAGTTTTCCTGTTGTCCCCCGTTATGAGCACCACGTCTATTCCCATGCTCTGCAGTGTGTGCACAGCAAGGGCTGCCTCCTGCTTGACAGTGTCTGCTATGGCGATCATTCCACACAATGCACCTGCACCAATGGAAACATCCTCCGTCAGAGAGAGCTGTGGGAGGCAAAGCGGCACCAAGAGAACAGAGCTCCCCCTCCATCTCACTGAAATAACACTGTGAAATAACACATTCTGAGCAATATTGACACTTGTGTCTGCAGCTCTCTCACTGCTGGTCTCTTCTTCTTATCATTTTCCTGTTTCAGATATTTAGGGATCAGGAAGATGAGGAGGAAAGTAGCTTTTAAACAAGCCTGACTTCTATGTTTTATGGCATGGACAAATATGATAGTTGGTCAGAGAAAGTGTTGGTGTTTGTGCCCAGGTCAGATGTTAAAGCCACTCCTCCAAGAGGAAGCATATAGAGTCTGGTTTTATGTCTCCTAGTCTTTCAGGGTTGAATCTCTACTAGAATTAATTACTTTCATTGAGAAGTCTTGCAGTGCCTTGCAGTGCCCTCCAGTGCACTGGCTCAAAGGTGCATCGATACTTCCTTCACAAGCAAATGCCTTTAAAAATTGCTCTCTAGGGGCACCAAGAATATTTGTTCAGTAAAGGAATCATTGGCCTCATTTCAAGATCACAGGTGTGCTGGCAATCTGTCACCATTGTAATAATTTCTCATATCAAGGTATTGTCTGGGATCTCTTTCTGCATGGTACAGAACAGAACCCCACTGGCAAAACTCACTTGACTGATCTAATGAGCCACCATGTTTATTCATGCATGTTTATTTATGCATGTTTTGAAACCAGTGATGTGATAGGTTGGTCCATGATCCTTAACTGGCCTAAATTAGGATTGGAGATGGCACCATAATTGGCACTGCTTGTTTGAACAATGATCCTAGACAATAGTGGGTACAGAAATTAATTCTTAAATTAAAACGTACACAACAAAACCTTATAAACACTGTTCAGTGGTAAAAGCTTCTTTTAAGAACACTTTGATACTTCACAGTACACAAGCAGTTCTGCACTAAAAGATTAGTAGTTTCTTAACACTAAGCCAGTGATCAACTGCTTCAGATTGTTTTAATCTGTTCTGCAGTAGGATTGACTCATATTTGCTAAGACACTCAAAGCAAGAGCAGTTACCATCTATAGCCACTAGTATGGCAGTCTGTCCTTTCATTTCATGGTTTGTCATTGCATCATTTACATCATTTGCAATATTCAAGCCATTGCGTCGCATCCACTCACGATTTCCGATCAACACCGAGTATTTCTGAGAAGCTGATGGACCTTTGTGCACAGACAAAAAGAAAAATGAGCATCTCAAAAGCAGTGTACAAAAGCAGAGATGTTTGAGGAAGACAAGTTCGGTGGAGGCACTGCCTGAAGACAGTCTGATAAAAGTTTTCTCTTTCAAGATTCAATTTGTGCCTCTTTACACACAAAACTGTGTCATGGACTTAATGGAAGCACTTGCTCGTGTTTGCCTTTGTCAGCTGGCATTGTCTCTTTGAAGAAGCACGGTACACACATTTAGTTAATGCCATCCTGCTTTGTTCTCACAACTAATGACTTTCAAATATAAAAGCTATTTCTGACAAGAAAAAAGTAGTGTAGTTCTAACAAACAATGCACCTCATTATGAGTCCAATCCAACTTCACAAGAACCATATAAGCAGGTGAGAAAATATTGCATTAGCACCATTCACAAATGGCACAGTTCTGATGATTGAAGTTCTCATTTATTTAATTTTTCTAAGAGCTTTCTCAAAAAGGTCAAGAGCACCACAGCCTTCTGAAGAGAACTGATGAGCTCCTTAAGGAAGGCTTTAAATACCTTTTCTTTCTCTCCTACACTACAAAATAGCACAGTGGAATCCAGAGAATCTGAAACAAACCTGAATTTTATTGGCCTAATCAAAACTATCAGGCAGTAAAATAAGTTTTCAGATGTTGCACATTTTGTTTTGCATCTGCTGAATAGGTTTGCGTTTTGTTTTTGTTTTTTTTTAATTAAGTGCCTTGAGAGGTGTATGAATAGGAGACAAAGGGTCCAAGTTAATATGGAACTAAAGAGTAGGATATAAAAAGTTGCAAAAAGTAACAGCTTTAAATGGGAAGATAATGCAAACTTTGCTGTCTGCTGAACCATTCTTCTGTCCAAAAGGAATATTGCTGGGTATGCCTTATTGTCCATGTATTATATGGAATTTTCAAGTACCCATCACTGTACCTAATTCTCAGTTAAGTTTCTGAATTGCAGAGAGAGATCAAGAGTTGTGGAGAGTGTGGGATCTCAGCACCTCAGTCCTGAGGTGCCGAGCCACCGAGACCACCCTTGGGGGGCTCGGGAGTCCTGGAATGTTGCCAGAAGTGTCTGGTGGCTGGACTTTGATCCTACACAGGAGACGACACCTGTATGAGGACAGGAGGACTTCACCGGGGTGAATGGTGAAGGGATTAGTTAATTAGAAGGTGAGACACAGGGTTTAGGATTTATGTACAGGGGGGTTTAGAGAAGTAAGATGGAGGAATTGGGGCGTGTCCTGTCCTTCTTCTTCTTCTTCTTCTCCTCCATCTTCTTTGGTGATGGTGGCACTTTTGGATTGGTTATTACTAAAAGTGCACCCGACAATAAGAATAAATGGTATTGGGGAAAAATGATAAATATTGTACATGTAACAATGGGTATAAAGATAGGTGGCTGCCCGGAGGGCAGCACAGTGTGCTCATGGCTGACTGCTGAGCAGACCTCTGTCGGGCTGAAAGAACATCTTTTAGATAAACAATTAATAAACATAAAAACCGAAAGAAGAACTGAAGCCTCTTCTCGTCCTTCGATACGCGGGCTGCCCCAAGGCCACTCCGGGCCTTTTCAGGCCCTTCAAACAGCCTAAAAACCGACAGAGAGAGCTTCAATTTTCGTTAAGGCACATTTTTGCCCCTCCTGTTCTTTGCCTTCTTCTGCCCCATGTCCACCTTTCTCTTGTACACAGCCTGGTAGGGGTCGGTGCTGTTGGTTCATTCTCCCCCACACTGCAGCCAGCACAGGGGCAGCACAGGGTAGATAATCACTTACCTTGTGGTTCCAAGAGTGGGATAACTCCATTATCTCCCAGAGGAGCACTGCTGTCCCCACTCCTGTTAGCATCCAGCTTATTGGGAGCTTCCTCAGCTGTGCCAAGGACGGCCTCAACTCCTCCGACCTTGCAGCTGATACCACAGCCTGGGACTGCCTGGAAGTCGGTGCAGTATCCCAGGCTCTCAGTGCCAAGCTCCTGAAGATGTAACCAGAGGCCACCATCAATCTGTGCTGCCCATGTGGGGTACAAACATTAGATAACTCTTGCCAAAAAGAGGCCTCATTCCTCCCCTTGGCAATGACTGACCAACTGAAAACTAGCCGGGAGTATCAGTGGCACAGAACTAAAAATAAGGATGCTCTGGATGTGCTGTGGCTTAGACTTCTAGAAAGCCATACAGATCACAGCCAGGTCTCAGCCCTAGCAGGAGCAAACCACAAAGAACAGCTTTTTCTGGTAGTTCAAGGATGAAAAAATTAGATTAGTGGTTCATTACTTCCGCCAAGACTAGGAACGAAAGAGAAATATTTCAACATTAAGCCACTCAGCTTACAAATGATGCAACTTCTAATTAACCTCACAGACAACTGCCTGTGGTGGATCAGACCTTTTTGTATATATGTAAGAGTACAGTGAAAAACTGTATCTGATTCCTGGAGGGATCTGTCTGGATGTTAGGGAAACTGGGTTTTTCTGTTGAGTTAGGGAGAGATGCCAGTGAGTACCTTCAAGATGAGATAAAGGGATTATCAGGACCCTACAAGCTACAAAATACAAAATATTAATTTGTAAATAAGTTATTCTCGGTTGTCTCTGAAAGCTGGAACTACATGTACCTCTCAGTGATCTTAAAACACAGGGATAACAAGGCAGGAGGTAAGAACATCAGCCAGCACTATAGCATTACAATTCATATAAGCCATGATCCAGTAATAACTTCTGCATGGGATGACTACAGAACTGTCAGGGTACTAAAACAAATTTTAAATTAAAAATGTAAAACACAGGAAAGGCAATTGGTTTGTTGCTTATATTCTCTTTTTCCTTCTAAATTTATGTTTTTACTTCTAAATCTTATCACTGAAAGATCTAGAAAATTTGGTATATTTTTAAAACTATTTTTCCCTAAATCAATTAATGATTTTTCTTAGCAGACATAAGTTGTTTATTTACATAGGCTTCCTATTTTCACGGTGACTTGTGTTTTACTTCTCCCTGAAGCTTGAGGAACACATGACATATATAAATGACCTCTGAGGACATGTAAAATTTACAAAGACTTGAGTCATTGATCACTTCATTTGTGAAACTCACAAATATTACAGTTTAATATTCAAGCTTCAAAGCCTTTTGAAGCTAATTTATTCAGATGAGCAAGTGACTAATAGAAGTGACTATAGTCAGATAATATAAATGTCATCACACACATTTGCTTCATGATGTTATTTTAAGTATAAGTATTCCTCCTGCATATATTCCTTATTTTCTCTTTAGTTCAAGATAAACTTAGCAAGATCTTCCTTCAGAACTCCACATTGTTCCCAGAAAAGTACAGCTCAGATAAACACTGTCTGGTAATGTCCAGAGCAAGATGCACCACCATGCAATCTCCCAGATTTCCAGTCTGTTACTGTTCAGGCAGGCTCTTTCCTCTGGAACCTGATCATTTTATGCAACATTGCTGCATTTTCACTGATGCCTTCAGGCCCTGGATGAAATAGGAAGGCTAAGTACCTCTTTGCAGTATTTAGTGACAGCCACTCCTAAAGGATGCTCGCTGCTGGCCTCTGCTGTACCAACAACAGCCAGCACCTTCTTCAGGGGCAGCACAGCTGTGTCGCCCATCAAAAGCACCCTCATGACTTTAGGAACCCCATAGGTGATGGTCCCAGTTTTATCAAACATCACAGTCTTGATCTGCAAGAAAGAAACACAGTTACTGCCTAAGCCCTGCACTTGCAGGGATGCTGGTATGGTTATGGCGCATAAATACAGTCAAGACTTTAATGAACAGTTGACTATAGCCACACAAAGACAGAATAAATCTACAGAAGCTGGGATTCCTCTAGGTACCTTGAACTATCTGTACAGCAGGTCTCCTTATGCTTTCTTATTAATTCCTCATAAAGCTACAAGATGATCCTGTGTCCATATCAGGATTCCAGGCAACAGTGTAGGACTGAGATGCATACAACAAGGACAGAACATGCATTCACGTGCAGGAGTCACGTAATGGCACCTTTATCACTTTTACCACAAGGTATGTGATGCAAAGAGGACTTTTTGAATGCAGTTCTAATCAACAATGACTGAGGAAAGGGTACTCAGGAAGCATTTTGGTCATAAAGAAGATGTAAAGTGTGCAAGATGTTCAAGAAACAATAACCTAAGCAAAATTGATGCCATGCTATTCACCAAATTCAGCCATCACTTGTCAGCTAGGCCAATGGGTCTTGAGGAATCAGAAATGAACCAAAAAACACAGCCACACATACACTGGAACTCAAAGATAAAGTAAATTCTAATCCTGAAAATAAACACAGCAGAAAGAAACACAAACCCCACAAACTTAGCAAAGTAGGCACTTATTCCATATCCAGCTATTCCAACACACCAACCTTGCAGAATCACACAGGTCACCTAATTTTCAAAGCCCTGACCATAGCCTTGCTTGGATCCAAAAAGTAAAAACTTCCAGCCTTAATTAGCAGTCTTTTTTATATTTTCCGAGAGACTTGGAAAAACTTGTGATCCATGGAAAAACTTGTGATCCTTCGAAAAACTTGTGATCAAGTAATAACAAGAATTATCAGTCTGATTAACTTGCTGTTACCATCCTCCTTCCTTAAAATGTTCTGCATATGTCTAATATAGCCCATCACAGCGTGGTTTTGATTCATTTTCTTTTCAGTGGCTGTGGACACGTCAAACCTCTTTCTCCTTCAACCTCTTCCTCCTATTTGCATAATTTTTGTGTCTTTGAAGGTTTTTTTCTGCCTCCCTTCTGTCTTTCTTGTCTATACACTAAAACAACTTCAAAAAAATTTTTTTTTTCCTTGCATTTTAAATTTTTAACCACTCATCATGAACAATATGAATTTCATGAAAGGTCTCAGAGGAAAGAAAAAACTCAGTGGATTATTGGCTCTTTTGCAGAAGAGGATTAGCATGAAGAAGATTGCCATGAAGAGGATTAGCAACCTAATAGTCATGAGATTGTAGGGTATGTTGGCTTTCAACACTTTGCTGTGACTGATTTGAAGAAGGTTCAATTTATCTTCTTAATCTCAATAAGCAGCAATCAATTAAAGAAAAAAAACGGACCAAAAAAAAAAGAAAAAAAGAAGGGACAACTTTCCACCATCTTTCTTTGAACATGCAGAATTTCCTGAGGAATTATTATATTTCATATAGCAATATCTGGGTAAGCTACAAAAGTACAGAATGAACTGTATTAACCTGATGTGCCATTTCCAGGGGTTTTCCACCTTTGATGAGAATTCCATTCTGTGCAGCCACTCCTGTGCCCACCATTACAGCTGTGGGGGTAGCCAGGCCTAAAGAGCAAGGGCATGCAATGCTCAGCACAGTGATTGAGGTTTGAAATGCAAACCTCAGTATTATTTCAGCTTTTGAAATGTTTTTGCTCTGATTCTGCAAGAAGAGGGAAGAAAAGGGGGAAAAATTAAAGAAAGATATGTAAGAATGCTGACAGCAGATAACATAGGTGTACAATCAATCACAGTCATTTCAGGAAACACATTTATCCGGAAAACCTCAGTACAGGAAATCAATCTATTATTGTTACTGTAATGCTAAACAAAGTTCAATGTTATGAATTGTTTATTTTCTAGATTTTTTGCTGCTCAAGCATACAAATGTTTGTTTCTGCTCTGAGTCTCCCAGATGCCACATAACTTGTGGGAATTTCCTTTAAAGCTTAGCAAAGGAGAACGCTATTTTCTGATACACAGACTCCCCTCTCAGTTGCTGAGCATAGAAAATACACATCCTAAAGATAACAGAAGCTCAGCTTCTTTCTCAAGCCAAAACCACTATCTGCCATCAGAAACAGGAATGCCCACAAAAATTTCAGACATAACAGGAATAACTCAGCTCCTTGCAATACAGCTATAGATAATGTTTAGCTCAGAAATGCTCTGAATAATTTCCATTTGTAAGAACCCCACACAGAACTAAAGGGTAAATGCAAAAATATATTTATACCTGAAGAGAGATTTTAAATAGCATCATTATCTGCTCTGTGTAGAAAACACCATGTTTTACAGAAGTATTTACAGAATATTCTGGGTTGGAAGGAACTCACAAGGATCATCAAGTCCAGCTCCTAAAGTAAAAAGCCCATACAAGGATTGAACCCACAACCTTGGTGTTATTATCTAACCAACTGAGTTCCTCTCAGGGTGATTATAACATCAAACCCTACATAGAAAAAGCATCTTAATTACATTGGAAGATATCCCAACACAAAAATCCAGTTATAATAATAAAACTACTTACAGGAAAATATTTTTTAATAATATCAAAGTTTACGAAACCAATTGTGATCCATGCTATCAATGTCACAGTTGAAATGATGATGATAAATGGAACAAAGTATCCACTAAATTTATCTGCCAGTTGCTGGATAGGTGCCTATAAAAAATAAACCCAGTTATTTGCATGTTTGTGGTTGAAACACATAAATATGCAGAGTTGATGAAAATACACAATAGTTCTGGAAAAACACAGTTTGCTGAAGTATATAAGTATCAAAACATATAATCTTTTTATTATTCAATCAAAAGCTGGGATCAAGGTTTTCTTCTCCATTATTTTTACCTTTGACATTTGAGCTTCTTCCACCAATTTCACAATCTGTGCCAGAGTGGTATCACTACCAACATGAGTTGCATTAACAAGAAGTGAGCCATATGTATTTATAGAACCAGCAATCACTGTGCTCCCAGGCTTTTTAATGACTGGCATAGGTTCCCCTGGAAAGAAAAGGTAAGAATAAATGAGCCAATACCCCTAAAAGCATAATCCATTAGCACACAGCTCATTCTATGTTAGCAAAATCAGTAGGCTATGCAATAATGACCAGAAATCACATACTGGCTATCTCTGACTGGTGAAGACAGGGATAGGTAGTGTTATACTGTTATAAACCTTTTTATAGGATTAATTTCAAAGGAAATGCTGTTTCCTTGACCATAACTTTTCAGTAAGCCATCCCCCAAAAGGGCAAGGAACAAATTGGTTGGAAAAGGTAGTTCTAGGAATTTCTCCAGTAACACTTTGTATAGCAAGAGGAGTTTGAGAAATCTGGTTTTATCTCCATGACCCTGAGTTTTCAAAGACCAGAAAGTTCTTCTGTGGAAAAGCTCCTGTTCTCCTGGTACCTCTGCATGAATACTAGCTCTAGAACATCTTTATTTTCTCTATTTTTAGTGGTAGTGATAACAACTGATTCCCTGAAGCTAAAAGAGTCCCTGTTCCCAACTAGAACAAGTAATCCAATGCCAATGCAAATTTTTATATCTTTTAGTTTATTTATAAGAATTGTACAATGCATTGAATCCTTACTATATTTACAAAATGAAATTAAAATTTCAGAAGATGTAAAAATGTCCTGTGACCCTTAATAAACATGAAATTTCAAGGCTTTCTTTCCCCCTCCTTGCTCATTGAGAGAGCCCTGTCATACAAACTCCAGCATCTCATCAATACTTCCACACCATCCTTTAGAACTTATTTCTGAGAAGGTATCACCTCTACAAATACATTCCAGGAGAAACTCCAGCCAGATCACTGGAATAAGGACAACAGTATTATGACTCTACTTATCCTATCAGTAGGTCAGTAAGTGGCCAGACTGAGTGGAAAACCTGAAATTTTTTAGGGTGTGCACAGATGCAGGATTTTAATTCAAGCTTACAAAGCCACAGCATCCATTAAGCCACAGCATCCTGTGGCTATTCAGACAGCAGTGTTTGGGTTGGGTCTGCTCTCTTTTCTTGTAATAAAGAGTTCCAGAAGATTTCACTTCTTTGTGTAAGACAAGGGAAGTTACCAGTAATGAGAGACTCATCTGCCATAGAACTGCCGTCAATGACCTTTCCATCCACTGGGAACTTTCCACCAGGAACAACTTTTATAATATCACCCCTTTGAACCAGTTCAACAGGTACTTGCTCCTCCCTGCAAAAGACACAAGCAGAACAGGCAGGTTACTTATGCTATCAGCTTTCAGGTTAACTGCATCAAGCCTAGTCTGTGACCCAGGCAGGCTGAAGGGAATTTGATTAATAAATACTTACCTGACAATAGAGTGGCCAGGTCCAAGAGTCACCACAGTGGCTTCTGTGGCTTGAAGAGACATAAGCTTAGCAAGAGCTTCTGAGGTCTTGCCCTAAAAAACAGAGATTAATGCTTAAGATACGTTGAAATATATAAATCCTCATATGTACTTAACACAATGAGCTCTAAACAACCTTTCATCTTACAGACTACACCAGAAACAGCTGAATTCAAAATTCCTCTGAATAGTTTACTCTACTCCTATCATAAATACACAACATTTGTGTGAAGATGAGTTACCTTGGCTATGTGTTCCAGCCATCTGCCGAGTGCAATGAACACAAACAGCATGGGAGGAGTGTCGAAGAAAGTGACAGGGCTTTTCTCTGCCTTTTCAAGGATTGCTACTATCAGGATCACGCAGGAATACACATAAGCAATCGTCGTGGCCAGCACGATGAGCACATCCATATTGGCTGTCTTGTGCCTCAGGGACTTGTAAGCTTGTACATAAAAATACCATCCACCAAGGAACTGTTGGTGCGAGCAGGGACAGACTCACATTGAGATCAGTAACCACAGAGTACATAATACTGCCAGAGCAGAAGTAAAACCATGCAGGACATAAGGGAAGGCATTGCTGACCCAAGAAAATTTGATACTGATACAACTTAAGGTCTACTAGGAGACTGACTCCATTGACATCCTCTCATTCGCACTTCCTGGTTCTCAAAACCAACAAATATCATCCTTTTCCTCAGCAATGCAAAGTACACAAGGCATAGAAAATGAAAGGATTTACCTACAGCTACCCAATTAGTTTGCAGATGATCAGGCATCTCTTTATTTTAATATTACCTTCTCTACTTGGTAACTATCTGATGCAACTTTGACAGGAGGAAGAGCTATGAATTGAATAAATACAAAAAGGATAAAAAAGAAAAGTGCCACTGTTCTGCTTAGGTGGTACAGACAAGAGGGCAGGCCTAATCCACTCAATCTTTCCATTTCTGTCTTTATCATATCAGATCACATAAATGGGAGATGAATAGAAAGCAAACCCCTGGGAAGCAGTATGGACATACCTGAACAAAAGTGCACAGGATAAAAAAGAGAAGATTCAAAATAGATAATCCAGGAATGAGGTTCTGTTCCAGCACCTTAGACCCATGGTCTTCACCATTGGGTATTTGCATATAAATCATTAAGACTACAACAGGGATACCAAACACTAGGCTGTACAAGAAAGATTTCCTCCACCTGAAAAAGAAAAACTGTAAATCCATGGGTTTTTTACACCCCACTCAGGCCCAGCTGTGCTGGTAGTGCAGCTGTATGTACTAACATACAGCTTTGGATATTTGCAAAGATCCAGTATTTTGGAACAACATGTCTGCAACATGTTTAACTGTATAGACTTCTGGCAGTTAAAAACTAAAACTAATGAAAGTAATAAAAGTACCTGAACCAAATGGCAAATGGTAAAATTAAATATGCTTTACACAAGAATAATCTAATTAACTTTGAAGAGTGCTGGGGGGAGTAGAGTTACAAGATATGATCTAAGCATGTTCTTTAGTGAGAGAGAAAATAAATACTTACTGCTGTATTTCCTTTTTGTGACTCAGGTTATGTGCATTTGGAGCTCTTTTAGCCACAGAAGCATGAAAGCCAATTTCCTTTTTATTGAAACAGAAGGAAAGATAAGTTAGTTTTGATGAAGCTAACCATATTACTTAAAACACATTTAAATTACACTATTTTTAGAAGAAATGTCAGAAAAGGACACTGTTCCATGTTTAATAAATTCCAGCCACTTATTTACTTTTAGATTCTGCCAAAATGAGAGGATATTTCAGTTAGTAGCCAAAACTTGGACTGCAAAGGACTTCTGGTGCCTATACATGAACACAGTGTATAGATGCAGTAAGTGTCCAAGCTCTTAGGCATGGGGAGCCACTGAGAGGTGGAATTCTACTCCACTCCTCCTAAAGAAAATATATGCCCTTTCACCCCCACTGGAATAATCAGGAGATACGGGACATACCAAAAAGGAAGTTAAAATGCACAAGCCACTGGGAGCTTGACAAA
The DNA here is from genome assembly GCF_028769735.1 of Zonotrichia leucophrys gambelii. NCBI lineage: Eukaryota > Metazoa > Chordata > Aves > Passeriformes > Passerellidae > Zonotrichia > Zonotrichia leucophrys. Next base: position 64,483,896 of record NC_088169.1, read on the forward strand.
CTTGTGAGCAAGTCCCTAATACTACAGTTTAATAAATACACCTGAAGTTGAAAATTAAAGTGTCTAAAGTCAGTTTAAACCTGTAGAACAACAAACTGCAGGGCAAAGCAGCCCAGAAACAAACCCAAGCAAAAATCCAGTTTTGAGTCACTTGGGTGAGTTACTGCAGTAGAACCATGCCTCCTGCCCAAACACACAAAAACCCAAAGCACACTTGCAAGAGCAATACACTCAAACTTCCTACCTGCATCATGAAATGCTTCTGTGGCAAAGTATGCTTTAGAGAACTACTCTGCCAGCCTGAACAGTCTACTAGTTAACATGTTAATAACTGCAGCTGCATCAGTTCTGTGGTCTAGCAGCTCTTTTCTGAGTAAATACTCTAGAGCATGGAAGATAAACAGTCTCTGCTGTCCTCCTGACTACTCACTGCATGCACCTCATACAGTATGATCTCCTCTCTTCTGGTGGGACAGAAAAGAGAAAGGTTTTGTCCACATCTGGGCCATCATACCAGTACATTTTATGATCTGTGATTACTGGTAAACCAGAATTTTTTCATTTAATATCAGTCTGTTTCCATTCAAAAAGATGTAGGGATGAATGCAAGCGTGTACAGAGATATGTAATGCTTGTGGCATGAACTGTGGTAAAACTTCTTTAACAGCCTTTGTTGCTGTCAAGAGAAAGAAGTACTTTTTTTCTAAATTCGCAACGCTTCGCTGAATTAACTGTGATTGTACACACAGAATTTCAAGAAATGAATATATGACACTTTTGCCGGGTAAAGATAAAAAAAGGTTCATGTTGTAGTTTTTAGCATGTGTTTTTAGAGTAACAGCTGGGAGCCTATGCAATCCTGTGGAACACAGCAGCCTCACCACAAGAGCATAAAAACATAGCAATAACTATGGCATCTACAAAATCAGTGAAACCTCTCAAATATCAGCTGCTTTATTTCCTTCTAAGTTTCACCATGTAATTGTTCATATATAAAAACTTTCCAAAGCCTACCTTGATTACTTTTATAATATCTCGAGGTCCAATAATTTCAGGATCGAACTGGACGTGAGCTTTGCTAGTTGCAAGTGCAACTGAGGCAGAGAATATTCCATTTGTTCTCATGAGTTTGGATTCAATATTGTGAACACAAGAAGCACAAGTCATCCCTGTAATCTAAAGAAAAGACAATTTTAGATAGTTAGCAATCCCCCACATTCACCCAGTATTTGTGGGTGTACTTGAGACAAAGCCTCAGCATAAAGGTTTTAAAGGTTTTATAGAACTGTCTTAAATGATACAAAGCTGAGAACATAACTATCCACTTTTATTACAAAATTGTGCAGACAGCAGATAAAGTCACAGCCATGTATTTGCATGGTAACACTCAGACATGCTATTAACTGTAAAATATATATATATAGTATAAAAAAATATATATATATAGTATAACTAATTTGGTTCTATCAAGATTGCCAGAGCCAAATTCTACATGTGTAACTTCATCTCTCTTGAATTTTCCTGTGGCTTCAATAAGGCGTTACTACTTTGTGATCTATTAACACAGCAGCAGACTGATGTTCTCTGTCTTGCAGTAAATATCTGTCAGAGAATAAAAATTACTGTTTGAGGAATCCATCCTTCAATAAGAAATTTACTCATTTTACTGATTTTACTCTATGCAAAGCCTTTAACATTAGCAATGCATATTTATTGACAAATTCTCAGTTACACAGAGTCTGTACTGAAGTTCCTTAAAGGAAAACTTCTGTTTCATTTCTGATTGCTAAGAAAAGTCTAATCTGTACATAGAACTGTCACTTTTTATTTCAGCGCTTTTGGATAGGTCCTTCTAAGACAAGTTGATTTTGTCTTTTCAGCAATTATATTAAAAAAAAGTGTCACCAGCCAGAACTGAGCTGCGAAGCCACAACTGCTCAAGCAAAGCTATTTGCAAGAAAATCAGTCTTCCAGACCCGACTTTTCCATAATAAACATGTAATTTCAAACACACATGACTTACAAGAAGCTCCACTTGCCCTTCTGTTTCTGCATTATTTTCCATGATGGTAGCTTCAAAACCTAAATTCTGGATCAGCTGTGCTATTTCAAGAGGCTGTATGAGTTCTGGCTTGTATTTTATCTCTGCTTTACCTGCCATCAGTGCTACCAACACTGAAACAATTCCTGCAGTGGCAATAACAAAAACATTAGATAATGTAGCTCCTTTGAGGGAAAGAAAAATAAAATATTACAAGTGACTGTCAGTGAGGACTGTAACAACTTAGAGGGATTATAAGCCTAATGATTTCTCTCTGCCTCCTTCTAGTGTTTTTCTCTAGTCACAGCAGCAAAGTTTTTACAGAGACCCAGCCACCCTGAGTATCCCTTTAGCAATGAGAGGAATTGCAAGATTTACACAGGGAAGGAGGTGAGTTTTGCTGTGATCTAACAGACAAAAAGGAGGTTTGGAACAACCTTTACATCCACTGCAGAAAGATCTGCCCTAGACTATTGTAGTTTGAAACAAGCCCTGCAGCACAATGCTATACCTTTTATTTTCCTATCCTTCACCCCTCCTTATTTTTTTTAATAAATAAAAAGCCCACAGAAATCTACATTAAAATTGAAAATCAAAACATAAAATCACAAGGCGAAAAAAATTGTTTTGAAGAGCTAATGCTTTTTTTGATTTCTAAATCAAGGCAGTGAGACCACCACTGGAAGACTGAGGAGAGAGTAATCAATAAGCAAAACTCCCCAAAGGCATGCTGACACAAATGAAATCAGACATTGCTAAGGCTCATTTGTTGATCTTCTACATGGCCAGAGGAAAGGCAGCCCCAGCCTGCAGACTTCTAGACCAGTAAACACCACTGTGCCTAAGCTCACCCTGGCAGTGCAGCCATACATTTGTTTGCACCTGCTTGTGTAAATATGCCTGAGCATGCCCAGCTCTCAACGGCTCTGGAGGAGATGGATTGCTTTGTAAACCAGCAAGGCCCTGAAAACTAAATGACAACCATTTCTCTGTTCTTGTCTTCAGATGTATTTGAATTTTTTATCACTTTACAACCTTTTACAAGTATGTTCATGATGTTTGCCCACCAGTGCAATAGGATAGTTAAACAGTGACATAGTTACGTTAGCACTAAGACAGACCATTAAGTCTATTTAACTTCCAGATGTTGTATGACAGCCTCTTCTTTTAATCTCATAGAACATCTTTTCCATCCCATCATCCCTCATCATTAGATTCATTATAGGAATCTTAAATTCATTACCATCTTCTTTCTGCAAATTTCTTTCAATGGTAGACACACACGATGCACAGGTCATTCCTGTGATCTGTAAAACACACTTTTCTTCTGTGGCTCCACTGAGCTGGTTTGACCCATCAGGGTGAGGAAGAGCATCTGAGGCATTGCCTTGGTGAGGAGGCTCTGGAGGTCGAGGCTGCACAGCAGCTTTGCTGGCATCAGGCTGGCCCCTGTGTTCTCCAGGGGCGGTGTCTGGAATAAATGCACTATACACTGAGCTGTTCACAGCGTGACTGGGTGACGCAAAAGTACAAACAAGTCACGTTTATCAACCACACAAACACTCACAGTTGCTTGGAAGGTGACACAATAACCTTGGTCTCTATATGGAAATAATATAGGTTGTTACTATGCTTACAAAACCACATATTCACCAGTGCCACTTCCATGACCATCTAACTCTTCAGAACTAGCTTTCCACATTCCTTCCAATTTCAATGCCTAGAGCTGTCAGCTACCTCCACCTGATAAAGATATATTGGTATCTAGAGGGTCCTTATCCAGCACAGAGAATGGAGTCCAGTCATACCCATTCTGTCATTGTTGCCATCTATGCAGGACTCATATCACTTCATCTCAAACAACTTTCTCAACAGGTTTCTCTTTATGGCACAGTATTCACAGTGCAAGTACTGCAAAATGAGTCTTGGAGGCACCCTATAGACCTGAACACAAACAGTCCCCTTGCAAACATTTTTATTCTTTGCCACATATTGAACAGACACACAACAACTCCATCTGTGTTCACAAACTACCTCCCTTGGGCAGAGGTTTGTGTAAAGGAGCAGGAATTGCTTCCAAACAGGTTAAACACAGGGGGGTCCCTCCTTTTCCAGATGGAGTTGGAACTCTCCCACCAACAAATTATAAACCAAATGATAATTAAACACCACATACAGGGCCCTCCTCATTTGTAGTAGTACCACAGATTTAGAGGGATTGGACCCATGAGAGAAGTGAATAGGATGTGCTCTTCTGTGATCAAACTACTTAGTTTCAGGTAAACTGCATCAGGTATTTCAAAGCAAATATGTTTGGTTGAGGCAGGTGAAAATTGCCACATTTGAAATTTGCGAGAGGAGATTCTGCATCAAAACAACTTTTTAAACATTGAGCACATGCACAAAATGCATACACTGATGCAACTGAAATGCAAAAGCAGCTGTTCCCCCCAAAGAGTACCTGCATTTTGCCACTCACCTTGCTTAAAGCAAGGTTTAGCGAAGTAAAGCAGGCAAAAATACTGAAGAAATAAAGTTCAAAGGCTAAAGACACTAAAATGAGGTTTTAGCTAGGTAAAAAGTGGTTTTAAATGAAAGATACTTCATGAAGTTTGTAAATTTTAGTATTCTGGAACATAAATGTAAACATTTCGTTTGATAGATCTACTTAAAGCAGCCTGTAGACATTGGAGGAAGCCTACTTCAGGGGGTAAGGGGATGAGCTACTTGAAAGGCTTTGTACCTCAGGCTTTTTTGGCTTCATAATGTAACTCAGCTCTTACACCCACTGCTGCAGTTATTAAGGGCTGAAACAAGGTGCCTTACAGCTGAAACCTCTCTCCCTTGCTAAGTGAGGTCAGATCAGGCAGACATTCAGAAGAGACAATGTCAATGCGATGCTTTAAGTGTTTCTCTCCAGAAAGGACTCTCAATGCAAACCTTGCATGACCCACCCTGGCACACTACCCACAGAAGAAAAACCACTGTTACCTGTCAGCACAGAGGCATCAAATCCCATGTCTTCTATGGCAGCTCTTAACTCTTCTCCACTAGTGACAGCTGGATCATAGTGTATGGTCCCAGTACTGCCAGCTAGAGAAACTACTACATTCTTCACTCCCTGCCTCTGTGATACAGCCCCTTCTATGGACTGTACACAAGAATTGCAGGTCATGCCATCAATCTTGATAACAGCCACATGTGTCGTGCCTTGTGGTGGCTGTCTGATGACATTGCATGTGAAAGCACCAGAGGGACATGCTGCTTTATTTGCTTCTGAACCACTAAGGAGGCTTACTTTAAAGTTTCCAGGTGGAAGGGATTCGATAGCTTGCTGCAAAGCTGACAGGGTGATTAAATCTGGGCTGTACTGTACCACAGCACATTTATGCTCCAAAGACACTTTAATACTTTTTATGCCAGGAAGATCTGATATATTTCCTTCAATGTTTCTGACACAGGACTTGCAGTGCATGCCCTCTATCTGTACAGTCACTGTTGCTGTGCTACCCATCACGGGGACCAGCGGATCCAGCCTATCACTCTCAAGATTTGCAGGTGTCTCCCTGGGGTTTGCATTCTGCAAGCGCTGGAGATCAAGGGCACCCAGCTTCAAAGGGGCTGATTTACTTTTAATGGTGCAGTCGTAGCCCAGGTCACTGATGTGCCTCTTGAGGTCATCAGGCTGAATGATGTAAGGATGGTAAGCAATAATTGCTTCTTGGTTATCAAGTGACACCTTGATTTTTGCCACACCGTGCAGTTTCCTAATCTTTCCTTCAATGTTGGTGACACAGGACTGGCATGTCATGCCTTCTACCCGAAGCTTAGCTACTGCTTCTTTCAAGCTTGGCAAATTTGCAGTTGCTGTTGTCAACTTCTCTTCTGCTATGCTGGCGTCAAAGCCCATATCCAGAATTTCCTGGCAAATCTGTTCAGGGCTTATTTCCGACTGCTGATACTTGATAACAGCATTGTTCTGTTCAAGGGAGACTTTGATTCTCAAAATGCCCTTCACCTTGGAAATCTGGCCTTCTATCGACTGCACACATGATTGGCAGGTCATTCCCACAATGCTGACTACCACAGTATGCTCTTGGGAAGGTGGAGAGGGCATGGTTTCAGAGCTTGCCTCATAGCCCATGTTGTCAAAAGCAAAATTATGTTTCATTGTAGGCTTCAGCTCACAACCAGGAGGAGAATCGATGTTGGACAAAGCCTAAGGAGAAAGTAGAAAAGAAAAAAAAAATAAATGCATGTATCCTCAGCCCTGTAAAAGCAACAACAGTCTTCATATGCTCTCAAGCACATACTAGAAGTGCTCGCAAGTTAGTCTATATGGCTAAAACCCTTTCCAGCATTATTTTACACTTTGAATATATTACCAGTGAGTTATGCCCATGATGGCGAATCAGGCTTCTGACAGTCTCTTGAGCAGCAATTTAGAAAATACTGACTAGGGATATAAAAGCAGAATTGACTCAATTTTCCTACCCCAACCAAGTAATTTAAAACTTGAGTTCTCTGCAGCCACAGGACACTTCCATCACACAGCCTGAGCTGCTCTTCAGAGCACAGTGTCACTGGCACAGGGGGTCACAGTAGAGAGTGTGCTGACTGCCTCTCCAGAAAGGTCATAAACTGGCCCAGTTTGGCCAACCTGCTATTTCCCAGGAGGAGTTCAAACCAAAACAAAGAAAACAAAACAACCCCAAGAAAACAGAATCATGACTTTTCCAGAAGCCTGAAATGAGTTGGTGCAGGAAGGGTCAGTTGCATGATATTTGAAGAGCTAAATGCATGTACACAAAGGCCTGGGCTCTCTGCATTTAATGTATAATTCTTTTAACTTCAAATCTGTATCTAACAAAAACCTTGAAAGACACAGAACTGTAAGTAGACATTTTCACTATGGTTTAATTTTATTTACCTACTTGTGAGGCACCTAGGACTATAAATTGTGCTACAGTAACTCACTGATTTCATCCAAGACTGATTTTCAGGATGGCCAGTACTGAAATAGGCCAGCCAGAAGTGGCCTCTCAGTCAGATCACAGCCTCTGCAATACTGGAACTCTACAGCTGAATGCACTCAATTCAACTGAAAATGAAATATTAAAGAAAAAAAAAAAGTGCCAATGCTTCTTACAGAACAAGTTCAGAGGGCTCCAGTTGCTGAAGCCATGTGATGAGAAAGATTGAAAAGGGCAGGGACAAGTCCTAGATTCTCAGATTTCATGGAAAGAACTTGAAAATTCATGTCCATGAATTAAGACAACTTTAAATACTAGAGATCTAGATGAAAGCTACTAGGATAAAACTATTCTCTTGCCTGCAAAGCCTTGGGCTCTCTGACATTCAATAAAACAGCTGATGCTGGGCATTACTGCAGGGAGAGCCTGGAGAAGGGCCCACTGGATCACTCTCAGTATTGCAGATCCTGCTCCTATGACCCACAAGAAAACTTCTTTCTCAATACCACAGCATGGATGAGAGGCATTTAGGCTGCTTAGTAACACCAGACTGCATCCAGTTCATTTGATGCAGTATTCAAAATTCATTAACTTGATTTTGTTTCACGCTTAGACAGCTTGGGAATAATGAGGTCTGGGGCCACATAACCAGCAAAAACTTAAGACAAAAAATTTGTTTTCAGAATTTTCTATATTGTATTTGTTAGAACAGGAGGAGGAATGAGCAAGTTCAACTCTTCAAGATTATGGTGCAGCCCCTCAAATATCCTGACAGCAAACTCTCTCCCCTGCTCCCCCTCTTCTGCTTGGCCTCATGGCTGCACTCCAGGGATGCGGGGGAAGAAGAGTAAGGAATATTTTAGACCTGGCATCCCCTTTTGCCTCCTCCTCCCATCAGCCTGGCAGCACCCAGGACACTGCTCTCCTTGCATTTCCTCTCCCATAAGTTAGTGAAATCCCCAGCTTATAAGGAAATGTGCCACAAGCGCCTCCTTTCAAAACAAAACATTAACAGTTAATCAGACTTCCCTGCGAAGGTGGTGCTCTGTTTAAGCACCACACAAAGACAACCAGGACATCCCCATTCTTATGTCCTCCTATTGTTGTGACTTCCAACAATTAGAAATAATAACCTGGCCTTGTGTATGGGAAAAAAACCTTCTGAAAACAGTCTCCCATCCACCACATTTCAAACGTGGCCTAAATTCAAACTCGCATTGATTGTAAATTCTGCCTGTCACAGAAGATAAGAAGCGTTAGGTGAATATTGTCTGTCATCCCCTCTTCCCTCCCCAGTCCCTCAATGACACTGCTCACAGTGGCCTGCTCTTATCAAAAACACTCAGTGCAATCTGCAGTCACAGAAGCTCACCCTGTGTATGTACTTTGGTTTGCAGGACAAAGATATTTTGCCTTCTGCATCCTTTGGTGAAACAGAGCACGAATGGAGGAGATGAGCATCCTCCACTCTCTGCTTCACTGCCTGTCTGGCCACCTCTAGCAGATGAAACTCTGGAACCATCACAGGCCTTATGTCCTCCACTGTGTTCCCTCCCCCTGCCATGCTCACTGTCTCAGTTTTCCAAGGTACCCTGTGACATAAAAGTAATTCAAATTAATCATGTAAAAAGATTAGTGGGTATTTCTCATTATCCAGTCTTTTGAAAAACATAAAAGCAAGGACTGATTTCACTATATCAATGCATTGTAAGCCACAGAAACGTCAAAACTTGGACACTGTTTTTTGTTTTGCATAAAAAGCTATCTGAACATTCAGAAAAATTGGCAAAAATATTTTGTTTGCTACTTGTCGAAACCAGATGTTTATGATCTGCAGGAGAAAAATCCTTGCACACAAATTTTTAAATGACAAGGAAAAAATAGAGAGGGGATGTGGATATAAGAAAACTAAAAAGCTTCTTTTCCCTTAAAAAAACCCACACAAGTGCCAAAACATTGAAGAATCCAGCCTCAAAACCAAGAAATGTGCACAGGTACAAACAAAGTATTTACAAGCCTTTAGTCCTGTTTATAACTGATTTAAATAAAAACCCAGAAACAGAATAGGCAGAAATACATACACATGTGTATTTGCAAGAAGGGTGTTTCTACACCAGACAAAAGGAAAACAGCAGATTCATGTAAGGACACAAAGATGAGGCATACAGAAATGTGACCATAGTTTTCCTCAGGCACATGCTGGGTCTCAGAAAATGGTTTCCTCATACCAGCTAACACCCACACATAAAATGGCATCTATGAGGCTGTATGGTAATTCAGAGACACTACCTGCAAGATGATCAGAAAAACTATCACCACAAAAAATGCCCAAAAAGGTGCTTGGGAGTCTCAGGCATTGTTCCTTCTGCTTTTTTCTGCCCAGAGAGAAACATGAACAAAATAATGGAAATGCATCTACCTACATCCAGAAGGGAATGTGTGAAAGAACTCGCTGTAGTTACTCTTTTGTCTCCACACCAATGGAGAATGGCTCACTTTTAAGGGCAGGTATACACCAAGTCTGTTTGCTCTACCAGCCTCATGCATATTTTTACAGTATCTGTGTGAAGAATATGCAAATAATTACATGGGAAATGATGCCAATTCTTTCCCTCCTTTGTTCTGCATGTAAAAGTTGGAACTGAAAGCACACAGCAGAGCGAGTCTCTAGTCTGAAAGCTAAGAAACCTGACATGAAGTTATGAAGCTCATATGACCAATACAAAAAAATTAAGAAATCTCAGGAATCATTGACAAAGAATCAGTAGTAGATGGAGACAGCTTTAAAGAAAGCACAAGTACTGGCTGGAAAACACTTGCATCAACAGGAGAAGCTCTGAACCAGAACCAAGATGAGTAGCAAATGTGCAGGAGTGTGGCACCTGAAGCCCAAGTCCCAGTATGAGGATTTCAAAGCAAGAAACAAGGCATGAAGAACAACCCTTCATATCCCAGACAGGAGCTGTAGCACTCATGCCTGTCCTGGGCCAAAGCAGGGCTTAGGAACAGCTGAAAGAGCCAGAAGCTCATGCTCTCCTTTTGCACTCCCTCCAGACAGCAGGAAGAAGATCATCCAAAAGGAATATGCCCTGGGGATGAACTAACGTTTTTGACAGCATGGGGGTGGAGCAGGGCAGGGAGATGCTTCTGGATTGGAAGCATCAAGTCTCAAGCCCTGGTTTGGCACAGAGCTCATGGCATCACAGCATCCAGAGTTCATGGCAGGTTCATCTGGGAAGGTAGTCCTAGCCCATGGTCTGTATGGCTGGTGGGGCAAACCCGCCCCATTGAGGGCTGCCCTTAGAGGCATCATGCTGACCCATGGTGCCCCAAAGCAGGCTCCCTCTTTTGGATATTCCCATTCAAAAATGAAAAGGCTGAGAGTTCAAGCAGTGAAGGGATACATAATAAATCTGAGAAAAACAACTGAACTCAGAAAAAAACCCAAAGACATGGAAACCATGGCACTGAGTAAGACCCCCACACATGCACGCATGGTGACCCACGTCTTGAGAATGGATGCAACACCATGGCTGTGAACTCAACAAGGTTTGTGCCTGCCTTGGCTGTGAAACCACCAGCCACCCCTGGCTGAGTCCCCATGCTGCCTCCATTGCTGTGTTTCATGGTCACCTTGTGGGGTGGCCTGTCACCAGGAAAGCCATCCCTCTACCCATTTCCCTTTATCAAGAGGTGCAGCCACCTCCAAAATGCCAGTATAACACTCCTGGCCTCTGCAGCACGAGGCTGAGGTTGTGACAGGCACACTCCACAGCTCCCTGAGCATCACCCACACCAAGATCCAGCACAGCACTGCTCCTCTCAGCTCATCCAGCAAGGCTCTCCCCACTTCTCTGGCACTGCTCTCCTGCCCTCCGTTGCCTGGCCTGCAGGGGAAGCAACTTTCACATCCTAAAACTCAAGCGCCAGGCTCCTCAAAGTGATGCCAGGCAGTCAGCGGGGAGAAGATGGGGCCTGGCCCACTCAGCACCTCCCCCTCTGCCTCTCCCTGCCTGCTCATCCACAAATGCCGGAGGTCACTGCACCTCTCATCCACTATGTCCTGAAGTTTTGGTCTGCTCTTTTCTCTGTACCTCTGTGGGCTGAAATCAATTATTGCCCTCTTACCTTTGAGCGCACAACTGCTGAAGAATTATCTTATCTGTGTTTTACCTTCCCTACTTCCTTCTTTCACAACTGCCTGATTCATGGCTTTGGATTCAGGCAGCAGCAGCACACAACTGAAAAGCCACACACTAATAATTAAACGCTTCAGAAGTTTCCCAGTTTATTATAGGCAGACAGTGAACAACAAAATGAGGGCAGAGAAGCCACAAAAACATCAAAGGTCACGAGTCTTCAGTTTTTTGCCAGTAACAGCAGCACTCTGGCACACAGAGTAGCCAGAAATTCAATCCTCATCCTCCTTAACATTTTTCAGCGCATCTCGTTAGAGCATATTGTTTAAATGTATTAGATCATAACTTTGTTCTTTCTCCCCTCATCTCCCAAATGAAGATTAACAAATGTCAGTAGCTACTATACCCAGTAACTATTTACAACACAATTTGTTATTTTTCAAACAGTTCCTGAGTCTTAAATGAGGGTAAAAACACCTTCTAAACCTGAATATCAAGATTCAATGAGATTATTACTACAAAGCAGCCTTTATAAAGCTTTTGTTTCCAAAATACTAACTTGATTTACTAATGGTTCTGCCAAGGGACTGCTATTTCCCACCTGGGATCAGGCTTCTCTAACAGTACAGATGATAAGGAAAGATTTAGGCAGCTGAAGCCAGTCTTACTGAAATGACACCTACACTGTAGTCAACAAGCCTCAGAGACCTTAACAGGCACTTTTAAATTAAAGGGAGCTGTGTAAACCAAGTTTGGTTTATGGGAAAGGGGAAAAGCTTGATGTAAATGAAATGTTTCTAATTTAGAATTAAAACTAGACAAACTTCTTTGTGATGTTCTTCACAGCATCAGTGCAAGCAGCATATATACTCCAGTGAACTGAATACAGAGACGAGATCTTTTGGTAGAACAAAGTCATTTATGTCATGACTGTTTTCTAGCAAACATACAAGAAGTAACTTGAGGCAGAAAAAGCCTTCAGGTACATTGGCTGTTATTTCATTCCAGTCTGACACTATTGGAACCCATGTAAGCATACCCAGTTTTAAAGAACATGAACACACAGAATCACAGAACATTCTGAGTTGCAAGAGACCCACAAGGATCATCAAGTCCAATTCTTCAGCAAATGGCTCATACAGGAAGCAAACCTACCACCTTGGCATTATTAGGACCATGCTCCAATCAACTGAGCTTTGTTCTGAGTTTATTTTCCTTAAATATTCACAATACTCACTGAGCCAAACTACATTATTCCAGTGTACATACATTTTAAACAGCAAAACTCTTTTAAAAGAATAAACCTCATCATGTTTCCTTCAGCATAGATCTTTCTAAGTCTCTTCAGCACAGCAGTTAATCTCCACAAGTACCACAGTTATATACAACATTGAAATTTTTTTAAAGTTGCAAGATGAATTTATCAAGAGCTTCACTAGCACCCACTTACTAGATATAAATAAACTACTTACCTACAATAAGGAATTTTTAATGTTTCTGCAATTTTTGTTACTCCAGACTAGTATGAGCTTCTTCAAACTACTGGAGCAATCGGAGTTCAAAAGGACAAATACTATTATGTTTCCTTCCTAGGAATCACCACTCTGCATTATTAGAGGTGGAGCTAAAACAATGCTCATTATACTCTACAGCATAAGTCATCACTAACAACTCATTTCAAAGATTGTTTTCAGAGGATCCCCAGAGGACTTTGCCTTTGTACTGCTTCTTATGGGGCTGGCATCCATGCTGGGGATCGAGACAATTTAGATAAAGAAGGTTTAACCTCCTTTAATATACAACCCATGCTACAACATGCTTTGTTTTAAATTCACCAGTTCAGAAACACCACTTCCCTCCCAACATGCACACACACACACACACACACACTGACCTGCCTTTCATCTGTATTGACTTCTGTCATTCCCATGGAGTAACTCTGCAAAAGTTTCTCTTCTTTCTGCAAGTTACTGCTTGCTTTTACCGGCGATGCCGTCTTGGACTTTTCACCAATAATCAGTAGTTCAGGCACATCACGAGCTGCCTGCTGCTTACGAATAGACACCAAGGATATGTTTCTGTCGTTTAAAGTAGCTAAGTAGGACAGTTCCTTTTTCATTTTGTTGTCCAGTTTCCTCTCCATTATTTTTCTGGACTTTAAATACTGCAACGCCAAAAAAAAGTTTCACGAGAGCAGTTATTTGTTGTCCTCCACGCTTCTTTCAGCTACATTTACAACAGCTTGAAGAGCTCTGCCCCTCTAATCCATGGGCTTATTAGGCATTCATCAGGAAATCCCAGATGCAACCTGTGACCCTTATGTAGGCTGCTTGCTGCACTCAGCTACCTGCTCTCCCTGCCAGTTCAAATGATTCCCACCAATTGGCATCCCTGGTGCTTTCCCAACTGCGTCCAGCACTGCTGATCTCTGCACACGGCGTAGCAGCAGGCTCAGCCAAGGCTGCCTTTCACAAGCTGCTCAAACATGACCTGTGTGCAGCAGCCAGCGTGTAACCAGCCCACACAGACAGGCATCCTGGTGGCCATGTGCACAATCACAGCTCCTGCACAGGGAAAACGCTGTTCCAGTTCCTCCTTCTATGAAATTATCGGGGGTTTCTTGGACAAAATGAAGTCCCTTCTCACACTGAAAACATGCCCACGATTGCTTAATTAGATAAGGCTCCTAGACCAAAGGTCTTTCATTAATTCAGGGCAAAAGAACATTCATTCTTTGTACCAAGAGGGAAAACAAAAGAGTGAGTACAATATTTACACTTTCTAAAATGTGCCTCTTCACCATCAGCAAGCTTTACTAAGAGCAGTGAACCAAACAAAATTAAGTGAGCAATTAATGCCAAAAAGGCAAGAAATAAAAGACATTCTCCTTAAATTCTCTGGGCAACACCAGGAACATCTAGTTTAGATGGCCAGGCACACAAGAGGTACCACCACTAGAAGTGCCTTGAGCCAAGCCTGAATTTATTTCTCTGAGATTGCCCAGAGCAAATTCACAGCACAATGCTAATGCAGTAAGGGGGATCTCCTGTTCCCAAGTCCACAGTTGCGCAGTCCACTTCTGAAGGCACTGCTGAACAGGGCAATGCATTTATGCATTCATAAGACTTATAAATATAACAGATGTTATTATTTATTTATTAGCAATTTCCACCCTCCCTGCCTGTGCAGTGACATCACTGCACATGCAAGACTTAAATTTAATCAGAATCTCTTGGACTTGCTGGAAAAAGTAACAAATTTATTCCTATGCATAGGTTAGCACACGGGGTCAAAACCTTGGCATATCTCTGTTGTGTCATGAAAACCTGAGGGATAAATGACAGACACTCCACCTGACAAAAGAATTAGTACAATATTTATAATTTCTATAATGTGCCTCTTCACCATCAGCTAGCTTTACCAAAAACCAACGACAGGACAAATTCAGATTCTTCTTACTTCCAAAGGCAGAGATACACCCCTCACACCCCTGTCACACAGAGACTGGTCCAGAAAGCCACCATGCAGGACATAAGCATCCTAGCTTGTCTCCCTGTCATAACTTCCGCACAACTATGGATCCTCAGTTCTTGGGAAAAGAAGGTCTTCTGCCAGGGAAGTGAAACTCTAAATACTGCTGCAATGATCCACTATTCTGCATTGTTGTCTTAATATAAAAAATTAAGTGATATTACTAAACTTTTTTAAAGGGCTATTTTGAAAACATTTTGAGAAATGGCCCTTCTAAAGAGAATTACTACAAAGTGTCTGTGTTTGTTCTACATTTATCAAACCAATTAGAGCCACATCTGATTTCAGTTCAAACACTTTACTGAAAAAGAAAAATGTGCTAAAGATGAAATAATTTCAAGAATTTCTGATTTTAACTGGGTTCAAAATAAGCGATTGAAAATTACACAATTTGACTTACGTGAAAAATTTCAGTAAAACGTGTTTAAATACCAAAGCTAAGTCTACATACTAAATACATATATAAAGTTAAAAACTAATATTCATCCTTCTGAAACAAAACAGGGCTCCCTTCCCAAATCAAAGATATTTAGAAAGTCAGCTCTGTGTTCTAATTCCAAACAATGGCAATTTCAAATTCTTGATTTTCTAAGGGAACAGGAACTCCAGTTTCTGATCATCAATAAAGCATATATTTGATCTGCTCATCTCTGACAGTATCTTTGCTATTAAAAATATCCCAAACCCTACTGAGCATGCTTCTGCAGGTA
The DNA here is from genome assembly GCF_028769735.1 of Zonotrichia leucophrys gambelii. Lineage (NCBI taxonomy): Eukaryota > Metazoa > Chordata > Aves > Passeriformes > Passerellidae > Zonotrichia > Zonotrichia leucophrys. Next base: position 64,499,290 of record NC_088169.1, read on the forward strand.
ACTAATATGCAAAAATATACTGTGATGAAAAAGAATGTAAAAACAACCTAGGGGGTTTTTTCCCTTCATTTGAAGTTCACCTGCAAAGCTCAGCTTAGACTGACAGAATTACAAGGTGTTGAATAAATATCTTCTCTCCAATTCCCTTCAATCACCATTTCTCCCCCCCAGCTTCTGAGCAACTCTAAGATAAAAAGTTGTTTCTTTCTAATAGCATGGAGAGAAATTCATGCTTAGCGCCCTACAGCCCCTTGGCCTTCAGCAGAGTCCTGAATACTGATTTGGAGATAAAGAAGAAACACATGAAGTTGTGCTTTGAGCACATTCAGTTTACAAGATATTTATCCACTTTTAAAAAAAGGATTTGCTGGGGAAAAAAAAAAAAGCTTGCTATAGTACTTCAGGCTAAAGGGACTTAAGATAAATTTTAACCACTTTAAGTACCTAACTTAGCTGTGGGCTGGAGCAGAGCAGGGGCAAAAGAAACCTGTGCAGCTGACAGAGTCTTGAACAGCTCTTGGAGAAGAGGCACCAGTCACAAAGCAGAAACCACTGAGAGTCTTTCAATGCTAAGTAATTCCTATTTACATTAATACACAGCACAGAAAGTTCAGAGATTCTGCCCCAGCTCAATCACGTCACAACTCTCTTATAGTTCAGGAGACACTTTAGGAAGGGATTCAATATTGGCATCTCAAGGCTGGCAATGTCTGCCAGGGAAGTGGGGGAGATGCTTGGAATTAACCTCTGCGACTGGCTGCTGCTGCTGCAATCCAACAGACTGCTACTGGTTTCCCATTTATTTTCTCCATTTTATCTCATTTAATTGCCCCTTTAGAGTCTAAGCTAATTGTATCAGCTGCAGAGTGAGGATGAGCATTTTACTTTAGGCTGGAATGGGAAAGGCAATATTGCCCTTCTCATCTGATAGCAGTACCACTCGGATTTAAGGCTGGATATGGCAGAGCTTAGGAATTTCATGAGGACGAATCATTCTGGCTTGGTAGTATGAAATTCAGATGGCAAATAGAAAACATGCCTGCTGCCTTCACAGCTTTCTGCTAGTGTTTGGCAACGGTGTTTGCATTTTCAAGTCAGAAAACACAGGACATTCCAAGAAAATTAAATCCCTTTGATTTAAAGGCTCAAAGCTGATCAAACATGGGTTTTCCCCTTTATTTTATCTGCATTATCAGCCTACGTGATTAACATACAAGAACAATGCATTCTCATATAAATTTTGTTTCCCAGGTGCATTCATCCTTGGCTTTATGGGATATCCTGGCCTGCATCTAATCCCTCTGCTTCTGTAACCAAAGAAAGCATCTTAAATAGTCCTAACAATGCCTTGAAAGATGAGATGCTTGGGTTGAAGGAAAAAAATGGGGACTGGGAGGTTAGAAGGTCATATTTCTTTAATCTGTGTGGGGAAAAAGAAAGAAAAAACAAAGTTCAGTGAGAAGGAGCACATGTGTTGGCTGTAGTTCACCAGGCACAAACTGCTGCACACCTTAGGAGCAGAAACATTGAAGGAGCTTGAAGTATCACTAAGAGAGGCACGAAACAAAGGGTGGAGCAGCACAGAGGTGTGGTCATTCCCTGTTTAAGACAGTTCAACTAACAGGAACTAAGCCACACGAGTGACCCAAATGGTGAGCAAAAGCTGACCTTTGTTTCACTAACTCAAAATACATATTACTTTTCATGCCTCTGCACATGCTAACAGACAAAAACCTGCTTTAAACATGGAATGACATCAACTTTAATTTTTCCACTTTTCCCCACCTTCAAAGAAAACAAGATAGATATAGACTAAATGGGGCAGGAGGCTAAAGGAGACTACACCTTTGTGAATGCCTAAGAAGTAGGATTTGAGCACTCAGCTATACTGAGTCCTTCTTTGGGAAATTTAAAAAACAATCTTGTATTTGTGATCATACTTTAGCCCTAAAGAGTCATCTGGCAATTTATTGTCTTTGTCGCCAGCTGTATTATTCATATTTTATGTATTCACACATGCTTCTCAGATGGTGTATTTATCACCAGCAAGCCAATAACAATCTGCATTTGTGTTGCTCAGTAAATGACACTATCTTGTACTTGCCATGAGATTTATTGAATGTCACCAGAATTCACATCTGGCTGCAAAAGCTCACTGGGCACAACCAGACTTAGGGTGAATTGCACTGTTTGTGCATCTGTAACCACAATGCTTCCCACTGAGCACACCTGGACTGCAGAGCCACATTGGCTCTGCATTTCTGATGCTTAGAGCTGAAATGGCTGTCACTCAGCTGTCCCAAGTCCCTGGGATAACTCAGATCCAGCTGGACTGAAAGGGGGTTATTTTGTGCCAAATCTCTTTCCTCTTAACCCAACAGAAAAGTTAGCCTTACTCTTAAGGCAACAATCCACCAGTCTGCCTTTGAATGTTAATCATTTTCCTACTCTCCTCTTCAGACATCATTTTAAACCACCAAAATACAATCAGGTAATCATCACAAAATTCAATCATACAATCATCACCAAAATACAATGCAGCATACAAGCAATGATACAAGGCTAAACCATAAGTCATTTCATATTTGACAGTATTTTGAGTTATTCTTAATTTGTCTTCAGGATGCAGTCAGCTAAAATGTTTGAATTCCTCCCCCCTTTCCTAATCTTAGCAGAGTTAGATTGTATTTGGTTTTAACATATACAATTCAACTGCAGGAAATGAAGCATTTAGTTTAAATTAAAAAAAGGGAGAAGGGAGAAGTAAAGTAAAAATTCATAGTAATATCACAAACAACAGTGCTGGCAACTCACAGGTATCAACAAATTGCTTAAACATTGCTTGAGAGTGAACCTGGAAAAACCCAGCCCTTGTGTGAAACAACTATTTCTCCTTTGTCAGGACCCTCTTTACAGGAAAAGGGAAGTAGATAGTATCCACTTTCTCTTAAAACAAATCCCTGTGCTTGCTCCACAATACTTTTTCAGTCGTACTAAGCAACTCAAGCCTCCCATTTCCCCCATGAATCAATCAGCCACACCTGAAAGTTCAGCGGAAGCTTGGTAATATTCATGGCACAGAACTATGTTCTTTATTCTCCTAACTGACATACTTCTTACTGAACACAAAAAAAGGGCCATACCTCATTTTTATTGAAGAAGCAACAAAGCCATCTCTTTACCTACATTTGCACCTAGTTTTGGGCCACAAAATCAGAAAGAACTCTTTGGCCATAGACATAAGAAAACTGGCAGCAACCAGATACACAAGTGGTTCTATAGCATAAATGGTATAGATATTTCTTTTAACAGATGAAGAAGCATGATCATTATTTCTCACATTACAAGAAAAAAAGGAAACTACAGAAATCTGAAATACAGGGAAACAAATTCCTACCTGCTATGATTAAAATTGCTTAAGAGTTGATGACCTAATTTCAAATCAAATCTGCTCAGACTTTGGCTTCAGTTTTTCAGGAAGCAGACTCAATCTTCTCCAAATATTTAAAAAAGGTTTGTTTGCTCGAAACCAGCAAAACTCAACGAAGTCCTTGTAACAGGGCCCCAAAACGCATACTGATCTTTTTCACTCCACAGCCCTTCGTATGATCGCAAATTGTGTGGACTTGGTACTTTGTCTGCTTTTAGAAGTGTTGCTTTCATTATGATAATTTCTGTTATCTGTTTATACTGCAGACATTTGTTTTCAAGACCTGGAAACTATAAGGCTGATCTTATTATCACACAAAAAGGCACACCTTTTGGGTCAAGGTTTAAGTGCAAAGAACAATTGCAATCTGCATGAATTAATTGGAGTCAAGATTTCCACTACTGCTTATGTAACAAGCAGTTTAAGAGGGCTGGCAGAACTTGTCAGGCAGTGCCACAACAAACCCAGGATTTTTACTTCTGTGTTTCTAATTTCACTTTTTGATCTTGTCCATGATTTGCTCTTGCTCAGAGCTGGTTATGTGTCATGAAGTTTGTGCAAAAGCTTTTTAGAATTCCATGTAGAGAAAAGGGACGTGCATTTTACCCATTCTAACTGCGATTTTTAAAATACAACTTGAGAATGAGTAATATTACAAAATTAACTATTTTAAAAGGCTAATTTGAGAAAACAGAAAGAGCCATTACTTGTAGACTAACATTTGCTGTCCTAATTTAGAAATAAGAAATAATTAGTGCTACTTCTGCATAAAATTTGTAAATTTCTCAGTATTTGTTGTAGCATTTAAAGAATATCTCCTACACTTACTTTGATTCTATAAGGTCTCTGAATTGTGATTTAAGTAAATAAGAGGATTGATTTTTTTAATTTTTTTTTTTCCCAAAGTAAGCAGCCATTCACCCAGTCGCAGGCAAACTAATACAATGTGGCACCTGGGACTATGTAAACAACATAAAGCACATCATAGTTGTAAACTATACCAAAAAGAAAAAAAACCAAAAAAACCAAAACCAAACAAAACACAAACCCAGAAACTGGTAACTCTGATTTAAGCTTGTATTTCAGATTCTATGGCCTCTGAATTAAAGAAATAAAAAGACAGAACAGTATCTTGTGTTTGCATTGCAGATGCCACATCTAAAATACAAACATACTGTCTTTGTTAGGGCAGGCTAGATATGTAAAGGCAAGACCAAATTCAGTTTCTCCTAACAATGATTTCTGTTTACCTCAGACTGGCAGGAGCCACCTCCATACACAGAGAGGAGTTTCCAGAAACTCCCAAATCCCTAAGTAAACTTGAAAGCTGCACTCTCACCACAGCACCTGGGCTCCTCCAACACAGTGCCGTGAGCAAAGTCCTGTCTGCTTTCTCGGTGGTCCAGGCAAAATTCTGTCTGGAAAGAAGTGTTTCCACTTTTGTTTGGTTATTTTACTTCCTTTTTCCCTGCTCTCTCTGTGGGCTGGTTGCAATTATTGGGTAGAAAAAGGGAGGATGGTGTTAGAGCCCTCTGTGTAGTCTCACTCTTGCAGAGAGCACAATCTCTCAGGTGACCCTGTGTCACAGGGCTCAGGTACAGCTCGGCCAGGCTGGCATGAGAGCCCTTCTCACCTGCCTTCCACCTCCTGCCCTTTTGGACTGTGCCACGTGCTGCCAAGACAGGGTGACTGTCCTTCCACGAGCGAGTAAACACAGCACTGCTCACACGTCTCTGAGCTCAGCATCGCCACACTCATGGTGGGATGAAGGGACTCGAGGGGCAGCAGCTCCTGAAATACAGGGCTGCCCTTATGTGCATTTTTCTTCCCAATTTAGAGAGGGAAGAAGATGTGCCAGTTCTCTGGCTGACCTGCTCTGCCACAGCAGGCAAGAAGCGAGGAGGGGAACCTCTGCTGAGAACATGGAGTAGAGGCTTTTCTGTTTCCATTTGTCAGAGTTCAAAATTGTAACATATGTCAGCTGCTGTTTAGCTAACTTACATTTCTACAAAAGTCCTCTCAATCCTTTCCTATCCAGGGCTAAGAACTATACAGCAGTGCCCTGTCCAGGTCTAATATCTCCCATAAAGTTACAGTTAACTCTCAGCAAGAGCCAGTTTCTATGAGTGGAAAAAACATACTTCAAATAACCATGAAAGTTAAGCAGAACTTGCCTAGATACAGACATACCAATTCACTGCAGAGCCTGACAGAAACTAAGAAGAGAAATAAAAATGAAAACATGTATTTGCTGTCATTGTTTTTTTTTTGGTTTTTTTTGTTTTTTTCTGCTGGAACACCTGATAATTCCCTATTGAATAATGTCACTGGCAGCCTACACTAATTCAGTAAGAATTCAGGTACAAATGTCAGAACTAAAGCCACAGTCAGGGATGAAAGTATCAACACAGGAAACTGCTAATTTTATGCAATCCCTTCAATACAAACAATTGCTTTGAAGAACATGTAAGAGAAATGGCAATACAGAGTAAACCTCTTTCTGTTTACAAGTATAGAAATACTCTATTATAAATAAATAATAAATAAATAAAATATCTGAACTATTTAACACCTGGATTGAAATACAGTTAAAATCCTGGTTTCAAATGCAGACATGTTGTCTCGGGCTGTTTCCTATGACATATACGATTGCTCATCACGACTCAAACTCCCTGTAAAAACAGCATTCATTTATTGCATGAGGACACAGGGGAAACTGGAGACATCTGACTCCTAAAGAAAGACTTCCTGGGAGCCTGAGGCTGTGAGAAGAGGAAAACACAAAAAAAGCTTTCTAACTCTGAAACTCAGCTTATTCAGCTCTCAGAAATACTCTCATTTCCAGAGGTCACGTCAGTCTGTTCTCTAGGCAAAGAAAGTTTCTTCCAAGGACACATTTAGCCAAAACCCATGCATTCCACAGCTCCACATAAAAAAGGGTACCAACTGTGGGAGTTGCTGAGCAACCATCTGAGATTTATTAACTCAATTCCTGGAAAGCATAGATGTTAGCTATGGAAATTCAGGCTTGATTCATTTACCATTCCCTCCTGGTACCTCAGCTTATTGAAAGAAAAGGTAGTGCAGCAGGGAACTACTTTTAAACAGCCCAGGTTTGCCCCCTGAAAGAGAATCTTTGATTGAATCTACTTTATGGGAAAATCACCAACCTTTCAAGCCTTCTTCATCCTTGAAATAGAAATAAGTCAGAGGAAGTGATGAGACACAGTATCCACAACTCTCATGCCTGGACGAGCCAAACAGTCTCCTTCAACTCCCTTCTGTCCTGCTCTGCAGGCAGTTTCTGTCTCCTTTCTGCTTCCTAATCAGTGCCAAGGAGCCAGACACGAGCACAGAATGCAAATCCTGCTTCATCCTGGCTCCATGTGAAACAAATTGGATTTTCATTTGAATAGCACTCTTCCTTGCTTCCTGAAACAGGCAGAGAGGCACACACAAACACATGTGGCAAAATGCACTTTGGACAAGCCAGTGGAGTGATCAGGTTATGTGAACCTTTTAAAGTTTGAAAAGGGAAGCACCTCACTCAGTAAAAAACATCCCAGTAAAGTTTTACAGCTCCCTGAGGACTTTCATAGCAGGTGTTAAGGTATGACAGTGAAAGAGGTGGTCTTTCATGATCCCTTTCATGCTCTAATTAGGTGCAGACAGCAACAGATATATTACTATCTATCAGCAGAAAGGAGAATGAAAAGCAAAAAGGGCTTGGGTCTGCTAACACAGACCCTCAAAAATGGTCCCTAGCTCCTCAGGAATCAAAAGCTTCCACCTGAAAAAGCAGCAACTTAAGATGAGTGCAAATGTTCTTTTGCAAGCTCAGTGATATTATCATTAGGGGCACATCATTTGCCATCTCATTTCTGCCAGGGCTCCAAGTTGCTTGAAAATGTTTCCTTCAGCCACCCTAAAAAATGGCAGATGTTTAGAATCCATGGGAGTTTAAAACACTGTCACAATCTACAGGAACTGATTTGTTTTCCTTCATGGTCCTTACCCAACAGGGACAATTTGTGTGCAAATAATCTTCTGTTAATCAAAAGATATGGGTTCAACCTGTATAAATTGCCTGGTGATACATATAAACGTGCTTTATGGGCTCTCCTGCAAATATCATTTGTAGATGCAGGCTGCTTAATTCTTCATTGCTTCTGCCAAAAAAAAACAGAGCAGCTTTTCGCTCACAGATACGTGGCATGAACACCTATGCCCTAGAACATGTAACTCAGAATTAAGAATGACAGTGAAAAAGAAATTACTAGAATTGCTTACATATAACAACTTCAATATTACAAGATATCAATAAAACCAACCGTATAGTGTTTTTCCCTAAGTATATCAATGCCACAATTTCTTGCCAATGCTTGGGTTTTGCTTCACAAATATTTAGCATAGAACTGGTGCAACTTTATTTCTGCTCCTGTTACTATGCAATGAAGAGTAAATATACTGTAATGTTCAACAGCCTATCACAAGACACATAGGAAAGTGAAAAAACTTACTCTGTATATGAATGATCTGAGATTCCGCCTACTAAAAACAGTCCCATGCATTTTCACAGCTCAGACAGCAGCACTGTACAAGAGACTTGGGGCTACACAGTGAATATTTCTGAAAGTAACTAACTGTACAAGAAAGTATAACAGACCACATGACTGTCATATGAATATCCTTGCACAATATTAATCCAGTTTCTTTCTATTATTACTTGCCAGCGGTTTTATCTTACTAAGTTACTCATACATCGACTATTCAGCAAGAATGAGAGTTACAAAAAGATACTTTTAAACTGCCTCAAATGCATTACAGGCGTGGGGAGAACACACAGTGAGTGGATTCTGCTACTTGTTCTAAATACTCTGCACTTTTAAAGGTCCGTTTGCACTTTTAAAGGTCCGTTTGCATGGGCTTTCTTTAGAGTAAGGAGCTTAAAAAGGAAAGCAATTAAAACAGGACCAAAAAAAACTTACAGAGGCAACAAAAGATTAAAAACTTGGTACATCTCTGGGAAGGTGAAAGCAAAACTGAGTTCATAACAAGGCTAGTTCACTTTTGCTGCCTTGTGCAATTTCTACAGACAAGGTTTTGAATAGCATTCTCACTGCTGGAGTGGGAGCACCACAGAGAGCTCGTCATTGCTCCTGCTGAAGTTCTTGTCAGTACCCTAAATGCATGCATGCAATATCCTCTGTCACATATGGATGAAAGTGGGGAAGTCGTGGAGTGCTGATGACTCAATTAATTAGCCTGTGCTGGGCGTTCACAAATTAAAGGTAAGCTTTGCAGTCTGCTAGTCTGTCAGCACACAGGTTTCATATTGCTCACATCAGCAGCTGAAAACTCTGTGAATAATGAAAAGGTAACAGAAGAACTTTGAAAGTATTAGTACATCTGTTTTTAATTACTGCTAGAGGGACTATGAAAAAAACCAAACATCTAAGATGATTAAGGGTGTGGGACAATTTTTCTGTGAGGAAAGTCTGAGGGAACTGGGATTGTTTAAGCCTTGACAAAGCTTGACAAGGCCTTCAGTGTGTGAAGGGAGGGTGAAAAGAGGAGCTAGGCTCTTTTCACTGCGGTCCAGTGACAGGGCCAGAGGCAATGGGCACAAACTGAAACATGGAAAGTTCCCTCTGAACATCAGGAAACATTTCTTCATTGTGAGGGTGACCAAGCACTGGCACAGGTTACACAGGGAGGTTGTGCAGTGTTCATCCTTGGAGGTATTCAAAATTCATCTGGACTCAGTCCTAGACAATCTGCTCTAGGTACTCACTTTGGGCAGGGGGCTGGAGAAGATGGCCTCCAGAGGCCATAGAATCATAGAAAGGTTTGGGTTGGAAGGGCATTAAAGATCATTTAACTCCAACTCCTCTACTGTGGTCAAGGATGCTACCCACTAGATCAGGTTGATCAGGGTCCCATTCAACCTGGCCTTGAACGCTTCCAGGGATGGGAAACCCAGAACTTCTCTGGATAGCCTGTTGCACCCTCACAGTGAAGAATTTCTTCCTAGCATGTAATCTGAATCTCTCCTCTTTTAATTTAAAACTGTTTCCCCTTGTCCTATTTACATCTGTCCATGTAAGAACCTCCCTCTTTTTATATAAGCTCTCTTTAAGTGCTGGAAGGCTGCAATGAGGTCTCCCTGGAGTCTTCTCTTCTTCAGCATGAACAGCCCCAACATTCTTAGCCTGGCCACATAGCAGAGATGTTCCAGACCTCTGACCATCTTCATGGCCCTCCACTGGACTTGCTCCAACAGGTCCCTGTCTTTTCTGTGTTGGAGACCCCAGAGGAGGATGCAGCACTCCAGGTGGGGTCTCACCAGAGTGGAGCAGAGCAGCAGAATTCTCTCCCTCACTCTGCTGGCCACAGTGTTTTTGATGCTGCCCAGGATGGTCTTGGCCCTCTGCACTGCAATTGCACATTGTCAGCTCCTCTCCAGCTTTTTGTCCATGAGAACCCCTAAGTCCGTCTCTGCAGGGCTTATCTCGATGAGTTCTTCTACTCTGTACTCATGTCTGGGACTACCCCAATCCAGGTGCAGCACCTAGACATTGAGCCTTTGACCATAACTCCCAGGCTGTATCCATCCCACCAATTCCTCCCCACCTCAGACATTCTGTGATTCCATGAACCATAAATTATTAGAGGTAAGAAAACTGACACTCCCACCATCATGCAAATTTCTCCCTAAATGAGCAAGTGAAACTCAAAACCCAAGTGTGTAGGTATCTCCCTCATTAATTAGTCTTCTTGCTTCCAGGAGCTCTTGACCATTATTACTTAAGTCTCATCTTAATTAAAACTGTGATCTTACTTAAGCAGGCTGTGACCTGCTGTCCTTCAGCTTCCTGAAGACTTGGTGTAAAATTCATACCTTCCAAGGGAGTGACCATGGACTCCTATCCAAGTCAGAGGGGAGAAGCATAAATTTCATCATCTAAAACAGTATGGACTTCCTGTTCCCTGGAATAACTTACCTGTTCCTCTGAACTCTGAACTCAAACAGTAATCTTAAAATGTAGAAGAAGGAAAGGTGTTTTGAGTTAAGAGATGTAAATCCAGCAGAGATCTATTCTGTCAACATTCCACCTGCTTTTAAGGGAACTGCTCTGTCAAGGAAGAGGAAAAAGATTAAGGGAGAGAAACCAATACCAGCTGCATCCTCTTTATGAGAGCTGTTGGTTCAGAAATAAAATGTTAGGCCATGCTTATTGGACATCCCATAGACCTCTTCCAACTTACCTGCTTACATAGACATCCTCGTAAAACCTACAGTCAGTGGTACTTAGGACAGTCAAAATATTTAAATAAAAACATCGGCAAAACAACCAATAAATTTCTGAGTTTCCACATTTCCAGGCTGAGTCCTGCTAAATGGAAAATTCAACCTAGACAGGTCAGAACCAAATAACCATCATTTAAGCTGGACTTTTCTCACTCCCATTAGAGCAGAGCCTTTGTCTCTCTGCTTCTGGTTATAGCAGTGGCCACATAAATTAATGATTCATCATCTTCCAAACTGCACTTTTCTCATGCAGAAGACATAGGATGACTTTCACAAACATCCCTAACACCTACAAGACCTCAAAATGCACAGGTGACTAGAACATGAATTACATCATGCTGATCTCACAGAGGCTGAAGGATCACAGATTCTGGAAAGGTCTTGTTTAAAGAAACAAGGTTTGAAACTCCCTCAAATTTTGGACAGCAAGAGACTGAAGAATTAATTATCTGGATCAAACTTCCCACATAAAGCATTTTATTATTTTAAAATGGAGAATGTGGTGGGGGGAAAAGAAGCATGTAGCAATGTGACAGGAGATCAGAAATATTTCGGATTGTTCTGTCAAAGTCTCTCCTGATCTAGAGATAGTACTTTCACCCAACGCTTCTCAGGACCCTGGAGATCAGGGTGAGTTCCTTATGTTTTTTCCAAGTATGACATTTTAGGAACATGAAGTCTGATGTGGACTGACAAATCATTAGTAGAAAAAGCAGCACCATTCAGTCTTATTGCTACACTGACCCTCTGGTCTGTGCATATACTCTCCAATCAAGACAAAATAGGCCAAAAAAGCATGTAAGACAGAGATAACCTCAGTGGTAGCTGTCCCCATGATCGTGTTCATGGGATCCTTTTGGAGACGGTGCCAGGTGCAGCCTGTGTTGGACACCCTGCCCTCGGCCTCACATTAACCGGCACACAGGAGCTGGCAGCTCCCTCTCCGTAATGAGGGAAAGCAGGAGGTTACGGCAGGGCTGCAAGCCAGGACATCGGGCTCATCGAGGACATCCTCTCCTGGCCAGCGAGAAGGGCCAGCGCTTACACAGGCAAAACCTGGCGGAGTGTGGGACACAGGAGGAACCCCAGTGTCCCCGGGAGGCCTCCGCCTCCTCACAGCGCCCTCCCTTCCATCCTGCCCAAGGAATCCGAGGACAGCACTTGAGGAGGACGCAATGCAATCCAAGGAGCAGCACGCGTTACGACTGACTGAACTGCACCGGGAATGTGCTGCTGTTCAGTCTCTTCCGGCATCTCTGGGAAAAACGCTTCCCGCAGCAGCACACGGCCCCTCCCAACAACCCACTGCACTCCGCGCCTTCCACGGGCTGCGGGCTCTGTGTCTGCTGGGCGGGGCCAGGCCGAGCAGGAGGCGGAGAAGGAGGTGAAGGAGAACGAGGAAAAGGCAGCAGGAGAAGGCAGTGGCGGCACCGCTCCCGCCCCTCCGGGACGCTGCCAGCCGGGAGCCGCTGCCCGGCTGGTCCCGCCCCGCCGGCCGGGAACCTCCCTTTCCGCCTGGAAGGCGACGCGGCGCTGCCCAAGATGGTGGCGGGAGGGCTGTGCTTCTGTGGGCTCCTCAGGTACCGGGGCGCGGGGGCGGCGCGTACTGGCGGCGGGCAGGGCGGGCGGGAGGCGGCCCCGGCCCGGCCCGGCCCGGCCGCGCTCCTCCGGCCCCCGGGGCGGGCCCTGCCCGGCTCCACGCTGTGCCGCGGGCTCGGATGGGTTAATGTGCTTTTCCGCCCCTGCCGGCCCAAAATGAAAGTGCTTCCTTAGGTGTCGATCGTGAGGCGCGGGTGGCCCCTTCGGTAAACGGGAGCGGCTGAGTAAACGCTGCTTGTCGCAAGGCTTAGCGGCACCGCGGGAGGAACCAGGCGGTATCCCTGCTAGGCTCCTCGCTGTCCCAGGAAAGCTCCCGCTACTGAGCTGTCAGGGAGGCGGTGCAGAGCGAAGGGAGCACCCCTGGGAGAGCAGAACGAGCAGCTCTCTGCACAGAGAGACTGCACAGGGCTGCTCGGGACAGCTGGCATCGCTGTTCTGCCTCCGGAGAGTGGGAAGTGTAGGATGGAATAGGAGATTCCTGGCCCCAGTAACCCAGCACCAAAGCAGCTCACAGTAGGGCAAGCCAAACAGGAGATTGGGTGGGGAAAAAACTCTAAAAATCCATTTGCAAGTCGCTCTGCTGGTTGAGTATTGCCAGGTTACTGAGGGCATGCAACTTCAACAAAGTGCACGTGGAGATAGATAACACATGTAGGGCATGAATAAACAATAATAAATTATTGCAAGGTGACCGCAGGGATCAAAGAGATCTTTGGGTAAATAGTGCAGAGTAATGATTTCATTTCTGTAATTGTCAGTCATACACAGTGATGATTTCTGAGATTAGAAGAACTCAAGAAGCTGTCAAACTTCCTGTAGCTCTACTTTCAAGCCCTTGTCGCTCAATGCCATACACAGTAATTCTTTAAAGCAGTTACGGATTTTGAAATTTCTGGCTTGTTTCAGATTGCTCTGCTCATTGTTACTCCCTGCATTGTTTCTAAGTGGAATTTTGTGCATCTTCTTGGTGGTGCTGCTGTGGGGAGTACGGCTCTGGATACAAAGGAAGAAACAGTTGAGGTCTGCAGGAAGAGATGGGAAGCGGCCGCTGCTGGTGGCCTTTTTTCACCCGTACTGCAATGCAGGAGGTGGAGGGGAGAGAGTCTTGTGGTGTGCCATAAGAACGCTCCAGAAAAAGTAAGCATATGTGTTTATCAAACACACCCTATTTCATTCTCAGCTTCTGTTGCTATTCTTTATGCATATGTTGGCATTTTACATATTTAAGTAGGTGTCATTAATCTACTGGTCTTACATTTTATTTTACATCTAAGTTTCATATGCTTGCATTTTACTTCATCCCTTTAGATTTTGATATTCCTGCTTTGGCACCTCTCACTTTTTTCCTTTCTTTCCTTGAGAAAACCTCTTCTTCCTCCTCAGTTTTCCACTACTGGTATGGAACTTTGTACAGTCATAACTCCTCAGCAGATAACTGATCATCTTTATACTTGCCTCTTGGTGCAGGAGGCAAAACAAGTTAATACCTAGAGTGGATTTAACGTGGGCACATACATTGATCTGTCATCATTTGCATTTTGCTCATGCTGTGCACTAGACAGGTATGTCCTAATGTATAGCAAGGAGTTCTGAGGTCTATAGAATAATACTGAGCTCCTTTTATGTTTTACTCAAATTAAAATATTCCCCAAGTTCTCAGCCATATGTTTTTCTGCAGATCAGAAGAAACCTGTGGAAGTATAAGGAAAAGTATTATTTAGCTAAAGTGATTTCTGGACCAAACATTTGTTCTCACATTCTTCTTGAGTACTTTTAAGTGGACTGTATTTTAGTTTCTTGCTGAAGAATAGGAAGAGAGGAATATATGAAATTCTTTTTCTTTGTTCTTGCAGGTACAGAAATGTAACGTGTGTTGTTTACACTGGTGATAAAGATGCCACTGGAGAAGAAATAGTAGAAGGTGCTTTCAGAAGATTTAATATTAAATTAATCCATCCTGTGAAGTTTGTATTTCTAGAAAAACGCTTCCTTGTGGAAGCTTCTCTTTATCCTCACTTCACTTTGCTGGGACAAAGTTTAGGATCAGTGTTCCTTGGCTGGGAAGCTCTTCTAAAGTGTGCTCCTGATATTTATATTGACTCAATGGGTTATGCCTTCACAATTCCCCTCTTCAAGTACCTGGGAGGCTGCCGTGTTGGATGCTACGTGCATTATCCCACTATCAGCACGGATATGCTCTCAGTCGTGAGGAACCAGGATACCAGGTTTAACAATGCTGCCTTCATTACAAGCAGCCCTCTCTTCAGCAAATTTAAACTTGTCTACTACTACTTCTTTGCTTTCATGTACGGGTTGGTTGGTTCCTGCAGTGACGTGGTCATGGTGAATTCTTCTTGGACGCTGAATCACATCCTGTCCCTCTGGAGAGTTGGGGCTTGCACTAGTGTCGTGTATCCACCATGCGATGTTCAGGCTTTCCTGGATATTCCACTGGAAGTGGAAAAGAGCACCAGTGAATATTCCATTGTTTCTGTCAGCCAGTTCAGGCCTGAAAAAGATCACCCTCTGCAAATCAGAGCCTTTGCTAAATTGCTGAAAGAGAAGAGAGTGGGGCAGCAGCCGTCGCTGAAGCTGATCTTAATCGGCGGCTGTCGGAACCAGCAGGACGAGGAGCGTGTCAATAAGCTGAAACGCCTGTGTGAGGAGCTGGGAGTCAGTGATGATGTGGTGTTCAGGATTAACATTCCCTTTGAGGAGCTGAAGAGACACCTGGCCGAGGCCACCATCGGCCTGCACACCATGTGGAATGAGCACTTTGGGATAGGTCAGTACTTTTCCTGGGGGTGTTCAGCTGCTTGTCCCTAGGTGTCCAAGCACAGAGGTGTGCATGCCAAGCAGGTGTCCAGCTCCTGTTCCCTCTATATTGGAGGCAGTGTAGCTGCTGTAAAGCCTACAGGAGCAGTGCAGATGTGGTGCAGATGATGCACCACTAGATGCTACTGCAGTGCAGGCTGAAGTGCTGTAGTCATAGGCTGTTAATTCTGTGCATCCTCTGGACACCTGAGCACAGAGCTAGTCCTGTCTGTGCTGCCCAGGATGTCCTGCTGACCTCCAGCTGTCACCCTGCAAGCTCGTGGGTCACCCTGTTGTCCTTGGGTTCGGTTTGCCAACCTTCCAGAGCTTCAAGAGGCTGCAGGTGCTTCCCTTCCAGCACCTTAAATTGTGCCCTGATTGTGCTCCACTGTCTGCAGGGGAGCTTAGAGACAGTTCATGTGTAGACATCCATGTTAGAGATTTTGGTTTGTTTCACCTGCCTCATGTGCCACTTGAAATGTCCCAGGTATGTCATGGGGCTCTAGCTGCTGCTTCAGGACAGGATCTGTGAGTCTCCCACAGATCCTGTCTGGTACAAACAAGCCCTATGTAGATGCCACCAGGTACCTTTGGTCATCTCATTGCATAAGGCATCTCTGCTGAGACAAATGTATGAAGCCCTTAAATTGGTGGGTGTAGCATGGAGCAGAATGTCAGAGAGGAGCTGGGACCCAGAATTAAGGTTTGGGGCTCCGTTTATTTGGATTGGATTAGTCCTGACCTTGAAAGAGAATGCCAGCTTGCCCATCTGTTATAAATCTACAGCAACCAGGTAAGTTAGTAGCCAAGCACATGGATGCCATACTGTGCTATAATGTGACTAAACTGAAGTTAATGTCTTCTGACTTCAGTAGAAAACAGGTTAAGTATCAGGAGTAGTAGTTTATGGTCTGTAGGAGCTTGATAGTAAAAAAATTGACACTGAAGTGTGAATTGATATAAAAAAATTGACACTGAATTGTCTCAGAAGCAACGGCAAAATATTGGAAATTATGTATTCTCTTTTTTTTCTTTCTCCTACAAAACAGTTTAGTTATTTATTTTTTTTTTCATGTGATATAATCACACTATGATTTTGAATTTGAGCAGGA
Organism: Zonotrichia leucophrys gambelii; assembly: GCF_028769735.1. Taxonomy (NCBI): domain Eukaryota; kingdom Metazoa; phylum Chordata; class Aves; order Passeriformes; family Passerellidae; genus Zonotrichia; species Zonotrichia leucophrys. Next base: position 64,515,557 of record NC_088169.1, read on the forward strand.
TTTAACCTTCATCTAACAGGCTTTTTTATGTGTAAAAAAACATATTCCAAAACTTTGGAGCACTATTTATAGTAGGCAATGTTTGAGCTGAGGGAATTGATAGCAATCAAATCAGAACTGAGAAGAATCAGCATTTCTGAGGTCTGTTCTGGAACCATGGAGGAGAATTGAAGTTGCTGTGTACATTATACTTTGTTCATATCCCACAGCTTTTGGCTGAGGAAAGCTTACTGATTCCCATTTCATTAAAATTTCTTCCATCAAAAATACAGATAACAATTTTTACTAGTGTTTTGCTGAGTTATCAGAAGCTATTAAGATTTGTTCATCTGCAAAATACTGAACTTTGGAATATTTTCTGATTGAAATGTGCAGCCAACTTTTTTCTCAGTATCTTTCCAGACATTTAAATTCAGGTAGGTTCCAAGACCCACAAATTAACCAGTTATATCTGATTTCTAATTTCAATTTTACGTGTTTAAGAGAAAGTGTCATTTCAATCCTTAGAACTGAAAAATTTAAATTTGTGTTTCTTATGGGACCATTTTCAGTGTATTTTTTCCAGCTGATTTGGAATGGCAGTCTGTAGTGAATTTTACTGTTCGTTTAACTTTCCAGTGTTAACTTCTGCCTTTTACAGAAGGTCAAAGCACATGATGTGCAGACTCATATCAGCATTTTCTGTCTGTCTACAGGAGTAGTTGAATGTATGGCAGCTGGCACAATTATCCTGGCTCACAATTCTGGTGGCCCCAAACTGGACATCGTGGTACGCCACGAAGGACGTGTCACAGGCTTCCTGGCAGAAGATGAGGACAGTTATGCTGAGACAATGGCTTACATCTTTTCTTTGCCTCCTGAGAAAAGGCTGGAGATCAGAGAAAGCGCTCGTCGCTCTGTGCACAGGTTTTCTGACCAGCACTTTGAAGACACATTCCTGTTATCTGTGGAGCCGTTATTTAAATGAGTGTATAGAAGTCAAAATGAACTTGAGTAAAATTACCTTTTTATATTTGATTGTGTGGCACATGTAAATATATCTAAGCTATGATCCCTTGCTTCCATTCAATAAAAAGGTTGTTTTTCTCTCTGTCAAGCTGTCTGCTTTATGTAACAGAGACTTTTCTTTTTCTGGGAAAGAAATGCTTCTATGTTAACTACGTGAGTTTGGTGCACTTAAAAACCATCTGGATTCACAACGATGATAGAGCTTTGGTAACAGAACTACATCAAATTCTTTTATATATCAGGAACCTCTTTTATTTATTGCATATTTTCAGTCTTCACCTGTTCCATGACTTTCTACCTTTCTAGCCTTTGTACCCAGAATTTTTTTCCCCAGAATCTACAGTATGCCTGTATTTGGCATTGGTGAGTCTGCACCACAAATCCAGTGATGAGTTTTGGGCCCCTCAGTTCAGGAAGGGTGTTGAGGTGCTGGATCGTGTCCAGAGAAGGGCAGTGGAGCTAGGGAAGGGTCTGGAGCACAAGTCCTGTGAGGAGCATCTGAGGGAGCTGGGGGTGTTTAGCCTGGAGAAAAGGAGGCTCAGGGGGGACCTTACCACTTTCTACACCTGCCTGAAAGGGGGGTGGAACCAGGTGGGGTCAGTCTCTTCTCCCAGGTAACAAGTGATAATGGAAAATGGCCTCAAGTTGCACCAGGGGAGGTTTATACTGGATATTAGGAAAAATTTAGACATAGAAAAGGTTGTCAAGCATTGGAACACACTGCCCTGGGAAGGGGTGGACTCACCATCCTTGGAGGTCCGTAAAAGATATGGTACATGGGGACATGGTTTAGTGGTAGACTTGGCAGTGTTAACAGTTGGATTCTAAGATATTTTCCAAAATAAATGATTCTTTGAAAAAATAACTGCTGAAATCAGACTACAGACTAGTTTTCCCTTTATTTAAGATTCACTTGGGTTGTATGAAATTTTTAATGTGGAAAAATACAGTTGGAAGAACCTACCTACCTACATGTTTTATTAGGAACTGGCGAATGCACAATTCTCAAGGCACTAATAAACCCTTTTACTGCTACTACATAAAACTCCTGAGCAGCTGCTGTTACTACATAGGGTCAGTACTGTGTAATGAAACTGTAGATTACAAAGCTGTACTGGCAGTACACATTGATTATGAAAAGATGGAAGAGATTCTTAAAACAAGGAGTTGATTTATCTAGGGTAATAAAATACACAAACTAGGAGACTCTCTTACATGATACAAAAGTGGTTCAACAGAGGACACACTCAGAAATTTGCTCAAGCAAGACTTGTCAGGTATGTCCAGGTTAAGAATAATGTCCAGTTAGGAATAATAGATGAAACAGCATTTCAGTCTGGATGAGGATTTTTCAGTGTTCACACCTCTGAAAAGTACCCTGCTTTGTTTTTCCTTTAAAGAAAAAGAATGACAGCCTTCTTTTTCATGTGATTCAACACCAAATTACCCATGATTACTTTCTAAATCATCATCAGATTTTCCAAGTTTGTCAGGTAAATTCATCTTCTCTTCATCTGTTTCACCTTTATTTATTGAAAAGATGTGAGACTCTTCTGCTGGAGAAGTTGACAATTTTTCCAGAGATTCCTCCAGCTCATGTCTGAGTTCATCTTCAGAATCTTCAAAATTTCTGCACAGTAAAACAAGATAATTATATTAATTAAATAAATATAATTTCATAGCAAACCCTTCTCCATTCAAGGCCTCCTAGGGTTTTTTTAAAACACTTTATAAATAATATACAAGTAACACACCCAACGTGAACTGTCTCTGTCAGATTGTTTACCTATTTTTAAAAGGCAAGAGAAAGGAGCTGCAAGGCCATGTTAATATTTCTGCAGTAATTTTTAATGACAGCATTGGCTGTGACAAATTCTGGAATTAAAAGTTAAATTAGCAGACTCTCTAGGTTTTCTTTATTTATGAATTTTTAAGAACACAGTAAAACTTTAGGCAATGCAGCCTAAAAGACTGTCCAGTTCTGGATTTTTCTCCTGATGTGCTTGACTTACGTGTCTTCACCATCTGATCTTGGCTCAAGTCTACCTTCATCAACATCAACAGCAGAGTATGCTTCTGAATCATCTTCCTTGTTTTCTTCTGAAGGCAACATAGTTAATCTCCCTTCTGTAAAGAAAGAGAAACTTTCCTTCAGCTGTATAGTAGAAAACTATAAAGGTATGTGTAAAGGAATAGCAAATAAATAAATGCTTGAAGTGTTTTGTTGTTGTTCAAATTACAACAATGTAAATGTCTCACTTCTGTTGATGCAAAGTAAATGTAATTTTTAAAAAGTCTGTTACCTTAGGAAAGTGGGCTGCAGTGTAGGTGAGTTTGAATCAATTGCAGTGTCAGCTGTCTCAGCATGGACCCTGTTGTAAAGTCACCACTGTCATTTAAGTCACCATGTATGTATTTGAATAAATGCTTTCTACAGGGTTCTTCAACCTCAGCAGTTGCAGGTGCTAGCTCCAGGTTTGTGGTACCTACCAGCCTGCTGGCAGTAGTGGCTTTCCTTTGCCTTCCCAAGCAAAGGTAAGAATTATATATGAAGGTAATAGCCAGTGAGTAGGGCTTGCCCCTTTCCCTGCTTTTGAAAAGAGCAATGCTCTGGAAGAGGCCTCTCAGTGCTTCAGGTACAGAGCAGAGGTTCTGTCCCTGCTTTTCTAGGTTGCCAACTGCTTCAAAATGTTGTTTCTCATCACAGACCCTCTGCCAGGGGTAGAAGAAATATTACACTAAAGAAAAACATGCAGAATTTACAGGAAAAAACATCCTACCTTGGTCTTCCTCAAAACAGATAAAAGAATCATCAGATAGCTCTGCTTTTGCTAAGATGCTCAGGAGTGTCTCTGGTGGTGTCTGTTTCCACTGCTTCCTATTTTCTGGGATGTCTTCAGGCAGAATAACATGGTGAGCTGAAGAACAGCAAGGTTCTCAGGTCACTAAAGCATTAGTGGAGCTCGGCACTGTCTTTTGTCAGATTCAGACTTTCTAGTCTCAACACTGATTTCTTCCTTTTGTGTAATTCTGGAATATTAATGGAATACTCCTGATTTTTTTATAAGTACTTGATCTGATGGATAGGGGAAAATGGTCTGGACTACTCATCACTAAAAATGTTTAACACAAGTTTTAAAGCATAAGTAACTTTTTATTAAACCTGGAATAGGCAGGTGCAGCTTCCCTAGTCCTAGCTCCGAAACTTGTCTTCTTGGTTTGAAAGAGCTTTAAAAAAGTTCCTGTTTCTTTTGTGCCTGGCGGTCTTTCATCTAAGGCAGCATGAGCAAAAGGTGGTGTATTAATAATATTCTGCTTTGTCTTTACTATCCATGGAAACTCTTCTGGTTATTTTTTATCTCAGTGCGTGGAGTGTGCTGGAATGCTGGAAGAGCTCCTGTTTGCAGAAACCAGTCACTGGAGATACTTGTCTGCCTGGCAATGTACTCAGTGGTACTGTAAGAAGGCCAGGGACTTTTCTCAAGTGGAGCATACCACAGCCAAGGCGGGGTCAGGTGGCACTTGTGACAGTGGTGCCACCACCACCGTATGTAGAGGGAAAACAGAACTCCACTGTCGCCGTGGTATTTTCTGAAAAAATCCCTTTGCCAGGATTTTTCTCCTGAGAAGCTGAGAAGCCTCAGAGAGAAAGAAAAACAGTAATTATCTGCTGCTGTGGAATGCAACAGGTGCATCTTTGATTGGTCCTCAGGTTGTTTTTAATCATTGGCCAAACACAGTCCAGCTGTCTTGGATTCTGTGGTCAGTCACAAGATTTTATTATTCATTCCTTTCTATTCTTTGCAAACCTTCTAATGAAATCCTTTCTTTTATTCTTTTAGTAGAGTTTTAGTATGTAGTTTTCTTTTAATATAATATATATCATAAAATAATAAATCAACCTTCTGAAACATTGAATCAAGATTCCCATCTCTTCCCTCATCCTGGGACCCCTGCACACACCACCACACTCCACCACGCTCCGGGATGGCACTGGCACTCACTGCCCTGTTCCTGTGTGGCATCAGCTCAAGGTCTGAGAAAGTGCTGATGATTAATGACTAGATTAGCATTTTGAGTCAGGCCACAGAGTGACTGATGAAATGCAGTGCTCTTGATCCGTATGAGCAACACAACATGACTGCAGTGTGAGAGGGAAAATGCAATTAAAAGCCTGCTGGATCATGTGAACATTCAGGTATGGATGAATTCAGTCTGAATTTTAGGTGTTCACTGAAAGCCAAAACTTTCTCACCAAGTTCATTTCCAGCCATAGTAGGACATGCAGATGTGACATCAGCACCAGCTAAAAAATTCAGTAGTGTCTGAGGGGCTCCAGGTTGCCAATGTTTTCTGGGTTTTTTCATATCATGTATGGACTCTGAGGGGAAGAAAAAGAAGAGGCAAAGTTCTTTGGATTTTTTTTGTAAAGTAGACATCCATGTGATTATAATATTATGTGATATAAAGAAAGAGCTCATGAGATAAACTTGCTATAGCCTGATTTACTGAATTTACCTAACTCCTATGCAATTTTCAGGATTAATACTCAGCATTGCATTTCCCCAATAAATACCTGTTGGGTAGTCAGACAGTTTTTCCAAAGCTCTGTCTGTATCATTTTCATAAACTTCCACCAATTTCTCCTTAAGATTCTCACCATCCACAAAAGTTAAAGTCTCATTGAGTTTATCTAATACCTGAAAAAACAAGAAGTTACTCTGGAAACAGTAAACAAATACAGTACAATAGCTAATCCCTTCTCATTTTACTGTGTTTGCCAGCCAACCTCAGGTATGCACAGGAAAACTGTGTAACAAAAAGTGAAGCAGCAGGACTCAGAAGCTACATTGAGATTTGTGCTGCATGGGGCTCCACAGAGATGTGAAACAACAGAACGACACAATAGTGCTTTATAAATTAAAAATACATATACTAAAAATAATTCTTTTGTTGCTGTAAGGAACTTTTAAAATAAATGCTAATATACTACTAAAGATCTTAACAAGTAGCTATTACGTGCTGATAAGCCACAAATATAATTTTACTAAATGAAAACATAATATTGTCTGTAGTAGTTTTTGCTTTGTGATACAATACAATACTGCTTCATTTCTGAAAAGAAACAGAAATGCACTAAAACAATCTACAAATTAAATTTAGCATTTGCAGAATGACTCAGTTTTGAGATATTTCCATTTTAGGAAATTTAAATATCTGCACTCCTTCATATTTTACCACGTGAAAGACTGCCCCAAGTATCACCCAATTTTCTTCCCAGCAAATACCCTTTTGAAGAAGGGTGGACATATGCAACATAACAACAACTCCTCAATAGGAAGCTTCATTACAACAAAGGCAGAGGATGATGGTAATGGAAACAAACCTTAGATTATGGAGCTGTCATGGCTCCAGATTTCTAATGTAAATGCTGTGAATATAACTAAAACATACCTCTGCTTCTTGAATACTGTCTTCCTCAGGAAAACATACATCTAAATTAATTTCAAATTTTACTCCTCCCTAAAGAAAATTCACAAATTAATGTTATTAATTTGTTCTAATAAATAGAAGCATTTAATTAAAAGTACACAGATGATATGGAACTACAAATTTGAAAATTATTCTTCTATTGAAAATAACTTCTATTTTACCACATTTTTCTTCTGCTTAAGAAGATCAAAGTTGAACACATTGGACAAAAATAGACTTCCTTAAATATAATACTTTTCCTTTAGTGAATTTTAAAATTACTGCATCCACTTTTGATTTTAAGGGCCTTTGATAAACGTTTAATTCAAATTGTTGCAATACATCAAATTTTGGGTTTTTTTAGCTGGTTGTCAACCAGAAGTAAAATTGAATACTGTACTGCTTCCATGCAATATTTCATAAAAGACTTTTAGTCCACTTCACAGCGATCTTATGGTCAGAAACATTCCTGGTATCTTATGTGCATTTCTAATTTAATTCCCATCTCCTTCTATGATTTAAAAAGCAGTATAGGGAATCACATTTTATAACAAAATATTTTAAAATTAGCATTTTGACTTGACTTTACTTAGACTTTGAATAAACATGAGTTCCCATGCACTACTAATGCAGTTTGATATAAGATGGAGGAGGTAGAGATTAGTTACTAGGTGGGAATATCTAAGGGGAATATCCCTGAAATGGTCAGAAAAGCTAATTTATTTTCTTCTGATATAAACTTTTAACAAACAGAAAATCAGTACTATTATTTGACTCTCAGATAACTTAATTTCCAGACCTACTACAGTAATACAGTAATTTGAAATGCACAGATATAATAAGAAAATTTTAAAAAAATACAACAGTAAAGATGGATACTTTTGTGTTATGTCTCTTTTCTAATATTATTTGGTCTTGCCTATCCTGGAGTCTGACATGTTTAAAGTTTTCCTCCATATCCTGGAAGGAGAGAAAAAATACAGTTTGAATTACACTCTTTGTAACTGAATATATGTATACCACATAAAGAAAGAGACTTCCTTAAGTAGCAAATATAATCATGAATTTCCTTTACAAAGATCTTTAAGAATATTCCATCCTTCATTACCAATTCTGGCTTCTCTGGCAAAAAGAAAACCAGAAATTCTTGCATAAATTGCAGGCTTCTGATTTTTCAAAAACCCATGTTAGAAAGATACAGTACTGTGTCAAGATATAAATAATACAGATTTTTATTTTTTATGATCACATGCCAGATGACTCAGACTCATTTCATTCTGGAAAACTTTGGAAGTGATTAAAATCAAGATTTCAGTGGAAAACTGTGCCTGTAAAAAGTATAGCCCTGTTTTGCAACATCTTGTTTTCTGGCAACACCTAAAAATATTTAATTACTCCTTTTCATATTATAATGACTCCTATAGGAATGCGTCAGAGAAAAGCAAAGTAGATAATAGTACACAGCTTCCTCTGTGATCTGAAGCAATCAGGGCATGCCTTCAGCCTCAGGAGAAACCACAACAATTTTTAGATTTTACTTTTATTCAGTTTCTCCAAAAGATGGAGAGCCCATGAAGAATAGTGACACTAGGCAGGCCCAAAATCTAATGTTTCTTTATCATTATCATGCATTTCCCATTACATCACTGGGAATCCAAATTCTCTCCTAATTTGGCTGCCTTAATTTCATCAAGTGGTGTGGATTCATTTCATTAAAACTCAGATCCGGGATCACTGAGGAGGATGCTACTGATATTGGCAGATTTGTCCCGGAGAATGAATCAAAGACAGTGTGGGGTTCACTCAAAAAGATCTATTTAGATGGAGATGGTACTGATACCTGAAGTGACTCTTCTCCTGTTCCAGATATATCTTTGTTTTCAGAATGGTGCTTAGCCTTTCCTTGCCTCACAAGATAGGTTTTATCTTGTATTTTCTGGTTCTCCTAAGGAATGTTTTAAAAAAAATGTTCATTTCAATTCCTAATAAAGTATTCTAGCATAAAAAACTAAATATGAGTACCCACATGTCTGAGCTTTGTTACCTGGAGTACTCCTGCTCTAACTCTGAATTCTTTTATATCACTGTGGTATTCTTCCCGAATTTTCTGCAATTGTTTCAAATACTCCTATTAAGGAACAGTAGGGTAGAATATGTTTTTAATAAACCAAAAATAGAAAGATTAAATGTATTTATATATGTTCACATAAGACAGAAGTATCTGCTTTCTCTGTCACCCAAAAGCAAAACTATAGAAGTATATTGTTTCTCCATTAAAAGATGGGGAAAGAATGGAAAAGAATCAATGATTGAAAAGAGAATCTGATGAAAAAGAATTCTTATGCCAGAACACTACTGTCAAGAGTATAAGAAGAGAGTTCTAGGCAATTAAGGAAGAGATTCGTTACCTGTTCTTTCATTTCATTCTTTCTAGACATGTTTTGCTGATGGTTTTTGAGATGCTCTTCCTTTGTTTTCTGCTGCTGTACTTGGTCATGATACGGGTCAGCAGAGGATGGTCGCAGTCCCTACGGATGTACAAAGGAATCCCAGAGCAAATGAGTTTTCATTTAGAATCCCCCCTTTCAGTGCTCACTCAATTCACTCTCTCAGTTCCACTGAAGAATGCAGTAAAGGCAAATGTACGTTTTTGGAGGAAAAAGTCACAGTAGAATTTTACATTATTACAGTTTTGTATGAGGAAATAAAACCTCGGATGAACATTGCAGAGCAGATCAGGGAATTTGCTAGAGCAAAACCTTCCACCTGACAGTGTTACAGTTTACTATTCAAAATACACCAATTCATCTTTGGATTTCCATTCTTCTTTTACAGATTTTTTTCAGTGATTCAGCATTTACCTACCATCTGTTTTTCCACTTTAATCTTGTACTGCTGGGCTTCAAACCGCCTTTGAAGAAATTCTGCAGTCCTGAAAGAAAGTGATGTACATATACTGTGTTTTACTTCTCAAACTCTGCTATCTTTGCACAAATAATTCTCTATAATTCTACCACACATGACAAACAGAGCTTTCTTTGTACTACATGAATACATAAATATGCATAAAATATGTATAAATATGGCACAACAGTAAAATAAGGAAACATTCTTTCCAGGCATTCCCTTTCCTATTACTTCAGTTACTTAAGCCTTTTGAAGAGTGCATCAAAGCCCTTCCACCTTTTATTGGATAAATGTTATTGAAAGCATTAATTAAAACAAAATTGATTTCTCTGGTCCTCAAAACAAGTGAAAATTGTCAGAATGGAGGCTGTATATTTAGCAACCCTTTTATTGTTTTTCTCCTCTGTGCCTAATTCTATCAGTCAAACTTTGTGTAGTTTGTAAACTTTTTTTTTGTTTTTTTTGATATAAAATAACCATGAGTCACTTGTAAGCTCCCTGTTTCTAATTTATTTCATTTCCTGCCTTGGGAATCCACTTGTGCCACAGGGAGGCAAAACTGAATTGACTCTGTCCTTAAATAAGGCACCAGAAATTCAGGTCAGGACAGATGTTCTAAATCTGAAGATCCGTAACTCAACATTCTAAACACTGTTGTTGTTGCTGAATGAAAATTAATGATACTGTCAACTTTAAAGGAAAGATTTGGAAGCATTCAAAATTTCTTTCTCAACATTTTCAATGTTCATCCACACTTAAAATGGCCAGTCACAGAATGGACAGGAGATCTCCTAAGGTTGTACCTCTGCTTAGTAACAGAAAAGCTTTGAAGTAAATAAACTGCAAGAGAAAGGGTCTTTATATCTGCAACAGAAATATAAGCACTGCATGGGAAAAAAAACCACTTTCATGGCCTGCTCTCACTCAGTTCCCTTCAGTGCAGAACTGCTTCTGATCTTTGTGTTTTTCTCATCCTGGTGTGAAAGACAGGCAGTGTTTATCCTTGGCATAATCAGAGATTCTACAGAAAGTTTATATTTTACTTTTTACCCAGTAAAAGACTGGGCTGAGACTTGGGAGACATTTTGACAATGAAATGTCAAACACTAGGACAATCCAGATGGAATTTCTAGATGAACAGGAACAGGAATTGTGTTGTTGTGTAACAAATTTATGCTAAAAAAAAAAAAAGAAAAATTATCCAAGACAAAGCAGAGGAGGCATTCCACTAAATCAGCTATGCCAGCATTATTTACTCAGGAAGGCTGATAGCTCAAAATACACAAGACAGACATAAGTAGAGTGATGTGTTTACCAGTCAGGTGGTGGAGGTGCAACTTGTCCTTTTAGTTCATAGTAATCTTCAACTCTTTGGCTGATATGAGAAAGGTCATAATGTGCATTAGCTCTCCTTTCCAAGCTGTCAAGCTTCTCATAGTAGTGACCATAATGACCATGTACTCTAATGCTTCCTGGCCTTTCTGCCATATTAAATCTGGAGGACTGTGGCTGAAAATATAGCAAAGGATGTTATTTTACCTGTACTCCTTTGTATCAGCACAAGTTTGAATTAACGTCCTGTACTTCTCCCCAGTCTGAGTTGCATAGTAATATGACTGACTATTAAATAGTTAGTGTAAGTTTTCCAAATCCTTTAAAATACAACCCAGAAACTTCCAAACTTCTCAGGGCTTATGTGATCTCACCACTGCCTTTTCCTTTTCCCCTGTTCCATCAGCTCCTGTCATTAAGCAGCAGCTCACATTGTTGTGAGTGAGTCAGCACAGGGCTTTGTACTCTGTAGTGTCCTGGCCCTAGAGTCACTTCATTGTTCTGGAGCCTAAAGCACTGAATTATTTCCAGGAGAGCCTCATTTTGACATGTGATAGCAAGGGGAAGCTGGGATGTAGCTCTGGACAGTACAGGCATTGATGGCTGCTTTCAGGGGAGCACTGTGCTGCTTCATTTCTCATCTCTTTGATTATGTGCATGTGGGAGTTGGGCTTTCACTTCTCAAAGCCCTTCCTGTGATGAAACATCCCTGTACTCTTCCTTTGAGACAAGACTGTCATTTCCACTTCTCATAAGAACAATGGAGACAAGATGATCACCTAGCTGCCACTGTGTGATATAACTGTGGTCAGACATCCACAAACTTTTCCGCTGTGGGAGACTATACAGTGCATCAGAAAAATGCTAAGTTTTGCTTACTTTCTTACATAAATGCAAACGCATCTAAGTATCACTTTCACAGTTAAATACATTCACTATTCCTCCCCATTTTCCTTCATAGATACTCTGAAAATAGACTCATGTACCAGTGGTACAGTCCATATTACAGTTGAATAAAAATTCCTATCTATTTAAGAAGAAAGTTTCTGACTGTCAGCAAAGTTCCCAAGGAAGAAGTAACCCGAAGAAGTGTTTATCTCATTCCTCAGTGAAGTAGGTTTTACAGTATGGTTTCCAGAAGTATGGCAATCCCAAGCAGTAGGGAAAACAAATTAGGCTATCCAAATAAATGCCAGGGCCCTGAGAAGTGTGACTAGTGAAGCAGGCATGCTTGACCAACTTACTAACATTCTACAATTAAATGGCTGGCTTGACAGACAAGGGGAAAGCAAGGGGACATTTCCTATCAGGCAACTGCCTTTGTGCAGGCTTTTGACACTGTCTGCCATAAAATCCTCATAGGGAAGGTGATGAATTGAGGGTGGGATGAGCAGGGAGTGAAATTGCTTGAAAAGTGGCCCAGAGGGTAGTGACCACAGGGTGAAGCACAGCTGAATGCCAGAAACTAGAGTTCAACATCTTCACTGATGATTCAGATCACGGGGGAGAAGGGGGCAGAGTGCACCCTCAGCAGGTTTGCTGATGACCCAAACTGGGAGGAGTGGCTGATACACTACAGGGTTGTGCTGCCAGCCAAAAGGACCACAAAAGGGCTGAAGAAACGGGATGACAGAAACCTCATGGAGTTCAGCAATGGAAGTGCAAAGTCCTACACTCTGCACCAGTATATGCTGGGAGCCATCCAACTGGGAAGCAGCTTGGCAGAGAAGAAGAAGAAGAAGGGGGGGCCTGGTGGACAACAAGTTGACCAGTAGCCAACAATGTGCCCTTGCTGAAAAGGTGAATGACATCCTGGCCTGCATTAGTAAAATTACTCCCAGCAGGTCAAGGGAGGTGATCTTTTTGCACTGCTCAGCACTTGCAAGGTCACACATGAAGTGCTGTGTCTATTTCTGAGCTCCCCAGAACAAAAGAGACAGTTACAATCTTGAAAAAATCCAATGAAAGGCCTGGAGCATTATTCCTATGTGGAAAGGCTAAAATAGCTCAGACTGTTTAGCCTGAAGGTGGGATCTTATCAATGGTTGTAGCTACCTGAGGGGAGTGTGCAAAGAGAATGGAGCCAGACTTTCCACTGGTACCTAGTGACAGAACCAGAGGCAATGGGCACAAATTGAAACACAGAAGGTTCCCTCTGAACATCACAAAACATTTTCACTGTGGGGGAGAGTGACTCGGGGTGAGGTACAGGTTGCCCAAATAGGATCTAAAGTCTCCATCTTTGGAGATATTCAACAGCCAACTGGACATAGTCCTGGACAACTGGATCTAGACGACCCTGCCTGAGCAGGGGTGTGGGACAGAAGTCCTTTTCAACCTCAACCATTCTGTGATCCTGTGAATCCTGAAGCAACATCTTCAAAGCATGGCACTATGCAAGTGTCCCTGAAACCCTGCACACTGTTTATTTAGATGTTGAAAGAATGTGGAAACGTTCTGGGAATGTGTTCGAAGGTAGGTCAAAGCACTGTGGACAAAATTCTGCCTTTGATTATAACAGTGCACAGTGAAAAGAAACCACCTTGCCAACTTAATCCATCTCAGGACTTGCATTGGCACAAATGTAACTGTGAAGAAAACCAAGTCCTATATTCCACATAGGGCCAGTATTAGTCACAGTTAGTGTTAGTGACTGCATGATGGATGCAGTTCTGGGAATTCCATGTTCCTTATCAGCAGTTAAGCTCATGTAACTACAGTGTGCACATCTGGGGACCCCCAGATCCTAAATGTGCTGTGCTTATGGTCACCAGCATTCAAGGTACTACTGCATGCACCTAAAGATAAACAAAAATGTGTGCAGTGATGCTAAGAAAGAGGCTGGGCACAGCATGCAGCTGATACCCTGCCTGAGGAAAGGAGGGGCTGGAAAACAAGAAAGAGACAAAGTGATTGTGAAAAACTGGGCTTGCATCTGGCAGAAGGCTGTCAGTAACAAGTATCTGAGGCAATGGCAGTGAATGCTGGTGATTTTGCCCATGAATGAGTTGTCAGAAGGGCTGAAGTAACAGGATCAGTTTATTTGCTTCTATAGCAAAAAATGCAAACACAGAGCTTATTTGCCTTTGTGCAAACATAAATGCAAAGCATGCCTCAATCCTTTTGTTACAAAGGACCATACCAAAGCAGCCTAGATTCAGTATTTCCCATTTAGGCTTTCAAAACATCTCTTCTGAGGATTCAGACACATTTAACTGTCTCTACTGTCTTAGCATAGGCAATAAGCTAAATACTTATTTTATATATATACTTATATATATATATATAGCTAAACACATACTATGTCTTAAGCCTTTTAAAGTAACTTTTTCAAGTGCAGGCATTTGCTTTCTGAAGATTATATGTACATATATATGTGTGTGTGTGTGTAATACTGCATAATTCTGAAGATGATTTTGTGTGTGTGTCTGTGTATAAATATATATATATATATATATATATATATATATATATGAGAAAGTGGATACACAGTACCTGAATAATAGGCTGTTGTACTCTTGAAGGAGGCTTCCATTCATTTCTTTGAAATAACTCTTGTTTCTTGAAAGGCATCACTATTCCAGATTCAAGAGAAACTGGGTCCTGGACTCTTGTTTTCTGAAGTTTATATGCTTTTTAACAATAAGAGATTAAAAAATTGCATTCTGTGTAAACCATAGTAGCATGTCCACATCTAACATTGACAGGTTAGGTTAATAAACATTCTTTATATCCTTTCACCATCATCACCATACCTCACACCTCCTAGGCATTCTGCTTTTCATTCTGAGAATGACCTGCTTTGAAAACATGGTTTGTCACATTCATGTAAAGAGGATCTTATTGATTAGTTTCACACAGCACACTCAATAAGAGGGAGACTTTTATAAACTGGAGTGTTGATTTCATGCTAGTTCCAAGAACACAAAACAGGAGGTCTAATTCACAGGCTCTGAGTGCCTCTGCCTAGGCATTCCCTTTCTAAACCCAGCCCTCCATACTCTACAAATCACTAGGCAATGTTGTAGATCCTGTGAAATTTGAAAAGAAAGGCTGAAAAGTGAAAAATCTACCTTATTACTTTCCCATGCAGGAGAATACAAGTACAGACCATTCCAATTTGGTCAGTCAGTATTTTACAAATATCTTAGATACAGTAATGAAAAGCAGTGTCCTTTCTTGGGTTAAGTAGTTTCTAAGTGAGTTTTAAATCTTTCATGAGTATTGACTGTTAAGAGTATCGTGTTTGGGAGATAAAATGTATTAAAACTATGATTAAATGATCAGAGATTTTTTTGTAAGTGCCTAAGTTATTTAGTTGTTCAGGCTTCTGTCCAAATTGCATTGGTTGTGCGGGCAGAGAAAACCATTGAAAGTCATTTTCAAAACAACATGGGTTCCTACACTACTGATGAATATTTTTGGGGGGAAGGAGGGGAGTCCAAAGTGTTGTTCAGTAATTATATAGGTTAATTTCACTGAGCTATTTTAACTGTTTTGATATTTCAAAGATAAATTTGCGGACTCATTGTGATATAATGAAGAATATAGAATTAGAAAAAAGTTACATTGCCAGAAGAACGCCAGATATTCAACAGTTCATAGGCATATTATTTAGTCTCATTGATGTTTCCTTAGAAACTGCATACATAATCTGGCCTATCAATGGGCACTAAATCAAAATAGAGTTCACTGTCTCACAATTTAATAAAATTTGTAAGACTTTGCAAAATACTTTCTTATTATTTCATAAAATACTATGGATCATGTTTTGCAAGATTTATGCTTTTTTCACACAGTAAGGACGTTTTTCATGTGAGGGACATAAACTAGACCAAAGCCTCTCTACTTTTGGAAATTCCATTTTTTAAAGAACTAAGATTAATGTTTCAGCACTTTCCTATGGCAGCTCTTCTAGATGACCATAGCTGATGAGCTGGTGTTAAAGCTCTTTCCCTGAACAGGACAGCAGTGCTTTTTGCCTGGGTGAACAGTTCTGCTGCTGCAGTTCTTTCCTCTATTTTCTTTTAGGTTTGGGTGAAACCCTTCATCCAAATGTGCAGTAAAGACTGCTGGAGAAAGTTACAGCCAACAGCTGCATCACAACTAACAAATGCTACTGTAGAACTAATGATACATAATATTATTATCATTACCTTGTATCTGCTTGGCTCTAGAGTGAGATGCTGAAGGCCTTTTTCTATGTACCACAGTGTGACTGAGCTCTTCCCATGCTACCTATCAGAAAAAACAATATCTGATAGAACTGTTTATGTTACTTCCATACTTATTTTCGCTCAGCAGGCAGCAGCACAGTCACTCACCTCAGGAGGCAGGTGCCTGAGAACAAGTTTCTGCAAGAAGGGCTTCCTTAGAATAGAATTGATGGATGGTCGATCTCTGGGAGATATTTTAAACAACTGGGAAATCAATATCCTCAGGTCGTAGGAATAGTTGGGAGACACTGGTTGAAAACGTCCTCTACAAATCTTCAGCACCAGCTCATGCAAACTATTGCCTTGAAACTCAATTAGGGAAAACAGTGAAAAGAGGACAGTAAATATTGCTGGTTCAGAATGATGGACTAGACACCCCAACCTGAAAACAGGTACTTGTTGACACAGTTGTAGAGTGGTTTGGGTTGGAAGGGACCCCAAAGATCATCTCATTCCAACCTGGGAGGGACACCACCTACTAGACTGGGTTGCTCAGAGCCCCATCCAGCCTGGCCTTGGCTCAGGGATGGGGCATCCACAGCTTCTCTGGGCAGCCTGTGCCAGTGCCTCACCACCCTTACAGCAAAGAATTTCTTCCTAATATCTATGTTTACCTTATTTCAGTTTAAAGTCATTCTCTCTTATCCCATCATTACATACCCTTGTCAAAAGTCCTTCATTATCTCTTTCAGGCCCCATTTAGGCAGAGGAAAACTCCCTGGAGCCTTGTCTCCTCCAGGCTGAACAACCCTAGCTCTCTCAGCCTGTCTTTGTAGGAGAGATGCTTCAGCCCTCTGATCACTTTTGTGGCCCTTCTCTGGGCTCATTCCAATAATCCCATGGCCTTCCTTTGCTGGGGGCTGCAGAGCTGAATGCAGCACTCCAGGTGGGGTCTCACAGAGCAGATTAGTGGGGAGAAACCCTGTGCTGTGGAATCCCTCCACAAATCCTTCCTTGCTAACCACGGTTTGCTGTAGAAAATTAATAGAAACACTTTCTGATTGTGTTTTCTAGTTATGTTCTCCTGGTTTCAGGTGCACAAGTAAAAGGCCTAATGACTTCTGTACCTGGAAGAGTTTCATTCACCCTCTGCTGTCAGACAGCAACACAGAAGCCCATCTTTCCAGAATGAAACAGGATGTGTTTTGCCAAAAGCTGTTCAACAGAGATCTACATACATATTGTCTTCACAGGGTTCACCTTCAAAACCTCACTTCACCCAAGAGCCTCTGCATTGTGTTCTCCCCCCAGAATGAAGATACAATCCTGATCTTTTAACAAGTGATGCCAGTCAGATAATTCAGTCCTCTCAGTTCACTAGATCTCTTAAGAGACCAGCATCAATACAGTTTTTCAGTACTTAGGCAAAAAAAACCCCAAGTTCTTTCTAAAATCACCCTTTTATTTATGTGGCTGTTTTGAAGGTGGTAGAATTGAATTTACCTTAGCTTCACTTGCATTTCCTGTCTACATGTGCACTGAGTCATTGCCCTCACACTGAAACAGTGGGCAGCAATATAGAATAAAACACCTAATATTCATACAAAGTAGTATTTCATGTTTTGCCACTTTGTGAAATCAGCAGTTTTCCTCAGCAGTATCCCCCTTGCTCCTAGCTCAGCACAATTGCTCTGTTAGTGCTGCTCTACCTTCTCCCACATCGAAGCTCAGCAAAAAGTCAACATCTGCTGGTCTCAGGAATCTGATCCTTTTCCTTTTGTCAAAATTAGTTTCTGCTGTGTTCCCTCCTCCATGTAATAGTCACAAGCTGAGGACGACACAACTTCCTGAAGATGTTACCTCAGTTATTTTCTGACATAAATGTGCTTTCAAACAGAATATATTTCTTCTAGGAAAATTCTTCCTGGGACTCAAACCACTTTCTGGGGAAATGTGGGGTTTAGGTTCTTTAGTAAGTGTAGGCTGGTATTTTCAAACAGAAATGAGTAAAATTATATACCTAAGCCTAACTTTGAAGCCTGTCTTTAATTCTTTTCATTGTTCATCTGTCTTGAAAAAGTTTAGTAATTTTTAAAGAACCAATATATGTTCAAAGTATGTACACAAATGCATATATGTAAGTTATAGGACTACAACATAATACTTTTTATGTTATTACACACAAAACAGATACAATATGAAAAGTTAAATACTAGCAGTGATTCTTTAATATCAATAAATAAGATGAAAATAACTCTTGTAGCTGACTGTGAATACTATTACTACTACAGGTTTTGCAAGGTGACCACTATATTTTCTAAAAACATGATAATGAGCTGATTGTACAGTACTTACAGGATGCTTTAGTGCACACAGCTCATAAAGCACACAGCCAAGAGACCAAATATCTCTGTGAATAAGAAGTAATTAAAGTTTCAATGAAAAGTCTATAATATTTCCATCCATGTAATCAGTACCTCTTCTAAGCTCCCAAATTTATTACCATTATTCTGTCACAGACTGGTGCAAATTTTATTTTTTCTTAAGATGCACTAAAAAGAACAACTAGAAATTTATTTTTAGTTGTGGCACCAATGTTTCTATGGTATCTAATTAGGTTTTTTTAATAATAATTGGAAAAAGCACATGATACAGGAATTCTGCTTAATATTTCCAGCAGGATGAAGGACAAAGCTGATTTGATAGCTGGGGAGACAGTACAGGAGTAGACTTGTCTGAATAGCATCTGAGAACTGAGATGCTACTGTGAGCTCCAGAACATTTGGTGTTGATCATATTTCCCATAGGGAGAAGGATCTAGGCCCACTCACCTCCTGACTTTGCAGTGCTTCTCATCTGGTATTTCAGGGTAAGCCTCAGACCTATTTGTCTTTCCTGCAGCTGGCTACTGCAAATTTCCAAAGCAGCCAAACTAGCAGCTTTCATTTTAGTGTGTTTTTATAAATAATAAATGAATGTATTAAAAAATTCATGAACTTGGAACTGTAAAGACGCATTGGTTATTACATCTTGGAAATGAGATAAATTTGGTATTTGATGAAGAAGCAGATTAAGCAAAGGGAAAATACTCATACTTGCATTTCCTACCACTACTAACAAAAAGTATTAAAAGAGAGTTTAAAGTATAAGTAATTTTATAAAGCCAAAACATATAATTATATTAAGCCTGTACATTAATCACATCAAAGTCATAATTGCTATATTTGGGACATTGTAATCAAAATACTACTGACGTTGTATAGTATAAGGTAGTTGTTGAGTACAATGATGCACCTAATAATTGAACATAGTAATACAAAACTTCACAAAGGGTCACCAAGAGAAATTCCCAGGCTCTGCACAAATACTGATTTAAACCATATTACTAAAATAGTCTTTAAAATATTTATATTATTCTTTAAAATATTCTAAAAAGTTCTTTCATGCCTGCACCTCCTCACACACATAGGAAGGAAAGACAGAGACTTACGTTTTGTTGTTGTATGGTCGATTTTCACATATCTCAGGTGAAAGGTAATATGGGGTCCCTACACAGGTATGGGCAAACTCTGTAGTACTAATGAAACACAATGAACAGAAAGGCTTGCACACTGAAAAAGTTGACAAACAACTGAACTAGAGACTTCTCTGCCACAGGTTAAAATGGGGGACATTACTTCTGCTCGCCAAAAAGCTGAATAATGGAACCCCCCATGAAAAACTACAGCATTTCCCAGTTCTGTGTAAAATGAGCCACTATTTTAATAGTGTAGAGTTCAACAGAAAGCACAGCAATTCCCTGTCCTTATCTTGGCCCACGAGCCTTTCACTGTATTTTCTCTCTTCTGTATAGCTGAGGAGGGGAGTGACAGAGCTTTTGTGGGCACCTGGCATCCAGACTGTGTCAATTCACCACAGAAACTTAATTCACTGGTTACAGGAGGAAAAACACTGTCAAGCTTCAATTATATTGCTGTATAAGCCTATTATATATTTTTAAAAATGTGTGTCTTGGACACTCAAATTCTGAGGTTTACTTTCTATCTGCTGGGTACTGTTCTGCTGTGTAGAAGCAATCCTTACAGCAGCTATGCCCAGAACACTTCCAAAGGAAGGCACTTTGGGCAACAATAGTTTACATGCTGAGAGCTCAGTTCTGTCAAAGATAACCAAAAAGCACAAAAAGAGATCAAATCTAAGCATTTTCCTGTTGTTATTATGCCCCCTGGCATGTTTTGGCCACACCTGGTCACTCTCCAGGATAGACCAACCTTGTCCCCAAAGTCACTAAAGATAAGGCCTCCCTTTTTGGGAGAACAATACAGATGAAAAGCCAGCCATGCTATGTTCTCAGGCCCAGGTGGTCATCCTGGGCATTTTTAAAAAATTAACACAGGCTCTGTCTTGGAGGACACACAACATATGTCCAAACTCTCTTCCTTTAATCTCTCTTCAGTTTTAAATGCTCTTCACTTTTGTTTTAGGAGGTAACAGAAGCTATTGCCAGCAGCTGCATGAGCAGGAACTGTGTCTCCAGAAACAGATCTGTGGTTGCATGCAGGATGGCATGTTTTAGGATAACAGGAGAAAATGCAGTGTCAGACCCTTTGTAACCCAGACCCCTTCAGCAAGTACAATCCACAAACAATTTGCATGTTCAGGCTGCATTCTGGACATTCACAAACACTCCTGTGTGGTGCAGGGCACAGACTGATTAAAAGCCACGCTTACCTGTTCAACTGTCTCGCTATGCCAAAGTCCCCAAGCTTTGCTACCCTTCCATTATTGCTAAGAAAAACGTTCTGCAAATAAACCCAAAAATAGTATGTGATAATGAAAGATGGCAGGCCTTCTCAAGCATATGTTTCACAGGACAAAATAAGCCCCTCCCTAGTACCAGTTTTACTACCTGTGCTTTTACATCTCTGTGCAAAATCTTCTTGTCATGAATATGCTTCAAGCCCAAGGAGATCTGCACAAACCAACTGAGAATCTGCAAGGAAAGTAACAGACATAGATAGCTATGAATTTGTGTGACTCTAATGGGACATCTTACTGAAATATATAAAATAAAGACAACAAAATCTAAAATATATAGAACATACACAATATGGAACAGTAAAAAAGGTATTTTTAAAGTTAATGCCATAGATTTTTCCTTTCCATTTAGTGCTGTCACTAAACTAAATGGAAATAGATACCTACCCTACTTCCCTTATCATCATCAAGTTTTCCCTGACATGCACTTGAATAAGGACTGAAGGATCATGCCAAAGGAGAGTAAGAATAATAAACCTTTTTTAAGAAGTGAGGGAGTGCAAACAACTAAGACAAAATTGGGAAACGGCTTCTTAATCCTTAGTGATGGAAGTCACACCACCCAGCTGTAGTACTTGTAGTCCTACTGAATGTGATCCAGGAACCAAAAAAGAAAAGGAAAAAAAAAGAAAAAATATGAAGGATTGAAAAGTGGTGGAAGAAGTGAGCTATGAAGAAGCTCATATAATATGAAATGTGTTTATCCTTTATCCTTGGCCAAGTACAGGTTTTAAACATATATTTAATTTCCAATATGCACATCTTCTTAAATAAGGGCCTTTGGACTAAATTCAGAAAGAAAACTACAGCCTGCTGATACACTTCTCTATTTAGGAAAACTCATGCACATGAAAGACTTTGATTCAAGTAATAACCTTCTATTTAGCAATGATTGAAATTAAATAGATAATTTCCTGATTAGGGCTGATGTCACCAATGAGGCTTTCTCAGAAGTACATTTGAAAATACAAAGATATATTTAACACTATTATGTTAAATTGGGAAAATTTGCTTTCATTTCTTTCATCAGCAGATGTATCTTTAGTTTCTATAACTCATTCTTCTGTCTGTATTTCTTTTGCCTTACTTTGGATATGTATTATTCTGTAACATTGTCAAGGGATTTGTGTGTTGGTTCTCTCCTTTGTGCTTTCATGATCTGTGAGTCTGTCCTCTCTTTATTTTTTTCATGTTCTCTCTGTCTCTAGTATGACTCCCAATAGGATCTTAAAATTCATTATTACTGAACCAGTAATTCACTTTCAACAGACTTCTCCATAAAGGAGTTCCTCTTTTACTACTAAAGCAAAAAGAAAAGTCACAATACTTTTTTTTCCTCAATTTTATGCCTTAGAGTATATTTCCACCAGCAGGTTGACTACTATTTACTTGATTTCTAAGCAAAATTTTATTGTTCCTGAAAAAGTAGATTTTATTTATGACTAAATGACCCTAGAGTTCAGTCCACTAATTGCTACATAAAGAAAATTTCCTTCAGAAAGCTAAGAGTTAGTAAAAAAATAAAGGAATAAGTAAGGAATAGTGGGAAATTCTATTTCTGTGAATTGCAATACTTGTCATACTCACCTATTTACAAAATAAAATATACATGAACATGGCCCAAAAGCAGTCAGATATCTGGGCTTGTTTCTCTGTGCTGGTTCAACAACTTAAATGGCATCAGAGAAGTTTTGACCAAAATGAAATGAATGAGAGATTTACCACAGACTTCAGTCCAAAGGAGGATATGCTGAGATGCAAATAGCATCAACAAATTAAGAATTTGTATACAATACATCCTCCCCATAACTGGAAAGCACTATTTCAAAGAAGGGCTTCATGGTTTAATGGGTATATTACTAATGAAAAGAAAAAGTACATCTACAACGCAAGGAGCAATAGGAGGAAGGGGGCATTTAAAAAGTCATCCTCATACTGCTAATGAATTCATTTCAGATCTTAAAGAGTGCTAAAAAACCTGCCCATAGTCCAACTAAAATTACCAAAGTTTTCTTTAAAAGATCAGTTATTACTGAGTTATTCAAACCACGTGTTTCACAGAATATGTTCTTCCCTCTAAAGAAAATGTCTTTCACCTGGTCCTCATCAAACAGCACTCCATGCTGCATATTTATCCTCTTCATTAAATCTCCACCATCACAGTATTCCATCACAATATATAGTTTGTTCTCTTCTGAAAGGAAAAGCATAATTTTGCCTTTATTCCTGTATTGTTCATTAACACAGCAACAACTTATTTTGATTTTTACGATCCTTCTTTCAAAAGGCAGCAGTTAACCTCTACCTATTCCTCCATTTCAAAGACTGAGAAAAAATGGATACTTCCAGTGAAACCTGACACAAAAATAAAATGTGAAAATATATTTTAATGGAGACTCGGCAAACTATTAAATACATGAGGAAATCCACAAGAGACCCCACTGACAGATGTTCTTACAGGGAATGTAGCAGAATTCTTCAAAGTTCAGGGTTTTTGCTCAGTAACTAAGTACGCAGTAAGGCTTAGGGGAAAAGTTAAAAGTAGACAATATTCCAAAAAGCAAAAAATAAAGAGCAGGGCCTGCTTAATAGAAAAATTCAACCTATTCTTGCCTCTCTAGAGTTAGAAGACTATCTGATTTACATGTCCCCTAAAACATTCACAGTCCTGGTCACAGAGAACAATTTGAACAGAAGCTGCAACTATAGCTTTTATGACATAAGGCACTGCTTATGGCAGATATCAGAGGAAAAATAAATACAGGGAATTAGCTTTCATGGTGAATAGAATTCCTTCCATCTCTTTTAGTTCTGAAGAATTCTTTATCCTTGAGTGATAATTCAAAATACATCAGAAGAAAGAAGGCTATGAGACAGCATTATGAGACTGATATTGCATCACTGGAAAGACAGTGCTGTATCGAGGTATGAAATGCCAATACTGTTTTTTACATTCCAGATGCTGAAAGACAATTTCAGAGGTACTAACAGATTGCATTTCTATTTAATGGCCTCTTTTTGTGCTTGCCTGTTTTGTCTGTGTGTATATGCATATATGAGTATGTGGATATGTGTGCATGCATATATGATGTATGTAACATAATCATATAATGTCATATGTATGTGATGTGGATAAACAAAATAGGAACCCGAGGTTAGACCAGATGAAATTAACATTCTATTTCTTGCCTGTTTGATCAGCCTTTTGTCCTATTTGATCACGCTATTCCTTGCTATACTCAAAAGTTCTCTTCTGTTGAAACTCCTAGTAAACTCCCATTAAACTCTGGACTTCCATAAAAAACCAAGACTAAAGTTCAACTTGTACAGTACAGGCAGCTCAGGATCTAGGATTCATGCCAAGTACCCACTCACACAGGTGAAAAAAAACACAAGTAATGCCTGAGTTTGATGCCTCGTGTCCATTTCGAGGAGTTGGGAACCTTTTCCCACGTTTAAGTAAGGCATCAGGGACAAGGGTAAGGGTGATCAACACTAACAAGGTAGGTTTTCTGCCTTCCACTCCTTCCACCACAATGAAAACAGAAATGTTAAAAGTAAACCTTGCAAAGAAGCATAGAAAGTTACAATATTTGCATGCTTCATCTTGGCCAGCAGAATGACTTCTTTCTCAGAGGCTTCTTTTTCTTTCACAGGCATCTAAAAGAATTAAGAAACTAAATGCTAGCAGTTATATATTTAACCCCTTTCAAAAATAGTTACATCATTACCACACTATTCCCACTAATACAAAAATACAGTGTACCAAGGCAATGTGGAAATATTATAAAATATGATGTATATAGAACACAAAAAAAAAATTGCAGTGTATGTTTGAAAGTGTATTGGAACATTACCAAAGTCAAATGCAATTTTGACATTTTACAAACAGGCAAATGTCAACCTTTAAGTTAAAGAATTTAAACTCCAAAGCTAAAGAATTCCCATAAGAATTTGAAGAGTTTGGATGTAGATGACTCTGTAATGCTAACAGGGGTGATGTCAAAAGATCAAAGTAAAAAGAAAAAAAATCCTTCATTTTACTAGAGTTACTTGTTTTTGTAACATTTCAGGCAAACTCTTTGCCCTGTTACATTAATGGAAAACTTCTATTTAGTTTAATAGGATGACACTTCCATCAATACTACTTAAAATTTCATTTCTCTGAGTATCTATCCTTCAAAATGTCCTCTTCTACTGCATAGTAAAGTTTCTAACCCTCATTCTTGAGAAATATTTTTGAAATATAATCCTTAAAGATTCAAAATTCAGTAACTGAATAAAACACACTCTACCATAATAAAAAAACATCTTTTGACTTCAAAGTAGCAATTTTCTGTCTCCAGCTTCTGATTTTTGAACAAGTGGGATTCGCAGTAATATTTCATTAGCAACCATTCTTCTAGTTGTACATCAAAAATCCAAGATTAGAAATGCAGGGGGTTTATTGGTCACGAGCACAGAGAGAAACTATTCATCTTTTCATTTAGCTGTCATTACTCATGTATCAGCTTTTCCGGGTTTGAATCTGGAAGACATACAGCTCTTTGTAGAACTCATTCTTCTACTGTAATTCTCTAATATATTAGAAATTCTCTGGGGTGGCTCAGAATAGCAACAGACCTGTCAAAAGCATGTAGGCACTCATTGAAACTGACTGTTAAAACCCCTGCATTGAAGTCACAGAGATTTTAAGTGCCTTTCTGGAAGCAGATCCAGGCGTGGTATTCCCCCAGCACCCGAGCAAGTGGCCCTAAGCTGCCTCTGCACTCAGTGGGAAGGAAGGCAGAAGCCTCAAGGCCCAACCGAGCTCGTTCTAAATCACAAATCTAAAACACATGTGACCAGCAGCTTCCTAAAAACACTTAATTCTCTCATTCTCCTTCAAAGGCCAAGCATCCCAACTGCTGACAGCAACAGAATGAAAGCTTAAAATCAGACAAGATTAATTGAACTGCCATAAATATAAATGGGAATTGGAAAGACCCCATTGTGAATTACTCCTGTCTGAAAATATGGATGTAGGGAACAAGGAAATGAAAAAGCATAGAGAAATTTACCACAGAATTGTGATTTGTTACTTTAGTGGCAATATTTTCATTGCAGTTGAATCAACTATTACAGAATTTGAATTAGGCATTGCCACACACTGCAGGCAGAAAGAAGCTTTAAAAGGAACAAAAACACAGTAAAAAGCAAAGTATTTCATAGTATTACATCTATGCTTTTAAAATAATAAATTAGAAAGAATACAGTCTTTGGAAAGCTTAGCTCTATATAATTGAGATGGAACTACAAAGGACATAAAAAATAACTTATGTTCGTACCCAGCTAAATGCAAGTAGCACAATCTGGTAAATACAATTCAGGTTTTGTTGTTTTACCTTAGTTAAATTGATCTCTTTGATAACACATGGCTCATCATCCATTTTTCCTTTTGCCAAGAATATTTTGCCAAAAGATCCTTCTCCAATTTGTTTAATGAGTTCATATTTATCCATGACGTATTTTTCTTAGAGCAGTGGCTAAAATAAAAATTCCCCAAATTAGTACTGCACATAGTGCTTTAAGACGTGAGATGGTACTACTGAAATAGGCACTACCTTTCAAGACTGTACTTTTTATTACTTTTTATAACATTACTGTTGTTGATTCTTCCTAAAAATATCATGTCCCGGATATCATATCATGTATGCAAATTATTGCAGATCTTAGCTTTTAATAAGCAGCAAGTTGATGAGCGTCTCAGAAAGAAACACATAGTGCACCCTAAAGTTAATGCACAGGAAGGAGGTACAGAGTACTGTGTGCGATTATGATATGATTTTGTAAAATGTGGCATTATTTCATGAATGGAACAATACTGTAGAATTGATCTTTTCATGGGAAAAAAAATTTATTCCATATTGATGTCGTTTATACGATGTGATCTAAAGCTGTCCATTAGATCACACTAGTACAATGTGATCACACTATTATAGTTAGATCTCACAAGATGAGAAGCTGCAGGAGACCACGGCCAAGTGAAGCTGGGGATCAGCGGTAATGCAGAAACCTCTGCGAGGTACACTGAAGTCACTGGGTGCTTTCAGTGGTTCCACAGGCAAAGCTGCACACCTAAATATGAGCAAACACTACAAAACCGTTCTTATTAGTTGTCTTGAGCTTTAGCAAGGGATATTTGCTCCGATACCAGACGTTCCCTGCCAGGCAAGCTCTGCACCAGGCTCCATCGCTGGCGGGACACAGGGGCGCGCTCCGCCCGGGCTCAGCCCCGAACTCACAGGCGACAGCCCGGCCTCCCGCGGCCCCGGAGGGCAGCGCCCGGGCACGGGGGCTCCGGGGAGAGCGGCAGTCCTTATCCCGAGTGCCGCGGGGCCGGAGCGCTGCTCGGGCCGGGCTGCACACTGCGGCGGCACCGAAGGGCCGCCCGCGTCCCCATGGCGACGGGACGCGCCGGCGGGCGGCCCTCGCCGGGGCTGCCTGCCCTGCGGGCCGGCCCGGCCCGGCCCAGCTCGGTTCGGCCCGGCTCGGTTCGGCCGGCCCCAGCCCCGGCCCCGGCCCCGGCAGCGACCCGGGGGCGGCGGGGGAACGCGGTACCTGCGAGCGCTGAGCCGCATCCGGAGCCCGTCCGGCCGCGGGGAGGAGCCGGCCCCGCTCCGCGCCCCGCCGGAGGAGTGGCGCCTGCAGAGCCGGCGGGAGCGGAGGGAGCTTTATCTCCCTGGCACAAACCGCCCCTCCCTCCCACGGACACGGACTTGGGAATTGCATGGTCAGTGGTAGGAGTGGGGTGGCCCGAAAGGAAATCTCGACTGCCTCAAGGTCTTGAATCATTGGTGGAAAGTCACCAGGTACCAGCCTATGTGCAATAGGGGAGGTGAGGTATGAACTGGCTCTACACAAGAACTACAGATTTCCTAAAGCTTTACTTAGGTATTATTCCTAATATTATTTACTGCAGGGACGTAATCCGGGACCGCTTTCCCAGGAGAACTCTGCCAAGAGCATTTGTGCTCTCCTGTGTAGAACGCAAATCACTGGTTTTTAAAATTTTAGAAGTTTAATAGCAATAAAATGGTTATAAAAATAGGAATATAATTAGAGTAATAATAATTTGGACAATTTGGATTAGGACAATACGAGACAACAGAAACAAAGAGTTACGGACGTCCGGGTACCTTTGTCCCGGACAAAGCCCAAAAAAGGACACCCGATAACAAAGGATTAACCCTTAAAAGCAATAGCCTGTTGCATGTTCATACATCTCATACATGATGCAGAAATTCCATTCAAACACAGAATTCTGTCTGGTCAGTGTCAACTTCTTCCTCTTAATCCTGAGGCGTCCTCAGGGATAAGCGAGGTGGGATGAAGTTCGTTTCTTCTGATAAGGGAGCAGTAAATTATTTCTCTGAAATATTTAGGTGTCCTGTGGCTGCTATCTCGGGGCAAGTCCTTTCTTTAAAAAAAGTATCTTGCATAGTTTCTATTTTAACATTTTGTTATAACCTAAAACTATATTTAACACACCACTAAAAAAATTAATACAGCATTACTTTCTAACATAATACATATAATATTCATTTTAATATTTGCAAAAAGCCAATCATAAAATACATATTTTTCACATCTCCCTTGCCACATTTTTCTTGTAAAGTGTCTATTTATTACCCAGTAACCACAACAGAGCCCAAACCTGACATTGCCCATAGCACTCTCTGCAGCAAGAGCATGTCTCCTATAAAAGTCAGAAAATTTGTCCTCATTCATGACTATATTTGCTTCCTTCCACAAAGCAGTGGCATATAAAAAACTTTCATTGAATCAAGGCAAAAGTTCAGTCTCAAAGAATTTTCAGGGGATTAATAATGGCACAAACTAAGGCCTCAACTATTGATCACAGCTAAATGTTTCCCATTATATACCCTTCACAGATGATTTATATATACGCATGTATTGGGTTTGTGTGGCAGGGTTTTGGTAGCAGAGAGGAGCTACAGGTGTGGCACCTGCCAGAAGCTTCCCGTGTTGGACAGAGCCAATGCCAGCCAGCTCCAAGACAGACCCACCCAACTGTGTCCCCATCCATGCCCACCCTCTCCACTTCTCTGATCTGTTATCCCAGAGACCACCATTGCTGATGGGATCAGCCTTGACCAGTGAAGTGAAATTGAGTCCAGGAAGAAGGGAAAGTAGGAGAAAAGTGTTCTAAGGTTTGGGCTTATGTTTCATTACTCTGCTCTGATTTGGTTGGTAATAATCCATTTCCTCAAGTCCTTTTTGCCTGTGACAGTAACTGGTGAGTGATCTCTCCCTGTGCTTATCCTGACCCATGAGCCTTTCATTAAATTTTTTCTCCCCTGCTCAGCTGAGGAGTGACAGAGAGGCTTTGGTGGCACCTGATATCCACTCAGCATCAGCCCCCAGCACAATGCTGCATTTCGTTATGTACTCAGGAAAAACACCTTTACACCTTCTCAGAGTGCTACACCATCTCCTTGGAATATTGCAAGAGGACAATCTGAACAATGCTATAATTTGATTGAACATTTCTGCAAAGCTTTTACCAACTCCAAACATATTTAATACATGGACTTGTTTAGCTATCTGCAAGTGTTCTTTCTAAAAAAGTTTACTGTGCATTTTCCAGCCTTGGTTTTGTGATACAGAAAACATGCCCACTCAGATTTTTTTTAATGGAAATTATTTAATGAATAACCAGTTATTAACAACAACTTGGATACCAGCCCACCTAACTTCACTCATCGCAGGTAAATTCAGGTTTTCAGTTGCTCTGTTTCAATACCATTTCCAGTTCTGACACCCAGTCTGGGTCATCTTCCTCAAAGTCTCTAAAAACAGATTTCAAAAAAATGTTGTTTTGAAAACCAAAACACAACTTCACAAATCTTTAATTGCTTTTCTCCCCAAAAGAAATTACCTTGTAATTAGGATAAATTATGTTAAAAATATCAGCACAAGAGACTTACTTCCTGCCCCACTGTGATTAAAGAACCTAAATGGTTCTTTATGATTCTCTATGGAATTTACAAAAGTAAGTTTTATCAAAAGCAAAGACAAATTAATATATTAAGAGACTGAAAATGTGTTGATAATTGACAGCCTGCAGCTGAACTGCAGCAATACAGGCCTAGGTAGTCATCTCTAGGTGCCACAAAAATAAACAGTGACACAATCTGAGATTCTAAGAATCCGAGAACCACCCCCAAAACATACACACATCCAAAAATCACAGCATTTTTGTTCATACATTGTAAGAGATCAAATGCTACTAAATTTCAATTTCATTATGTAAGAGAGGGATTAATTTAGATGCTGAGAAAACTAGTGGGTTTTTTTTTCAGGGGAAAGTTGTTATGGAAAAATCTCTTTGAGGAACCAAAGAAAACGTAAATGCAAGGACATCACTTGCACTTACGTGTCATCTTCATCAGATCTAGGTTCAAGTCTCTCAGAATCTATGACAACAGCTTCATGTTCACCATCTACTTCATCAGATGCTTTGCTTTCATCAGAAAGTGGACCTCTCAATATATTTTCAGAAGCTTTGAAAATATAAAAATTAAAATGTCATCAAAATATTTTAATTTTTAAAGTAAAACTATTAAGAATATAAATACAAAATAGTCTAATTCATCCCCAGTTTGTAGCAGATTCCAGGATAAGCTGTTATCTATTTCAGGTGGGAAGATAACCTAGTAAGGCAGCTGAAGTGCAGAACAAACATTTGTGACTGTGGCTGTGCACATCTGTAGACTGCAGCTACTGTCTTCAGCTGTGCCATCTGCCCACCCTGCCCTCAAACCAGGAGAGCACTGCCTCAGTGAGGGGGAATTTATCTGATGGGGCTACAGTGCATTTCCTGCATCTGCCTAACACACACACCACACAGCCCAGGGGAGGGAGCACATAGCAGGCCTCTGTGCTTTGCCACAACCTCATTCAGCTGTTGAGCTGCAAGTGGAAGTCCATCATGAGGAGCTGTAGTGGAGATGTACAATCAGTCATGAATTCCAAACTTGGCTTTTTTAAGTCCACTTTTCATTTGGTAAACCCCAAAAACTAGCCTGTTGTAATATGAACCCAAGTGAATGATCTGTACACATAGGAACTCTGTATGGGGGGGAAAAAAAAGAAAATAAAAAAAAAAAAGAAAAAGCCTTTATTAATAAACCTGTTCGCAAAAATGCTTGCCCAGAAAATGGGGATTTACCTGGTCTATAAATTGTGTATGTTTTAAATGCTAAGCTGACATCTGCATTGCTGAGCATGTCCATCAGGGTCTGAGGGGGTTCCTTGCTCCACTGCCTCCGTGGCCTATTTTCACTGTAATTTATAACACCACCACCTGGGTATAAAATATTTCACAAATGTTATTTACACAAAATTGCATTAGCAGTGTGGATTACATTCAAGGTCACATTCAAGAGAGAAATGAGATACAGGATGAAACAGGAAGAAAATAGTCTAGATAACTCCATCTGTCACAGCACTGTCCTCTCAACAAACTGAGGAAACAGTGGAACCTCCTTGTGGCCAGGGAGCCCACAGGAACTGGCTGAGGGGTGTGAGGAGGCAGTGTCTCAGCAAACTTAGGTGGTGGCTCTGCAAGTCTGAAAAATGAAGCCTGAGGCTGTTTCTGTGCCTTTTAATAGCAGAACACTTAAATACATGCATTCCTCTGTCCACTCTCCTTGCTCTGTGCATAACTATCATATAACATTCCTACCACAGCTTGGGAATTTTCTGACTACTCATACCTTGATTATTTATTTCCACAGCATTTATTCACATTTACCTAGAACACATATCCTCAATCACATTAAACAATCGTAACAATTGAGGGACATTTTAAAATTGAAAGCTTTCTCAGAAGAAACCTCATGCTAAGTGTTTTAATCAAAAGAAAGAAAAGTCTCTGCCTCACATCTGAGGTACATCATTGATAGTTCTTGTCACTGGCCTTAACCTGTAGGTTAAATCACAACAAAAGTAGAGCTGTAGATGTTTTATGCTCCCAATAGTATGCTGCACTTGAAAGACAGGTGGTTGCATTCTGTACCAAATGAATTCCTCACTGCTACCTCCACAAATGGTGTATTAAAAGGAGGACTGTAGGATAATTTCTTAGAGATTATTATAATTTTAGGGTTGCTATTGTTATCTGTCAGTTTCATCACTCTCCGCAATCTTCCTGTCACACAAAAATACATAGAAATTCTCTTCAGCACAGTGAACTTTTTGAGTGTTTGTTAATGAAGTATTTTAAAATTATTTTAATGTAATTTTAAACATGTCATATAAATTTTGGCTCAAAAAATCTGTAAAAAATCACTGACATTACTTGAATTAAAAGCACATTTAATTAAATCTTACTTTCAGTCTCTTCAGATCTAACACTGGAAGAAAGCAAGGATGCATTTTCCAGGACATCCAGCACAGTATTGGATATCCTCTTTTCCCATTGCCTTCTGTGGGCGTGTGACAGATCAGTACTTCCTGGGAGGACAGCAGAAACTGACATTGTAATGGTAACAAAAAAACCCAAAACCCGTGATAACCAGCATCTAACTTGATTCCATGTCCAGACTGCCCTGTCCAGGCAAAGCAGGACTAAGAATCTCTTAACTAGCAGTGATGTTTGATTCTGTGGGTGCAAATCTCAACTATAAAGCATTCCCCATACATTTACTCTATTCCAAATGTTTTCAAGCAACCATTTTTTATTACTTTGACAAGAGTATTTTATTTTTTTTTTAATCTCAGATGAGCAGTATGAGTCAATGTACTTGCAGAAGTTACTGATGGTGGCATGGTTTTCTTGTCTTGAGTAACCTGAGACTAGTTTAAGCCACCTGTTTAAATGGCTGTATCATTGACATGTACAGTGCACAGAAGGAAGTGCATCAGCCTTAAAAATGCCAAACTTACCTTCTTGATAAGATTTCCTTTGCTTCCTTGTGCCTTCACTCAAACCCTCAGCCTTTTTCCTTTCTAAGGGGCTATGCTTGCTGCTTTCATCTTTCTTTTGCTTTAAAAGAGTAAAGTTTTCATTAGTTATTATCCTTGTTGTCAAGAAAAACAAAGCAGTCATATTAATGTGGCATTAATTATTTCAGTTTTGCTATAAAATACCTAGCCTAGAGATTGGAGGATTTGAAAACTAAACCACTAACATTTTAAAGCCAGTTGCAATTGCACCCTATCTATGATGGCATTGTATTTCACACTGTGTGCCATGACAGACAACTTCAGTTTCTGAAGCTAGGCACACATAGTTATTTGATATAATATAATTTCTCTTTGGGGTTTTTTCACATTTAAGAACACAAACAATATAAATTATTTACATTCCCAGGGAAAACAAGATGCACCCAAAGATTAAACTTCTCAGATTGACAAGTCTGTGAAAAGAAAATAAAATAAGCCCCAGGGCAACACACTTTTAAAAAATATACTGAATATGGCTGAGTCAGGATATGGTAATGTACCTATAGGGGACATCTTGGCCACCTGTGACTTAATTCTCCTCTCCTGAAATCTCATATGGGCCCTAAAAACTGGTGAGAACTATGTGCAGACTAGACTGTTTCCACAGCAGCCAGTTCTAAGTGTGTCCTAAAAGCAAAAAAAAACCGGATCTTTTGCAGTATCAAAAAAAAAAAAAAATGGAAAGACAAGAGAAGTTTTTTTTGGTTGGGTTTTGTTTTGACAGGGTTATAAAAAGATCTACTTTGGAACGAAATTAACATGGAAAGAATCAAAAGGCCTGGTGAGAAACACACCCTGCAATTTAAACACTTATAGGCTGATTTATGGTTTAGCATAGGAATAATTTTCATTAGAAACTTTTCTATAATACAGAATATTTTAAATTACTAAAATACAAATGTTATATTTATATTTGAACACTTACTCTATTTTCTGTCTTATGGTATGAGCTCCTCCCAGCCATGACACTACCTGACAGATTAACAAAGAGATCCAAGAGTTAACAACTTTATCAAACACTTGTAGTAAGGTGGTATTCCAGAGGTATGACAGCAATTCCACTGAACCAAGCAATGACAATTATGTGACAGCTTCTTCACACTTCTGACAGCACAGCTCATTCTCAACAGTCCTGCTACTATTCTGTTCCAAATGAGCACTAATTGTGGTGTAGCTAAATTTATGCAGAAGAAAAAAGTCCAACATTCTCTCTCTAAAAATTAAATAATCAACATAACATGCTTCACCATATTCTGGGAAAGAAAGAACTGTTGTATTTAAAATAAATGCCACTGTTAAAAGCTTTGCTGATTCTAAAACTTTATTTTTATTTCTAGCAAAGAAAAGTTTATTTCTAGCACAAGTCTTAAGACTTACAATACATATATTGCAGCTTTGCACTCTACTTATGTTGAAATATAATTTACACCCTTCAAGCATTTTTCCATGTAAGTTCAATAATATTCGATTTTGAAATAATTAAAAGTAGATTTGGACATATAATGCTAATGTTTCATAGCTGTATTTAAGATCTTATACTTCTTACTCATTTTGTCATTCCTTACATCAAAAAAATGTTACTGTCTTACCCTTCTGTCTTGCTGCATTGCCTTCAGGTTTCTTGGTTTCCTTTAATGTCTGCTCAAACTCATTTGCAATCTGAAATGTGTAAGAAGAGATGCAAGTAATGTATCATTTTAAACTTCTTAAAATTATTGCATATACTATTTGTTAAAAATAGACTCATTATACAAGTGCACTGTTTCAGCTAACAATATCTAATTTTATCAGCATCAGTCAACATCCAACTTTAATTTTCATGAGAGACACTTTTAAAAGCTCAGGTTTTCTGATAAGTCTACAGCTGTACGTATTTTAGAGTAGGACGTACACACTACTTTTTATAGTTATACTATAACAAACTAGAAATGAAAAGGATTTAGTATCTAAAATGCAGATAGTATTGCTGAAATCTAGAGACAAAGAATACACCATACCTCAGAAGGCAAACAATTTTTCACAAGTTTGGTTAGGCAGCCTCTTGCAAGAATAGTACTGGCGGATGGGCGATTCTGGGGATTTCTCTTAAACATCTGTTTTATTAAGTAATGAAGCTCATAGGAATACTGAGATGGAAGTGGATCATAGGACCCTTTGCATATCTTAAGGATGAGATGTTTCCAGCTCTTGGCTTGAAACTGCATTAAAATAAATTAATATTAGAGCACAGGGTTAAAGTATAAGGTAAAAAGTAGCTGACATAATTTAACTTCTACAACTGAAAAGCAGATAGGAATTACTCCTATAAATTTATGATTGTTTGAATTTTACTTTTACAGAAACCAAATTCATCAATTCATATCCTTGAGATCGGACTCGAACTGCAAATGTGAAACAGCTCAAAAATATGAAGGCTTTGATTTAAAATATTCATCAAAAATAGCCTGTAAAAGCACAAACATCCTCTTGTAAATCTAATGTCTGAGAACTTCTAACTCTCATGCAGGAAGTTTCCTTTGATTACACCCCACTGGCTTGGCTGCAGGGTGCCAAGCACCTATGGAGTGTCATCTTTTGTATGACCGCTCATAGATTATGCAAGAACATACGTGACCATCACATCAAACCAGACACACAACTTTTCAACACCGCTAATAAGGGAAGAATACTCCCTCCTTGGAACCCTGGCTCTGAGCTCTGCCTCAACAGCCCTGACACTGCCAAAGACGTGCCACAGACCTACTTAGGCTAACACAACCCTATGCACAGGCTCCCTTATCACTCAGTCACACCAGTGTAAGCTTCCACACTCTTGCACAGCCAGCACTTGCAGCTGTGGAGAACCTTTTGCTGATACACAGGATGTGAACAATGCTCTCAGGCATATGTGGCATTCTTGGGTCTGTCCTTTGCAGGGTCAGGAGCTGGGACTTTGTGGGTTCTTTCCAACTCAGAATATTCTGTGGTTCTCTGATTTCAAGATATAGTATTCACTCAATGAAAGAAAACTGCTGCTTATAGAAAACTAAGAAAAAATGACCCTCAATTAGGATCTCATTTTGCTGCAAAACAAACATATCCTGATAAGGGTTCTTATTTTACCTACAAGTCTGTACAGAGAAGCCAGAGGATGTTAACACATAAGAAACACAGCAACAACACTGTAAAAGACAGTGTCCCAGAAATGACAGAAGGACTGAATCATTCACAAAGGTCCCCACTGTCCCAAGAGGAGAATGGTGCTTGGACAGTGATTTGTTTGATTTGAAGGACAAGCAAAGGTGTATCACTGATGCAAGTGATGCAAAATGCCTCCTGCTTAGTACCTTGTAGTAGCTCTACTTGCACACAATATATTTTTATTAGCAAAGATTTTGAGTGTCTTTGTCACTGTGTCCTGGGATTATCCTGATCCTGCAAAATCCAACGCTCTTACAACTGCAGGTATCTGGAACCAGTCTGGCAGCTGCTGGATTGAATATGCTGAGATCACCTCACTGATATTGAGGAAAATCAACCAAATAAAAACCAGATTTTTTTCTAACAAATTTGAAAATAGTGTCTTCTACAGAAGGGTGCAGTAGGTCCTAAAAACTGCTGAAACAGCAGCATAGAGTGGAGGAGGTACAGGAAGGGTAGAGCAATGCTTCCCTCTTTTGGAAGCAGCAGCAAGCACTTCAGTCAACTCTATTGTACAGCTAATTAAGTTTTAAGGAATTCCAAAACTTTTCTCATGCCAATAAAGCTGTACTTACCGGGTGTTTTAGAGTGCACAGCTCATACAGAATACACCCCAGAGACCAGATATCACTGTAGATATAGAGAGAGATGAAAAATTTTGAGCCAGAAATTTACAGTTCAGTATCTCGCTTAAAAATGTGTCATTTAATCTGTGTAGATAACTGAGCTGAATAAGCTAAAAATAAATGTAAGTAATCACAAAAGACAATATAATTATGTGTTTAACCTCTCCTGTGGAAATGTTCTTCCTTATTTCATCCTACCCTGATGTAAAAGAAGATGACTGTCCTACAGTGGCAGGTGGCTTTTCATTCCTAGGATGTCCTTCAAGTAATTTGCTCCAACAATACTTATCCTTTTGCACTTGAAAGTCATTGTATTCTATGGCCCTTAACATCAAATGGCAGCCACATAATCCTGAGAGCTGGAATTCTGGCCCTGCCAAAAAGAATTCTCTTACTGAGAAAAAACCCCATTATTTTCTACCAAAAGTGTGTACTGCCATTTGCACAAGAAGCAACTGAACCCTTTTTTGCAAGAAGAGCAGGAAACAACTTGAACTGTAGAAGGTTTCTTGCCTCCCCTGGGAAATCAATCACAGTTCTTGCATAAGGACCAGAATAACTGGGCTCTCTAAGTAATCCCTTCTGTGCCATTATCTTTACATGATCAAGACTGGCATGAACGGGTTAGAAATCATCCATCAGCCATCATCCAAACAACCATCCCCCAAAAAATAAGATCAGCAAAAAGATACCAACACATACTTATGATTGTGGATATATACACACTTAAAACATACACACAAGTATGTATGTATTTATTCTCCCAAACAAACAGAGGTCTGCACACTGTTTTTCAGACTTCTAGGACTAAAGATACTGAGCTCTAGCTACCTAAGAAAAGAGGAATTTATGCACTATAATCTTAAAAAAAATGTAATTACCTCTTTGTAAATTTTCTTTGTCTCAGTATCTTCTCTGAAACAAATATGGATAAGACACATAGCCAGACTGAGATAGAAATTAAAAAACCCATCCATTATTTGTGACCACTGAAAACACCAGTACCTTTTGTTGTTGTATGGCAGACTTTCCCATATTTCAGGAGGTACATAGTAAGGAGTTCCCACATAGGTGCAAGCGTATGACATTGGACTATGAAACGACAAAGAGGAAATGCCAGGTGAGAAGCAATGATTTATGAACTCTGTACTGTTTGTCAATGGTAAAATAAAGCTTGACACCACTGAGATCAGTTGGGATGTCCACATACTGTGCAAGAAGGCGTGCAGATCCAAAATCTCCCAACTTGACTTTTCCACTTTGAGTGAGGAACACATTCTGCATTTCAAGAGCAAAGATTAACATACTTAAATATTCTTCTATGAATCATCTCTGCAGTTTGGAGATACAGAAAATACAGCAATACCCACTTCTGATATTTTGTCTCTGTATTTCTTTTTACTTGCTTCTCCTAATACTTCTACCAAAACAGAAAGGTTTTGTGGGCCTAAGGCCTCAGCATCAGTAGCAGAGGGAGAATTGAACTTAGAATTGTTTTAATCTCTATGCTATACTCAAACCAAGGGTCCACTTTCTTCTGAATTTCCCTCTTTCTTACAAGGAAGAGCGAAAAAGAAGAAATTGTGAGGCAAAATATTTGCAAACTGCATAATCCATACACTTTTTTATAGTTTTGTAATTCTTTTAAGTTATATGCAGTGTCACAAGCAATTGGTGCTACCAGCAGTGTGGATATGAAGGACCAGCTATACTGAGATGATGTTTACATCCACAGTATTACATCACCCCATGTACTCAACAATTTCATTTATATTATATACTTAGGCCTAAATAAAAACCACAGAACTTAGCAGTCACGGGAAATTACAAAAGAGAGGGTTTAACTTTTGCATGCAGGAGAGTTTATTAATGCAACAAAACTTGTTCTGTTCACCTTGGATTTTATATCCCTGTGCAGCACACGTTTATCATGGATGTGCTTCACAGCCAGGCACATCTGCACAAACCAGTGAAGGATCTGAAAAAGAGTAGCTAAGAGTTGTAACACCTCAATGCGCAATATAATGAACACTTTACTAATAGATTTAAAAAAATTAGGAAAACAAAAGCATATTCAGAACATTTGGGTGTAAAAAGTAACTCCAGCATAACAGCCTCCAACCAGCATGACAGACTGAGTTCTTTAGAACAGATTATATTTTAACATTGCAGAAGAAATGTTTATTACCTGTGTTTAAAAAGCTCTAATAATACATAGCAATAATGAAGCTGGGAATCACTACCTTGAGCTTTAGCTCATGGTCATTTTAAAACAAGTTAACTAAAGTTACAAAGTAAATTGGCAAATAGATAAAATATCCAAAGCACCAAATAACAAACAAAACCAAAACTCACATGGAAATAATGTACTGTTTCTAAAAGGAAATGTGCTCCTTTCTAAGTACAAAAGAAAACTCTTAAAGGTCATAGAAAATATAAATGTTCAATCAGTTGAGGTTTCTGGTCCTTTTATTTTGATGAAGGTGATGCTCCTAACTGTAGCAGGAAGTAGCTTCTATTCACTACAATGCCCCTTTGAACCCTCTCCTATGTAATTTTATAGCTTCTCTGGTAAAGGGAGTTAGCACATACTGAATAGTTTAAACTAAATGGTTTAATTGCTACATAAAATGCAAGCATTTATTCTCCTGGTTAGCTTTATTTATCTTACCAGAGTAGTTTGCTCACTTCCCATTGGCAGTGCTCTTACTATGCTTTAAATTCTACCTGAACTGTTGTGTAAAATTCCTACTTAATTGCATACAAACCTGACTGGTTTTCAAACAATGTGAGCAATTTTCAGATACATGCAGCATTTTTTTTTAATTCGTTTCAGTCCAATTCTTGTCCTGATCTGCTGGAAACTATAAAAGAATTAATTCCCCAATTCTATCTGTAAGTGACTTCGTTTCATCAAGATGTTAGCATATTTCTAATTTGGTTTATGCAGCATCCTACTGTTTACATGGAAAAGGATTCCCAGTCTCCTTGGTTCAAAACAATGCCTTTTCTTACCATGTCTTCAGGGAACAAATTTCCTCCTTGGTGCTTAATCTTTTGCATTAGATCTCCATCATCACAATATTCCATCACTATATACAGATGTCCTTCAGCTAAATTTTTGGTAATTTAAGAATAATTAGTATTTTCATTAGCAGGATATGTATTGATTATTTACTACATGTAATACTTTTTACTGGAAAGCTTTAACTACATGCTATGTGTTATGTTACAACAAATATGCATTTTGTTTATAATACACACTATAAACAAAAAAAAGAAAGTAATCTCAATCCCTCAGAAGTATGCAACTTCAAATAAATGAAGGAATTTGAATTTTTTATACTTACCTTCAAATGATTCTCTAAAGGCAACAATATTTGGATGTTTCATTTTAGCCAAAAGAACAGCTTCCTTCCTAGAATTCTCTACACCAGATGAAGACTGAAAATATAAACACACTTACTATAAATTTCACACTAACAAATGTTCAAGTATACACATAAAGTGCCTCACTTTTCAAAGAAAAATATTTTAAAGAATTGATATTCAGTTATTTCAAGTCATTTAGAAAGTTTAAAAGCCCCATCTTTTTAATCTATGGTTTATTACTAGCTGAAGACTTCTTCAGGTTTTTTGGGCATGTGGTATTTTGTTGGGTTTTTTTAAATTGGAGAGAATCTTTTCCTATTTCAATTAATGACCTTTTCTATTTTAAAAGAGCAGAACTATATAACAAAGCAGCACACACTGACTTTGAAACAGCTGATAGTCTGCATGAACTCAATATAAGGCCAAGTGCCCAGGTCTTGCTGAGCTTTGGCCTCAGAAAGCCAGTGCCTCCCATTTTGTGACTTTCAGCTTAGCTGAGTGCAGAGAATGTAACCAAAATAGCTGATTACCAGCAGTAATATGACACTAATTTCATTATTAGACGTTGAAGATGAAATTTGCATTTTAGTGAAATCAATGGCAATCGAGCCAAGGGCATCAGTGCAAACAGGGATTTCATTTGAAGCGCCTTCCTACCTGCTACACTTCCCAAAATCCCAACATCTAACCATGTACTTCACTTAGTACCAACAACATCAGCCCAAGATGTAGCTGTACAGTAACCATACCACACACTTGTCTAGTTTTGCTCACACAAAACTCTCAGAAAAACTGTTCAGTGTTTCAAAAACACACCCAGAATTAGGATTTTTAAATTTTATCTTTTTTAAGTGGTGGGTGAAGCCATATTTGTGTCATACTTACCATTGGAAGTCTTATTTCCTTCATTACATACTTTTGGTCATTGATTCTATGATGAACTAGGAGAGCTCTGCCAAAGGATCCCTCTCCTAGTACTTCCAACACGTTGTATCCTTCCATTCTTTATAAATTCAGTTTCAACACTTTTCTTCATTCACAGGATTATCTTCTAAACTTTGTCAGTACCTTAACACTTTTTAAATTTTTCTCTTAATATAACCTGCATGAAAAAAGACCCAAACAAAATACCAAGAAGGGGTGATAAATGTGGGTACCTAACTGTCCAGCATTACTACGACACAACTTCCCTGCACAGTTACCTTGATTTTACTGAAGATGAGGCCTCCAGAAAGTCAAATTTGAAACATTATAGTGCTATTTCTGCATTTTTTAATTTAAAATGCCACATCTCTTCAAAAATGTCAGTTATAGACTTACAACTTTGCATCTCCTTTTTGTTACCTGCACTCCTGCAGGCGGATTCAGATTCATGACACTAAAGAAAACTCACAGGCATATTATTAGAAACAAGCTTAAATCTTCCAGTGACAATTCTCACCTAAAACAGCATAAACAAGATCAAACTGGTAAAAGTTACTCTGCAAAGACTTCAAGAACTGGTATGTTGCAGTGTGTTTTTAAGTTTTTTGTAATATTCCCTCCTGTTATGTATTGTTCCCCCCCCCCCCCATTTTGTGTAAAATGGTTCTGCCCTCTTCAGTTTTCCCGCCATAGCCCTGCTGGCAGTTATGTTGCTATGGTTACCCCTGCCTTCGTTTAGCGTCAATTACCTATGTTATATAATTTCTACTCACTCTTATTCCCTTTTAAGTAAACTTTTCCTCCTCCCTGGGCCCAGTCAATCACCCTCCACACCTCCCAGTCTTCCAGAACCTTCGTCTTACTGGGGCTCGTGGTTGGCTGAGGTCCCGGGGCCCCTCCTTTAATTTGTACTTATTGGCTTCATTATGTTGTCTGTTATGTTAAGCCCATTCCGGATTGGCTAGTTGTAAACCCCTCCTTTGGTTTCTACCTTCCTTTAAAACCCTTGTTCTTTTCCCCCCCCCCCCCCCCCCCCCCCCCCCCCCCGCCACTGTCTTTTGTCACTCCCTGCTGGTCCCTGGTCCTCCACGTCGGATTGCCAGAGGCAATTAAACCTATTTGGACCCCAGGAAGTGTCCGACTCCTTTTCCTTCAACCAGCACAGCAGCTTTCGCCGAGACCTCTTCCCTGCAGGCACAGCCCGAGGCCACTGACGCCAAGGGGTGCCTGAAGCAGCCAGCCCTGGGGCTCTACCACCGGGACTGACTCCCCCCGACTGCAGTGGGCTGTTGGCCGCCCTCTTGCTAGCCGGACACTAGGAATAAGGCCACGGACAGCTGCACTGGTAGATATAGAATAAATATTTTAGTTGCAAGCAACTTAAAATAGTCATCATGTGGAACTGCCTGACCACCCCAGGGGCGAGCAAAAGTTCAACTAGCGTGACAGCGGCATCATGACAATGTTTCCTGAACACTCAGAGGTTTAGGGCATTGACCACCTCTCTTAAGAATTCTGTTCCGATGTTCAACAACCCTCTCAGCAAATACATGCTTCCTAATGTCTAGTGTAAACCTTCCCTCGTGCACTTCTGAAATGTTCCCAGTTGTCCTGTCGCTACGTTTAGACTATATCAGGGGACCACAGAATCAATGAGGTTGGAAAAGAGCTCTGAGACCATTAAGTCCAGCCCATGACCCAACACCACGTCAACTAGACCACTGCACTGAGTGCCACATCCAGTTAAACAACTCCAGGGATGGCAACTCTACCACATACCCGAGCAGCCCATGCCAATGTCTAATCACCTCTGCTTCTGGGAAGAGAACCTTCCTGATATCCAACCTGCAAGTCCCATGGCATAGCGTGAGGCTATGTCCTGTCCTCCAATACTGAGCTTAATCCCAGCCTTCCTGAGAGCGCCCACAGCTGCTGAAACTCGCACATGATCCCCTTTCCAGCTACAAACACATCTCCTGCAGGATGTCTCATGCAGCAGGGGGTTGTTACCCTTTTTTCAAAACCTTGGTGCTTTTAAGTCATCCTCTGTGCCCTGCGTGCACACACGGTGTTCAAAGGGGTTGACGAGCTCTCTGCTTCCTCCGGCTCCTTTACGCTGAAGAGGAGGAGCCCAAGCCCGGCCCAAGCCCCTCAAGGCGCGCTGGGGACTCACCTCAGCGGGCCGGGCAGAGACCGGCGGGAAGGCCCCGGCTCTCCGCCGCCGCTCGCCCCGGGCCGCCCGCGTTCGCCTGGGGCGGGGGCTGGGCAAGGAGGAGGGCGGCAGCGCTGGCTCCGAGGCCGGGGAAGGAAGGCGGTGCGGGCCCAAGGCTGGGGTAGGAGGGCGGTGCTGGCTCCGGGGCCGGGCGGCAGCGCTGGCCCCGCCCGGCCCTCAACGGGGGCCTTGGCACTGTTGCTCTGCTGAAGGGGCGCTGCAACGGAAACAGGGGGAAGTACGGCAGTGTTGTGCTTTGACCCCTCACTCTTAAGAACAGACTAAATAGCTTTAATCTTTAAAGAACAAATGTTGTACTGCACTAAATATTTAGCTGATTCGCACTAGGTTCTGTATTGTTGCACAGAAGAGCATGTTTGTATCCTCACTGGTGTCCCCGCTTGTAGTGCACGGCCTTTCCCTCCCCCAAAGGGCTCCGGTGGTGCTGGTTTGTCCCAGGTTTACTCCTCCTCGGCCCCTGTTCTCCGGCAGCCCGAGGGGCTGTGGTCCCCTTCCTCCACTCGCCATGCCCCCGGCTTTAAAAGTCTCCCACCATGAGGGATCTGGGCTCTTCTTTTTCCACCTAGGGGGTCACCTGGAAATAAATTTAGGACTTTGCCCCCACGTGGAGAAGACCACGTCTTGTCTTTTGCCTTTTACCCTGTGTAAGATTGTGTGGTCTGGGGTACATAGCGAGCCAGATTGGACCCCAACAGCCCACACCAGGCGCTCATTCTTATAAACAAACACAACTAAAGTGTTGAGTGTAATAAGTATAGCATAGTACAGATTAATAAAAACCAACATAAAAATTGTCACATGGTAAGGCAGTGTATCAGATCTCATCTAGGATTACTTCATAATGAACAAAGCTCAGTAATTGAAGAGATTAAACTCTGCTTTATTGAAGCAGCCCTAAAACTAGATAAAACAGTTTAAATTCAGCGCACACCTTATTAGCTGGCTTCAGTTTTCAAAGCTAAATCTTGTCAGAGTAGGCATTGTATTACTGGAACACCGACATTGTTTTCTTAAACTAAAAGATTGCACGTTTCTAAGGAATTTATAGGAATTACAGCAAGCAAACAAAGTAGGTATTAGCAATGTACCACCATGAGCTACTAACATGAAGCATTATACCTACCTAGTCCTTAACTGAAAATTTAATGAAACATAGTCCACATAAAGACAACAGTGCTTAGTCTAGTACTTAACCCAGGATAGATTTGTTAAAATTTTGAAAAGGCAGAAACTTAAAAGTTTATTTAGTGACACAGGCAGTCCATAAAAATTTTAGACAGCTCCTTTCCTTAAAGCTGCATAAAACAAGTACCCTTCAACTCTCCCTAAAAAATATCAAATCTTTAACCCCCCTGTAGCAATAGCACTACTTTTACTCTTCTATTTCAGCACTTGTTTCTTGGAGGGCATTGCTCTGCTTGTGAATAAACACAGTGGCTTTTGATTCCAAGTCTCCCGGCTGCTCAAGTGAAGAGACACATGGATCTTGATCTTTAACAGCATCAGGCAGCTTGCACATCTTCTCCCGAATGCGTTGAGAATATCGCAAAGGAGTTATGAGTTTCAGATCTTTAGAACTGCAGTCATTTGCCTCAGGATGCGTCTTCACACTTAGGAAAAGAAGACAACAAACCAAAAACATAAACATAAGTCATGCCATCATACAAGTCACCTCTGCAGTAATGAGCAGAAACAGCAAGTCATGATTCTGTTCAGCTCTTTCCCATTCCCATGGCTAAAGGAAACAGGTCCCTTTCCATTCATTCAGTTAAAACCAGATAAGAAACTCTTTTCTTAGGCAAATATTTTAACCCAGAAAACCTCCTGAAAAGAGTTCCCAAAGAAAGATTCTTTCCTATTCCATCAGGGGAAACTGTTCT
The DNA here is from genome assembly GCF_028769735.1 of Zonotrichia leucophrys gambelii. Lineage (NCBI taxonomy): Eukaryota > Metazoa > Chordata > Aves > Passeriformes > Passerellidae > Zonotrichia > Zonotrichia leucophrys. The sequence continues at coordinate 64,560,477 of NC_088169.1, forward strand.
TCCTGCTGCAAGGGACAGTGGACAGCTGCCAGGACTCCAACTCCATCACATGTTAAAGCTGAGTACAACTTCCTTAAGTCTACTGTCTTAGAAAAAAATTTATGGCAAAAAAAAAAAAAAAAAAAAAAAAGCATTAGTTGGTTTGTATTGAGGTTACTACCCAGGTTTTGGCCTCAAGATACAATTAAAATTATCTTTACAGGCCAGTTACATCTTCACTAATTCTGTGTTATGACATGTAACCTTATCTACATTTGAAAAGGGGAGGAATGGAGACATCTTTCTCTTTACCTAGCTCAGTATAGAACTGCTACTGCCATGTTGGCAGTGGAAGGGAATCCTAAATCTGGAATTTACATGTCTGTCACAAAAGTCTGGTTACTCTGTAATGAGCCCTTCAAGAAGTAAAACAGTTTGGGTAAATAGAGAAGCTTACTTTGAAATACTTCATTCTGAAGGAAGAGGAAGCAATCCTAAAAATGTGGTTCTTGAGAGCTTTTAACTAAATATTCATAAATGCAGTGCCTGTTTTAACAGGACACAGTTTCTGCAGACACTACAGACTTGCCATGGTTACCTGAAGCAATCTTACCTTTCCAAATATGGCGTGGTAGGAGGGTTGCATCTCCTTGAATAAGATGTGTCATTTTCTTTCTCAGGAGAATTAATTGCTTGGGCTGTATTTTTTATGCCATCCTCCTTCTGTTCTCTTTCGCATTTTCCTTTCTTTTTTGCCCGTTCTTTAGCCTTGTGCTTTTTATTCTTTTTTGGCAAGATCTCTCTTGGTTTTAAGTCTACATAATCATCTTTTTTGATAACACCACTGCTTGTCTCTGCCTCCTTATTATCACTCTCTTCTTTTTGGTCATCATCTGGGCAGAGATCTTGGAAGGTTTCCTGAACTGGTTCTGCAGATGGATTTGGTTCCTTGCTGACTTTCTCTACCTCACTTAAATGAGCTTCTATCATGGTTCCCACTGAAAATGCAACATTGAAGAGAGTAAATCTGCAATTAGTTACAACTGAAGAGAATGTTTTTAGAGAGATAACTTTTATTCTCACGTAGAACTCTAAGATTTCAGGAAAGTGTCCATTGAAGTCTGAGCCACAACAATTTAAGTTGCTGATAATTTTAGCCACCTTTACAAATCTGCAACCTGAAAGCTCGGGCTAAGTACACATCCTGAGAAGTCATCCTCTTGAAGTGAAGCAGGTCTCAACAAGTATTTCAGCCAGTTTCTGAGTTCAGATAGTTGACAGGTTATGTTATATGTAAAGGAAATATTACTTTGCTTCCAAAATCAGAATATATACAACCTTTAATTGACATTATGCCGTAAAACACAACCAGGCTTCGGGTAGTGAAGGAGTTTGAGTCAGAGGCACTGATTTTTAGCTCACAAGAGTATTTTTATTTACTCTTTGATTATCAGGCTGAAATAGCTGGATGACACAGCTTTTATAAATTTTAATTAACAAGTCTGAATACAGGAGCATCTCCAATCATTTTAACATGCTCACTGTTGAAAAGGATTTGTTTAGCCAAGATTGTTTTCCAAGACAATTGAGTGTAAAATGATTGTGGAAAATTTTCCATTAATTAAATTTTATATCAGTACAAATGGTTTAAACACCTTTTGTTGGCTATCAAATCATACATATAACTAGAACAGAGTACTCACACTTACCATTGTCAGAGTTGAAAAGACCTTCATTATTTTTGATTGTATCTACTAGTGTGTGTCGCAATTCCTCTCTGGGCTGAAAGAAAGTTGCACTGTTTTAGAAAAGTAATTCCAAAATTAATTATCTCAGCTTATTCAATTGGTATAATAGTTACAGGGAAAGTGAAGCAGGCCACATGATTTTCATATTACAAATACTTTCTTTAATGCTGTTCAGTGTGAAGTCAGAACACAAGTGAATCCTGTATTTTCAGTATTTGGTGTGCTAAAGATGTATTTGATGCCCTGAAATCATGCTAATAGTAAAGCACAGAAATTGAGTCCATCAGTAGGTATAAAATTAAGTTCTATTTTGGGTTTCTAGTGGTACTAAGGTAATTTGATGATCCTAAACCTTTCTTCTTCAAATTAGTACCTACAGTGGCAACAGAACAAACCAAATCCATTATTTTTATGGCCAGGTAGGTCATGAGGCTCTCCTCCTACTATAAAGGCATTTAATAAAATCAGAGGCAGTTGTATTTTACAGGCCATACTTTCATGTCTTTCTTTTAATTGTAAATCTCAATTTTTAAGAAAAGTTGCTTACCATTGCTCCTGCCAAAATGGCCTCCTCATAGACAGCAATAAGCTTTCCAAGTTGGCCCATCTGTTCAAGACGCATACAGCAGATCCAATATTTTGCAAGTTTTTTAACCCCAGGAGTGCTGTGTATCAGATCGTCCAACATGGCACGTGCTTCATCACCGTGATGTCCCTAAAGTCAACACAAAAGTAAAGACTTCAATGCATTTGACACATTGAGGTGCTGTACTTTCACTGCTTTTGAACTAGAATGCAAAAGGTTTTTTCCTTTGGCAGAATTGTTATTCACCTATTCTTCAAATTAGAATTATTTATACTGTATTGTAAGTGGAAAAGGTCATAAGATGTTCAAGCATCTTCAGAACTACTTGAAACAGACTTTTTCAGAAGTATAGACAAGTTCCTGCAAATGCAAACTTGTTTTAGGTTAATTCCTTCTATCTACTCTCATTACATTGTAGTTCAATTACTATTATTACCATTATTGCCTATACTTATTCAGTAGCTCAGTGAGTTAGTAAAGGTTAATTTCTTCAGCTGTTGGCAAAAGCTATGATATTGCTTAACTTGGGGAACAATTAGTCTCCTAATTGTTGTATTGTATCTGACTCACGTGGGTCTAAAGTGCCCAGAGGATTTTTGCATTGTCAGGACCTACATGATCAGAACTCATTAGGTAGAGGTCCAGGTACCTGTTCTGTTAAATGCAGGCATTCACTCAGAGTCTTGTTGACCTTTTCTGTATCAGCAGCAGAGAATTCTTGTTCTTCACTTTTAGGGTGGGGTCCCAGAATTGCACGTATAGGAGGTCGTCTCATCACTTTTCCTCTAGATGCCCTCCATTCTTCCAGGCGAGCTCTGCATTTAGGAATGTTATTAGCTGAAGTGACAGATGTTTCATCAGTTTTTTTACATTGACTGACATTAATTAGGGTAGGTCACGCCAAGATATACTTTCCAGGTAGTCTGAATCTTCTTTTAATCCCAAGAGGAATAAAGCTGCCTTTTAGATCTGCACGGAAATGTCAGAACTACACATATCTACCAGGTTAAAGCACTTTATTGCTTCCTTTCCAGCTGCAACAAGAGACTTAGGTTACAGACCCCTGTTTTCAAAAGAAGGTGAAAAAAGGTTCTAAATTATTCATGTGTTACCCTCCCCATCCCATCCTACTTCAAACGGGAAAACTAGAAACTACTATCATAAGACAAAGTGCAGAGAAAAGCCCAAAACAACCCTATCACACAATTTATAGAATCTGAAACTGATGTGAAGTGTAATTCAGTTTTAATGTTTCATTTCAACCCCACCCCTCAGACCATAAAATTTTAGTATATGTGACTTTCTACAAGGACCTCTATATGAGGAATATTAAATAACTTTTAGACTGTGAATCATATTCCCACCCATTGTCTATGCTGCACTCACCAAACTGAAAAATATCATTGACAAGTTATCTCCTTGAGTTTGTAAAGATGCTTCTGCCTGTATACATCCTGCCTCAGTCATTTTCTTTTTTTAAATCTGTGACATGCATGTGAAATTAATTTACAGGATTATCTGTCTTAAGGCTGTCACGACACTTAGACTAAAAAAACAGCTCCAGCAACAACTATTTTTTAACTGTGTGGGAAAAGTTGTAAGCCTGGAAAGGTCCTGCAATCAAATCCTGATTTCTCAGTTTAAGCCTTAAATTTTAGTCTGCTGTCCTTGAGCATCAAGCATCAAGAAACACTTATTTCTCTGTTTTTCAGAGTCTATACAGCAACAAATAGATCAAACTAGATATTCTTGGGGAAAAAGACCTGAATAACTTACAAGAGTAAGCTACAACAGTAATTTAGTTACCTTCTCTCTTCTACTGACTCTTTTGGCAGAATAGATTTTCTCTTTTCATCCATTTTAGAATTGTGTCCTGACTTTGTACCAGGAGCAACAAAAGTTGATCTGGCTAGAGCTTCTGGTTGTGCATCTTTGCAAAAATCTGCGCATTTCTTCACATCTCGCACTTTGCGATCGGGATTGCTAGAAGGGGCCTTCAGTGGCTGTGGTCTCCTTCCACCAGCCACTTTTGGGACCATTACTTTCTTTGGTGCCACAGTAAATGTCAGCTGTTTCTTCAGACCAGACTGTGAGTTAGTAGCAGCTTTGTCAGATGGTTTGCTCTGAAATGGCAGGACACCACTTGGTTTTACAGATTTAGTGTTGTTTGCGACTTTGACGGTCTTCAGAACTGCATTACAGCTTTTCGTGGACAAAGAATTTGCTGCTTGTTTGGTGGCAGAAGGAAAAGGCTTCTTGTCTGGCAAAGAACTCTTTTCCCCCTCATCTTTTGCTCCTTTCCAGAAAGAATTTATCTTGGATGGGATAACTTTGCCACGATATCTGCCAAGAGCTGGTTTCTTGGGTACGCTGATACTTGCATTTTGTTTTTCTGCTGTCAAATGCCTCTCTTTAATTCTTTTGATTTCCAAGATGGCCTTGCTAAGTGATAGATGCTGAGATTTTATGTCAATTACTTTATTCTGTGGAGCTTGATTTTCAAGATTACAGTTTGTCCCTGCCATGTAACTTGTCAGTGGGACTGTAGAAGAGTTTAAAGTAACATTTGTTTCTGAGTTTACACTTGATTGGTCCCATGACTCTTTATCAGCATTCTCTTTATTTTCCTGAAATCAAAAGCAAATTCATGGAAATGTTAGATGTATGTTCATGCTGCAGGTTACTTGTTCCCAAAGAGACTTCCAATGATTCACAGGACTGAAGTGCTTAACCATAAATGCCAGTTTAAAGGTGCCTACAGAAGTAACGTATAACTATTGAGTAAATTATTTGTCAACTATTACTGCAGAATTCACATCAAAAATAAAAAATTGCTTAAATTCTGCCTTGGAAGTAAGAAAAAAACCTCTTAAAGCAACTGGTGGCTTTAAACTGCCCAAATGATCTCCTTAGAAGAGTTATAAAGCAGAAACTTGCTTTAGGTTGTATATAATCAAGAGCAGTATCACTGTTTCCATACCTCATCACTTAATGGCAGCACCATTCCTCCACTTAGTGTGAATAGTCTACTAGCAGAAGGTAATGAGTAAAGTAGTAATTAGGACACTAGGAGATGTCAACAGAAGAGAACTTTTCTTACTATGGAGATGTAGGATGCTGCAACTTGAGAATGGTTACATCAGTTTTGCACAGCTTTACTGAAACTATCAGCTGTATGTTTTCAGCACAACCCCTTAGGAAAAGTGGAATCTAGGCTTTTCTTCCAAAAAAAGTTGCACTACAGCAACTAATTCAGCATTGTCCAAGCAGCAGCTTTTGCAAGAGTGAAATATCCAAAGGCAAGGAAAAAACCATGTGAATGACACACAAGTCTGCATGAGCAGACTTTAACGAAGATGCTCCTGACCTATAAGAAAACTCATTTCCTGCTCTGTCATGGAGGCTTAGTAGTTAGATTTGATAGACTAGAGTTTGAGTGTGAGGACTGTTGTTTCAGGAAATTATGTAGCTTAACTCAGCTTTAAATGATACAAGACATTTATACAGAAAGATATATGTACCTTCAGGAAATTTCTAAAAAACCACTTGTTCTCACTTCTGCAATTTTTCTCCTCAACATTCAGCTTTGAAGTTTTAAGTTTTTTATTTTTCTCCTCAAAGAACTCCACATCTCAAATCTTCTGAAACCCAACTTTAAACCGTTTAACATGAACACAGCTCTTATGCCTATTTTCTCCTCACCTTTCCCTGAGAATAGGTCTGGAGAATCTCTGTTTTGCTATTTATAAGCAACACAACCATTTGCATCTTAATTCCAGGAAAGTGACATGAAATGGGACATGGAAGATGTTCCCTTAAACTCTGAGTAGGTATTGGCATCTCCTTCTGATTACCTTAGTTTTGCCAGCACACCACTGAAAAAACATACACACTCAACAGTTTGTTTTGTTAATGGTTTTGGCCTTTCTTTCAAGTGACAATAAACTTATTTACTGGGACAGAAGACCTTACTCAGATTTTAAATGACTTCCCCAAAGACTCAAAATGTATCAAAAACCCCTCTGAGATTCTTAAAAAATATTGTTAAAATGTAAGCATTATTTCAGCAATAATGGCATCCTCTTTAACTCTCTCCCACTGGGCACAAACTGAACATCAATATAATCCATTTCCTACTGTAATATGGCAGCTTTCCAAAAAGCATATAATAAGCAGTGACTAAATAAAGTTCTAACAAACCACACCTCTGCACCTGCAAACTTCTCATGCTCTGGGAGTCATACAACATAGACTTATCTCGTGGAATGTTGTAGCCATAGAAACAGAGTGCCATCAGTATTTAAGTATCAGTCAAAAGCTTACCATTTCTGGCTTCGGAGATGTTGAGAGCTGTAACTTCTCTTGCAGTTTACTGGTAGTTGCTCTCCTAGTTCTGCTACTGCTTAGAAAAAAAAAAAAAAAAGACATCTTAAATCATGCAGCAAAGGGATGTATTTTTAGAGGATGTTCACATGTTTCAGTTGGTACCCTGCAGAATGTACTCATACTGAAGCAATTCTGATTAGCTTCCACTATTCCTCCAGCAAAAACAAGTGGTTAAGCAACCGCTGATCAGAACCCAGGCTAGAAAACATCCTTCTTACATCATAAAGATTGGAATTTACTGCAAGTGCAATTTCTCATGTTTGAGAATGAATACCAGTTTGTCTGGTCTGATGCATCTGCTACAGAAGGTCAAGTTTCTAAACGCTGCAGTTGAGAGGAAAGGAGGAGTAGCACAAGAAGCTGAAGTTCAGCTACTGCAATCATGAGAGCCCAGGCTGTCTGAGACAAGACTGAACAAGGACACATAGTTCCTACCACACTGACAGGTTCCAAAACCTTCAGTCAGGCACCAGAGCTGGCAGCAGACTACCCAGAAAGTTACAAAACCACTGAAAGCAGTATTGTCTCCTAGCAACTATGAAAAAATATATTGACAACTCAGAAGAAAAACATCTCAGTTTTAAAGTTACAAATCCAAATTCTTCCTCAGGTGCTTTGTGATAGGTTATATAAAAGACATGGTACTACTGCATGTGGCTGAAAATGAACATTCTAGTTAGCAAGGGGTATCTTTGCATCAGAGGACATACAGAAGCCAGCTGAGATGAAAATGAAGGAACATTAGTGAATATGAACATAAGAGAATATAAGCCATAGCAGAAACACTACCTGATCGATGTCTGCTTTTCTTGAATGGTCACACCAGAAAAAGTCTTCTTTCTTGATAGATACTCCTGGACTTTCTGTCGTCTTTGTTCTAACAAATTTTAAGACAGACAGACTTGTTACATTTTCAGCTAAAATAGTAAGCTAAACTTTCGTAGTCAAGAAGGAAATTAAGTTAGAAAAGCATCAAGAGATTACAAAATATAGACACTACGGATTAAGAAAGCCTTAATTTTCACATCTCAATGGCTTACACATTCTCACATTTCTTGAGAAAGGGAGCATTCAGGGGATGGTTGAATGTAACTTCACAGCTTCACAAAATTGGCTGGTTTGCTGTGTTAAGCTAAAAGAAACACAATTTTATAACATGAAGTCAGGCTTGCTGTCTCCTGTATGCCTGTCCAGTATTTCACACAGTTGGTTCAGCAAGCACACTTTTCATTTGTGGCAGTAGCAAGGATAGCACACATGAAAAGCATCATGCACATGAACCCAACTGACCAGCTGTAAAATCGTTTGCTTCTCTTCCACTGTCACTTGGACATCTGTGCAAATGCTGGACTACTGGGAGTGTTAATACCAGCATGAAGTGATCCTGAAAAGAACAGCTGTCACTGTCCCTACAGAGATAGTGACTCCACCATCTCCCGGGACAGTTCATTCCCATGCCTCAGCACTCCTTCTGTCAAGAAATTCCTCCTCATGACCAACCTAAACCTCCCCTGGCACAGCTTGAGACTGTCCTCTTGTGCTGTGTCACCGGGGAGAAGAGGCCGGTCCCCAGCTGGCTCCACCCCGCTTTCTGGCAGTTGTAGAGAGGGATAAGATTTCCCCGAGCCTCCTTTTCTCCAAGCTAAACACCCCCCGCTCCCTCAGCCGCTCCTCACAGGGCTGGTGCTGCAGACCCTTCCCCACCTCCCTGCCCTTCTCTGGGCAAAGCTCCAGAAGGCGGCGTCCATCCCCTGCTTCTGAAGGAGATAGCACAGCTCGTATAGCAGCGCTGCCACTGCCAGCAAGCTCGGCGTGCATCCCAGAGCTTCCCAGCACCTTCTGCTTCAAACACGGCTCTCACCGCCCTCGCACGAACAGCAGAGCCCCACCAAGGCGGCTCCCCTGCTTCAACCTGCAGCAGCCGAACCAGTCAGAAAGTAAATAAGCACAGGAGCGCCAGGGCTAGGTCGGCGCCGCGCTTGCTGCGTTCAAGAGGATGCGCTTAACGCCAGGGCGTCCCGTTTGTCATGAGGGAAGGTTCCCAGCCCAGGAGCTTACCTGGGGCAGGGGATACGATGGGATGGGATGGGGTCCCTACCGGCCCCAGCCCTGCCAAAGGAGGGTGAAGTCTCGTACGCCCACCCGCAAGCTGCAGGACCACAACAGCGAGCGCTGCCACCAAGACCCGTCCTGTCTCCGACCTCGCCTGGAGCGCCTGCCCGGCCCTCCCACCGCCCGGAGAGACCGACCGGCTCCTCTCTCGCACCGGCTCTCCCGCACCCGCCGCAGCCACGCGCGAGCCGGCAACGGCAGCCGGTAACGCTCAGCCCCGCGCGGGCAAGCGAGCGAGCGGCCCGCGATGGGGAGCAGCCGTGCCCCGCGGTGCCCAGGTGTCCCTGTCCCCGCCTTACCGCGGAATGCAGGCTCGGACCTACGGCTAGCCGGGAGCTGCGGAGCCGCACGCGCCGCCATAGCCGCCGCCGCGCAACGAGCGTTTGAATCGCCCGGCGCCGCCCCGATTGGCCCGGCCGCGGCGCTTGAACTGGCCAATGGCGAGCGGCGCCGCCCTGCCGCCGCTCCCCGGGGCAGAACATGGCGGCCGCTCCCCGCGCCGCCGCTAGAGGGCGTGGGTCAGCCGCGCACGGTTCCTGCACGCCCAGCGGCCGCGGCCCGGTGCGGGAGGGGAAGGGCGGCCATGGACAGGTTCTCGTGGACCACCGGGCTGCTGGAGCTGGGAGAGACGCTGGTGATCCAGCAGCGCGGCGTGCGCCTTAGCGACGGCGAGGAGAAGGTGACGGGAGCTGGAGCCGCTCCGCGCGGGGCCTGGCGGTGCGGCCGGGGCGGGGAGGAGGGTAAAGGACGCGGCGGCGGGCCCTAGGCAAGGGGGGCGGCAGGGCTGTGAGTGCGGGCCGTGTTGGGCTAAAGACGCGATGCAAAGTGTGTGAAGGGCTTGGGCTGCAGGCGGAGCATTGAGCGGGGGTGTGGGAGGACGTTCTGCGCCAGGGTCTGGCAGGGTTTGTCTCTTTGGGGAGATTAGGGCGGAGTTGCAGGCTTCGAGGGGCTGTGCTGGTCGACAGCGGCTGAACGTGAGCCAGCAGTGTGCCCAGGTAGCCCAATGGCATCCTGGCCTGTATCAGCCATAGCGTGGGAAGCAGGACCAGGGCAAGGATTGTCCTCCTGTGCTCCCCACTGGTGAGGCCGCGCCCCGAATCCTGTGTTCAGTTCCGGGCCCCTTAGCTCCGGACAGACAGCGAGGTGCTGGAGCGGAGCTGGGGAAGGGTCTGGAGCACAAGTCCAGAAGGGGCTGGGATTGTTTAGCCTGGAGAAGAGCAGGCTCTGGGGGGACTTCACTGCTCTCTGCAGCTGCCTGAAAGAAGGGTGGGGCCAAGTCAGGGTCGGCCTTTTCTTCCAGGCAACAAGTGACAGGAAAAGAGGAAGTAGCATTAAGCTGTGCTAGGGAAAGTTTAGATTAGCCATTAGGAAGAATTTCGTGACAGAAGGGGTTATTACACATTGGAATAGACTGCCCTGGGAGGTGGTGGAGTCACCATCCTTGGAGCTGTTTAAGGAAGGACTGGACATGGCGTTCAAGGCCATGGTCTGGTTGACACGGGGATTTTGGGTCATAGGTTGGACCCGATGATCTCAGAGAACTTTTCCAACTTAATTCATTCTGTGATTCTGTGTGAAAGGCCTTGGACAGAGTGTGTGACATGGGGTGAGGGTTGGAACCCCACAGGGTGTGTGTAGGCAGTGTCACTGTGCTCGGGCTGTCACTCCTGTGCGGGGCTGAGCTTTGGTGCGGAACAGGGCAGGACGCACAATGCACGCTTGAGCCATCCTGGGTGCTGACATGCCCTCTCCTCTTTTCTGAGCCGTGCTGCTTATGGCTTCACTGCAGGACTGAATCTTGGTCTCTCCATTTTTCTACACCATGGTAATTACATGCCCTCACAAAAAGCTGTGAGCACGTGCCTCCGATTTTACAAGTAGGAAGCGATTTGCTAATGCAGATTTTCCAGGTACTGTTTGCTGTCTGATAAGTAAAGAGCTTTTCAACAGCAGCACAGATAGAAGCAATACTCCTATGTGATAGGATGGAAGATTTCAGACTGTGTGCAGCATCTTTTTATTAGGTTGCATTGCTTTTTTGCATAGCTTCTACCTTCTTTGTCAGCATACAGGGAATGTTCCAAAGCCAATAGCCCTGTTTAAAATACATTTAGGAACTTTAGTGTATCTTGCAGATTATATGGAGGGAGGATCCCTCAGGATTTCCGAGGGGAAAGTTTATACAGTTGAAAAAGGAAGTTTGTGTTTATCCATCAAATCCTTTTATACTATTTTTCTCCATTGTTTCCTAAACTTCATGTATTTTGTTTTCTGGAAAAAAGGGAGTGTTCTCAAAATACTGGCTTGTTAAATCTGATTGCTCGGTTGTGGTAAGGTGTAATGTTTCCAAGACCAGTATTTATGTAACTTACTGGTTCAGTGTGTTGATCTGTTTTATTTTTCCTGCCCAGGTGAAATTTGATAGTGGAGTTTTACTGCTGAGCACACACAGACTGATCTGGAGGGATCAGAAGAATCATGTAAGTCCCAACCAGTCAGTTGTACATTTCCTAATAAACAAATAGCATGCAATGAAAAGCCTGTTCACAGAGAGGGGATTATTCCTGCCTTTATATGTGTTTTGTTTTACAAGTATAGTCCACTTTTTGGCTCTCAACAGAAAGAAGATTATGTAGTGTTCTTTCATCCAGTCCTGGTTTAATAAAATAATCATGCAGACATGAGGAGGGATAGGAATGTATCCTATAAATTTTTCTTTTTGACTGCACAGAAATAAAGGAGAAAAGAGCCTGGTGTCGAGCACTAAAAAATATTGATTTTGAAACTGAAATGGAATGCATCAGGCAAATCATAATATGAAGTTCTCTCCTGTGCTCCTTGTCTAGGAAAGCCTTTTCTTTCTTGTTGGTTTCAAGTCCAAGCCCCATCCTATATTGTGCTCCCATGATATAGTCCCAGACCATGATTTGATAATAGGATGTGTTTGGTGGTGGTGTTGTTTTGCACACATGTTGCCCTCCCAGCTGCCTGTTCTGCCATGAACCAGCCCTTAAATCAGCCAGAACTTTTACTGTACTGCTGTGGAGAGCTGGTCACAGGTTAAATGGCCCTGCCAGAACTACAGTGTGGTAACTGCAGTAAAGCTGCTGAATGCTTTGTGCCATCACCCACAGCCTAGGAATGCAGGCTGGAAGTAGGAGAACAAGAATACAAACACATAAAGCTCTAAGCATAGACTGTGACAATGGGCACCACTCCACAGATGATTCAATTGGAGGAGAAGTCTTTCCCAGACCAGGCTGGATTATGCTTGAGTTGGACACAATAATTGATAATTTTAACCCTGGAAGTCAAAGTTTAGATGGAGCACGTTCAGATAACAGCTTTTCAAAAGCAAATTTTATTCCACTGGAATTGCTTTTGTGCACGGGCAGCCGAAGCACCTCTCACATTCAAAGGCTGACCCCTAGCAGATACCACATCCTTGCTTCAAAGCAGGGAGCTACTAAGAGCACTCTGAAGGCAGTGTCACCAAGGATCTTCTTAATTTGGCAGAGTAGTGTCACTTTTTCTTTAGGGATTCTTTGCAGGAACTGTAGACCTATTTTTAATACACATTTTTTCAAAATGTTTAAAGAGCTGTTACCCATGGTGGATTTACTGTTACACAAGTTAGGGCTTGATTGTCCAGAGCACGAGCTGCTCTGTGTAAATTAACATGGGGCTTTCTTGCACAGCCATCACATTATAAAATGAGATAATGTGCTAAAATCTGTGTTTATCACTTTATATTTCTTAATCAGCATTGCTTTTTGAGAGCTGAGCCTGCACTGCAGCAGCCACTGTATCTAATCTTCTCACTTGGACTTTTTGCATGCTTGCAGTAACATTGGGCATTATGGCTTCATCAAGTCTTAGAACTGAAATCCACGCTCTCCTTTCCAACAAAAAGATTACATTTGTCTCTTTTCCCTGATTTCTCCATCTGCTCCTAGGCCATGTGATTTCTTGTACTCTTCCAAGGTCATTAAATTTGTTAAATCAGCAGAGGAAAACCTTGGAGAAGAAGAAAAATAATTTTATTTTAACTAATTTAACTCAGCAAAGATTCTGAAAAGCTCAGGCTTGATTTTAACAGAAGGGGCAGAAATGTGGCCTGGAGACGGGCAGAAATTACCCAGTTCTGGTTGGGAGGTGTAATTAACTTTGTTAGTGGGTAAATAAAGCTGATTAATTTTCAAGCTCTCAGTACTGAAACATGGGGAGCATGGTGCCCTTTTGTTCTCTTGGTAAGCTGTTGTCTGAGTTTAGCTGTGGTTTAACATCAGACTTAGAAACCTTATCTAGCTCACCTAGAAAAAATTTGTAGAGAGAGTCTCTTTTTTATTGTGTCAGCAATGTATAATACTTAATGGGGCACATGTCATTAGGTTAATGTATCTTACAGAAACAGACAGTTGGGTCCTATAGCTGCTGTTCTTACATGTCATCTGCAGTTAAACAGTGTTTAAAAAAACAAAAAAAGGAATTCTGTAAAGTTTGTTACATTGCTAGATTTGTACAAATTTTTCAATTATAAAATCATGCATAATGTGATCATGAGGCATTGGAAAACAAAATTTAAATAAACACACCGTGTATTTAACACAGTTTTGTTTTTGTGTCTCTTCCTGTAGCGTCTCACATCAGGAAAGGGTGATTCTAAATCCTTGTACTTAAAATTTGTTCATAACTTTCTGTCTTGGAACTAAACGAATCAGTGACTTTGACAGTGCACATACTATGTGTAGTTGAACTCTTTTTGTCATTTTCAAAACATTTTTTTAACAGAAGTATCATCTTGCCTATCTTTTAAAGTGTCCAGAAGCTTGTGGCTGTTTTACAAACATTATTAACTGTTTGTAATGGCTTCAGAAACTAGAGTCATAGAAGAGCCTAGATAGCTTGCATTAAGAGTTTTTAGAAAAGGAAGTATAACCCAGGTTGTTTCCCAATAAGACATTTACTTATTAGTTGGAGTTCCTGCATGTATACTTCCCTGCTCTCAAATTTAATGGGTATTTAATTACTCCATACAAAGAGGAACAGTTTTGGTAGTAGGGATTGAGAGGGCCCTCTAACAGTGTCTATTGTAAACTGGTGCTAGAAGTGGCAGGTGGAAGAAAGAAGTTCAGAGAGGGAATGCAGCCTGTGTTTCCTGCATTCTGTGTGACTGTCACTCACCAAGGTGTTGTGTGGGAGATGATGTTCCTCAAAGGATGTTCACCAAAACAAGACCAGGCACCTTACGAGATGTTTTGAATCATTCCCGTAGCAACTTCTGTCTCAAATGCAAGTGGAAAGAGTTTAGCCTGGGATAGTTTAGTTTCCAATAGATGGATACAGCCTTGTTTCTTGCTCTTTGTTTGGTTTAAAGCACAGTCCAATAAATGTGTGGTGAGATGCATCAAGTGCTGGATTAAGCACTCCTTCACTGTAGGATGGATGGAAAAATTCCTATTGCATTCAGACAATAGTGTGGATTTTAGATATTCAGCATTTAAAAAGAATGATTGGTTTGGATGTTGTCAAGAACCTGTGAGTATTGTACACCTGCAGAGATGAGGTGCAGTATTTTAGTCTTTAAATTTTGTGCAAATTTTAGTCTTTAAATTTTGACCTGAGATCTAAAGATTCTTTTAATTTCATAGTCTCGTCTATGAATCTAGCTTGAGGTTTTTAAAGTTGACACATTGACACTTAAGTTTGTTGAGGTTTTTTAATTAACTAGAACTCAGTTGTTGGGTTTGGGGTTTTTTTTGTTATTTTTCTACATATATTTCACTGTAATACATTGTTTCTGTTGTTACCATCGCATTTCACATAAAGTGCTTCAGGCAGCACCTGTAGATATCCATACTGTTTGTGAAATGGAGAAAGAGAACACTTGGGTTTAGAGAGTGAATAAACAGGATATGGTTTAATTCACCTGTGTTTGTGGTGTTTATTGCAGGAGTGCTGCATTGCTGTACCTCTGTCTCAGATTGTATTTATTGAAGAGCAAGCAGCTGGGATAGGAAAGAGGTATGGCCATCCTCATTGTCTTTTTCAGATGGATCCTTTCACATGCATCTTATGTGAGGTACCCAGTATTATAGATTAATCCATGATAGGTTCCGTGTGCAATCCTAATTTTCCATCTTGACAGTCACAAGGAACACTGAGGGATGTAAAATGTGCAAGAGAGTCATGACTGATGTAATTTGTTAACTAACTGCCTTGTAATCACTACTTATGATTTTATAGGTCCTTTCTGGCATAAACAATTCTATGATTTTAAGTTTCTAAAGAGAGAAAAAATTTTGGCTGGAGAAATATATACACAATTGTCAGATTGGCAAGGTAGTAAGCTGGAGGTATTCAGAAGAAATCAGTTTATTCATTAATGCTGGAGAGGTAAGTAAAGACCAGTGCAAAGATTATCAGTAAAATGAGATGGGAATGGAGGACTTGCAGTCATGGTGTGATAGCAGTCTGTTAATTTTCCTAAAATCGGTGCTCTCCCAAGGTTTGTTTTGGTAGTAGGTGTCCTTTTAGGCTGTTATTTTCATGCATGTTGGCTTTGAATGTTGGTTTTGGATAAGTTCACACACAGTGTCCACAAGTGACATACAGAAGTCAAATAGGTTACACATAATATTGACACCTTTTGTTTTCCTGTGTCAAACAGGAAAAAACATATTTTGGCTTTTGACCTGCAGTAACTAATGCCAAATTAAATTACAACTTGATAGTCAGTTTTTATCCTAACTAAAAGTTTTTTTGGAAATTACTGCTTGAATTTTTAAAATCTATTATGTTCATTTCTTAAGGATTGATGATAGGTACATTTTGAATTTGTAAAATGTTTTTGCTTTAGGGGCTGTTGTAGTTTTTATGCAAGATCTACTTCATCAAAATATTTAAATGTTGATGCATAAATATGAGCATTCTTTGATTATCTTTAGCTCTTACGTGAGATAGTTAATAGAGATTTTGATGAAATGGTTAACTTTGATGCAGAAATAGTTTATTTAAATATTACAGAAATATCTTCTCTTTCCTTTTCCATAGTGCCAAAATAGTAGTTCATCTTCATCCTGCTTCTTCAAACAAAGAGCCTGGTCCATTCCAAAGCAGCAAATATTCCTATGTCAAGCTTTCTTTCAAAGAACATGGGCAGATTGAGGTAAGTTTGTACCATGGATGCCAAGCACAATCAGGTCTTTGAACATGCTTTTCTCCTCTTGCTGTGTTAGTGATAATTTCCCATTATCTTTCCATGTTTACTTTTGAGGTGGAGCTTTGTCAATACATCCTTTTGGGAGACAAACACTATGGGCCTCCCATGTTCTATACTTTCATTAAATACTGCAAATAGATTTCCAGAAATGTCAAGAGGCATTACTAGGCTAGTCCTTATTTTAGGGTGTTTAGTATAATCTTATATTTCCTTTGCTAATCTACTAAATTGAACACAGGATTTTCCAAAATGACATCTCTGAAATCTGTTAAATGTTTAACAGAGTAAAAGATACTTCTCTTTACCTAACCCTCTATTAAACAGGCATCATACAACTCATTACTAATTTTCTCTCTAATTTAATTGTTGAACACCTTTCCTCAGAACTTTTGTTCATTTTACACTGTATAATTTTTTTTTAACCTATACCAAATCCCAAAGGCTTTGAGCATTCTAAGAAAAATGTAATATATTCTTAAAAGAAAGCTCATCCTAAAAACCTAAGAAATTGCACTCTGCAAAGAAATTTCACAGTGGAAGATCCTCATTTGACAAGACTGAGAACTTTAACTTTGCGCTGTGGAAAAAGCTGTACCCGTTCACTGCAGAAAATAAGATTTGCAACTCAAATTAGTTAGAAATGTCTTAAAATGCATGTGCTTGATCAGACTCACTTTCATTCCTTGGTGAGCAGTTTTCAGATTATGATGATTGTAGGTTTATGCATAGTATAAATGTGTGTTTTTCACAATCATAACCATATTTATTTTAATGTTGTGTCTGAAAATCAAACTTACTCTGCTTACTGATTGCCTAGCACATCAATTAAACCCCAGCCTTTCGTTATGACTTCAGAATGCTTTTCTTTGAACCTGAACAATGAAAAGGGTGGAATAGATTTTCTTTCTGCATATTGGTCAGTGGGACACAGTGTTACCTAATGCCACCTTCTGGTATTAGTAATAAACAAATTGGTGTCATTGATCTCTGTGGTTGTTTTTATATTGTTGAATTAGCAGATCAATAGCAATTGGATTGCTCAGCTTTCCTTCCTTTAAAAACATGCCTTTGAGTATACCTCAACATTTAACATGGCTTGGGACATTTTGAAAATCTGAAGAAATATTTTACAATGGAAGTACTTAGTGACTGCATGGCTTCTCTTCTAATGTGATGCTTTTGAAGGCTGGACATTAAGAATTTCCATATAATGAGTTGTGTAGGTGTTATCATGTTTTGTCTCCGTGCATTGTGAAGTTTATTTCATCACCAAGATGCTAAAAATACACAGAGGTACTCTGCACAGTTCATGAAACATCTGTTGTCACTCTTTAATGTTTGCAGTTCTACAGACGATTATCAGAAGAAATCACACAGAGGAGATGGGAGAGCCTGCCCACTGGTCAGGCCATGCAAGTTAACAAGGATTCACAGGTATGTGCAGAGCTTCTGAGCAGGATCTGTGTGTAATCTCTTACTGCCACTTCTTGCCACCCCCATATAACACATCCAGCATGTGACTCTAACCAACATCATGGGCATGTGCAGGAATTCAGCTTTAGTTTGCCTGGTTTTTCACTGGCATAAATTAGTTTGTCCTTTACATTGTTCATCTGATAGAACACAGTAGCCTCTCTTTCTTGAGTATGCTTAGATAATGAGCTCCTTTTTTTTTGTTTGTTTTAGTTAGACACAAACACACATAATTGTGAAAATACAATATTTATTTGCATATACTTTTATTCAGCATGTGAGGTCCAGTGAAGCTGGAAAATTTTTTGTCTTTATTGTGGTTTCTGGTGTATTTTGTGGCTGGAAGTCAATATAACATATGACTTTTATATAACTCTTTAAAACCGATATATGTTTGATTTAAATGGGTATTCTACATGGACAGCTGTTAGGTAGAATGTCATATGTTAGATAACATTTATCTGCCTACATATTTCTAAGTTATTAACTCTGATAAACATGTAGGCATTGTTTCTATATGTTAATGTGCTGAATATATAGTATTGAATGAGTGAAATAGAATGATTTAAAGATTGTTCAATATGAAATCATGTGTGTCCCCCGTGGTAAATGTAGTACCTGCAGGGACAGCTGCATTTGGAGTAATGCATGAAGAATCTAATCAAAATGCCTTGCCTCTCCTTAAGTCAGAGCAACTCTTTAACACCAATGCTAAGCTTTGCAGTCAGAGGTGAGAGGCCTGGCACTGCTGCCACTTAGGTGCCAACCTTTATAGAGCACATTTGGCATCTGGTAAAAGTTTAACCATCTCCCACATTCTAATACCTCTGAGATAGGTAAATTAGACTGTACTTAGCATTATGTTTCTATGTTTCTGTTTCTTCAGGCTGGATTTCTTGAAGTTATGCACTCAGGCATTTCCACAGCTCTAGTATGGATGTTCACATGGACTTGAGAGGCTGGAATTGAGATGAGCTGGAGTACTTAGTCTGGATATTAAGCCATATTTATAGCTTCAAATATACTATCAATATCATTACTGGTCTAGTACAGCAAATTCATACATGGTTCACATTTCTTATTTTTTAACAATGGTTTGAAAATTACTGTTAAGAAATGCATGAAATATTGTATCAATGATATCTGCTGTTTGGGGAAGCATTTCCGGTCCTCTAATTTTCACAGTGAGGCAAATGAGAAAACTTAGCATTTCCTATTCTGACTCTTTCCTTTTTTTTTTGTTTTTTTTTTTTTTTTTTTTTTTTTAGGCAGGAAGAATAAGGGCTGTAGGAATTGTTGGTATTGAAAGGAAATTAGAAGAAAAAAGAAAAGAGACTGACAAAAACATTTCCGAGGTAGGTACTTTTGAAGATTCAAGGTCAAACACCTGCCTGAACTATTTACATTCATTCACACTTTCTTTTAGGGACAGCTGAGACTATTTACTGTTTTTGTTGAGAAGTCTGAATTGATTAAGAGTGTACAGTGTATAGTTATTTATTTTGTTTAACTTACTTACCAGTATATGTAAAGGTACTTCATTTAAACAATTCCTTTCAAGAAGATTGTTCTTTGAAACCAAGAGCGCGTATTTATTAAACTATTTTTGGTTTAAATTAAAAATTGAATATATATTAAGCAGAATATGCTGATCCAAGTGTTTGCACATAACTGTGATGAAGCTAGATTTTCCTCTTAAAGCCAGGTTTTTAGATGTTAAATTTAGGCTTATAATTACAGTAAAATGATTTGCAGTCCAGACTTCGACAAGATGTTATAAGTACTTTGCAAAATACCTGGCTTAGATGAAGACCATTCTTTTCCATAGAACCAGCACAATATTTGAATTCCATATATCAATACTAATGGGCAGTAGAAGCATTTAATTTCTTCATATATACCTGAGAGCAATACCTTCAAAAATAGTCTGATTCTGTCTTGGTATAGAGATTGATACAAAAGTACTCATAAACTACATGCAGCAGATTTGTTCTTGTGGCAAAGCTTTATGGGATTCAGTGTGCCACAAGAAAAAGGCATTCCCTACTCAAATACTTATGAAAATTAAAGTGCCTTTGCAGGCCCTGTGCTGTTTCAGATACTGTGAGCTTTAAACTTTCTTGGTTTCTGTCTGTGAGGAATGTACTGAATGAAGTTTTGTGTGTAGTTCAAAAGGTATTGTGGTTACATGCGTGGGTATATAGTTCAAAAGGCATTGTCTGCATATTTTTTCCTTTAGTAGCTTTGTCAGAGAGTAAAAGAAATCCATTTATACATGTTGTGTGAGCAGAGGAAAGCCATGACTTGTAAAATCCTGCCTTCCTCCAGCTTTAAATGTTATAAATGACTTAATTTAAAAAATGGTGCCCTGGCTTCCAGGAAAAGGCTTCCTGCATCTGCTGTTCAGTGCTGATAAGAATCCAGTTCTTTAGCCTTTTGTTTATCTGAGGAAGTTCCTGTTAGGTGTGTGCACATTCCCCTTTGTTTCCAGGCCTGCCCTGGGTGAGTCAGGCAGAGGAGGAGTTAGACACAGCATACTGTTTATTTAGCTAAATCAGGGGTTCTTTTGATGAATGTTGTTTTCATGCAGGTATAGAGATTAGAAACAAGCTGGGAAAAGCCCTGTCGGAAAACTTAGTGTTGATATCATATACAAGTAGAGTAGCAGGACTTTGATTTACACTAGAGATTGGGAAATCTATTGTAAATTATTCAGTTTGGCAGATTAGGGAGTAAGAAGAAGTATTCTGATAGAAGCTTTTGTTTTCTGAGTGGTAAATTATTGTTATACACTGACATATTTTCTTTTCTCCCTGTGGACCCCCTAATTTTGGATATTTAACTCAGGTGCCAAGTGTTAGGGGCTAAACTTGTCCAGTCACTGGAGAAACACTGGCACTATCAGGAGGTGAAAAGCAAACCTTGTCTCTCTCTAGAGGTATCTCCTTTTGTTCTTTGCACATTGAATCTCTGACCAGTAACCTTCTTCGTAAGACATCTAAAAGTATATGGGAACAACAGGGTCTTCCTGCAAAAACCCTGCTGAAGTGTGTCTTTCTAGTGGGGGATTATTCAGAGTAAGGCAGAAATGACATGGAGGCAGTGGCTAGGAACTGTAGGCAAGATATTTCTGGCTATTTGACAGTGTAACTGAACATTCTTTACTTGTGGCTGGAGGGCTCCTGTGCTGCAAAGTCAGGCAAACTTTAGATGAAAAGGTTCAGGAATTTTTCTCATACCAAAAAAAGGTTATTTGGAAAGGTTGATCATCTGGACATGTTGTCATGTATTTGAGAGTAATGAGGAGATTGAATGAATGTGTGTTGATGAGGGTGGGAGAAAAGAGAGTTGCTTTTTAATACAGTTCCATTAATGGAGTTGCTAGCTCTCTTTTTTTTTTAACATGATTTTTTTTTAATACTAGTTTATCATTAATGAAAGTTTGGAATTTCAGTATACCTTCAGCTGTTTTTAAAGTATGATTTATTTAAGCCTAAAAACCCTTTGTGGGTTGTTGTATTTGAGACCGTAGCATTTTATTGGAGTACTTTAATGATGAGATGTTGCCACACATTTCAGAGGTTTTATCCCTCAGATATCCTCTTTCTTGCTCATTTGAAATGAGTGTTTCTTACTAATTAAGTAACATTCACTGATTTAAGTTGTTTTGTCAGGAGAAGTACCATCTATAGCTTTACAGCTGTCTTGCAGCTGGCCAGAAACAACAGATCTCCTTGAGAGACGGTTAATTCTTGGAACAAAACCTACCATCACCACCCAGAAACCTTCCTCCACCTTACAGAGAGCATAATAAATTTGGAGAGTTTAATCTTTTCTTGGACTCAGTATCTCATTATCCCTTCCTATCACATGGACATCATAAATCATACTGAAATTCTGCTCATATACTGGGAAAGTATGTGGTTGTTTGATTCTCTTCTTTGTTGTTTGTTTCAATTATAAGACATGCTGTAAAACAGTTTTATCAACAAATAAGGCATGGTATCTCATATTGTAACACACTCATCTAAAGGAGCAACAGCTCTTATCAGTAGCTTGGGTAGATGGACAAAGGCATCTCCCTGTGTCCATAAAACTGAATGCTGTAATTATACTGATCTGCATTGTCTGCTTTTCATTTCAGGCTTTTGAAGACCTTAGCAAACTAATGGAGAAGGTATGGATGAATGGCACGTGTCACTTGGCCAAGTAGACTTACACTCGTTTTCTCAGTTGTAAGCATGCGTTTTTCTCTTGTGCTGGAAGTTGACTTATCTGTGTATGTTTCTTGGTAGGCTAAGGAAATGGTGGAATTATCCAAGTCAATAGCCAACAAGATTAAAGAAAAACAAGGTGACATCACTGAGGATGAGGTAAATTAATTTATTTTTTAAATTCTACAAAAATGTTCCTATGAAAAGCAAAAAGCTATCTGTTTAATAATGTAGTGTTGATAAAAACCCTTACTGGTTGGTTTTGTTGTGTTTAGTCCCTTATACTTGGTGTAGAGTTTACTTGCTTAGTGTTAATTTTTCTTTAACCCTTTTTAAAAACAGTGATTTAGCTGCTTTTGTATAAATTTTTCTCTTTCTTTACCTGTGCTCGTCAAAATCAATGGTGCAAAGTTCTGCCTTCTCTTTGCCTAGTAATTAACTTCATTGGTAATAAACTGAGGGATTTATTCACCAAAACATTGTTATAGTAACAAAATCAAAGATTTTTAAAAACCAGAATCACTCATTAGCTGCTGTACTTTTAAATTTTTTTGTTTGTTTGCTTGTTCAGACCATTAAGTTCAAGTCCTACCTACTGAGTATGGGTATAGCTAATCCAGTTACAAGGGAAACATATGGATCTGGTACACAGTACCACATGCAACTGGCAAAGCAACTGGCTGGAATCCTGCAGGCACCCCTAGAGGTAATGCACCAGCATTTTCCATGTGTTGCTGAATTTTGATGTGTGTTTTGGCTGTAGTAGTCTGCCTCTTTCTAAAGCAGATTTAGCAGCACAGCCTCCTACTCACTGTTAATGGGAGGAATATATTTTGCCTTTTTGAATAAAAAAGTTCAGTACAAATTTTTCTTAGGACTAATGGCATCAACTTTTGATTTGCAAAATGTTGATGAGATTTAGAAAATTATTCAAGTGGTTTTTCTTGTATTTGAACAGCTCTTTATTCATCCCTTGCTGCAGAATATTTCATTTTTTTAAAGAAAGAGTGAAATGACACTGACTGAAAATAAAAGTAATGAATCTTTTTAAACTGCTTAAAATTTATAAATTTTGAAAATATAGGACAGAATTATTAAGTAGATTACCAGTCCATAGTAATATCTCCTGTTTTAATTTATCTTAAGATATTATAGATTACAGGTTTCTCACCAAACAGTTAAATTTCATATTGCAACTTATAAGGCTATGTTCTTCCTAAAAAGCGTAAATACTATAGTATTTTTGTGAAAGGTATGTGCTACTTAGTGTGATCAGAATAGAAAACCGAGTTTTTCTGAAAAGTAAAACCAGTAAATTGATTGATAGATTTAATATATTGAAATTCCTTGTTCCTATGATTTATTCTCTGGTTTAAAATCAAAGTAATTCACAGTCCTTGGGTGGCGTGTCGCTATTTTGCATTTTAAAATTGTTAGTGAAAGGTACAACTTGCCTCTTTAGTTTTTTCCCATTAGGGCCCATCATTTAGCCCCTCTGTCTCACCTGTTTAATCAGCACCTGCAAGTAGAGATTATGAGGTTCCTGGGCTGTTTCTCTCACCAGTCTTGTGCTTGTTAACACAGGAGCGAGGGGGGATCATGTCTCTGACAGAAGTGTACTGCCTGGTGAATCGTGCTCGAGGGCTGGAGGTGAGACACTGCTCTGGGTCACAGTGTTAGGACAGGACTTCAGTCATAAGGACATTAAAGGGTAAAAATGTTCCCTACCAATGGCTCATTCTACTTGTCTACAATGCAATGTGATCAGCTCTTTATTAAAATTAGAGGGGTTTTACCTTTCTCATTCTCATTTTTCCTTATAATACTTATATATCTTTTACAAGTAGTAATAATGTATGCTGCTTTTTATGATACCATGTAAAAGGGAAAATCCATACTTATCTGGAAACAAAACTTAAAGGTCAGAGGCTACTAAAGAATAGTGAATGTTATGGGAAAATTTTTAAACAAAATACAGCAATTCTTTCTGTAAACAAGGCAAGGAAGATTATTATAGAATACATAGAAAGAGAACAGAAAGGAGCATAGAAGCCAAGAAAACAGACTGCACAATAGAAAGGAAAAAGAATTAACAATAAGTGTAGCCTAGTGTATTGTATAGCTTCAGCTACTAAAACTTTGTTTGTTTTGATGTTTACTATACACCTGAAATGCAAGCTGTAAATAAATATGTTTTACTATTTTAATAGTTGCTGTCACCAGAAGATTTAGTAAATGCTTGTAAAATGCTGGAATCACTGAAATTACCACTAAGGTAAGAGCTTTACGGATTTATTTATAAAGCATGGCACTCACAGGTCAGACCATGATGATTTAGTTTTTACTTGAAGTAGAATTTTTTTGTGGTTGTTGTGGGTATTTTAACAAAATCATTATTGGCTTAAAGGATGCTGCTCTATGCACCAACATACATTAAAACATTAATTTACATTAAAACATTAATTTTTAGCTAGGAAGATGTTATTTTTCCACTTAGAATTTTTTCAGGCTGGAAAAGGGTTTAACCAAGACCAGACATATGCCCTGCTTTTATCTGTCTCTTCAGATTTTGAATATGCTGTTAAGCTTAAGTTCATCTTAGAGAGCTTGCTTGGATTTGGGGGAATTTTTTTCCCCTTTTGTAAAGTGGTTATAGTTGTGGACCATTAGAAACAAGACCATAAGTGATGTGCAGAAGGTTTTTAGTTACTTTGCCTCTCTTTTTTGATTTTAGGCTTCGGATATTTGATAGTGGTGTCATGGTGATTGAACTCCAGTCTCATAACGAAGAGGAAATGGTAGCTGCTGCTTTAGAGACAGTAAGTGTACTTCATTTCCTTCAGTGTTCTGACCATGCTAGGGAAATTTAAACACATTAGGTAAAAAACTTGAGGTATGGGATTTCCTCTTGAGGTTTCAAAATACAAAGCATTCCACTTCGTATCTTCTAAAAGAAATATTTAAATAACCCTCCTCAACTTCAAAGTTCTGTGCAGGCAATAATCTTAGTCATTACTTTCTCTTTAAGGAATAAATCACTTTTCTGCCTCTTTTCAAACTTCATTAACCTTCAGCCTTCCTCCAAATCTTTTCCACTGTAGACTGAAATTCATGGCATTTATTGAGCACCTAATTTAACAGAAGTGAACTTCAGACACCATACTGCTTGAAGGCAGTGGAAACAGCCCTTAAATGTTGATGTAGGTAGTTGTTTGGTTTGGGTTTATTTCATAGAGTGATACCTTGTAAGTTTGCTGCTGTGAAGAGCACTCAGTGGGAGAGTAGTGTGTATAGAATTAAGCCAGCTTCATCAGGGAAAATAATAGTATGAATTGCTCAGTGTCATTAACCTTTGTGGTTGTGCTGCCTCTGGACGCTTTACAGTCCTGTTACCCTATAATTTGTTACATTTTTCCATGTCTTTCTGAGTGGAATGTAATTTTTTGATTTTCATACATTTGAGAAAAGGCTGATCCAGCGTATCCAAAGTTAAATGTCAAAGAGGGGGCAGTTGAGAAAAAGTAGAGCTATCACAGACACCTCCTCACTTGACACAAGGTAGACTGTTCAGTGTGTTTTGCATGATTGTCACCATAAAGCTTTTGCTCATCAGAAAAACTTTTAGATAAGAGAAATAGATAAATGTTTACAGTGATTTAAAATATTCCATTCTAAATCAACAACATTAAAATGCTTAAATCTTTCAGTATATGTTAATATTTTCAGTTTCTTTTCTTAAATGTGTAGAAAAATACTAAGACCATTATAAGGCTTTTTTCTGATTATTTTTGGTTTTTAATGATTTTTTTTGTCTTCAGTAAGAGTGCTTATGTCTTTGAAAAAAAAGGAAAAACCTTTCTTGATAACAAAGGAAGTCACCTTCAAAAAGTACCAGATGGTGGATTTATTACCAAGATGCCTTTTTTCTGTTATTTCATAACATGAAACTTCGGCTCCATAGAAGAATGGAAGGGAGAGGCTTCAACTGAGGAAGACTTGCTTGTATGGAAAAGGGAAGATGAGATCAGACTTGTGGCCAAAAGCACCCATACTTTAATGTTACTCTACATTATGCATTAACTTCTGAGAAGTGAAAGGAAGCCATAGGGTTTCAGGCAGGAGAGAGATGTGGTTTTGAATGGCTGGTGAAGACAGGAAATGACACGGACATCAAAGGAATCCAACATCATCCTTGATGAGCATAGTGGTTTGGGGAGGAAAGATAATTAATCACCAATTGTATAGCTGACATCCATTACTCAGAGTTGATCTCTTAGCATTTGAAAATCTCATGTTAGGACTGATTTAATCTGAGTTTCTGTAAAAGGACTACTGCTGAGAATGATGCAAAATAGACCCCTCCCCACCGAGTTATGTGGGAAGCAGGAAATGGCAACTATATCCGGATTTACAACTTTGCTTGAATCTAAAGCAATGGAGAAATGGAAGGATAATTAATTTTTAGGGAATAAAACATGTTTATCTGGAAAATTCAAGGCAATAATAAATTTAGACTTCTTATGTAGTATTTATATGGTATTTTGAACATCCACATGTCCCATGTGTGTGAGAAGGCTTAATTTTATTAATTAGCATGATTGAGACAAAAGGGCCAAATTTTTGAGTCCCAAAAATGAACTTTTGTGTCAGCTGAATGTGATGGTGGCTTTTAGTTACTCCTCTAGTATGCCATAATGTCATGTGAAGTACTGAGGTTTGGGGATTTTCCTGTAGGCAGTGGGTGTATTTTAAATGCCATAAAACTCAAATTCTTCTCTTCCACCTGAGATGACATATTTCTACATTGATGACCTGCCCTCAACAGGTCTCTGATTCCCCTGTCTAGGCTTCAGTGTTTGCAGAATCACTTAGAATAGTTCTGCTGTGTAAATACTGATAGAGACTGTATTCTGCTGTCTGAGCTATTCCAATTTTTCAGTTCATTTAATTCCAAGGGATCTTTAAAAGAAAATTCCAAAGGAATGGGTACTGTATGATATTTTTACAGATTTAACTCTTTTCTCTCTTGCTTTTTTATACTCAGCAGTTTTCCCAGGACACTGAAGAGATTAATTAATTTTTAAGGGGAAATACTCATGATTAGTTGTACTTGTAAAAAAGCAAACAAATTAATTCCCTTCTCAAGGGATTGTCTACCAATTTATCACTTCACAAGGCTAGACCTGATTCAGTAGCTGAAAGAACTTTGTTGTTCTTCTAATTCCATGGTTTGTTTATTTGTGTATTTGTTTTTTGATAGGTATCTGAAAAGGGTTCTCTCACAGCTGATGAGTTTGCTAAGCTGGTGGGGATGTCTGTTCTCTTAGCCAAAGAAAGGTAGGTAATAATTGTTGTGTTTAATACTTTAGTTATCATGTTGTCCTCAAGTAATACAGGGCATCTTCTTTTGCTTTCTCTAGGCTGCTTCTTGCTGAAAAGATGGGCCATCTTTGCAGAGATGATTCAGTGGAAGGCTTGAGATTCTACCCAAATCTATTTCTGACACAAAGCTAATAGCATTTGTGTACAATTTGTTATGTAATAATTGAACAAGAGAGCAGAATCCTTCCAAGAACTGACTTTAAAATTCTTATTTCGTTAGTCATCTGCAAGAGACATGAACATTGCAATGCTTTTACAGTTCTCAGGTATTTCAAGTGCTGAATCGTCTTACATGGAACTGAAAGGAAATAGAAATCACAAAGTCAGAAGCATGTCTATTGTCTCAAGACAACTCACTCATTTTTCAAGTTTTATTTGATGTGCTGTGTAGTTCCTCATTTCAAGAGAAGATTCCACACCAGTGAAAGTGGAGAGAATGTTGCTGTAGAGTGCTGTGAGGGTCAGTACCCAGAAGCCAGCTTACTGCATACTCCAATTCCAGTTTGCTCCAGTTTGCTTATGTCTGGAGCAGCAAAGCAGACAGATGTATCCACAGTGATAAGAAATGGGACTCTGGTGTCTACTGAGGTATAAGGAACAAACTAGTGTAGAATAATCCTTTCTCCCAGAAGTGATTAACAGTTTTCTAAGGGAGGATCTTTGGGATCTAGAATTTGAGACAGAAAGAACCTGCTGCAAGAGAGATTATTGTATGTTAGGCAAATCTAGAAATTACCGTGTTTATTTTGTCGTGTCTTACACTAATATCTCAGATAGAAGCATTGTTAGCACAGACTTCCTCCCTTCTCTTTCCTTGCCATCTTCCTTCCTGTCCATTTATGTTGCACTTTGGGTGCCCCTTCTCTGTCCTTTCTGTAGCAGAGTGGAGCAGCCTCCTGTCACTTTACCAGACTCTGTGCTTTAATGTGCTTGTGTTTATCTTGTACTTCTAACAAAAGATCATTTGTTAGTTTCATCAGCCTATTACATGTTTTGGGGAAACAGTTCATTTGCTTACCTCTGATATGTGAAAATCAATATGCTTTCTATATTGAAGGGAGGAAGAAGACTATCACCCTGTGTTTAATAATCACAAGGTATCATTGTTTGGTATTCTTCACCCTGTGTTCACACTGAATGCAATATAATAGCCTCGGTTTTCATAACTCCAGTGGAGTTGCTACACTACTTGAAGATCTGTTATGATGAAAACAGTTAAGTGGATGTTTATGATCCACATTACCTGAATTTTTGGCATTTTGAAGTGACTATTTTTAATAAATAAAGTTAATTTAAGGTATGGGCAAGGACATCATACAGGTAACTACACTGTGGTTGTGATGGCCAGATCAATATTATAAGAAAGGACAAAAAGGGTTTTAATACGAGCCTGAAGATACTTTCAGAACTATTTCAGTGTTACCACAGCATGAGTTGACATGAGTTAAGAGCCTGCCAATAGTTCAGTGCAGAGATTCCTACAGTGATCATGCCTGTGGCTTGTAGGATGTCCTTTATATCCAGGGGATTAGTAAGAGGATCCATCCTCTTACTCTTGTCACAAGCGAACTTTCATGCAGTGCTTTCTTTAAGGCAGCTTTCCTCTGCTCCACGAGGGTGCTAAAACTTATCTCTTTCACATGGCTGAAGGAACCAGTTCCACACTATTTTTACAGTGTTAGTCACCTGGTGTCATCTCTTCAGGAGCCTTACAGCTTGCTGCTTTCCTTCATCCTACCCACAACCCAAAGGAGAGATCCATGCCAAGCACACTCTGCACCACATATCTAAGGAGGGCCTGAAAAGTGAGAAATTTGGAAGCAAAAAGCTGTTTTGTGACAACTGTCTCTTTTGCCCAATAAAAACCTGCCATGGAAGGTCAGTGGTTTGTGGGCCTGAACCTCTCCCCACAAGGGGGCACGTCGTGTGCAGGAAGAACAAAACCTGAGAGGAAATGCCTAGTGCAAACTGCCAGCCTCTGTTCCTCCAACCCTGAGTGTTTCATTATCTTACTTCAGCAATAATAATACAGCCTATTTAGAATAATGGTACCTTCTCAAGCTTTTCTTTTCCAAGATTTTTCCTTGACTTTGTTTTTCTTCCAGACAAAAAGGCTAGAGGGGAAATTGTATTGCTGGTTTAGAATTTAAGCAGACACATGAGAAAATGGCTACTAGAAAGTAAGAAAAATTAAAACATTTTCTTAAACAGATTGTTCTGTTGAGTTTTTTTTTTCCTTCTGAATGTTTTAAGTGCTTTAAAATGCTTTACACATTAAAATTTTGTGGTTCCACCGGGCAGGTTTTTGAAGCACATCGTATTTTTACTGTCTTACTTTGTAATTAAAAGGGTACAATATAGTTTTGATTTAAAGGGCATTTAAAGAATTACATTTAAAGATTAAGTTAAAGATTAAATTCTTTACATTTAAAGAATTAAATGTAATTAGAAGGCCTTGCTTGTGTTGTTGAGTAGCCTGTTACCCATCTCAGCCAGAACAGTCAAACTGTAGGTGTCTACACAAGCACTGCTTTCATGAAATCATATTAATTTAATACAAAAGGTACATATATGAACCTTTCCTGTTTTGATTATGCCTAGGATATTTGTATCATGATATATGACAATTTTGCCAGGGCTGCCAACACAAATTGTACTTGTCTTCTTATGGAGCAGTATTAAATGATGATGTTTTTCATTTGAAAACATGGACCTTTTTATGCCTCAGACAGGAAAACACTCCTCAGGAATCTGTACATCTTTTCCGTTTCTCCTTTGCCTTTGTTTTCAGGAAAATTACATACAGCCTATGGAAACAGAGATCTAATCTGGACCATATTTCTGAAATGCAAATCTTTTTTCTTCTGAAAAGTATATGGATGTGGAAGTCCTCAGAAATGTATCTTTCATAATCATTTATGGGTGCATATTGATTAGCTAAATTCTTTGATGCTCACTTCTTCTAACAGGACTTCCATGGTTTGTCCAAAGAGCCTGACTGTGCTTCTAAAATTAGTACAAGTATTGTCACTGAATTCATGAATACAGCAGTGGGAGACAGTAGGAGCCTGTTGCCAACAGCAGAGGTTCCTGCTTCCTGGAAGCCTGGGAGACACAAATTTGCAACTGGGCAGGTCTTTTAGAATACTTACTGAAAAAACAGCTCAAAATTATTTGTGGATTTGTTAAGAAATCATTGTTTTCTCCAGGAGGAACTCCCTCACCAATGTATTTTCTGTTGAGGTCTACTGACAAATCTGACAATTTCATTCCTTCTCCTATTCTAGCATTTCCTGTTTCATCCTAACTCTCAGCCCTTCAGGCATTCATGTGAAATGCAAGACCCTGTAGTTCCAAGTCACATGCTGGGAGGACTTCAACTAACATTTTGTTCTCCAAAGAATAAGCTACAAGTATTCATGCTGAGAGAATATTCTAGATACGTCTCTTGGGAACATTTGTCTGTATTTTAAAGATCTATTTAAATACCTTTATTGGAGCAGAAGTTCAAGTATCTGTCCTCCCAGACACCTCCGAGGTAGTTGTTCTGTCCAGCAGGCTTGAGAGTAATTTTTCTTTGTGGTTTAGAATTAAGATATTATTAAATTAAAAAAAAAAACAACCCAAGCCCCAAACCAAAAAACACACATCAAAACAAAAATTCCAGGAGTGACAGAGACATCTTAAGTTTCAGAAAACCCCACAGCCTACTAGTTAGCACACGCTCATGGAGAGGCAGGCCTGACAGAAACTGCACTTCATATCCCTGCTACACACCAAAGACCAGGCAGGATCTGGGGTGTCCTGCTTTCCCACTGGATTCTGAATGCTGTGACTTCAAGTTTTCTAAGGATGAAAGAGCACATTAAACCCTGCTCTGCCATGCTCACAGCAGAGATGGACAGCAGGTTCAAGGTAAAAGGGGCTGGTACTGATGGAATAGTTGATGCGAATCTAGTGTTGCTCTGAGCACAAGGCTCAGACTAGACTTTTTGCATTGAAATACAATTCCATTTTACATACTTGTATTATCTCAGGAAGTTGTAAAGGAGGGGACTGATCTAACCTAAAGGCTGTTTCACTGTATGTTTCAAGCCAAAGGTCAAATCAGTGTCACTTGCTCCCGTGTCACTTGCTTCATACATGCAGAGCACTCCCAGAAACTGACAGACAGGAGTTTCTATTTTCTTTAAACAAAACAAAACAAAAATTGTAGGAAGATACGTTCTGTGTGAAGCACTCTCTTTTTCCAAAGAACAAAAAAAGCCAGCACAGTACTACAGAACACATTTGTGTCCGTGGCTGGTATGGTGTTTTTACAGTAGCTGTGCAGTGACTCACATCATGTAGGTAGAATTCCTTCTAAATATTGCCTAAATAAAACAGTACTGGACATGGGATATGAGAAACATCTGCTGCTTCAACCAGGCTCAGCAGTTGTGTGTGTGTGGCATAATTCCCCTGAGTTTCACTTAGCATTGGACAGAGAATTTGAGGTGTGTCCTTAAATTGCAAAGATCTGGTTTGATCCACCCATTAGATGAGAATGGCAAAACTCCCACCGACTTCAAACCTAGGCTTTGCTATGATTATTAAATGTTGACTAGTTAGCAGCCCTGGAAATCGGTGTATTGGGTATGGCTGAGCTCTGGCAGGGAGAAGGAAGAGCTTAAAACACATATTGGAATAACAAAATTTATTGGTCTTCTCAGCGGAAATATCAAACTAAGCACAACTGTTTGCAAAGTGACTGTTTCTGACCTTTCTGCATTCTTACTCTTTTATCCACAGTGTTTTGAGAAAGTCCAAGATTAGGATAATTCCTTTTTTTCCATCAGGACTCTATTTATAAGTTGCAAGGCCAGAAGAGACTAATGATAATCTCTCTTGGCCTTGGGTAACAGAAACTGTCGGACTTCCCTTATTTAATTTGTGTTTGAGATAGAACTCCTCTTTAGGAATAACAAGAGATTGCATGTTCTGGGAAATCCCCTTGCAGCCCTTGGCGGATTATTCCAGTGACTATTACCTGTAGGAAAAATTGTTTTGCTGTACACAATCAGAGTGTGTTTAGCTTTGTCTTCCAGCTGCTAGACCTAATATTCAATAAGTGCTTTATGAAACATGAGTTCCTGCTATGCCCAGTCTCCTGGAGTATGAGAGTTTCTTGAACATTGATCATTTGGGGTCTTTTTGCCCACCTTGTTCTTTTTTCTGCTCTTCCAAAGGCTTTCCATAGTTACCTAATAGCCCCATAAATTGTGAACACCAGTGCTGGGCCAAGGAAAGCTACAGTAAAAGTGTTAATTGCAGAGGTAATTTGTTGCCCCAGTTTTTACACCACCAGCCGTGCCCACAGAGGGCATTCCTGCAGTATCAAACACGTGCTTGAGCCTGTGCTGGTGCTCAGTTCACTCCCCATGCTCATAGCTCAGACTTGTCCAAGGAGGGTGACGCCGCTCTCTGTTCCAAACCTGTGGGCAGCAGCACGAACTCACGGATGAGACAAGATTAGCTAACAACTCCGTCTGATCTCCAGAGCTTTGTGAAGTAATGACTCCCCAGGAGGGAGCTGCACATCCTGCAAAGTTCTACAGTCCTTGTTCCTAGATGTGTCATTTTATGGGAGCTATATTAAAACAGGTATTGCTGGCTAAAGCCCAGCTTGCTCAGAGATTGATAAATTCTGAAGACAGGTCACTATCACTGAACATTCTCCCAATCTGTATGTTATCTAAAAAATTGAGCAGTGATGATATTATATCCTCTTTTAGGTCTCTGAAAAATTTTTAAATTGCTAAAGCCTAATCTGTGTTTAAATCTTTAAATTAATATGTCCTCCATGAAAATTACACATTAAAAGGACATTTTGAAATCAATTAGTCAATGCCTAATTCTTTTAAAGCATAATGTGCTAATTCTACACAAGCATCCTTCATGGAAATATCAGGTCATACCAATCCAAATATTCTATGGAAATGTTAAGTATTATTCCATTATAACATTACTTCCTTTACTCACCAAACTTGTACATTTATCTAAAATACATTTTCCACCAACCTGTGTCAAGTGGGTCAAGTGGTATTGGTCATGCTACTCTCCTTTTCATTACCAGCTTTTCCATCCCTGTTTCTGGAATCAGGGCTGTTCTCTTTTTATAAACCAACCAAACCAATGAAAACCCACACATGTTAATTCATCGAGTCGTCTGCAACCTCCACAGCATCTCCCGACCAACTGATTGGGAAAATAATAATAAAAACTGTTGGATGAACGTTTATCCAGAGCTGCTGATTTTGAGTTCTTTAACTGGACCTGCTCTTATTTTACATTCTCAGGCTTGCATCGGTACAGAAAGTATTTTATTACCAATCTGGAACATGGCTTTATCGTCTGTTTTTCACCCCAAAACAGAACAGAAATATTTATTGAACATCAGTGTTTCTTTTGCACTCCACTTGATTAGTCAAATTTTTTCACATAGCAGTAGAATAGCAACAATTCTTTTGTTTCAAATTTATATTAAAATTAGACAAATCTTTGTCACTCAGCATTTCTGACTGCAGGTCTCATCTTTTACAATCTTTACCAGCTTTATGTTTCTGATTTTGCATTTCTGGCAATTTTAGCACTTTTTTCCTACTTATTAATTTACATGCCTTTGGTCATTAAATTGTTCTTTTTCTTGTTAGCTCGCCAACCAAGACTACAGTGCAACGTCTTTCTTTTTTTTTTTTTTTTTTCTTTTTTTAAAAAGAAATTTTCTTGAACATTGCAGAGATATAATCTCCAAAAGGACATATTTCAGTTTCTCACTCTTTCCAGCTTTCTGAATTTTCCCCCTAAACCACCAAATGTTTATATTACCGTTTTGGCCCTTACCTTGGTTCTCTGTAACAGATGACTCTCTTGTATCCCAGCCAGCACTGCTTTGGGGGTTTCACAATTAAATCTCCTTTACCAGTGTGGGTGAGGGCAAACAGATTTCTCTGGCTTGCCTGCTTATTATTAGTGCTCCCCTTAGGAAGTTTGAGGTCAATTTAATATCAGCAAGAGAAGGCTTTTAGCATATTTTGCACAGATAGAAATCACAAACAATGTCACATCTCTCCCTCACTACACAGAGCAGAGAGGGAATTTAGTAGCCAGCCATTCTGCTTTCACACCTGGTGGTCTCTGGACAATATGTGCTACGACATGATCTTGTTTTTATGCCAACACAAGAAAAAGACATTTTCTTCCAGCCCAACTGTGCTGGCAGTGGGGACAGAGCCAGAAACCAACACAGAACCTTATGCCCACTGAAAACCACCAACACAGCCAATCTGGTGATTGTGCCCTTCATGTAAGTACCCTTAGTCTGGTTTGGGTAAAATCAAGCAGACTGGTTTCAGCTCCCAGCTGCAGTCAAGGTGGCTGCTCTGGCCTGGCTAAGCAGAGGCAGCTGCACCACCCGTCACCACACGTGCAAGTGATTTCTGCCCAGATGCCAGCAGCTGGAGAACACATAATCCCATTTTTACAGGCCATAAAGCTTTTTCCTGTTAGACCTTCCTGCCATGGCTGTCTTCAACATGTCAGCCCCACGGGCTGCCTCAGCCCAGCAGCTCCCTGGGATCTGTGTGCAGGTGGGATCATCTGCACTCCCCGCTCGCTTATCACGCCGGCAGCTGGTGCTGGAGATCAGCAATTAAAGGTTACTCTCTCTTTGTATCCTTCAGTGTCCAACTTAATTTAGATCTCAACGTTTTGGTAGTGGGCTAAATGGGCACTCGTCTGCTCCCTTGTTCTCCCGTCCCTTCTGTTATTAGTTTCTTACTCTCCTGGGAGACCAAGTTTAATGGCAAGGATTTTATCCGCCGCTAGCCAGATGCCTGAGAGACCAGCTCCGTCGAAGTATTTTAATGAAAAATATGTTCCTGATGAAATTTGGATGGCATGTTAACAAAGACAGATCTTAGTGCTCAGCATCACAGCAGGTGTATTATGTGCAAACATAATCCACTGTGCTTCAAAGGGTTTAATAAAGTAGCCTGCCTATTTATCCTGTGCTCATCCTCCTGTTATCTGGGGTCTTTACAATTTCCACCATACAATCATAGGGGCGACCTGTGATTTCTAATCACCTTTTTTTTTGACTCTGTCCCCTTTTGGAAGTGTTGCCACAAAGGCGATACAGGTCTGAAAGAAGGCACTGAGGGGGAGTGCACTGACCTGAGCTGCTGTCTTGGCTTTGTTTCTGACTTTACAGTTTGAGCATAATGTCAGCAAATCCTTTTAGAAAAAAAATAAGGCAAAGCCTTTTTCATCAGCATAGGGAAACAAAAGATCAAAGATCACTCGTAACTCATAAAATACTGCAAGGCCATTGGATCAAAGGCACTATAATAAGTGCAAAATACTGTGATACAAGTAAAACATCTTGCCATGTTTTCCAGACTCTTTCCTGCTGCATGGGTTTCTTTACTTTCTCCTCTGCGTTACAACAGGGGAAAGAGAATTTTTTCCCTAATTTTTTTTTTCTACTTTTGAAGATTAAATCTTCAAAAGATTGTGCTCATAGTGGAAAAAAGCCTGGCAATACATCCACCAATGTAAGATTTTTCAGATGTTAAATACAGGCAGCAGGTGAGACTGGAGTTTCAGTCTGGGATTTGAGCAGACATTTCAGAGCAGACGTTTCATCCACCTCACTCGTTTTCTTCTCTGAGCTTCTCCATCATCTGGAACCTACTTACAGTATTGTTTTCTTTATTACCATGTGTGATTTATTTCCTGGTTCATTCAAACCAGACCCAGTGCCACAATTCATTCACTTGTGCCAGCTGGTACCTTCCATGATCAGTGAGAAAGATGCTTCTGGCAAGACTGCCCAACTCTGCACTTAGCCCCTCTACAGTGGCACTGCCTGAAGCTGAATTCTTGCTGCCAGAGTCACACAGACCACGACCAGACATGGACACAGGAAGCTCCTCAGCATTCAAAGAAAGTGTTGCCCAGTCTCATCACAAGAAATGTAACAGGTTATGTTAGCTGCGTCTGGTGAAAAAATGCAGCATCCTTCATTTTTTAGACCAAATACACACCCGACTGTATCCTCCAGAACATCAAACACAATCTTACCTACAATAAAAAACAGGCAAGTTAAACCCCCCCAATTGTACATGCTTCTATTAAAACAAACAAGGAGAATATTTAGAATTTGGATTGTTCAAAGTAAAATGCTTAAAAACAGCCCAGAAAATGCTTATGATACACAAATAGTTCCTTTTTGCTGTCTGTCCTGAACATAGTCTGAGTTGCTCAGCAAGGGTTTGTCCTGCTCTCCCAAAGGCTTTGTCAGTACTCCAGATGGCAGCATGGCTGTGAAGCATTAACCATCGCAGACCCCAGCTAGCATATGGAAAAGAGGTTTAGCAGCAGTTGATCAGAGTCCAGCCACAGTGGTGGGAAATAACCCTGAGCAGCTGCTTGGTCTCAACCCTCACTTGGTGCAGAGATACCCATGTAGTGTGGAAACTGTATTTCCTCAGTCATATAGATGATACAAGTTAACTAGAAGGGACCTTTTAATCTGTTTTTAATTCTGAACAACAAAAACTGACCCTTCCTCTTGGGCCTTTATGTCATGCCCACACTTCTCATAAATGAATGAGGGAAAGCAGGAGAATTCATTACATGTAACACTGTCTGATGTAAATGCTCCATAAATCCTTTCCTATCTTTGTGGGTATGTAGGTGTCCACCAGTCTGCATTTAAATCACAGACTTCATGTCATGCAAATAAATTTAACAACAGTCTGAGATAAATTAGTCTATTGTACAAAAACAGATAGAAAGGGCTTTTCTTAAAGCAGTCTCTGCACAAGGATAGATTCATCATATAACAACAGTCCCTGAACATTATGCATGAACACTGGACATGACAAATACCCACATATATGTGGCCCTCAGCTGCAGACAGGCACATTAAGGAGCTGGTGCTGCTCTTTGCTGTTTGATGTTCCATCTCCACTGCTGCAAGCTGACTCGCTGACTCTGGAGAGCGGCCTCCTGCCTGCCCACCGCTCTCTTCTCCAGTCAGCAGCCACCCTGGCTCCGACGAGCTGGCCCGTGCCTGGACACGTTGGCCTGACCAACGCCCAGCGGGAGGGGAGTGATTTTCGTGGAGTATGCTGAGTTGGAAAATCCACAATGGTCCCCAAGGATCGAGTCCAGCACCTGGCCGTACACAAGGCCATCCCCAAGAGTCACACCATGTGCCTGACAGCATTATCCGAACGCTCCTGAGCTCTGTCGGGCTGGTGCTGTCGCCACTTCCCTGGGGAGCTGTTCCAGTGCCCAACTACCCTCCGGAAGAAGAACTTTTTTCTGACACCCCACCTAAACCTCCCCTGCCACAACCTCAGACCATTCCCAGGGGTCGCATCACTGGTCACCACAGAGAAGAGATCAGTGTCTGCTCCTCTGCACCCCACCCTGAGGAAGCTGTAACTGCGATGAGCTCTCTCCTCAGTCTCCTCCAGGCTGAACAGACCTGAAGGAGACTGAGGAGAGAGCTCGGCCGCTCCTCGCAGGGCTGCCACACAAACCGCACGGGGAGCGGGGAGCTGCGGAGCTGCCCCAGCGCCCTCACCGGGGCCGGCCCAGCCCGGGGCGCACACGGGCCGGGCGCGCCCCTCACGGGTCTCCTCTCCCGCAAGGCCGCCCCAGCCCGGCGGGCGGGCAGGCGTGTGAGGGCGGCGCGGCCGCGGCGGGGCAGGGCCGGGCCGGGCCGGGCCGGGCCGGGAGCGCCTCGCCGCCAGGGGCGCGGGCTGCCCTCGCTCGGCGCCCGCCGCCGCCGCCCCGCGCCCGCTGACAGCCGCCCGCAGCCGCCATTTAACCCTCCTGCCGCCGCTGCCGCCGGCGGGCAGTGAGCGCCCGCCCGCCCCCCGGCAGCGCCGGCAGCGTCTCCTCCACGGGAAGGACCGCGCTCTATCCCGACCCGCCGGCCGCTCCCCCGCGGCGTGGAGGTGAGCGCGGGGCGGGAGCCGAGCCCAGGGGTGCCGGGGCGCGGGCGGGTCGCTGGGTGCCGAGGCGTGGGGCGGTGCGGAGCCCGGGGGCCGCCCCGGGCTCGGAGCCGGCCGGGGGCGGCTGTCGGCGCGGAGCCGGCGGGCACGGGCGGGGAGAGCCGTCGGTCGGAGCGAAGGTGCCGCGGGATCGCGCCGTGATCGCCGTGACGCGCCGTCCTGGAGGTGTTTTAAAACACCCGTGCGCCGGCAGGTCCCGGGGTTTGCCACCGCCCCGTATCCTCTGCGGTCGCCTCTGCCCCGCAGGGAGCGGCCGTCCCGCCCGGAGCCCCGGCGCTGCAGCGCTCCCGGAGTGCCGGGAGCATCGGCACGGGGAGCGGCTGCCCGGGTTCCTCGCCCAAGTCCGCAATAGGTAGGAATAATTTTAGTGTTTTTGAATATGTTTGGTGATTTCTACTTTATTTCAGTCGCTAGACCGGTCGAAGCCGTGTGAGTACACGGCAAACCCAGGGTAAAGCATAGGAAACCTTCGCAATTATCTTTTTAATACTGATACTTCACGGTGTTTCAGACCTGCTTCTCTAACAAACTTCGGACTGTATCAGCCATGTATGTTCTCCATACGAGGATCTTCAGTATAAACTCCACCGAAAGGGGAATTCCAGTAATAGTGGACAGTACATATATACATATATATACATATTTTTTTTTTTTAAGAAGCTCTGAAGGGGCAAGGAAAGAATGGATGGCTGCATTCCTTGCCTTATGCCATGAGCTCTCATCAAATGTATATAATTCTTTGCATTCTTTATTTATTATTGCTCGAACATCTTCCCAAATCTCCTTATGCTTAGTAAACTTGTTTTCATTGTACATTTTCCAAAGTAAATATCATCCCTGTACGCTGTTTATTGTAAGCCCTTCGGTTACAAAGGACAGATGTTGCTGGCCAGTCTGCTCTTGAATTGCTATGTTAATATCAAAAAGAGCTGAGAAATCTCAGGATTTTGTGAGATCTGACTCCAAATATTAATGAAAATAGGCTCTACCAGCTAATTATTGTTTGGGTTTTTTTGCACAAGGAGGATCTGGTGCTGTCAGTTTCAGCCTAGTGAATTTAGATGCATAATTTTAATAAAGTCATTATCTGATAACAATGTAAAATTGTTGGATGTGTAAATAAGAATGAAAGATGCCTTTGAGGATGTCAGCTCCAGCCCCCTGCTGTGGCAGACATCACATAGACACTTTCCTGGCTAAACTAAATATCTTCCAAGAAGTGGCATATTTTTGGCCCTGACCACTCTGGCTGGTCAGCAGCGATTAGATTTTGATAAAATGTGATGAATAGTTGAGGTGTTCTCTTTTTACTGTCAAAGTGAAGAGATTATATGGAAGGTTCTGAAATTCCCAGCAGGTGGTAACACTTCAATAGCTGCCTAATCCCATTGCAATAAGCATATGATGGTTGAAAATAATTAATCTCTTTTCCAACGTACAGATAAAATATGAAGAAATCCATTTGAGGAAATGTTGCAGATACACATTTCTTTTTGCTGTTAATGCTGCTTGTGAAATGTAGGGAGGATTTAGGGACTTTCAGGCTTTTCTGTCTGCAGCCTATTTTGCCGTCAGCCTCTCATACGTAGCCAGAACTGTGCAGATTTTGGGCTGCAAATACAACTGAAAATGTTTAATAGTGAACAGCTAAAAAAAAAAATATTTTTTTCTCCTTAATTTCAAAAAGTACCCAGACCATGACTGGTTGCTGGGTCCATCAGAGTGCCTGGGTGGGTGCTGCTACTTGGGGCAGGTTGGTTCCAAGAGGATCACTCCTCAGCCTGACATCATACACACCCGCTCCTCCCCCAGGCCCTTGTCCCACCTTGCTCTCCTGTGTACCCTAAGTCAGGGGGGTTTCTGTGCCATGGCTGGGTCCATCTTCACCTGCAGCTGTGGGGCTGGTGGGACAAGGAGAGAGCAGGGCTGTGCTCAGAGGAGAGATGAGCAGGAGCAGCCCTGTCTCTGAAGGAGGATGGGAGCTAGGGCAGGGGAGGGCTCAGCTCTTGGTGGGGATTTGCAGAGGAAGGGGACTGAGGGTATTTGTGCGTAGGTGAAATGTGGGATCCATCAGTGGCACTTCTCTGCATGACTGAGGCTCCAGAGCACAGAGGTTTTGAGTGCCATGGATTTGTGTTCTCATTAAACTCCATGCTTGGTCATGGAGTGTCTGATTAATTCCTGATGGCCCATTCTTAACTACACGGCTTATTTGCCTCTCATCTCCCTAATGAAGGGGGAGCAGGCACTGAATGCTGTGCTATTGCACTTGGTGAAGGTGGTTACTGCCAAATCAGCAGGTGACAGCTCTCAGAAGAGGTAGCTGGTGTCTGAAATGTCATGTCTGTGCTGCAGCCTTGGATACTGCTGCAAAAATACCAGGAGTCATAAATCCAGTTGGCTTGGAGTTTTTTATTTGTTTGGTTTATTTTAGGGGTGGTTTTTTTTTTGTAAAAACAAAATGATCCCAATATATTTTATGGTTTTAACAATGAAGGGAAATAGGGACATTTTTTTAATAGATTAATACATATGATTCTAATAGGCAGTATTATAGCCTATTCTGTTACTTATTTGCAAAAGATATTGCAAGTAAGTATTGCAATTTCAAATTTCACATCTGGCTCTTACCTGGTTAGGGACACTGTGTGCCTGCAAACCACACAGCTGATGAGGATTTATTCTTGTAGCCCCCATACCAGATAGTGAGATACAGTCTCCAGTGGAGAGCTGTGCCACAGGAAAAGTAAGAGATGTGACCAAGATAGCACAGGAAATCTGCTGCAGAGCAGGGACTCAACGTTTTCCTGTGTCATTTGTGTGGCACACAAGCCTCTTGGTCTTTGCTTCCAAAGCGCTTTATGGCTTCTGCCCTCCTCATCTGTCATTTCAAATTCCCTTTGGAGAGGAAGTCTTCCACTTCCAATCAGCCCATTACACTGTCTCTTGGAAGAAGAAAGCATCTTTTTATGTTGCTGTGTTTCTGCTGCATTTTGCACAATAGAGCCTCAGTTCATGCTTGTCCACGAGAGCAATAAATTAAAAAAGCCAATTATTTGAAGTCTGATAGCCTTCTCCGTTCCATCATTTTTCATCTCATTAAGTTAATGAACTTGAGGTAGAAGATCTGAATAGAGTAGAAACCATTTAAATGTACTGTCTGCTTCAAAAACCAATTTTATAGGAGTGTGAAAAGAGGAAAAATATTTGAGCAGGGGGCAAATATATGAAGAATTTGGAAGAAGACCTAAAAATGAGGAGAAATCTAGAAAGAAACTGGCTTAGAGAAGATAATGAGGCAAGGGGAAAATTCTGAACTGAACTTAGAGGTCAGTGTAAGGCCTTTCCAAAACTGAGATGAGGCAAAAGGAAGAAAAGTGAAGGCGGGGAGAGGAACAAACCTGTGCAGAAAGAGAGGAGTACAAGGGCACTACTACACCAGAAATGGGCCAGCATTCCCTTTAGAGGTGCTATTGGAATTGAGCTAGCAAAGGTGCAAAAGCTCAGGGAGGCTT
This sequence comes from Zonotrichia leucophrys gambelii, assembly GCF_028769735.1. Taxonomy (NCBI): domain Eukaryota; kingdom Metazoa; phylum Chordata; class Aves; order Passeriformes; family Passerellidae; genus Zonotrichia; species Zonotrichia leucophrys. Next base: position 64,602,163 of record NC_088169.1, read on the forward strand.
CGTGGAGCACTTTAATTGGAGCTTTGTTCCAAGGTAGGGCTGTACTGCAGCTGTAGCCTGAAGTGGCTGTGTGTGTGTGAGGTGGGAGGGCTCCTGCTGCAATCGAGCGCTGCAGAGGCTGAAGTAGCCCTGGGCTAGGCTTCCAGAGGTGCCTGATCTCACTAATTGGAAGTTAGTTTTGGTACAGTTTCAAACACTCCCGTTCTAGCCTGGGTGTTACCCGTGCTGCACACCGCAATCTTTTCCCAAGACAGCCAAGATAACACAGGAGGAAGGGTGAGAGGGAAGAGGTTTTGGTGTGACAAATGATTGGTGTTACCGAAACACCCAGGGGCTCTGGCGCGGGGCTCCATCTCCGGCTTGGTTAGAAAGAGTCTCTGTCCTGAAAAGTCTTTACTATAAATACAGAGTGTGAAAGATGGGGTGGAAAGGAGGGGAGCAGATTAATGCTGCAGTTTGCTGACATTATGTCTGGCAGTGGCAGGAATAGGAACAGAAGTCAGGTCTGGTCCCTGTGCCTCCCGCTGGCGCGCTGTCTCATGAACCATGCTGCTTTTTGCTTGGTTGGGCTGGTGTGCAAATTAAGATGTAAGGCAGCAACCTCAAGAGTGCTCTCCTACACAAGCTTTTTCCTTTTTTCCTGAGCATTTATTCTCCTTTCCATAGCTTCATTTCCTCTGTGCAGTGTGTCGCCCATTAGACTGAGATTAGGATTATTTGAATTTCATCTGTGAATATGTGACTTTCTGAAAGAAGTATTTGTAATAGCCATTTGAAGAATCTGCAGCTGAGAAAGCTAGGAGTGGAAAGGACCAGTTAAAGTCATCCAGCACAATCATGGTAGTGGCCCACAAAGCAAGTTTTCTCCCACTTTATTTCAGGGCAGTTTACAGCAATGCCACATATCGTCGAGTTTTCTTTGAGCAGTTAACTCTAGAGGCCAAGACATCTATCTATCACAATTATTTTTTTTTAAACAAAGCCTGTTTTTCTGCTTTGGACTACTTCTATTCCTTGTTCCGACTAACTGGTTAGTGATGAATAAGGACGCAGGCAAGGAGCGATGTTGGTGCTGCGATGCTGCGCTGCCGCCGGCAGCGGGCGGAGCTCGGAGCGGCTGTCCCTGGGGCAGGCTGGCTCCCTGCCGCCCTCCGTCAGCAGCCGCCCCTCTCCTGAGGCACAAGGTTTGTCTTCCTGTAATTTACAGCGTATCAAGTGAAATTGAGGGTGGTGGCGGTATCACTGCCCCTATCTAATGTGTTCTGGAGCCCTGTCAAGTTCCTGGGCCGGATGATGATTATTCCTTTCAGATATGTGTAGCTATTATTGTAATGGGCTTTTATTGAGCAAGGCTGTGCTGCTAGTCTTCTTAGAAATTATTCTCTCCAGCCACTTGGCGCAGAGAGCAGTTCAAAAAGCTTTCAAGTAACACGTCTGCTGCATCTTAGTTCAACAAGCCAAGCAGAGTAATTGCTGAAATACCTTATTTGTGATTCCTAAAGACATACATGATATTTGGTTCCTATCTTTTACCATTATCCTCCACAGTTTTGTTCATTCCTAACTTCTCCCTGCTCCAGTGCCAAATTTCTCTCATAAATTAGGTTGTAAACCTATTCAAGACCTTTCTTGCATGTTTGTGTGAAGGTGAGCACAGTGACACTGACCGACAGGTGCTCAGTGAAATGCAGGAGAGCAACTCTTATATTTTGAAATGGCCTCTGAGTAGAATTTCTCTTTTTAGAATCCCTCCTACTTACATTTCTGAAGGAAACTGTTTGGTTTTGCTGCTATCATTGTTCTTCCAACCTCTTTTATCTAATTGTTATGAGACTCGTAAAGACTGGTTTAAACCACATGGACATAAAACTGGGAAGCTTGCCAAAAGAAGTCTATTTCTATTGGCTTAGCAAAGGCTCAAGTGATTGTAAACTTAAAACATTATGGAGGAAAAAGTGGAAGTTGGCACCTTTTTCATCTGATCAGTTGGAGTGACATAAAAGGCAGATATAGATCTCTTATAAATCTAGTAAGATCACTAAGTGTATTACTAGACCTGAATAACAGAGGGAGTTCGATGACCAATCAGTTTGCTGCTGAGCTGCTTTCATCCTTGAAAGTAGCTGACGGACAATATGAATTGTGCACCAGCAATAAATCTCCAATATCAGTATGTCCTGAGCTCAGAGTTATATTTTGTATAAAATACTCATTATTTTGCTATTGTGAGCCTTGTTCATAATATAAGATATCCATAGCAGCAGTTCCTGCAGTGCAAAGATAAAATTGTTGTTATCTGTCTTTGTTGTTCTGGCTCAGGAGCTGTATTTCAGGATAGAAAATTATTGTACAGTGAATTGTAGCTGTCCTTACTCAGATGCATTGATACAGTGTTAGTAGTTGTTAAGTAAATGAGAGAAATGTTAATTAATAGTTAATTAATATTTTTTTACTTATTAATGATATGTCTTTCTTCACATATTTTACGAAGCAAAGTTGACACAGCTGTAATTTTTTAACTTTTAGGTGTTCTTGGAAAACGTGCTGGCACTTTGGAGCTGAAAAAGGACATGAGGAGTAAAAAGACCCAGGATCTCACTGGTCAGAATGAAACATATGTTGAAAGATTTTTCAAATCTATTGTTAGTAGTGCTCTGTGACTACGGTGAGTATTAGAGCTGTCAAGGGAAAGCTGTGATGTGCTTTCACAAGGTGGTTTTGAATGGTGGTGTTTCCAGGTGATCTGTGGAAATGAAGTGCTGTGGAAGCCACCACTGATGGGCACAGAGTTTAGTGTAGATCTTATGCAATAGTTAAATGCAACGTGCATAAACTGTCCCTTTAGATCAGTGTCAGGATTCTTTCCTGGTATAAATTTGCTCAGGGAAATGAACAAGACAAATTAACAAATTTCCATGAGCATCAAGGGACAGGCTGTGCTAGAAGCAGTAACTGGAACTCTGCTCTCTTGTAAGACTTATATTTAATAATATTTAATGAACATCATGGAAGATAGGTCTGGTTTAGGTATCCATAGTGGGATGGGTGGAAATATGTACAGAACTACCTGTTTCTCTCCATTACTGGGAAAGGAACCTGGGTGGTTGGATCAGATGTAAGCATCTACAGTACAGCCAAGCTCCTGTGTCTGAGTGAGTCCCCACCTGAGCCCCCCATCTGCCAGCCAGAGACCTTTTGAGTACAACAGAGGTGTTCTTTACTCTGATTGTATAAGAAGCCAAAGGATGATGTTCATACTCATTCAATCTTAGTCACATAAAATTAGACAGCAAGTCAGAGACAGTCAGAATTGTTTGATTAGTCCATGCATAAATCCATACATATTGAAAGCAGCTCTTACCCATCTGCAACTGAGATGTGTAGAATGAAAAAGCCTCCTTCTCACCATCAGCTGCCAAGAAGGGAAGTTAGACATCCTAAGTTCAAGTCAGAAACCTGCAAGATGTCTATGAGCTGAGGGGCATCATATCTATGCTGTCTTATCCTTTCCAAGAATGTACTAAGTAGGAAGTAGGTTTGCAAATTACTTTCTTATTGCAGAGTGAATTAGAAATTCTGAAAATGGGACTCTTAATTCCTAAGCAATTAATATGTTGTAGAAAATTTCATTCCTAGTTTAAAAGTCAGCATTGTTTTGACAGCTGCAGCACATTGTCAAACCACGCTGAAGGATTAAGCTGTGCGCTGCAGAAATAAGTACAGCGTGGAAAAGTACATGGGAAAAGAAGTGGTTAATCCCCACTTATGGAATGAGCTGTAGCAAGTAGTTCTTGTGTCAAACAGCTGAAGATGACTTACAAATGAGGGAAATGGACAAAAACATATGCAGTGTGCTGGCCTTGTATAAGTGAGAAAAGCGATAGTAAGTAATGACTGGTATGCTACTCATTCCTCTGTGCATACTCCATCTCTGCTGCAGAGCAAAAGATCCCTAAAAGATGGAATTGCTGTCTTTTAGATGAACTTGGTTCTAGTAGAAGTAAAGATTCTTGTCTATGGCTTTTAGTACAATTCCTTTTTTTAATAAGACAGCTAACCAGCCCGGGTAGAAACACTGCACTGAGTGTGTAACACAGTAAGGTAAGTAATAAATTCACTGGAGCCAAGATGTGAGATGGATTATTACAATATCCACTGATTCTTGGTGAGCCAGTCCTCTAGACATTCACAACTGATTGACTCAGAGGTAAAAGCTATTATTCATGAACTTTATAGAGTGTGGCACAGCAAGTAATTATGAGGTACAGTTAATGAGCTAAATCTCTGCTGCAAACTTTAGGTGCATCAACTTTCACCTTATTTTCAGTTAAAAGGCAGCCCATAATTCAGAAAATTGCTTCCAAACAGTTTTGCATATGCATATTTTTGAATATTACTGTGTACATTGATTTTAGATAACTATTTAATTTATATAGTTCTCTGTTTCAGGCAAGACTATTTTTAAGTGATCCAGTATGCTCTGGAAAATTACTGAAGTGCTATAAAAAGCTCTAACATCCAACTAAACTGTATTCTCATTTCTTATCAGTTTGCTGATGTTTTTGTTCTACTTAGCTCTGTGTTACCGAAGGCTGACAAGCCAGCAGCACAACTCAAGCTGGCTTAAAAACACTTAAAAATAAATAACTATCTGAATAGCATCCTCAAGAAATTCTTCTTGCTCTTCAGTGAAATCAAGGACTTTTAATCTTTTAAAGTGTGAATTCTTACAAAGACTCCTCTGGCAGGTTGTTGGTACCACAGCCAGACTTCTTTCAATGGGGTACCATTGTAATGACAATGAAATTTATACAACTGCATTGAAGGATGCCCCTGACTGGCTGTCCAAACAATTGGAATGAAGTTTTGGCATGTAGCAGTCATGGGCACGTAGTAGGCTGGAGGGCAGCTGAAGGAGCTTGCCGTGGAAGCTGTCTCCTGACTGCTGTCTTTTGGAGCATTGTGAAAAACTGCTATGTGGGCTGTCCAAAAGTTCAAATTTCTTATTTACCAAACTGGAGCTTGAGTGCACCAGCCAGAGCTCTGCAGTGCTGTGACTGCATCCTCCAGCAGCGCTCACTTTCCTCACTTCCTGAGTGATCTGCACTTAGGGTTGATGGACTGCTCCACAGCAGTCCCTGCCCTCCTGTCCTTCCTCCCTGCATACAGAGTTGTGTTACACCTCGTCTCAGCTATTCCAAATGACAAACAGTGCAAGGAGGTCAAGACAGTTGTAGAAGAGAGTAAGGACAATAAAGCAGTAGGTAGAAACATCAGTGCTTTTTATTACTGTCACTTGAATGTTTTTGTTGTAAGTTTCAAGCTTAAAATTGAAATTTTTCATGCTGGGTTTTTGCCATGGTCTGATTTCCTTTTCCTTTAATGTTTCAACTACATTGAATCTAGCTGATTCCCATGTAGAAAAATGCATCATTTTGTCCACTATCAAAGAAAAAATATCCCAGCAACTCACAGCCATTTCACTGGGAAACTCTAACACATCTGTGGGAACTTCATTTTTGTTAGAGTTTTCACAGTGGCCTGAGACATGCTTTCTGCTGTCCTTATAAAGACCTAGATCTGGTCCAGATCTAAATCCTTGCACATGACTTAGAGATGAGATTCTCTGAAGGGTCAAGTGTGCTCCAACTCCCCCTGGCTCCTCTTGCCAGCCTCATACAACACTGTGCATGCTCCTGCCTAGGGCAAGAACTCCCTAGCATTACTGGACACAAGAGTTGATTGTCCTGTGCTCCCTTATGGAATGAGCAAGGAAGGTGGGAATGTGCTGGAGTTAATCGCAGGCCCAAGGAACAGCAGAAGATAAAAGAGCTATAAGGTAAAGAGATGAGTGCAGGAGTTTGAAGAACTGTGGTAACAATAATGGAGTTAGGCTAGTACCCAAGAGATACTGAAAGTGGATGGTGGTAGAAACAGGACTGTAAAATAGGGGCAGGCACACGTGACAGAGCCAAAACATGAAGAGTAAGGACAATGTGTTGCTGGTCAGTTCAGAGACACTTTTTGCATGTCTGTCTCTTACTCTCTGGGTGTCCAAGTTGAGATCAGGTTTGCTGCAGTGCCATGTGCTCACCACAGCTGCGATGAACGGGATCCTGCTTTGGATGTCTGAAGGACCATTTTACTTGAAATCAGGTCCTGGCTTTCACAGGGCACCACAATTAGTTGATACTTGAAATTTTTTACCTTCATGCCTGTGCCTTGGTTCCTAACACACTAAACAAGAATAGTGACCTCCTCTCATTTTTCAGGGATTTTAGAAGGATAAAGTCATTAATATTTCTAATGCACTACAATAAGAGCACAATAAAAGAGTCCATGGGGGAAATGAATAATTCTGTGTTATCCGGATGGATTTTGGATGGTGTGCAGTCAATAATACATAGGACCACCAACAGAAGAATGAGAACAAAAGAACCCTCTGATAATGAGCACTGTCCATCTGCCAAATGAAGCAGTGTCTTGTGGAAATGCAAATGAAAGGCTGGAGTTACAGTACAAATACATGTAAGAGTATATGTACGATTTATATGTGTAAGGCTGTGCGTGCCACCTTTACTCAGACTTTATGTATGTGTGTATGTGGTTGGAGCTGGTTATTTAAAGGACATGTTATAGCTGGTGGCAAGTAATAGGCTCTTTTTTTCTGGTGCACGCTGCACCCCGCCCAGATGTAAATGTCTATACCCAGTCAGATGAATTTCTTCCTGAAAATCTTTCCTGCTGAGAAGAAAGTGAATCCAAGGTGACTAACTCAAATTGAAGCTTAGAGTAGTAGGCGTCTAATATTATGTGAGATGAGTCCTGCTACTCCTGACTGCTAAGTGCTTGCCTTGGCAGTTGCAGTGTTTTTCCAGCAAAGCTTTCTTTGAGGTAATCATAAGACATGTGTAACAGATTTAACAAGTCAAAGTATTGTTAGTTGATACTACTTATGAACGGATTGCTTTAACTGAAGTTTTACACTTCCATGGCACCTTCCATCTAAGACTCAGAAGCCTTTCCCCAGACAATTAATTTAATAAAGATGTCTCACAGCACATACTGTATCTGGAATAGATAGATATATGCAGTTTCCATTCTTTCAGATAACCTTTCTGTGTCTGAAATCCTTAAGGTTCAGGCAATGCAGAGAAGGTAGCTGAGCTAAGAACGGAAATGTGATCTTCCAATTTATTGCTTTAGATATCATCACTAGTTACAGCATGTCTCAGGATAATTTGGCGACTTGCACAAACATGGTCATGCAAGAAGTGAATTTGAAAAGACTGCACCATTTATAATGGAATGATGTCATTTAGACATGTTGCACCACATCTGAGACAGGAAAAGTGCTGCAGTCACCATCACTGTTATTTTCAGCTCTTTCACTCAAGTGTCTGCGATGCAAATGAGCAAAATGAAAGATTCATAAGACAGAGCAAGAGAAAAGGCTTCAAAAAGCATCATGCAGACTTCCTATTCTATTTAACTTGGGGGACATTTTTCATCTGTCTGTATAAGAAACCACTGTCCTTTTTTTGCTAAATTACGGCTGAAGCTGAAAAACAGCTGGCCTCTGTGGAGTTTAAAAATCTGTAAGTCAAAGAAGTTGAAAAGTTTGAGAATCTGTTCTGATAAATTAAGGTTTCTGTTAATCTTTTGGGTGGTTTGTGGTCCACTTTATAATACTGGTTTTTGCCTTCCTGAATGTGTTACTGCAGTGGATTTTGAGCTGCTCCAAATCACATCCCTGCACAGAACAGAGCTGTTGAGCTCTAACTGCTATTGCTAGGACCTTTTCTTTTTTTGTCATTTGGTTCACTTGAAAAAGACTGAGAACCGCTTTTAATATCCATTTTTAAAATATTTATTTTCTTCCATAGAAACAATTACTTGTCTGTTTCTTAATACTGTTGCGGAACTTTTCCTTTCAGTTCTCGGCGAAGTGGAATATCTCCTGTTGGAGCACCCGGATCATGTAGCTTTCAGCAATGACACAGTGTCTGTGGAATATCAGTACTACAGTGGTGGTAATGTGACAGCAGGGCATGTGTCCATCCTTTTATTGGATGCCAGCACCAGTGAGATAATTGCAAGAAAACAGCTTCCTGCAAATCAGTCCCGGGGGACGGTGGTGTTTGAGTGCTTCCATTTCAAGAGTGCTGGTGATTTCTTGTTCAGAATGGTCTCCGCCAGTGACAACAGCAGTGCTGCTCAGTGGGGCAGAAACAGCATGCCCACCCTCCATGTGGAATGGCCTGTATTTCACATTGATTTGAACAGGAGTTCAGAGGTGCTTGGGAGCTCCCTTCAGGTTGGACTTTTTACAAATGAGCAGTTATGTGCCATGAACAGGACTGTGATTTCACTGGATGTGATATTCACCAGCACCCTTTATGAATTCAGAAGAGTATGCTCTGATGAGACTCTGGGCATTAGAACTAGCAAAGGAATCCCCCTGTCTAGGTCCCAGTGGGTAGAGTTTGACTGCCCACCTGTCAGTCAAGAAATATACATCACTGTCTTACTGAAATCGTTAGAAACACATTCCATCTTTGCCTCCATAGGACCTGTAGATTTCCACCACAAATTTGGATACAGACTAGTTGTGGCAGCAGAAGACACATGCAAAACTTTGGTTCAGGTCTTTGTAATCTCTCCACCATGCACGTCTATCAGTGGAAAAATTGTTGTTTATAAAGAGGCTCTCAAGCATCCAAGTCAAAGAACAACTTGGCTGTATGAAAACATCCTTCAGCCTGGAGACAACAGGACAGAATTTAACTGCACTTTGTTTGATGTGGGGAAGAACAAATACTGCTTTGACCTCCTCAACTTCTCAAATCGAAGCTATTTTCCAGCAAGAGTTAAGGAGTGTATACTGATCCAAAGGAATATGGGTTTGTACTGATTTTTTTTCCTCTTTTAGCCAAAATCAGCACTCTTTCCAGCCAACATGGATAATGATTTTGGGTCTCCTGCACCAGACAAAATAGTTGTAATGTCATACTTAGGTGGGAACAAGATAGACTGTAGAGGACACAGGGACATTTGATACCAGGTGCCACTGTGGTAGCTTAAGGCTGCACTAAGTTAATGCTAGGTACCAACTAGAACCACTTGAGCATTCTGCATGATGTACCTATCTCGTCGGGCTGGAAATGAAACTTTTCCCTCTCAGTGAGGTAAGAAGCTACTGTGGTAGATGTGGCCCACTGGAGACTCTAAAGGTAGGATTAGTCTTACCTGCATTTAAGTGTATAAAAGCCAGGGGCCCAACATTAAGTAGTTGTGTAGCTTTTTAGTTGAGAAGCATCTTGCAAGGGTGATTCATGAGTGTTGAACATGCAGGGGCTGAATCCTCACATGGGTGTCCTTCTCTACCCGTTTGGTGAAGAAGTTTAGTGCTCTTCCTGTTAGAGGCACAAACTCTGGTGAGATGAGTCAGGATCTGGGTACAGTGAAGGGCACAGCTGTGCCACTTGGACAGCTGGCAAGTTTTCTAAAGAAGTGTTTCTAGAGATGTGTTTGCTGCCTAGAACTGACCGGGGTACATTTTCTGACCCATGAGGCCTTCTGGCAGATCATGGGCCATGTTCATATAGCCAAACCTTTCCTTATAGTCAAGATTAGAATATACAATCTGCCAACTGGGAACAGCTGGTGGTCCATATAATCCTTTGGACCATGATCAGGCATGGTCTGAGAGAGCGCTGGTTGGCAGAAGCCAAAACTATATGTTTTACAGCCATAGTGTTAGAAGTGGCAGTCCATGGTTTGACAGTCTACAAAGCACAGTTGCATGGCAGAGGAAGCAGATGAGCCAAATACCCTTCTCATCACTCATCTGTGGAAGGCAGCCACAGAGAGGGATGGGCTGTATGTGCACAAGGGAATTGGGATTGGGTTGTGTTGCGTTACACCCTGGAAGGTAAATGTTCTCATTTGAAGCAGCTTGTGTCTACAGGTAATGAAGTAGTCTTTTCCAACTGCACACTTCAAAGAGTTTGGATTGAAAGATTTAAAATGTGCATCATTTTCCTCACGTCCCCACCTTGGTTTCCCTGAAAAGAAAGTGCAGGATCTCTAGCTGAAAAATGGCCATTGAGCTTCATGGACAGGTATCTGAGAGGGATCATGAGAAGACCGGGAATGTAGGACATGCTCCAGAGCACGCACTCTCAGACACAGCCTACATTAATGAGGTTTCTAGCATCTTATTCTGTGCTATTTCACAAATTCTAGAACTGTTAGCTATTTAATTAACTCTCTGTACTAAAAATGACCTCTGTTTTCAACACATGCCAAACCCAGTGCATAGTTCTCTTCATCTTAACTTCCCATCTACATTCTCTTTTGGCACTCGCTGTCTTCCTTTGGCATAAGAAAGTCTATCTAAAAATGAAAGCATATTATTTTCTTAATGGAAGTAATTCACAAGGAAAAAGGAAGACAGAATTCTAGTTTTCCATCTGTACCTGGGTGGTATGTTACACTGATATGATTTAGATAATTACCTTGACAGGTAAATCACTAGCATACAGTACAGATATGATACTGTGCCCAATATTTAACTGGTTTAATTGATGAGATCTCCATTAAGCAGTGGTTCCCTGCAGTCTGCTCTGTTTCCCTGGGTTCCTCAGCAGCCCCGTCCTTACAACCACATTGGAAAGAATCAGGCTATGCCTCTTGAAGAGCAGAGTTGGGTCAATAGCTGCCAAGTGCAGAGTATCTCATCTACAAAGCCGATGAAAGCAAAGCCACACCATGTAGTTGTAAATAAAATGTCAACCTGAAATTAATTAGGCTGCAGCACATCTGACTTTGTGCCTGTATCTGTGAGACTTCAAAGCCTGCAGAAAGCGTTTGAAAGGAGCAGGGTGTTCTGGGAGGGGCACATCAACCTGAAGACATGACAGACAGAGCAAACCTGCAGTGCCTGTGATGGCCATCAACCTCCTGGCTCCTTTGGAAGGGGCTCCCCTGAGCCCCCTCCCCTTGCTGCAGACCCCCAAAGCTGTTTGTGTAAAACATGTGACTGCTGCAGAACAGGTGCCTCTCCTCAAGTCTCCTAATTTCTGCTTTGGACTTGCTGAAGTTTAAGAGCAGGAGAGGTGATAAATCTCACGTCTGGGCTCCTGTGCAATGTGGGCTATCATTTTTCATTCAGTTACCCTGGTGTTGAGCCCCACAGCTAGTCTTTGCATGACTGCCACTTACCCTGCAGGGAGTTATCCAGTCTTCTGCTGAAGACACCACAAAACAGACTTATCTGGTAATTTCTCTCAATACTATGCTCAAATTTATTTATTCTTTTGAAAAGGGAAACTTTGTGTGTTTCATAACTAAAGTTAATCTAGCTTCATCCTCTGGTGACTGAATTTTACTCTGCTGCTTTCTGATAGCTGTTTCCTATCCTACTGTCTTTGCCTCACAAAGACATTTGCGCATCCAGGTCATCTCACTTCTACCGGATTTTCTCAGTGTTCTTTTTAACAAACTGAAAAGATGAAGTCTTTAATTGGAAGGCATTTTCTTCAGGATTTGATTAATCTACTGATTCTGTTTCACTCCCTTTCTGTTATTTTAAACACTCATGTTTATTTGACAGCCAGGGTACCAGATTTGTGTGCTGCATTCAGACATCGTTCTCACTGATGCTCCTTGATCAGTAACACTCTCCCTATCCCTGCCTCTGCTTTCATTCCACTGATTGCATTTGCAATTTTCCCTAAAAAACTTTACTTTTGCCCTGTAAACTCCTCTTGAGCTGTTTCAGTATGGAGTCTGCCAACCTGCTGTTGCAATTTTCATTCCTTCTTCCTACAGTTCCTTTTTGCTTTGCTGATTTAGGATCTATTTTCCTTTAATTGTCCTAACTTAGCAAGTACCCTATGTTGCTCCATACAACTGCACTGTCTTCTTGTGTCATTACAGGAGGGACATATTTTCTCAGTAATGGCTTATATTTATTTTCATGTCAACTAGGGAAGCACTGAGCCTTATACTGATCCCTCTGGAATCTCTCCAAATGCATTCTCACTCAATGATGGTTTTCTGTTGACAGTTGCATATCCAATCTGTCACTCAGCCAGTTCTTACTTCATTTAGCATATGCTCTATTGTTATGAAGCAGAGATATTGTTTTGTAAATGATCAAAGTTCCTAAATCATTAAAATGATCTTCGTCCAAACCACAGATGATGAGATAACATAATTTTACCACATCTCTTTTCCATAAATCAGACATGAGTTGTATTCCTGGTGCCTTGTCAGTCCCGCTCTTTATTCCTCATTCATGCCAAGTTTAGTACAGCTTTTTGGAACAGGAATCTGACTTGTGTATGGATTAGGAAGCAGAAAGCTGCCAGTGGCCCTAAGTGGGCTAGGTCAGCAGCTCTTTGAGCCCAGGCAATCAGCTTCAGAATAAGTGTCAAAAAAAACTTATGCTATCCAAGACTGTGACTATATCTATTAAAGGTGGGGAATACATCCATTAATTGTGAGACAGCACTTGTGCAGTTTTCTGTAGACCCTAACTGGAGAATCTGTCAAAGTCAGTGAAAAATTTAACAGTGAGATGTGAGTTCATTCATCTGGATGGGCTCTTCACTGTTTCACAGAGGAGCACGCAGCTCATTTTTTCCCCAGTGTTTGACTGGATTATTGGGATCTCTGAGATAGGAAACTCTGTTAGATCATCCTGTCCAGTAGCAGATGCATTGCAGGCTCATGCTGTTCCATGCATAATCCTGTGCTTTTCTCACCTGAGATTTAAGTGCTCCCAGCAGTGAGACTCCTGCTCTCCTTAGAAGGTTGTCCCATGTTCTGTATCCTGCTTGAAACATTCAGAACATGACTGATAATATTAATCAGTAATGCTAAAGCATAGAAAAAGGTGTTTTTTCATATTTCTGGTGTTAATTAACTTTCTTTTCTGGTTCCTAGTTACACTCTGGAGACTAATTTCAACTTTGGTGTGACTTACACTGAAGTCTCTTGCAGTTGCCTACAGCACAAATGAATTTTGTTCATCCGACTTTTGCTTTTGGGATGATGGCAGGACATAAGAAATGCAGCTGTTGCCTGAAAAGGGAAAGAGGAATGTGGAGGAAGACCTTCTGAAGAGGAAAGTGGTCAGTAAGGGAGGAGAGGAGCAAATGGAGCATTTAGAGGTCAGGCAGGGGTGTACAATTTCTGTCAAATTTTTGCTTCCTGAATAAGAATGTGTAAGTCAGATCTGCTCGTTGGTAGGAAATTCTGAGAACCAATTAGCTCTGTTGCCTGAGTCTGTACCTGAGTTGGGTGTTTATTTAGAAACAGGCATATGCAGGAGATTTGGGTGTGCTAGGGCTGGTTTCTACCCCATCCACTTTTTCTGTGTCAATAAATGCTTCATCTCCACACATTAGGAATAAATCAAGTTTTACAGACTCACTTACAGACTCAGCTTCTGGAAAAAAATTATTTTTAGGCTGTGCCTCCCCATTTCTTAACAATGCCTGCTTGTGGGGAAAAGACTCCAATTTTCTCAGAGTCTAGGATTTCTTTCTTTAAAGGGATCCTTTTCCTTTCGTTGTCCAAATTAGTAACTGTTGGAACATGCCACCATTTCAGTGCACCCAAACTTCATTTCCATGGAAGGGTGAGAGGCTGTTTTCAGGACCTAAAAACTGATCTCAGCTTCCAAAAATATCCTGCAATCCCCTAGGCTAGCACAGATACTTTCATGAACCTGTCAGTAATTAGTGATTTTGTCCCACACCACTGGCCTGGTTGAAGTGTTTAAGACTGGTGATGTGTGTCAGGCTGGAAGAATGATGATGATACTGAGTGTCCCTTGCTGACTGTGCTGATGGACAGTGCTGCATGTGCAAAATTCTGTGAACATGGAAATCTGAGGGGAGAAATTTATGCAGAGCAATAATTAACACAGTTAATTGCATTTATCTTTCATGTTGGCAGATCTGCCAACTGTCAGCTATTTCAAAATAACTCATCAGTTAGATGTCTTCACATTGATAATTGATTCCTCAATTGTGTGTGAAGAAACCTCACGCTTATTAGAGCTAGTTTGCAGTGCATACCTTCTGGTTTTTCCCCTGGCATTTTCAATCTGTTTGTCTTAAATGGAGGTTAATAATTTCATTTCCTTGGGGGAGAATAACTGTGCTTCATTTTCTTTTACATTCCGGTAATTGCAGGGGATTGCAGAGCAAGATGCAGGAGTTTAAATCTCCCATCTTTCATGGGAACTGGAACATTTCTTGCTCTCCTGCTGTTTGAAGCACATTTCTTAGCCCCAAAGCTATGGATGCCAAGTGTTTTTGCTAAGGAACTCTATACCTTTAGCCAAAGTCCAAGTCAGTGAAAAGTGTCCTGGAGCAATGGGCATGTCAGGTTTGACGTCAGTGTTGGGAAATTACTCATCCTAAATGTTCTTGTATGTTGAAACCCACAGGCATCAATGTGGAGCCTGTTGAGCACCCTCCACTATCACCAGTGTTAGCACTGGAGGCAACCAGAACCTTTCTGAGCTTGGCTCTGCATCTGACTTTAATTAACAGAAGTTTAGATGAGCAGGAAATGTGGAGAGAGGGAAACAAGTTAGCTCATGCCCTGGAAATTATGACAGGAACTCACCAAGCTGCTCACACAAAGAGTCTGTAGGTCTACAAGGAGGTAGGTCCTTCAGCTAGCCTCTCTACCAGTGGTGAGGGACACTGCTGGAGTCCTTCACGTTCCTCACCTGAAGAAAACTGTTGGGAGATCCTATGATATATATGATACTATGAAGTCTTCTTGAGAAGGTATCAATGAGCCCTTTATTAACTATTGATTGTGAACATTTTTTCTTCCTGCCCTCAGTAATACCTTGGCTCGCTAACCGATGTGTTTTGCAAACTTTCCATGGTTTTTCCCTTTTTGGGACTCCTTATCCCAACAAACCTCCTCAGTTACCTGCTTGTTGGCATCCTCTGATTCTCTTTTCCCTTGACACCATACACTTGTTCCATTTTGTACTTTACTGGAAACCGACATGGCTGCAAACTGAAGGAGGAGTCTGAACGCTCAACCTGCCTTTGGGCTCATCACCATCTCCAGAGACAGAGGGGTGAAAGCAGAGAGGTGCACAAAGAGCACAAAGTGAAATACAGCCTGGGGTCTTGGATGTTGCACTATTGTGGTGGAGTCAGTGACAAACAGCCAGGGTGGTCACTTGATGTTGTGTGGGCTTAGAGCAGCAGCACCAGGGTGTGTTGCCATGCCCATCTCTCCTCTGCATTAGGCCATGCAGATGTCCTGGGGCCTGCAGGCACACAAATGTGTGTGACTATGTGCCCACATACACTCTGCAGCTGTGGCTGGCAGCACAAGTGTAAGCTCAAGCTCTGGGGCCCCATCCTGCAGTGCAGGTGAGGACCTGCACCAGGAGGGCAGATCCACTGCTCCTCTTAGGCTGATCACATTAATGCTGACATGGTCACAAAACTGTGTAGGACAGGGCCCAAAGCAGTTACAATTTAATGTTTATTGAAACACAACTGTATTTATTCTTGTTAGAGACATTTAAAAATAATAACACACTAGGAACAATACAGCAACCAATAAAATATAAAATTATAAAGCCATTTTCAGTCATGCAACATTCTCTAGTGCTTGGACATCATAACCTGGTTAAGGGCTCGGGGCATGCTAGCAGCAGTAATAAAATTAAAAATCACAGCTTGTGTTGGCGGTAGCAGCACCATAAATTATCCAGAAGAGCAGAGTTTAACTTGGTCTACTTTTAAAAAAAAATATTTAGCTGTTTTTCTACTTTATCTGTGGGCAGTGAAATGAAGTTAAGAAGTCTATTGTTTTTCTTTCTGTCAAAGTCAGCTGACCCATAGGAGCATCCCCAGGGGTTTTATCTTTTAAGATTGCACCTGAGCTCATGCATTCATTTGGAATTTAAAGTGGTGGCCCTGCCTCAGTGTCACCACTGTCACACAGGGACAGGAATGGTCCCATCTTTACTTCTCTGGGTTCTCACTGCTGTAAAGTTTGAATGTGGAGATCGCTGGATGAGAATGTTGTCTAAGAAAAAGAGGGATTTTATTTCACATTAAAAAATTATAATAGAGTGTTAGAACCTGCGTCTGCCTCCAGTTAAAATAAATAAATGAACATGCAAAATTCCATCCATGAGTTAACTGCCTAATCATAAGCAATAATACAATAGAGACCTGTAAGTTGCCAGATGAATGATTCAATAATACGCTTATGTGCTGGAAAGAAAATAAAAGAGTGAACCAATGTTGCCATTTCATTAGGCCTTGTAGACTTATCATCCTGTCACAGTCATGTAAATCAGCAGTAACTGTACTTCAATCAAATTATCCTGCTGTAAATGCACTGTTTGTCAGGCAAGAATTGGATGAATATATAAATTACCAGCCCACTTCAAAGATCTGTGGATTCATTTCCTTTTGCTGTTGTTCCAGGCAGAACCTGCCTGCCAGTTGACTGACCACTGTTGCAGGCTGACACTGGGGTGAACAAAGGAAAACAGCAAGTGGAAGCTTTGGCCCATCCCTGGATGCCACTTGCTATTTTGGTCTTGCTGTTTGCATTGTTTGCTTATTTATCGCTGTTTTTCTCAAAAAGAAGACAAAGGGCTGTGTCATTAAAGGTAAGGAAGCAGACACGCTCCTCATTGCTGTGAGCTTGTGTGTTTGTAGAAACGTGGAGCCGGTGGCAGCCCTGGAGCCCGTGCAGCGTCACCTGTGGGGACGGAATCCGGGAGCGCTTCCGAGAGTGCCTCAGCTCCTCGCTGGCAAAACCAGGCTGCGCTGGATCGCCAAGAGAGACTTCCCTGTGCTCGCTGGAGGAGTGTGTGTGTATGTAGCTCTGCTCTCCTCTTCCCCCAGTGCTGTGACCCCCCTGGCAATAGCAAAGTGTGAAATGGAAACATCCTGTCTCCCTTTCAGTCATACTGGTTTGGGGGGCTGTCACATTCCTGTGGCTGATGGAGTAGGGCAGGAGCCTCTGTGTGTCTGATTGGGGAACACTGGAGATAGGGCTCCAAGGCATAATATTTCTGAATGCCATGGGTGCAGCTTAAAATCTCCAGGATGATCAGAGAGTGGAGAAGTCCTGAAAGAGAGATCTTGGGGCTATCAGAACACATTCAGTAAAAGCCAAAGACTCCAGTGGAAACCTATTAGAAAGCTAAAAAAGGTTGCTGGTTCCAGCTGGGACCTGTGGTATGAGGTTGCCATTCTGTGAGATTTTTGAGGTGGTAGTGCCAGATCTTCCCCTGCTCCAGCCTGCCACTGCTGCTGGCCTGTGACAGGGCAGGCTGGCTGTTACTGATAGGTAAGGCTTTATAAAGGTTTTATAAACCCTTACCTATCAGTAACAACTGGCCACTGGTGCTGGGTGGAAAGTGGGTGCAGATACAAGAGACCTGAGCCTTCTATGAGGTGGATTACAGCAACCATGTGGCCTCCAGTGAGGCTGGATGAGGCTGTGCCAGCACCATAGTTGGGTGCTGACAGCCACTGCTGAGGGGCATGAGAAGTGCCCTCTTTCAGCACAGTACAGGTGCTTAGTCTGTGCAAAACTTCTGCTTCTTGCAAACTCCCTGCTGAAAAGGAGTGTGCTGATGCCAAGAGAACAGAAAGCTGATCTACAAGCTCCAGTGCCTTTGTGTCCCACAGGTGCCACAGGGGTTGGGAATGGGGATGTGGAAGGAAAGATACCTGGGAACTGTGCAGGCTGCTAGGATCTCACAGTATTATTTAACAGATATTTTAAGCTATTACAAAGTGACCAGCAGGCCTTAGTCCTTGCTTTGGCTGCTTGCAGGCTCTTCTTTCTGCTTGCAAAAGTGCAGTGTGTAGAACTGGAATGGAAGCAGCTAAAAAAATATACAGTTTGGGGATGTGGGGAGTTGTTTAGCCTGTGGCCACTGCAGTGTTTATGCCACTGAAAAGGAAAGGACAGCAGGGGGAGAGAATGTGCAGCTGGAGCAGGAAGAGGGGAGGACTATGTTTTTAGTGGAAGTATTGGCTTGAACCAGCTTCACGTGTTGGGGATGAAGGCCTCAGAAGTATACAGGCAGGACTGAAATGTGTTGTGGAACACTGCAGGAAATGGGTTGTATTTAACAAAAGTTTGGGTGAACGGAAAATGCTAAAAATTATATTCCATCAAACCGGGTATTACATGTTGTCAGCGGTCATGAAGCACTGGGAATGTTTTAACAGATCTAATGTTTTTAGTGACTTGAAAATGCTGACCATGTGGGTTTGCTTATTTAGTAAAGCTCTGAGTGAAAGCAGAAAGGAACAATTTAGATGCTTTGGGTCTGCAGTTTAAACCAACCCTGCTCTAGTTGTCTTCGCTATGCCAGGCTCTCTGAGGCTGCTGTGGGCAGCAATGCCACCACCAAAACACAGTGGGGTTGTTAGGGTTTTTCCAAAGCTGCTGTTGAGCTGTGCTATCCCATGCCTTCTGTCTTTCTTCTGGAGGGGTATGTCTGTAAGTGTATAATTTGATTTGTCTCCTTACCAGCCAGTTTCATTCCCCACCTCTGGAGCTCAGAGCTCAGAGAGCAGTCCTGGTCCCCCTTCAGGGAGCTCACTGAAGGGGGTTCCCTGCTTGCAGAGCATGTGCTGGAAACACAATTTGTGTGTGGACCTTGCTTTGCCTGCATGGAGGTGACAGCCTCTGGTGCTTCTCAGAGGGGTCACTCCTCCCATGCAGGTGTGCAGCTGTAAAAGGTGTAGGATGGTTTCCAACCATCCTGTGCATACACTGTGCACACAGCTGTGGCAGTGTGGTTGGACTCAGCAGGTCTGGACAATCCCCAGGTTCCAGTGAGGTGTCTAGGTTAATAAGAAGTTAATACATAGAGAGCACAGAGGAAAAGGAGGCTGTGTCTACGCCCACTGCAGTGGGATCATCTGGAGGAAATACCTCACTTCTGTCTTGCACATGCTTTCTAATCCTCCTGCTCCCACATGGGGCAGCTTCCTTTACAGAATCACATGCATGGTTACATCCCACTGAATCTCAGCTTGCTCAAGAAGGGGTTTGACACTCTGATTTTACAGGATTCATCCGCTGCCTAATCTCAAGCTGGGAGTGTCACCGTCACCCTTCCCATTCCAGCTGTCTGCAGCTTTCAGAAGCAGACAGGTTCTGTTTCCAGCATAACTCTGCAGACATTAGTCCAGCAGATGGAGCAAATGGCTGAATGAGCAAGGCCTGTGCATGGTGCAGGGGCCAATGAGGTGCAGGGAGAAGTGAACCATAGGGACCCAGTCCTTTTTGGAAAATCTCAGTTCCTTGCTGTTAGCTGTGTATCCCAAACAATGCAGCACAGCATGCATTACAAATAGAGAATGGAGTACTTGGAAAATATCCATAAGCAAAAACGACTGAGAGAAGGATGAGAAATGAATTAATTGCTCTACTGCAGTGGTGCTGAATAGAGCAAATGCTGGCCCTGCCTGCTCAGCTTGTTCACTCCCCTCTCAAGTATCCAGAGCAGCAGTGCTCTGGGCTCTGGCACAGGGGCATTGGACTGAATGCAGATTTTAGAGATCCTTCTATAAGATTCAGCAGGCAGTGGTCTTGTTCTTTAAGTTGGTTTCAAGCTCTCAGAGTGACACAAAGATCAAATGCAATGGCAGGATTAATGCAATGGCAGGATTTTTTAGAGGACTTGGGATTGTTAGATAGCCTGAAATAGGGAGGTGGATCTCCTTCCCAGCACCCTGCACTTCTGTTCTGTAGCAGCCTGAGACCTTCTAGCCTGTGTTCATCAGTGCCTTTGTGCATCCTGCCCACCTAACAGCTGCATTACCAGCTTGCTGTTGAGTGTGTGTTCTCCTGAATTATGGGAAGTACATGGCGTCCAGTTCTTGTTATTCTGCAGTCACATTTCCTATTCCTGGACAGTCACTCTGGTGCAGGCAGGAGCACCTGCCAAGTCTTACAGCTGGCTATCAGTCTGATGGAAGGCTTTGGATTCTGGATAAAACTAGAGACTAGGGCAGGGTTGTTCAGTGGTTTTGTTTGAGCTCACACCTTCTTGGCCAGCTCTTGTCAACTGCAACTAACCAGCCTTGTCCTCCAACAAAATCTTCATGGCTTTAGAGAGCTCATGTCTGACCAGAACAGAAGAATTTGGGCAATGCTAACAGATACTAAAATTAGCTACTGGACCAATTAATCCACTTTTGACTGTGCTGTATTCTGTTCAGGATCGCCTGTGAAATGCTTGTGACCTCATTTAATAAAAGAATTACCAATTTGTCATTGGTTCAGCCATCTGTAATATGGTGGAATGGGCAAGTCAGAGGTTTAAACTGGGCTGTGGACAGCTCTGTGATTGTCACATTATGGGTTAGAATATCTCAAATTGGAAGTGGCCCATTAGGATCACAGAGTCCAACTCCCTGCTCCCCCAGGACTACTAAATGACTGAGAGCATTGTCCAGACAGTCTGTGAATTCTGGCCGTGATGGCTTCCCTAGGATGCCTGTCCTGGTGGCTAATTACCATCTCAGTGAAGAAGGGTTTGCAGAGTACTCTTCCCTGTTCAAGTTCCATCTCCAGTCCACAACAGAAGAATGGTAGTAGAATGCCGGAGAAAGAGCAATGGCACTTTCAGTTGAAAGCTTGCTGTGGCATGGGAAGGTTTTGTCCTCTGGAACTGTGGCACCAGACAGTGGTAGAAGCATCCTCAGAGGACTGATTAGAAAAGTTACATTGCCTCTCCTGATGCTGCCTCTCTCTTCAAATTCACTTAAATTCTCACACACACTTAAGCTCTCCTAAAAATAATTTTAAAGTGATACCTGAAGTACTAGCCTGTGTTGAATTCTTTTTACCCCCTTTATGTCACTTTTCAATGGGGAGTCTAAATGTACTTCATAAAGAAAGGCAAACAGAGTTCCTTCATTTTCCAGGTATTCAGTAATACCTTATGGAAAGTGCAGAACAGGAAAAAAAACCTATTATGTTTAAAAGGTCTGTGGCAGTCTTGGTTTAAAGTAAGTAGATGTTCATGCCAGTTTGAAGTCATCAAGTAGTAAGTCATCTCCAATAAGCAAATTTTAATGGCAGACAACTTCCTGTACTGTATTAATGGCTTCTTTTCTTTGGTAGTGAAGTACCCATCCTCAAATACCAAAATGCTGCTGCCTGTGCTACTCTGACAGATGTGTGTGCTCTTTCTTACAGCTGTCCAGCCTCCCACCCCACCTTCTGTTCAGCCAGGAGAGGACCAGAAAGCAAATAACATAGTTACCATCACAGGTATCTCGCTGTGCTTGTTCATCATCTTTGCCACTGTTCTTATCACCCTCTGGAGGAAGCTCTGCAGAGCTCAGAAGTGCAGCACCGCTGTCCGACGAAGCTCCGTCCATTCCCCCGGCTTCCGGAAGAACTCAGATGAGGAGAACATTTGCCAAGGCAACAAGCAACGGGACAGCTTTGCTGAAGGAGGGGACGCCCCTGTTAACATTCCCCTAACCTACAGGCGAAGCCTCCAGTTTGCCCAAGAAGATGATGCCTCTGGAAGTGAAAACTTTCAGCCAAATGCCCAAAAAATAATCCCTCCAATTTTCAGCTACCGCCTGGCACAGCAGCAGCTGAAAGAGATGAAGAAGAAAGGCCTGACAGAGACGACTAAGGTGTACCATGTCTCTCAGAATCCTCTCACGGACACGGTTCTTGGTGCCACCACCATGCTTCCCCTGAGTGGGGAAAACCAAGAGGAGGCAGCGGCAAACAAATTTCGGATCAAATCTCCATTCCTGGACCAGCCAGCCAGTCAGCCCAAGTTCCTGGGAGAAGGCTCTCACCCTAGGCTGGATTTTCCATTCTCACAGGCCAATCCTGCAATGAGCCCTACCCAAACCTTGGTAAGAAGAGGTCATTTCAAGCACCAGGATAACAGAGTGGACTTGCCTGAGAGGGGCTGTCACAGAAATTCGCAGTTCAGAAGAACAGCCAGTTTCCATGAAACTAAAAAGGCCAGGCCTTTCAGAGAGAGAAGCATGTCCACTCTCACACCCCGACAGACTCCTCTCTACAACTCCAGGACCAGGACGTGGGACCATGGTCTGGAGGACAGGACACGGCCAAAATCAAGAAACGCCAATCCAGCTTGTGAAAAGCTGGATCAGCCCCAGGGCACTGTGCTGGGGTGTGAACCACAGGGCCATGGCACAAAGCCCCACCACAGGGCAGGTCCCCCGGTGAGGAAGCTGGACCTGATCACGGATCGCCAGCCTGCTGGTCAGGAGAGGGCAGCTGAGAAGCCTGAGCCCAGCCGAAGTAAGAGGGGCCCTTCTCCTAACCCCAAAGGTGTGTGGCGGAAAGAAACCGGCCCAAATGGCAAAGATAATTCCCAGAGAGGCCAAAGCATCAGCCCTGCCCAGTATCGAAGGGACAAGTGCCAGAGCTTCCCCCTGGACCCTGAGTTTGCCTTTTATGACAATTCTACTTTTGGCTTAACGGAGGCGGAGCAGCAGATGATCGACCTCCCTGGGTATTTTGGCTCAAATGAAGAAGATGAAACAAGCACTCTGAGCATTGAGAAGCTGGTGATCTGAGTGACTCATTGCGGCCCTGCAGGAGTGCCGTGCGTGGGAGAGGATCTGCAGGATCACTTGGCTTCTGGTGAAAGAAAGAGCAGGAGTCATGTTACCTCTACACATAGCAGCAGGGAGTAATGCCCCAGGTCTGGCTTGTGGGAACATATTCCTTTCTAATTACTGAAAAGTGCTTTCATATAATTATTTTTTGTATGTATGTGTGTACAAGACACACAAAGTACCCTGGGAAGGAACACGTTAGTTAAGGTGTGGCTCAGGAATAGCCAATAGATTTTATTGTGTAAAGCATCATGTTTTGTGCATCATACATGAAGAGTGCCGCTGACATTTCCCACCTTGTCCACTGTGTACTGGTAGACTGTGAGATACTGAAGCATCCACTGTCCAGCACCCTCAACCATCTGCCCTGATTAGTAATCATTTCCCATGTAGAAAGCACAAAGCTCAATCTGTGGGCAGTTTTCATAATTTTTCTGATAGTCATCAGTGAACTGTGTTGATTTGTAGGTGTTGCTCAAATAACTCATATGGTAGGGGGTGTTTTAGCTGGTTGCATGAAAGTGCAAACATTTGATGCTGAATATTGGAGTGAATTTAAAATTGAGGAGACATTTTCATCATTCAAGACTTTGATATTTTCTTACTGTCAATATTTATATCAAGAAAACAATGTACAAATATTTGCAGGAAATTAGTACAAAAGGCATGCTACAGGGAGGGCAAAGAAAACAGGTGATCAGATTTTAGTCCTCACAGAAATGTTACCGCAGCATGTTACCTGTCAAAAGCAGTGAGAGAACTGTTGAATTATGCATCCTTTCCATAGTGATCCTTTCCTTTATTAAAATTTTTTAATGTAAGTACATTGACAATAATACTACCATGGCAAGCTCAAAATAAATTATGAACAAAACCAGAAAACAACAAGATTATTTGATTAATACCCATTCTGGGAAGAAAAAATTAAAATGGCTTGACAATATCTGGTGATTCACAGGGAATCTTATAGAATCATTTACATTTGAAAGACCTCTGAAATAATTAAGTCCAACCATTAACGTAACACCACTGTGTTCACCACTAAACCATACCCCTTAACTGGCACATCAACACACCTTTTGAACACCTCCAAGGACAGTGATTCCACTGCTTCCCTGGGATACCTCTTCCCATGCCTGACCACTCTTTCAGTGAAGAAATTTTCCCTCATATCAAATCTAAATCTCCTCTGGCACAACTTGAGGCCATTTCCTCTGATCCTGTCACTTTTTACCTGGGAGAAGGGGCTAACTAACTCCCGCCTTGCTACAACCTCCTTTCAGAGAATTGTAGAGAGCAGTAACAGTGAACTACAAAAACCATGATGGGCTTTTTTGTTGTGTTTTAAAACCAGACATCACAAATTTGCCATTAGAATTTGCTTTAAGTATTCAGAGTTAGGTTGGAACTCCAATTAACAGCAGAAGCAGAGCTCAGGCTTTGTGGATGACTAAGACTTTTCTTGCCATTTGTTAGGATAACCATCTCTCTGGGGACTTTGCAAAGACCAGGGGAATGCTAGTGGGCAGAAACAGGAAAAGAGGAGATGCTTCCCATGGAGGTTGGTGTAAGAGAAGAAAGGTTTAGGCAGTGGACTATTAGACTGAAATCAACTCTCCCCTAAGGAGCCTAACCCTACATGCCCTTTAACCTGCCTTGTGGGTGTGAAAGCAAAATTAGCATCTGCTCCATTGTCACGAAGTAGGCTGCTATCTTTCTTAAAACTGGCTTTCTGAGCAGAGAGATTTCCCAATGTCATACTTCTTCCCCCCCCAGCCCTGCTCCCCCCCAAACCAGCAGCAATATTAAAGGGAGAGCAGCATTGCTATGTGTAAGCTGCCAGTTTCTGATGGCACCCCGCTGCAGTGTCCAAAGCTGGCACAGGTAGCTTGACAGGCACACGGTGTTACCTGCTGTGACAACACAGGAGGAGCAAGCCTCAGCATTTGGCCATCAGAGTCAAATCTGGCTGTTTGAATGGCCTTTCTGATGGGTAATGCTTTGCAGCTGCTGCTGGAGTGAGGGATCTGACTCGGTGGGTGATGTGAGCTCCCTCTTTCCCGGGAGCCATGCCAAGATGCTGATGTTCAGCCCTTGGCCCAGCGTGGTGTTGGTACCAGCGATGCATTCCCGTGAACTGTCAGCTTGAAAAGCTGTTTAAAGCATCTATAAACGTGTTCACGCTTGAAGACTTACCCAAAGGCAATCAAATGTAATGAGGCTTTAAATTGACTTTAGTGAGCTGGAAATCACGCCTCTGGAACAATTGCTGCTCAGGTTACTTATCCTGCCTGTACTAAGGTAAGGTCTGTGGTGTGAAGTACCTTCTCCCTGAAGCGGGATCCATCAGCATTGGAGCTGCAGGGCTACAGTGTCTGTTTAAGCTTTGTTGAGCCTCTCAGCATGGGAGAGAGACCCTGGAGAAATGGGAGACCAGATATGCAGTGCAGCAACATTCAGCAAGCATTTCCCTAGGCTTCAGCAGGAGGGATTGGAGCTTGGCGCTAGCCCTCAGATCCACTAAGTACTCAGCTAGTGCCATTCTACCCTGTTTATTAAAATTAAAGGTGGTTCTGAAATGCTTCCTGAGGTGTGCTGTGGGATTTGGAGGCTCCTGCACAAAGCCCTGTGACCCTTGCATCTCAGAGGGGGTTTCCTTTGCCACAGCAGGGCGGAGTAAAGGCAACATTGCTCTAAATCAGATGCTGCTTCTTCCTGCAAAGTTGTCCCAATGTTGGGCTGTGTTGTGCATTAGATGTACTTACTACATTTTACATCAAAGGCAGCAGGGCAAACCTCTTCCCTCCCAGCTTGTCATGCCTTGGCCTCCCTTTCCCTCTCAGAGACAGGAGAAACACCCTGGCACTGATGTTGGCTGAAGGCAGTCCAGCTCTAATGCCTGCCCCTCCATACTGACACACAGGGAAACAGGCTCCATAGTCTGGATTTGACATCACTCATTGCTCACTCACTGGGGAACTGGACTGGGTGCTGGTTGTCTGATTTAGCCCTGATGACTTCATCTCCACCTTGATAATCCATTATCAGATGGGTTACCAGATGCTTAATGAACTGCCAGACCACAAATGCTGTCCCCTAAATGCTGTAGTTTCCACAGTCTTTGCCCTACTTCCTTAGCTCTCTGCTGAAGGATGGGATTGAGCATCAGCTGCCAGAAGGCACGAACTTATTTCACTCACATTTCTCTGTGTCTTCAAAACAATAAAAATTATCCTTTCTGCCCCCAGTGCTCCTCAGAGGCCACACAGTTATAATGTGTGCAAAGTCATTCCTTATGTCCCAACATGCAGTTACAATCTTGCACTGAGATTTTACCGTATCAAAATACAGAAGCAGTGATCAGAAGGGAAAGGATAAGTGCTGCCTTTTTGCAGCCCTTTCTTCACAAGGGCAATCTCATTTCAGACATGTTGGTGAAAATTTCACTCCACATGAGCGTGCTTGAGAAGAGGGCAGGGGGGCAGTCTGGCCAAGGGCACAGGCTCTAGCAGCACAGCTCCCTGGAGTGCGGCCCATTACGCTGGATGTTCATGCTTGCAGTCACTGGGATGTCTAGGAAGCAAAGGAACCAAACCAAGTTTTAAACTCAACCTTCACCTCATTCCTCTGCATTGTCTCCAGGACAGCTTGAGCCATGATAATTAAACTTACCTTGCAGACTCTTTCAACTACCCAGGACAACAGGTGAGAAAGCACCAGAGCCAACACTGAAAGAATACATTTCTCATATTATGAGCTTTCCAAGATTTTGATCCAGATTTCTTTTCACATTCCTATTGTTGAAAACCAGATAAAAAGTATTAAGTCCTACTCAGACGGTTTTATTTCGCTCTTTGTCGATATGTATTCAAATTACAGTATGTATGGATATAAAAGCAAGTAAATGGAAGAGAAATACCAGTTTAAAAATTATTATAAATCAGAATGAAAGGAAGCAGGTTTAAATTATTTGCATCAAGCTGATTCTGTTGTTCATTTTTAATTGTTGTTATTAACAGCTGTAGAAAATAAATTTTCAGTATTCCATTTCTTTCAGTCATTTGTGTTGTTCTTTCATTTCACCCAGTGAGACAATGAAAGCAGTGTGCCTTGTGGTTCAATCACTTTCTGATTCCTCTTCACTAATGCAAGGTCATCTGGTAAATTACAGGAGAATGTACAGGAGAATGACTGCATTTTAGGAGCTCCTAGGAATATCTGTGTTCACCTTAATTTTAGTCAAATCTGCATAATTTTAATCTGGGGTTTAAAACTGGTTGGCAGGATTGTCTTTGTCTGCTTTAATGTCTTGTGGTGTACTCTAGCAGTGGATCTGCAGCAGGAAGCTGTTGGAATGGAGCTCACAGTGTCCACATTGTGGGTGGACAGACTACTTTGAAGCAGCCTTCGTCTGGATGCACGTTAGCAGTTGGAGCATGTCCATCCTCTGGGCTGGTTTCACACATTCCACGAACACTCTGCATCTGAAGTGTGGCAATTACAACCATAGGAAAAGTTGCTTAAAAACATTCTCCTGAAGCAGATCAAAGCACTAACAATGGCACACCAGATGAAGTCCAATTCCCATTCCCTTGTGCTTTCTATACTGATGTTCTCATAACAGAAACACTGATAGTTAAAATCAAGATGAGAAAGACTTTGAAAAGTATAGATTGATTAAAGGACATGCTTGATCCTTCTAAGTCCAGAGAACTTTAAAGAAACATTCTCCAACAAAATCTTGAAAACTGCTGAAAAAGAAATCTCTGGTTATTCCACGACTGTGATCCATATGTTTTTTATTGAAATGTTGTCTGGCTGTGCTCAAACAACTCGTGCTGTTAGCCTCAGGTAGCAGAAGCAGGTGCAACTCCAGCTATCAAGTGCAGGTTTGGCGATCGGCAGCAGCAGAGCACTGGCTATCAACTTACACCACTCTTTTCAGCCTGTGCTTTTCTCTTTCCAAAGCAGCAGTTTCAGCTGGCCTGACTGTTGTCACCATCTCCGCT
This sequence comes from Zonotrichia leucophrys gambelii, assembly GCF_028769735.1. NCBI lineage: Eukaryota > Metazoa > Chordata > Aves > Passeriformes > Passerellidae > Zonotrichia > Zonotrichia leucophrys. The sequence continues at coordinate 64,629,836 of NC_088169.1, forward strand.
CTCTCTGTCGATAAAGAATGGAGGCCTGATTTTCATGGCTGAGTATTTCAGTGAGTACCACATCCCATGCCATGTAGACCAAACCAAGCCATCATCATGGGGTCCGCTGTACCTCCCTCTTTTGTAGTATCGCCCATTGAGGTTCACAGCATGGCACCTTGGAACAATGCAGGAAAGACAAGAAGGGAATTCAGTTTAGCATGAGAAGATACTGCATCATTGCAAAGTACTGTTCTCACACAACAGATATCTAGATATGCCAGGGCGGGATGGACTAAACGGTTAATGCTTTTAGTGGAGCACAGGAATATGTGGGTCATCCTAAAGCATCCTAAAGCAGACACCTACACCGGTCAGATAATTCTGCCTGTTGACTCCTTCAGGTGTATTAACTATGGACATTAGAACTGCATGGCCTGAACAAAGGGGTGTAGTGCCATTTGGTAAACTCTAGCTCAAGTGTAGGCAGCTCCATATTGACAGCTAAAAATGCAGACGTCTTTTCATCGAGGTAAATCCTGCTATTGATGTACATTTTTTTAGCTCCACCAATTTCAAGTGGTATGTGATGAGAATCTGGTCTAAGAGGCTCATCCTGTACTAAAGCAGAGAAAATCTGAGAGTGTCATATCCCAGATTCCAGGGCTGTTAAACTTGAGTCCCTATCCACTGATGTGTGGCATATGCCCAAACAACAAATACACCCTTATAACTGCTGTGGGGTAGCTCTGCTCTTAGACAGAGGGTCCGTTCTAGGGAAATGTTCTTTGTACACACTTCACCTTACCATGGCTACAGTTGTTTTCTTCACTGGAGTATAACACAAAGCACTTTCAGGAGAGCTCTTTTCCTTCCAGGTCATTGTCCCCCGTGCATTTGTTCTGACCCATTTTCTTAAAGTGAATTCAACTTACCTGCTTTGCTCTAATAAAAGTAGTAAATTGTTTTCCTTTGAGGATCTGTAGGTTTGGCTGTGAGAGGTGGCAAGTGCACACAGCAGCCTCCAGCTGCTGTAAGGCAGGCAAGTCCTCTCAGCTGTGCTGCCACCCACAACCTACACATCCAAGAGGAATCAGCTGTTTTCCATACCTGTTAAACCACCAGCCACCCTTGTTCTCTGATGCACAGTTGCCTGCCAGGAACTGATCGTGATCCTTATCAAATGTGGTGAACTGCATCCCTCTGTGAGAAGCTGACCACTGATCTTCAAAATTGCTCCCACCAGACAGAGCGTCGCCAGCATTACCAGAATAGGTGCCAAACCATAACCTGTAATTTTCCTGCAAGAATATGTGAAACATTTATTTGACATCCATTCTTTCTGCCTTTCCTCACAGTTTTGAGGCCAAATTAGCTCTGGATATTTCATTCACTGTCAAAGGCACTGTTGAAGTCAAGAGTGACTTTTGTCTCCATGCTTTAATGATCCTAGTGTAGATCAATGCAGGATTTAAACTTCCAGAAGGGATTGGTAATTACTGCTGCTGCTAGAAAAGGCTCCAGGTTTATTGTCATTCAACAACCATTTAATACACCTTACAGCAAGATGGAAAGTTCTTTCTAGCTGATCAAGAACAACTTAGCAAAAACTGCCAAGTGTCAAGTAATTGCCTTCCTAAACAGAGCAGTTCTTCAGCTAGAATAAATGCTTAGGCATTTTGCTCTTCCAAGGATGAGAAGCCATCTGATTTCTATTATCTGGTCCTGGTAGGAATATTTAGAACAACAGTTCCATTGTGCACAACTAAAAGGTTGAAGAGATATTTGATATTTAGTGGATGGTCATATTTGTGTTGTGGGCTTTCTCCTGCCATCACTGGCCTCATTTCTTTACGAAAAATGGCATAAGGTATTGAAATGCAGCTGTTCAAACTTTTCATAAGAAACCTCTAATTGCAAACTGAGTTTAATGTAAACATTTCTGGAGTGGTGATGGAGTTGGAACTAGGACTGGTCCATGCAGTGTCCTTGGTTATTTGGACTAGTTATATGTGGTGTTCAGGAAGGCAAGTCTGCAAAGAACAGCACCTGTATGGAGCTGGACACTGTCTACAGCTAGAAAAGCACAGCATGAAAATTCAGGATGTGTCTATCTCTGGGGTTTCTGTGTCTGTAGCAGTAGGTATAGTGCTACAGGTACTTCTCTTCAAGATAGGAACTTAGAACTGGTCTTTCAAAGCTTTGATTAGAATCTGCTGTTTTATTTTAAAATAAAGTTGAGAGGATTTGCTCTGGCACTTGCCTTTTGTGTGACAGTCTGAAACACTCTCTTAGAAAGCAGAACAGGGTTCCATTTAGTTGCAGAGGTTCAAACCCCAAGAGTCTTCTCACTCACAGAAGACTTTAAATCATGAGGCTAGAGGCAAATATATGTGGGGATCCCTGTGCCCTGTGGCCAGGGAACTGCCCTCTGTTCAGCAGCACAGTTAGCAAGAGGGCACAAACATGTGATCCTGTCACCCACTGACCTGGGCTCTCAGTTGTAAGGAAGAAGTCCCAGGTTTATGTCCCTGATCCCAGGGCTCTTTGTCAGTCACACAAACTAGGAAGCCCAGGAAACCAGAGCAGGTAAGTTTTGCAGAGCTGTAGATACAACTCTGATACTGGTGTGATGCTGTGTATGCACTGCCCCACCCTCACAGACCAAGGCAAGAAAATCACTGCTCTTTCCATTTCTTACCTGCTCATTTGCAAGCTGGAAATTTTCATAGATTGCATAACGTCTTTCCCCATGCCAGTCCATCAGGTCAATCTTTAATGAGTTCTCTCCTAAACATAAAGTTGTGTCATGTTAGATGAATACCCAATGCAAATTAGAGAGAAATCTATGGAGAAAAAATACTCAGACCTCTAGCAAGCAGGTCATAGATGTGGTCATTTCCCAGCCAGTATTCATCATTCTTGCCCTGGAATTTCCCAAATCCCAGTTTGTAATCGTCCCATTTCCTGCACAGAAAAATTTATAGATATAAATTTCATCATGAGAGGGGATTAGAAAGTTTGTGACACTTGAGAATGGTAACAATTAAAACTTCACCTGTATCTAGATACTGTTTTCTAAAAGCATCCGACTCATCTAACAGTAAATACAACTCACATCTTATGTTTTCCCCTGCTAAACCTGTTCACACACATACATGGGGATCAAACCTTCAAACTGCTAGATGCAGTGCTTGCAGACTGATGTTTCCAGTTAAAAGGAAAGGGAAAGCAGCAGCTGTCACATTGGTCTTCAGCAAAACACCTGATATTGTTCTCCAGCAAGTCATAATTCACCTGCTCTACCTTTGATATTCTCATATACTTCAGAGTGTGTCATCATTTTGAGTTTTAGTAACCCTGTGTTTATTCCTTCTCTCATGTTGTTATTATGGATATTCATTCTGCCTGACCTTCATACTAGTCAATGCTCCTCTTCAGGATGTTTTTATTTCACCTGAACTACCTTGGCTATATAACTACCACTGTCTGGGCAAGCTGCCTTAGAGTCACTTGAGGTAGCTTTGCAATGCACTGCATAGACTTTAGAAGGCAGTAGAAATGCCCTGAAATTGTGTGTGCTGTGATAGTTAATTAACCTTCATGAGGACATTTCTTCTGAACTGTGCTACCAGAGCATCTCTCCTCCTCTAAATTTCAGCATGAAAGTCACCTCTCTGGGATTTTGCATAGGAAAAGGACAATCTGGTTTGGCATTTTTAAAAGTTATCTGAATACGATAATAAATGTTACAACATGCTGAACATAATTCCTCATACCAGAACAGATCTGTTCAACAGGTCTCAGTCTGTGCACTGGTAGCAGACACCTGCCAATTTGGAGCCTTTGACATAATGATAAAATATGCATTCAAAAGCAAAGAACCCATGGAAGTTCTCACCAAGTTGCAGATCCATTTTGCAAATGGCCCCCTGCTGCCAACAGGTACCACCAGATTGTCCTAATCCTAAACTATCATCACTAATACATGGTTTTGCACATCCTGTTTCTCAAGGGTGGGGGTTTGCCTGGCAGCAGGACAGGGGTAGGAGCTGGTGCCCATACTGCAAGCCCTGTTGCTGCAAGAGCAATGAACGCACCTGTTGAAGTTCTCCCTGCCGTTGCTGCGCCGCTGGATGACGGTCCAGCCCCCGCCATCGGACATGTCACAGAATGCCAGGAAGGGCTCTCGGTCCGCCCTGGGCCTGATGCGGTAGTAGCCACTCACGGTGCTCCTCCGGCCATACACTGCAGAGCAATCTGGGCACAACGGTACCTGTCTGTTAAAGGGGCTGGGGGCAAAGCCAAGGGCTGTGTGCCACCCGGAGGAAATGTCACTGAGAGGCTCTATGGGACAAGGACACTTGGCCAGCCTGCGCATAGCCCTGTGAAGTCAAAGGAAATGGTGCAGCAATGTAGTAGCTACACCAGTTTGCAAACTGCCAGCCTGACAAAGAGCTTTAAGGCTTGAGAGCCTTTACAGCCATGCCCTCCGAGGGAATAATGCCCAAATCTTTTGTGAGATGCAGGACAGCTGCAGCTTAGCTTGGGGCTATATCATGAAAGCCTGAGACTGAAACTTTATCTGTCAGCAAGATCATTTGCAGGGAAGCTAATTTCCATGTGGAAGGTAAGGTACCCTCAGCTGTACCTCTGGTAAAATCAGGGAACAATATTTCTAAAACAATAGGCTAAACTCCTGTGTCCAACTCTACCACGGCTGTATCAGGAGAGAGCCTTTCAGGATCTCAGTACTTCACACTTCCAATGTAAGGCCCAAAGGCTAAAATCTTGGCCACAGGAAACAATGTCATTTATGACCATGTTCTCAAAATAACACCAAGGAACAAAGTGCCCGTTCCTGTTCTATGCCACAGAAGTAATGGGGGACCTGAGGAACAGGGAGGCTTGGCTCATCCAAACAGCTGCAGCTGAGCCAGGCACTCTGGGCTCCCCTAAGCCACACAGGGAATATGGGCTCTTCAAGAACAGGACCCATCTATTCCTAAAGCAGATGCCTAAAGTAAATCTGATGGCAAACACAAGTGATTGTTTCTCTCTGCAGGTAAGAAGCCCAGCTGAAGATGTCCATTTTGTACCTGGGTAATAGCTGCCCACAGCTAGGGTAGGTGACTCTAGCCCCAAGGGATATCTTTTAGTGTCAGGGCAACCAGGCATCTCTTCTCCTTCCCATGTATCTGTATTTTAAATCACAATCCACTTAAAAATTTTTAAACTTTTAGCAGACATAAAATATGACATATGGGACACTGCAGGGAGAAATAAACATTGTGGCACACTACTGCAAACTGTACCTTGGTCATACACTATCAAATTTCCACTGGTTGTGGGTAAAAGCGTCTCATGCTGCTCACTCCTGTTGCCTGAGAACAGTTCACTTTTCGTCCTGTGGTAAGTGTTCTCCAGTATGTCCTTCAGCTGCAATTCATATAAGTAAAGCAAATCTTGAAGGTGTTTTAACCTTTGTCTTAATTTAGTGTTGTCTAGGAGGCAGATATCTTTGTCCTATGGAGAAAACAAAACAAAACCCCCCACAATTCAGCCAGTGGTAAGGAGAGACACAGAGAGAGGAGTATCTGTCTCCTCTTCACCCTAGCATGTCACACTGCCTATGTGGATCACCATGATTTCATGGTGATCTCTTCCTAAGATGTCCAAATCTTGCACAGCATGAGCTGTTGAATTGAGTCCAGCAGAAAAGGGGGTCCTGAAACAACCTTGGCATGGATCAGAACATGCCAGAATACAATCAGATGCACAAAAAATTTCCTTTGGACGAAAATAATTTGTCTTGACCCCACTTAATGATCTCAAGGGGAAGGTTTGCAAACTATGAAAGTGCTCAGGATGATAAGAGAGGGAAAACTTGGCTCTTGCACTGCAAATGGGTGAAACCAGCAAGGTTCCAGAATTAGCTTTGTGTAAAACTGAAAAAGAGCTGATATTTTGGCTACAAAAATACATTTTTTAAAATACTTTTTTGTTGTTGTTTTTGTTGTTGTTTTGAATTCTTAGTAATGTCAGTTCAGTCTCACAGACAGCTGTACAGCCCTTAATGCTATGAAAATCCTATATTATCAGCACAACATTCCTTTAGCTGCGACAGATTCCTTTTTGCTCTGCTCTTGCAGCTCTCCATCCCTCCTGTGGGGGAATGTCCATCTCTGCATGACTGGGAATGGTGAGCCATTGAGAGACTACAGAAACAGCTAAAGGATACACACCGAAAACCTGGGTGCAGGTGAGCCAAAGCTGACCAGAAGGAGCAGCAGCAACCAGTGCATCATCACACTCATTTCTTATCACCTGAAAAGAGGTATTGACAGGCTGTAATGGAAGCTTTTTAGTGCCTCTCACAACTTAATCCCCACTCACACTTATGTTTAAGTCCCCAGGAGATGCTGCAGGATTTATTAAGGAGGTTGCTTGAAACTACAGGCAGGACAAAATCAGGGTAAGATGTATATTAAGGAGAAGCTAAAGCACAAATGCAGTATGCTGACAGGGATAAAGGCTCAGGTCTGCTCCTGATTCCCCACAGAAATAAATACTCTGTGTGACTTTCCAGCAACCTCTGTATTTCCTCCCAGGTATCCACACGGGAAGTTGCTCAGCAATCATGTTTTCTTGAGGACTTTTCCAAATCCCACGGAGTTTATTCCGTTCAAACTCCTCAAAGTAGAATTAAGAGGAACTTGCCTCCTGGTTAAGTGGCTGTAGACATTCCCCTCCTCATCCTCGGAGTGGTCTGTGAGGATGGGATTACCTTGGAGGCCAAGTCACACATGTGACAAAGTGGACAGGAAATAGTTTTTCCTTGGATTTCAGGGGACAAGATGTCAATCTGTCCCCTGCTGCCAATCTGCTCCAACACACAGATGTGGTTTTGATTGAAGAGTCTTAGCTAGAAAATATGCTAAGTGACTGCCACTGGGAACATGCAGCTGAATGTGAGTGAACAGTACAAATTGTTCTCAGTGTGCTTGCATCGTGCTTTTAAAAAAACACAACAAAATCAGAAAGAAAAGAAAATCTGAAAACTAGGCTAAACCCAACTCCCCTGCTTCACATCTGGAAGTGCTGCAGAAACTTGGCTCCCCAGCTCTGTGCTCTGAGTGATGTGCTTTGTTTCAGCTGTGGCTCTATCAGCATCCCTGCAGCAGCTGGTCCTAAAGCTGCTTCCAAACCACCAAAGCTGCTGCAACAGAGGAGCTCTCTGCCAAGATGGGCAGGCAGGGCTCAAAGCAAGCTGAGGGAAGAAGAGCTCCACAGAAGTTGCCCATAAAAGATGACATGCAGGTAGATGCCCCATGCAGTGCCCACGGGTGATGGCAAAAAGTTGCCAGGAAGGGTGGGATAAGTGACAGCTCCTGGAAACCAGACAGTGCAGAGCAGAGAGAAAGAAAGCAATTCCATCTGCACCTTTACCAAGACACATGAAATGTACATACCTGCAACTTGCCTTTCTTCAGACCTCTTCCCGAAAAGATTATCTCCCTTAAAAGTTAACTGCAAAAGAAAGTGATCATAAACCTGGCTGCATTTCAAGGGGTTGATGAGATTTTCCTCTCCAGATGACCTACATCAAGGGCACAGAGGAAGAATGTTTCACAGCACAAGGCAGTTTTACAGAAAAGGCATCTCAGTTCCTAATGCGAAAGAGTTACCCAGGCCCCAAGTTTTCTGTTGTTACCAAGTTCTCATCTTGCTGCTTCCCAGTGAGAGTAAACAGCAGAAGGCTTCTATCAACCATGTTCTCTAAAGGAGAGGGGAGAGGGGCTCTGCTGCTGGTGTACTATTACCTACCTTGACTAGGAAGCTCAACCAAGGCTGACTTCTTTGAGTGTTTATGTGAATCACTCAGACTAATGCGCCCTGTGGGAGTTTCAGCTCATGTTTTAACCCAGCCAGGATCATTTCAGTAAGTCCTGCAAGGTGGAAATAACACAGCTTTTCCATTCAGCATTCCTTTTGCTGTTTAATCTGTTTTATAAGAGCACAGCTGTAATGCCAAAGAAGCTGCAAATCTGAAGCAAGAAGCAAATGTGGGAGTATTAAGCAAGACTTGCTGTTAGACTGAAATCTCAGGAGGGTTGTGTAACTCTCCTGTGAGCTGGATGATTAGATTTGCTAGTTAACACAAACAAGGACATTTGTGGAAAAGAGAAAAAAACCACAAAACCAAACAGATGGGTGCCTCCCTTTGTATTATGGCCAAGAAATTACAAATTATTTTAAAGAAAACAGCAGGAATGCTCCATTTTACAGAATTTTCTTCAGAGGAGAGACCATGGGCACAAAAGACAGGGCACATAAACCCATGGCAAATGTCTGTGCTGCTCTTCAGGAAAGCAGGACTATCCAGCTACTGCCAGCTACATGAATGCTGTTTATTCCTTTAAAACTACATTCCTCTTCTCCCACAAGAACCCTGATTCATTCCACTGCCAAAGGATTATGTAAGCAGTGCTTTTCTTCTCACTTGTTTTCTAGCCCCAGTTTAAGACTGGTTTTGACAGCTATGAAATTGAGTGAAATGTTTCCTCTTCTCCCTAGTGGGTATTTGGCCCTTTTTTCTGCCCCTTTGGCCAGGAACTGCAGCTGGCAGCAGGGTGTGCAGGTACCATGCACTGAAGCACAGGGAGGCTCCACATCATCCCCTGGGGCTTTCACCAGCAGCAGCAACTCTTTCTCAGCTGGACCCATCCAGACAGTGCTCAACCTGCTGTGCAACCATTTATGCTCTTGTCTAAAAGGTGCCAAAAATCTCATTGGCCTGTGAGCATGTCCTGATCCCAGGTGGGATCAGAGACAGGGCTGAGGCTGTGATGTCAGTGTTGGAGTTGTGGTGCGGGTGCACAGTCAGTGCCTGCAGCTGTCTGCAGGGCTATATGATTAGGGAGCATCAGGCCTCATAGCATTAAGTTCTGCTGGTCTCAGGGCAGAAGGGAGAGTGAAACTGCAGTGCCAGTGAAACTCACATGTGTGCTCTGTCACTGCAGCTTTGTAGGAGCAGGACTCAATCTCCAACCCTTGCTCAGTGGCTGCCAAAACATCTCAGAGCCAAGACATCTGGAGCACTCTCACTGCCTCCAGGGCTCCACCAATGTTCGCCTCAGCAACATCTGCATGTGAAAATCCCACTCAGCTGGAACATGGCTCTTGCATACCTGTTTCATGATTAACTTATTTTCCCAGGCTAGAGAAAGCTTTAGGAATATCTGAAGCACAAGAGAGGGGTTGCCATGAGGTTGAGCTCACGTGAGGGGGGGTCTAGCAGGAGAGTATCTTCAGGTACCGCTCCACTGGCTCAGAGCTGAAATAATCAAGTCATTATAAAGAATGTGGACACTGTGTGATCACCAATGTTTCCTCACAGATGTTGAAATCCCTAGGCAATGTGACAATAAATACTGGGTTGTGGTTTTTTTCCTGGAATACACATGCTTCACAAATATTCTGGAATGCAAATTCCTGCTTAGTTTCTTGGAAAAATATCAGATTCCCTTTTCTTAAGATACTCAGTGATCTTGTCAGCAAAAAATAACAGTCTCATCACCTTAAAACCTTCCTACCTTCCTGTCCTCCACCTTCCTTCCAACAAAAGTATGAAGGTGCTGAAAAAACTATTATTCACACATTAAAGGCAATACCAGCACACGCAAACTGGTGGATAAATGTGACTGAAGAGCACGGCTCTGGGGATATTCCTAGAGTTATGGGGGGAAAATGGCTTGGAATGAACACAGGAACATGACACCTGATGGATATTAACACCTTCAGAGCCTAAAGGAACATCATTGCAGTAGTGGCATCTCAAAACTCTCTCAAGACCGGTTTCTTGTTGGTTGCTTGTTCTTAAAAGGGGAAAGGCAAGAAATAAGGCAGACTGCTCCAGGCTCCAAAGGAGGTAGAGAGACTTCAGGATTTCATAGCAAGAGTCTGACTCTGCTCTAGGAAAATACAGGGTAGTCTGGATCCAGCTCAAAGACAAACAGATTACTTGCAATGAATCCAGGTGCACTATGCATTTGCATTATTTTTATACTTTCCTATCACATGCCACCCTCCATGAACACCCTGCTCACTGCAGGGAGAGACTGCAGACCAGGCTCCTGTGCAGGCACTGCAGGTGTGGAGGTACCTACCAGGGGCCTGTACGCCCTTGATGTTTGAGCTAGTGCACATCTCTGCAGGAATCTAGGCTGCCAGCTTTTTTAAAACAAAGTTAATATATGAGATCTGAAACAAATATTTATTGTATTTTAATCTAACAATAAAGGGTTTCATCAAAAGTAAGCTGAAAAGACCAGGATGACATCAGCCACCATAGTTTCAACCTGTGAAATAACCGAAACCGGCATTTGCGCATGAAAAGTCTGTGGTTGGTAAGCCAGGAGTAACCACAGAAATCTGTGTACAAAGCAGCAGCAGTGGTGGCAAGCCATGAAACATGCTAGATCTGAATATTTTGATAACCTTCAAAGAGCAAATACATAATTCAGAGTCTGCATGCAGCCTATGAGTATCTAATGGGTTGACACAACAAATGTAATTATTTTGTAAGTTCCTGAGGGCAAGCACAGGTCCCAGCAATCCCATGTCAGGAATAGCTGTACCAAAGGGAATTAATCACAAGACTAGGGAGGGTATGTGGATTCCATGATCTTCTACCTACCTCAGGTCAGAGAACTTCCCTGACCTAATTCCCTCCCATTTGAACTGGAAGGTCCCTTTGATTTGGCTGCAAAATATTTAGTGCAGAAGAACCAGCCACAAACCTTAGCATGTTCTCTCACTTTTTAATTACTCGCATTGTGCTTTTTTTTTTTTTTTTTTGCACTGAGTTTGAATCTTCCAAGACTCATTCTGCAGCCTTTTAATTTCATGAAGCCTTACTCTGAGAAGGGGAAGAGCCCTCTGCTGCCAAAAGCCTTTTCCCTCCTAAAGGTTAGGTCCATTCACAGAAGCTGTGTGCTTGCTCCTGGCTGGGAATCCAAACCCCCATTATCTTCTTTGGCTGAGGGTGTGTGTGCAGGAAATCCAGCAGGGTCATGGAGGGAGGAGCTGCTTTGGAGCTTTTCCTAGGCAGGGCTGAGGAACATGGTACAACCACAGCACACTTGTGAACAGGGCACTTGGCTGGCATGGGGAGGAAAAGCAGGAACAAGTTCTGCTCCTGGAGAGATTGCATTCAGGGCAGTTTAATGTAGAACAAGTAGACAGAGGTGAGAAGAGCTGTGGGTGGTGTATGACAGGGTGTGGTGGAGGTGGTCTCACTGGGCATGTTGAGGGGGCTCCAGGAACTGCAGCACTCTGCCTAGATTTGGGAGCCTGATCCACCTAAGCAGCAGAGATATGTGGACAGGACAGAAGCAGAACTGCAGGTTCTGAAGGGTTCTCTGCAGCACAACAGAGAAGTGCCACATCAATTTAACTGCCTCAAAGGTTAGGCAATTGCTGAACAAATACCTTTGTAGTCATAAATGTTGATGGTGTGAGTCTGTGTACACCCCTTCTGGGGCACCTTGTCCTTTTTCCAGATCCAGCCCTGTCTGACTGTGATTAAGTCAGTCACATTAAGAGCCATACAAAGAGCTCAGACAATATTTCCAAAATCTTTCCTGTTTGTGGATTCAAGGATATCATTCCTTTTGTCACAGAGCTACATACCACAATTATCTGTCACTGGCTAATCCCTGCTGTTGCTCCAGGACTTTTCAGGGTTACCTGACTTCTTCTGTCGCTGATGCTCCAAGTGTGACCTGCATGGTGTTACCTGGTGCAGTCAGCATGACTGTGATTCACAACACCAGAGAATTGAGTCCAGAAATGCCTGTCAGCTTTTCAACATGTGCACACACAGGCCATGCAGGTGGCAGGTGCCTTTCTGGGAGTTAGAGGGACTGTAAGCACACCTAGAATGTTTTAAACACGTGTTGATTGTCCTTCGGGTACAAGGGTACCAAACATTATCCTGAGGTCTTGTGTTCTGAGATTGACAGTGGATGTAAGTCACACTTAACTCAGTGCCAGGCAGTCGTTCTTATTCTATCTGACCACAGTTACAACCTCTGTGTCAGCTGCAAACTTCATCACTCAGGATCTTATCCTGGCCATGGTTTAAAACAAAACAACACAACATTAAACAGTGCAAGACAACACCCAATCCCTGCAGAATCTCTCAGGAAAATAATTGCTTAAGTATGGCTTATATTTTAATTATTTTAAGACTAGTGTTCTGCACTTACATCAATGTGAAATGTGTTGATTGAACCTTTTTAATCAAAGTTATTTTCTAGCCAGTCAGTTGCTTACAGAAGCAACAACATATTTTTATTTTAGCAGTAAAACTTGCAATCTTGTTTTAGAAATACAGTGAACACTAGTATTTTCCCTCATCACCATGTTGATTTACAATTATTATTAATATAATTATTTTTGCTACTATTAAGCTTCTTTAATATTTTATTAGTCTAAACACTCTTTCTAATCTGCTCTCATTTCTCAGGGAGCAGAGTCAAGATGAAAAGCTATCACCATCAGGTCATCTGGTCTACCTGTTTTTAATACTGGCAGAGAATTCATTTTTTTACCCACTTGTCTTCATATTTTTGCTATCTCAAGACTTAATAAAAATGTGGTATTTTTCTTGTCTGTCTTGAAAGAATCAGATACAGAAGAGCAATACCTACCAATTTAAAAATCTGTCAAGTTAAGAGATTCTGTTTACCACCTTCTCTGTTATTTTTGGAATGCAAAGTATGTCATCACCCCACTGAGAAATGCATACTTAATCCTGCTCTTTAGCCAGTATGTAACTGGATTATTTACTAAATATTTAAATCTTTTTTCATTTTTGACAATTCAGCTATTTTACACTGATGGAAAATTGTCAGAGGATCAGAACTGGATTCTCAAGGGGTATTAAATAGCAGTATCATGACTTAACCAGCAAAATAGAATGAAAAATATTTACAAGTCTTGAATGTAAAAAACATAACACTTTCAATGCTTCCTTTTTATTTTGTCTTTATGAACCTTGGATCTTGTTCCTATGCTTTTCTCTACCAGCTGAGAGATAGAAATTCAATTTTATTAATAAAAAGGTGGTGTTTTTATTTTAGTCATCTGAGTCCAGAAGTAAGGGTCTTAAGAAAATAGACCAACCACCAGTAAACTCAAGAAACTCCTGAAACTCAGTATCACTGGCAATGCAGCATCTATCCATGTGATGAAAACTAGGAAGAGCTGTTCTTCCTTTTGAAGTGCACCTTTAGCTGGCCAGCCCTGGAATTCAGCCTGGGTACCAAACTGGAAGCCTCCCACCTCCAGCCCTTCCTTTCACTGTTTTTTGCAGGTTGTCTGGTGAGAAGTCCACTTCAATACCTAAACTGCCTTCACACCTTGGTGCTTCCAGAGCCCAGGAGAGGGGAAACTGGACTTTTGTATTTCTACACTGCTCTCTGATGTGGGCCTGCCCTCACCACTTCCACCGTGAAGGTGCTCCACAGGTGTAAATTCCTGCTGAGAGTAACTCACAGCATCCTCACTCGCTCCACAGGTAAGGACTGTCCTAAGTAACCTGCACTGCAAATGCATGAGAGAAACATGGTCCCCCATCGTGGTATAACCAAAGATGTTTATTAAAAGTGCACATAACTTCTATAATATTTTCACCACTGAGTTAGAATAGCATGAACCTGGATAGCCAAAAGTATAATTATTAATAAGCTTGCTAACCAGTAATATTCATGATCAATTCCCTAATAGCAACATCAGACTTTTCTCTCAAAGATAAATGCTTATAGAACAGTCCTTTCTACAAACTACTGTGCACCTGCTACTTGTTACACTTTTACAAACTTTGTTACATCTTTCCTGCCTTGACTGAACAGTCTTCTCTAACTAAATGCTCTTTGTTCTCTCAATTACAAGTTCCCTTTGTTTTATTTCCCTACACTGCACATGTAATTTTTTTTATAACTTAGAAAAAATTAATTGAATCTTTCTTCTCATCATCAAACTTAGTTTCCATCCTTGTTTAGCTGCTTCAGAAATACATAATTATCTGAGTATACCAAACATACTTTGCACCAACCTCATGAAGCTTAATAAAGACAAGTTGTCAGAGTCTGTGTAGGGGAGGGGTCCTGGTCAATGGCAAGCTGAATCTGAGTCAGCAGTGCCCTGGCAGCCAGGAGGGCCAACCCTGTTCTGGGGGCATCAGGCTGCATTGCCAGCCAGGAAAGGGAGGGAATTGTCCCTCTCTGCTCTGAGCTGGGGCTGCCTCACCTCGAGTGCTGGGGGTAGTTCTGGGAGCCACAAAATAAACAAGACATTAAGCTGTTAGGGAGTGTCCAAAGAAAGGCAATGAGGATGGTGAAGGACCTTGAGGGGAAGCCACATGGGGAGTGGCTGAGGTCACTTGGTGCGCTCAGCCTGGAGGAGACTGAGGGGAGACCACAATGCTGTCTACAGGTTCCTCATGAGGGGAAGGGGAGGGGCAGGCACTGATCTCTTCTCTGTGATGCCCAGTGACCAGATCTGAGGGAATGATCTGAAGGTGTCTGAGAAGCTCTAGGCTGGATATTGGAAAATGGTTTTTGACCCAGAGGGTGATTGGGCACTGGACAGGCTCCCCAGGGAAGTGGTCACAGCACTAAGCCTGACAGAACTCAAGAAATGTGTGGGGAACACTCTCAGGATACTTGAAGTGTCAGGAGTGGGACAGCAGTTGGATTTTGATGATCCTTGAGGATCCTTCCAACTCCAGATATTCTGTGATTCTGTTTCTGTTACTTGCTACCACTGTCTGTACTAGACATTTATATATTTATACATATGCATATTTGAAGGGAAAACTTTCTCTTCAGTCTAGTGCTCAGAAATGTTCCCTATTCTCAGCACTCACCTTAAGGGTTTTATTTCTCTTGGGCAGGGAGCATCGGGGCAGACTACCGCCATCAGTTACAGCATCTCCGCTGCCAAGCCCCGGCAGCCCAGGGAGCAGCGCTAAAAGCTCGCTTTGGGCTCCCTCTGGTGTCGGCCGCCCTGCAGAAAGCCTCCCCAGCGCAAAGCAGCCCTGGCCTCAGCGGCGACAGCAGCGCTGCTGCACCGCGGGATGCCCAGGGACTGCTCCTCGCTTGCTGGTTGGTAACGAGGTGGCGTGAAGCCTCTGCAGAGCACAGGGTATGACATCGCATTCTGGAGGCTCCGATCCTGCGAAAACCTAAATGCTCGATGCTGTGTGAAAATCCAAGTGCTCACTGGGATGCTCTGCCCTGGATGATGGCAAGAGCTGCCCCAGGCTGTGGGGACTGGCTGGCCTGCAGCCCCTGCCCGACCTCGAGTGCAGCCCCTCCAAGCTGTCATGCCATGGGAAAGGCACTGAGAGGCATCAAACCACAGCAACAAAAAAGTTTACAGAAACTGCGAGGCTGGGACTCGGAAGCAGATAGTGGGGCTTGCTGAGGTCTGGTGGGCTGGGGGCAGTGTGACCCCACACAGAGCTACAGAATCGATTAGAAAATACTTGGAAAGTCTTGGGAAATACTTCAGCAATCATCGAGCCAAACCTATGTCTGAACACCCCCATGTCACTTAGACAATGGCACGAAGGTGCCATGTCCAGTCTTTCCTTAAACACCTCCAGGGATGGTGAATCCACCAACTCCCTGGGCAGTCTGTTCCAATGTCTAATGACTCCTTCTGTGAACAGTTTCTTCCTAATGTCCAAGCTAAACCTCCCAGCTTCAGAGTGTATCTTCTTGTCCTGTCCCTATTTACTTGGGAGAAGACGCTGAACCCCACCTGGCTCCACCCTCCTTTAAGGCAGTCTTGAGAGCGATGTCTCCTGAGTTCCTCCTGTTCAGGCTAAATAACCCCAGGCACACCTTGTAGGACTCGTGCTCCAGATCCATCTCCACCTCTGCTGCCTTCTCCAGACACACTCCAGCACCTCAGTGTCCTCCCTGAATTTAGGGGCCCAGAATTGGACACATTACAGGAGGTGTGGCCTCACTAGCGCTGAACTCACTGCCCTGGTCCTGCTGGCTACGCTATTGCTGCTACAGGCCGGGATGCATTGGCCGTCTTGGCCACCTGGGCACACTCTGGCTCACGTCCAGCCGCTACCATCCAGCACCCCCAGGTCCTTTTCTGCCCGGCAGCTTTCCAGCCCCTCTGCCCCCGGCCTGCAGCGCTGCCTGGGCTGGTTGTGACCCAAGCGCAGGACCTGGAATTGCCCGTGTTGCACCTCACCCTGTTGGGTCTCAGCCCATCGCTCCAGCCTGCCCAGATGCCTCGGCAGGCCCTTCCCACCCTGCAGCAGACGGGCACCCCCACCCAGCCCGGTATGGCGCACGAACGCCCCTCCGGGGGCACGGGGAGCCCCGCTGCCCGCCCGCGGCCTGTGCGGGCAGTGCGGGCGGTGCGGGGCGGCGCGGGCCGCCGGGGCCGTTATCATGGCAGCGGGCGAGTCCGCCGAGCCCAGCCCGGACCGGGCCGGCCCGGCCCAGGGGCAGCTGGACAACGCCGCCGAGCCCCATGTCCGCACCCCGGGGGCCATGAGGCGTGTTCGAACTCCGCGCTACAGCTCGGTGGGTGAGACGGGAGGCGGGCGGGAGGGAGGGCCGGCCGGGATACAGCCCTCAGGAAGTTTAACCCAACTTTCCGCTGAGTCCGCGGGGCGCCGGGGGCGGTGTCCAGGCTCGGCTTGGAGCCCGGCGGCCGCGTCGAGGTGAGGCAGAGGGAGAGCTCGGAGGGCTCTGAGCCAGCGAGGTGCAGCGGGACCGAGTGCAGGCCTCCCGTGCGGGCAGCTGGGGTGCGCCGGGAGGCGGCGCCCGGAGCGGCTCCTGCGGCTCAGCCCGCGCCCGCGGCTCCCCCGGAGGTGCCGGCTGGGGCTCCTCTGCGCTTCAGAGCTTGAAGCGGGGCGAAACGCCTCACCGTGAGGTACGGATGCTGTTATCGCTGTGGTATGTTTGGTGTAGTCAAAAGCCCTTCATAGGAGGGCTGAATGCCTTGACTCTCACCAGTTTACAGCTGAAAGATTGAGCTTTGTCAACCATAGGGGGAAATAGTGGAAAATGAAGCAGTAGGCTGGCTTTTGGGACTGTGAGGCTACTATAGGATGCTGCTATTCACAGTTTCTTGTACTGTCTCACTTCAACTCGGTGTGCTTCTCTTCAGGTCAGCAGAACAACAACAACAGCAAGCAAAATGACAGCTGTGAGGTTTGAACAAGGAATCCAGCCAAGAGAATCAACTGGGTGAGTGAAATTAACTGTGCCAGCAAGGGGGCTTGGGATTGAATATGTGCTGTGTCTTTAGGTCCTTAGTGCTTAAAATACAACAAAGGGAATTATGATGGGGTGTCTGAATGTTATATAGCATAGTCTTTTTATCTCCCCTCTGCCACCAGTGCTGTTGTCTGAGAGGAGAGGTATCTTTGGGAGAAACACACTGTTTTGATTCACTTCTTGTAAGTAGTCAGTAAGTGATTAATGAGTACAAGGTCTCCATCCCTGATATAATAAGTCCATGGTATTAATGTGTGTTCTCTTTTAGCATCCAGACTGTCAAGAGACTTACAAGAGTGTCAAGGTCTCTTGTAGAGCAAGGCTCTTTCTGTGCTTACTTTAAAAGCCTCAAATCTGAGCTTGTGCTTGTGCTCTGTATGGAGTGTGTGTGTGAAGGAAACAATTTCTTCTAATATGTCCTCCTTTTACTCTCTTCCACCCCCATAGTCAAAGCCTAATTGTAATAGCTTATGGCTGAACACTTGTTCTGTCTTGGGCAACAAGTAGATGTAGAATGATCAGCAAAACAAACTCCCTCTGAGGAAAGCATTATCTAGAACTGAATTTTTGTGTGGGAGCACTATGGAAACAGTTCACTTGGGCTTCTGTTTTATCTTTGTGTTAAGGATTGTCTTCCTAACTGAAAACACTTTTGTTTCTCATTCTTTTTGTGGCATATTTTAATCACAGTAGAGGATAAGAAGGTAGCATTTGGTGCACATCATGTGTCTGCAAGTATAAGCAAGTGACCTGCAGCAAAATTGCTGCAGCAGTAGCAGGCTTTAATAACTGAAGCATTTCTGCTGTTCAGTAAGTGTAAACACCCAAGTGAATATTCTGTAAGAATGGCTGGGAAGCAAACCTGAATGCCTATCCATCACTAAAGCTTTGCTTCAGCTCTAGGAACAAAATGAGGCAGGTTTCACTGGAAACACTGGAGCTAGGAAATGAGGCTTGAATGCTAAAATTGTTACATCAGAATAATTCTCCTCTGAGCCTGATACTGAGTGCAAGTGGTGGAGCATCAGTACTGGCTCCTGAAACTAGGAGCTAGGAATGATGCTAGGAGAAGCATCATTAAACTTCTTGCTTAAAAGGTGGTTAGCCCAGACTGCAGCAGCAGTGCTGGTGCATGGGTCTGTTGCGGAGGATGAAGGATATTTGAATCCTCAAAATTATTACACTAATGCTTCAAACATGCTAGGCTGCCTCAGAACAGAATGGAAACATCAATTTTGAATGTATATGTGTAGCTGTTCCTGCTCATGAAGCTGTGAAACCAGAGGCAGGGCCTCAGCAAACACTGTGGCTGTGCTATTATGCATCACAGTATTTCTGTGGAGAAGACTGAAATAAGGCTCCTGGATTTTGATGCTATACTTTTTCTCTGAAATTGTCATGTGGCCTTCAAAAAAGCAAAAACTTGATCTGAAGAGACCCTTTTAAGGAAGTTATGGCAAGCAGCCACTACCCCAAAAAACTGCTGTTCTAGCACTAGCTCAGCTGCTGCTCTGGTCTTCCAGTTTCCGGTCTGGTATCCTGCTCTGTGCAAAAACATCTCTATGGTATGGCTATTCCTGGTGAAAACATTAATTCTCTGTACAAGAAGGTCACTGTAACAGTATTAATGTCACTTGGACTCTCTGAAGTCATTTTGCATATGCATATTTCTGGCCTGAACTGTTGAGTACTTAGCAGACTCGTGGATGCCCTGCTTCAAAGCCCTTTATCCTACTGCTGAACTCATCTGTCTCTTTTTGGGGGGGAAAAGGGGAAAACATTTGAGAAGGGGTCTGCTAATAGGAAATAGATCAGCATAACCAAGGGGTTCAGCTGTGTCAACTTGGGGGAAGTCTTTCTTCCCCTGGTGCTGGGCCTGTGCTCTGGCTCAGGCTGCTGTTCACTTGACAGTTAATTCTTTTTTTTGGAACAACAAATCTTAGCAATGTACAGAGTTGACACCTCTATCAGTGTGTGACTTGTATTATTTCTTTGCCAGCTCTGCAACAACGGAAGAGGCCACAGTAAAGATTGATAACGGTCGTGATGAGAGTAATGAACCAGACAGCTGTTCCAAGTAAGCTAATGATAGATCAATTTCTTTGCTTACCCCCAGAAGTGGAATCTGATGAACCAAAATAAGAAGGCAGGTGGCTTGTTGAAGTAGAGATAAGCCCAGTAAAATGCTTAATATTGACTTTTCTTCTAGTACATAGTGAAGACAAATAAATTGTGGAAGCCTCTTTATCCCTCTAGAGATAAAAGTCCAACCCAAGAACACAAGTCCATCATATTATGGAGAATGGGTAGTCCACACCACATTGATTAAATTTTCCCAAGGGAATGAGTTTGTGGGAGCACAGAAGAACAGGTGCTGGTGAGACAATGAGGTGAATGAGAACCTGAGCATAAGAATAAGCATTGTGCACACATCAAGACTAAGTTGTCTGAACCTGCAAGTAGTTACCTCTGTTCTTGAAACAGTTATTGCCTGACCACTGTTTACCGCACCATTACTCTAACAGCAAACTTAGTCGAGTCAGTGGCAAGCGCTGCAGCTCAGGAACAGGAAGCCTAAGCCTGTTATTTCAGTTAGTCTATGTGAGAACATGTTTTTCTAGATTTCAGAATTTACAAAAGTATTTTACTGAAGCTCTAAGCTAATTATGTAATCAAATGTGCCATGTTTCCTTCACCTAAGATGTTGGCAGGCCAAATTGGAGTGGTGTGTGTGTATATTTTGGTCTCAAGTGTACCTAGTTAGAGGTACTTGTCCACAGACTGTGGAAGTTGAGGTCGTGGTGTCTCCACTACAATTGTAGGTTTGACTGGACAGACATAGACCAGCAAACCATTAGTGTCATTATTGCAATGTTTCCTTAGATATTCATTCATTCATTTTCCTGGCATTCATAAATAGCAGGAAAACCCTTCTATATGTTAAGCTGCCTTCAGGACATGTCATTACATACTTGACTTCTGTAGGAATAGTGAGTACTATAACCCACGTGTCTACCTCCAGCTTAAGAATGCAAATGTTTGCTGGTTAGACCTTGTACCTTAGTTTAGAGTAAGAACCTAATAATGAAAAATGTGGGTTAATTCAGTAACCTCAGCAAGATGCTGCCTCAGCACTTCAAAGGTACCTAGCCTTCTTGTCTTAAACTGAGTTATTGAAGTGCACCAAATCTATCAGTACTTTTTGTCAGTAAGTTAGAACTAATGGAAGTCCTGCTGTTAGTGATATGCTTGTAAAAAGGTGTTTTCCTCTAAGTGTCTAAGAAAAGACTTGATGCTTACAGTAGTTATCTTGGGATTGCTTAACAGACAGGCAGTCTGTTTTTTCACTCTCAGCACTTGAGTTTTTCAGGTTCTACACCAAGAACTTCTACCTTAGTTCTTGGTGTAATCTAAAGAAGCTTTGAGCCAGAAAGAGTTACGTAAAAGCTTTGTTCTAAACCAAAGGGCTTAAAGCATACCAAAGAGGCAACAAAATCTACTGTAATTGGGAACAAGAGCTGTGACCTTGCCAGGACTGAAGATAATTCTCACAAATGGAATAACTTGGCTTCAGAACACTTTTTCTTAAAAGATTATTTGGATTTTCAATCTGAAAGCCAAACTGATGTTTCTTTTTTAAAGTAGAAGTGGGATTTCTATTCCTCTTTTCCGAAGGCATGGGAGCCGTTAACAAGTGCAGCTCTTTTCAGGCCTGTGAAAAAAAATGGTCTGATACAATAAGATAATATATGGAACGAAATATATTAAGAGATGTTTGTCTTCCAATCTTCCTTTTGACCAATATAAACCCACCTCTTGTAACTTACTAAGCCAGAGTTCAAGTGTCACTGGAATTGTGACATGGAATAATGTTATGGATAAGTACATACTGCTGTATTTCTAGGGTCTGGAAGCTGATGAATACGTTTTCTAACAAGTGATAAAAGTACTGTTTTCAAGTACTCTCTTAACCTATATACTTCATGAATGCAACTGAGTAATCTCATTTTAGAGAAGCTACTACTGTGCAGAATACTAAAACTAAAGGAATGTGAACAAAAGAATGTAACAGTGCACTTGTGGCTGATGTCTGTAGCAAAATGTCACTTGTCTTGATGTCAGTTCTCTTCTCTTGCAGTGCAACTAGAAGAAAAATTGCCCCGTTTGTGATGTCATTTGGATTCAGGTAAAAGCTTGAGCTTGTAATGATGTGGGAAAGGTAAAAATAGTCCTCATTTCTGGAGTAAGAACTTAAGAACCCATAAACATCAGCAACTCCAGCTTGCTTTGTCTGAAAGTACTGAATCCTTTGTCACCCCCAGGAAATGTAACTTGAGAAAAGTTCTGGAATTGAAACATAAGACTTAAACAGACAAGAAGAGCTGAAAGTCAGAACTGTAAATGTCACTGTCTTGGATAAAACCTCTTTAATGGCTTGTTCTTGGTGGCAGCCTTTGAACAAACAGTTGGTCAGTTGTGTGTAGTCTAGGTGCTGGGACAAGGCAAGCCATTAAAGACAGGTAGTTTTAGGGATTGTATTAAGTCATGAGAGGGAGGGAAGCTGAGTAAGGTGAAAGCAGAAATGATACTTGTATGCCTTAAATCATTTGGGTTTGTGCTGCTTCTGGGTTGATGTGAAATCATAAACTAATTACTAAAGCTGTGTCTGAGATAAATATATGGTTCCACAGAGATGATGGCCTCTGTGCATATCACTTAAAAATGCAGCTGGAAACCTTCAGCTTCTAATTAAGCAGGCATCAATCTATGTAAGAGATTACACTCTTGCTGGAACAGCTTAGAAATCAGGGTTTGTGCTGTTCAGATACATGTTCATTCCTACCTCTCAAACTTCCTTGTATTTTTCTCTTTGCAGAGTATTTGGAGTTGTACTTATCATTGTGGACATTATAGTTGTGATCCTGGATCTGGCTATCAGTGAGAGGAAGAAGGGTACAGAGATTCCTGAAGGTGTTTCCCTGGCAATAGCACTCTTCTTTCTCATCGATGTTCTCCTGAGGGTGTTTGTTGAAGGGTAAGACATAGGCAAAAGTTAAGTCCCTGTGGCAAATCCTCAAGCTAGGAAGGAAGCAAAACTTCAAGCTTGAACTATGAACGTGGTGTCCTGTAAGCTGATTGTCTGGCCATAGATAATAGCCACGTCTTTTCTTGGCTGTGTATGTTGGTGGCTACCCTTCTATAGAACAACCTTTAAGTATTTTCAGTATAAGTGAGCACCTGGGAGCTACACAGCTTTGCCATAACTTGTGTGTAAATCAGGGCTAAGATTGCTTTCTTAGTGAGACTTCAGTGCTTAGTGTTTAGAAAAACTGCAGGAGAGCTTGTCTCGAGCAGTAGCTCTGTATAGATTGTTCTCTTCTTGGAGATATATTTCAGTCTTTGCTACCTGTAATGGCATCTGTCTAAAACTATCCTTGGTTTCAGCTTCAGGAACTATTTCCAGTCCAAACTGAATGTTTTGGATGCGTGTATAGTGGTGGGCACCCTGTTAATTAATTTGACATACTGCTTCTTAGATGTTGATGCAGTAAAGGAGATACCAAGGTAAGAGTGGCATGGCAGCTGGTAAGTGTGAGCTCTTATCTTGATAATCTTCTACGAATTTTCTTGGGCACCTTTAAGCCAGATTTGTGCATTTGAGATCACAGATGGGACTGTGGGATGGGACAGTTTGTCATGGTGCGGACCAATGAAGGATAGACACGCACCTTCAGTCTGTGGTTGTGTTGTAGGCTGTTCCTGCCTCAAAGGCAGAGGGAATCTGAACATACTAGTTGAGGTAACTGGAAGTGGGGCCATCAAATGCTCTGACTCAAGCACTTTTTGGGGAACGGTGTGCTGTAGCCCTAATAGAGAGGAGGGTCTGAAGAAGGCAGAAAGAGTTGCATTATTGTAGCAAATGGAAGGGACAACAAAGGGAGTATCTCTGTCTAAAGGATCTTGCAATAGAAAGAGTTGCCAAACTGTCTTGTTTCCTTTGCTTTGCTTTCCCAAAAGCCTCATGGTAATATAATGCTGGATTTTCCAGCCGTGCTCTGGGGAGAGGAGACATGCTGTTTATGTGCATAAGCTGCTTCAAGTCCTGTTTCCTTCTGATTTCTGTATCTTGATCAGATGATAACCTGTGAGATGAATCTATTCCTGATGGAGACAGAACTACAACTTTAAGATGAGTTTATCTGCACTAGGTTTGACTTAGAGAAACTTTCTTACATGAGCCAGAGGAAAGTTGAGCTCTTTAAAAAAAAAGTTACCCCCTGCCCCAAATTCAGTTGACTAATGGGCATAAGTAGGGAACATTTCTTCTGGAACATTATTCCAAAAGGAAAGAAAAAGTTTAGTTATTGAAGAATCCAGAGTTGGACAAATATCTAAAAGTAATAGTTTTCTCTTAAAGTGCTTGCTAAACCTGGATATCAAGAAGTAAAACTGTCAAAGGAGTGGCTTTTGCAACCTAGTTTCCTCTTAGGTTGTCTTAAACAGTGATTGGAGTTTTTAATTATTACCTTCCATTTCTATGGCCACATTTTTCTAAAACAGCTTTCATCTTATAGCAGCACCCAGATAAAGGAGGGGAAAAGAGCAGTGTGACAGGGTTATCTGCACTCTTATCTCTACTAGGCTATGCTAGTAGTAGGCCTGATCCTACCCTGGCTGTAGATCTGTGTGTGCAAGTTCTTTGTATTCTGACTTGCTGAAGTTGATAGGAATCTAGAATAGGTTTTTGGCTCACATGAAGAGGACTTCACACTGCTGCTCTCAGAAGACACTCAGCTGGGGCATACCATCTTACCCATTCAATTTTTGAGGCCCTCTGTGAGGCTTCCCTTGTTAAAGGCTCTAAAATGGTGTTCTGACCAAAATATTGCTACCTGACGGTAGATGATATCTCAGGTTTGACCAAATCCCAAATCTTTAGATGGTGTTCATCCCACCTAACACGGCAATAGTGTCGACAAAATCCAATTAATTCTCAACAGCCTTACTGGGGTTTATCACTTTTCTGAGTCCTTCATCAAGAAGCAAACAGTAATCTTAAAGCATCTGATATATCTCAGAATAATTAGAATTTGATCAGGTTTTTTGTGGATGAGAACTTATATATGACAAATGAAATTTCAGTGACAGACCATAAATGTGCCCTGATGGAGGAATATGGTTTCTCTTTCTAATCTGGTCTAGCTGGGTGTGTCTAGGGGTGAGTTTGTTTTCTTGAAGTCTGACCTATAAAAGGACTTGGAGGAATGAGAGCTGGATATCAGTCTGGGAGCTAATGCTTAACAGGCTGACTTCCTTAAGGGCCTTTTATCTTGAAGAGTTGCTTCTCAGAGTTGTGGGGAGAGGGGTTATGGAGGTTTCACCCTAGTTTTGGTTCATCTCATTTGCTGCTAGCTCCAAGGAAATTCTGTTTTGAAAACAGGAGGGTGTTACTGAATTTGGAAGAAGCTCAGGGAAAAACTGAAACTTTCCTCCAGGTATTCAGGACAACCTTACCTTGTTGACTTTAAGCTCCATATCAGTGGGGGGCAGACTGTGAGCAAAACTGGAGTTTTGTCTCCCTTACTGTTGGTATTCACTGCATTTTTACACAAATGTATCAAAACCTAGAATGTGTGTGTGCTGCCTAAAATGTGTGCTTACTTACCTCCTTAAGGAATGAATTGAATGTTAGTTTGCCCTGAACCAGGACAAACCCCCTAGGAGTGTGGGAAAGCAGCTGCTCCTGTTCAGTTGTTTTGACAGAACCGCTCACCTAAGCTTCTTTCCTGCTTCAAAGTTCAACAATAGTTCAAAGTTCCTCAAACCAAACCAAGTGTTCAGCTTGCTGAATGATTAAACACAGGATATATACTGATTGGTTCTCGGGTTTCTTAATCAAGTCATGATGTACTTGGCCTGTCTAGCCTATTTTTAGTTATTTTTCAGGTGGCTACATATGCTTTAGTGGGGCTGCATACACTTAAATGTATAGTTAAGAATAAGCTTCAAGGAACAAAAACTTGGTGATAATAACATGGGTAATGTTAATGGAATTTGTTGCTTTCTAGCCAGCGGTGCCTGTGGAAGTAGGGGATTTCCTAGTTCTGCTAGCTGTTGAGAACATGTACTTGCAAAAAACCCTTAACAATAAACCCATTATATTGTATTTGTTCCAAAATCAGCCTGAGATGTCCTAGTTCAACATATGAAACAAAGTTTTAAACTTTCCCTGAAACAGCTTTTAAACAGTTTAATCTTTGCCTGTAAGTTTATTTGTGTCCATTTTCTTCCGTGCTGAATCTGTCCTCTAGAATGGTTATTTTCCTCCGAATCCTGAGAATTGTCATCTTGATAAGAATATTTCGTCTGGCTTCGCAAAAGGAGCAACTTGAAAAGGTGACCAGGAGAATGGTAAGTTGGCCTCTTAACATATCTAGGCTACTTAATAGTAGTTTCCAGCTCTTTGTTCAGGCAGCATCAGTGGTAAGTAGCAAGACTGACCATGGCCTATTGGTCTGCTATTGCTGGTGTTGCCCCAGCAGCACATCTGTTCCATGTCCCTGACAGGGCTCTGGAGCTTTGCCCCCAGCCTCAGTAAAGCCTTGTCATTCTTGGCTTTGTTCAAGTAAGCAGCAACTTGACCTGGCATGTCAAAGTGATTGCAACACCCCATGTGTCTAAACTGACAGTTTCTAGCTTGTGTGGCACATAGACTCTTTTCCCTCACATGGGGGAAGGTAAGAGTTTTAATGTGTCTGATGCTTTATTTTTCGTACAAACAAAGCAATCTAGCTGAAGCCCTATCCACTGTCAATGCCTCTTATTTTCATCAGGGGCATTGAAGTTGTGCTTTAAGCTTCAGGTATGTCATATTGTTCAGGAAGAAGCAATCCTTAACTTTATTCTTTTTCCCTCAGTTTTCAAACAGTCAAATAACAATGATTGATTCATGCTGCAGTATTCACAGAATCTGCAGTGTTCTTTTTACTAGAATAAATTTTGGTATTTAAGGGTAAAAATTCTATACAGAGCTTCTACCTAGAAGTTAATACTAGGAATTTGCTCTTGGATAGTGCTGTAGTGAAGTGAGGCTCTGCTACTCAAGCTAAACTGGAGAGTCTACATGGTTGAATTTTCCTAGTAACAGGCAAAAAATTGATCATCGTTGGTATTCTTGTGGAAGATTAACTCTTTTTTTTTTTTTTTTGGTCAGGTCTCTGAAAACAAAAGACGTTATATGAAAGATGGCTTTGATCTGGATCTCACTTATATTACTGGTTTGTGGAAACAAATGTCACTTTGCAGCATGTTATGTCCTGTAAAGGCTTGTTTTACAGTTAATAAGAGCTTGTCATGAATTACAGACAATGTTTTAGACTCATGAAATTTAAGTATGAAGTCAAACCAGGCCTACTCCTTTCCTGTGGGATTTTGAAATATGGATTCCTGACTGACACTATTCTCCAGAACTATCCTTCCGGGAGAGTTGTACATGCTGTATGTAATGATAGAAATTTATCCTAGTTCCCTAGGCCTAGGGAACCAGTGTTGGGAAACTACTTACAGTATTTTTGCTTCTGATTCTTTGGAGACTGACACCTGATGGTGGCTGATGCTTTGGGAAGCATTATTTGTCTTGCTCTAGCTATGCTAAATGTAGAGGAAAGCCTACCAGGAATGGGTAATTGTTCTTATAATTAGGGGAAGAATAAGACATTTCATAAGGATGTTTCTCAGTCATGTAGTTCTTATGTGCAGGGGGGCTTCCTGCTGTTACTTGTGATTGCTGTCTTCTCAACAGATCGAATTATTGCAATGTCATTTCCATCTTCTGGGAAGCAGTCTTTCTACAGGAATCCCATAAAGGTAAAAATCTTACCTACCAAATTCACTGTTTCTGAAACCTGTTTCTATTATAGGTTCCCACTAATTTACATGTGGCCTAGATTATGTCAGTCCTAGTTTTGCTGCCTTTGCTGGTTGGAATGACTGGTGATCTGCACTGTGCTGCTCTGCTTATGTTGTAGTGTCTCAGCTAAACCTAGTGGTTTTCTCTCACTGGGGACACACCAGTGCTTTGATGCTCCTGTTCTTTGGGAATGTTTTGAAGAATCAAGGTAGTTCTGTCCCAGGCTAGTAATGGTGATAAGACCTGTTAATCTAAATAAAGTTGCTTTAAAGGTCCGTAGACATAATGTCCTTTTTAGAGCTCTGCTTCCTGGTATTGTAGAAACATATATAGGGCCAGGAAGATAGCTGCAGTAGTACTTTTATTCCAGATGAGAATGAGCTGCCAGGTTGGAAAGACCTGCTTTCCAAGTGCTTTTCATGAATGCAGTTGTTGATCCTCCCTGGGGGGTGGAGGGTTGAGGTGGCAGTGGAAATAACAAGTAGAGCACTAACTACTCTAAACTCATTATTGCTTAGGAAGTTGCAAGATTTTTGGACACCAAACATCCAGGCCACTATAAAGTCTATAATCTCTGCAGTAAGTATGTTTAGCTGCTGACTATATTTGAGATAAAATTTAATGTATAAGTGAAAAGTATGAAACCAGAAGCTAAGCATGCATGGCCTTAGCCAAGTTACCTCTGGTTTTTTTCATTCTAATGTCTATTAACACTACTGTATTTTAGACACTAGTACATGCTCAGACCAGTCCTTTTGTGTTACAAACTACTTTCTTTGTTACAGTCCTTCTCCCCTCCTGGCATAACTTCAGATCTTTCCCTATAGGTGAACAAGGCTACGACCCCAAGTACTTTCACTACAGGGTGGAAAGGATCTTCATTGATGACCACAATGTCCCAGCACTACAGTGAGTCTTGTAAGAAATACATACCTTGTAAGAGTTCTATGTAGGCATTTGCCTTGATCCACTAACTTTCCTCTTATTTAGGGACATGCTGAAATTCACTGCCAGTGTCCGTGAATGGATGAGTCAGGATGAGAAGAATGTTATAGCAATTCACTGTAAAGGGGGCAAAGGTAGGATGCAATCTGTGTATGCTACAAATAATGCATCTTTGTTATTGTAGCTTATTTGATTAAAGTTTGGCCTTAAACCATACTATGAGATGGGTTTACGATGTAATGTGACAAATACTGCAGACACTGTGATAATTAGCATGACTACAGTACTCTGTTTAGTATTAAACAACCTCATTTTTAGGTAGTCTAAATTGGTTCTTAGTCTAAGCTGTTAATATGTCTCCTAATGTTCTAAATGTTCTTCAATAACTTTTTGGTGTTCTGGTAGCTGGGACAGCAGTCCCCCACAAGAGACTGGGGATAGGGAGGCTACAGAAATTGCTACTATTAAAAATGTTAGGCTGCTGCTTTGGCTTCTGGTAGCCAGTCACCCATGCTGAATATTGTGCACTGTAACGTGGCTCAAACTATTTATTATTTAGGTTGGAAAAAGGCCTTTAAGATCAAGTCCAACTATTAATCCAGTACTACCAGATGTACCACTAAACTGTATCTCTCAGTGCCACATCTGCACATCTCCAGGAATACCTCTGGAAGTGGTGATTTGGCCACTTTCCAGGGCAGCCTGTTCCAGTGCTTGATGACCCTGTTGGAGAAGAAATTTTTCTTAATATCCAATCTAAATATTCTCTGGGACAACCTGAGGCCATTTCCTCTCCTCCTATTACTTGTTACTTGATGGAAGAGACCAACCCCACTTCACTGTGACCTTTACAGTGAAAAGGTTTCCTCTGAGCCTCCTTTTCTCTATGCTAAACACTCTCAGCTCTCTCAGCTGCTTCTTGAAGTCTTGTGCTCCAGACCCTTCCCCAGCTCTGTTGCCCTTCTCTGGACACATTCTAGCATCTCAGTGTCTTTCTTGCTCTGAGGGGCCCAAAACTTAATGCAGGATTCAAGGTACAGCCTCTCCAGTGACAAGCGTAGAGGGACAATCACTGCCTTGGTCCCACTGGCCAGAATATTGCTGATACAGCCCAGGATGCCATTGGCCTTCCTGGCCACACTCTTGATTCATGTTCAGCTGCTGTCAACCATCACTCTCAAGCCTTTTTCCAGTGGGCTTCTTTTCAGCCAATATTCCCTGAGCCTGTAGCACTCTGTGGGGTTGTTGTGACCCAAGTGCAGGTCCCAGCCCTTCACTTTATTGAACCTCATACAATTGGCCTTGGTCCATTGATCCAGCCTGTCCCTGCCCTCCAGCAGATCAACACTCCCACTCAACTTGGTGTCTTCTTCAAACTGACTGAGGGTGCACTCAGTTCCCTTGTCCAGATTGTTGTTAAAGACATTAAACAGAACTGGCCTCCATCCTGTGCCCTGGGATCACCACTAGTGACCAGCTGCCACCTGGATGTACCTGCATCCACCTCAATTCTCTGGGCCTGGCCTCCAGACAGGTTTTTACCCAGTAGAGAGTGCACCCATCCAAGCCATGAGCAGCCAGTTTCTCCAGGACAGTGCTGTGGGAAATGGTGTCAAATGCTTTAGAAATGGTGTCAAATGCTTTACTGAAGCCCAAATAGACAACATCCACAGCCTTTCCCTCATCCATTAAGTGGGTCACAATCTCATAGAAGGAGTTCTTGTTGATCAAGCTGGACCTGCCCTTCCTAAATCCATGTTGGCTGGGCCTGATCCCTGGTTGTGCTGTGTTTGTTGTGTGATACCACTCAAGATGGTCTGCTCCATAACTTTACCCTCTAGAATGTTACAGGTACTGCTGGATCTTAAATCAAGATACACATTATATTAGGTGATAGAGTACAATGAAGTGTTATGGAAACAAGAATAGTGAAAGCTACCAAACATATGAGCTAACCTGCAGGTGCTACCTGAACCAAAACAGTGGTGTGGGAGCTATTGAAATGCATAAATATCTGCAAGTAAGCCAAGTTTCCCTGCAAATATCTGCCACACCTTTAGCCACCTGCCGTTACTAGTGCAGCAAATACTTGGCTTAAAGTAGGTGGTTACTTAACATTAAATAGTTGCCCCCAGGTGGAGCTCTGTCTTAAAAAGTTTTGCAAAACTGAATGTTGAAACTACCTGCAGGTCAAAACCAGCTTGAAGAACAAGTGTGGGGAGGGCGACTTGACCTCTGAGATTTTTAAATAAAGAACTGAAACTATATTCGCATCTTCATGCTAGCAGACTTGATGGCTTCTCAGTAGCATTGCAGGGGAAACAGTTGGGGCAGAGAAACAACTCTTGACACTTACAGCATTACACTTACAACTATAAACACTTGAAAGTTTTAGTTTATAGCCTCATTTAGTAGAGCTTGACTCTGTTTCCTGCTGGAGTATACAGATACTGACCAGCTGCCTAAGTGTCTCTAGTAATGAAAATGTGGGGACAAGGAACAAGTTGATACCATAAACAATACTACACACTGTGGTATCTTGTCTTTAACTCATTCGTCTCAGAAGTACTTGACTACTTGTTTGTCACTTATAAGTCTTGAAATAGATAACAGGAGATGACTTCACAAAAATAATCCCAAGTACCTTTGAACTGCTCTAATTTAACTTGCATTGTATGTCTGATACAGGCAGGACTGGAACAATGGTCTGTACTTGGCTCATAGACAGTGACCAGTTTGAGAGCGCAAAGGTAAAAACTGCTGGGGTTTTTTTTTTATATGTTTAGTATTCAAAATGTCCTCTTAGGATTTACTGAATTGGTGAGATGCACTAATACTCTGCAAAAATTCTATACTAGAAAAAGAATTCTCTGAAAAGTCTGGTTTTAAAAAAGTTCATGAAAGTCTCGCTACAGTGCAAATTCTGATGGAGACTATTTGTGATCTGAAAGGAGTGAGAAAATAGCATTTAACAGGTCACCAACTTGAAGGGGTTTTTTTTGGAGGAATAATGTGTCTAGGGTGTTGAGCAACAACTTAAGCGGTAGGTGACTTCTGAGCAAGCTCTCCCAAAGATAGTATCACTAGTTTTAAGTGGTTTTAAGCAATTTTTTTCCTAGTCTCCCTCCAAGTAGTGTGAGGCATCAAGAATTGTCTTGTTTTGACAGCCAGCATTACAAAAGGAAGCTCTTCTAGGAAAAGGGAGAAAGATCAAGTCCCAGCCAGGACAGGTGCTGATGCTGCTTTAGTATCCCAGGTCTGATATATCAGCTGGAGGCTGGGGATGCAGAAGGCCCAGGACACTCAAGGTAGTCTGGGCAGACTGTATATCCATTTAATCACTTGCTTTCCTCTGAGTTTGCCTTGTGAAGATATGAGCTAGTGTTCAGCTTGATCTGCCACAGACCACTTGAGAAATATAAATGGTTCTAAAGCAATTGCTTGAAAGTTTTGTATTGCTCTCCTTCACTCTTTCATGAATGATAGATCTATGTGTCTGACCTCCTAATTAGTACCTTCTTCTTGGAGTTAAAAGTCTCCTTTAGAAGGTACCAAAATAATGATTGCATATTTCCACTTGCATTCCTTTACTGGACTTTGGTAGTGTAGTTCCAGTTTAATATCTGCTTCTCAAGAAGGAGAATCGTGGTGGGATGGATAGTTTAACCCTTGAAATTATTATTCTGTGTAGGCAAGTTTGGACTACTTTGGGGAGAGGAGAACTGATAGAAGCACAAGTACCAAGTTTCAAGGAGTTGAAACACCCTCACAGGTAAGCTCATGCAGGTTCAGAGAAGTAGTCAAACCAATACTAACCCTGTGAGTGCTTTTGCTGCCCTACCTCCCCTGCCTTGTTTCAGAGATGTAGGTTCCTATTACCTGCTTAACTCCTGAACTTGCTGTACTCTTTCTTTGAGAGCTGGAATATGAACAGCTGCCGGGGTTGCCCTGCATCTTTCCCCTTCTCTTTATACCTTTCTCTGAAGTATAGTATCTAGGATCTGAAGTATAGTATCTAGGATAACAACAGAATTCTTGAGATTGGGAAAGCTTTCTGTCCAGCCCTGCTGTTCAAGCAGGGTGACCTGGACAGTTGTGTCTGGTCAGGTCCAGAATATGGGCACAAATGCAGATTCCACAGCATGTCTGGGCACCCTCACAGGAGTGGGACTCTGTGAGGCAATTGGACTGCTAACAAGGATGCACAGAAGCCTGTGGTGGGCCTGGGATGGGGCCATGGCACTGATTTGGCTTGTGTGGAGAAATGCATCTTCTGCAGACTGCATTCACTGGGAAATACTACACAAGTTTTTGCCTCAGACCACATTTTTGCACATCTTGATTTACTGTTCTGCATGATGCAGAGTTGGGAAGTGAATCTTGTGATGGGTACTTAAAATTGCTGGTATAAAATAGAAGTATAGCTGTCCTTCAATAAAATGAAAATTTCTAGTATGTTTAAACATTTGGCCTCGTAAGGCTACAGTATAAAATATCTTCACTTCTTGCTGAACTAAAAAGTACAGAATTCCTCTTAAAACATGAAATTTAAATGCTGTTTAAAAATGTAGATGTTGAATTTGTCTAGAAGATTGTTTCTGCAGGGAAAGGGAAGGAGAGTAATTGTCTTTCTTCTTAGCTTTGGACTTTGAAGAGCTAAAAACTTGGTGTAAAAGAAGCTATTTAAATCCTATTTCCGCCTAGAATTAACCCATGGTGGGTACAGAAACTGCATAATGTGTCTGGGTTTTTTGCATTACAGAGTAGGTATGTTGGGTATTATGAGATCCTGAAAAACAAGTATAACTTGGAACTCCCACCAGAGAGACTACTCAAAATAAAAAACATCAAAATCCACGCTATACATGGTAAGAACTCTTGTATTTGGGCATTGCTCTATCTGGTAATGGTTTCCTATTACAGGCAGCTGATAACTGTCTCTCTTGCTAAGCCCATGATTGGAAGGTAGACTTATTGGGATTTGAGAATTTAAATGACAAAGAACAAAGAAGAGTATTTTGTAGTCAGTTCCTCTGATGTCTGACCAAATGATGGCTTACATACAACCTGCCCTCTTTTGGAAGGGGAATAATTTTTTCAGTGAGACTAACTCCTGGTGTGGAACTGGATCCACTAATGTATCTTTAGATACATGCCTGTTACAGTGCATGTGTGCTGATAATCTTGATCAAAGGCTGGAAGTTCATCACTCCTTGTTCCAGGGGTGTTCAAATTGCTGCTATTGTTCAGTAAATGGAACTGGATTTTACATTAGCCTGTTCCCCTAGTGGGGGGAACTTCAAAATGTAATTTTCAGCCACTGAATCCTTTTGCTTACCTTTAGCCTTTGAATTCTCTAGAGTTTTGAGCAAGGCATTCTGGAAAGAATGCAGTTTTGAATGAGATTGCACATGGTTTTCATGACTACTTATGTTTCCAGCTAATGTCTGTGCCTCTGGTATAATGCAACACTTTGTTCCTAGGAGTTGGGAAGGGCAATGGAACTGATATGAAGGTGCAGATAATAACAAGGAAGAGAATT
This sequence comes from Zonotrichia leucophrys gambelii, assembly GCF_028769735.1. NCBI lineage: Eukaryota > Metazoa > Chordata > Aves > Passeriformes > Passerellidae > Zonotrichia > Zonotrichia leucophrys. The sequence goes on from NC_088169.1 coordinate 64,663,533, forward strand.
GTACTACAATGTGTATGTGGCAATCAAAACAACTGCAGGGTGAGTACCATGAAGACACACAAGTTGAGTCACTAGCTTTTTTTGAAGCTAAAAGCTGATTTCTAGGTTACAAGTGTCTTAGTTTTGTCCAATATTAAATTTCTACCTAGTCTAACTAAATGGATGATGTAAATTCCAAGAGGACAAAAAAGCTAAACTTGGCCAAATCTTAGGAAATGTAGTGGTGAGATAGTGAAAGATTTCCCTGGGAGTCCTTTAGATGCAAATAGTTCACTCTGTCCTGAGCAGCTTGAGCTATTGTCTGTTATTCTAGCACTGCTGTTGTATTTGTGTACCATGAATGAATAGTTAGGTCTTGTCATGAATTCGTCCCTTGTCTTGCTGCAGAAACTTTCATAAAATTCTTTATTCTGTTATCCAGCTTTTCTTTGATTCTGAAAGTGACACTGTAGTCATTGGCTTGGAAGACTGCCCTGTTCTAAGTGGTGATGTGAAAGTCAGATTTGAATGCAATTCTGTAAGTACACCAGTGTGAGTGAAGACCTTCAGTTGGGTATGGGGAGAGGCTGCAGTGCAAGCTGCAGTGGGTCCTGCCTGGCTGGGCAGCACAGGGCAGAATCTGTTCCTTCCCAGTGACTCCTGCTGTGTCACTGTGCAGTGAGGGCTGCAGCAAGTGCTGTAATATCAGCCTAGGCAAGCAGGGGAAGCACCTGGCTGCTCAAACAGCAGTACAACCAAGGCATTTTAGTTGGTACCTGCTGCTCCTGACCATGTGAGTCTCACCTCATTGTATTGAACGACTTGGTACTGAAATAATTGCAGAGAAAATAGTGATCTGTGTATGATATGGGGCTCTTCAAGTGTACTGATTCTGACACTGTAGCTTTTTAAACCAAATAAGTGAAGAAAAGTGGGTACCCTTGCTCTACAAACCAAAGTTCTGTTGTGTAACACAGTTCTTAAACAAGGTGTTTGTGTTTAGGCTCTTCCAAAAGGCTATGATGGCTGCCCATTCTTTTTCTGGTTCAACACTTCCTTTATTGAAAATAACAGGTAAGGATATTAGTGAATGCCTTCAGATCCTAACTTCTGGTGTCTTATAGAGCTGAAAGATCATAAACATAGTACTGAAAGCTGAGATAGTTCAGCCCTGATCAGCCAGCTAATTTTCATGTGGGTACTGGTCTTTGATCCTCGGCTGTAACTTGTGAGCTGGCAGTTGCTCATGCTGTGACAACTATTTTAAACATATGGGAGCTTTTTATCTTAACTTAAACCACTGGATTGTTTCCTTGGTGCTTTCTAACCATTGTTAATGAATTTGAATTAAAAAATGTAATGCTAACTATTCAAATCTGCCATCCTCTATAGAGAAGTATGGTTGCCTGAGAAGCAGGATCTCAGTAGCTTAGCAGGGAGATATTAAGACCACAGTTAGAGATACTGATGCTTGGGATCACAAAGAAAGGCCTTCTTATGGCTTCTCATGCTCTTGATAAAGTTAGAAATTACTGTGATTTTGCTTGCAGAGACTGGAACTCCTGGAGAAGCTCCAGCTGGTGAAAGTTGGGGCTTCTCTGCCTTGCTTTGGGAGTGATGTAGAAATGCAAAAACAAGAGAGCCTTATCTTTGGTCTGCCTTGCTTGACAAATTTAGGTAGAGGAACAGTGAACTTGGCATGGGAGATATAATTACTGTGTTCTCCATGAGTGGAATAGAAAGAAGACAGTTTTTACTTAACTGATCCTGTTAGAGCCTGAGGAGAGGTAGCCATGAGTCTCTTTGTAACAGTTAACTTAATACACTCAGCCAGCAATGCACCTTGCAGTCTCAATGCAGACCAATTAAACCAAACCAGTGCCAGGAAAAATGTGTGCCAGCTGTCTAATGGCCCTGCAACGTTGCCATCTTGAGGGTTTTGCTGAAGAGCTTTGTTTCCTCCAGAACTATGGAGGATGCCCCACTAGGCTACCTGTTGAGTGCTGAATCAAATCCTTGCCTTTAGGAAGGTTGGTTATTAAATTCCTGGCACTTGCATCATATCAGGAGGCCTTGAGCTGAATGCAGTAATAATTTCTCTCTGTCTTGCACTGTGGGGCTCTGGGAGGGTGGTGGGGAGCCAATCCACAAACCCATCAGGTTGCCTTTGTTTCCTAGATGACTTAAGATGCAAAACACTGTGCAGGCATGGCTGATTTCTGTTTAAATTCAAGGTCTGGGGCTAGATTTAATAGTCTAGGGCTGACTAAAGATTTTTCAGCTGGGTGAAAGGAAAAGCATGTCTTAGGCTGTAAGATATGCTACTGAATTTTGTCTTTCAGACTCTACCTTTCCAGGAATGAGCTGGATAACCCTCACAAGTCTAAAACATGGAAAATCTATAGTGAGACATTTGCTGTGGAGGTGAACTTTATTGATGCATAAGGGAAATCTGAAAGAAGGAAAACATGTAAAATTCATCTCTTTCCTGGAGAATGTCTTGCTGTTTCAGTATAAAGTGAAGCAGTGTCACTTGGATGTATCTACACAGAAACACACTAAGTACAACTTCTCAAATAAAGCTACATGAAGTTCTGTTGCACGGGGCCAAAACACTCTGAAGAGTTACTTAATGTCAGTTGACTGTCACATCATGGGCTGTTGGATTCCTGGAGCTTAGATATCTCTGCATACAGCTAATTCTTGTTAGAGTAATCAAAAACAATTACTTGTCTTTAAGCATAAGCATTACCATGATGGTTGAAGACCAGCAGTTTGCATGAGACTGGAGAAACCTGACATGATTCCCTCAGCATTGGGGTTTTCCACAAATCAGTAGAATATGGGATTTTTGAAGGAGAAATATTAATCTCCCTCTGTTGGATTGTTGCATCTTGAGCAGAAGCCTTGGTATTGAACTGCTCTTCATCAGTAATCAGTGATGTAGTGCTTTGAGCAACACCTGGCCTGGGAGCTGCCTGTGAAGGTTGGAGAATGCACAGCTGCTTTTCTACTGTACCTCTCCACAAAGGGCTGCAATGGCCACTTGCCCTAAGGCTTAGGACTGGCTCTCATCAGCTCCTGAGCATTCCAGCTGCCTGGGATCAGTTAGTGTGGTTGCCTTAATGCCTGCATATGAAGGGTTTGATCTGTGCACTTGCTCATTTGAGCAAATAGTGCAAATGCTCACTGGCTCCTCTTGAGTTGTACTAAGACCTGTAGTGCACAAACTTCCAGGATGCTTATTCTACTTCCAACTATTTTCAGCAGTGCAGCTCTTCTGTGGAGACTGTATCTTCATTTGTGTGAAATGTGTTGAGGTGTTAGCTTCTTGATTCTGCTGCTTCATTATTCTTTTTGTTCCTGGGAACCAAAAAGTGGAAGGGAAATGACCTAGCTTTCCAGTTAATGAAATGAGCAGAGATCACATACCTCCCTGTGCTCACTTGACAGTAGTTATGTACTATGAAGGATATCATGTGTGGGCTCAACTTCTGCTATTGCTATGTATTACCTCAGTGTCCACATGAATGTGCCTAGGGGCTAAAAAAGGATGCACTTCAATGCAGCTCCAAGCCAAGTTCATTTTGGCTTAGCTCAGGCAATTGGATATCTGTCCACTGTCTGAGGATGCCCTCTGATACAGTTGGCAGGGCACCTAAGGTGACCCATCTTCCTGCTTAGGGACTAAGCCAGTTTGCTCAGATAGCAGCAGCAGAGGCTGTAGCAGCAAGTCAGATTTTCCTAGCTGAAGCACACGCCGTTAAGTAAAAACTAATGTGAAAGCAGCAATGAGGAACAAAATAGCTGTACAAAGGATATACTATGTTTCTCTTGAGAGATCCAAGCACCGCTGCTCAGAAAAGGGTAACAATAGGCCCTGCCTCCCTGCTGCACTGACCTTCACAGGGTAGTGGATATTTGTCCCTTATATTTGTGGAATTTAGGTGACCTATGCTGGACTCCTGGCATTCTTCTGACAGAGAACTTTACAGCCTGTATCACGATAATCCAGCAACTTGAAATTTGAGGTGAACATTAATACTACAACTGACTTTGGTACTAACAAAACAACAGGCCAAGTGCTGAACTATGGGTTTCATTTTCCATAGATGTAAAATCAGCAGGTTTTTTACAGCACCTTACTCTAGCTGCCCCCTTTCTTCTGTTTTGAGGGCTTTATATGTTCATTGATTGTATAAAGTATTTTTCTTTCATTCCAGAAAGGTGGTGATGCTGAATTCAACCTTTTTGTTTCTCAGCTAGATGAGCCTTGTTAAATAGCATAAACAATCGTCAAGTACTCAGTTAATCAAATGAAACTTTATTTCTGTCAATTCTTATACCAACATAATGAAGATTTTAGCTGAACAACTGATACACGTGTACAGCTTAAGCAGCTCTGAATGGAAAAATTACTGCTTACATCAACTTCAGAAGGTAAACTCAAAAATGTCACCAGCTTCTTGCTGTAGGTTGTTTTAAATACCCTGCTTCTCTTGAAGCTTCAATTTTTGTATTAAAAACTGCCACCATGAGCTTTAAAAAATGAAAGCAAAGACAAATCTAAGAAATAGATTGAAGTATTTCACTGAGGTGGAGTCTGTCCTCACCTTTTCATAACTATTAGAAACATGTACAAATATACTATTTATCTTATCTAGACAACTTTGAAAAGAAGGGGAAGTCTAACAACTCTTAAAGCCTCATCCTCCTGCCTGAATCATTTAAACATTTGGTATAAATTCCTTTTAAAGTACTGGCAATTCAGAGTAGTGCTGCCCCTGTTGTACCAGTTAGTCAAGCTGTATTGGTGCAATAGACACTGAAGAATCTTCAGTCATGCCCTGCTTTAACTGCCTTTTCTCATGGTATATGAAAGGGAGATGAATTGTTCTTTCTGCACTTGGAGGCTGGAGGAGCAAGATTTTGTGGAACTGGAGCAACCACCTTCCATCAAAGAGGCTGCAACACTGCAAGGAATGAGCCAGTTTAAGTGCACCCTGGCTCCACTGCAAGAGACAGCAGGTATTGACAGGATGCGTAAAGCTTGTTCCTATTCCTGGGATCTGAAAGGGAAGCTGTAACATGCAAAACTGGGTTGTTCCAGCTCTGTCTCTGACAAATGTGGTTGCTGTGACAAGCTGCTAATCTCCATGTAGCTGTGATGATGTCAGTGAGTTAAAGGGCTCTGTCTGTGCCCCCCACTGCCCCCACACTGGTGGGCTGCAGTTAGAGCACCCAGGCAGCATCTCTGTACAACTCAGGACAAGTTTGTGCTGTTCTAAGACCTGCATGACTTATTCCAGGAGAAGGCAGTAGCTGCTTCTTACAAAGCAGAACATGCTTATAGAAAGAGCATTCCACTTGAAGAACAAAAGGGGCATCTGGAAAGAGGTGTCACTGCCTCATTTTGGGTAGTACTGACTAACTGTATGTTTAATTAAATAACATGACCAAGCAGGCTGTGCCCTCCAGGCCTGAAGGTGATACAAGCTATCCAATCCAATCATATGAGCTCTTTCCACACAGCTGAAGAGGCACAGCAAGTGGCAAGACTCCAGCCCCAGTAACACTGCTATGTCAGAGACCATGGTGTCAGTTAACAACTCACTTCTGGCTTTCTGTTCCTCTTCAGCTTCCTGTCCTTCCAGCACGTGGCCTTATTTATGCCAAGGTGATCTAAATGTGAGCCTGCACAAAGTCACAATTCCATATCAGAGGCAGCAGCTATTTTCAGCAGTGTCCCTTATGTTAAGTGGTGCTTAGCATACTCCAGCACTTCTTGAAAGGATTTAGGAAACAATGGAATGCAGCATAGCCTCCTTAATGTTGTTACTGTGCTTCTTTTATCAAAAATGTAGGCATATCTTGGGCTCTAAGTCTCATATAAGGTAAGGGGTGAATGTTTCCTACTTTTATAAACCCATTCACTAGGATAGAGTATGTAAGTCAGACACCCTCTTCCATGACCTTAGCAAGTCACAGAGCAGCAGGGAGCCAGAGAGGACAGGGGTGTAGCTGGAGAAGGAAAGGTCTCCCTGGGTGAGGGGTATGTCCAAGTCATCTATACTCAACAAGATTAGACAAGAACTGATGTTATTTTGAGTCAGACATCAACAACTGCAAAAGGTCACAATTGCAGCACAGTTTTAAAACCAGTGCTTTGCTGTAGACAACTCAGAACCTACTCTTGCATGTTACATTAAACCCCACAGGTCAATGTAAATATTTTTAGCACCAGTACAGGTCAGGAAAGACATTTATGACATGCAGTGTACCTCGTGCAGAATCTGTAAGAGGGAGATAGTTCTGCTTGTGCAATTCAAGTAACACATACACACCTCCATAAAATCACCTGATTTTAAAAGATTACAAATCTTAAACTGGAGTTGAGTTCCTAAAATTAGGTTGCTGATTTGGTTCTGCTCAGACCATCATGTGATCTATGTGTTTTTCATCATTTATTTAAATGACCCTTGAACAATCTCTTGTTCTTCATCTGCCAGGTGATATCAGTAAGAATCTATTTGTTTCATCAGAAGTTTCCTGCTGTACTCGTAGGCAAGGAACAGCGCCCCGTTGGCCACAAATGCACGGATCATAGTTGGTGTTAGTCCAGAATACAAGGCAAGCACACCTAGAAATGAAACCAGAGCAGTTAGCCATTTATTGAAGTGGCTGTCTGCATCAACCCCTCTGCTCTTACCTGTGAGGGGTACTGAAGCAATGCTTCTGCTTAGAGGAGCATGAACACAGAGAGCTGAACTCACTGCTGTAGCTACTGATTGCAGTGGTACTGGGTATTGATATGGGAGTATCTAATGTTGTAACAGGAGTTTTGCCATCTAGCTTATGCTAGATGCTTATTTCAGGTATGACAAGTTCTTGGCCAGCTGAGATAACGTGACAGTGGCTGTACCACAGCTGGCAAGGGGGCAGCAAGACTATGTTAGAGCTGTGCCCTAGGTCAGACTCCAGTTCTGATTAGTATCCTACCTTGCAATGGGGCCAGGATTCATGTTTGCTGCCATGTATATTCTCTCATGTATATTCACTCTCTTCCAAAGTGCCTGACACAGGTCTTTTCCAGAGAGGAGATGCTGAGGTAGGTGCCTCAAGTTTCCAGGCTGGATAAATCAATCCTGAACCATATATTAACTTCTAGAGGTGAAGAAATCTTCTGCATGAATCTTACCTAGTCCCTTCAGTTTTCATGTATAGGTTTGGTCACAAGTAATAGAGCTCATTTCTTTATCTGCTTTTAAGGCACAGTAAGCTTCTGTTAGGTTTAAGTGAATCATCTCCTGAACCAAGAGGCAGGGAAGATGAACTAGGTCTCAGTTTCTAGATTCCAAGCTTTCCACACTACATGAGGTAGATATTAGTTTGCTAGAAACAGTTATTGTATGTCTCTAATACACTATCACTGAACTAGGTTTCTTAAATGATTTTGGGTATTGGAGGGTGTAGATTTCAGTCTGCAGCCCTACAGATTGAGTTGATCTGCTTGGATACTCACCCTCAGTTCTCACAACAGTTACAAATGTTCCCATAAAGCCTGCCTGTTTTCCAGCCATTGAAAGAACCTGAATTCTAGATTTGACACAGTCCACAGGATACACAGCAATCCACAGACAGCTGCCTCCAAAACCTCCACTTAGTAACAAAGGGATGGGACCTAAAAGTTAAGACATACATTTTTATACACCACAATGTTCACTAACACAAATATAATATTATTTCATCTACAGGATTCAAAGGGAACAGAGGAAGCTGCTTATGACAAAAGAGCAGTTGCTGTTCTCTCATTAACCTTTAAGTCAATTTCAAGCCACTGGTAAATTGCAAGTCAACTAGAGACTCAAAAATTATAAAGAGTGCCTCTTAGATTACTGGCAGTGTTAAAAAAACTATAACTCAGAATTCAATTCTGATTCTATTAACTAAATTCACTTTTTTAACACTTGTAATCACTTTCCAAGGTTAATTGTGAAATGGTTTAGAGAAACATCATATAGTGTTGCTAATCATATATAGAGAATTTGGTAGAATTACTTTGTCATCAGTCATTTCTTTGATGATGCACTCTGATTTTGTATTTCTGATCAGATGTTTGTAAACGTTTTGTTACATGTCCAAAATGCACGCAGCTGAAATCCTGACTCCAAGCAAGACTGGTTCAGTCTTTTAACAGGAGAGAGGTAATCTTTATGCTGGCATCACCATGGTTTTTTCCCTTCTAATTTTCAATCTCAGTGTTCTCTTACTATCATTGTAACTACATCTAATGGTCAGCATGCAGTTCAGCATATACTTGAATACACTGTTCAAGAGAATGCAGCTAAATACTTCAAAATCACTCTGAATGGCAGCTGAAATGAAATAGTTCAGAGTTGTGTTACACTGTGGGGTCAGATATTTCAGCAGTTTTGTAGTGTTAGTTCACTCTGTTATTTCTCTATTTATGATACATCCTGCTTCATTGGAAAATGGTCACTTCAATAATTTACTACTGTGTATATACACGACACAGCCCTCCATATTTAGTATGCCTCATTTCCTTCATTTGTGTGTATTTTACAACATTATTAGTATATCTTCAGAGAAGATATGCCTCCCTTTATGTCCCCCATGACAGCATGCTAAAACCCACCTGTAAAAAGGCACCATACCTAATTCATCTTTTGATCTCCCAGAGGCAAAGAATGTCCGGCTCAGTTCATACCCTCCAAAGAAGAAGAAATAGCCTGGGACTTCCCGCAGCAAAGTGCTTGACAGGCCACGATAAAATCCAAGGGGACCATCCTTTTGGATAACACTCTTCACTACTGACCAAACTGTACTGAGAGAGGTTGGCCCAGTTAGTGATACTTATTAGCCAGATAATGAGAAGTTACAGACCAATAGGCAACGGCAGCAACAATTAATGCTGAGACCTATCGTGCAAACAACTGAATTGATGTAAGACTTAGAGCAAGATCCTGCTGGGAGCCCTTCACTGGCATCCAGCTTTACTAGCACTAGCACTAGGATCAGCAGGCTGTGACCCTCCCAGCCACAGCTCTTCTCTGGTTAGCAATGCACTGTAAATCTGACACTGAGCTAATAGAGGATCTGAAGAAATAATTTACAAGGAAAGGTTTCAGGGATACTGAGCTGGGTGTATACTTACTTGTGTCCCTGGATTATCTTCCCTGACAACTGCATTTCATGCATGGCCTGTAGCCGGCACTTCACCAGCTCTGTGGGACACAGGACAAGGGTGGCAAAGGCAGAGGCAAAGGAGCCTGCAGCAGCATTCTGTAGATCACTGCAAGAAAGAAACTGCAGAAGGTATTTTGGCACTGACCTTCAGTGCAGTGGAGCCACTGCACCAGCAATCAGCTTCCTGCACCTCTACCCTAAATACCATCAAGAAAAACTGGCAGTCTTGGGGAAAAGATTCTTAAGGGCAAAGGGCAGTTACTCAAACTAGAGGGAGGAAAAACCTAGCTCATTCCATATTCTTATACAACTGAAAGACACCCTTTTGACACCAAAGAGATGTGTTGCAACCTCTAACCTTTTAGCTATATTTCAGTAATTGGAGCAGAGTAAAAGCCAGGAAGGGAAGATTTAATAGCATTTATGAAGATTTCCATAGACTTGTTTTACTGAGAAACTTTTGGTTACTTATTACTTCCCCAAAGATAATAGGAGCAATAATCACCTCATATAGATAGATGTCAGTATTTTCAAATTCACCTTACCAGTATTAATAAAGGCTTTCAGTGGAGGATGCTAGAAAACTGAAAGCAGGCACAATGGATCACTGTAATCTTTGTATGGATGTGCTGCTATGAATACAACCATGTGAATCAGAGACAGCACAAACATAAACCACACCACCAAACAAGACAGCACTGTCATCTGCAGTGACTCAGTGTTCCAAAACTGGGGCTTATTTTGTGGTAATTTTACACATACCACAGATTCTGGGCTCCTAAACTGCCAGGACTCAAAAGGCTGGTACTTGAGGGCAACACTGCTTTATGATGCATTTTAAACAGGCTTCTACAGACACTGGTGTTTTGGACAGGAGCTGCATAATAGCATAGAAGCAGAACTTCTCTGGGGAGTCAGCATAGTTGAGACTGATCTCACTGCAGCAGAGAAATTCTTTCCATCCAAGGGAGATACTTGCCTTGTGCCCAGCAGTTTGATATATCTATAGTATCAGAGATTAAAGCTACAACTTTTCACCTTGAAGCATCACAAAACTCAAGTTGTGACATGAAAAAAAGCTCATGACATTCAGATATAGCAGTAATGAGAACTTTCAAAGTGGAAGATATCAGTAACTGCCTGCAGAGCAGCAAATGGAATTTAGCATTTCTCTTTCCAATTTGTTGTCTCACTTTAGACTTTATGATGAAATCTATTGGTTGAACTTAGCATATATTAAAAGATAAACAGAATTCAGCATTTCTCTTTTAATTTCTTTTCTTTGTGACTTGTGCATCAGTGATAGGTATTCCTTTAACTGAAAAATGTTTTATAGTTTGTTCTTTTCTGAAGGTGTAACAGTACAGTAAAAATGGGTGGGGATGTCCTGGACATCATCAAGGCCCTGCTGAAGACCATGTCAATACAAATCTCTCTTACATGTGCCTCATAAGGTGCCCCCACAATGATCCAGATGAAGAGAATAAGGAAACAACACCAAGGGACAATCCTTCAAGTAAACTTAAATTCTTTAATGTTTTGTCCTAGAACAGCTCTGCAGTCACACTATTTGACCTTGAATCAACATGGCATTAAAGAGCCGTCTTGGATCTCAAAAGCACCATTACCTGACCAAGGAAATAATTGTCAGATGCCAAAGGTGCTTGCTATTGCTATATACTCACATTCCCATTCTGTATCCAACTCCAAAGACAGAGTAGTACACCAATATACTGTTTCAAAGTTTCATGCACTACCTTCCCTACATCCAGCATGACCATGGTGCCTCAGTCACGGGAGATGATCCCAGGACATCTACACATCTGCAGTCTGCCTCCCAGCATGATCACAAAAGACAGTGAAGAAGTGAAACATCCAGCTGGTAGGCCTACCTCCTACATTTTAATGGGTATGAAAAGTTAAGGGGTTTGTAGGGTTAGCAAGCTTTTGAACCTTAAAGAAATACATTTTTAAAAGCAAGACAATATTAGAAAAGTGCCCTTCTCCCTTAGTATGCCTCCTTGTAAGAAAAGCCACTACCTCCCCTGAAAAATCAGAACAACCTAGATATTAAAGGAATACAAACTTTCAGGTGTTGAAATGCTCCATCCTATGGGTAAAAATGTTCCAGGTCTTGAATACTCCAGTTAAGCTGTGATCATCTAAACCAGCCAGCTGCAGTGACTGGCTAGTAGACAGCTCTGTGATATTAAACACTATATTGTCACACTAAGGCCTATATTCCAAAATTTACTACACTGTACACTGTCAGAGGAGAGCCTGGGACCTCACTTGCACTGGACAGTAGAGTATTGGCAAATAGCAATTACATGAAATTTTATATACTTACTTATTTTAGAATACAAACCAGATATCTATTACTAACCTGAGCTTTGTTTTTCTGTCTACTCCAACAATTCTTCTCACAATTTGTTGGCAAAATCCATAGCACATGAACAGAACAGAGTTTTCTGCAATGTTGGCTACAAGTGCTGGTGAGGTTCCCTTGTAGAAGCCTCGAAGTCCCACTTGCTTATAGGTTTTGACAAAACAGTCAACAAGTCCTTTGTACATGTTGGGGAACGTCTGCATCTTCACCTTTGCAGTGTCAAAGGGCTGGCCAGTCACCACACAGGCTGTCCCACCTAGGCAAGCAGTGGAAGTTAACAATGGCTGAAGGTTATCACAACTGCAACACCTATGCTGGAGCACCAGTATTAAGAAAATCACACAGAAAGCAAAGATTAATTAATTCCCTGTGGGAAATGACAAGTGCACTGATTTTAGCACAATGGCGTCAATTGTCACTGGTGAATTTAGTTACCTTAAGAAAAAAAAAAATCAGGCAAAGGAGCAGTAACATCACGATTCTCATTAAATATTTTTTTAATCTCATGAAAAGCAAGCATCTAAATGAATCAGCTCACTTTAGAAACTTGTACTGAATTAGAGGTATTGTTCTGCAATCAAGTCACTTGTGTCAATGAGTTAAATAACATTTTCCTTTGCCCATTAATGCAGTGGTTCAGAAGGCATCTCTGATTTTACATTCCAATAATAAAAAAAAAATCTCAATCCTGAAAGATCAGTAATCAAGTCATTCCACCAGGAGAAGAGGAGCACTGCTGAGAGTGCTAAACTGATCATACATAATAAATTGATAACTAAACACTCAAACCCTTTACTTCAAAACTCCAGGTGGCTGTTAAGCACATTTCTTTCCAGAGACTGGAAGTGTCAAGTGTAAGCTGAAAAAGGGCAAAAGGGCAAAGTTTCTCAACATGTTATCTTTTCCAAACTAAACTGCAAGGTCAATACCCTGAAAACTTGTGTGATATTTCCTTCAATGTCATCAATAACCATTTTGCTCACAGCGCAGTGTTCTTCTGCTGATTTAACTCAATTCTGTAGTCTGCAGGAAGAGCTGATGTTACACTTTTTCAGTAAGAAACAGTGTACAGCGATAGCAATCTATTAGAAGCAGATACTTGGCAGGAAACCGATGAAAGGTGTACCTTATATAGGGTTCATGGTTTTGTTTTGTAGCAAGAGAGAACTTTACTAAAACAGAAGCTGATCTTTAACCAAAGCACAATTGACATGCACATAGCTTAAACTATCTGTAAATACAGATAGGAAAGCAACTGGAACAGAAACAAATTAGCACATCAAAATAAGATTCGTTATTTTTCTTTTAAGTGGGGAGAAGAGTATTTGTTTAACCAGTGTTATTAGCAGTCCATTTTACTCTTTGCAAACACATTTGTGTAACATTGTTCTTGCTTCTCTGCAAAGAGGTACTCCAGGCCTTTGAGAGAAACTCAGGATCTAGCTGCCGTAAAACCTCCTTCCCAACCAGATGGATCATTAAGAGCTTCAGAGCAAATCATGCAAGGAAGCACGAAGAGTTTCCTGCTCTGGAAGGATATCCAAGGAGAAAAGTTGACTGGCTCAGACCAGTAACACCCATGTAAGGTTCAAATAAAAAACAGAGCTGGGAAGGCTCAGCCAGTGTTAGTTATTTGCAGGGAAGTCAGGTAGCTGTTGTGTACAGGACAAATGCTAGGTTCCTGTAATAAAATAATGGCTGTTGGAAGATGTCCAGGGAAACCAGGAATGTTCTTGGAAATGTAAAGGTGAAAAATTTGGAGTTGACAGAATGGCTGTTCCAAAAAGGCTGTTAATGGAGTTGGCTCAAAAAGCCTAGTAAATGGCAACAATGAATTTTGTAAGCCTCGAGATAAAGACTAAGAGTCCTAGTTATTGTCTGAAATATTAAGAAAAATAAATTTTTCCAGCCAGCAGTAAAGAGTCACAAAAAACCCAACCCAACTACAAAATTAAAACAAACCAGAAACCCAAAACGTCAAATCTGTTTGAACTTTCAGACAAGTGTGGGCCTAATAATGTGGCAGTGGTGGGGAAAAGAGTCCTACTGAATCAAAGCAGGTATTAGAGGTTGCTTGGATCCTAGGCGAAGGACTGTGACCACAGACAGCCAAATGACTTATTTATTCTTGTCCAGAATTTGCTTGCCTCAATATGTCATTACTTATCAGCTAGTCAAGACTGTATGTGGAGAGGAAGGTAAAACCAGGTTATGCATTTTCTGGAAGAACAAGCTGTTTGCTCACTTAATTACATTTTCTAAAGAGTGCAGAGATTGCCACACTGGACTTGTGCTGTTACCCCTTTCTCATTGCACTGTTAACTTCCACTGACTGCAAATAACTACCATTGAATGCACTTAACACCATTAATACTGCCATATTCACAGCCTTAACATTGCCATGAGAGGACTGACTGCAATATTTATTGTATGGGAAAGAAAAAAAGATCACTAACATTGTCTAAACTAGTTACAAAAGTAAATTAGACAAATCTTCCACCTTTTCCATAGAACCACTGTTAGGTTAGAAGTGTCAAAAAGACCCCTTTTCCCTGGCAGAGTTCAAAATTGCATTCCTAAGCCACAGACATGACCAACACGGCAATATCAATGAGAAAGTGCAACCATTTCCACACAACCAGTCCAGCAAAATTTGACAGCACAGAGTAGACTGAAGTGGAAGTCAGTTATGCAAATTCATCATCAGTTCTACTACTGAGCTTCACAGGTTTTAGAGACTCACACTAGCATTTTGTCTGAGCCAGAAACCCTTCAGGCAGCCTTTTGTCCCTTTCACTTAGGGACGGTTCCTCTGACAAAAGCAGCACCTCAATCAACCACACACTGAATTCCTTGCAAAACCCTACTGATACTCTGACTGATTCATAAACTCATGTAAGCAGCACTTAAACCTCCTTATAGAAAATGATTAGTCTGAGAAAAGTGTTATGTCTTCTTCACTGTGTGGCAGGGGTTTCACCAGGGAGGAGCAATAGTGATACAGTTACAGTCCTGGCTGAGGTCACTGCTTCTCCTTATACCCTTAAACCACAGAGGGTGAGCCTTTTTATAGCAACTGCAAACTGCTTTTATATTTGTCAAAGGCATTAAACCTGTCTCTCAGAAGTTTTGTGCAATTAAGCATTACCTGCAGCACCCGCTGTGAGGTCAATAGCAGCCTGAACAGCAGAGTTGATCCTCATGCTTCACACTTGTTTATCAATTATTTCAGAGCAAAGTCTCCCTTTTCCTCTTAGGTATGGAGATATTTGTTTCCTGAGGGAAGAGAAAGATGAAACATACACAGTTTACAATAACTTGACCAGCAAAAGCATTACAGGAATGCCATCAGATCCACTTAGAGACAGAAAATGGTTGTGCTCATGAACGAGACTTAGCATTCTTGTATTTTGACTGATTTTACTGCATTGGGCAGATCTCCTGGAGTATCACTGCCTAGCTTCAGCATACTTGGGCTTTCCAGCTTCTTATCTCCTTGGATCTCTCAAATGAAAGCTAAAGAGTGCATCCAGGGAACAGTGCTGAAGGTTACTTTTATATTGATTATAG
Organism: Zonotrichia leucophrys gambelii; assembly: GCF_028769735.1. Taxonomy (NCBI): domain Eukaryota; kingdom Metazoa; phylum Chordata; class Aves; order Passeriformes; family Passerellidae; genus Zonotrichia; species Zonotrichia leucophrys. Next base: position 64,678,678 of record NC_088169.1, read on the forward strand.
AGGCATAGTCTTCCCTCAGGTGTCTAAGCCTGGAATATTTCATGCTTGTCTCACCTCCTCACCTATAAAGCATCTGCTCTCCTCGTGGTGAAGAACAGCTAAGAAAACTCTACCCATGATGATACACTGGGTGACTTTCAGAAGAGGAGTAGAAAGGGAATGAACATGAGCATCTTGAATTGTGTCTGGCTGTCATGTTCCTAGTGCAAGTCCCCCCCACAACAGAATATTATAAATAAGAATTACACCTCATCTCTCAGGAAGGCAGCTGGAAAGCAGAAATACAAATGTGACACTTTGAAATAAAACATTCAAATGAATTCAGTTTTCAAGTTTTCATCAAGATACTTTCACTGGGCAAGCAGTTAAAACAAGCTTATTTATCTGGGGTAAAATAACTCAGCCAAAGAGCTCCCACTGTTTCAGAACCGTGCTGCTGTCTGGCAGTGCTGTCAAAAAGCTGCATGAGTCTTGATACCCACACAAATACACATGTGAATTAGTGCCTCACTGGCTTTTAAGCCTGTCTTCAAGCACAGTACATCAGTAAACAGAACAATTTTCACTCTTCTACCTACTGTAATGCTTCTTTTGAAGCCTGTTACCTCCCAAAATGTATTTTGGCATAATTTGAATGGGAAACATAATTCCCAGTAGGCTACCTTGAAAGAATCATAGAAAGATACATTGTATAAACTACATCCTTCGTACAAGAAACATAGACACTTGGATACAACCAAGGCTTTCAGAAAGCCTGTATCTAAACAGATTTATTATTCTTGAACATTAGAAAAATACACCAGAAGGCCAAATACTGTCACTCAGTGACTTTACCCATCCAATCTGTTACATAAATCTAAGGGAGCTTAAAACAAAATAAGACATTGCTCTTGCAATAAATGGCACTAACACAAGTAATTCCACAATTGTGGCTTCAGATTTGAACTGTTTTGTTACTGACAGCATGGCACACCACTTATTCAACATGGAGGCTCCAAGGCCAAATTATGCTTGGTTATCCTATATGTCTCATTAGTGTTCACACTGCACTCTGAGTTTTGCTCCTTATTTAGGGGAGAAAAAACCAAATCATTGAGACAGACTTTGAATGAAAGGAATTACTAGAGAGCAACAATTTCCTGTGTTCAGTAAAATGTACACTGCTTTCATCATGCTGAGTGCTTATCGATTCATGCCAGTCCTCAAAGGGAGCATATGCCAGATCACCCACAGAAAACTTGGCAGCAGAAGGAAAAAAGTATATGCCTATAAAAATATGGACCTTTTATGAGACAAGGAAGTTTAGTTGTCTGATCCATATCAGCCCAGTGCCACTTTCAGAAGATTTAAGTCTTAGTCAAAACTAAATTAGTATTATATTAGTACATACCTTTTTTCCTGTTTGTAATAATACTACTATATTAAAAGCTGAATCTAGGTAGAACGAGGTGGCAACTGCTCTGTGACTTCCAAAGCAAATCCAAACCTCAAACCTGGAAATACAGAAGCATTGGTTAGTGTAACAGGTCCTGCAGAGTCCGGAGGTTATTTCAGCCCCAGATGTTTCTCCCTGCCCATGCAGTCCCCAAAGACCGAGATGCACGCAGAGGGCAGCGCTGCTCCTTGCAGGAGCCGCGTGGGCAGGCCGTAGCTGCGCTCCCCAAGGTCACAGCAGGCCGGCCCGGGGCGGCAGCAGCGGGGCTCGCCGCCGCTGTCACACGTGCTGCCGGCGGCAGGCACACGGCGCCGGCTCCAGCCCTCCTCAGGGGGAAGGCTGAGCACTCCCGCTCCGCCAGCACCGCCCGTTTGGAGCAGGAAGCCCCGGCCTGCGCTCGGCGGAGGCCCGCGCTGGCAGAGCCCGCCCGCCCCCGGCCCGCCGCCTCTCCCGGCGGCCGCACCGCAGCCGCGGCTTCCGGGGGGCCGCGCATCCCGAGTCCGCCGCGCATCCCGGCCTGTGCGCGGGAACCTCCGGCCGGCCGCCACGGCCCCCGCCCCGCCGGCCCCCGCCCGTGCCCCCGCTCACCGGAGCCGCCGCCGCCCGAGCGGCCCCGCCGCCTGTGCCCCGAAAGAGGCGGCGATGGAGGCGGCGCGGCCCCGCCGCGGCCCCAGGGAAGGCGAGGGCCGAGCAGGCGGCGGGGGGGCGGCGGGGCTGGGCTCTGTTTAAGCTGGGGCTGGGCCGTGTTTCAGCTTACTGAGCAGGATGCTACCGAATTTATGAATGAAAACCAAATTTTTTTTTCATTTTCTTGGGTTTTTTAAGATATATGTTTGTTTATTTTTTCCAGTTGGGTGACTTTGTTGTTGGGGTTTTTTGTTTTATTTTAAAGGATTTGTTTAGGAATTATGTATCCTGAATCAGCAACAGTTTGTGTATACAGAGGAACTGCCACGAGTCCCAAGACACTCTCCTAAGCTGTCACTTTGTGATCCTGGCTTTTCGGGACTTTGAGGTGGCATACAATGACCTAAGGTACTATGGCAAGGGCTAACACTGCTTTTCTCAGCTGAAACTACACAGCGCTTTCTTTTTTTCCTTTTGATTTTTCCCCCTTTTGATTTGCAGTTACCTGAAGTGCTTGCAGTAAGGCTTATCAGGAACAAAGTCTGGTTGAAAGCAGTCGGACACTGTACAGTGTGTGGCAAGGTAAAGGAACAGCAGCCATAATGTGTCCCAGTGATCAGTCATATTTGAGATGCTCTGCCAGACCAGGCAGTGTTTCTGGGAAGCACGATAATCCCTGTTGAGTGTGCATGTGTTTGCGTGGGTTGAGACACGCAGACCTACATATTTCATCTTAGATCCGTGGTGTTTTCCACCAAATAAAACCAATGGCTCCTACTTTCACAGCACAAACCAAGGAAAAAACAGCATAAACAAAAATGTAAACTTTAATGAATCTTTTCTTCCATCACTTTAAATTAATTACAAGGTGCAGATTTTATTTTCCCATATGTTTATGAAACATATTGTTTGGAAGGGAGCTTAAAGACCCTCTAGTTCCGAACCCCCTGCCCTGGGCAGGGGCACCTTTCGCTAGACTGAGTTGCTCGGTTTCATCCAACCCGTCCTTGAACACTTCCAGGGATGGGGCATCCACAGCTTCTCTGGGCAACCTGCTCCAGTGCCTCACCACCCTCAGAGTGACAAATTTCTTTCTAACAACTAATCTAAACCTACTCTCACTTTGAAGCCACTCTCCAGTGCTCTTGTTGGGTCCCTTCAGGTACTGGAAGGCTGCATTTTGGTCACCCTGAAGCCTTCTCTTTTCCAGGCTGAACAATCCCAATTCTCTCCTCCTTTTCTTGCCGGGGAGATGCTCCAGCCCTTTGATCAACTTGGTGTTCCTCCTCTGGACTTGCTCCAACAGGTCAATGTCCTTCCTGTGTTCATGACCCCAGAGCTGGATGCAGCACTCCGGGTGTGGCAATTGTTAAGAAAGAACAGCCTAGGTTATAAATGGTTTTAGAAATTGAATTGTAATTTATTTAATGTAAAAAAATTGCTGTTGTAATTAGTGATTTCGAGCTAATTGTGCATCCCAAATAATCCGCAATACTAAGAAATTATTGTTTCATTGCAAAGAATTTTGACCTGTATGCTGGCTTCTTGTTTAGCAGGACTGTAGCACTGCTGGAAGATCCACTGGTGAAAGCCATCTAAACCCCTAAATTGCAGTGAAACTTGCAATTAAGATGCCATTAAACCACCTTCTGCCTGCCATGACCGTTTGCCACTGGAACATCAGGCCTTGAGCGTCTCAGGGTGTCCCTTCATTGCCACCTTCCTCGGGCACACCACCAGGCCTGATCTGCTCTTATCTGCAGAAAACGTGGAGACGGCGACAGCGCTTGAAATGTTTCCTGGGAGATTTCACAGCTCTGGAATGCGGCGCTTCCACGCGCATATCGCCACCACGCGGCTTTTTCTGCTGCCTGCACCCGCGAGTGCTCAGCCGAACCCTGCTTTTTGTCCATGCACCCTGCTGCTGTGGAGCACTTGTTTTGTTTTAAGGAAGAATTTATGTAGGAATTGCATACCCTGAAGTAACAACACTTGGTGTGTGTAGGGAGACCATGGAAGAGCTGCCATGACTCCCGAGAGACTCTCCTAAGATGAGGTATCAATTTGTTTGGAGTTTAACCTCAAGCTTCCCCTCAAAGGATTTAGGCACAGCAGAAATGGGATATGTGTGCAGAGACCTTAACTCGTAAGAGCTTTGCAGGAATGTGGAAGTGCTTGCTGGCACTGAGAGGTCTGGTTTGGGATTGATCATTTGCTTTGGGATGTGATGGTACACTGTGTGACAGAGTGGCGCAACTCCTCTTCAACAGTATTTTGGCATGAAGGGATGGGTAACCTCTGGGAAGCTGACAGGGGGATGCCACAAACTTGTCTGATGTGGGAGAGCAAAGGGATCCCTTGCAGGCTGTGTTTCTGTCCATTCTGCAGTCCCAAGCTATTTCCTGGGCCCCACACCATCTCCAGGCAAACCATTTGCCCCTGTAAACCAGCTGGCATTTCCTAAATCTCATGGAAATCCTCATTGTCCAGGAGCATGAACGGCAGTTCTTGGCATTTACTGTCCCAGAATAGCAGCCAGAGTTGCAGGAACATCACAACTCCCCCAGCACCTTGCAGTGGATGCTGTTCACACTGTTTGGAGAGGTGGATCAGGCAGGACAGTCCCACATGGAGGAAAAGTGAGATGGCTTCTGCAGGTCAGGCCTTTCCACAGGTGACACTGGTGTGTGTTCTGATGTACCACAGTCAGCTGCAGGAGATGGGACAGTGCTGGCCTTTCCAGGTGTGAAAAATGCGTATTTTTTGATTGGCTTTTCGCAAATATTAAAATGAATATTATATGTGTTATGTTAGAAAGTTATGCTGTATTAATTTTTTAGTAGTGTGTTAAATATAGTTTTAGGTTATAAAAGAATGTTAAAATAGAAACTATGCTATGTAAGATACTTTTTCAAAGGAAAGGGCTCGCTCCAAGATAGCAGCCACAGGATACCTAAGTCTTTCAGAGAATTTATTGCTCCCTTATCGGAAGAAACAAACTTCTTTCCATCTTGCTCAGCCATGAAAACGCTGTTAGGATTCAGAGGAAGACCAGACAGAATCCTGTGTTTGAATGGAATTTATGCATCATGTATGAGATGTATGAATATGCAACAGGCTATTGCTTTTAAGGGTTAATCTTCTGCTAATGTGTGTCCTTTTTCGGGCTTATGTTGCCCAGAAAAGGTACCCAGACGTCCATAACTCTTTGTGTCTCTTGCCTCATATTGTCCTAATCCTAATTGTCCAAAATTTTTATTACTCTAATTATAAATCTATTTTTATAACCATTTTATTACTAGTAAACTTTTAAAATTTTAAAAACAAGTGATTGGCGTTTTTCTCTCAGGGCAGATGAAGTGAAGGCTTGGGGACATTTTTGGAGCGTGTTTCGGAAAGATGCGAGCCTTAATGTCTTTCTTGCACAAAGGAGCCCAGAGCTGGGCACAGCGCTCCAGATGCGGCCTCAGCAGGGCTGAGCACAGCAGGACGTGCTGGCAGCGCTCTCCTCACACCCGAGCTCCCGGCGCCGAGGCCCAGGCCGTGAAGGAGGGTGCGGCCGGGCCGGGCCGGCTGTGCAGGGAGCGGGGCGGGGCGGAGCCGGCCGGAACGCTGCTGCGCGGAACGCCCGTGCGCGGCGGCTGTTCCCGTCCGGCCGGGCGGGCGGGGAGCGCGGGCCGCAGGCGGTGGCGGCGGTGCGGGATGTGGGGCGGCGTGCGGGCCCGCAGCGGGCTGGCGGCAAGGCTGCTCGGCACGGCCCACGGCAGGGCCCGCAGGTACCGGCCTCCCCTGCACCCTCACCTGGCGGACGGGGCCGGCGCCGGCCGGGCATTGCTGTGTGGCCGGGCCGTGCCCCGGGACGCGGCCTTCAGAAGGACGGGACTCACCTGTTCTGCCGGGGCCGTGTGGCCGGGACAGCGGTGGGCAGAAGGCAGCGGGGAGTGCAGGCGGGTGGAGGGGAGTGGCGTGGGCCGTGTTTCTCGTGGTGTTGTCCTTGCCGTCCTTCCCATCTTGGAGGGGTGTGAATGATCCGCGTGTGTGCCCTGACCGTAGCTTTGCGCTCGGTATCAGCAGAGCGGCGCTGCCTGCTGGGTGGTGTTGTTTCTGCACAAAGTGCAGGCTAAGAGCCGTGTTTGGGAGTTCTTCGTTTTTACTGAAGTATTTTAAGCTGCTTTTAATGACAGCTCAGTTGTGCATTTATTATTTTTTTTTTTTTTTAATTTCAAAACTCCTCGATATTTTTGAACAAGCACTGGTGCTGTGATGGTCTTGTGTACAAAACAGCTTGGCTTCTTTGGTAGCTGTGTTTGCTTTCCGAGGCCGAGCTCCCCAGCAGAAGGCAAACTGGATGGCAGGTGAAATACAGGGATGCAAACTGCAGTGTGCTGCTGACTTCAAGTGCCTGAGGCTTTCAGCCTTGCTGTGCTTTGCTGCTGCTGTAGGCTAAGGTGAGGCTGAGAAGGTAGGAGCTGTTCACCCTGGAGAAGAGAAGGTTGCATGGAGATCTCATAGCAACCTTCCAGTGTCTGAAGGAGGCCTACAGGGAAGCTGGAGGGAGACTTTTCTTCAGGAATATGGGTACAAATTGCTTCAGGAATAATGGGTGCAAATGGAAAGAGAGGAAATTTGGTATTACAAAGAAATGCTTGTGCTTGAAGGTTGTGAGATGCTGGGACAGGTTGTCCAGGGAGGCTCTGGATGTCCCAGCCCTGGCAATGTTCAAGGCCTTAAGTGACCCTAGTCTAGTGGGAGGTGACCTTGCCTATGGCAGGGAATGTTAGGCCTGGGTGATCTTTAAAGTCGCTTCCAACCCTTTAACAATCTGTGATTTCTGAATGGTTACATAGTTTTAAAGAGCATGTGGCCTAAATTAACAAAAAAGGAGTTTGTCAAGGACCTTTAGGGAGCAGTGCAGTGTAAAACAGCAGGGTTCCTACCATCTTCTCAGTAAGAAGGTTCTAAAGCTTTCCTTAAATTTCCCTGTTCTTCTCAACATTGAAATTTAGATTTTAATGCTGACGATTTATGAAGTGCAGAATGACCTAAGTGTGATGCAGTGCCTGCTGAAACTGGCAGATTTTCCTTTTTTAGCCAGAGAGAAATGTCTGTGAGGAGGAGAGGTATGCCACAGTTCCTTCATATTTGTGGAGGTGTTTTAAGATCTATTGAAGTTTTTTTATTTTGAATCAGAATAAATATTAATTTTTTCCTTTCTGTAATTTAAAGGTGATTTTTAAACAAAGTTAGTAGGTGTGAATGTAAAGGTTTAAACGCTGCCATTTAGAATGTTATAGAGAACAGCTCTTGAATTTTATGATAGTCTAGAGAATGCAGCTGTGTCTGTGTTGCAGAATCACCTGAGCAGCTCCTTGCTATCCGTGGCTTCTCATCCTCAGCTGCACTGTGTCAGTTTCAGCTTCTTTGCAGTCATGTGCTAAACTAAGCAGAGGAGCTATAACCCAAAGAACTTTCCTGTTTGTTTCTGGGTTAACTTGCAGCAGAATCCATGTTGCAGAGTAGGGGAATGTGATCTGTGGTAGTGCCACAAGTGTGAATCATGTGAGGTTATCTGTATGTATGTAAAGTCTTTTTTCAGGGAGTGATCTCTTTATTGACCCATGTTAAGAGTTTTGGTGAGTTTTCTATAGTACCAATGAATTTAAGTATCAGGTACCAGTAAATTCAAACTCTGTATTATTTCCTCCACAAATAAATGGTGTGCAAAGTTGTTTACTTCGTGTTTGTGATGAGGAAATCAGAAGCTATCAAGAGTTTGAAATGGTGTCTCAGCCCTTCTCAAAAGTCAAAAGGCACGTGTTTAACATGTACTGAACATACTCAGGTCACACTCAGCTGGGCCTGGACAGTTGTAACTGTTCTTTTGGGGTTCTTGACAGGTTTACAAAATTCAGCCTTGGAACCTATTTTTAACTTGTGCTTCCTAACTTTGTATATCATCTAGCAAACAGGAGCTCTTCAGCATGAGCAGCGTGCTCTCTAAAGACAAAGATAAATCTGCTGCTTCCAAAGACAGCACACCTGAAGGGGCAGCAAAGAGGCAGGAGGATGGAGCAGAAGCACCCAAGCAGCAGCTGTTAGACATTATTGGTAATATGAAGGTGGAGGTGAGCTACAGGAAGAAACTCCAACAATTAAAAACCAGTGAGAGGAAGAAGCAAGCTGTGAGCAAGCTGGAAGGTCCGGACAGGGAAGGTTCTGTGCCTCAGGGAATTACAGAAGACACCCAACGGTAAAGTATAACAAACTTTTCTTAGCCTGTTTTACCCTTAGTTCAACTTTCTTTTTTTTGTTATTTAGGACAAATAAACCATTTCCAACAGTATAAAAGAATCTTGTAAGGGAATGTAGTGCAGAGTTGTAGACTGGAGTGAATCACAGGGGAGGATCTGAGCAAAAGGTGCTGTATGCTGTCAACCTTATGCTGCCTTGTTCTGCAGTGAGATTGTGGAAAGGTAGCACTAGCACCTGCCTGTGGAAAGTTATTTTAATGGGGGAAGGGAACTACTGTTCAGATAAAATACAACAAAAGTGAGGAAAAAGAAAAAAAATTAAGAATGGCATAATGATTGTTGAGTCTTTGGAGCTGCTCCTGTCCACAGTGTGTTACATCATATTTGTCATCCCACAGGTCTGTGCTGTGCAGTGGCACAGGGCTGCCATTTCACTAGGCTGGGGAGCAGGAGCTTGTCAGAGTCCTTCAGCATTTGACAATTAGGGCAATGTAGGGCAAACCTGCCTGTCCCACTGGCCACCCCCACTTGGGAAAATACCTGACTAGCTTCTGAGTTATTAAGATATAAAATGGCAGCACAGAAATGACAATTTAAATATATTAAAAGCTTTTGTTTGGTTTTGTTTCTGTATCTGTTGTATCTCTGTTTACAGTTTAAATCCAGAACTGGTGAAGGCTGCTTCTGCAGTTGCATCTTCCCTTCCACGCAACAAGAAACAGACAGAATCAGAGCTCCTTGCACAGCTAAGAAGACATGAAGAAACCACAGATAAACAGAAGAAGGGGGGCACTATTAACCTACGGTCTGTGTATTGATTGTTTTTCTCACTTACATCAGAAATTCCTATTTTGCAATGTCATCCTGAAGGTGACTGCCTTCTGTGTTGGGAAGGTGCCCCTAAAAGATACCTTTGGACAGTATATCCTTAGTATTAATGAATATTGGCAACATTATTGATCTGGTTATACCAAACTCTAAATTTTGCACTCATCCTTCTAAAGTGGTTTTGCAGAAACAAAATTGTTTTCATGCCCAGGATCATTGCTTTCTTGGACAGGCTAGCAAAATAACAGCTCTTTTTGTGAGTTTGGTTGGGTTTTTTTTTTTTTGCCACAAGCTTCCAGAATTCTCACACAATGGATGGATTTGTAGATGTTTCAGACGTTCTGTCTGGACTGGTGAATTTTCATGACAGCTCTGCAGAACTGAACTAGAGCAGCTCTGTTTATAGCCCCACCCTTCCTTTCAAAACTTTCCAGTCAACCCATGAAACTCATCTCTTGGCTTAGCTCTGTTTCCAGTGTGGCTTTCAAACAGATGAGAAACATTTGTTTGGAAACTCAAACACTTGTGCATACAGCTCTTTTGGATGATGGTTAAAGGCAAATTTTTTTTCTTTTTTATTTTTTCAGCTAGTATTCAAATACCTGCTCAGAAAATAAGGCATTAAATCCAGGTGAAATGCTGAACAACAGAAAATTGGATCTTTACCAAAATATGAATGTGAAACCTTTCTTTATGTCTGTTTGCAGTGCAAACTGCAAGCTGCTTATCTTAGTTTTATTCCATAAAAATGAATTTGCCCCAACCGAGGATCTAAGCTTGACCCATCTATTATCATCTGTAGGTTACATGTATTTCTACTTGTAGGTGTCAGTGAAGGATCTGCTGGAATGATTGTCAGTGTTCTGCAAAAAGAGCTAATGGTGTCTCTGGCTGATGTCTGCCTGAGTGGAAATTGAGGAAGAAAGAGACAGATGCTTGCAAACAGGTTGAGTTAGGTGATTGCACAGACTGGGGTGTACAATGCTCAGTGAATGACTTCATTAAGCAAAATATCTGTTCTTCAAATATAAGGATGGAGCAGAAAATCCTGTATATAGAGGATATGTTCGTTAAACTGTTAATTACCAGGGAGTTTGTTCGCTCTCTGTCACTGAGTTCTTCAGAAGGGCAGAGTACACAAATGTCTTTAACAGTGCCATGGGCTGTGGGTGGCCAACTTAAATGTAATTCAAACCTTGTTGAGTACCCAGGGTGCTGGAGGAGCACAGAAATCCTGGGTGAGCTAACACATGCAGTGCCCAGCCTGGAATGTGCTGGTTTCCCTTCCTTAGGTTGCACACGCTCTTGTTTAGGTGTGGTTTTCCTGCCTGCTGGCATCACAGGCTCTCTCCTCACCTACAGCACTTTTCCTGAAGCACTGACCCAACTCTGGCTGCAGTGGAAGAAAGACAGTGACTAAGGAAGTCATAGTCAAAGCAAAAATGTTTTTTCTCTTGAAAGAGAGTTTAAATTCTTCAGAAATTTAAAAGCTGCAGCTATATAGTGCCTCTGTATTTTTGATTGGTAGGTTAAGATGTGATATTACAATGTTTTATGACATGCTTGTGGATGAGGCACTGTCATTAGAAAAATGCATTTTCCTCTACCAGAACCAGCCTTTTTGGAATGTCGTGGCTGGCTTGCTGTGCTCTGAGTTGGCAAGTTCTATTCCCTGAGGCAGCTTTGTGACCTAGCTTGTTTCTCCCAGCAAATACACTCCTCCTGCTGCCGCCATTTGCTGAAAAGTTTTAGTTTTCTTACTTAAGAGTTAGGTAGCAGAAACGCTTTATCAGTGGATGAGTTTTCCAGAAATACCAGCAATTTATGCTGATTTTCATGACAAAAAACTTGGTAAAAGTAACCTTTTAGAGTTACTGTGGACCTCTTAGTTCTTTGAGATAAATACAGTACTCTCAGATTTTTGACTAGTATTTAAAAATGTTGATTTTACAAAGCCCAGCAGCCTCAGACTTGATTTGGTGTGATTTATGTTCCATGATACCTCTATCCACACAATGCCTGAAGATGTTTTTAATATATTAGAAAGCATTCTCTTTTGTTCATGCATGATTATTTTGTGTTGAGTTTTGTTTGACAGTAAGAAAATACGTGCAATTGAACTTTCCCTTTATTTCTGTAAAGGTTTTACAATCAATATACTTACATATTTTAAAAGCCAATATATATTCCTTAGTTTTTCACAATATTTAAAAGCAAGATACTTTCACAAGCAGTAGAGCTACATAGTGCTGAACTGCAAAAAACTGAATTCTGCTATTGTAATTTATTGTATGAAATTTGTTGTATGTTGTCCAAATCTTTTGTACAAATTTTTTTTACCAGGATTGTGGCAAGACCTCCAGAGGTCACTGTTGTATGCAGTCATCTCATTGCCTTGTAGAAAGCATGGGGACAGGGCATTCACTGGGAGGGGAAAATATTAATGATAGAGGAATTTATTTTCCTCAGTGTGGGCTGAAGTTTCACTCAATGGAAATCACCAGAGCACTGCACCAAAATAAAATCTGTAGCCTGACAATTTCAGCTCCTGTTTTGGATGAGCAAGCGTACCTATTCAGAGCTTTGGCTAGAATATATCCAAAGCTCCTTGGGTCTCCGTTTTAAGTATTATAATTATTGGCTGATAATCAGGAAAGAGAGAGAGTCTGTGGTTGTTACAAAAGTCCTACCACTTCCCATCTCTGGAAGGCAGGTGTATGTAGGAACTTCAGTTTTTAATGTGTTGGAACGAGGGAATACATAATATCTAGCCACTATCGGTACGCTGGGGTTGGAGTGGGACTTTTTAAACCAATATTTTTTGTTTCAAAAGGCATTTAAAAAGTCTTTGTGGTTCTACTTTTGTTAGTACAGTGCACTTTTCATGATGGAGCGATGAATGTTGCTGCCAGGAATGTCCATATGCTGATAGTGGGGTGACATTAGGATTTCCTAGCGAGGAACATGGTACCATTGACTGTGTGGTCTGGTAGCTCAGTAGTGTAGTCCTTCCACATCTACAGGGCAAAACTGCAAGTAATTCAGGAAAGAGAGCAGCTCTGAGCAATCCTAACTTCCCTGAAGCATGGGAAAACACCAGCCTTTTAGGTCACAGCTGAGTCAAGCTGTTGGGCTGGGCTGTGTGTGGCTGACCTTAGGAATTATGTCCCTTTGACCCTTGTAAGTGTGTCAAGCCTCTGGCCCAGCACCAGCTCACTAATGCCAGTAGCCACTTCACAGAGTAATTTATAATGTGAGATATGCAACTAATCTGAGATTGCTTTTTATTTAAAATGAAAATGAAATTATTTCAAACTTGTTTTTAGATGCCTTTATTTCAGAGTAGGTACTGGAAGAGCTATGCTTGTTCTGCCATTTGAAACCACATCTAAGACTGAAGAGAAATCATGCTGTGTTTCTGTGGCAATTAGCTTTTACAATTTTCCAGAAGTATTTTTTCTTGTCAGTAAAATCTCTTTTGACTTAAGCTGCCAAGAGCATAGTTTGAATTTCATTTGGATTTTCATAAAATGGGTAATGCACTGTTTTTGCCTTGGCCTATTTTTGTTTTTTGAGCCCATATTTATGTCCTGAAACTTAAGTGCTGCAATTTGGGATGACTGTGTGTGACTGGAAGTGGTTGGGTGGAGAGGAGGCTGTGAGGAAGAGCTATCAGAGAGCTACCAGTGAAGGGAGCTCATGGGCAGGGGCAGAAGAGGCTCTGATTTGCCCTTTGTGATTAGAATGAGCTGTGTATGGTGCTGGAGATCAGAGCGTTTGCTCTTCTCGTATGATTTTCACTCCAGAATGACGAAGGAAGATGTGGTCTGTTAATGCTGTAATATGATTATGCAATGCAACAGATTGCAGTGGATCAGGAAAGGTGACCTACTTATTAGGGTGGCATGATTGGCCCATGTCAGCTGATGTGTGAAGGCAAGCTTCCTTTTGGTCTGCAGCAGCACAGCTCTGTCCCTGGGCAGTATTGGTTCTTGTCCAAAAAAATAGTGATTTTTGCCTATTTAAACCTATTTTTTGTATTCAGAGGAATTCCTCATTTGCTTAAGCAAAACATGCCTAGTACACTCTGTGAATATTAGTATACAGATATATGATTTTTTTTTTTTAGTTGAAAACTAAATAATTTAAAAGGAAGCATTCACTGTAGATTTAATAGACTAAAGTAGCACTTTTATACATGGAATGTAACAAATGGTTTAAAACAACAGCCTTGAATGTTTGATGGATTAAAGATGGGTGTATTTTGTGAGGAATGTAAAATTCTGCCTCCTGGAAGCCCAGTTGAGAGTAGAGTTTCTAGTTAATGCATATGACAAACTTCCTTGCTTTGTCAATCTGTTGAGTTTTTACATGTAATGTTTTCCATTTCAGCAACGTTATTTCAGAAATGACAGTTAAAAGGCAGTCCCCAGAGCAGTGGGGTGCGAGGCTGTCTGGTCGCATTTCCTTGCAGTTGGATGAGGATGGTCAAAGAACAAGGCCTGGAAGGTCATCAGCTCAGATGGACTCCAGAAGGTATTTTTGTGGTGTTCACCTCCAGTAGAAGGAGCATGCAGTTACTAATGGATAATACTTTAAATTTACTTGTACTTATTAATGTTACAATACTTCAGAGCTTAAAGAAATTACTTAAATATTTTTCAAGATAAGTTAACATTGACATAAATTGTGAGAACAAGATAGTTAATGGCAACCAACTAATCAAATAATGTGCATTTTCTTAATACTACATTTTATAATTAAGCATACTTGGTGCTGAAATGTAACTGTTCTTGTTTTAACTAGATTTAACTAAATTATTTTCACCTATGCATAATACAATATTATGTCACTTTCTTAACTTCTTGGGAAATGGAGGTTTTGAAAGCTTGCTTTTCTCCTCTACAAAACTTGATCATGTTCTGTGTTTAGAAAAATTTCATCCATTCTGTTGGGATTTTAAAGATATGTTAAAGTTGGACTATTTATTTATTACCACTTCGTTCTGTAATTGATTTCTTTGTTATCTGTTATAATTGTCTATGAAATTAACTTTATAATTTACATGTGATTTCAGGGTACTCCTTAAGTTTATTTTGCTGCTGTATTATGTGGCCACTCTTGTGAATTAAGGAGTGCTCTTATATTTTTGGTTTACTCCTGTAAGCTGTGCTTTTTTTACCAGTAGTCTTTGGATTTTCCCATGGCAGCTCATCATTGCATTCCTTCTCCATAGCAGTATTTTAGAATTGTATTCTGTCCATAGCAGTTTTTTAGTAAGGTTAACTCCTCTTGTTTTTAATTTACTTTGTAAATTAATCTCTGTTTTGGGAGGTTAGGGCCTGAAAATGGAGGGAATAATTTGTGTTTAGATAGATCATGGTGAAGACAGAATTTGGGTAACAAAGGAAAAGAAAAGAGTGAGTTCCTGGATGAGTAGATGTAAAGTATTCTGTGTGTGGTGGAACTGTGCTTGGTATATAACTTCAGAAACAGCACCTTAAAATAGTTTTTAAAATCCCTGTAGTGAGTAAACTGTCTCCAGTTTCAGGCCTGAGTTCCCTCCTGCAAACCTGAATATCTCATGTATTTGCTTATCAACTGAAAAATAATGGGTTAGGAAGAATACCTAAATTTGAGTCTAGTTAGTACATTGCAAGGAAATGAGTGATGTTGCTTTATAGTAATCTAAACTTGTAATTTTAAAATAAACTTTCTTCCAACACATGCAATGTATCTTTGGCCAATGTCATTGGGAGTTACACACAGATTGGAAAATATAATCCTGAATCAACATTCTTTCAAGGCTCTGTAACTAGATTGTTGTGTGCTGAAATAGCTCCAGGGTAGTTTCATCACTAAAAAGTAATATGACAGGAGCAGGTTTGCAGAAGTAGTTGAGGCCATTAGAAATCTCCAGTAAATCCAGCAGGGTAGAATTTTAAGGTCAGAAAGGATAAATCTTGCCAGGGTAACTGTGGATATGTAATAACAAAATGAAAGAACTGTTAGAATTTCAGTGGAAACCTGGAAGATTATATGATTAAAAACATAGTTGATACTAAAGACATTGGGTTTTTTTTTGTTTTCATCCATAAGAATTTGACTACATGTTGAACTCTTGTATTTTTTTTTAATATAAGCTTATGGCAATGATAAATTTGGTTGAAAATAGATGGTCAGAGTGAAATATTTGTATATTCAGAAGAGTGAGCACCAGGGTGATGCTATTGAAAACATATCATATGGTTATATTCTGACTGTTTGCCCTATGGCAGAGAAGGTGGCTGTGTGATCTTCCAAAAGGGCTATTTATGTCATAAAGCAGGAATTATTTGATTTAGCTGTTGCCTTTTCTGTTCCTGAATTGTGCAATATTTTTTTTACAGGGAAAAAACCCAAGTCTTCAGATAATCACAACTTTGTAAAATCACTTAAGTACTGTGGTTTGATGCTGTTTACCTTTTTTCAGATTCCTAAATATTCCAGTTAAAATTGACTGCAAATATAGTGCTTGATTTATGCTCCTCCTTTCACATGGAAATGTTTTGAGAAGCTCTGTTTAAGACAAATAGTAAAGCCATAAACACTCTCTGATTAAAAGCCTGAAGATTTAGTGAAAATCACTATCTTTTTTTTTTTGTCTCCAGAGATCTGTTAGTTCATGAAAATATTTTGTGCTTTTTAATTTGTTATCTGGCAATGTTGTAAGGTGTTGTGAAATACTAAATATCGGTTTTCTTTTTTTGTTTATAGAAGTCTCAAAGTAGGAAAGAGGCTTAATATATTCACTAAGGCTTCTACAGAACCAGAGCACGCACTGAAAACAGGTTAGTGGAAATTCAGTAATGAAAAATGCAGTGAGGCTAAGTTCTGCATTTTTAGAATATCAAGAGATTTGTTTTTATGAGGAGACATGTCCTGCTCACTTTCTGCTTTCAGTCTGATAAAAGAAATGACTACTTTGATGTAGCTCAGATTTTTACCAAGTGAAACTTCCATGCAGTGTAATGAGATGTTTTCTGTGCTGATCAGGGCACTCTGTTAGTGAATATGAAGGGTATAACTGGCTTTTTGTCACAAAGGTCAGTCTTAATTCTGTGAGTGTAAAGCCACCCTGGAGGATGGGTGTATGTTGGCTCCAGCTTATTTGGTCAAGTTGCAAGGAAATGTGAGGCTGTGATTCCAAGGAAGCAAGCATGCCCTGCAGATGACTAAGTATAAGCAGGGTAGTAGCAACCCAGGACTACACACTGGATTGCTGTGTGTGCTGTGTGGCCTTCTTTTGTTTAGTGTTCCAGATGGAGCTGGAAAGAT
The DNA here is from genome assembly GCF_028769735.1 of Zonotrichia leucophrys gambelii. Taxonomy (NCBI): domain Eukaryota; kingdom Metazoa; phylum Chordata; class Aves; order Passeriformes; family Passerellidae; genus Zonotrichia; species Zonotrichia leucophrys. The sequence continues at coordinate 64,695,136 of NC_088169.1, forward strand.
CCCACTGGCAGCTGACAAATGACACCTTGCTTCACCTATTGTAAAGTTCTTCATATCTGTTTAGAATCATAGAAAGTTTGGGTTGGAAGGGATCTGTAGAGGTTATCGGGTTCCAACCCCCCTGCAATGAGTAGGCACTTCTTCCACTAGGTCAGGTTGCTCAGAGCCCCCCACCCAACCTGACCCTGAATGTTTCCAGAGATGGGGCATCTACCACCCTTCTGGACAACCTGTTCCACCACCCTCATTGGAAACAATTTATTCCTTTTGTCTAGTCTGAATCTCCCTCTTCTGGTTTAAAGCCACTACTCCTTGTCCTGTTGCAATGGGCCCTACAAAAAAAAATTTGTCTTCATCTTTCTTTCAAGCTCCCCTTAAGTATTGAAAAGACTGAATAAAGTCAACCCAGAGCCTTCTGTTCTCCATGAGGAACAACCCCAGCTCTCAGCCTTTCCTCTTAGAAGGGATGTTCCATCCCTCTAATCATCTTCATGACCTTCCTCTGGACCTGCTCCAAGAGGTCCACGTCCCTCCTGTGATGAGTACCCTGGAGCTGGTTGCAGCATTCTAGGTGGGGTCTCAGGAGAGCAGAGGGGAAGAATCTCTTCTCTCAACCTGTTGGCCATTATTCTAGTTGGCTTTCTGGGCTGTGAATGCACATTGCTGGCTCATGTCCAGTTTTTTATCCACCAGTATCCCTAAATTCTTCTTGGCAGGACTCTGTCCATTCATGAGCCTGTGTAGATGCTGGAGGTTGCCCCAAGCCAGGGGCAGCACCTTGCACTTGGCCTTGTTGAACCTCATGAGATTTCCATGAGGTCACTTCCTTGAGTTTGCCCTTGAGGTCCCTCTGGATGGCATCCTGTCCTTCACGTGTGTCAACTGCACCACTCAGCTTGGTGTCACCTGCAGATGTGCTGAGGGTGCACTTAACCCCTCTGTCAGTGGTGTGGATGAAGAGACTGAACAATACTAGTCTCAGTGTGGATTCTTGAGCAACACAACTTTATCACTGACCTCCATCTAGGAATTGAGCTTTTGACCATTGAATGCATGGTCTGGATAGACCCTTGGAATGGCCCATGAACCCTGGACCATCTGGATGTGACCATCCAACCAATTCCTTATCCACTAAATGTACATGCCAAAACTCATGTGAGATAAAAGATACCAAAACTAAATTCAAAACAGGTGTGACACCTTCATATTCACTGCATGGTACAGCTGTGTGGGAACAGTCTTAACAGGGATAGCTTCTACTCTGGAAGACTTGGCTTTACTACAGGCTGGGTTTGGCCAAGAGTGTGTGAGTATGGGCAAGTCCTGTAAAGAATGTTGTCCCTCACTTTTCTTTGTGAACAGTGAGACTGCATTGTTAGTATTGATCTTCAAAATGCTGTTTTTCCTCAGCTGTTCTGAGGCCCTTTTAAAAAACAGACTTTGTTCCAGTGTAGTGACTTAGACCTTTATGTAAAGTTAGTAGCAGCAGAAGAAATAGTACTCCTGTCTAAAATCTTACAAAATCATGAGTATTTGTTTCAGTTTCAAAAGTAGAACTGTAAGTTTTTGCCAGATTCTAGCTGAGTAGTTTTTTATCTTTTTTTTTCACTTGAAACTACAGGGAGATATTAATTTGATTACTTAATTTTTTAGTAAAATGTTAAATAGTGCCATTTGCATATTTTCAAGCAGCTGTGAACTTTCTGAATACAGACACCTCTATGAAAGCTGTTTATTAGAATGGGATTCAGTTTGCTGTGTTTTAAGACTGCCAGTATGATTAAAATTGGTCCATTTTACGTGTAAAACCCACAATGAATGATGTAGTGTTTGTTTTTAGTTGTCTTAACAAAAGTGGTGTTGAAAAAAATGGATTTTGAGTTGAATCAAATTTGCTCAGGTAAAAGAGTGAGAATATAAGATTTCTTTTTAGTATGAACAGAATGCAGACACAGTGGCTCATCGTACTCACCCCAGCTAAAAGCTGAGATGCACTTTTTTTTTAAAACATAAAATTGGAATGTGTACAAATTGTTTCAGAGAGCAAGTGGACTTTATTGTATTTGTAATTAGAAGTTCATTAGTAAGCTTCTTTCAGCTTTTTGTTTGGTGTTTCCTGCTTGATTCCAGGTAGCCTTGAGGAACTCTACAGTGTGTTTTAGACCAGGAAGCTGATTACTTGGCTTACTGACTAAGCCTGATGACAAACATTTTTTTGGGCATTAACCTCGGGAAATACCAGTGTGATACTTGATACCTTGATTCATTTGTTTTCACTGTCTTGGTTCATATTTCAGGAGATAATGGGTTAAATTTTTTCTATACAAAACAGAAAAGCAAGTTTTGTTTTAAGTATTGACTATTGACTTTGAAAACTTGAATATTAACTGGAAATTGTCATCCTGAAAATACTCTTCATAACTGTTAATGTAAAATGCCAGTATTATTTTCTGCTTCATGAGGTGAAATTATAATCTTTATCACCTCTCCTGCAAGCTTGAAAAATGAGGTACTGCTTTCCTCTGTTAGAGGATTTATTAGTTTCTTTATGATGTGGACAACAATTTCATTCTGGTATGGTTTCTCATGTTGTCTTGTAGCTGTATTTTATTCCTGTCTCCAGCCCTCAAATCAAAGTACTCAGCCTGGTAAAATAGTTCTGGAAATTTCCCTCTTAAGGAATAATTTGAATAACTGTATTCTGATTTAACACAAAGAACCCCTCTGAAAACACTTTTATGTATGTAAAAATACTGTTTCCCCTTCCATTGTGTTTTCTCTTAAAGGAGGGGGGATTTTTTTTAATTCAGTTGAGTTGTAAGCCACTGAGCTGAAGATGAAATTATATCTTGGCCTCAAGTACTTAGACTCAGGAGTAATAAAATAATAGGTTATTGGCTATAATCCACTCCAAGTGGACTGTAATACTTGAATCCACATAAAGATCTGTGTTCCAAGGATCTTAGGATGAATTGATAACAGAGGGAGGCAGGAAAACAAAGGGGAATGCAGCTTAGGCCAGCTCACTCGACAGCAGCCCAGGGCACTCCCAGAGGTCCCTCCCTGTCCTGTGGTAACAGCTTGTTCCCTGCAGTTCAGCGAAGCGCTTCAGTCTGGGCTCGTGACCAGCTCTCCTGGGTGGAGGGACAGGAACTCCTTGAGAAGAGTAACTGCTGCAATATGAGTGCACTTTGATTTAAAAAAAAAAAAAAAAAAGGCATCAGAAAAGATATATCCCTAAAGGAACTGTTTAACTTTGTGAAAAGAATAAGAAATCCTGGTTTCTCAGCTTGAGAGACAAAAACTAGCACGCTTAGGAGCATTGGGAAAGGAATTGCCATCCTTTGAGTTGAGTTGTTTCCCTGAAGGAGAATGTAGTTGTGAAGAACCTGAAAACTCCTGTAGAAGTAAGGGTCCTTTAGCACAGTGCACCAGTCAAGTTCAGAATTTGCTGTGTCCTCATTTTTTGAAAGACAAAACCAAAGAATGATTGTGGAAAAATTAAATTATTGCTTTATGTGAAAGACATAAAAATAAATATTCCCCTAGGTGTTCAGAGTAGATTTTCATCAGACATTTGAGAACTTAATGAACTTTCATGTTAACAGAGAAGTCTCATTTGAGAAAGGTGATGCTGGTATTTAAGGTAGAAAAATTTGCATGGCTGAAGTTATTAGTCTCTGTAAAGATTGATGTTAAAGGACTTTGTCTTAGCTATTGAGAAGTGTTTGGTTGCTGACAGATCTTAACAAAATTTATTTTTTAGTATCTTCACCAACAATTTGGGATCTGGAGTTTGCAAAGGAGGTTGCAGCAGTAACTGCACAGCCTCCCCGCAATGGTTTTGAGGAGATGATCCAGTGGACAAAAGAAGGAATACTGTGGGAGTTCCCAATTGACAATGAAGTTGGTATGTGCACCATGAGCTTTTATTATCTCTTTCAGTTTATCTTTTCTGAAAATTAGAGCATGTTTGACCTTTGACTGTTTTAACATAATGTTTCAGCTGTGAGTCATGCTTTTGATAGTAAACAAACATAACTCCCTGACTGTCCCAGATCAGAGATGCTCAGATGAACTCATTCTGGCACTCTTCAGGTGAAGTCTTGCAGGTGGTTTGGCTGATCCGAGGGCTGGCTGCTGCCAAAAGGGGACAACTCCTTCCCTCCCCCCCTCCTCCCCCCCGATGTGTTTAACACCAAAAGGCAGTTCAAGTCTCTTATATAATACCTTTTACTCTGCATCTTTACTAAGTTAAGCTCCTAGCAGAACTTGGGGAATCTTAAAACTGCTGTGCGTGTTTTATAATGCTGATTGTGTTCTTTGGTGTGGCTCTTGGACCAAGTCTCTTGCCAGATCCCAACCAGCTATCTGCCAGTTCCGTATCTGGGCAGGCCAAGTGTTAAACAGTTGTTTGTTCCCTTTGTTCTGTCTGTTTCATAAGAATAAACAGTCACAATATTCACTCACCCTGGGCATCTATGTTAATTAGGCATCTTTGTGCACAGTATTTTCTTTTATTACCATAAAAAAAGAGAAAGCTCTGTGTGAAGTTATGCCAGCAGAGAGAGTGAACGTTAAGGAAGTGAAGAACAACTACACAAAGTGTGCAATATAGGAAAGGGGACTTCATAACTTCAGGGAGAGCTTGGCTGTGGGTTTTGGGGTTTTTTTAAAGACTTTAAAGACATCAAACAAAACTGCTTTGTAATGATTCAGTCACTGAGAGCAAAACAGGTTAGTATCTGAAGCTGGGAGTCTTTGAAAATCTGTCCTATACTGAGTTGCAAATTGAATAATGTGCTTCATTGTTTCTTAATGTTTATTCTCATCCTATTTGGCAGTTTCTTCACAGAATTTAATCACTGCTCCCAGGATTGATCTGTTCCATCATGTTCCATCATGTAGAAATCCAAGTATACTCTAGTCATGTTTTTGCAAGCTTAAAACCACTGTGGCCAATGGTTTTTGTGTTGTTGTAATGTGGCTGGAACCCTGCTGTCTGGGGCCCTCAGTTGACAGTGTGTCTTTGGCGGGCCGTGGTTTCCCTGGGGCAGCCGTGCCGCTGGAACCGCGCTGTCTGGGATGGGGCGGCCAGCGGACAAAGAGGCTTTACATATAGTTAAAACAAGAATCTTGATTGATTTGTCCACAAAGACTAGTCATGTGGAAAATTCCAGTGGAGCCTTCCAAAACCTGTCACCTCTCAGGTTGAAATACCAAGTCAGTAAGACTGGCCTATCAGACTGCCAGCCACAGGCTGTTAACCACCTCAGGTGTGTCAAAGCACAGTTAAAAGCTCGAGAACCTTGCTCTGAGTATATCAACATGTTGTAATTTCAGTTTCTCTGCAAAATAAAAATGTCCCTTTCTGCTGTTAATTTTGCAGTTTTGTAACAGCCATTGCCCTCAACAGGAGGAGATTACTTCAGCTTGTTTTGTATCCAGAAATGTGTGATTATTCTTCTATGCCAAAAACATGTGGCTTTAAAAATATAAGTGCAATTAAATTTTCTGTTGAGGAAGTACGTATACTCAGCTTTCAGCATTATGAAATCTTTTAAGGTTTTAAACCAAATATAAAAAAGAAAGACAACCTCTTACAACTCTTTTCCTTGGCTCCAGAGTATCTCTGGTGTTCTCATTAGGGTGCTTCACCTAGGCACTGTACTGTGCTGTGTGGCACCAGGGCGAGGTCACGGTTTTTAAAATTATTTTTGTGTGAACATCTGTAGATGTGGTTGGACATACTGGCTTGCTACAGTGGCCAGCAGCAGTCTTCGCCCCCACACCTTACTGCCCTGTTGTTTGCTTTTACCTGCATGCCCTTGCCCTTGTCCAATGAAGTTGAAGTCACTGTTAGGCAGAAAATTACCTTTTTTTTCTTTTCCCTCTCCATCTCTCCATCCTCTGATTAATTTTTACCAGTTTAGCAAACCATTAGTATAGCTTGCGTAACATTGTTCTCACCACTCCTTTCTGCTTGTCTCTCCTGCATTTAAGTAGATTTAATGCTGCTCCATGATTGCCATGGCAAAAAGTTGGGAAGACAATTATTTGTGCCTCATTTATTATTTCTGTGCATTTATACCATAATGACTCAAAAAGCTGGAAAGGACAGAGCAGATTATAGGTGAGAATTTGCCTTAGCACCTCGTTATGAGGAGCAAATGCTTTTGGTGGGCCAGAGATTGTTACTGCACAAGTGATAGGAAGGTCTCAGAAAATTAATTCCTCAGTTGCCTCAGATGGCTTCTGCAGGCAAAAGTTCACCAAATCCTGTTCTAGTTGCTGGTTAGCTGAGCTGCTGTTCCCAACAGAGAAATATTGGATCATCTTGCCAAGGGAGTTGGCAGAGTTGCACAACCATTGCGTCAGGGTTTCTTTACTATCTCTGTTCTAGGGACCTTCTGAAGAGCATGATTGATGTCATTCTAAAAATCCTGAAAGGATCGAATACTTTGTGTTGAAAGGGACCTTTAAAGATCATTTAATCCAAACCCTCTGCCATGGACAGGGACATTTTTTCACTATATCTGAATACTCAGTCATCTTTATATCATGTCAGCAATGCTCGCTATAAGGGATGGACATCTGTGTCTGGATTGGTATCTTTAAGACAAGGTTGGTCATGTCTTGGAAGGATTAGTGTTTTAGCTAGAGGAATTCCCCAGATTTTCTGTTTTGTAGCATGTAGGGGGTTGGAAATAGGATATTGAGAGTAGGTGTCTTCTTGTTTTGATGTTGAAAAAGAAAATTCTCTAATTTAGACTTCTGCCACGCATATTGCTTCAAATTATGTTTCTGAGGACAGTGCAAGAGAGGCTGAGGGACAGGCTGGCAGCAGGAGTCCGGGCTTGCTAGGGGTGAGGGAAGTCATTATCTCTTCTAATCTGTTCCCACCAGAGGCTTCAGCCTCTGATGCTTTGGACAGTTGTGGTCTCCTTTTCTGTGATGCACACTTTACTTTTTTGAGGACTGAAATACGTGGTCTAACTGAAATATTTGGACTTAACACTTCATCCCCAAACCATAGACAGTCTTTGACAAACAGGAAAGCAGAATACATATGTAATATTTACTTATCACCTGCATTTTTGTGAGATTCTAAATTGCTTATTTTGGGTTAAAGATGAAAATTAGTGAAATTATTTATTAGACGAAATCTTTCCTGATGCCCTGTATCTGTCTCCAGAAGAAGAGCATTCAGAAGGCCAGATTTTACTGTCAGCATTATTCAGATTCTTTAAGTAGTGATTTTGTTTGGTTTAATTCTCTTGGATTTTTGAGACCAAAGAAAGTAAGGAAGTCTGGAAAGGTTGTTAGTTTGAAAAGGCAACCAGTAGCATCCAGGTGCAGTAAGATTCTATCTCCCCTTGGTGGGGGAAAGCCAGCATGGGTGCATAGTGGAAGGATCATCACTGCTTCTGTCTGTGGACATAGTTTTCCAACCACAACAGAAATACACTTTCTGAAACTGACATTACCCGATTTTTGTTATTTTAACTTTCAACATAAAGGAATGAGGAGAGAGCTTCTGAAGAAGAAAATGTGCTTTTTTTTTTCAAGAACCACAGAGATAAATGTGGTGTGCAACTGTGGTATTGATACACTCACACATTTCTAGGAAAAATACAGGTATTTCTCAGCTCCTTCAGCTATTGCAATACCTTAAGTTTAAAGCAGGAAAAAAGTAATGCAAACTTAACAAATGCAAGTGACCTTTTAGTGACTTCTCCATCTCAGAGATGGACATAATTTCTTCTGAAACTATAGCAGCTCTACCAAAGAAGGAAGCCTAGAACTAATGTGGTTTAATTACCTTAGTTTTAATACCCCTGATTTAATTTTATCAAATAATTTAGAAAAACATGTACACCATACTCATGTGTGTGGTATAGGCTTCTCATTTTTATCACCTTGAAGTAGTGCAATATTTTTCTCTAATAACAGATTTTACTGAAGGGTGCAAGCCAATTGGTATCAAATAAAAATTTCCATGTATATCTAACTGAAGAAAAATCTTTCTTTACAAATCCCAGATTGCCTTTTGCTTTTTTGCCCCTTAAAATTAGGAACAGCAAAAGCAGCCTTTTTTCTATATGTAGGAATTTGTGTTCTGAGTCACTACCATCATAGCATGAACAACAGCAAAAAAATCCACAGGATGAAGAACAAACTTTTGCCCTGTCTCCAATAATCCCTTGTACCATGTCCTGTGGAGGCTTTTGAGTGCATCATCTTTGGTGATGGCTATGACTTAATAGCAGCTGGTGAGATACACCACACTTTTGCATCATCATATGCACTCACACATTCAGAAAATGTCAGAAAACAAATTTCTGTGCCCATTTGATAGCAATAGGATTGCAAGGACTTGTGTTTGTTAGCTGTTCAGTATTTGATACTTTATGAGGTTGCCTTATTTGTTCAAGACTAGTTTGTATTCTTTAATCCTCTGCAGAATTTAGGCAATCGGTGTTCTCTTTAAAAATTTATGAAGAAAGTGCCTGCAATCTAAAAGGTGGTACCAATGATGAATCAAAATTTTCAAGTATTGAACAAACCGGATTTTAGCAAGAAGATTGATTTATGGTTATAATTATTCCTCCTACTTCCACCCCAGCATCAGGCTTTCATCAAGATTTCAAGCCAGAAATTTGATTTAAATATTACATATTCTTAGAAATGCAAGCAGAACCATTAATTTTACTAATTTAAGATTATTTTCAAACGATACTATTTTTACTTTGTTAAACTTGCTATTATATTATGATAACAACTTTGTCTTTCTTGCTTTGTCTTTCTGTCAGGGATGGAGGATGATGCTGAATTTCATGAACATATCTTTCTGGACAAACACCTCGAAGGCTTTCCCAAGGAAGGACCTATCCGCCACTTCATGGAACTAGTCATCTGTGGGCTTTCAAAAAACCCATATCTCAGTGTTAAGCAGAAGGTTGAACATATTGAGTGGTTTCAGAAGTATTTTGAGGAAAAGAAGGAACTTCTTCAAGAGATTTGAGATTTGGGAAAGTGCTTACCCTTGAAATGAAGAAGTTATGTGTCAGTGCATAGTGATCATGTGGCCTGAAAGTTGTATTTTAAACAATAAACTCAAAGGTCGTCTTTTGTTACATGTGTGTCTGTGTGTGTGGATACTTCTGGCAGCAAAAGAAGGAGCTGAAAAGTATGGCTTTTGTAGAACGTGCATTTAAAATTTAGTTTATTGGAACTGTTGTTTTCTAAATTTGAAACTGGTCTTTCAGCAGTACGAAATGCTAGGTCTAATTCCATGTCCTCCACCCTTCACACCTGGACTATCTTGACAGGTTGGATCATCTTTCCCATTTTGAAAAGCTTGAAATTCTTTCATTTTGCTTATTTATGAGCCACACTGGTATTTGGATGGTATTAATCCTTTCTCCCCCCTTTCACTAACTATAATTATTGGTTCATTTTGAAGTTTTTGGTAATGACAAAGTGATTTGAATGGTATGCTTTTTGGTTCATGTGCTCAGTGAAAGGCTGTTGTATTCCTGAAATGTGTGCACAGCATAACACTGGTGGGTTACAGAAAATAACAAGGGAGTGATGTTCCTTAGGGTTTGCTGTTGGGACTGGTGCCACCAACAATGGCTTTAAACTCAAAGAGGTGTAGTTGGCATTAGATGTTAGGGAGAAATTCTTTGCCTTGAGAGTGGTGAGGCACAGGTTTCCCAGAGAAGCTGTGGATGCCCCATCCCTTGAAATGTTCAAGGCCTAGATAGGATGGGGTTTGGAGCAGCCTGGTCTGGTGAAAGATGTCCCTGCCCATGCAAGAGGGGTTGGAACTAGATAATTTCTAAGGTCCCCTCCAACCCAAACCATTCTGTGATTCTAAAGTTATTCTCCTGCCATCCATACATCCATTCTGAGGCTTTTGACTAACTTCCCATCAGTATTGTTTAAAAAAAGAGTCTGAATGTCAAGTAATCCATAAAGTGCTGTTACACTAGAGCAAGCAGTTTTTTGATGACTTGGCTTGGAGCTTAAACCTTCTGCATCTGCAGGACTGGAAAGAGTTCTTGGCATTCCTGACAAGGAGAGTTGTTGCCTACAGCTTACATGATGCCACTGCTATCTTCTGTCTAGTCCTGTGATGCTGCTGAAGCAGCTTCATATTTTCTAGATAATCCTTTATTCCAATTAAATGTGTATGGATTGAACTATTGCAAAGTATTTTACTTCAGTTATCTCTTGCTAAATTTTCATCCAGAACTACTCACTTATAGTTCAGGATTCTGAGCGATCATCTTGCTGCTTAAATTTACTGAGCATTTCCAGCCCTGCATACTGTGTTCTTCCTTGTTCTTCCCAGTCACATTAGCAGCTATTGGACCTATAAATACACTCCTGTTTCTCACATTTCCTTGTAACTCAAGCAGGAAGGAGGATTAATACAAAATTCGTTATAGATTGAAGGTAGAACACCAGCTTTGTATGCAAATTGATTTTTAAAATGAGAGTTACATGAAAGAGAATGAAAAATGAAGAGTTGGCCTTTTTCTGTGAGTTGGAAGATTATTGCTCTGTTCTGCTCATCTCCAGGATATGAGTTTGCCCTTCTGGCAAAGGGAAAGGCTCAGGCTCTGGAAAGGAAAAGCAACTTTTTGACTTTCTGACTGTAAGAACAGCAAGATTCAAGTTTTGCAGAAATTTTTAGAGGCTTCCTGGCTTTGGAATGGAGAGAGTGAGAATGATATCAAAATATCTCCATTTGGTACTATGATACTATAATAGTTTTAATTTTTGGTTCAATGCCCAGATATGTTTTGCTTAAAAAATACTGTTCACAAATTTCTAGCAAACTGTAGCGCACAGCCTGTGTCCTGCTGTTTTCAAGCCTTTTCTGAAACAAGGTACAGTGACTTTGAAGTCAGTGCAGGATTTTAGAAATAGCTCCTCTTGTGTATTTGCCTGTAGTCTGTGTTTTGATGTGAAAGACAGGACGCTCACAAGCTGGAAGAGGTTCAGGAGTGCATGAACTGAAGTACTGAATTTCACCGCACTGGGAACGGGGTGAATGTTATCATTTAAACAGATTCATTAGGAGGTCAGTACTTGGGTAAGCTCTTAACAAGAGCTCTTGATGCTTAGGGTCTTTAGAAAGCTGTAGTAATTCCTACTTAGGTGCTTAAATATAGATTTGAGTGTTAATACTAGGCAACAGGATTTGAATAATCAGACCTAGCTGCTCATATGTATGGAGGCTTCTGGCAATATGGAGGCTCAAGGCAAATTATGAGAGCCCAAGTGGCAGGACTTTTATGTGTAGGGATTTTTGGGGTGTACACTGCTTGGTAATAGGCTTTGCTGCTTTTTCAAGCATTGCTTACAGATTAGTCACTTTCAAGCATGAAAATTCCCCATTTCTTTTGAATCCCAAAGGATAAAAGCTTTCTGCTATTCAGAGTGGAGCCAGTGTTGCAGCTAGTGATTCCCACTGTGGAGTCATTTGGATTTTTCTTGGTATGATTGGTTTTCTCCTCTCTTGGAACTGGTTAGGTGATGCTATGTGGTAACTTAATGTGCTCAGCATTAGCATCTGTGCCAGGTAAAATAGCATTTGTTACATTCTGCGCTCTTCCATCTTTATGCATGAAGCTGAAGTCTTGTAATGTGCTGCTAATGCTGTGCCTCCTTGGAAAGGAAAGTTGTCTAGCTTTGGTGGGGAGCTGGGGTTGACACTGCCCTGAGAAAAGCAAGAGGATGGAGCAGACTGGCCTGGAGCCATAATTGGGGGGAACATTGTCCATCTGCAATTTTGGAGTGACAGTTCCTCCTCTTGGTGACTCAGTGGGTGCATAGCAGGAGGATTTTTGTTGAGTGGAGATGGCTGCGTTGCTGGGAACTTGTAGGCAAAGGCTAAAGAGGTTCATTGCTGGAGCCTGCATGCTGCACTGTGAGAAGTCTTTTTCCTCACTTTCTGTTATGTCCAAGTAGTCTCCATTTTCCGCCTGTCTGGTGCTACCCCAGCAGTTCCAGGGAGTCTCTGGCCATCTTGGAGGAGATGGAGCATTTGCTACTAGATGGTAGTAAGAAAAAGCTGGAGGAACAGTTGTGTGGTTGGATTGTGAGATTATGTGTGCTGGGATTCCAGCTCTTGGTGTCAACCTTGCTAAGGAATTTCACTGCAGCATTACTGAGGCTTGCACTCCTTGAACACTTACCTGAGCACTGGAAGAAAGTAGGCAGTGGCTTAATTAAACCCTTTGGACTTGGAAAAAGGGGCTAAAATGAATGGAGTGAATATGGAGGAAAATCTTGCACAGGTTTCTAAACTGCAGGCAGGTTTTTCTTTACCCATGCATGTATTTTTAGATGAAGAGGAGTATCAAAGGAGTCCTTGAGTGCTACTTAGGTCCATTTTTTTCAGCACTTACAGAGATAATAAAATTTCAGCATGAAAATAAGTCTTCATCAGAAGCTTGTGCTTTGAGAACCCTGAAGCAGCAGTTATGTAAGAATGGCCATAGTATTGCTTTCAGTGGGGGTTTAAGAGTAAATAGTCGTTGTTTAGTGGGGCTTGTGAGGATCACTTAAAATTATGCTTGTGGACTGAGAACAATGACTTCTGAGGCTGCAGGATCTGGTTTTCACTGCAGACACAGCTGCAGCTGCTTTGGAAAGTCCAGCTGCCTCTGTGCTAGTGTCCAGCAGGACATGGCGAGGGTGCAAATCCCACCCTGCCCAGTGGCTGTGGCATTTTGGTCTCAGGATCTCCACAAGATGTCAGTGTAGATTTATTGGATTAGATATAAAAATCCTTGTGCTGTTCCCTCTAATAGATTAAAGCAAAAACTGTTCTGAAGCTGCACAATAGGTTTGATTGTGCTCTGGAACGTGTTGCCTGTGGACGATGGAAGCGGCCAGCGCTGGCGTCGAGGGAGGAGGGTGAGTGTCACCCTGAAACGGGAGCAGAGCTCTTGCCTGAAACTGGCAACGCTTTGCTCACATCAGCGTGCCCTTATTCCCTTGGGGACAAGCTGCAGTGCACTCGTGCAATAAAGTACTCTATATTGTACTCAAAGAAGAGCTGCAAGCCTGAGGAAAAACTTCCTCCCACCATCCAGGGTGGCAAGAAGGATGTGAGGATGGTCGGATCAAGTCATGTACTGGAGAGTGTAGCTGCTGCATAGGTGGTATCCAAAGCTTACTTGGTTTCTTTCCATAGGAAAAGCGGACTTGCAATGTCCAACGAGCCGTGATCCTGCAGAGCCTGGTACACAGCATCCAGCCGAAGGGAGTTCCCCTTGACCTTTTACCGCTTCTGCACAGCGGTCCCAGGCGTAGCACAGGGGTGTTTGAGAGCCAGCCAGCTCTTCTCCTTTGAGTGCCTGGTATTTTTTTCCCATTTCCCAATAAAAGCCAAATGCAGGGCAGCCCCCCCGCCTCTCCTTGCAGCTGGGGCTGCGGTCCCCCGCCCCAGAGCCGGGGCTGGCGTGGGTGGCCCCGCTGTCCCCGCAGGGCTCGGGCGCCGCCGGGCCATGGATGATTCATTGCGGTCCCGGGCGCTGCACCCTGTCACCCGCCAGGGAGGGAGCGAAAGGTGACGGTGTTTGTCAGCCGTGGCACAAATAGCCACGTTTCAGATTTCATTGGGGAAGCGGGGAGGCAGGGAGGGAGACCACTGCGGCGCTCAGCCCCGGTCCCAGAGTGCCTCGTAAGCAGGTGGTGGCGAAAGCAGAGCTTCATCTTCCGTGCGGGCAAGCATTTGCCCTCCTAGATTTGGGGGGATGCCAGGCACTCCTAGCGTTTGTGTTGTGCGGATCGGGGAGGGATGGGGATGCAAACTCCCTCTTTCCTTGGTGTGTCCTCTCAGCTCACCCTGGAGATGGCTGAGATGACTCTCTGGGGTCAGGGGACTCCTGAGGAGACACTCGTGATTTCTTGCCTTCTATGCTGCAGCTCCTGTGGGGCTCCACTTGACCCTTGGCCTCAGTGGAAAATTATTCTTATTTTGTTGATGGCCAAGGAATTTTGCCTGCTCAAGGGCTGGACTCTGCCTGCTGCTTGTTCCTGGCAGGCATGGGCTCTTGGGCTGCCCAGGATGCTCTGCAAAGCTGGGCAGTTTTCAAAGATGGGAAAATCCTATCTTTTGAGATAATTTTAAAAGTAGAATGGATCCTCTTGCTCAGAACCACAGCAGCCACATTGGATAAGGGAAAAGGTGTGAACAGAACAGCCACTGAGATTTAAGAGCAAAGCTGTAATCTCGTTCCTCAGGTTGGTGATTACCCCCTGAAATCAATGGGATTGCTCAAGCAAGTTGCCATTTTAAACCTGACAAGGCTTTACTCTGAACTCACCATAAGCCTGTCTGGTGAGGAGATATTTTCTTAGTGCCTTCCAGTGGGAAGAATGGAACTGGAGACACACACCAACAGCTGCTCCTAAAAGCCTCCCAGACTCTTAGACCAGAGCTTAGTCCATTATATATATATATTACATATGGTAGTAGCAGGTGCAAAATTATTTTATAAAACTGGATTTAAAATCCCACAAGTTATAAGAAGAAAAGTGAGAATATAAAAGGAAAAGGTAGAAAATAAAATATAAGGAATTTTTCAAATTTAGCCTAATTTTAAGTTGAAAATCAACGTTTCTCCAATGCTGTTATCAGTGTGATCTGCTCAAAAGGCCCTGTTATCACAGAGCTTAATGCCCTGGGAAACCTTGTTCTAATGAAATTACTTGAAATTACTTTTTCCCCCTTTTCCCTCTTGAAAGCAACTTAATATTGCTTTCTTTTTTCTTTTTCTTTTTTTTTTTTTTTGAGAAAGGTTGTTTTAGGACAGTCACAAGATATCCAGGCCTGAGTGTGGCAGTGCTCTAACAGATTGGCAGCGATAGCGAGCGGCGATATCCAGACACGGATTGTGCCGGTGTCATGGGGGTGTAAATCCGAGTTTCCGATTCCTTCAAAACCAGGAGCAGCTGCCAGGCACGGGAAAGGTGCCTGCCTGAATCCAGGGCTGCAGCCGAGCTGGTTCCTGTGTCACTGCAAGCTGTGGCACTCAGGGGTGGCAGAGAGGGATGGAGGCTGCCTGAGGCTGCTCAAGGCTCCCCCGTGGCTGGTGGGGCTGCCACGGCTCCTGCTGGGATACAGCGGGGAGAAGAGGGACTTCCCGGTGCTCTGCAGTGTTCAGCTGTCTGCTTCCCTCTGCTCCAGACCTGGAACATCTCCTGCTCCTCACTAAGGGCCTTCTGCAGGTGCTTTAAAAGCCACTGTTAAGTTTCCCAGCTTCCATTCTCCCCCTCCACAGAGAAAGGATCCTAATCTCATGGGCGTTTGCAAACGTGAAAAATGAAGCTAGGGCTGCTTCCTCTGCCTAATAATTTTTTAAAATTTGGTGAAACAAGCTTGGCTGTTCCTCTAGGTTCCTGCTGTGCCTCTTCTGCTTGCCCAGAGCACAGTGCTGCTGGTTATCCCTCCCTGATGGAAGCCACGGAGTGACCCTGCGTGCTGGCTGCCACAGGAGCTTTGCTGTTCATGTTACTGTTACTGCACCAACAATGATTCCAGCACCAGCTCCATGGAAGACAAGGCCAGCACCCTTGTTTGGAACCTCAGGCGTGGCCCCCCTGCAGGCAGATCCCTGCTGGAGGAGACCCTATGTCCATGCATCTGCCAAGCAGATATGTTGGAGGGGCTGTGCCTTCTCCCAGGCTGCAC
The DNA here is from genome assembly GCF_028769735.1 of Zonotrichia leucophrys gambelii. Lineage (NCBI taxonomy): Eukaryota > Metazoa > Chordata > Aves > Passeriformes > Passerellidae > Zonotrichia > Zonotrichia leucophrys. The sequence continues at coordinate 64,710,854 of NC_088169.1, forward strand.
GGAGTCCCCGGGTACGTGTGTACCCTGCAATCTGTGGCTTTGGTGTGAACCTAACCGACACCCCAGGCAGTTTTTCTGCAAGGTGGTGATAATAGGACTGACCAAAACTGTAGCTCAAACAACCAACAGGGATGTTTTGTCTCTGTGAACCAAGGGGCTGGGAATGGCTGGCTTTCCCAAGCCTTGGCCTGGGCTGTGTCACATCATTTTCATCATTGAAAAGTGATGGATAAGAGGGGAGGGAGCAGGTCCTGTGCTTTTGAGGGGGCTCATTTCAGTTTGGCATCAGATAGGCAGGGAGGTGGGCTTGGTTGGCTGATGCTCTGCCCACAGCCCCTCATCCCTGAGCCATGGTGTGCCCAGCTGCACTCCCACAGGCTCAGGGCTGAAGTTCTTGCAGCTCCTTGTGCTCCAAATGTCCCAACATTTTAAAAGAAACTTGGATTTCTGTCTTGGCAGTAGTATTATTTGGAGTTTGGATGAGGCCATGCAAGGCTCATTCCCAATTCTCCACGGACATTAGCAGTAACTTGTTCTTTGTCTCTTTTTCTGCAGCACATCCTCCAAATGGGTGTTTATCAGAATCCAAGGTAGGGAGCAGACAGGTTTCACCTCTTTAATCACCCCCACAGAAGTATTTCCATCATACTGCAGTGCAAGGGGGATTCTTTATCCCTCCTGGAGCCATCCCCACATCTCCTTCAGTTGCCAAAGCACTGTGTTGGTAACAGGAGCAGACTTGGGCATGGCTCAGGAGGCCAAAACAGAGCTATTATGTGGTCAGGAGGCTGAGGGGCACATCCCTGCTCTTCTCCAGGACACCCAGTGCCTTGAGACCCAGCAGCATCCTCTCTGGTCATCATCCAGAGCTGGAGGTGAATGCTGCAGTTTTCCCTCTCACCCAGCCCTGGGAAAAGCACTGAGACCTGTAAGTCAGATCTTCTCCCTCCTCTCACCAGGTGGAAATGGGGAAGGGAAAACCTTAATGCCTCCTCTCCTGGACACAACGGGAAAGAGAAGCTGTCTTTACTTTCCACTGCCTTGCAGCTGAAAGGAGGAGGGGAAAAGTGAGTGTGGAAAGGGAGAAAGGAGAGGCTTGGGGCATGGAGATTCCCCCCAGTGACCCCTCTGGAGTCTGCTGGCACCTGAAATGGGCACGCTGTGGGGGTAGTGTGGCACCCACACCTGCAGGGACAGCTGCTCCTGACTCACACAGTAACAGTGCAGGGCAAACCGGGGAGGCAATGCAGAGAAAAATCTGTCCCACCTGTGGTTGTGTCAGGGGTATTGCTGGGTGTTATTTACAACATTTAATTCTTATTTTTTTTTACTTGTCCCAGTTCTTCCCAGGCAGAGAAGGTCGCTCCGGCCATTGCTCAGGAAAGAAGACTGGTAAAAAAAAGCTAAATTCTTGTGGGTTTATTTTTTGTTTGTTTTGGTTTTTTTCATGGTTTGCCATTCTCACTTTTGTGAGCACTCCTACATACCTCACACAAATGAGAGTTGAGCTTGGTATTTAAAAAAAACAAAGGGTGGAGCAGCACAGAAAAATGGAGGTGAGCCTGTGCTAATGCTTGGCAAATAAAAACCCCAACATTAAACCAATTTCTTGGCAAAAAGCCCCAGCAGCCTGTGCCAGGGTGGTGGGCAGAGGGGCAAGAGCGAACCTGGCAGAGGGAATAGAGCCCCTGCCTGTTTTTGTGTGATGTTTGGTGTGGGATGAGAGCTTTTTGGAGAAGGAAAATCAGCCTTTGCTTAGAGATGGGATGAGTATGGGCACCAAACAGGATGTGCTGGTCCTGGAGAGGGTCACTTGTGGCAGCAGCTCCAGGGTAATGGCCATGACTTGCATCTGCAGTGTGTGGGAATGGTCAGGGGCACTGAATGAGCACCACACCTGTGACCTGTCTGTGGCCTGGGGTTGTCACCATCATGTACCCAAGCTGGGAGGTGTGGTTACTGGTGTGAAAGGATGCAGAATCAGGCATAAAAGGTGAAGAAATTACAATCCTGTGGCAAGTTTGCCCTACTTCTTTTGCTCTCTCTATGGTTAAAAAGAAGAAGTTGAGGGGCTTGGGGCCTTCCACAAGTGTTCACCTCAGGCTGTGGGCTCACAACCTGCCCTATTTAGAGTGTAATCTCCTTACTTTGCTGTGGTCTGCTATAACTGTGCTGTGGGATGAACACACTCCTCAGCCCTGGCAGCATGACCCTGCCCAGGAGTAAATGACTGTGGTGACTGTCAAGTAAATGCAATAAAAAAATTAAATGTAGCTGTTAACCCACCCCTCCTCTCTTTGACTCTTATAATTAGGTCAGACAGAGCAGCTACTAATTTGAGTAGTTTCTGTGGCTCCCCTCAGACAGCCTTTTTAGCAGCTTTTAATTGGGCTATGGAAAGGCATTGCCCTTTTGTGAACCATTTGCTAGACCTGCTCACCTCCACAGACAGTGACACATGATTTTAGCGCACAGAAGCCCAAACCAACAAATCAACAACTAACTCGTGGTCCCTGATAGTCCAGGTGACGTGGGTGATTAATTGCTGAGACACTTACAGGAAGACACTTGCATGCTGGGTTCTGGTCGTGACAAACGAGCTGTGACTGTCAGGGTGCATGCTCTGCCTTCTCACAGCAGTGCAGATAAAGATTTGAATCTAGGACATCCAAGGCTAGGTCAGTTCAAAGGTCCCTGACAAGGATTTGTCTCTGGGATGAGTGTGTGTCCCTTCCCATCAAAATGGCCCAGCACAGAGGTAGCTGTGTTGCACCAAGATGCTTGCAGGGCAGTGAGGCTGCCTGTGCCATGCCATGCCACCCTGGAGCTCCTGAATCTCCCAGGTGAACAAGACCTGTGATTCATGCACCATGAAATCAAAGGGAGGCAACATAACTCTCTAATCTGATATGTGTGCAGTGCGAGCTGGGTGGCTTATTAATTTCAACTAGAGAATTTTTTTTCTCTTTTTCTTTCTTTCAGAAAAAAACTCCAAGTAAACAAGGCAAAAATTTGTGACTTGTTGGTTTCCAGTGATGGAGAGTCCATAGCATGACTAAGTAAATTGTTGCAGGGCTTAATTGTGCTGATGAAGTCAATGGAGTTACTGTAAATTGAAGTTATGCTGGTGTGACTGAATAAAATATTTGGCCTAGTTACCCGAAAGGAGCAGCACTTTAAAGTCTCTGTATGTCTTTAAATAAAATTATTCTCCAGCAGAAGACGTGGAAATGCAAGACTTGTCTTCCAAAGCATACTACAGCAGTCAATCGGTCTCCAGCATACTACTGGAATATTAATGCCAAATCCAAGTTGCACCCATGTTTAAGACAGTTAATTGGACTTATTTCATACCTCAGTCTGCCTGCTGTCGTTAGGGCTATATTGCTGCTGGCTGTGATAACATTTTTATCTGTTAACTTCCAAGCTGCTACGAGTAACACCAGCTACTCACTAAATGAGTCAGCTAACTTTCCTTTTAACTGTTTCTTCTGCTCCCCGAAGGTGTTATGAGTGTTGTGGTATGACAAGCTGGTCAGCACTCATTCCTTTAAAGCTTATGTATCAATTTTATTGTCACAGTAGGCTTTCTAAAAAATTTAATCGGTCTTCAGCAGTTGGGCAAGATATATTTGCCAGTTCAGTGCAAAGACCTGAGTGAAAACAATTGTTTTGATTTATTTAAAAAGCATCTTATGATGGAAATTGGTGTTTTGCTATGCAGGCTTTTACTCCCACAGGAACAATTCTTACAGGCTATCTGAATTATCCAGAAAGTTGCAAGGCAGATTTATACTTAAACTGGATTATAAGGAAATACACTGCAAACCACCACAACAAATCATTGCTAATCACAATCAATGGGAGCGATTAAAGCTCTGGAATCTCTCCCGAGGTTGCATTGATGGATGTGAAATTGCACACAAGTGGCACTGCAGTTCCCAGTGCCAGCCCAGCCTCTCATCCCCCCTCTCACCCAGCAGGTTGCAAGGTTTTCCCTTGAACCAGTGTCCTGATAAATGGCTTTTCCATCCTGGATGATATTTTCACAGGAGGACTGAAGTCCTTTATCCTGGAGAAAGAAGGAACACTGTAGGTTGTCACACCCTACAAAGATTTTAGCCCCTACAGATCAGTCACACCCTTATTCAGGTAAAATACAGACTAGTTAACTTTTCACAAGAAATAAATGTCTGTGGTATTCTTCTTCACTTCCTGTGATTAACTGCTGGGGCTATGGTTGCTCGACACGTCAAGAAGCTATACTTTCCCACCCCAAATGAACAGGGAGCTCCAGCTTAATGCTTTTTTACATACATTGCAGAAATATTTTGAAGTTTAAGAAGTCTCTTGGACTGTGTTTGTTCAGTGTTTCAATAACCTCCTCTGAAAATACAAAGGATAATTCTTTTTTCTAGTCCACAATATTTTACTTACCCCTCAACTCAATGTTTGCTTCATGCTGATTATAAGGGCCATAAATCCATGGCACTCAAATGCATAATTTCCAGAGGTCATTTGCTCTCTTTTTTGGGAGAAAAGAAGGAATTGCACCCCAGAGGATGTTTCCTGGCTACAGGGTGAAAATGGCTCTCCTGGGACTGCAGAGGGGGGTGACAAGATGTGCTGTGCCAGAAGTCCACTGTCACCATCACTGTGGATGGATGTCCCCGAGCATGTTGCTGACAAATGATGCTGACAGCATCTGAGGAAGGCCCCTAAAATGTAATCCCAAATCTGTCTCCTCAGTAGCCCACAAAGGCTGGTGTAGCTGGTGGGATATAAGAGAAATTTAGCACTTCAAAGCCAGAACAGGACATCTTCCATGCCCACTGCACTGGTGTGACCTTGGCCTGCACAAGAGAAGACTTTTATAATGTCCCTGTGTTTTACCCTCCTCAGGACCCACCAAAAGAGAGAGAAAATGAAGCCCCAGATGACCCATCCCCTGTTGGGAGGCAGATGGGAATGTCTCCCACCTGCTCTGGGTGGGAGGCAGGAGATGTGCCCACAGACAGCGGCACCTGGGAGAGCAGTGCTGTAATTGCTGAGTGTTGAATACCTGTTTGTCGTGTTCTGGAATCCTCCCCACCTACACCCACTTTGTGCCTCTTTCCTGTTTGGAGGGGAGATTATCCTGGCCCATGAACACCCTGGCAGCACGACAGCTTTGTGCAGCTCTCCCCGTGTGGCAGAGCTGATGGTGAGGATGGTGCCCATTGTAAGGAAAGCTGTGCACCCCAGGGGCTGCCCCCCAAATGCCCTTTTGGAATCACCATCTTCCCCAGCTCCTGTGCTGCAATAAATGGCACCCACGCTGAGTGTGCAGCACCGAGAGCACCACCAGCTCGGGTGGGGTTTGCAGCCACTGAAAGCGACCCTGAGAGGTGCCAACAGCTGCTTAGGATGTTCCTGTGTCCCAGCACAGGCTAGGGGAGGTGACCCAGATCCCGGGCACCCTATCTCCCCAAAGGGTGTTGCTGCAAAGCAAAGCAGCACTTCTTGATGCAATTGCTGCTTCGTGACAGGAATTAGGGAGGTGTGCTTTAATGAAGAGTGGCTTTGGCTTCATCCTGAGTCCCTGTGTGGGAGGATTGCTCTGCTGTGGGCCAGTACTCTGGGTGGGTTCACCCTGCTCCTGGCATTACAGGCCAGCCCTCCGGCTCTGGCCAAAAGTCACCTGAAACCACTCCTGGCTGGTGGTGCTGGTGAAGGAGGCAATGGTGATCTGGACTGATCTTTGTGCCTTCTGCAGAACAATGGCTAAGCAAGCATTTGAGAAGGAAGGAAGTAGTGAGAGGAGAAAAGAACCCCTGTAATTCTGTCCTATTTTTTGTGGTGATTTCTCATGGTATCAGGATACTTGGGCTGACAGGCCAACATGGGCTGCAGCTGATTCAAGCCAGAAGATTTTAACAAGGCAAAAGGGTCAGCTGGCCATGGAGGCTGTTCTTCTTCCTCCTATTGTAAGTCCTTGGGATGTCTCCCTAGTAGGTCTGCTTGGATTTAATACTCCCTGAAAGCACTCAGGACTGCCTCCACAAGCACTTAATGTGCCTAATGTTTCTGGAGCCTACAGTCCATCCCTACAGATGTGTACAAGGTTCTGCATGTGCCAGAGTTAGTTACAGCTCATAGGGTATCACAGAGCCTCCCCTGTTTCATTTCATAGTTTTTGTAAGTATTCCCCCATTTTTACCCTCAGCTGGCACTTATTAGATCGCAGAGGACACTCATCCCTGGCTTTCATCCCAGGTTACCTGGATGGCTGCCTGAGAAGGCTTCAGGTTTGTTCTTACCTTCCCAAGCTTTGTCCCAGCATATCCCTTCCCTGGGAGAAACCTGGCGTGTGACCCTAGCACTGCTCCTCTGCTCCTGTGACCGTCTCCACAGTTTGCATGTTCAAGGCTGTGTTCTGCTTTTCTACCATTCTGCTGGAAAGATCCTGTAACTCTCAGCTGAGCACGAGACGCTGTGTTCAGCAAACTCAGGTCTGTTCTTCAAGTCCTTTCATGCTGCCCCTCAGTCAAGCATTGCTTTCCAAGCAAGTGTCTCACTTTTAATGGCGAAGAGTCCCATTCCCAGTATAGCATAGCTGTCTCCTGAAAAGTCTCTCCTGCTGCTGTGTAATATTTATCTTTCTTGCTGTGCAGGTTGTACATGCTCTGCTTCTCAGTCAGTACTAGAAGCCCTGGTCTGAAGACTCTTGTGAAAATGTTTTCTCTCTTTTAAGTGGAACAGATCTTTGGAGAGCCAGACACTGATAGTGTGTATGTCTTTCCATGCCTTTGACAGACTTCCATGCTGTTTTCTCTAAGTTCATCCTTGGTGCCTCTTGCTGGTGTCTCCTTGGACTCTCAATATCCCACTTCTGCACAGATTGCCTTAAATTAGTTCTTCCTACCTTCAAGAAAAGACAAAAATCCTCTCACATTCCCGAGGTGCTTCAACATCCTGGAATCTCTGGTTCCTGCCACAGGGTTCCCTCTCTATCCCTTGCCTTGCCTCACCATTGCTCTTTGCCCTGCCTCCACTTCCACTGTGAAATCAGCATTCCCTGCTGCTAGGTAAGGTAAGCCCTGCAGAATGGCTGATGAAAACAATTCTTTGTTAAAATAACAGGTTAGCAGGCAAAGGGAGCAATCTTGGAGGGAGGGAAACCTTCCCCTTGTAGGGCCAGTACCAGCTGACTCCATCTGCAGCTCTTCCGAATAAGAATATTCTGGTGTTCTAAAGGCCATTGGTAATTCTGACTATAATCCAAGCAGACTTTAAAGTCCTTGTCAGTCTTCTCTCCCTTTCCCAGCCCATTTTCAGGTCAACATACTCATTTTTAAGTTGCTATTAGGACTTCAACACTGGCATCGCATTTTAAAGCAAATTCAGTAGCAGAGGTTGAACAACACTAACAGATTGCTAATTTATGAAGCTTTTATCAAAGTGAAGCACAAAGATGGCTTTAAAATATAGAATAATAGATTGGTTTGCATTGAAACAGAACTTAAAGATCCTGTAAACTCACACTAAATGTAAATTTGTGTGTTTGATAGTACTGTGTAATAATAGTAATGATGGTATTAATAAAATATTATTTTTAGTCTTTTATTGTAGGTCAGGGGAGGTGATTCTGCCCCTCTGCCTCACTCTCAGGAGACCCTACCAGGAGTGCTGCATCCAGCTCTGGGGTCCTCAGCAAAGTAGGATGTGAATCTGCTGGAGTGAGTCCAGAGGAGGGCATAGGGCATGAAGGTGACCAGAGCAGGAGCAGCTCTGCTAAGCAGACAGGCTGAGAGTGGGGGCTGTTCAGCCTGGACAAGAGAAGGCTTCAGGGAGACTCTAGAACACCTTCCAGTACCTGAAGGGGGCTACAGGAGACCTGGAAAGGGACACTGAACAGGGGCATGGAATGGTAGGAGAAGAGGTAACACCTTTAAAATGAAAGGGGGTAGATTTGATTGAGTATTAGGAAGAAATTCTTTACTGTGAAGGTGGTGAGGCACTGAAACTGGTTGTCCAGAGAAGCTGTGAATGCCTTGTCCCTGGAAGTGTTCAAGACCAGCTTGGATGGGGTTTAGAGCAACCTGGTCTGGTGGAAGGTGTCCTTGCCCACAGCAGGGGGGTTGGAACTAGATGACATCTAATGTCCTGACCTATTCATGCCATTCCATGATTCTGTGAAAAGAAAACAGAGGACTGACTACTCAGCTCTCATGTCTCCCATGCCAGGCTTTGGATAAGTGAATTTTCTCTGCCTGTTTTCCTTCCTCAACTACAAATGGAGTTAAAGTTGAGTGGCAAGGACTAAAACTGTAAGTTTTCAATGCTTGAGTCATGGCAGGTGAGCCTTACCCACTGCTAAATAAAGCCACACACAGCTTCTTAAATGCCCATCTCCCCAGAAGCCTTGGACAGCAGAAAAAGAACTTGAAAGCTGCTCTTCCACCTTATGACTGGGAAGATTGCAGGTACTTTCCCCTTTGCCTGGAGATATTGTTAGAAGGCAGCAGAGGCCCATTTTAATGCCATAAAAAGTTAATTAACTCCATTTTCCCCCCAACTTAGCTGAGCAAAGGTTTTGTGTAAGCCACATGCACTATACTGAGAAACAGGGCTTTTCTCCCACGTTCTTGCTGTACCGCAGTGATACGGCCAGCAAAAGCTGCTGTCTTCTCAAAAGGAAAATCTCACATCTGAATTGTTTCCAATGGCCCGGGTTGCTCTTTTGGTTTCTAGCTAAACACACTGCATTAGAAGGAATTCCTGTCACGAATTGCCTGCTCCCCCCAGCAGGCCCTTGTGAATCATGCACACGGGAACGGCGCGGCTCCGCTGCCGTGCTGAGCGTGGCAGCTGCCAGGCTGCTCCCTCGTCTGCTGCGAGGCGATGCCCAACGTGAGCATCCAGCAGCTCGCTAATGTGGGTCCATAACACGAAACCACATTCAAAATTTTTGACCTGTTTTTCACCCCAGCTGATTCAAACAAGGCATGCCACCATGGTGGTTGCAGAAGAGGTTTCCAGAAACTTTCTCGCAGCAGGGCTGCCTGTGACAAGAAGTGTAAAAAAGTCTCTGCAAATCAGGGAGCTTATTCTGTGGTGCAATCTGTGTAGGAAAAAGTTCACTCGCCGCTTTTTGCTTGGCTCTGCCAGTGCAGATTCAACATCTCGCAGCTTCCATTCCTGCAAAGCACTCTCAAAATATTTGTCACAGTCTGCTTTTGCTTGAAACCTACGGAGCAGAGCAAGCTGTGCAGCACAGCGTGCCAGCACGCCTGTGAAAAATCCCTTCTGGATGCCTGTCACTGCTCTTCTTAGCACTTTGCACTCTGTCTCTAGCCATTTTCTTGACCTTGTGTTTACCTCCATGGCACTTACCCACTTCCTCGCTCGGCTGCAGATCTCCTTGGCGGGCTCAGACGCCGCTGCACACACAGCAATCTGTCAGCTAGGCCGTAACCCCGCTGAGGAAGAGATGCGCTGATTTCATCTGACACTGGCACACGAGCTGGATTAAAATATCAAAGGAAGGATCTAGTGGTGTAGGTGTTTTTGTAGACCCGTTTGCATGACTTCACAGATGTTGCTCAAATAGATGTTTTTTTCTGACCACTGTAAGAAAACCTTGGTGGAGGAGGAGGAGCACTACCCATGGTGTAACAGTGGGGTGTGGGATGAGGAGTTGGGTAACCAGTGTGCTGGTGATCTCCAGCTCCTGTTTTGCAAACCACCCATCTGGCCACTGAGCTACTCTGGCTGCTGATTTCACACCCCCAGCAACCACTGAGCCTCCTTTCTCACCTGCAGCTGGAGCAAGCTGAGGACAAAGAGGGCATGAAAATTATCTGGGTGACTCTTTCTGCAGGCTTTCTTCTGGGCTATGTTGGGCCATAGAATACTGTCTTGTCCCTGGAGAAACAAGAATTGTTGAAATGAAAGGTTATAATGCAAATCTGTAATGCTGCAAAACTGCAGGAGGACAAAGACACATTCCCGAAGACCTGTCAGAAAAGCAAATAAAACTAAGAGCTGTTCTGGTGAGTCAGAAATATTTGGTCATCACTGTCTCCAAACTATGACCCTTGATAACCAGTGAGCTGCAGAGAAATTCAGTGTACTCAGTTGTGAGTTTTACAATCTCCCCACTCAGCTACCATATTTTGGTACATGATGACATTGTTTTGGGCTTCTTTGACATTGTCCTCTCTCTTTCTTGTCTTCTCCTATTTTTGTCCTTGTCATCCTTCACAGACACTTCTACAAGATGACAGAACACCACCTTCTTCACTCTTTCTCCAGCTCTGCAAGCTGCCAGCTCACTGGTTGAAGTTGATGCCCTGGAGGGATCTGGATGATGTACCATAACAGAAGAGGTGTAAGACACAGTTATGGTCCATAGGTCAGTCTCCAGGATGAAAAACCTGGAGACTGTTGGTGACAATCCAAGTCAACTCCCAGCCTTGGGCTTCTGCCTCTGCAGCTTCCTTCTCCACAGCTTTGGGGCTCTGGAGAGGGTAAGTCCTTTCCTTTCCTCTGTGCTTTCCAGCAGGCTGAGGCCTGGAGTCCTGCTGGTTTGGGGAACTGACTTTGAGTGGGTTACACACTGCTGGGTGGGATTTTGGGCGTTGCTCTGGAGGAGGCTGGACATCTGCTTCTCACTCTGGGTGCCTCTCTGGTAACTGGGGACTGGGGAAAAAGGGTCTAAACACAGTCAGACTGGTGCCTGTGTTTGCTCTCCTGATTTAGTTCCAATGTCAAAAAACCCCACTCATTAGATTCACATGATGGAGCAGCAAAGAAAGTGTCTATTTATGGAGGCAGAGGAAAATCCACAGAGATGTGGGTTGCAGTTATTTGTCTGAATGGCGCCTCTGACATCACGAGTGGCTGGAAAGGCTTGCTCAGGAACAGTGGAGAAGGCAGCTCTGCCTGGCTCTGTTAAAGCCTAAACACCTTCAGCATCTAGAATTGCATTTCTTGTTTTTCATTACAGAAGTCTGATTTTGCAGGAAATATGATGTGTAGAAAGGACAATGCTTTTTGAGGCTTGTGAGAAAAGTGTCCTCGCTTGTTTTGCGAAGTGACTGCGTCACAGACATTCTACAGAGAGTAAGATGAGGAGTGCAAGTAGGAAAAATGGAAAAGGTTTCACTTAAAAAAATTGTAGGAATTTATCAGCTGAAAGGAAAACACATCTCACAGGTCTGGGAAGTAAAAAAGGAGTCCTGCTTTTCTGCACTCATTTCCTGTAATGTAAAAATTCATTGTACAACAGAACTATGAAAGGCTCAACTTTTAACAAACGCATATATGTTAAGGAATTCTTAAAAATTCAGTTTCATCTCTTGTCTATTTTTATTTTGACTCTTGAATTTTTCTTCAAGTGTGTATCCACATTCAGTGACCATCTCTGCTGGGTCCTGGGTGGATGGATTGGAAGAATTGTTGAGGGTGCCTTGGCATTTATTCAGGTGGGTCAAGGAAGGAGCAGCTGGCTGCCTGGTACAACGGTGTGATACAACACTTCATCAAGAGCTGTCAGTCCCTGAGACCCCTGGTTGATGAGCTGTGCCTTGTGCCCAGGATGGAGCCTCTCTGGGCAAGGACTCTTTTGTCAGCTCCAGATCTTGCCTCTTCTTGCAGCCCTGTCTGACTTTGCTGGAACACCACAGGGAATCGTAGCCTGGGGGTGCTTACTCCAGACTTGTGAGTGCTGCAGGGCGATGGCAGCCATGCCTCAGGATTAAAAGGACAGGAAATGCTGGCTGGCTCTTGCATGGCAGAAAGAGAGGCAGGACCAGCTTCCCAGCATGCACTCGACCAAGTGAACTTCACTGCAGTGTAGACTTTAGAAAAGAAAAATTTCCTCTACCTGCACCAAGGGCAGAAGCTCTGGCTCCATTTGCCCACTACATCACAATGCACATCATGGTGGGGACATGAAGGTGGCCTGGGAGAGCTCTCTGTGGGACACCCATGCAAACCTGCCCTGGACACCTGGGGAGGCTGTCTATTGTCCCTTGGAGTTCTGGAATGACAGCACTTCTGTGTCTTTTAAGTGGGTTTTTTGTTTTGCAAAAGTTTCAATTTGTGGTGCTCTGATACACACCCTCTTTCTTCATACAGTGGACATTTCTCTCCTTGTTCCATGCTCATTTTCATCCTATTTTTTCCCGTTTCCTTTTTGATAGTTTTTCCCTTCATTGTGACTAATTTTTGTGATTTTCTTATCTTCCTCCACCCTTTCCTTCTTCCCTTTTCTCTCTGTTCTCACTCTTTCCCTTCATTATATTTCCTGTTCTCCAGTAGCTCTGGTAAACTCTGGTACCCATTGGAAAGTGTATTCCCTGTGAATGCCTCAATTAAGAGATCCTCACCCCAGCAAAATCATGCTAGAGAGTCCAGTTTCTGTCTTAGACCCATTTTTTGTTTGCTTATGCATTTTTTTTTGAGGTTTTAGATGGATTTTTTGTTGCAAGATGCTTCATCAGCCAGCAAGGTTCATAGCCACAATGGGAGTGAAGAGTGAAAGTGGGTGGCTCTCAGGGAGCCACTGCACAGTTCTGTGCAGCTGGAGCAGCATTTCTGTAATGTGTGGGTGGATGGATATGCCTAGCCTCACCATTTTCTCCTCTGCACCCCATGCCTTTCTCTGCCTCAATCCCCCTCCTAAATCTCACTGGAGATCCCCGTCTGGTCTACGGATAAAAGGAGAAGCCACCAAACTGCTGCCCAGCATGTGCCTTCCCATTATTGATCTTGTGGCAGGAACTTCTCTGGTCGTGGCTGAGGCTCACTCTTTGGGGCCTGGCAGATGTACCTGTAAAACTGAAACTGCTGCTTGCTGCTGTTATCTGTGTGCAGGCCGGCGTGGTGTGCCTCTGCCTCCAGGCAGAACCTGCTGCTGCTGGGACCACGCTGGTTTCGGTTTCATCAGTGCGCTCTCCTCCCTCACAGGCCAGGCACAAGCAAGGGTTGTGTCTCAGAGCACCCAGTTTACCATCTCAATTAACTCAGTTAACCATCAGGGCTGCAATGGGTAGATATTTTTTACACCTGTTTTATGGAGAGGTGGAAGAGTGAAGCTGCCTGGGTTGCCATCCATGGGCTGTGGGTATTTACCCTATGGACAGGATTTGCTCACTACAGACCTTACTCCCTGAGTGTCCTGCCCAAGATTTGCCTTCTGTGGTGTGCTAATCACCAGCAGTGTAGGAACATATGCATATGTGTCAAAATACTGTGTTCCTATCATTGTCTAGGCAAGTTTGCATCTATATAAATCTAGCATAAAATGCATATAATGTTATCATGCATATGTATTTGTGTAGCATATACATAATCACTTCTTTGTATGCAAATATCGTTTTATCCATAAGTAAATACACTTTTCAAGCCTGAATTCAACAATGGAAAAAATATTTGCTTTTAAAAGTAAGCCTTTATTATGCCTTCATGCTGATTCTGCCTGTGAATTATTTTTCTTGTTGATAACAGGTAGCTATCAGTTTTCCAGGGAAACAAAAGAAAAGAAGATGAAATAGTTGTCAAGCTTTGCATTGTACCATGCCATAAATTTTCCTTCCTACAGGCTGAAAAGAAACCAGTGAATTATACCGTAACTGTCAAGCGTCCTGTTTTTAGTTTGTTGCTCAAACACAATAAAATTATTTAATATACAAAAGCTATCATGCGGAGCCAGTCGGTCTTTCCTTCAGCAATATATGGAGGAAAACAAGGAGTGAGAAACACACCTGAAAATGGTGAAACACTGACAGTAGAACGTTGGAGAATATTGTAATAGATCATATTTACGACAAAACAGAAACTCAACACCCTGGAAAACACACAGAGCACTTGAACTGTGTTTACTTCCAGGCACATTGGCCTTTGCATAGGGGTGGGCCGGGTGATTCAGCTGAATCTGAAACCTGATAAACTCCTGCCTTCTGTTTTTACATCACAGCCAGTGATTGCACATGACACATTGGGAGCAGATACCGCTATGCAGGCACTACCTTTGGTATTTTTTGTATCGATCAAAGATCATTCCTTGGCCATGCTGCACTTCAGTCTTTCACTTTTGGGTGTGCATGTGTGGGTGCCAGAGGACATATGTTTAAATGGGAGGTCTTGTGCCTGGATTGGGAGTTGAGAGAAGAGCTTGTGGGAAATATTTTCTTGTGTTTAGCTTCTGTTTACAAACTGTGACAGCAGACTCTGGTTCCCAGTAACTTATGCCTCATTTGAGCTCATTCAGTGAATATGCTTTTGTCCAAATATTAAGAATCACGCCTAGAAGGAATTTGAGCTGCATTAATTGCACCAACCAGTTAAGTTGTCTTATTATTTCTTTTCTTTGATTGGAAAAACATGCAAGTACTTCTGGCATAAGCGCTGGCATGAGAGAATGTAAAATTAAATTCTGATTCCTTATAAAACTGCCACTTAGAAATGGTTCCATGAAACCTTGCCCTCAAATCTTTATTGTTTACATTTTTGCAGATATTGAGAACAAATGAGGTATGAACAACAACAAAGGAAACTGTTCAAAAACACACAGTAAATATTTATTGCGGCACCTCTTTTAAGCCAGGGTGGTCCAACGTCAGCAGCCTTTAGATTTTGGTAGCCCAACACCCAGCAGCTCCACCTCCTAGCCTGGGAAGCACAACCCCATCCTTGTCCCACTTGACAAGTCCTTTTTACCCTTCCTCCTGGCAGCAGTGCCTGGCAAGCCCTCTGGCCACTCTCTGCCACCAAAGCTGCTACAGAAAAATTGGGGGAGGAGGAAGGAATTGTCTGTGTCTTGTGGCTGTCTGGTTTGAAGAGCCACTGTCAGCTGCTGTTGGTGAAGAAGAGGAAGAGGAGGAGGAGAAGAAGGAGGGTGAGGAGAAGAAGGAGCAGGAGGATGTGTGTGAACCAGCCCAGCTCCCTGCAGCAGTCTGTGGGGAGATGAAGGGTGAGGCATTGGCTGTTTGGGCAGCTCTGCCATCACCAACCACAGCTCCCCATCTCCTCTGAAAAGAGGGGGTGGGCTGCCTGAAGGCTTTCTAGGGGCTGGAGTTGCACCACATTGTAAGAAGATCTGTCAGCTCTCAACTCTGAAGTATGTCCAGAGGGGTGGGCAAGCAGTGCAGCCAGCACGTGGCCCCAGTTCCAGCCATGTGGATGTAAATCCAGAAGGGCCTTGCTGCCTCTATGGGAGCATTCAGGATTTTTCCCCACATGTAGAAGGAGATGGACCTAAACCAAGATAACTTCAAATCCCTCACCAGCAAGAACCCTGACACCTCTGTGGTGATGTAAATTTTTTTAAGGACCTGGACCAAAATTGGTCCCTGCCTATGCATCACCCATGAAGTCCTCTGCACATCATGTGAATTCACAGTGGGCAGCTTTCCCCCCTGCAAAGCAGGACAAGCCATTTTGCCTTTGTTTTGCTATCTCTCTGCAGCACCTAGTTAGCCAGTGAGCCATTGTGTGCACAGCCTTTTTCTCACTGTTGATGCAATGGCAGAGGGGTCAAAGATTGTGTATTTCCATGCACTATAAAGTGGGATGAGTGGGATTTGCTGGCCTAAAGTCAGCTGTCTGAAAGTGTGAACTACCTGGAGTAAGAGCCTGGCACCTCTGTGTCTGATCAGCTCCACTATCTGGGGTGGTGAATCACCCATGGGAAGAATGTATTTCTCTCCAGGGACCATGGAGTGACCCTGAACGTGACACTGACCATGGAGTGACCCTAAATGTGACACCCACCTCTCCCTGGGCCAGACAGACCCCGGCCTGCCTGTGGGTGCTGCGTCTGAGGCGGAGGCAAAGGGCAGGTGGAAAGGGAGTGGGCTCACCAAGCTGTGGTGAGGGATCAGCAGATCTTTAAATTCCATCTGCGGTTTGTGCGGTCGGTGGGGAAAGATGCGCAGCCCCAGGAAGTAACTCACAGCAGCAGAGCTCCTGCCATGAAATGCCGTGCAAGAGGGACTGCCTTTCTCCAGGGGCTCTGGAAGAAGTCTCAGACCCTTTGAACTCCCTTGGCAGGGCAGTGTAAATGCCTTGTTCAGCCAGGATGTGTCCAAACCCTTCTGTGCGGGGCTGGGAGGGGAGGGGCTGCTCAGAAACATGCACTGCAAATCATGTCCCCTCTGAGGCTCAGGGGAGGAAACTGAGGGTGCTGAACTTCCTCATTCTTCCTCAGAAAATAGGATTTCTCCCAGCTCTGATGATACCAGACGCACACTGGGTATTTCATTGCTGCTTTTTATGCTGTAGAAACATTTGTACTCTCTCACTATGCACATACGTGTAGAAAAAAAGAGCTGCTGTACATAGAGTACCAGTGCTTTCAACTTCATGTAATCTCCTGCTGAATTTGATCAAAACCTCAGAACGTGAATTATACAGACAGTAGTAAAAAGACAGCACAGATCCTTTATTTTGGCTGCTTCAAACCCAGAATATGAATAGAAGGCTCTGCTTTATTTCAGTGATGATAAAAGGCAATCTTCAGGTCTTAAATTTGAAAAAAAATACAAGCTGATGTTAAGGTTGATAGGAGATATTGTATTGTAGAGGAGTAGAAAATGGGAGCAGGAGTAGGAGTAGAGAAATGAAAAGGTGGAGTGTAGGAGGAGGAGGGTGGGAGTAGAAAATGAATTGTGGTGCATCCATCAGCATTTCAGCATTGTGGGAGATGAGATAAACCTAATGCTGTCATTTGTAGATGCAGTAAAATTTCTTGTACTGAGCCATCACTGTGCTGAGCTGTTTGAGGAGCAGGAAGCTCCCTGCAGCAGCTGAATGGGTGGGTTTGTCCACATGACATTGCCTAAGGGCGGTCAGCAGCGTTGGGGTGCACTAGGAGAGCAGTGCAGGCAGGGTTAGACACTTTCATTGTGCATGGCATGTGTTGCTTTGACTCTAAAATCTGTTGATTCAATCCCCAAATTCTTGACAGAGAGGATAAATTCTAAAATGAAAAGGGGCAGATCACATGTGTGTGGACTGGGGCCCTACAGAAGAACTCATTCACCTGGGTGGCTGTGCCAAAGTCAGAGTAGACTACCAGGATTACTCATCCCAGGAAAGTGCACAGCATTGTCTCATTGGCCTTCATCCTTCCTCCAACCCTCAGCAGACCTGGTCCCAGCTGTTGGCATGCAATAGCCAAAATCTCTGCAGCTCAGCTCTGTCTGTTGCGTTGTGAGTCACAGGGCCCCGCTTGCTGAGCAAATGCAGCATTTGGAAGGTTCTGGTATCATCTTCTCCACCTGCATGTCCCTCACATCTCACTGCAAACTGCTCTCTCTGTATGCACTGCCAACTTTTGAGCTGCAAGAACACCGTGACATGGGGCACAAAGGTGGCAGAGCCCTGCTGAGAAGGTAAGGGGAGCGGCAAATGTCACGTAGGGCCAAGAAATGGGAATACCATCTGTATCCTGCAGAATCACCTGGGCTGAACTACAAATGCACCAGGGCTTCCTAAAATCCCCCAACAGTAGCTTTCTTCCCAGTTTTCACAGTTGGCATCTGACAAAGGGAAGCTTTCTTTTTTTCAACATCTGCATATACCAGTAGAGTTCAGGGAATAGCATCCCTACTTTGGACAAAATAGAAGAGCAAGGACTGCAAGATTTAAAAAAAACTCCTTAGAAGAAAGCCTGGGTAATAAATCCACTTCCTTTAGCAGGATGGGTGCCAATCTGGCTCTTAGACCCCCCTTTTATTTTTTTTCAGACACCAAGGAAAGAAAAAGAAAATGTTTCTGTGTTCTCAAGCACTTCTTTTGTTTTGGCTCCCATTTAAACACATCCATTCGCTGCGCGTCCCTGGCTGCTTCTCACCATTATATAACCTCTGCTTCTCCAAGGCAGGGTGCTCTCCCTTATTGCAGGGCAACTACTGCAGCCGAGTTGTGTAACACTGCCACAGAAAGCTGTTCCAAGCTGAAACGTGGCATGCAAGTTATTAGGTTGAACTGGGACTACTTTGCTTTCTTTTATTTTCTTTTTTTTTTTCCTTAAACTGAAAAAAAAAAGGCCTGAAAAAAAAGGTGTTTTCTAAAATTCGTGGGCTAAACAATAAAAATTTGTGGGTTGAATCCTTTAAAGGATTGACAAAACATAGAGATGACTTAAAGGCCAAGCAACGCTGAAATCTGATGAGCAGCCAACCTATAATAAGGTAAAATCACCTTTGGCATTTGATGAAATAAACATGACAAAAGCAGTGCTTTAAAATGTGATCAGTTACTATGCACTTATGCATATTTTGCACAAACTCTATAGTTAGGTGTCACCACATATTTTAAAAAGCGTTTTGATAATAGACAGCGTGAGTATCTAGATGTATGAGCTGACAATAAATTACCGTGGCCTAAATCCAGCCTTGTATTCTCTCTCCTTCATTATTGCTACACATTTTCAGAAAATATTTTTATAGGAACAATGAACTGCATTTAAATAACATTAACACTTTCTGCCTTGATGCAGAGAGGAGGAAAGGGTAGCAGGTTTTCTGGCTCAGCTTTGACAGTTACCCAGCTCTGCTGGTTCATTGACATGCAACGTCAAATGCCGTGGCTGGTTGTGAATTTTGTGACTTACGAAGCCATGTCTGAAGTATGTTTTTTAAAAGCACTCCTCCTACTGAAAACAAAACAGATTTTCTAAAATGTAGAGTTTGCCAGTTTGAGCAATTGAATGTTGAGTCGCGTCTCATTCTTGGGATTATTTCCCTAGCTTAGGCAAATGTCCTCTTTTTAAATTTAAACAGAATAACACTTCTGTGTTAAATCAAACATATATATATGTGTGTGTGTGTGCGCGTGTATATATATGTATGTATCTTTGTATGTTGATGGGCAGGGGAGGCAGAGGCGATGCGTCCTGTGACTGTTGCCTCATCGAAAAGGGAGAATACAAATCGTAATGAATTGAGTAGCCCTGGGGTTTGCCGGGAAAAATATAAAGTATGTTCAATAGTTGACTTAGGATGAAATTATCCCGTGCTCCGTGCCTGCTCACGGAATAAAACACACGCTCACGGTATGAAAACACGCTCAGCCGAAGGGGAGATTCATCACTTCGGGAGGTGCAGACACTTTCTGGCGAGGAGCCGGCCAGGGAAGGAGGAGGGCGGGGGGAGCGGGGCAGGGCAGCTGTCGCACCCGCGGTCCGGCTTGCGGGGCTGCCAGGGCCCCGCACGGAGCCGGGGCGCCGGTGGGAGCGGGGAGACGCGCCCCGAGGGATGCTCCCAACTCCCCGCTCATCCCCGCCGGCGACACGCACGGGCCCGTCGATGCGGGAGGCAGGACCCCGCCGGCAGCGACTGGGGCAGAGACACTCGCGGGGGAATTTTGCGTGGCCACCCCATCGCGGCTCGCCGTGCGAGCACTCACTGCCTTCGGGCAGCCCCGGCCGCGGGGGCACCGCCGCCGGCCCGCTCGCCCCTTCTCTCCCCGCTGCGCCGCCGGGAAACAAAAACCACCCAGAAGCAGCACGGGGGGCACCGGCACCCTCCAGGCGGAGCAGCCCAGCGGCGGGAGGCGGGCGGCGGCGCGGCGCTGCCATTGGCGCTGCGGGGCCGTCCCTCCCCGCCGGGAGGAGGAGGAGGCGGCTGGAGGCGGGCCCGCGCGGGGCGGTCGCTCCAGTCGGTGCGCGCCGGGCGGCCGGGTCGCTGCTGTTGCAGTTGCGGCGGAGGGCAGGGATCCGGAGCCGGGCAGGGGCAGGGTTTAGGGCGGCGGGGCCGGGAGGTCAGGCCGGAGGTCTAGGGCGGCGGGGCCGGGAGAGTTGGCGGTCGCGCCGTCGGTGCCCCGCCGATCCGCGTCCGGAGCCTGCATGGGGCGGCGGCGCTGAGCCCAAGCCGCCCCGCTCCCGCCGCGCTCCCGCCATGGCCGAAGCACCGCAGCTGGTGGACATCGACCCCGACTTCGAGCCGCTGCCGCGGCCCCGCTCCTGCACCTGGCCTCTGCCGCGGCCGGAGTTCAACCCCCCCAGCTCGGCCACTTCCAGCCCGGCGCCGTCGTGCGGCGGGCAGCCCGATGGGGCGGCCGGAGCCGCGGCCGGGGCCGGGGCCGCCGCCTCGGGAGCGCTGAGCGCCGACTTCATCAGCAACCTCAGCCTGCTAGAGGAGAGCGAGGACTTCGCGCCGCTGCCCCCCGCCGCCGCCCCCCCGGAGGCTGCCGCCTGCCGCTGCGGGGACTTCCCGGCGCCCGAGGCCGGCTGCCGCCTCCACCCGCCGGGACCGCCGCCGGTGCCGCCGGTGCCCCCGCCCGTGGCCGGTCTGTCACCGGGCCCCGTGCCCGGGCAGCCCCGCAAGAGCAGCTCGTCGCGGCGCAACGCGTGGGGCAACCTGTCCTACGCAGACCTCATCACCAAGGCCATCGAGAGCTCCCCCGAGAAGCGGCTCACCCTCTCCCAGATCTACGAGTGGATGGTCAAGAGCGTCCCCTACTTCAAGGATAAGGGCGACAGCAACAGCTCGGCCGGCTGGAAGGTAAGCGGCGGGTGGTGGGGGACGTCCCGTCGGAGGGGGGTCCCGGGAGGCTCCGCCGCCCCCGGGCGCAGCCGCGGCGCTGCAGGCGGCCGGGCACGCCGCCCTCCCCGGCTGCACGGTGCCCGCTGCGCAGCCTGCAGTGCTCCGGCTCCGCGCTTTCAGTTTGACCTCTCATTCCTACTTTTATTCACTTTTCCAAAGGGAGAACTCCTACGGGAGAAAAGCGTTCCAGCCCTGCCGCTAGAACGCGGGCGCTGGAGGGACCGGGGCCGCCCCCCCGCTCTCCGCCTCCCCCAGCCCTGCCCCGCCGAAAGCAAAAGTTCACGCGGTGTCACGGCGCCGTCCCCGGGCACAGCCGGCAGGAGCGGCGCCGCCTCCTGCTGCCCGGGGTGAGCCCCCGTGTGCCGGGGGTGCCGCGGGAGCTCCGGCGCTGCCCGGCCCCGGGACGCGGCCGGTGCTGCAGCCTGGCGCTGCAGGGCTTTGCCGTCGGGCGGTGGAGCGGGGACAGAGGCAAACAAGGGATGGGGAAAGAGCGGAGGCAGAACAAGGGTTGCAGAAAAACCGTCCGTTTAATGAGTAAGCTGCAGTATTTGACCTGATGGCTTTGTTAAACTTGAGTTGCGGGAGCGCCTTTCTTGGGTTACGTGGTGGGACGGAGCTCCCTCGTCCCCTCTCTCCCGCAGCGCAGTCCCTGCCGTCTGAGCGGAGCGCTGGGAGCAACCTGTTGGGATTTGTGCTCAGCCCCGCGCCGGCTGGAGCCGCAGCGGGTGCTGCCCGGATCCCGGGGTGGGATCTCCGAGGGACCCGCTCGCCAGGTCCCGGGGACCCTCGGGCACGGGCTGCCCCCCGACAGCTGCGGGGCGAGGCGGGCGAAGCTGCGCTTGGGGCTGCGGCGCCCCGGTGGCAGCGCCGGGCGCATGGTACCCTCCGGCTTTGCATCCCCGTGGGTGAGAAAGGCTCAGCGCTGCTGCCAGTGAGTCCTCCTTCTCCGGGGCCTCCGTGAAGAAAGTGTCACCCACCCGTGTGTCCCCGTGCGCGGCGGAGGCAGCGCCGAGTTTTGTGACACTGTTGCGATGGGAGCATTGTCAGAAGGAGCTTGTGCCGTCTGCGTACGGGCAGAGCCTCCTCCGCCCTGGAGGGGTTAAATGATGGCAGAAAATGTATGTGAGGTGCGAGCATCAGCGCACTCTCCTGTGTTCGGGACTTAGTTCCACTTAGTGCCAATCAAGCTCTCTGCTTCACTTTCTAGTATTTGTATTACCTATCTCTTATTTTAAAAAAAGTGTCAACTCAAATCCTGCATTTATGTATTTTTATTGCACTGCTAGGAATGTTTGTTACGTCGGCTTTTTGTAAATTTCTGTTTTTTTAGAAGTAAGCTTTTCGTAAATTTCTAGTTTTTAGAAGTAAGTTTCCTGCTAAGGAAATGCAGATTAATCTGTAACTCAGTTTTAGCTGAAAGTTTTTAGAGCTTTTGAAAGTAGTTTGTTAGTTTCTATTGATGTGTTTGACTAAAAAGTTTAAAGGATAATTGTCTGAAGACATCTGTCATGAAAAACTTTAATAGGAGTGAAGTGATTGATAGTTGACAGCTTTTAAATAAGGTAACTTGTCACTTGAAAGTGCTGCTTTTTTTTTCCAGTGGTATTTTAGTCTCCTTAAGTGCCTTTTCAGAATTGAGTAGAAGAGAACTAAAAGCCAAACAAACCAAAATAAAACCAAATCGCTCCCAAGTTCAGGCGAGCAAGTAAGAAACACTGATAGCTGTGTAACTTACTCGGCGCTTCCTATTTTATTGCTGCTCGTCCTGTGGTGCTCCAGCAGGGAAGAAGTCTCGCACACCTCCCTCTAACAGACTGAGCACATCCTATGCCCACATACCTCCACTGTGGCAGGGAGAGCTGCTCCTGGTAGGATTTTTGGCTGCAATACCCTCTGGTAGAGGGCAATACATAGCCTGCCGCTGCTGGTGGGTAATACGCATGGGCTCTCCTTCCATAATTAAATAGTCACCGTGTTATGCTTGGGGCACGTGTTGCCCCCATCCCTTTGGCTGCATAACTGCCCGGCTGCTTGGAAAGTTGCATGCTTGCAGGTTTTACCACTTCAGCCGAGGAAGTGCAGAGTTTCTCAAACACACTTTCAAGCTGAGTTACCAGCAGCCACTGGGTGTCAACTCTGTGACTGGCCTGGCTGAGGCGTGCAGCTCGTTTGCCTTGTTTATCGCCAATTCTCCACGGCCCAGCGTGACCGAGGATTACTTTTATTTTTTCCCACTTTGGGAGCCGTTGGTTTGCCCGCGGTCTGGGGAGCTGCGGTAGGCGTGGGGCCGGGAGCGGAGCCTGACTCAGCCGAGGGCCCGCAGAGGAGGAGCATCGCGCCAGAGATGAGCACAGATTAGCCGCCGACTTTTCTGCTGACAGAGGGAGCGCGGGTTCCCTCAGAGCCTGGCACTGACTGAGGGCTGGGAGTGCATTGTGCGCTGCTGACGCAGGCTGGGAAACGGGGGGTATTTTTTATTTTCCCCCTTAAATAAAACTTCGAGACACTTTGTCTTTGTGTTGCATGTTTGCGAGTGCAATATCGCATCTCTCAAATTCTTCATAAAATGTATGCACACACAAGAGCTGAAAAAGAATGTGCACTTTGCATAGTGGCAAGGCAGTGTTTCTCAGGCAGAAGTTGAGGGCTGACTGCTCTAGTACTTGTGAATATGTACTGTCCTGATTTAATACATGATATTGAGCTTCTTTTTCGTTTTTCACTGGAGAAAGTTCAGAGGTGTCACCATTATCTGGTAGCAACTCAAAACAGCATCCAGGCTCTTCTGAATAAAAACATTAAAATAAAAATGCCTTTTAAAATAAGGGGGTATGAGCCAAAATATGTTATATTAACGTAAAATTATCAGTAACATGAAATTATTTAAGTAGGTAAATTGTTCTCTGTTATACATACACAGTAGTTTATTCCTGATTTTCTTGTCATAAACTCTGCTTTATAAACAAATCCCCTGTTGAGCTCTAAGGGAGCAAAGTCTCCATGACCCCCATGGGGTGGCTGCCTTGAATGAAGCCCTTGGGATGTGCTCTGCCGGACCTGCTGCATTGTTGGTTGTGAATGAGTGCTGATAGTGACCTGTGTTGCTCAGGGAAAGCGAAGCAAGAACAAGATCTGCTGCAGAGATAACAAAGAAATTGTTGTGAAAGTTACATGGAAGAAGGAGACTTTTCTCCTAGTGTAGTGCTTGAGTAAAAGCAACATTTTGCCTTGCCTGTGATAGTGGGAGACACAAGGCTTAAAACAGAAGAAGCAAGAATTCTACTGCAGCTGTAGATAATTATTTTTTGACACAAATGTGATAGCTTTTTGGCTAATCATCGTACAAAAAATATAAAAAATCTCTGTGATGTGCATATTTCATGTCTTTGCTTTATGGCAAGTGTTGAGATTTATTGTAAAGGAGCTGTCGCAGTTAAGCTTCCTTGAATGGTCTCATCCCTTCAGTCTGCTTTTGAAAATGGGTTCAAATAAAACCCTGTAATGTTTTTGAACAGGAAACATGGAATTTTGGTGTCACTCATCTGGAGGCAGCTGTGTTGTTGATTTTTCTTGGTGGCAAGTTTTAAGGTCCCGTGGGCATATACACCTCCTTGACTTTTAGTCCCAAGGGTGCATGTTCACCTAAATTAATTTGCTGCCATTGTTGAAGGAATGAGGATGGAATATCTAGCTGCAGAGGGATGAATGGTTGTAAGCCTGAAAGCCTGAGGACAAAACAGGCTTTTGGGACAGGTGCTTTGGGTGGCCTTATCATAGGAACTCTCTATGCTCAGCACTATTCTGTAGTGATTTGGTCTCCATGCAAAATGAGTTCTGGGTTGCTCTGGTTCTGTTGTATTTGGTTTGAAAATCACAGGGAGTAAAAAATATTAGAAAGACTGAAAAATCAAGAATAATTTTCACTGAATTTTTTCAAAGCTTTTGAACCT
Organism: Zonotrichia leucophrys gambelii; assembly: GCF_028769735.1. NCBI lineage: Eukaryota > Metazoa > Chordata > Aves > Passeriformes > Passerellidae > Zonotrichia > Zonotrichia leucophrys. The sequence continues at coordinate 64,735,341 of NC_088169.1, forward strand.
AGATCAAGAGACAGTTTAAATTGTGGACATTTAGATGATTTATTTAAATTGAGTACATAGAATCAGTGTGTCACGGAATAGTTTGGATTGGAAGGGACCTTAAAAATCATTTTTGTGTGGTTTTTCTTACGTTTTTTTTTTTTTTTTTTTGTGGGAAAAATCACAATTGAAGATTGCCTTTAACTCAGGCTGTGTATTCCCTCAGTACTGTGGGCATTTACCTCTGTCCCTTAAGATGCTTCCCCAGGTGATCTGTGGCCCCCCCAGCATGATGTATTGTACATTAATTGAGCACGCACAGGCATATGCAGGTAGAGGTGTGTATGTTTGGCGTGCTGTTTGTGGATTCTGTCGAGGTCAGTGCTATACAATCACACCTTTTACTATACATGTGGCAGCCTCAGGAGCTGGCAGCTGCAGTTGGGTCTGCTCTGCCATGACACCTGGCCTCAGCCCACCCTCTTGGGAGAAAACTCTTTGGTGTCTTGCATACCTGCTCACTGCCACCAAAATGCCTCTTGTAGCAGCCTGTGTTGTCTGTCAGTCACCAGCTTGTATTTTGCTTAGTTCCAGGTGTGAAAGTTCAGCTTCATTTTTGCAGGTGCAAGGTGCTCTCCTCACCTGTGTCTGGATAACTCATGGCTGAACTGTGTCAGTGCTTTTGAGCTTCCCATCAGGGCCTTGAATAATGCTTTAATTTTCCCTTAATTTTCTTTGCCCGTTTTCTGTTTGCTGTGATATCTGTTCAGTTACTTGTATGATTATAGGTAAGACTAAACACCAAAATGAGATGTGTGAGTGGCTTTGTGTAGTGACATAATGAAGTAAATTTTCCCTAAGTGTCTTTAAAGAACTTCAATACAAAGACAAAGTAACAGCTCTCTGCCACTGTATTTTTTTATGACATGCTCAGCTGCTTCCTTATTATCATTATTTTTGTATCACATGGTTTTAGAAGTAGTTGGTGAAGTTGTTTGTTTGGGGAACTGGAGCCTTTGATGCTTGTGATGGAAAGGGGAAGCAGTGTGGTGCAAGGAGATAAAGATTTTTAGGTGAGGTATGTGAGGTTGTTTTCTTTTTCTTTTTCCTTATTTCTTTTTAATCAAATAGGCAATACTTTTGGTGGTTGGGTTTTTCAGTAAGGCACCAGGAATTGTGTAGTCCTGAGATGTCTGCTCATATCTTTTTGGTTTCCACAGCATGATGCTGCCTAAATACGCGCGTCTCTGTTTACTCAACTGGTGAATCATTTTGTAAAATGAGTGCTTGGCTTCTGGAATAAAAATGCTGATATATTTTGCAGCCACAGATTTGTGAAATATGTAGGGCTGTGGCTACAGAAATTCAACTCTCAGCCCCTTCTGTTTTAGGAAGAAGTTCGTATATGAAACAAGGATTTCTGATGGAAATGACTTTAAAACCTTGATTAATAAATAGTAAACTAAGACATAGTGAAGATAACCTGAAATACAGTTTATTGTTTTCCTCTTTCAGAAATATGCAAAAGATGGATATATTTACTTCATTGTCAACTCTTGTGAGACAGGAACTTCAAATTCACTGATGCTGGCTGCAGACAGTTATAGTTAAGCATATGGTAGTGCATACTAATATTTTAATGAATTTTGTAGCATTTTGTTTGTCAGTCTGGTTGCTGAAATGGGTTTTAAATATTGGTGAAACACTGCTCTTGGTGATGATAGGTTGTGCTTCAGAAATTAAGTACATTGGAAAGAGTCACATTTTGAAGAACAGCATCTCTGCTGCTCCATAGTGAGCTTCAGCATGAGTTGAATTGATCTGTGAAGATAAGTGCTATTCACATTTAAGTATTATTTCTAAATATACTTAGTAAACATTAATCATGTGTGTTTATCAAACAAAGGTGCATCATTCCTGCACTGTCATTTGTGATATGCAGATGTCTTAAGTGAGCAGTGCAGCATCATAAGGTTTCTTGGTAGGTCTCCATCCCTAACGGAGGAGGAATTAAAAGAATTAAGGTGCTTTTAAAGGATTGGTTATTATCTTCTAAGATCTTCATTAAGCCTCATGCTTGTTCCAGATTTCAATAGTGGACACTGGTCTTTACTAGATCGCTTAAAATGATGGCTGAAGAGGCACGTGTTAAGTTTTGAAGCACTTCTGTAATGAATTGTGAAGGCTTAGCAATGGTTTGGTTTGTGGTAGATGGGACCAGAAGTGGCTCTATCTTTATACATGTAGTCACTCAAAACCTCCTGGGACTCTGACAGCTTCTGCATCAGACAGAGATTAGGAGTTGCTGGAGGGGTGGAGGGCAGCGCTCGGTTTGCTCAGAGGACTTACTGAGCTGTTAAAGGCACCTTGCATCGCTGCACAGTATCAATGATATTCTAGTTCTGTTTGAACATGTGTCTTGTTCTAGAGTTAATTAAACTTAAAGCTACACATCTTCTCTTGTTCTAGTCTTAGAAACCTAGTTTTTGGGCATTCTGAGAATCCATGCAGTTGGAAGTGTGTTCAGTTCTGTTGCCGCTTCAAGAGAGTGTGCCAGGGATGGCTGTGATTGCATTTCTAAGCAGCCTGTGTTTCTCCAAGTGCTTCACTGGTGTGTGCAATGTAGGCTCACGTTGGTGTGAGCATGTGGGACTCCTTTTTAGTTTTGTCTGGGCTGTTGCTACGTAGGTCCATGGGGTGAAGCTTCTGGGGCCTGGCACATGTGTAGTTGAGAGAATGTGCTGGGAACATGGTCTCTTAAATAGTATAGATTCAGATTTAAATTTGGACTGGTTACGAGAAAAGTGCCTGCAAGGAGGGGTGTCCTTAACCATAATATTTGCTGACTAAATTATATCTTCTGGCTGTGCTCTGTAATAGGTGAGACTTCTTATTTTATTAGCGTCTTAATTTTTTGGTGTCTCTTTCTCAGAGGCCACTTGGTGCCAGGCCTCCATGGTGCTTCTGCACCATGATGTAAAATGATGAATTGGGCTGGCCTCTGCTTCTTGCATGTTGGTGTCTCTCTTAGAAAATGTTAAAATGCCCCTCCTTTAATTTAGTTGCTACCAGAATGAAATTTTCATCATATGCAGAAATCAGGAAATTAAAACCTTTTTTTAATGAAATGAGCAGTGTGCATACATGTAGGAGTGATGCGTGTGAGCAGCCTTTGTGCTGTCCGTGGAAACTGTGGTTCTGGAGAAAGTTGAAAGTGCATAAGGCTGCTTTAGTGCTGCAGTGCTTTGTACCTCCCAGGATTTGTTTATGTGTCCTGTTCAAATTTACACAGCAGAGAAGGTCTTTGCACTTTTTTGGACGGGAAATCTGGAGCACTGGAGAATGGCTATTAATTTTTCCCTTCCTGAATAAGGGATATACACATAATTCAGAATGTGGACTCTAACTGTCAATTTACTGTTGGCAGTCTCACTTGCAATGGCAAGGTGGCAACTTCTTCAGTTTTCTTGTGCTTAACTCCAGAAACTGTGACGTGGGTGGGGTTTCACTTACCATCACTGACTTTTCAAACTGTGCAGTTAGATAAGACTGAAGCAACTTGCTATAAATGTGGTGACTTGTTAAACCACATTTATTGTGCAAATGAGCTTACATCCTGCAAGATCAGCAGAAATGCTTGGTGTTTGCCTGGATGGAAATTAATTAAAATTTGGCGACTGAAATTAAAGGAATGGATTTGTTGCCCATTGTGTTATGTGAATCTGCCTTTCAGTTCCCACAGTGGGAATTAGCACAGTTGCAAATGTTTTTTTGGCATATGTGAGTTCTAAGTCGGTGCTAAGTTCTGGCATCCGTAGCCTTCTTAGTTTTTTACTGCCCTTTAATATGTGTTAAATATATGTGAAGTTGCTAATGGCAGTGAGGATACTAGCAATCCAAAAATACACTGTTGTGGTGGTGGTGGTGTAGGCTCATTTGCTTGTAGCTTGCATTTGCTTAAAACTGATACGAGTTAATCTGCTAATTTGATTGTAATTGTTAGAATTAAGAAAAAAGGTACCGGTGCCATACATATCTTGGATATATATCCAGATTTGAATTTTGATTGCCAAAAGCATACTTACAGACTGAGATCTTTAGTGTTTGCCAACTAAATTATATCTTATAGCAATGCTTTGCAATATATAGAAACTCCTAATTAGATATTCAAAAAATGAAGATGCTGTTATTCAGACATGTTTCATAGCAGGCCTCCGCAGTTCTACCCTTGTCAGGATGTGAAAGGATTATGTGCTCTGTGCTCCTGCTCACTGTTAAACGTGTTGATTTCTCTTTCCAAAAATATGCTCCTCAAATCTGAACCTTCAGATTAAATGTAATTATTTGCCAACCCCCAACCCCTTCTCCCAGAAAACCTGGCTCTCTGAAGGCATGGTGGTGGTGCTCTGGGGCAAGACAGATTAAGTGTGCTGTTGTTGTCTACACGTGGGAAAGTGCAGTAAGCAGGTGTGATTCATACCTGTTTGGTTGGACCCTCTCTTTCCTCGCTCCTTGGCACTGTTCCCCTGCAGGACTGCCGTGCCAGGCTCCAGCATCCCAGCGCTGTGGGGCTGAGGGCTGCTCCCAGTGCCCCTGGCTGTGGGGAGGTGTGAGCACAGGGCTGTGTGGGGCGGCCTGGAGCCTGGCCTTGCTCTGCTGCTGGCAGGGTGCTGCTGTGCACATTTAGGGACTGTTCCAGCCGTGACCTGGCAGCTGCCTGGCTCAGGAGCAGAGACCACTGGCGCAGTCCTGCCAAAATAATTCATCTACCCCTGTGTGGGTACACTGCTGCCTGCTGCTCAGGTGTGCAGAAAGGTCAGAGAAAGTAACCCTCTCTCCTCTTTGCTGTTCCCAGAGAAGTGTGCACTGATTCACTGAGTAGATTTCTCACTACTTAGATCAGTTAAGGTACATCCCTTGGCCTCTCTGGAGGATACCATGCTGCTGCCTGTGCTCCTTAGTAAGATCTTTCAGAGTCTCTGGAGGTTCAGGTGAGGCAAGCCATGCCTGTGCTACCTTGGAAGATTTTACCTGAAAGAGAGTACATTTAGATCAGATAACTGGGAATAAATTTTTTACTGTGAGGATGGTGAGGCACCTGGCACAGTTTGTCAAGTGAAGTTGTGGGTGCCCCATCCCTGGAAGTGTTCAGGGACTTGGAGCAGCCTGGTCTAGTGGAAGATGTCCCTGCTTGCGGTGGGGTTGGAACCTGATTATTTTTAAGGTCTCTTCCAACCCAAACCATTTTATGAATCTATGAGATGTTGTTTCAAGGTAAATAATGTTTATTGATAAGATTCATTATTATTACTGCCAATTTTTTTTAGATTGATTATTACTACTACTGATATTTTTAAATGATGTGATGTTAAGGAAGGTTAAGATACCAGAATCAGGTCAGGCTTAGATATTTGCAGTTGCTGCTACTCTTGTCCTGCTTCACTCCTGCTTCTCTGAGATGAGCTGATGGATCTGCAGCTCAAACCAGAAGCTATTTGAAATTCAGGATGAGGATGCAGCCTCATGTGTGATCTGATCAAATTACAGTACATAAATTAAGCATAAATAAAAATGCTCTACACACTTCTATCTAGCTAGATATATTTAGATTTTTATTAATATATATAAATCTATAATGGAGAAAAAGAACAAAAAAAAAACCACAACTTTTTTTTTTCTTTTTAGATGTGAAAACATGCAGAGTGTGGCTGCATGTTTAACTTAGAGCAGCTTTATTTTTTCATAGTTTTTATGTTACCTTGGTCCTGCTGTCATTGGGATGGTATTAAGGCAGACCTGGAAGACAGTTCCACGTTTTAAATGCTTGTAAATCTCAGGGATGGATGAAGAGGGCTGAACCAGGAGCTTTCTCTTTTGGCTTAAATTGGGAGATTAATTTTATTGCCTTTTTCTTCTTTTTCCTTGATCAATATGTGCAGCCTCTGAGTAGAACTACGGTGTAGGTTTTAATGGCTGAGGGTTTACCTTTGTGGCAAGAGCTGAGCATCACTCCTGACATTGTGTGAGTGCATAATCTGGCTGGTGGGGTTTTAGTGCTGGTATAATGTCTGGTCCCCAGCACTGTTTGTGTTTTGTGCCCTCCTTATGCAGAAATGTAGTAAATCCACTAAACGCTGCCTTGAAATACAAACGAGGATGGGAGTTTAGAGCCGTATTTTAAAGTGCAGCATGTTGCAATTGATTTTGGGAAAAATCAAGAGATGCTATCTTAGTGCAGACTTCTCCATGCTTGTTAGGAACTTGAGTCACTCTTGAATAATCCAGTTTGTACAGTCTATGAAAACCTGATACTGCACTCTTGCCGATTTCTTCTTTACAGTTCTGTGGCAATGACATAGTCACAAGCATTTAAAGGAGAAACCATAATCTTCTCTGCTTGCAGCCCAAGCCAACGCTAGTCATCCCCTGATGCTATGAAGTCATTCTTTGCTTTGAGGTTTCTAACTAAAAGTCTATTCCAAATGTCTGCTCTGGTTGAGTGAGCAGTAGAGGCATTAGGGATGGAGTCCTGCTGCCCTTCCCACTGCCTCTGACCTCTCTTCAGACCATCCTCCGGTGGCCAAGGAGACCACTCCTGCAAAATCAACATTTTCCCTTGACAGCAATCCCTCCTTCCCACTTCTGGAGCGCTGGAACAGAAGATGTAAATGAATTTGCAATGATTGCACAACCTGGTTATGCAACGAGGCTGACGTGGTAGCGTATACATATGTAGAAAATGCCTTTTTGAAGATACTACATTGAGCACAGTTTCACCACCTTCTCCCCAAAGATAAGGGCAACTGCATTACTGCCTTCTCCTGGTTAGCCTGCATATATAACACACAGCAAATACTCAGCTTCTGTTGGCTTATGATTATTGTTGATGGAGCAGAAAAATAAATCACTTCTTGTGGGCTGTTTATTTGGGAAGGAGTTTTTTAGCTTGGGGCCCAGAACCCAGACAATTAGACTACTTGGGCCTGGGGCAGTGGGCTGCACTGTCGTGAGTTTTTTACTGTCAGCGTAATCTGAACCACCTAAGAGTGTGTTTTGTTTCTTATTTTCAAATGAGTGATGGTGTTTCACTTGGAGGCATCTTGTGCCATCCAAGAGGTCACTCAGTGGGTGCTCAGCATTGCTTACATCTGGCAAGCCAATTCCTTGCTTCCTATACTTTTTAATTTCTCTGGAAGAAGACATGCAGCACTGCTGACTCCTGTCTTTTGCGTGAAGCAGGGGGACTCATGGCATGGTGCTTTTACTGCATTTTGGAGTCAGGCTGCTTGGCAAGGCTGCCCTAACACTGAATGTGATGCAGGCATTCGTTTTGTCACTTCCCTGGCAAAGTTACTCTGTGTGCCATGTGGGCTGATGGGTGTAATTACTGATACCTTGGGGCAAGGACAGACTTCCTGAGGTCCCTTCTTCCGTGTTTTCCACTGAGCAGATTTACATTCAGCTACTGGGCATGTGGAAGGTTGTTCTCCCAGCTAAGATGTGCAGTCTCTGAGAAGCTGAATCTCTCCCATCTCACCCAAAGTAGCTGAGGCCATGGTTAATGTGATGTCCTGTCGCTCTTGGCCTGACTGACTGGTACATTTTTACTTAGGTGTGGGAAAATAAACCTTTATGTGTCCCAGTTGCTTCTCTTCTGCAATAATTCCTTGTAGGTAGAACAAGTAAGTGATGTTATCTTCATGTGTAGTGCTTCTTGCTGATTGAAAGGAAAATTCTGCAAACTAAGCAAGTAGACTGACCTGACGACTCCTCATGACAACTGCTTACTTTTAGTTAACATTCAGAATATTTTTATCCTAGTTTACTCCTTAGAGGCTAATAGAGTGCTGCTAGAGTAATTTTCAGATGAATCATGCCATCTGCCATGCATACTTTGCTGTTTCAGCAGTAGGGGAGGAGAGGGAATACATACATACAGTGGTTTGAAACAGTATGTTTGTATTCTCTGTAAAACTCATTTAAGTTTCAGAGGTTTTTTTTCTTGTTTTTTTTTTCTTTCTTTTAAATTATTTATTTGGATTTTTTGGTTGTGGTGGTTTTTTTTTTGTTTTTTTTTTTTTTCCCCTACCAGGCATTCTATATTTCTTGCTTTGGCTATCAGTTTAACACTGGGCTCTAGCACTGATACTGATCTGTTGGGTGGTCTCTGCTAAACTTTGCAGAAGCACTCTGGACATGATCTGAATTGCTAGTGAGTTAATGTGGACCATTGCAAAGTCCTTCTCTGAAAACACAGCTCAAATGTTGAGCATTTCGGTTGCCAAACTGGACCAGCTGGAATTTGCACCCCTCTAAAAATAAAAGATAATAATATAAAATCTGTAGAGCAGTAGAACTCGGGGGTTTAGCCTGAGAGTCTGGAAGGAAAGGTTGCTTGTGGGATGAGTTCTGTATGGCTCGTGTTTGAGATTTCTTCTGTAGGAGCTGTCCTGAGCCAGGGGAGGATTGTCCGCAGCATGCAGCTGTCCTACCTGTGAGAATGTGCCAACTGGTGCTTGAAACTAAAAGTTCATAACCACACTGGATGTGTCACTGTGTTCTGTGTTGTGTTTTGTCCAGAAGCAATTATTTGGGAGACTAGCCAATCTGTTAGTAAGGTTCATGGGTTTGGGTTTGGAGAGGGCTGGGATCATAATCTTGAGGAGTTTGTATGTCAACTCTTCCATCTTTGAGAACCAGGCTGTGATATTAGATAATGCTTTAACTATTACCAGGCAGAGTAAATTCTTCTGTTCTAATATGTTAAAAATCTTCCCTTGCTGGCAGTCCCAAAGATCTTGTTTTCTCATAAAATGATTTGGCTGATGAACCATTTGCAAAGGACGAATAGATTGCGTGCTTTGTTCATGTCTTTAAGCTTTTTCCAACAGTTTCAACTCATGTGCTTGGTATTAGTGCCCTGACAACTGTATTTAAAGAAACTGAGAGCAGAATATTGAAATGTGGAGCAATTAAGCTGTTTTCTTCCCTTTTCAAACATTTCACCCCCGTTCCTCAAGGGAATGATACGTCTGGTAAACTCCACTTAATTATGTGAGGTCAGTTGAAAGCTTGAGCAATAGCATGCTATCTTTTTCAGAAAGACAATTTTAAAATGCCAGGAATCAAAAGCAAGGACTGCTTGCCAGTGGAGAGGAGTTGTTGCACCAGATATTGAGCTGACATGCAAGCAGATCTCTGCTACCCTTAGATGAGGATTAGTTTGTGCCCTGAAGCAAACAGATTATTAACTCTTGTAATTTTATTTTAGCATGTTTAACAACAGATACTGTTGCTTATAAAACCCATTTAATCCTTTTTTAATCACTGCTAGTCATTTTTCCAGCAGTTATCCTGCAGGCATGGGTTCCAATGGTTAGTTATTTATTGAGCAAAACACAGTGAATATGTGTTTGCCTCTATACTTTAATAATTCTTGAATGCCTTGGATTCTAGTTTAAAATAAAAAAGGAAAAGAAAAAGAAAAAAAGTTGGGCCTCTACTTCTGTTGCCTTTCTTCCATCTTTAATCCCCAACTCTTCAAATACCTGCACCATCCCCTTTCTTTTGCTCTTTGTATGCTCTCTGCCACATCCTTATTCCCCTTCAGTTTTCCCTGGCCCCTGTGTTGCTGATGCGAAACACCAGCAGATAATCCCAGCAGATTTTTATTAGCTTGGGTTTTGCTCTGCACCTCAAGGCATTTATTGATAAATAGCAGCCTTGTATTATGGGATGTATAAACAGGAGCATGTGACTGCCCTCTGCGTTGGATTTGAGAACGTAGGGAATAGGGGTGGTGCTGGTGGCCTAATGATGCTCTTAAAGGAGGCAGTGCCTTTTCTTAGAGCCGTGGGAAAAAGGCTGGCAAACTTTCAGGTGTGCAGGAAGTTCTTCCTGTGTGAAATAAAAGCTGTCAACATCAAAAAATGTATGGTTGAGAAGAAATAGTTCCATTTTCAAAGATGATGAGAGCAGGAACATCATTGGCAGGTGTAGAGCCGGGGCACCAGGGGGTAGGAGCCTGAATGGCTCTCCTAAGTGAGAAGGGTGAAAGCTTTTGGAGTTTAGAGAGGTTGGTAGAAGCAGAGGAAAAGAAAAACCTGCATAGTTACTGGTATAATTGCTTATCTTTTACCCGTGTTTCCTGTCTACTCCTGGGACAGGAGCTGGTATTTCCTGTACTATCCATTGCCAGCTAGCTGCCATGCTGTGCTGTGTAGGTGCTGCAGCCTGTCCTTCAGTAACCAGGCTGGAAGGAAAGTGCACCAAACCTCTTAATTATCAAGGTATCATCTAGGGCAAGACAGAGGTAAGAAATAACTGACACAAGAATCTTACCAGGTTAGGCATCTTTAGCTAGGCATGATGTGTGAAAGTACCAGCACCTGATGGATGCATGGCATACAACTCCCCCGAACAGAGGGATGGAAAACCTCAAGCCTTTTCAAGTTTGTTGCTCAGTACTGGGATCTTACAGCATCTTGCACAGATCTGTCCTCTCTATGCCAGCCTCTGGGATGCAATGTAGCAGTGCTGCCTTGTGCGTGAGGGTAATTCCGTGTTCTGTCTAGTGTGTGTCTGAAATGAGGGTGTGTGCCGTAGACACACAGAATTGTTTGGCTGGAAAAGACCTTTATGTATCTGTGTAGAAGCCACTTCCCAGCACAGCGTGAAAGGTTACGAGTGAGAAGGAGACAGTGATAACATTTATGTGTTTCTGACTGTAGGAGCTTTGTCTTTTGGCTCTGATTAGGCCAGTGTTCAGCCTGTGAAATTATTTTTTCCTCTAAGCTTGAGAGATCTGCTATTGCAAGCAATTTTGCCATCGGGGCCGGATGGCATAAAGTGAATACCTGACTGACTTGAAATAATTTGATTAGTCTGTCTTTTGCTGGGGGAATCCCTTGCTCAGGCTTATCCCAGGGATAAATGAATCATGCAGAGCAGAAGCTGAAATTGCCAATAAAGGCTTGAAGTTTGTTGCTGGTAAGTGACTGTTAAATGAACTTTGCTGTAGGATATGTGCCTTTTCCTAGAAATGTCTTGAACATGGACTGAATTATACTGAAATATTGAACCTTCCAAATTTAAGGAAAAAACCTAAAGGCTGGAATGCTTTTATAGTCAGAAAGTTCTGACCAGGTTTATTGCTAATGCTGATGATTTGCTTGAGTAACACTTAGGCCAAATTTTATTACATGAGGAACAGAAATAGAGTAGCAAAGAATATCTCTACTTAATATTCCCTCTCCTTATTAACACCTGTTTTCCTCTGCCATGTAAATCATGTGTTAATGTTCACACAGGCAACGCCAGTAAGAAAAAGAGATCTTGCTTACTGTTTAAGGTTTTACTTCATCTCGTTCTGGTAACCTAAAGGTCAGGTGTGTAACTGCTGGTGCAAACCAGTTGTGAGAGAGTCCAGTAAGGTTCTGAAGTTCCTCTGCAGCAGCAAAGCTTCTCTGGCTGATTAGCTGGTGTGGGAAGCACAGTCCTCTTCTGAAATTGTGTGAGGTTTCCTACAGGTTCCTTCCTACCTCAGAGGAACCTTTATTCAAGCCTGGTGGCTCCTATCCTATATTTGTTGACTTTTGTGATTCAAAGAACCTGTTGGCGTTGCAGGGAAAGCCTTTGGGTAGCTGTAGAAGGGAAAGCAGATAGTTAGATGTGAAGAGGGTTACATACTGTGCTTTTAGCTTAGAAGGCTGGTCTGTATGAGATTGGTAGTTGGTGGAGGGGAATAGGTTCCTGTTCTAAATGTTCACAAGGAAGAACTTTATCAGCTCAGAAGGAAGAACTTCATCCGCACAGTAATTCCTGAGAAAGGAGGCAGCCCTTGTGACCTTCCATAGAGGTCTTTTTAGACTCAAATTATTAGTTTAGATAGGGAGAGGCCAAGGGACAGCTTCAAGTGTTGACAAAATAACCTCATCAGATTCAGGCCTGTAGTTCCAGGTGCATGGAACTAAGATGATAATCTTGGACCATGTTGTTTCTACCTCACGTGAAGACTTTGCATTTTGACTCCATAGGGGACTGGCCCAATTTGCCATGTTTTCCAGACACTGAGAGTTCAGGAACCTCTGAGGTTTCTTATGTACAGGCTATAGTTTGGCCAACTGATTTGGAAACCAAGATCTGAGTATCTTCTTGCCCATACCACAATGGCCGCTAAAGGACTGGAAAAAAGGTTTTATAAGAAGGAGTAAAACAAGCAAGTATTTTCAAGTCTGTAGAAAAATCACAGATTTCACTTGTGGTAGTAACTACCTGCTCCTCCAAGGAGGTGGAAAGGTGACAGCTATACATGGGTTTAACCCACCCCTAACTCCCTGCCCTCCAGCGCTGGGAAATCTTAACTCTGGTCTCTTAAATACTGAGCACAACCATACAATTTACACACAGAAGAGGTATCTCTTTTCAGATAAACAGCATGATTTCCATGCATGTGCAGTCCAAGAGGATTGTCACCCTTTTCCCTTTTGAAAAAGACCAGGGCTACTCAGCAGTGTGATGTGTCTGGGTTGCATATGTTGAGATACGTTCTTTGAGCCAGTGATGGCCACACATCCATCAGTCTTGGACTTGCCCCCTCCCAGGACAGATGTGGGGCATGTCTGAACTACAAGTTGTTCTGTGCTTTCTAGAAAGTCTGCAAAGGCTGCATGGTCTTTATATAGGAACAAAAGCTGTAACATGCTGGTAAGCTCAGCGGGTTGCAGAGGAATTTTCTTGTCTTTGGAAACAGTAGAGTTTTGAAAATCAAAGCAAACAAATTGTTTTGGTTGTGGTGTTTGTAAGAAAAGGCAAGAGAGGAAATGAGAAAGTCTTTGAAATGTGAGTTAAATCGCGAGTACAATGAGTTGTTGTGTTTTTATGTTTTTTTTTCTCTGTAAAATCCTGCTTTCTGTCATTGAGGCTTAGTTAGGAAAGTTTTACTTTCTAAAGAGAAGACAATATGTGTCACAAAGAAAAGGAATATCTTTAAGGTATGAAATCTCAACGTAATGGAAGGGTTTGTTATGGAGAAAAACTGCAACCGTAACACCTTACAGGGTTTCCTATCAGTTAAAAAAAACAATCTTTACCTGGAAGCATGAACTCTTCATTAACATTGTAAATACAGATGAGAATAAAAGAAAAAGATACAGAATTAAATGAGTGTCAGAAAGAAGCTGCAATTAATAAGGAAGATAACCTGCTGTGAGTTGTATGTTAAGAAATAAATATACCCATTCAAAAAATTAATACAAAGAGTTAAAGGAAGAGCTTGTGTAATACAAACGTGTATGCTTTGTTCAACTTTGCTGTTCAGTGCAAGGTATGACAACTGTCTGCAAATCTTGTCTTTAGGCAAATATATTCTTTTTTTGTGATCTTTGGGTCAGAAGGAGGGAATTTTTTTTCTCTTACTGATGTAGGATAGAAAAGAGCAGACTTTTGCTTTCTGAAGCAGTGCTGTATAATGTCACTGAACAGATCTGTTCACATCACAAGCCAAAACGGAAATGAAATTAAAGGAAAAAAGTCCAGAAGCTTAAAATGAACCATTCTTCCTGCATTTTAAAGGGTTGAATTCCAAAGGGTGAAAGAGATTAAAAATGCTAAATGTATCTGGGGAAATATAAAAATCCCAATTTCTTGCCATTCCAAATGCTGAGTGTTTTGTTCTTCTTTGTAGTGTTGTCATCGAAGTTGTTTTGATTTGTAACACTTCCTTGTAGTGTAGCTCTGATGTGAGATGTGGTCCAAAAACTATGGAAACTTTGCTCAGTTTAGAAAAAAACGCTTAATGAGTCACAAGGCAATAATGAGTCCAGCTCATCACTGGAATATTCATTATTATGGATATCATAAAACATTATTTAAAAAAAAGGTTCAGTTCAAGAGTTAAGTAATCATGCTTGGGACTGCCATTTTCTTCCTGGTGGGTAGCAGCTTGCTGGCCAGTCCAAGCTCTTTTATGGACTTGGTGGATGCTCGAGGGACGGTTGTTTAGGAGGAGCTGAAGGATGCTGTGGAGTTTGAAGGCATTTCACTGGGGCTTGTGGTATTTGGGGGCTGCTGAAGATAAAGGAGCGAAAGTAGTGAAGTTGGAGAGGGGGTGCAGATTGTGGGATTAAGGTTATGCCCATGGGAAGCTGTGGGATATGTGGTAGGGGAGGTGTGGTGTGGGTTAATGTGCAGGAGAGCAGGACATGGTTTGTTGTGCTTGCCTAGCTTCAGTGTATCCACCTTTCACACGCCAGTATTCTCACTCACTTAGGTATGCATTTCTGTTGAGGGCAGTGGAGAGGAGAGGGTGCAAGGGTCACAACCTTGAATGTATCAGAAGCTGTCACAAAATCCTGTGGAGCCTAGAGACAGGCCCAGGAAGAGAAAGAGGGGTTCTGACCTCCTCGCCGGCCATGGTGGGGCAGCTGAGGAGGAGCACGGGCCTGGAGCCCTGTGGGGGCTGGTGGTGGAACCTGGAGCTGGGGCTGGGACCATGACTCAAAGTCCCATGACTCCGCTGCAAGATCATTAGCCCTTTTAAGTAGCTGCCAAGAATTAGGGCTGATGGATAGCACCAGAACAGAACTCAAATTATTCGGGGTTTTCAGCTAGAAAACAGCGTGGGGTGGAACCCAGCGCGGCAGTGGCTCACGGACGAGCTCTGGCGTGGCAAAACGTGCACAGGGTGAAAATGCCTGCCCTGCTGCAGTCGTAGCTCTGAGCCCTGGCCACTGCTACTGCCCATAGGATGCTGGTGTTTTAAAGGTCATCATAAAACTGAGTTGCCAAAGTGTGCACAAGAAGCTGCAGAAAGGATATAAGAAATGGAAATAGTTCATCTGTACATTTAAACTGTAAATTCAAAAAACTTTCAGTAAAGGGACACCACTCTAACATTAATTTTGTACTTTTTTTTGCATTTTTGGTATATTATGGATATCATAAACCATATAAATAAATGGATATCATAAAACATATCAATAGACAACAGTTATTTATTGGTCATAAATAACTCAGCTATCCATTACCAGCTTATTAGCAGTAGTACTCTGGGAATTAACATTTGTTTTTTCATACTCCAGTCCAAATTATTAATTTATAATTTTTTATTCAACATATAATGCAGAAAAATGTGAGGATTTTTTTTCCTACAATAAATATTGGAGAAATTTTATTTTCTTAGTGCATGTTATTTTAATTCAAAGAATTTTGTATTCTTTGTAAGTCTAATATAAATTATTATGTCTTTCAAATATGCACGGTCATAGAACTTGCAATCTTTTGGACAGATATTTGTCTGAAAACAACTGGGGCTGTCTTTGTGATATTTACTTTTTTTTTTCCTTAATTATTTCTGAAAATGCTCTCTATTTGTATTTTCTACTGTTTTAGGTACTTTCATTTCTTTTTTGAGAATGGATGTTATTAAAAATTTAAAAATTTGCTTATACATTTTTCTGTATTGTTCTGGATTTTATATATTATTCTAGTGTTTTAAGTATTCTACATATTTAGGCCACTCTGTGTGTGTATAAAAATACATGTACTCCAAATCTGAGCTTGAAATAATCATCTTAATACATCTGTACTTTTTGTCTAAGTCCATAAAATAATGATGCTTATTTTCTTCCACTTGTTACTGTTCTTTCAGTTTGCAAACATTGTGGAGGATTCACTGCACCTTGCTTACAATGATCCTTCTGTTATATATATGTGCTAAGTAAAGGATGAGTTTTTTTTGAGTTGCTGGGGTTTTATGGGTCTCTTAAGAGCTTTCAAGGGGGGCATTTTGTGTGGTTTATGTGTAGTGTTGGGGCCGACGTGACAGAAGTAGGGCACTGTTTGCTTGCCAGCAATGTGCGAAGCAAGAGATGGCACCTTTCTTCTGGAGCTCACAGCTAGAGGTCCTGAGTGTGCAAACACACCACTTGAGTTGTCATCGTGTTGTGAACACAGGGACCTGACTAAAGACAGCTTTTTGGGAGCAGAAGTGCCTCAGGGTTACAGCTTAGACCTTCACCTCAGCTCAGGCAACCAGTTGTTTACAGGAGCCAAGTGCTGGAATCACTTTGGCAAAGAGACTATTTGTCACAAATTTTGTGTTCTTCAGCTGTTTGTGCAGTATTTTTCATAGGTATTTTTTCCTAAGGTATTGTTTTTGCAGGCCGTATTGAAAACACGCTGTTTTTTCTTTTCTAATTTGATTGTAATAAGGGCCTTGTTAATCAAAAATAAGTGCAATAAGGCGGAATGAGTTGGTTATTTTTACATTTTCCTGTTTGAAAAAAAATGCCTCAGTTAGTGAGCCACAATGAGCCATGATGTATTTCCTCCATCAGGATGGAGAATAAGCCATTTATTATTTCAGCTCTGACTCACAGTGAACCTGCTGACACCGAGACGTTTTATAATCATAAGGAACAGGTTAGGGCAGTAACTTGGACGCCAGGCTGGGGATTACCTACTTATTACACTGTTTTACAACCTGGATACTTTAAGTTTTCTGGCAGAATGTCCTAAACCTCACACTAAACATCACGTTGTTATTGTACAATTACTGCTTGCAGGTCTTGCTGTAGGTGGTGCCAGCTAGACAGATGCCTTCATTATAATTATCCTTTTTGCTATATATAAAGATTTCATCCCTTTAATCCATGTAAAATTTACTGCTCTTGAAAGTGACACTAATAGTTATACTTCTCACCCTTCCTCCTTGTCCTACGTTGTTCCCAAACTGACTAGGGCTGGGCTTGTTCAATCCAGAAATGGGAGCTTTCCAAGGAGAACCTGGGTTCTGTGGGAAGCAGCATTGATGACAATAGACAGTGCTGGTGGTCACTGCACAGTGCCCTGACACAGTCTTTGGGAGCAGCAATGCTAACTCCACTGTCCTGGCCAAACTCCAGCTGAATAATTACTTTCTGGCTGCCTTGAATTCCTCTGCAGCTTCACCTGGAGAAGTTGAGCTTCATTTCCCTTCTTGTAAACAATCTTGTTGTGTTGAAGCGAAGTTGCTGCTTCATTGCACCTTAGAGGTAACTGTGTTTTGCCATGGGGTGAGTGGCTTTAACCTTGCACTGAGGCATAGCCTGAGAAATGCTTGGGTTCATTTTTAGGTGGTAAGTCCTGGCTTTCGTTCTTTGCATTTGTAAAAGCATCTACCCGTTGTCTTTGATGCTTGTGTACGGCCTGGGAATAAAAACAACCAGAATTTGGGTGTTTGATTGGCCAAGCCAACTCCTAAAATGCTCCTTTTACTATGATGTGTGACATCATCTTGTACTCTACTTTTTCAGTAAGAGCCTGCTTATTGCATTTACTGATAAATGAGGGCATCTGTGAAATTCAGAGCCATGTAAGGTAGCTGGGTGTTGAAAGATGACTGGGAAGGGAATATTGAGATCCTCTGTAGTGGATGAGCTGAGACTCCTCCCATGTAGCTGTTTGAGCACAATGGTCTCTTGCTCTTTGATAAGCAACACAGGAGGCAACCCATGGCTGGATGTCTCTAGTCTGCTCAAACCCGCAAATTTACAGAGTAAATCAGAGAAGCAGGAAGCTAGGTCAGAAAATCATGTCTGCTTTGACAGCCTTCAAAAATAGGAGCGTAGGCAGTGCCCTGCTCTCTGGGCATGGGTGTTCAGACAGCCTCATTTCCCCATTCTGGGAGAAAGGCTGGCTTACTCAGTGAGGGGGCCAGTCCTGCTTGCAGGTGAGGACTGCAGCTCCTTCCACACACAGGAGCTCTGACAGTATTTCATTGCTCTCTCCTCCAACAGCAGAGGTCTTGTGCTCCTGAGAGTTGAGGTCACTGGTGATTCTGTAGGTTGGTTTGTGCTGGTGATTTGGTTTAATCTGAAATCTGGCTAAATAGAGCTGCACAGCTCTTATCTGTCAGCTGCATAGCTGATAGACCCTCGTGTTGACTTGATTTTTATCAGAGGGTGACAAATGGAGTGTGATTCAGATGTGCCCTTTGACACTTAACACTTGCAAAAGTTACTTGCAAGAATCAAAGGCAGAATGGCTGAAGATCTTGGCCTCTTGATTTTCTGTGGGGTGCAAAAGAATTGAATTGCTTTTTTGTGAGGAAGATGGAGAAGTTAACCTCAGAGTTAAGCTTATGCTGAGGTTTGCTGTTGAGTTAATATTTTGTATAATATATATATAATCATTTTGTCGCCAGATACAAAGTCAAGATTCCATTACTCTTCCTATTCATATAAGAGCTAGCTTTTTGCCATTTAATACTCCCAAAGAAGTTAGCATGATCCACTCTTAAACTGCCCTTTAGATTCATATGCCCACCTTTTCTTGCTAAGGGGACTACTCATCATTGTCTTCTTGAAGCCTGCTCCTCTATTCAACATATACTTCATTGTTTTAATTTCTCCCTGGTTGCTCAGAAAGTACACCAGTGTTGTGTCATTTCTGTCTTGCAATATTGCATCTTTTCAAAATCTGATACTTGATAAGAGTTGGAATAATCGGTTTCTTTACCCCAGTGCAGGTTGCTGACTTAGCTGTGCAGAGTGATTTGAGCAAGGGATCACAAAAACTGTTTCTAAAAACTGTTTGCATAGCAAATTTTGCTTGGTGTTTTTCTTTTTTTAGATCACCTTTAGGGAGTGTGTGTTGCTTAATGTGTTGTCATAGCCAGGATGTAAGAAAGCACACGGTTTAAAACTTAATAGATAGAGTCTCATGGCTTCAGGCTCCTTGGAAATGGCAAAATTTGGCTTACAAGCAGTTCAATGTAGGAGCCCAGGAACTTCACCAGCTGTGCTGAAGCTCCAGGGTGTGCAAAGAATGTATGATGGCTGAAGGCATAGGCCTTCTGGGAAAAAAACTGATGGTGAACATGCAGTTTTGTTAGTAAGTAAATGTTAATGCCAGGCTTCGTAACTTGCTGTCTGTATGTTAAGCTGCATCTTCATAAATCTCTGCATATTTGCATTTAGAAAAAACTGAAGTATTCAACCAGTGTAGTTCTCCTTAAATCATTCAAGGATTCAAAATTGTACCTGGTTTTCTGCAGGCTTGTCAGCTCTCATAGGTCTGCACAGCTCTTGCAAGATGCAGAGGAAATAAAATATTTTGGGCTAAAGTACAGACATATCTAATCTGAAAAGTAACGGTAGGTAAAAAAGTTGTGCAAAATATAGAAGTTAGAAGACAATGTAAGTCCAAGGGTAAATTGGTATTATGAACCTCTTATTTATCATATAGACCATGTTCCTTTAATGACTGGTTTTTGTTTTGTTTTTGTTTTTAATCTGGCCTGAACTTGTGTTCAAAGGCAAACTGGAAGGCACAGGTTTGAACAGACTTTGACTATGCTGTTTGCAGAACCAGAGAGCTTCTCCCAGAGCAGGCTTCACTTGTGAATGGCCCTGGAGCTCCTGGGGAGCGATGGGTAGCAGGTTTGGAGATGGGATTGTAGTCGATCGCTGCTTTCACCAGGGCCTGTGTAAGTAGGAAAAGCTGCCTGGTTATTTAAAGTAAAAATTGCCTTTTTATGTCTATGGACAGAGAAGGTGTAAGTAGCTGTTTCTTGGGAGTTAGAAGGTGGCTTTTAAAGTGAGATTTTTGTGTTGTCAAAGTACTATGTATTTTCTCTGCTGTTGTTACTTGGTCTGGTGGTAGCACTGCATTAGGTTGTAGTTAACACAAGCCTTTTTTTAGGCAAGCCAGGTCTCCAGCTGAGAGAGTTTTCTGCTTCATCCTTTCCTTTAAACTTAAAAAGACTCAGGCAAATAATTATTTATGGAATAGAAAAGATGTAACTGCACATGGGAGAAAAAGTGATGAAATAAAAGTGAGAGTTGCAGGACTAAATTCTAGGTACTTACACCCAGGTTAGTAAAGAAACATAGAGTGGTTGCATGTCCCCTTAGATGCACAATGCTGGATAATGAGCATCTTTGTAATCATAAACCAGGAATGTACAGGTAATTGACTCTACACATGCCAAGCATCTTTCTACTACAGTTATTTAGTATTATTAGCTTCACGCTTATTATCAAAGAATGGTTTAAGGCTAAGAATGAATTAAATCCTACTAACCCCCTATTTCCATCAATTTATCAAGCTGGATTTGTATTAAGCTCAAGTATGTGTGCCTCCCTCATCATTTGCTTTACAATGAGAATTTTTGTTGAAAAACTGCAGCTAGATATATGTGTATATTTTATTCTAAATTTCTGAGAAAAAATTAAGAACATGCACTAGTAAAATTTGAGTTCTTCCTTGAAGAGCAAGTACTTACAATTGGACAACTTCTAAATTTGCTCTACATAAACACTAAAAAACTTTTGTGAGAAGTATTCTGCTAGAGCCTATTTGTGGTAGTTACCCCAAATATTTAATAGCAGGGATCTTTCTAGGAAGCATGTTATTTCATTTAAAAGATGATAGTAAGCTCACAGTGCAGAGAAAACCCATTCCATAGCATGTCAGAAACCATGGTGTGATCCTTAGTGCCTTTGGGTCTCTGCTCATCTCATTTCTTTGAGCCATTGCTGCCTTTGTGAACCCACCACTAAGTATCTGGCCGAGAAGCATCTGTGTCCCGAGGTAATAACCATGGAAAGTCAGAGAAGGCAACAAAGAGGTTTTAAGCTGTTGCATTGTTGGAAGTATTTAGGTGTGGTTTTGAGTCTTTTTTGTTTCTGAGAGATGGAAACAATGCTTTTTTTAAAGTGCATTACCTGCGCACACAGTTTTTCTTGCTCTCTATTGGTTTGTACAACTGCGTCCCATCCCTTTTGGTTTTTGCATTTTAAAATGGTTTATTCTTCGTTTTTACAGTTCCCTGTATTGCAAAATAGCTGCTCCCAGAAAGGTGTTCTGCGTGGCGTCTAGTGGCTTTTTCTTTACACCTATGGGAAACAGACCTTCTGAGGATGGTTTCTGCAGAGATGGGGTGAGCACACCTCCCTGCATCCTTGAGATCCAGCCTTTGTGCACATCATGTGAAGGTGTTGAGGAATTTTATGGCGTGTGTGAAGCTGTCAGGGTGATGGCTGCCAGGGCTGATGTGGTACCCACATGGCTTCCCCTTCACACAGCTCTCTGCTGCACTGGGAGGAGCAGTCCACATTTCTGTGGGAGGGAAGCCCCTTCAGCAGCATCAGTCATCACTCTAGCTTTGTAGGACTGTGGTGAAAGAAGAAAGCCCAACTCTGAGTCTGTGTACTTCTGCCCCATTCCACTGCCTCTCCCCAAGGCAAAGAAACTCCCTACCTGGTTTCTTCCCTTTTGCAGCAGCCTGGAATTTGCCTGACCTTGATTAAGGATTGCAGCACAACAAGGTGGAGGATTAATACTTTTGTAGAAGGAATGAGGCTTGGATGGATCTGGTTAGTTGAGTCTGAGTTTGAGAAGATAGAGGATGGGTGTGCTGCAGTGGGAGTGTGTATGAGGTAGATGGATGGAGGAGGTCACGCTGCACGGAGTGGGAAACAACTTTTTGGGGCTGTTCTCAGCTTCCCACTTACAAACCTGGTAATGCCACCAGATTCAGTTTTGCCTACGCTGTTGAGAAACCTTGAGCTGGTCCTAGGCAAGTATCAGTCACACGTATTTTGTCTGGGTGAGGATTTGGTGCCAGAATTGCTAATCGGATCAGGACGTCTGGGTATGCTTTTTTCTCCAGCAGTGTGTGGGCAGAATGCTGTGCCTCATGCTCCCGTGGGTGATTGAACTTGCCGGGTTTTATAGCTCTGAGACTTTGGCCTCTATCACATGCATCAGCATGAAGCTGGTGCCAGGCTAGAGCTTCTAAAAGAGGCATTTATGTGGGGAGGCTGAGTTCAAAAAACAGCCCTGGAGTCACTGGCTGCAGTAACACACTAGTGGAGCTGTGAAATATAAGGGAAGCTGTATGAGAATATGCACTGCCAAAGCCCAGTGTTTCTTCTGTGAATGGCCAAATGGGAATTTTGACTGAAATGGGGTAGAGAAACACAAGTGGAAGTTTTATTTTTATTCAGTATATATATCTAGGTAAACAAATTAGAAAATCTGCTATTGCCAGAACAGGCAGCTTTTAGGGGATCTTAAACTTGTGTTTATATTGGAATTTCAAAACATAAATAAATGGCATGAAGTTACAAACATGGAAAACAGGATAGACACATGACCAAGTGTTTATGAACATCTATCCTGTCCCAGACCTACAGTGCAGCATGTGATGTTGTTTCCACTCCAGCAGAAGGTGAGGGGGGAGCCACTAGAAAGAAGGGAGTATAACTTGGTTTAGTGTAATCTGAAGTCCTTTCACAGGGGGTTTTATAACTTCGAGTACGCAGTACTCTGAATCATCTAAAATAAACGTATTTATTTTTCAAAGATGTTTTAGCTCCTTAATACATGATTTCTGTTGTAGTCAGTGTTTAATGGAAGCTGCAGCAGCTCTCAAATGCACCCAAGTCCTTTGGAAGCCTCAGGTCTGTGCTTCGGTTTGGCAGATGCTTTTCTTTAACGGAATAACTTGTTGCTGCTGTTGGAAGGCATCCTGGGATCCAGAGAAGTCCTTCTTCTCTGGGAGGAGATGCTGAAATTTTTCCCAACTCAGTGAGAGAGATGCTTGAATTCCTTGCACGGCGCTCAAATGCTGCAGTGCAGAGCGGGCTTCCCTAAGTGCAGATCCTTGAGATCTTCTGTAAATGCAAACATCCTGCAGCCTGTACTGTACAGTGGCACTTTAAAATGGTAAAGAGTAAAATACATTTCCTTCTCCCAGAGCTGGCCCTGGGAGGCCTGTTGGCAGCCGGGGCAGGGTCCTGCTCTCGGCATCATTTCCTGCGTGAACCTTTGCCCTCCCGTCTCAGGGCACCATAACTCTGCGGCCCGGCTGTCACAAACCCTCTTCCTGTGATTGTTATCCCGACATCTCCCTTCCAGTTTGTTTTACAGCACAATGATAGTGAAGGCAGGGAGGAAGGAGTGGGGAGGAGCTCCAGTTGTAAAAGGATTTCTCCCCCCTTAGTGTTGCTATCTGTCCAGGGAAGTCTGTGCGTTCTTACCCTCTGGGGAAGGAGGATGGACTGGGAGGAAGCAGGCAGTACCCAATGGCAGGGGATCCATGAGATGTAGCTGGCAAGAACAGGGGATATTTGACCTGTGAGGCCTAATGTCAGGATTAAAACCAATAAATATGAATGTGCTTAGCACTGCCTGCAGGCTCTTTTCATTACCCGGCCGCAGTCAAATGATGTTTTAAAAGTGAATTTCGGAATATAAAAGTGGCCTTTTGGGAGTAAGGCCCAAGATCCTTCTGCTCCAGTCTTTTTTCTGCCTGGGATCTGTTCTAATTGAAGTGCAAGAAGACATGTATCCATCCAGCTCAAGCAAGGGTTTTGAATTTATTTTGTTGAAAGCATGTAGCTGTGACTTAAAGTAGATTGATAACTGGAACACTGAATTTTCAAGTTGTGCATGTATCTTCTTAAATACTACATTTTTATCTTTTTAATTTGTCATGTTAAATTATAAAGAAATAATGCTGTTGTTGTCACATCAGCTCCTAAAATATGATGGATGTAGTGTTACTGTTAATTGTGTGTGTAAAATACTTGTTAAATTTTGCAAGCTCAGAATTGTCATCAAGAAGGTACTTACTGTTGAAGTTTTTGGTCATATTTTGTGCTAGGAGACAGAAACAAAAAAGTTATTAAATAAAAATGGGAATCCTATTCACTGCCCTAGAAAAATGTAGTGAGGCTCTCTGGTCTTTTTGAACAACTTTCATTAAAATCATTGTGAGCCTTCTTGGAAGTATCTTTTGCATACTACCCCAAGTCCTAGAAGTAAGAAGGCACAGTGAGGCTGCCTGGCATGTACAGACACGTCTGAAAATAGCAGTAAGGACAGAGTTCACTGTCAGCTGTGAATGGGGCTGTAAAGACACATTAAAATACTAGGGGTTATTTAAGTTAAACCTCTGGTTAAATCTGAAGTCAGGGCAAATGTGATACACAAAAAGCAATTGAAAACACAAAAATTTTCAAGAATTTGTGTGTTGGTATGAGCCTTGAATGAAAGTTATGTGAGTCTGCCTCGCTTATTCCTTTGGGAGTGGAGCTGTGGAAAAGGAGGTGTTACCAGCTGTTGTGCAATGTAAGACTGCCTCATCTTACATTACATTTACATGAGGATTGCCTCATCTTAACATGTAAGGATTATAAATATACGAATATATATATTATACCTACCTATAAAATTAACTATTTAAAAGGTAGTGTTTCTGTTGCTGATTTATGTATGATGTGTCTATATTTAAAAAACCAGAACCATGTAAAATGGCCAAAACACAAATAATGGTGCTTCTGCAAAGGGAGATGCACCTATGTGCTCAAATCCTATTTCTGCAGCAGTTGTTTTCTTGAGGTGGTTTGGAAGCTGTAACAAATGTGTTGTGCCATTGTCCAAAGATTAAGGTGACTCAGACATGAGACATTTCTCCTTGTAATGAGGTCTTCCATTGTTGTAGTCTTACTGCTTGGTTTCTATATATACAGTTTATTTACTTTTTAAAAGAAACTTCTGTTTCTCTCATTTTCTCTGTACCACAGGTCATAGTTATTTTGATTCTCCCAGCACATACAGCCCATTTAGTATAGGAGGTAACCGCGTAGGAAATATTGGTTGAAGGATAAGATTTAGACAGCTGTGGCATACAGGGGATTTCTCTCTGTTTTTGCCACTAGGTTTAATGTGCACCCTGGGGAAACTTCTTTTGGTAATGTCTACATAACTATCTCAACTTTAGCAGTGAATGGAGTGAAGGTACCCCAAGACCTGATTTTGTGCATAATCCATTTCCTCTATTCACTTGGTTGTTAAGGATAGAAGATATTCTGAAAACAACAAAAAAGCATACATGGAATTGCAGGTAGGAAGAGGATTTTAGCTGGATGACGGGTAAGAGTAAGCTATAAATTTTGCAGATGGATACATCTGCAATAGGAGAGCAATGTTTACATGCAGCTCTTTGAAGGAAACTATGTGGGGAGCAAAACTTCAGTGTGTGGTGCTGTTAATGAAGCCTTTAGCTGTTATGTCCAGAAAACTAATTCACACTTGGATTTTGCCTCAAAATCATAGTTTTTGCAAATAAACAAGTCCTCTCCCCCATGAATGTCACTGTGTTTTCCCAGCATGGTGGGAAGTTGCTGCAGAGTAGGTCTTCCCAATTTGAGGAGGATATGACTTGTGGGAGAAGCCTTAGCAGGTAGGTGTAGGTGAATTTGGGATACTTGTTTCCAGCGTAGTGCATGTGGCACATGCTCTGCTCAGTCCCTTTTTGCAGCCTGGTTGTGCTGGCTTGTCAGCTCTGTGGGTCACTGACTCGGTTGCCCTCTGCTCCTGGCACAGTGAGGCCCTTTCTGCTCAAGGTCTCCGGGTGCTACTGCAGGACAAATATTTAATGATAAAACATGCTTATCTCCCGCCAAAAATCTGGCAGCGTCCTTATCAAGATATTATTAAATTGTCAGCTGAACCATATGCCGAGCGTTTTAGGCGAACAAATGTTCGCGCTGGCTCTCGCGCGGTGCGTGAAGGCTCCGGGGAGAGACAGGTGGCCGTGTTTGCACCATCGAGTACTGCCCGGTTCCTTACAAACAGAAACGTGCACTAAGTGCCTCTTACTTTATAGCAGAATCAAAATTTATGGACTTGATAGGCTTGAGACCGTGTTAATTTGATTACACTTAAAAACGTTTAGTGTAGGTCAGTGGAACCTGCATAGTTTGCATATTAAAGATGTCGCTGCATTGACCATGGGGAAAAAGCAATGTGGGAGAGGTAAACTTCTCAGAGCCTCTCCACAAGAAAAAAAAAAATGCTTGGCAACAAAACAATGGTTTAAAGTTTATCAGTACTTTTTCTCTCAGTAATTAACAGAAAAATGCCTTTAACAGTAAATTTAACTACTTCTAGTATTTGTCACTGATACACACTCAGGAAAAACCTGGTGCTTTTTTAGTTTTTTTTTTTTTTCATCTTTTCATCCCCTTTCTCCAGATGACATCACTTACTATCACACCTTGGTTCCTGGAATACTTGAGCTTTAAGATCCACCAAGTAGTTGTCAACCTTTTCATTTTGTCTTCAGATTGTCTCTTTTTCGGGAATGAGAAGTAAGGATGTTGTTCTGTCACTGTACTAGCATTTTTTCCCAGACTTTTATTCTTGGAAGGTAGCCTGTTTGGCAAAAAATCAAAATAGTCTGATTTTTGTGTACATGCTTGGAATTTTATTTCAGAATATCTGCAGCAATACTGCACAGTCTTAGCTGTGGTTCATCAAAATGATATATACATTCATTTCACGGCTGAATTTTTTTCCTCTCCTATGCTCTTGTTTTAAGAATAAATTAATAAATTATTCCCTCGTGAAAGCTGTCCACTAGGGCAGCTATTTGTATTCTTTTCATTAAGAATTGTATTATGTTCTGTGGGACTGCTACAGCTTGTGGAGTTTGATTCCCCTTTTTTCTTCCCCCCTCCTTTTTTTTAAAATTTCTGTAAGGACAGACTTTGTACCAAACTTCCATAATGATAAATGAGAGAAGAGAGAGATGATATTTCTTGTCTTATGTCTTTATTTGTCGATGGCATTTGGATGCATCAGGAGGTAATGAGCTGAAAATGAATTAGAATTTATACTGAACAGTTTCTTCAGTAAAAGAAATGCTTTTGGAATGCTTAATGCAAATTAATTTCAAGGAAACTGCTTAGCTGTCTTTATTGATGGATATTACTTTGTAATAATAGTGTTTGTTCTGCCTGTGTAATTTCTTCAGGAGAGAGAATTTCACAGGCCAATAGAAGATTAAAAGTATAGATATCAAGAAAATTAATACTTGCAATCTTTGATACAGTTTAAGGTGACCTTCCCTTACTCGAAGCACTAGTTGCTTTGCCAATGACTTAAAAATCTCTTTGACCTGTGTATTCCTTTCTCTGCAGCCTTTTTTTTTGCCAGAATGAGAGCCTCTGACCATAAAGCTGCCCTGCAGCTCCAGAGTACCATCAGCATTGTCACCCAGCCTCCAGGTACCTCCCAACACCATCCTTGCAGGTTGAAGCTGGAAGAGTTGGACGCCACAGATGCTTTCAGAGCTGCCTTACAGCTGGTGGCTGTCCCTGGGGCGCCAAGGGAGCCAGGAGAGGCTTGCTGCTGGTTGGAGCAGAGCTCCTCAGATGCGTGCTCTGGACATGCTAAGGGTGATTTAAACATACAGCAGCTGAAATACAGCTTGCAGCAACTGCATCTGAACTTTATTTTCCAAAGCGGAGAAGCACTAATATCTCCTTAACCCATCTGTTCTTCCATCCATCCTGTTCTCTAGAGAGACATTCATTATTTCTATTTCTTTATTTCTATAATGAAGCGAAATCATTATTTCTATACTGTAGTCTACAGGGAAATTCCACTGTCTCACCAAAATTTCCACTGCTCCAGAACAGTGTAAACCAAAGTTTTGCTGTCCCAGCTCTGTTTCAAGAGGTAGATAGAGTACATTGGAGCAGCAGTGACATGGTTTTGGAAACCTCCAGCAGTGATGAGTCATTGTCCAAGGTGGTTTGGGAACATGAGGCTGCTTGTAATCTTCCATTTAATATTTGAAAATATTTTATCCTTTTTGTAAAATAGAGAGAGTGCAATTCCTTTGGAATTGCTGTGGACCAAGTTGTCAAAAGAGCTAAAAGGCGGTGTGGATCAAAGTGATGTTTAAGACAGGGGAAATGTCCCTCCCTCCTGTGGCAGTGTAGGGCCTTCAGGCTGTATAAGATGACCAGCAGTGGAAACAGGCTAAGAGAGAGAGCACAGAATTAAAGGGTGGTGGAGGCAGGAAGGTACCTCTGGAAGACTGTCTAGTTCAGGCCCTTGTCCACAGCTGGATCTGCCAAGGCTGTGCTCAGGACCAGATCCAGCTGGGTTCTGAATATCTCCAAGGGTGGAGGCTCCACTGCCTCTCTGAGCAACTTTTGCCACTGTTTGACCACCATCACAGTAAAGATGTTTCTTATGACATAGAAATGATGATCCCCTAGGGAAAATTGGAGATACTGCTGGAGACCTGGTGAGGTGCTGTTATGAAAGCAGATGACTGCTTTCTATTTTGCTAAGTGATATGAAGCATATTCCAGTCAAATTGGAGATCACTGTTGAGAAGTAAGAAGCTGGTTTTTGTTTGAACTCTGCCTGTGACCATGAGAAAAGCACCATGCTTGTGTCCATTCACAGTGTGGTTGCAGAGTTAACACCCATATCCCTAACTGGGCCATGCCGCGTCCTTCGTAACCACCTCCTCCACCCTCCCCTGCCACATCTGATCTCAATGGCTCACATGCACTTTCAGGGCCTCATTAAACCTACTGTTGTTTTCCTTTCCACTTTTACTCACTCCTGTGATGTTCACACCAGCCTCTAGTGTGCCTGCAGTATCTGTTTCCATTGCCTACTTGATGCACCTGTACAAAGCCCATTTCAGTGGTCTCCTGTTGAAGAGAAACCTTCTACAACAGTGCTTCATTATCCTCATTCAAAAGCCTATTTCAGCTCTTTGTAGTGTTTTAAAGACCCTGGTGATGGGCAGGGCTGCTTATGTGCTCAAGCTATTCCATTGCAGATGAATGTTCCCTTATTGCTTCAGTGTTATACTTCTCCCATATCACTGCTTGTCTGTTCCTTTATTCTGCTCTGTTAGATAGTAGCATCATGACTGAGAGGCTGCTGGTTTTCCCCCTCTGCAGAAGGCCTGCTAGAATGGGATGCAGTCCCTGGGTTGACAGGATAATCCACAACACAAGAAAATGATGGTGGATCTATGAGGTTGAGATCTGATTTGTTATGTAGGTGAACTTGGATGAGCAGCTCCCTTGTACAGGGAACCCTGTGGTCCAAAGGGTGCAGTCAGGTTTAAGTACTAAAGTGAAAACTTACAGAAGGAGATAACAACAGAAAAATCTAAGGTAGTCTTGTAAGATGAGCTTTGTTAGATGAAGAGGTCTGAACTCTCAAATAGCCTGGGCTTGGTTTGTGTGTGGGGGTAATGGCTGTGTGGCAATTTCTTTTTTGCAAAGCTGCTGTGCATCAGTTTAGGCGGGGTTATTGAGAAAGATCAGCCAGATGAAGCCCAAAGAAAAGAAACTGGAACAAGTTTGGTTCCTGAGAATTTTGGCGTAACTCCCCGTGTCTGTACCCCAGTGTACTCCATCCCTGGCTTTTGGGCAATATACTGCCCAAATCATCCTTGTGCTTGTGGAGGCAAGAAGCTGCTTCTGGTTGTGTTGGAGGCAGGGAAAAGTGATGTAGTTGCTGGTGAGTTGGTGTGGTCCTGTTGGCTTTGGTGACATGACCAGCCTAATCTGGGCACCACTGGTGTTACCCTGTCCTGGTTGTGGTTGTAATACAAAGAAGTCACCAGTGGGCAAGATTTGGTGGCTGTAAGTCCAGTGACTGCTGTTATAAAGTTTCTAGAACATGCTTTTTCCCCCTTTTAAGATGTTATATAGGTAGCATCACTACATAGAAAAAAGTGAGACCTTTTGATGCATTAATACAGAAAATTACTTTTCATTCTTATAATGTGACATCTGTCTGTGGCCTAAAGCAGAAGCATGTTTTTGCCACGATTGAGATAGTACAGAAGTAAATGACACCGAAGTTAAATGAATCCATTTAAAAACAAGATTATCTTTATAATTGGATGCAGAAAGTTGTCTCATCACAGCTGTGCTTGATTTTTACAAGCAGTAAATCAAACTTTGGGATACATTAGCAGTCATAGGGACATAGCTACAGTTAAATGCTGGCTTTGAATATCTGAGCCCTTTTTTAAGGGGTGTTCTCCATAATGAAATAACTAGGCTGAAAATTAGTAATATTTCATCATTAAGATTACTGTTACACTGATGGCTCTGAAATTCTAGTTTTAATATACTTAGTATTTTTAAAACCTGGAATTTCTGAGAACTGTGTTTGTTCTTATTCTTTTTTATTCTTGTTACAATGCCTAGGTGCCCCATGATTTGGCCTACTCAAAACAAATATATATTGGATGAGCATTAATTCAAGCTTTCTTGTGTGTGTCTTTTTTAGGATACATTTTCACCATGGCTTAGAAAAGTCTTAAATGTGTTGAAGCAACAAAAATGGCACATGACTGTCCAACACACGTAAACATATTTGGTTGAAGTAACACAAATATGATGGAGAGCAAATAAAATGCGGGAAAGTGATTGAATTTTGAAAGTCATCAGCTTGATGGCTTACGTTCTGAACCCCAAAAAGCAAACAAGTTTTGGTGTAATTGCCATTTCAACTAATTAAATGTTGAGAACGGTGTATACTCTACATAGCTGCTCTGGTAACAACACCAGCAGCTTTGATTTTTCTGGAAAACTCAAGATTGTCAGTTGGAAGTTTATGCTATGTCAAAGAATGAACAAATGTCAATGTGTGGCTTTGTAATTATTATAACCAAAAATATATATGTGTACTGTATCTGCTGATGTTATGAGGTTCTGAGTTTGTTTTCTATTCCCCTTATCATATTCCTTTGGACTGTTGTGATTGACTGAGTTTTAAGTTTAAGCTCTGATTTTTATGCTTAAAGAAAGTTTTGTTAATTTCATACATAGAGAGAAATGTGGAAGGGAAGACGGGAAAGGAAGGACACTGTTTTCTTACATGCACCGGACTGTAATGCTCTCTGTTATCATGAAATGTCATTATCCCATTTTTGTTTCACTTCTCCTTCCCCCATATCCATATTACATTTTTTTAAGCCTTTTATGCAAATCACTTCAAACCAGTTATTTAGTCATCTTAACGGAAAAGTTTGGTCTCAGATGGGTGCCGAATTTCAAAAAAATTATATTAGCTTTTTCTTCTCAGGCTAGAACTGTTAATGTGTGCCTGTCTCCTGCCAAACACCACTAGTTTTGCATAGCCTTTGTGAACAGCAGTTAATCTGTATGAAGTTGGCCATTGCTAGGGAAGATGGGTTATGGTGAAAAGTTTGTTGAAGGCTCTAGATTGCAGGGATTGGAAATATATTGACTAAATATGTCTTTTAAATCAAGGACCTGTTTTCTTTCTCATAGTGCAGAATATCCTGGAATTCCCTGTCAGGTCAGTATGTTTGACCATAAAAAAACCAAAAAAAATACAGTAAACATGGATGTCTAGCTGAGTAAGATTATAAAAATAAAAAAAAAAAGCAGTGTGGAAGCAGTGTGTCCCAAAGCCCAGGAATCACTTCAAAAAAGGTCACTACCGTCCAATGAACTTTGCTTTTGATTCCCCTTATGAAAGGCGAGGTGGAGCAATAGCGTGCAGGTCTCAAGTTTCTCCGTGGCTGTTTATGGGAGCAGTGTCAGACATCTGTTTCTGCTGCGGCGTGGTCATGCTCCGGTGCCCCCCGCTGAAGCCTGACGCGTCTCTGAGCCTCGGCACACATGGGCTCCCCCCGGGAGGGTCACGTCTGAGCTGTGCCTTGGCAGCCCGAGAGGCCCAACCAGCGTGCCCACATTCCAGCTGCAGGCAGAGACGGTCCTGGCCCTGCATGATCGGATGATCCCCCTCCTGCTGCAGCTCAGACACCCACGGATGGTGGCCGTGGATTTCAGGGCTGCCCCAATACTTTGGTCAGAGTCCATTGGCAGTGGGCTGGCTGACCGTGTAGTTTCTGGGTTGTGCATCCAGGACGTTGGCCTTGGTTGCGTTTCCCCAGCCTCGTGTGTTTAGCTGAAGTTCAGACTTCAGAGGCTTGTGGTTAACAAGTGTCTTGTGTGTGTGGCAAGGGTGGGACCCTGGAGAGGGCCTGCAGTACCCTGCAAAGTGAACATCCAGTTTTTGTTTGAATTTAACTCTTATTTTTGGAACCATGGGTGACTTATTCTTGGAACCCCATTTTTCAGAAACCCATCTGCATGCAACGTTGCCAGGATTTCTGGTACAAATATTTTGTCATTTGCTCTTGAGACAATCTGTTGTTTCAGTCCTGGATGAAGTTTTGTAATATGTTGCTCGAGATACCATGGAAAAATATCTAAGTGGTGGTGTAATCTTCTAGGTGAAAACACAAGGTTAAGAGCTTTTTCCTTTTTTTAAGGAAAAAAAAATGATTATTCAGGTTTATCAATTCATAAAGTCTATAAATGAAGCAACAAAATAAAACACAACCCAAGAGATTAGTGAATCTATTTTTTCTGTCTATGAAGTGATTGAGTTAGAAGTGAGCCATCTTTACTTTTCTGAGAAATATTTGGAGTTCTCACATTTGATGCTCATTTGGCTCCATCCCTTCTCACCTATTTCACATACTCAGAGCATTCATTGTGCTTGGATGCCTGTGTGTTTTCATTTGATTTTTTTCCTCTAGCAGCAGAGCTCCTTCCCTTCACTAATACCTCCTTTAGTGTGTGTACAAAATCCTGCTTTTTGCTAGACAGTGAGGTAGCAGAAGAGTTGCTGGAACTTCTAGAAGTTGGAGATTTGAAAACAAAGTTTGATCTTTACTTTTTAATGGCAGTTCGTATTCTTTATCAGATTTGTGTGATGCTGCACAAATCTCTTAATGTATACTGAGATAGGTGGTACTTTGGTGTGCTGTGTCAATAACAAATGGCAGTATGCTACACATATGTTTCCTAGGTTACCCATTCAGGGTCATAGAATGGTTTGGGTTGGAAGGACCGTAGAGATCATCCAGTTCCAAAGCACTTGCCATGGTCAGGGACACTTTGCACAAGACCAGGTTGCTCAGAGCCCCATCCAACCTGGCCTTGAGCACTGCCGGGGATGAGGCTTCTACAGCTTCTCTGAGCAGCGTGTTCCAGTGCCGCACCACCATCACAGTAAGGAATTTCTTCCTAATGTCTGATCTAAACCTACTTTTAGTCAATTTGAAGCTGTTCCCCTTTGTCCTGTCACTACATAGCCTTGTAAATCATCTTTCCCCATCTTTCTTGTAGGCTCCCATGAATACTGAGTCTTACAATCAAGTGTTTGGTGTTGTGTTGGTATGTGCCCCTTCTGGTGTTGCCAGCACTGTGATACCTCTGTGGGTGATGAGACAGGAGGCACAGGAGGATGCTGTAGACTGGTTGCTCTTGCTACCACCATGAATAACTACATCAAGGGGGTAACTGCTGTAATTCCGTTTACTGGAATTACTTTTTTTCTTGCTTTTCAGTCTTTGGTGAATCTCATGACCCTGCTTACAGACAGATCCAAAAACTGGAAGCAGCTCCAAGATGCTATGGGAGAAAACTTTAATTGAGTTAGGTTCAGTTTTGTGCACCTAGGAAAGCTGTTGCAGATGAGGCTTCTAACTGTAAAGAGAGAATAATCTCCTCCCACTCCAAAACTGGAGCATGAGTCGTGTGGTTGCCAGGTTTATTTTGGCAAAATAAGCATTGTAGGTGGTGGCTGATGCTAAAGGTGTGTTAAGAAAAGCACTTTTCTGTGATGAGCAACTTTGAGCTTGAGAAGGCTTTACATAACCAAAAAAATTCACATAGAGACCTTATAAACACTTCTCCTTTTGGCACTTGCCCCTCTTCCCATTCTTCTAACTCTGCCTAGGAGCAGGCAAGTGGTGCTCCTTTATCAGTCACTGGCAAGGAATTAATTCTCCTAGTGCTTTGCTTCCTCTTGTTTTGCTCTCTGGATACCTTGCTCCTGGCGAGCTTTCAAGCGCTTGTAGCTCCTTTGTGCAGGAGAGGTGGGCAGGTCTGGCCGCACGTAGCTCTGCTGGTGTGCTTAACTTTCACTTGTCTTCTCCTTGCAAAAGAAATAAATAATTGACGAGTGAACGGGAAAAGCGTGGGAGGAAAAATGTCAGGAAATTCAAAGGTGAAGCTATTTCCTCCCTCAGTAATATTTTTCTTCTACGTGTTGTTTCTTCTCTTCAAACAATGGGGTGAGTTAAGAATGGATTCAAACTATCAGCCTTGCCATTGTTTATTTAAAGCCTTTTATGTGTGTGACGGACCTCAGGAAAAGCCCACACTTCCACTGCGAGCCCTCTGGGCAGCCTCTCTGTAGTGCAGTGCCAGTGCAACCGGGCTCCAGAGTTCTTTGGGTCCCCAAGTGCCAGTGAGTTAAAATCAATAGCGAAACATTGGTAAGGCGTGTGATTTAAAGGTGTTGACTGTGAAATCTGATAGCTCTGACAAAGCCTAATTTTTTTTAAAAAGCAATTACGTAGCCCACACACTCAGAACAAGGATTTCAGATGTTAACTACTTAAGCATAAAGTGTTTGTGAACTTTTTGTGTGTGTTCATGAGCGTGTGTGTGTGTGCACTACCATTTGGGGGAAGGGGTGTTTTGCTGAAACAGGTGAAAGTCAGTTCTGTAGTATAAAACAGGAAGCAGATGGGTACTAATTAAAGCCCTGTTGATAAAAGCGTGACTGAGCTTTTGAAGCAGCTGCTTTCCTTACTTTATATATAGCCAGTGTGTGCTTCATATGAGAGCCAGGCTCCCCACACTTCATTGTTTTCGCCAAGCTGCAGGAAATGCGTGTGTATGTGCGTGCGTGCTGCCATGGCTGAGGGATGGCGCTTGCTGTTTGCTTCCTTCTCTGCCCCAGAGAAAACGGGGCTTTCCCAACCTCAAACAAAGGTGCCACGCACCTTTGTCTCCCTCCTCTTCTCCTTCAAGCTTTCCAGCCTCTAGCAGGCACCAGGCTGCTGGGACTGCCTGTTTCTAGTGGTGCTCTAGATAAGAGAGGGCAGCTTACTTTGTCTCACAGGTTTTTGTGTTTCGACTCATCGTGGTGAGCTGCAGTGGGGAGGGAAACCAAAACACCAGTGAGGGTGTCAGCCTCTTCTGTGTGTGTGACTTCCCATTGTCATTATGGTCTTTAATCTTCACAGGTACTCTTTATATTGCTTTTACTGCCTTTTCTCTTGCCTTGGGGTTTGTAGAATGGATAATAAACTAATTTTCAGGAGAAAAAAGGAAACAAGAAGATTCAAACATAATGTAGACAAAGGAAAAATTGTGCCAAAGCAGAGAAGATCTTCGTATGGAAGAGCTATCGTAGAATGGTTGGCAGGGACCTTAACGATCCTATAGTTTCAGCCACCCCTGCCATCAGCAGGAGTGCTTCTCACTGGATCAGGTTGCCCAGCACACCATTCAGTCTGGCCTTGAACACTTCAGGGATGGGCATCCACAATTCTCCTGAGCTACCTGTTCTAGAGCCTTACCACCCTCTGGGTAAAGAATTTCTTCCTAACATCTAGTCTGAATCTCTCCTCTTAGTTTAAAACTGTTCCCCCTTGTTTTACCACTATCTGCTTGCGTAGAATGTCACTCTTCACCTTTTTTTAAAAGCTCCCTTTAAGTACTGAAAGGCTTCAGTGAGGCTTCCCTAGAGCCTTTTCTAACTAGCAGTGTAATTTTAGTATTTTAATGCCATCAATAGAAAAATGTGTGTCAGATATAGAGAAGTGTTAAGTTTCTTTTGACTTGAGTCAGGTAAGTTTTGTCTGTATATTCGGTCATTGAAACCTGTTTACTGGTAGCTTTTTGGTGCGGGGAAATTTGTTCTTTCACTGAGGAAAGTGCCAGTGTTCACTCTTCATGTTGGGGCTGACATCATTCTAGTAGAAATAAGGTAAATTTGGTCAGGAGGAAAAAGAGGAGGAAAAAGCAGGAGGAGAAAGAGGAGGAAAATTTTTGTCAGTGATGAATTTGAGTCCAGCAGTGTGCAGATTCAGGGAATGGCCTCTGAGATGTGAGGCAGTATCTTCTGCATGGGGAAAAACTGTCCTTGCATTGGCTGAGTTCCTTAGTGGGTGGTTCCTTGGGAATTTGGGTTGTGTTGGGCTGAAGTACTCATGGGCTACTCTCTGGTCATCTGTTAGAAGCTGCAGCTTTCCTGTTTCCAAGTGACTCCCGAGGTTACAAGTTCCTCATTGCATCTGGAGCAGAGACAGCTTAACTTGAGCATCAGACCCCCTACCAGGGGCAGGTGCTCCTATCACCCTGTAAGCCTGTGACTGCCTCAGAGGAGCTGGATGGCCCAGAGGGGTCAAGGAAGCATTTTCAGGTCTGGCAGCCAATATTCCTTCCCACCAAGAGTGACTGATAACTGCTGTGGCTTCTCAAGCAGCTGTGGCGAAACTGCTGCACAACACAAGCCATGGTCTTTAAAGCCCTGGTCTTCTCTGTTGACAGTGTTAGTGGGGACTATTTTCATCATGTCTTTTCAGTCTTTTGGAAAGACAACCACAAACTGGTAGAGCTTCTTGACCTGTGAGCTGTTCTTGTTTTGTCCCTCAGTGTCAGGAGCTGATAGGTTTTTTATAGAAGTAATTCCAAAAGCCTTCTGCCCCTCATAGCAGGAGTGAGAGGAGGCAGCCAGAGCATCTGTCTCCCTGTACCTTGCTAACATTGCTAATGGAAGAACTGTGCACTTCTTTGCTACTGCATCTCTCACTGACTGCTGTCAGATGAAAGGAAAACTGGCTGGTCCATAGGGGAGGGAAGAATGGCAGTGCCACCTTCTCCCTTGGACCATGTGTCTCTCTCAGAGGGTTTTTGTACTCTAAAGTCATCTGGGTTGTCTGTATTTCTGGTTATGGACTCAGTGAGTTGTGCTGCATCATTACAGCCAGAACCATTTGCTGGAGTTTACCAGGAGCCAGAACTTGGACTGGGAGAGGTTTCCTTCAGGCACAGACTGCAGGGTTATGAATCCTCCTCTTAAATGTTTTGGTTTTTACAACCCCTCAGTGTTTGTCAAGAAGTTGTTGCTGTTTGAGTGTACTTTGACATCGTACTTGAGTTAATCTTCTTAGGCTTATCCTTTAAGTCAGCCTTTTGACGAAGTCTGGGGGCCAGGTTTAATCTTAGATGGTTCTTGCTCTTTTTTCTAGAGTCAGCAACTTAAAATTGTCTGTTTTCTTCCTGTGGTGCACGTGTGTTTAAGCCAGGATTACAGGAAAGCCCAGTGCAAACAGACAGAGGACATTTGACTGCCACTACATCCCCTGGCTGCCTTCGGAGGGATTTTAGAAGTATTTTGGAGCCCCTAAGTGTATGTGGGCTACAAGCTGAGAACAGCTACAATAGAAAGGATGTGAGTTTATCAATAGACTTTGATTTAAAAAAAATTAGAAATCCACATGGTTAGGGCTGTTTGAGTTGTGGGCAGCCTCTGTGGCAATGTAGAGGAATCAAGCAAGCTGATGCAAAAGTTGTGGTGTGCCTTTAGGTGTGCCAGGAAGCAAGTGCCTTGTCGCTCACTGCTGCTCTCTGGCAAGTTCTTTCTTAAGGTAAAAGGGCCTTTAAATCTGCTTTTAACAGGTTTCTCTGGTGTTTGTTAGCCAACTATACTGCACAGAAATCACTGCAGCCAGGGGATTTGTACAAATCACAGGCTTCTTTTCAGTTCTCCTTAGAGGTGAATATGTATCTTAATAATTTGCTTGATAATGTTTTTTCTTGAATGTTTCCATGCTTAAAAACTTAACACAAAAATAGAAATAGGTAAGAATTCTGAAAAGCCCCAATTTTTCAAGTTTAAAATATTACTTCTTTTTTTTAAAGAGCTGTGGAACACAGAGATTTTTACTTTTTCTTGTCAAAATTAACTACTACCCTCCTTGGAAAATGAGTCAAGTATGTTGAATATATGCATGTGTGTGGGATAGCTGCTGTTGTTGCGAAAACTTTGAGCAAGATAATGCTGCACTTCCTTATCAGATGCCCCAGAAATGCTTGGCATTGAGGGAAGTAGACAGCAGTGGATGAGTGAATGTGGGGTCCTTGAATAATTGACAGACGAGGAAAAAGGAGGATTAAGCCCATGGCTGCTTTGCCGGTTTCCATTATTTCAGGAATGTGTTTTGAAGTGGTAGGTCCTAAACTTCTCTGATGCCTTGAGAATTTATTAAAAAGAGTGTCCGAGAGCTGATAAACTTCCTTAAAATTGCAATTGGTATGTACATATCTTCAAGGTGCTACATCCAGATCCTTCACTCATTGCTCCAAAACTGATTTTCAAAGTATTTTTTACAAAGCCAGTCTTGGAAGAAATGTTCTTCTTTTCTTCATCTCCCTCTCCTTCTTAGGTAAACGACAAATTCTTAAGACTTAGCTGACAGAGGAGAGATAGAAATCTTCTCCATGATAACTTACTACTTAAAATACAATGTTCAACTTAAACCCATAGAAAAAAATCCTTGAGAAACTTTTGATATGTAGCTCTGTTATTTCTACTTTGTCACATAGACTGTTTTGTGTGAACTGCGTGGTGTTTGGAATGTTGCCTCTCTTTTTTGTAATCCATAGGGCATTTTCTAGGGGTCATGATGGGTTTAGTAATCACATCCACTGCAGGCCATGATCCTGCTGAGCAGCAGGGATGGCACGTAGTTCAAAGTCTCTTTCCCAACTCTCTGCCGTGGTGTCAGGGTGAATGTAGGCAAACAAACAGTGCCTTGCTGGGGCTCTGCCTCGTCCAACTGTGTCACCTGGGTGCATGTGAGCTGACTTCAGAAGAGCTTTGTTGGCTTTCCTATGATTTCAAAACCAGCCTTCAGCAAATATATTTACTTTATATTCTGCCCCTCTTTTTTTTCTTTTTTCTATATGTCCTATTTCTTGCTCCTTTTTGTGTTTTATTCTGAGCATGCTAGTGAGCCTGTGTTTTACAGGTTGCAAAACTGTAAAATTGTGAATTGTCTTGCTGTTGTAAGGCAGCAGCGGACAGGAAGAAAGTGGAAAATACTGAATAGGCAGCATATTGCTGCGTAGGCATTTAATGTTGTTACAGTGTGATATAAGTTAAAATATTGCTTATTTCCTCTTTGCTGCTCAAAACAACCTGGAGCATGTTATGACCGGGATCTAAACAATAACTGAAAAAGTAAAAACAAATGTTTTAACAGAGAAAGGCATGGCCTGCCAAATACTCTGCGTAATTTATGATTGCATGAATAATCAACAAACAGAATACTTGATAACACCTGACTTTCTGGGGGAAGACCTTAATTTTTTTTTTTTTAAACCAAATGAAAATGTGCAAAAATTCCCTGCAATATCTTCAGAACTGAAAAAAATTAAAAAATTAAGCACGAGCAGCAAGGGCTTCAGTGTTTCCTGCAGTGGCCAGCAGTTTAACAGATCTGTGGACATAAACCCAAATATATATCAATGACAAATCATTATAAAATTTCATAAACAAAGTTGGCTGGCTAATATTGGAAAACAGGCTTCAGTAAACATGCTTTCTTTTTTTCTTGTTTCATCCTTGTTTTTAAAGAGGGCTTTTTGTGACCTGCAGAATAAATAACTTCCTGTGTCTTGATAGCTATTACAAATGACAGCTCCTACTGCTGACATTCCTGCTATTTTTAATCAGATGTAATTGATGTCCTGTAAATTTTATTTATTTATTTATTTATTTGAAACAAGTGCCCCATTTTGACCAGCTCAGTTAAAGAGTTTGCACATCTTTGGAGCTGCACAGGGGCTGCGTTGCTTCTCTCTCTCTGTCTGCAAGAACTAAACTGCAGTACTTGAAAGAAGCAAAAGCTGTCAGAAGACAAATACTGAGCAAGTCCCTCTAGAGAAACTTAAAACTTCTTTCTTGCACCCCTTTGAATTGATTTACGGTGTTCTAGCTCTCAGGGTCAGCTGTGCCTTTGCCTTAAGATGCTTTAATGCATGTGTGGGGAAAGCTGGAGGGAAGCTCCACTGCTTTCTTCATCTTTGGGCAAAAGGATGGGAGGCCCCTGGCAGGCTTTGTGATTGGGAATGTGACTTGCAGTCCTTAAATCTGAATATCGAGGCTGGCAGGCTCGGGCTGCCCAGTTACATGTGGGCTTCTCTTTGAGGAGGATTGTGGTGATGATGGTGGAGCTTGCACCATGTGAAGACTGTGACCTCTAGGAGGAGGAAGCCTAATCTGGAAGTTGATAAGAGCTTTTTGGGTTTGAGGGATTACCACAGAGGAGAGGAGGCTTAATGTTTTCTTTTCTGAACTGATAAGAGTGATACAATGTCCTCCCTGGAACATCTCCTGTTCCACCTGGTAAAAGGCACCTTGTGCCCAGAGCTTCCCTGTGTCAGGCTCTGCCCAAGGGAATGGGAGGCTGAATGAGGTCTGATCTCTGAGCAGCCGTGGTAAGGCCAGTTTCCTTGTGTATTTCAAATGGAAAAATAGAGTGATGAGGAGTAATTTATTAGACCTAGTTGGTAGGAGAAATGTAGCACCCAAAACAAAGCTCGTTTTTGCACAAGTGTCCCACTCTGGAAGCTGTCTTATTTTGTGTCCACCTCTTATCTGGGGTCCTGCACCTCTAGCAGCAGGTGTGTACATAAAAGACCTCAAGTCACAATGGTGCTGCTAATCTTCCTTTTCAGTGTCCTCACTGTAATATTTTGCTGCTTATAAAAAAAAAAGAAAGGACGTTTGGGTATAGCGATGAATGCTGGTGCTTCAGAGCTCTTGGGCATTGCTCTGTTAATTCCATTCTTGTCATTAAAAACACGGCTTTTTCTTATCCTTTTTACTTTTCTTGTTTGTGAAGGAGGAAGGCAAGTAAATACAGAGCTGATGATTTAAGTCACTGTGCCAGATGACATTCTATGGGAATGTGGACTTGCCAGTATGTAGATTGTAAATAGTTCTTTGATTTAATAAGGGTCTCTTAAGTACAGAGCACAGCCTACAGTAGTGAGGGACTAGGAATGCTTCCAAAATGGGTGTGAGGGAAGAAATTGGCCTTTAGATTTCCCTCCTCTGAGTGCCCATCTTGTTCTGAGAAATACTGCTCTCCCATAGCCCCCTGAAAATTTTGAGCCTGTCTGGGGTAACTGTTCAGAGTTGGTGGTACATGTTTTGCAAGATTGGACGACTCTGGCTTTATAATACAGAGCAGATGTCATAAAACCCAGAGAGGAGTGCCAGCGATTCTTGAACTGCGGCCCGAAGAACATCACAGAGAGCAGTATCTGAGGGCAAGACACTGGCATGAGCAGTGCAGCCACCCAGCTGGAGTCCTCTGTGTCCCAAGGAAATCAGCTAAAATCCCTTTGAAGTATTAACCTCACCTTTTGCAACAGGGTGGCTGCAAGTGGCCAGACAGTGGAGAGGGGCAGTGCACACTTGATTATAGCCAAAGGCTGTCCTGAAATTTGGATGAGGGTGTTTTGCTGGCTTTGGAGTAGTAAATTGTGTTATAT
The DNA here is from genome assembly GCF_028769735.1 of Zonotrichia leucophrys gambelii. NCBI lineage: Eukaryota > Metazoa > Chordata > Aves > Passeriformes > Passerellidae > Zonotrichia > Zonotrichia leucophrys. The sequence goes on from NC_088169.1 coordinate 64,776,548, forward strand.
AAAATCGGCTAGGCTGTGGGAGCAAACTTCAGTTGGAAAGAACTCTCCTGTAGAGAATGTGCTGGTGGTCTGACCTGCTTCTGTGGTGGGGGAAAATAAGTACCAAGGCAAACTGTGTTCTAAGAAGCTGGGGAGAAACATAATACCTAGTTTATGTGGTGCCTCTTTGGGATGTACAAAGAGGAGTAGTTGAAGATATATAATTGCTTCTTGTGAATTTGGAGTATAAAAAAACAAAGAGAAATGAACAAATATTGACTGTATAAAGCAATGTCCTTTACATATTTGCAGATATGCTGGGGTTTAAAGAGAACTTAAATATGATCCTATTTAAGGTATTTTAACAAATATGTAAGAAATCAATTCTTTTCTGCTACTGCTTTGTTATCAGGAAAATTGTATTATATTTCCTTTTCATGTATAAGACAGATAAAGGGTAAATTGGCTAGAGGAAACACAAATAGTAAAACAGTGACTATGTACTGGATTGCATTCAGATGCAAAAGAAACTAAGGAAAAGATAAATGTCAGTTTCTTCTTTTCTCAGTTTCTCCTGTTTACTACATCAACATCAGATATTTATACCACTAGGTGAAATTCATGGTGTGGTTGTAATTTTTAAGCTGACACTGTCCCCTTACAAATTCTAATTAACCATTAGATGCACTAAATAGTTTCTAAAGATGACCTAAGCCAAACAAAAAAATCCACTTAACTTTGTTTTAGTTTTCTTTTAATAGTTTGGGAGGCTTGTATATCCTTGCACTTGTTATAGCCAAAATAAAGAGGAAATACATGGTGAGACATAGCCCAAGATATCATTCAGCCTGTAAATAAAAGGTTTTGCCCTTCTTTTCACAAGCCTTGCAGCTTCCTCAAGCCAGGGATTTCCTGTGGGGCACAGCTAACCCTGCTGCAGAGGAAGCTTGCTGCTTTCATTGACTCTTTGTTTCTGAAAGACTGATACTCAGTGACATCCATGAGCACAGAATGTGAGTCCTGTAGTCCTTTGCTTGCTAAATGAAAAGACTGCCTCTGCTATGCTAATGCAAGTGTAATAAGGAGATATATTTAATTTTTTGTATTCTACACAAAGGCTCAGTCAACAGAACTTTTAATAATGGTGGATCTGTGCATCTCCTTTGATATGTTGCTTCTCAAGGTGAGAAATACGGACAGCCCTCGAGCTTTTCCAGGCATGGCTAGCCCATGGGCAAGTGTCCTGAACTTAGCCTGTGTCTCCAGTACATCCTGCTTTGCTTTACTTGCCTCAGTTTTAACTCATTTTCAAATGTTTGCTTGTAAATCCATCACGTCTTCACAATCATTCCAGCCTTTTAGGCTCTCAGTGGTTTTGTGGGAGCAAATAACCTTAATTCATGAAAATGGAGATCTGTGTCTCCCTAGCAAAGTATCCAGCTGAAACCAAACATACAGGTCTAGGCTTGCTTGTGCCTTTACCTAGACAAGTGACAGAGATCTGCTTTAATAATGCAGGGATTTCAGTCTGTAAAATTTACGTGGCTTCTCAGGCAGGGATCTTTACAGTTATTTCACTTAACCAGTTAAAGCTTTTTGAGTAATCCTATCTGGGGTTTTTGACTGTGCTTTTTTTCTTGGAAGTTCTCTGTGTGCTCTCAGTGGCCAATGCAAAAAATCAACCCTATTTTCTACTACAACGTGTTTTCACTTCTGTAGTTTGCATTTAAGACCTTGGCCTACTTCTGACCTTATTGCTTCTTATTGGTAAGAGCATATTTCCAGTGTTGCTTTTAAGATGATCTGCTAGTCTAATTAGCATTGATATATTTAGCATGTATACACTTTTGTACCTCTTCATTAGAGCTAACAAATGTCAATAAGAGGCAGTTTAGTTTGAGAAAGAAAAAGAGCTGGGGGGAAAGATTTCTATAAAGAGTGCTGTAGTCTTTGTGATGAATTGGGTGTAACAGTGGAGAGTGGCAGAGGTGAAACAGGCTGTCTGTTAAACAGGAAACGAGTGATTAACATTTTTTGTCCTACTGATCATAATTATTCCCACTGGCTGAAAAAAAAATAAACACCGCTTAGTCTCTCTTTACTATAGCTGCAGATTAAAATTTTGAGCTATTAGTCATTCTGACATTGTATGCATGAACTGCTACTTTATTACTTAATTTTTTTTTTTTCAGTTCAGTGAACTTTGCCTATAACTGTGATTCCTGTTTTCCTTTCAATAACCTGCTTTTGCTGTGCATTTGAGGACAGCTTTTCCCCAGACCGCTATGGCTGTGTGCTGCCTGTGTCCCTGCATTCCTGGTCACTGCATTAGAGCCCACAGTGAATATTTGTGAAGGGGCTATCTGCCCACCACGGGTCACAGCAGCCTTCCTCAGGGCTTGATGGACTACAGGTGATTCCAGTGCTTTTAACCCCTTTGAAGGGCAGGGCACACCTTAGAAGTGGTGCACGGTGCTCACCTAGACTGCGCTGTTGTTCATTCCATCGGGTGTTGGCATAATGCAGGTGTTCCCTCACCTTTCCTGAACAAAAGATGCAGGCTTTTGTACATGCAATGGCAATATTTTGTGGGACTGGTTTGAAAGACTGATTATTTCCCTGACCTCTGATGTTTTATTAATTGAGTCCTTTACCAGCTTTTGTGTGATAGCGCCTGGTCTCTCAGGTTATTCACAAGTCCTCCTGCTTTGCTGGTTTTGTGTTCCTGACGTAATGGCACAGGCTGCTTGTGAAGGCCAGAGGTCTGAGAGTGCTTAAGGAGAGCAGAGAAGAATCCCTAGTTTGAAGGGCATTCTGACTTTGAAATATTCCTCTTCAGTGAGGTCTCCTTGTTGGCCTCCTCTCTCACTGGTGAACTCGCTTCATCACGAGCTGTATATATCCATATATAGGTTTCATATTTGTGGGAAACAGAAATGTTTATTTATAAATATGGAGCCCTTATATTTGTCAAACACTTGTTTTCCATCTGTTGGAATAGAAAGCTTGAAGTATCACTTTTGTAAAGGCAGTATTAGAATTTGTCTGGATCAGCAAAAATAGTTATCTCTGCTATCTTTGAATTTTTTAATCTGATATTTATTTTTCTACACTTCACAACTTTTAATGCTGTGATAAATGAAGTTTATAAATGAAGCCATCATTTATCCTGATGGCTGTTTGCTTTTTTTGTTTTTTGTAATGACACTGTGGTGCCTTATTGTTGCCTTTCTTTCATCTTTGAAAGTGGATAGATTTTAGACAAAAATCTATCCAGCTGAAGCTGTCTTGGTTCCCCAGATGATTTTACCAGAGGGATGAAGGTGCATTCAACAAAATTAATTTCAAAATCTCATTTTCTGTACTTTTCTTTCTCTAGGAGGTACAGAAAACAGGAGTGATTAAAAGTTTTGGTTGGGGTCATCATGTGTGGAACAGTATCCAGGTGTGTGCTTGCCCTGTGTGTACACTTGGCATAATGTGAACCTTGCTTGTGGTTTTTACTTTCATTCTTCCTAAATGCCTGTGTAAGGAGAGTAGGCAGTGTTATCATCTTATTAGAAATGTCCAAGCTGCCATTATCGTAAAGTGCTTTCAAGGAGTCTACCTAGGATGAGGAAGAGGATATAGGGTGTATTGGGAAATACTCGAATACTTGTCAACAGAGTTGCCTGCTCTGACACGTAGGCATGGACAGCCGAGTCTTAAACATCAATGTCTGAAGCTGGGTATGCATTTTCTGTTCCTGCATGTTACCATGATCCAGAGAAGAACACTCCAGTGGTTGAGAAATCCCCTCCAGTCCCTGGTGGCAGCAGGATGCAACCACCTTCAGTGTTCAAAGTTTTTTAGTCTTTGACAGCTATGAGAAGGAATCACAGGATAGTATAAATCTGTGAACTTGAATGCAGAAAGTACAGAACTTAAATTAATGCCACTCACATGTGGCCACAGGAAGCCTCTTTGTGTTCAGGACACATGGATAACAACCATATAGCAGTAACACACACTCCCTCCTGTTCTTGTACATTCATGAATGGAAAAAGGGATGCATTGCTGAAATCTTGCCACATGGAACAGTTTATGGAAGTGTCTCCATGTTTGGAGGTGGTGTTTCATAGGTAGTGGTCTGGGAAGGACTCTCACTATGCAACCATATGTAATGGAAAGCACAGAGAAACAGTGCAAGGTCCCCCTAGGAAGAGAGAAGTATTTCCTCACTTTTTCCAGCTGATACTTCTTAACTGCTTAACAGTGCAGGAGGAAAAATGAAGTCAAACAAAAGCACCTCCCCAAGAACAAAGGACCCAAAAAAGCATGACCTGTTTGGGAGGAAATCCTGCCTTTCCACCTTCATGCAGCTGCAGGTGGCAAGTTTCCAGCATCTTCTAAATATGACTCTTTGACCTGAGGCTGAGTGGCATGCTTTCTGTCCGTTCTCTTATTGGACAACAGAGAAGGTTTCTGAGCTGTAATAAAAAAATACCAAAACTGGGTGGCAAAATTAGCTGTTTCATTAGTGTTTGAGGCCTCTGACACTGCAGTGTGGCTGTGTTGGTGAACATTGTCATGTCAGAAAATGTGTGCTGTCTGTAGACCAAGTGCTTATGACTGTCCAGCACTAGCTCTGAGGCAAATCCAAGCTCCATGTGCAGCATCAGCATCTGACCTTTTTGTATCTCACAGTTACTAGGTAAGACAAACAGGATTGCCTTACACCAGACTGTTGTACCAAAGGAAATTCTGGTAGTTCTGGAGTTACCAATGTTTTCTTTCCTCCTTGGGCTCTTCATCCAAGTGCCATAAACCTGGCAGTGCAGTTGGAAACCACAGCAAAACGGGCACAGGCAGTGCAGCTATTGCAGGCAAGCCTGCCTGTTTTGCCAGGCATGATCTAACTTAGCCTTGGAGAGGTGCCACATGGTGCCACTTGCCATGGTCAGCCCCTGCTGCTGCTGTCCGGCTGTCTGTGCTGGAGGGGCTGTGAGCAAGTGTGCTGGAGAACTTCCTGGCCTCTGCACACTTTCCTAGGAGTGTTAATGACTTCTTCTTAGAGTGAAGCCTGCCACTGAGGCTCCAGGAGGAGGGTGATGTGAACATCTGGGACCTGCTGTAGAGCTCCTATACAAAGACCTAGAGAGACAGGTTGAATGTCTTCTGTAAAAGCATATGGAAATCCTGGGGAATGGGATCTCCACTTCTCTGCTGCAGAACTTTTGCTTTGATGTTGTCACCACAAGGAGATGGTGCTGGCTCAGAAAACTGCTGTAAGCTGTCATTAATAGGATGTGCTACCACAGGTGATGGTAGAGCAAGCTGGCAACTTGTGCAGGCCATCCCCTTGGAAGACGTGTAGAAAGCAGTGGACTCCTGGGATGTCGTCTGAATGAAGACTTAGTGGGCAGTCATTAGACTGTTAATTTTAATGGAAATCCTAGACCTATGAGTGGTAGAAGCAGTGTTGCTCCTGTGGCCTCCCAGTTTGTTATGACTGCATCTTCTTCCAGAGGCCAACTCCTTCTTTCTTTTGTTACTTCTTGTTACATCTCCCTGAGATGCCATGGTAGGTCTTACCGCAATGCTGTCAGCATATGCACCTTGGTAGCAAATGCACTTGTTTTTGTAAAGTGCATTGACTCTCACATCCATTCCTCAGCTTCCCTTTTGGTCGCTCTCATGGCATTCTGGTGGGATGAGAGTTGCCTGTGCCCATGGATGAAAGTATGAGGGCGGGAGAGACCATGAGCACTTGTAGGTGCTTTTACAAATTTGGGGTCTTGCAGCACCCCGGATAATCACAAATCCACAGCTAGGTCCTGCTTGGAGAGGTTTGCAGTTGGGTTAAAGAGGAGCTCTGCTTCCCTCTGCCTTTGGTGCTCCAAGGTCTGGGGTAGAAGAAAGTTGGCCAAGTGTCACTATATGGTCTCACTTCAGTAAGCACAATGTTGTCAAGTTAACAGAGCAACTCAGTTTTCAGGTATTTAGTGAAACACCAACACAATTTACTAAAAAAATTAATTAAATACCTCACCTTCAGTTGGGAGAGGGATATATTTTTCTCAGCAATTAGTCAAGTTTAACTTGAGTTGCATGTTTTGCTATTTATATCTTGGGTTTAAATGCAGTATTGGATATCGGTAGCGCTGTTGGAAATGTCAGAAGTACAGCTGAATTATATAAATATGTAGATTCAAGGGAATAATTATCTTGGCTTCATGAGTTTTATTAGCTGGGATGTGCTCTTCACATGGCACGTAGCTGATACTGGTTTTGCATATTTTGAGTCTTAAATCAGAAAGTAGCAATAAGCATATCCACAGTTCCTGGTCTGAATGCTGAAATAAGTTTACTTTGTCTTGGAGGCAAAAGCTCAATCCCAGGAAGCTCTCCACAGGTGGCAGCAGCCCTGCTGCCATCCTGACCCAGATTTTGATAAAATTCCAGAGCAGTTACGCCCAGTGAGATCTGGCGTGAACTGCTGCTGTGCGAAGACCTGCTTCAAAATGCAGACTCTTGCTTTTGGAGTCATTCAGGCCAGGTTTTGGGAGGCTTTGCTTCAATGTCCAGGTGAAGCCCATGGCTGAAGGCATTTCCCCAGCGTGCTGGCGCTGTTGGTGCCGCCACACGCCCCAGCCACTAACAGCTGCGCCATTCCTCCAGCTGCCAAGATCCACTGCTGAAGCTATACTTTTTTATCAGGTCATGTTTGCATCTGGCAAGGGTTTGTAGACACAACATCATTAACAGCAGTGCATATTTTCACAAGATTTACCTCTTCAACACTTTTTCCAAGTTAGTAAATCATAGTTTCTTTAATGTCCTGCTGGCTGCGTGAAAAACAGGAATTTATGTAACAAGCTCTGGGCCGCAAACCTTTTCCTGTTAGGAAAATTTTTTTTTCATTGCTGGCAGAGTTAGGAGACAGCTCTGTTACTCAAAGAGCGACCTCAGATGTCCTCGGTACAATAATACCAGATTATAACATTTTTGATGACTAAGGAATAGCAGCGATTTCTTAAATATTTAACACTTGTGTAGCAGAGAGGAGGGAGCTGAGCCTCATCACGGTGTTTTCCCTGCCCGATGTTTTGTGTGTTTGGTATGACTATTTTGATAGTAAACAGTGATCCTGAGCCAACCGGGTATGTTTACAAAATACAGTAAAAAAATGAACTGGCGCAGGAGGTTTTTTAATCAACAGAGCAACTTTCTTGCGACATTTGTAGAGCTGGACCTGTGTCAGGCACAGATTTGTCTGTGGCCCTTGAGTGAAAACAAGGGGCTGTGCCAGGCCGGCCTCACAAGGCTTCCCGGGCAGCCCCTGGGGTGCGGGCAAGTCCAAAGATGGACTTCCAGCCTTTCCCTCCGTATGGGTTAGCTGCACCTGGTGCAAATAAAACTCCAAGGCCTTCCCTAGCACCCTGTTGCTACATCAGAGATAGTATTTTGGTTGTAAGATTACTTGAAGCGAAGAAATGTGGTCTTACTTTTAGTTTCTAGAATGGCTTCCTTTTGAAATTGAGTAAGGAAACACTCAAATCAGAGTCGTCATAGAATGCTTTGGGTTGAAGGAGACCTTAAAGACCATCTAGTTCCAATCCCTCTTGCTATGGGCAGGGTTACCTTCCACTAGACCAGGTGGCTCCCAGCTCCATCCAGCCTGGCCTTGAACACTGCCAGGGATGGGGAATGTTTGATGGTGTCTGTTTAACTGGGATAACTTGTAAAGATGGTTCTCCAGAGGAGAGGTTGGAAAGGCTTCTGAGTTTGGGCACATGGTTTGACTCAGTGCTGTGCTGGTTGAACCGTCAGTGCCTTGAGGCCATGCTTTGCCACCTTCTGATGTTAAGGAGCGTCTTGTGCCCCTCTTTGGGGTGAAGCTGTGCTTCTGGGGGCACAGTCTCAAGTCAGTAGCACCTGTAAGGTGTTGCAGGACTGTAACACCTCCTTGCTGCCCTCATCTACTGAAAGTCTCCTCTGTGATCCCAGAGTAACCACCTCTGTTGAGCTCAGCAGAGGGCCAGTCCTGCTTTGTTCTGCTTTCCGTGGTCCAAAGCGTATCATGGCTCTTGCAGGAAATTTGAGCCTGTTGTCTCTGGTTTAAGCCATGAGATGACTGTTCATGCCTGGAATGCCTACTTAAGATCTTTAGACAAGTTGCTGAAAATTACTCTGAATGGAAGGCAGATAGTGAATTACTGATTTCTCTGCCATTGAGGACTATTCTGGTTTTAAACTTTTATTTCATGTGTTGTTTTGTGGTTTCCTTCTCCTTGTTCTACATGAATTGCAGTTCTAGCATAGACCATGATACTGTTTTACCCTTCTATTAACATCTATGGCTGCCTGTTTCAGCACTCCTTGAACTTGTGGCCTTTTGTTAGCAATTGTGTCAAGATGCAGGAAAACTTTTCTGTTGATACAATATTTTTTACACGTGCTCAGCAGAAAATTATAGGAGCAAAATAGGTTTTTTTACAGCTTGGAAGTGCAAAGATTAGTCTCTTATTAACAGGTCAGCCTGTGGCCTTCCATTTTGGATTTTTAAAAATTTTATTTGTCTGTTGTATTTAAGAACAAAACATGAAACATTACTCATGGCTGAGGAGGTCAAAAAAAGGTCCAGTACCTCTGGCCATTCTTGGCGCAAGATATCTGGTGCCCTCAGGTATTTGAAGAGTCAATTTTCCATATAAAAATGTTGATTTTGAAAGAGAACGATGATTTTAAGACTAAGGGTTTCATTACAAGCTTGTCTATGTTCTTTACATGCCTTTATCTTCGATGATTTCTTAGGCAATTTGTGATGTCTACTTATAAAAATTAGAACTTAATCCTCAACTAGTTTTCTATATGTATTTTCTCATATAACACAAGTGATATAAACCTCACTAATGCTCAGTGGCATTAGTGACAGTTTCTGTGTTGCATGTCTGTAGGGTTTCGGGATGTGCAGGTTGAGAATCCATTACAAGGACCATAGAACAGGATCTAACATTTCTGAACTTTGCATAAAATAATAATTAAAAAAAATCCATAAATACAGTAAAGTTCACTCATTAGATGACTCACTTCAGTAATCTTCTTGATCTTCTGGCTTATTTTTTCTCCTTTATGTGGAATTTTTATTTCAGAACAGTTCCTGCAGTTTTATTGAACTTTTTATAATGTCAGATGTGATGGAGGCAGATGACAGACAAATTGACATGGTGACTCTTTGCAAGCTTGTTTCAGCCAGTTCAGAGCGATGAGGAGATAAAAGAGGTTTCCAGGCTGGCATGTTTTCTTATTTAATGATTACCCCTGTGTCTTCTAACAAAATGAGAGTATGCTTACAAAAGCAGGTGTTAGTATGCCATAAAAGATGCATGTCTTCTCCATTTCTTACATGCTATTCTGTTTTTCAGAATTCAATCCGTCACAACCTGTCTCTGCACAGCAAGTTCATCAGAGTGCAGAATGAAGGAACAGGGAAGAGTTCCTGGTGGATGCTCAATCCTGAAGGAGGGAAGAGTGGCAAATCTCCCAGGAGGCGAGCAGCATCCATGGATAACAACAGCAAGTTTGCCAAAAGCAGAGGCAGAGCTGCCAAGAAAAAAGCATCCCTTCAGTCTGGTCAAGAGGGAAATGGTGACAGCCCCGGATCACAGTTCTCAAAGTGGCCTGCAAGTCCCAGCTCTCACAGTAACGACGACTTTGATAACTGGAGTACATTTCGACCTAGAACGAGCTCCAATGCTAGCACAATTAGTGGAAGACTTTCTCCTATTTTGCCAGAGCAAGATGACCTTGGAGATGGGGATGTGCACTCCATGGTATACCCATCATCAACCACCAAAATGACTTCTACTCTACCAAGCCTTTCAGAGATGAGTAATTCTGAGAACATGGAAAATCTTTTGGATAATCTCAATCTCTTATCACCTAATACATCAATGACTGTGTCAACCCAGTCTTCATCTGCCACGCTGATGCAGCAAACACCAGGTTACTCATTCGCATCCTCGACCACAAGTATAGGTTCACCAAATCCTGACTACAGGAAGTTCACTTACGCTCAAGCTAGCATGAGCTCCTTGTCCCAGATTCCTATGCAGACTCTCCAAGACAGTAAGCCAAGCTACGGATCGATGAGCCAATACAACTGTCCTGCGGGACTTCTGAAGGAGTTGCTGACCTCCGACTCTCCGCCGCACAACGATATCCTGGCGTCGGTGGACACTGGTGTTTCCCAGGCTGGCGGCAGGGCGCTGGGCCAGAGCGTGCTGATGGTCGCCAACTCGGTGGTGCCCAACTACGGCAGCCAGCCGCCCCACAACAAAATGATGAACCCCAACGCCCGCCCTCACCAGGGACATAACCAGCCAGCAGTCAATGGCCGTGCCTTGTCACACACAGTGAACACCATGTCGCACACGTCGGGGCTAAACCGCCTGTCGACAGTGAAGACTTCGCTACAAGTGCCTATGAGTCACCCGATGCAGATGAATGCCATGAATCCGTATGCCCCTGTTAACAGTTGCAATGGCTACGGGAGGGTGGGAATTGTTTCCCTCCACCAGGAGAAGCTTCCCAGTGACTTAGATGACATGTTAATTGAACGGTTGGACTGTGACATGGAGTCGATTATCCGTAATGACCTTATGGATGGAGAAACGTTAGATTTTAACTTTGACAGTGTATTGCCTAACCAAAGTTTTCAGCACAGCGTAAAGACAACCACACACAGTTGGGTGTCAGGCTAGGATGTAGTAGGAGGTAAGCTGTGCTTTTCATAATAAGTCTGCAAAACAGCTAAAGGGAAAAGAAAGAAATGTCAAGATGCTTAAAATCTGGGAGTTCTTCTGTGTTGGCATGTGAACTCCCTCAGTAACAGTCAGTCACTTTCCAGTCCTTTGTTAGTTTGAGAGTCAGGTTTGCACTGGTGCATTAGGACTGTCAAGTACCAACTTCTCTTCATGTACTTCATGTGGAGCGCTAATGTTTTGTCATCGATGTTCTAAACAAAAAACTTGCTGGTTACTAGCCAGTAATGAGTATTTTTTCCCCCCCATTTAAATATCTTAAAGCTAGCTTGAGCATATTTTAATGGATTTATTCATCTGTTGTGAATGTTAATTTGTTCTTTTTTGTTGTTTTTTCTTTCTTCCTAGGCTATGGTTAAATTCTCCAGACTTGTCTGACAGCAGGAACTGAGAAAAGCAGTACAAAGATGTCCTTCACCTTTCTTTTTAATTTTCTTGACAAAGCTGTGCACATGCACTAACTTTTTTTGGTTTTTTGGTTTTTTTTTCCTTTTGCCTTCCTTTCGTCAGAGTTGGCAGCAGAGAGAGTATTTTCCTGTACAGGATGTTTGCCCAAGGTTTGCAGGTTATGTGCTGCTGTAGATAAGAACTGTGCCATTGGAAATTTCGTTACTCTGAAGTGCCAAATTCACTACACCATATAATCACAGCAAAGACTCTTACTTACATCATGTTGTGCTTTCGGTTTTGTACAGTATGATCTGTAGAAGAAGAATTGTTTTTTAAGACTATCTGTTTCGGTCTAAGAAAAGTTTATAAACTTTTGTAAGAATACTGTGATGATCTCATGCCCTAAGTAAGTTTAACCTTCGTTGATGTTACCTGTGTTTTGATGAATTGAGATAACTGTGGACTTGCCTTGCAGCAGTACGAACTGCTTTATTTTACTCAAAATTGCCACACATTTCATATGGGAATAGAATAGCCTGTTGAATATGATCCTACTAAACTCACTGACTATTCAAAGCAACCAGTAGGTTAAATGCCATTTGATAATTTACCTGTATTTGTGTAAATTTATGCAAGAATATATCTGGATTTCGTTGTCAGATTAATCACTTTATTGTTGGGCTTAAGATAATTTTTGGAATACTTTCCAAGTTATTTTTCTTATAATTAAAATCTACTTTTGTTACATAGGCAACTTTAAAAAAATAAATCTGAGATCTGGCAGCATTCATAACCTCTTCATTTTGTACAGTATTTTAACTGGATTAAGTACATGTTTTTATAAATTTCCCTAGCACTTGGGAGTGCTAATAACAGAAAAGCGTATTAAGGATCTTGAATACAAAACATTTCTGTCCCTTTTTTTGTTGTGTGATGTATAAATATAGACAACTTTATGTTTAGAAATATTTAATCAGTTTTATATATGCATTTTTAGAAATGTCATCTGCTTCTATTACCATTTTAACTACCACAAAGTGTTAAGTATTCATTGTTAAGATGCTTGTACAATGCTTCACATTTATATTTATTTCATGGAGGTCTCATAATGTTTGTGCACTCAAGAGCAGGACCTTTTGTGGAAAATGTGTAATGGTAGTAAAATTAAGGAAAAATTTGTCATTTGTCTTAATTAGCACTATTGTAGGGTTCCTCAGTGTTTCTGTTGTAAAGCAGTAGATTTGAAGAGGCAAAAATGCTACTTTTGAGTGGGAGGCTAAAACTTTGACCTTATTGCAGGACAAAACATCATTACTTTTTTTCAAAAAGAAAGATAAAGTAAGTGGCAAAGTTATACAAATGCATGAGGTTTAGGATAGGGGAGAGCATTAATAACAGAGATCTTGTTTCTGTGGAAAAACCTGGTCTTGCTGGAGTAAGCACACTTACAGCTACCTGAGCTTTTTTCAGGATTAGGTCTTAGAAGAATCGATTTCTGATTTTTTTGTAATTGCATGATGCAGTTTTCATGGATGTGTGAATAAGAGGCCTCCCCTGTCTTTTCACTGGTTGCTACACAACATTTGTGTTACAGAAATCCTTGGAGTTTTTTTTTAATGCACTGACAGAGTTAACACTTTGGGTTTTTTTTTTGCTAGGGCTGCCTGTTATGAATAAGGGGAGAAACAAATACTTTTACACTGATTTTTCTTTTGTGTAAACAACTCACAACCAGAAAATGTCCTAATTGAAACTCATCTTTCCTGTAGTGATGGTGTATGGTGGAGAAGGAGACAGGACGTGCCAAGTAAATGAAGTTTAGTAACAAGCCATATATTTAATGATCCTGTTACGACTTTCCCAAGGCTCTGCAATGTATTTATTGATGTGCTAGCATTTAGCTCCCTGTTGGGCTTAAATCACTACTAATTACAGCTGGTCCTACTTTTTTAGATACGCTATTACGGTTGTCAGGCAGTTTCAGAGCCTGATGTGATACAGGATCTTCCCCAGTGTGAAGTTGGTCTTTGAACTTGTTTTGAGCAAAACCAAATGTTCTTAGTGCCAAAGCCTGAATGAAGCCACCTGCTTTTACAGGCAGATATCTCCAGTAGCATCTTCCCCATCAAATGCCTAGTCTCTGAAGCATGGTAGTAAATCCTGAGTGGAGCAAGTGGAGGGCTCATACAGGGGTTTCTGAAGATCATTCTGTCTGACGCATGTGCAAAAATGTTTGCTCCCAAATAGGCACTGATACACACAGGCCCAAGTTGTCATAAAATCCACCTCTGCATGTAAAGAAAGCAGTAATCAATGCTATGCTCCATGGGGATGCAGCTGAACTTGCTACATTTAACAATATACATCCTGTTTATTATTTACTGCTACAGTATAACTTCCTGTAAACAGCTATTTTATTCCTTTCCTTTTATACCTATGAATAACATAAATATAGCCTTACCTTAAATACAACAGTCTATAGAAAGCCCTTTCAATTATTGTGAGGAAACGGTTGTAGGTAATCAGAGATTTGGGCTGCATGGTCTGTTTGGCTTTTTTGGGGTTTGGGTTTTATTTTAATTTTGAGGGGGGGGGTTTTGTTCATTTGTTTGGGGTTTTTTGGTTCTGTTTTTGGGTGGTTTTTTTGTGGTGCCATTCTATTGTTTTGCAATTGTAATTCTGGAATACTGTGAAGTTGGTGAAGGAGCATGTTGTCTGCCTTGAAAACAAACATTATGTGACCTCTAGTTATAAATCCTTTTTCAGTAAAAGTACCAAGTTTCTGGAGTAACTTAGTTTGTCAGAATTGTTGTAAATGATTGGTTTGTGAATTGTGCAGATGATTTTACCTATGCAGCCTTGTTTTTGACTTTTCTCTGGTTTGTACTGTTATTAAAAGTTTATTGTATTATAGAGCTGTTGAGATATTTTAAATATAAAGATGTATTGTTTCCATAATATAGCTATATGATATATGTTTAGGTAGTAGATGCATTAATTGGAAAGCTCTGCTTTGATAAACTGACAGTTTGCCTACACTTATAAGCAAAAATCATATTGCTTATTATTGGCTTAGGTCAACAGAGCATCCCTGAGAAGTTAAAATTGGACCAATTATAAAACAGTATAAAATTTGCACTTGTTAAACCACTGGATGTATGTTAGTACTTTTTTTATTTTTTTACTGATTTGAAATTCCTATTTTCATTATGAAATTGCTAGGATTCTTAATTTATGACTGATTTTAAATAAGGTATTCTCATTATTATTATTATTATTTTGGTAATCATAATATAAGATGCAGCATGGTTTATGCAAGCAAAAAGCAAATTATTCAACATGAAAACTGGCCTCTTTTTTGAAGGTGTTCCACAAACCAGCAATATCTGAGAGATTGGCATGTACATACTGCTAGTTCTATTTGCGAGTGGTGTGACAGCTCTTCAACGCTTCACTGCTCTGACTTAGTCACATTGCAAAATTAAAATTCATACGTGGATATTTTCAGAAAAAGTGCCTGATGTACTTCTACAGACACATGAGAACAATCCCTGACAGTTTGTTGTATAAAGCCATAAATGTATATAAATTATGTTAAAAAGATTTTGTGTCCTTTCTTGTATACAGAGAATGAGATTTGTACCAGGATTCTACTTGTGATTAGTAATCCTTCTACTGAGATGTTGTCGTAATCACTTTCCTCACCGTGTAATCTTTTTAATGATGATGATCCCATTTGGACAATCCCGATGGCATTAGCAATTTTATACAGAAAAATACCTCATGGTACCAAGTCTTGCCTGGTGAGATGATAACATATTAATGAGCAAACACTAACTGCAGAATAGTTAACAAATTTTCTATTACTTGGTATAAAGGAATTTTTCTCTCTTCGCATTGCTTCTGCATTTGGAACTGTAGCAGGTACAGGAACCTAATAGGGCTGAGTTACCAGTGTTTAATCACAACCTAGTGTGCTAAAAGTAACTTGTTTACAAGTCTTTGAGACTAAACGCAAGAAGAATCCATGCCTGACTCCCAGGGCTCAGGAGACAGCTTTGTGTAGAGGTGTGTTGTTACTGGAAGGTGCACGGAGCGGTGCCAGTGCTTCAACAAGCATAGTTCAGAGAAAATGGCAAAAAGTCCTGAAATCGTTTCAGAATGGGTATTTGTAAGTATAAGCTCTTAATAAAATTGCTATGACATGAGATGGTAATTAGTGTATCAGAATGTTATGTAATATATTATTAAAGAGTAATAAAAAAAGGGGATGTTAACATCCATCAAACCACAGGAAAGAATTAGTCTTTTAGTCCAAATTACATGTTAGAACCTAATGCTATTAAATGTGGTCCACTTTCCCCTGGTTTTTGCCTCTGCCTCTCCAGAAGTCTGTACCTTTTCTCAGAGTAAGTTTTTTCCTGGCTGAACATTTGCCAGCCTTGCTGGTGCTGCTCCTTTTGCAGCCATGCTTCAGGCTGTGGTGATGGGAGCGAGTAGGGAGAGCAGGAATGTCTAATTTTTTTTTTTTCAATTTTATTTTTTTTTAATTTAGATTGTGTTTCAAAACAGAGCTGGAAGAAAGGATGAGAGGCTGCCAAAACAGACAGCCAATAACACCCACGCCACAGTTGTCTTGTGAGGCCCATATCCCTGCTTGCCTGCAGGTGGGGAGGGAAGGGGTGGCAGAGAGCAGGCTCTAAGTGAAGCGCTGGCAAAAAAAAAATTGCTGGCAGTTTGATCTTAAAATGAGCAGAGGTAGACGTAAAGAACATGAAAGAACTAATTGCATGTAAAAATAGAAATATTTAAAGATAGCTAAAGAATAATTTCTGCTTGTTCCTTGCAGTTCCATCTTTATTTTAACTTCAACCTTTTTCCTTCAGTGTACATTTTGGAAGGGCTTTTGCATGTTAGGGGAAGCTGAGGATATCTTCCCTGACATTTTCAAAAGCCTGACTTCTGGAATGAGAGGGTTGTAAGATCCAAAGATACTCTCTTTGGGTGTTCATGACGCTGTTTTTGGAAAGGATACACATCTAATTGGTACATGACTAGTTACTGTTGTCAGGAGAGATAGTCAAAGCTTGTCTCTTGGGAAGGGACTGGCTAGCAATTTATGCCAATCTGGCAACAGGGGATTTGAATCTGCTGATCAAGCAGGAAAACCTCAAAGCATCCTTGTGCTCTGAGTCAGTTCTACATCATTGTAATAAACATGTTTTTGAGTAGAAACGTCAACTACTATGTCACCTGAGTTGATAATCCAGTTAAAACTACAAATGACAAAAGGTCTTGCAGCCATTTACTGTGCAGCTGGTGTGCAAAGATGGGATTTGTGAAGATCCTTGGAAGGAATAATTCTCAGTGATCAGTGCCTGTGGTCATGCCCACTGCTGGAATTGCATGCAAATCCCTGTTCATTACCTGATTATGTTTTGCTTGGGGTAATGTTCTGGCATGTGCCAAATGATAGCTAAAATGAGGAGGCAGGGACAGCGCCCCATCTTACTTTATGTTCTTCTACTTGCTGTTGGACCCTGGGGCATGCAGAAATTTTGCATATATTTTTTACAAGTAAACTTCTTGTGGGGATGTTTATCATTGAGCTGATGGGAAAAGGGATGAGAGCTTCGTGCAGTACAACTGGAAGAGCATTGCAGGAAGCTTCTGATCGGGTATAATAGGGCTGTGGAGGGAAGAATCAGACAAAGAGCCCATTCATAACTTGGAACCTCAACATTTTACATCCTTCCTGTCTGCTCATCTTTGGTTGCTCATGCCATCCTTATAAGAAGGGGCTTTTCCAAGAAAGATGAGTTGAGTGTTGGTCTCTTCTCTTAAGTAACAAGAAAAAAGAGAAAATGGCCTCAAGTTGCCCCAGGGGAGATTTAGTTTGGATATTAGGAAAAATTTCTTCACCATAAGGTTGTCAACCATTGGAACAGGCTGTCCAGGGAAGTGGTTTAGTCACCATCCCTGGAGGTATTTAAAAAGCTGTGTAGATGAGTCACTTAGGGACATGGTTTAGTGGTGGACTTGGCAGTGCTGAGTTAATGGTTGGGCTGGATGATCTTAAAGCTCTTTTCCAACCTAAATGATTCTATGATTCTATGGTTATGTTTCTTTCTCAGCATCCTAGAGTGACGCTACTTGAACAGGCAACAGCCCAGACCTTCTATAAGAGCCTTGCTGGGTTTCTAGGGAACTGTCTTTGGCAGGAATGTTTATATTGTTTCTGAAATATTCAATGAACTTCAGTAAAGTCAGCAGAGTTAATGGAAAAGCCCATTATAAAAGTGTATATGCATTGGAACGAGGTGGGAGAGATGAGAGATTCTGGGATGAGAAAGCTTGTTAAGTGGTTACTTTAAAGACCAAAGAAGACTGGATTTTCTCTAGGGAAAGGGCTAATGTTGCAAATAAAAGAGCTTTCTTTTTGTTGGATTTTGAAGTTGTGTCCAAGAGCAACCACAGACAGCACAAAATCCTGGCCTGAATTGTTGCTTCAGTTTTTTTGACCAGGTGAAAACAAGTGGTGAGCTGTGAAACCCGGTGAGTACTGGAGTTTCATTTCAGGAGTCCAAATAAGTTACCACTTCCTGCTCCTCCCTTTCCCCACCCCCCTGCCACCAATTTCTAGCAGAAGTGTTCCTGTTTGGTTGGGGTTTTAAAATTCATCCTGCTCAGAGAAACTGGACTATGCAAGACTCTGTGCCCTTCTTTCCCTTCCCCACAGTGATGGCTGAGCCCTGCTAAGAAAGTTCTTTTTGTCCTCCTCTCCCAGCCCCTAAAACAGATCTCTTTATTCAATGCCCAAATGACCGCCAAAGCCAAAGTTCATTCCCAGGAGCCTTCATCCATTCTGGGAAGACTCCAGGAGCCCTTTGAAGTGGAAAGTTTTGTCTGCTTGTGGCTCTCCTGCTTGGGAGGGCTTCTAAATTGAAAATAGCCTGGAGCTGACAGGGGAGTCCCTAGGAAGGGGGCTTGTGTTGGAGCCATGCATCTGTTCCACTGCTGTCCCCCTCTCACCCAGCCTCAGCGTCCTGTAACCCTCTCACTGACTCTTGTTGGTCTGCAAGGCAAGGCTTTCACAAGGGGGCTTTCTGAGTTCAGGTTTCCACGTCTTGTTCTGCCATGGGCAAACCCTTATGGTGTAAGCACATCTGCCTGGAAGTTTATTTTCAACATAAAATAAGCAGCATAGCACTCTTCCCTACAGGCTCCTTGAGCTGCTGACTGTCTCCATCTCCATGGTCCTGGTGTGGTAGGTACAGAAAGGCAAGAGCCTGCTGGTAACTGAGAAGAATGCCAGGCAAATAGGGAGAGTAGTGACTAATTATATTGAATATGCTGGACTCCAACTGCCGGGGTCCTGTTGTTTAAATTGGTCCAGGTATATTAAGTTAAAAAAGTGATGATGATGATGGTCACTGCAAGAGTTTTCAACATATTTTGTGACTAGCTGATAAACCAGCAGCTGATTGTTGATAAATGTGGAATAATGCACAGGGAGAAGGGGAAAGTGAGTCCAGCACATATGGATTCATAATGAACTGTGGATGAGGTGTTACCACCATGAGAAGCATCTCAGAGTCATTGAAAGTGTTTCTTGCAAGCCTCAGCTTATAATTAACTGTGGATGAAAAAACCCCACAGGAGAAGTAATAGTACAGAAATAGAAATAAAATAATATTAATAAAATAATAGAAATAATCATTTCTAATAATAGAAATAATGGAACTGTCAGAGTCCATAGCAGAGATTAAATAGCAGAAGGGATGAATGAGGGTGGGTATAGTTGACTGAGGTTATAGGGATTTGTAAAACTGAGTGCTGTGGAGAAGGTGAATAGGAAGTGATTAATCACTATTTCTCATGTCACAACTGGAGGCACCCAATGAAATGATCAGGCAGCAGGCTTAAAACAAGAGGAAGTATTTCTTCACACACTATATTATTAAAATTTGGAACTCATTGCCATGGGATGTGGTAGGGGCCAAAAGTATAAATTAATTCAAAAATTATGCAAATTAATAGAAGATACATCCATCAGTGGCTACTAAATACAATGGTCCGGATGTGGCCTTTAGCTCAGGAAGTCTCTAAATGGCCAGTCCTGGAAGTTTGGAGCGTGTACCAGGGAAGGGATTACTCAGTCTGTGGCCTGTCCCTTGTGCTGTTTTCTCCTCTGCATCTGCTGCTGGTCAGTTTTACTGACTGGGCACTGTTGTAAGTGAGCCATTTGATCTGACCTTCCAAGGGTTGTCTTCAGAGTCTTAATTATGCTGTGAATAATGCTGTTTCAGCCAGAAACAGATGCCTGGCACCCTTCTGTGAGGAGGTTTCAAATCTCCACAAGTCCCTTTCCAATTCTCTGTCAATGGTCATAGACATTGTGTTGAGTGTCTTGCTTGGTACACCTTGCTGGGAAGCATCAACTGAGATGATGCTCTCAACTCAATATGCTGTGATGTAACAGATGTGAAATACCTGGTTAGATTTTTAAACTTTTAGGGCAGAAAAAATGCACAGATATTTGTAAAGAGGAAGACAGAGCAGAGAGAAACAAAATCTCTTCCTCCCAAGCAGCTCTTCCCTAGCAGCTCTATGGAGGCTGTGCTAAGGGCAGGGATAAGACAGTGTTAAAAATCCATCCTCCCTCTCACACTCACAACTAAAGTGCTACTTTTTTTTTTTTTTTTTTTTTTTTTTTTTTTTTTTTTTTTTTTTACTTTTTTGGCCACTAAGGAGTTAAAGTCCTTTAAGATGTGGGCATTTGAAAGCCTTTCAGGGATATTCAGCAGCATTGCTGGACAGTGAGCCTGGCAGTACTGGTCTAGAAGCAGTGGTGTGTCAGT
Organism: Zonotrichia leucophrys gambelii; assembly: GCF_028769735.1. Taxonomy (NCBI): domain Eukaryota; kingdom Metazoa; phylum Chordata; class Aves; order Passeriformes; family Passerellidae; genus Zonotrichia; species Zonotrichia leucophrys. The sequence goes on from NC_088169.1 coordinate 64,796,583, forward strand.
AGCAGGGGCTTCTCCAGTGCTGATAGCCCAGGTCAGCCAGAAGAGAAATGTGTGTGAAATGTGCAGTTTTACTGCTTTTTAAAGGTCATAATGATGCAGAATGGAGTTCCAGTGGAGGATAGAACAGCATTTTCTTGTCAGATCTATAGTTTGAACTCTTTCCTTTGGATGTTAACAGAATGACAGCAGGCTTGTTAACTCTCAGCAAGTGATTAAGAAGCACTGACCTAAAGATGAAGGAAAGGTAAGTCTTACCCTGCCCGAAGCTAAAGCAGCCCATTATAGGACTTCATGTGAAGAGACGCTGAGTAGACATTGCAACTGAGTCTTGAATGCCAGCAGCTATAAATACTCTGTGAGAGTGAATTTATACTGTAGCTCACCAGTCAACATGCAGGAAATCACAGACTTCACTCAAGTGTTGAAAATATAATGCTAATGGACTACCACATGCATTGCAAACGTACCTTTCTTTCCTTAGATCTGTGTCCAAAGCTGCTTCCTCTGTGAAGCTTTGAAATGTGAAGTCTGATCAATGCTGACTGTTCTCAAAACATTCAAAAAGAATTTCTAAGAAAGCTGTCACCTCTGTATGTTCCTCTTCAAGACTGAGTGGTTATTTTCTCTAAATTTCCACTTTTAAAAGAAAAGGGAGGTACCTAAACCTCCATTAATGCAAACTGGTAGGTGTTTAAGTTAACTTAATGTTTGGTACCTCACCTGACTGAAATCTGGACTTTTTAATGTACATCAAATTGAATAACAGAGAACCATGCATTTTATAAAGCACTGTTAGACTTCATTGTCAAGCAGATCTATTTTCTCTTCCCTGTCTTTTCTCCCCCACCTTCTCCTTGGTAAGAGGTTTGGCAGTGGTTTAGGGACACCCAAATCATGGGTGCAATGTCAGCATCTGGGCATCCAGAGTTCCTTCCCGTTTGTATTGGCATCAGTGTTATTTAGCAGCTCTTCTTTTGCGTGCTTTGATCAGCAGTGTTCGCAAGGTGTTGAGCACTTTCCAAACAGGATGAAAATATTCCTATTTCTTAAGAAACTTGCAACTGACAGTTTGTAGTAAGCAATAGTTTTGCATGACTGGTTCTGAAGCTTCTATATTTCTCCTAAAATTTTCCTAGTTTGTCCTGAACCCTATTTTGACTGCATTAGCCATTAGCAATGTTAAGATGCGTTGAGGTCATTATGAGAACTTCAGGAAGTTCTCTGCCACCCACTCCAGAAGCTGCTCAGGTACTCTCAGGCTATTGCAGATGCAAAGTGAAAGATGTGAGCCTAATCCCTCTGAATAAAGTTAATTTGGAGGTGATGTGTATTAACTATTTTTTAAAATTTATTTTTATTTGCTTTTTTTCCTCTCATGTGCAATGGCCTGCTGGTGTTTACTCAGTCAGTTACTGCAGCTTTGTGGAGAAGTTATGACTTTTACCTTTGGCACGGTAAAGGGAACCCAGAACACAGCTGACCCTGATGGCTCCCTTATTCACTCTTACTGTACATCCTCATAATTTGACTGAGGAAGGCTTCATAATTCCATAATTTAAGAGGCAATTGCATACCAACACCACAGTTGCCTTCTGCGTGTTAGTTAACTGATTGATGATACAAAGCTGTTTCTGGCAGCCAAGGGGATGAGATCCAGCTGGCAGATCTGCTGGAGCCGGGTCTCAGCCAGCCAGCCCTGCACGCTCTGCGTTCCTGGCGCTGCCGTGCTAATTGCTGGAATGTGCCTCCTGCCCACGGTGCAAGGGGGGAGCATGAGCCCTGGCCAGCCAAGGCTTGCCCATCCCTTTGCCAAAGCCATGGCTGTCCCCAGCTCCAAAGGCTGCTGTGCCTTAGGTATGTCACTGCTGCTTCAAAAGCACCTGTGAGCTGCCCACGGAGAGCCCTGAGCCCTCCCTGCTATGGCAGCATGTGGGGCTCACAGTGGCACTGGTTTTATGGGGTTTGTTAAGGGTTTGGTTTACCCAGTTGGAAAAATGAAAGGGAGGATGATCTCTGATTCTGCACTGGTGGCACTGGTTTTATGGGGTTTGTTAAGGGTTTGGTTTACCCACTTGGAAAAATGAAAGGGAGGATGATCTCTGATTCTGCATGTTCAGGTTCTAAGAGGCTTTAGTGGTGCAGACATAATAAATTGTACTCAGCAGCTGCAAGAGCAGCCTCCAACTTCAGTGGCACTGATAACCATAGTTAAACAGCATCTGTGTTTACTAGGGGTGTTCTCTATCTGTTAAAACAATGATCCAGTTCTCTAGGGGACTGTTGTGTTTTTTACACCAGTAGCATTAAAAAAATTAGTAAGGGTGATTTCTTTTAAGGTCAAGATATATCTAACCACATTTGAAAATTATTTGCTTATTTCTCACTTGAGAAAGGATTCTGATATAGTCTAACAATACAAACATATTTAATGACTTATTTTGAATTTTTTCCAAGGCAAGAAAAAAATACTGCCCTGATCAGTGAATTTAAATTAAAAAAAAAAATCTATTTCTTCATGCTCTTTTAGCTTATGGAAAACTCCGAAACACATCTATCTATACATTTGAACAAGGCACATCTTAGTTCCTAGGTTTGTGTGGAGAAATAATCAACTTGCTTTTAATATGACACAGTCCTAAAGAAATCCAATGTTGTGGAGCATAGATATAAATATACTCCTTGAAAGATGATGGAAATCAAGGAGCAATGAACTTCTGGGTACCTGTTTTTATTACATTCCTATGGTTCTCCACACTTTGAAGCGTTTTATACTCCTACTTATCAGCATTGTATGTGGCAGAATGGGGTCCCACCTGCCTGAGTGTTGGAGAAACCTTCTCCAGGAAGTAATTTCTGCTTTGCAGTCTCTGGTCTTTGTTGTGAAAAGGGAAACATGCTGGGAAAAGGGGACACAAATAAATGGATGAAATAGCATGCTGGCAATCATTGTTATGATCCAAGTCTCATAGGTTTAGGAAGAAGTTCGAAGCTAAGGCAAAGGAAAACCAAAAGGACGTGAGTTGCAGAAAGGAAGGAAGGTGAATGGAAGGAGACTGGGAGAGGTGAAGGCCAGGTGGAGAAAGAAATGGCAAAGGACAGACCCAGTTGCTGGTCAGTGCAGAACAGACAGGGAGAGTTACCAGTCCTTTGAACAAGTGGCTGGGCAAGATGTACCTGGTCTGAGAGTCACTGTAGTGCAGAGAGCCAGCCAAAATTGCTGGGAAAGCATCTTCTCTGTCACACATGCAGGCAAAGCAGCTTCTCAGCCTGTTTGTGCAATGTGACAGTGTGTGTTCTTTCTGCCAAGGCTGATAAAGTAAGCCAAAGCAATGAACTTGGAGAAGGCATTCATAGCTAAATGAATAACTATGTCATAGCATGGGGTGTACTTACAGCCTTGTATAAAATAAATTGTCTGGGCTACATATGGAGATAATTTGGCCACCAGACTGCTGAGAAACAGCTCCTTGAGAAGCCATTAATGGAATTTGTGTAGCTGGTCAGGTGTGAACCATAAATGTGAGCACATTTTCAGTCACTGGGAGAGTCTGACGTCAGATAGAGATGTTGTCAGTGCAAACTTGGAACCAGTGGAATCGAAACGAGGCAGATGGCAATGGAAATGGAAGTTTTTCAGAACTGAAAGCAGTCTTCAAAAAACAAAACATTTCCTCAATCCCTAGGGCTACAAGCAGGGACATACCCTGGGTTTAGTTTCCAAGACATCAAATCTGTTCTCAGTTTTTGCTAACTATATCTTTGCTTACTATATCAGCTTCTATATCTATCACCTATTTACTCCCAGGGCTGAGGTGAAGCAGATGAATTTGTGATGTGTCGGTAGACAGTCTCAAGAAAATGATGGGTGCATGTGCATCTCAAAGACCTGTTTTCAAGGCTGGTTTTCTTTAGGAAACTGGAAATGGGATTCATCTAGCCAAGTGCTGAGTTTTGGGATGAGGTTGTTAGTTGTGTGCTCACCAGCAGTCACCTGTACAAACAACCAGCTGGGACACACCTTTCAGCTCCAGCCAAACCCAGCATCATCCGTGGCTCCACATGCTGGTGACTACAGAGCCTCAGAGACTCTGGGTACTTGTCCTGCCCTTTCTGCTGACCATGCAGGGGAGCTGCTCAGGAACCAGCTCAGGGAGCTGATTCAGCCCAGACATAACAGGCCAGAAAAGAGGTTGTGGAGATTGTGGAGTTAGCAGCTGTGGCTAAGAGATGGAGCTGTGCTAGGCCAGCACTCCTTCCAAAGAAGGGTGTATGGAAACCCAGGAATTACTATCCAGCCTAAAAGGCAGGTGTAGAGACCTACACCACTGACTGTGCCTGTGAACCCAAGTGACAGTGAGCACTGGCCAAGCAAGAAAGCTTTCACTTTTGTGAAAGACCTGAAGGATCATGCTTTCAATATTACTTCTTCCCTGTCAATTCAATTTTTTTTTTCTCAGCAAAGCCAGGTCCATTTGATTTATAGAGCTACAAACAGTGCTTCTGGTCTAGAAAATTTGGAATAATTTCGTATTTTTATCCTGTTGCCAAGAGATTTCAGTTGAGAGTGACCTGGCTGCAACTAAGCAAATACTGAAGACAAAATCTTAAAATTGGAACATGGCTGTGGATGTAGCACCTTAAATTTTCCAACAAATGCAGTAAGGCATGTCTGACTTGGGGTCTAAACTTATTCCTGGCATGGAAAGTTCCCAGTGCTTCTTTTTTCAATTTTGGTTTGAAAGATCTAGCCCCATTTATGATGCTTGCCACCACATTCCCATTTATTTGAAAGAGTTCATGACAATTGACATATCCTCTCTAGCCATTTTCTCACCCTGTGGTAGCTCTGCTCTGCAGTTTAGGCCCCTACAGAAACTAGCAGAAACCAACAATCTGCCTTATTTGTAGTATAGAAAGATTCCTAGGAGGCCCTTTACTTTTAGATAAGGATGGATCTGTGCAAAGTAAGACTGTCTGTACCACAGTCTGATGGTCAAATTTACTCTTAGCACCTCACAATAATTTTGAATGAAAAAGTCTGTTTGGAGGAGAAGGTTGAGACTTTTTTCTTGTGCCATTGCTTTCCTTTGGTTTTGGTCTGAGCAATGTTGTTAGAATTTTCTGAGCCTGTGCTTGGTGTAAGTGTGGATTCCACCGTCAGAGAGTTGGGCTTCTCCTTGTAATGGACCAGTGCTCCACAACCAGGTGTAGCAAGCTGCTGTTTCCAGCCCAACATCCTGTCCAAACTTTGGCTTTCATGGCTTTGTGGTAAGGCATGAGCATGCCCATAACACATGATACTTGAAATAGGTCACAGTTGAGATGTTTTGCTGTGCTTTTATTAAACTGGCTGATGTCCCCAGTTTGAACTGTCTGGTTCTAGCAATAAAACTCAGCAGCTGCGAGGACTATCAGGTGCTGAGGGACCTTTAAGCACAAGTTAAGCCTGATGTCTTTAAGTCTGAGATGTTCAGCTTTGGAGGCTTCATGCTATAAAACTGCATTTGTTGGAAAATTTAAGCTGCTAAATCCAGAAATGTGTTCCAGTTTTAAGGTCCCAGCTTCAGCATTTGTTTAGCTTCTAGCCATCTCACTTTTAACAGAAATGGGCTGGTAAAATAAAAAAAAAAAAAAAAAAAAAAAAAAAAAAAGAAACCAAAAAACCAATACTCCAGAGCTTCTATACCATGTCCCTAAATGTATTTTACAGGAAATGTTGGGAAGTTAGTTAATGACAGTTTATAAATATTTTGAGTTCTTCAGATGAAATTACATAGGAATGCCTGAACGTTGTTCCTACAGGGGCTGTTTACTTAGGCTAGAGCTTCCCTCTCACCTTTGTGCACGCCATAAAATGGAGATCTGTATGTACAAACAGGAAAACTGGAGAAGCCTTTTGGCAATCCCCTGATACTTTTGAGGGACTGGGCTGGTAAACACAACAGGAACTTAAGCTAATTTTGAGTTTTGGACTCAAAGCAACCACACGGTTTAAAAAGTGTGTCTAAAAACTCCTATTGCAATCCTTTTCTTTTGGTTTTGTTTTGTCACCTGGCACTACGGAAAGTGATCAGACATCCTCTACTCTAAGCGACTTTTCTTAGTAACATTATCCTCTCTCCATGTGTCAGCTCGATCATTTGTCAGTGGATTGGGTTCTTGCTAGGCAGCTGTTCTTATTTGGTTTAACAGTGACCCAACAAATCTGAGTTTTCTGCTGGACTGGAGAACAGATTTCACTTGATAGTCTGAAAATAGCCATGTCACTTTCTATTTCTCTACCCATTGCTCTATTATCTTTGTTCCTAGGGCTGCCAGGACAGTGAGAGTACCAGAACCAAACTAGCATGGACAAGTTAAGCTGATTGTCTGCTTCTTAGCCACACATAGGACTGTAATAGCCCTTGGCTGGATTTCAGAAACCAAAGGTGTGCAATTTAGGGGCAGCTCCACCCCAGACAGAGATGAGGGAATTATTCTTCCTAATTTACAATAGCAAGAGCAAGCATTCCCTCCCACAAAGTTGCAACACAAGATGTGAACTGGCCCAGGTAATTCCTGCCTTTCCTTTGGCCTCTGCTTCTCACCAAGGCAGCGCCTGAAGAGCACAAAAACAAGCAGCAGCTGTGAATGTTTTTATTAGAGATGCTAGGCCAGCATTTGTAGGTATCTTCTTAAAAAATCTCTGTTTTTGCTCAGAGCATGGACAAACCAAGAAGAACTGGTGGCAACACCTTATATCTAGTTACTGGGCAAAACAGTTTAAATGGTCCTTTTGGTATTTCTGCAGTTGCTCCCATCCCTCTAGATTGAGGAAGATTGTCACTGCTTCACAGGGGATCAATGAACAGTATCAACTAACTCTGCTAATTTTTTAACACTATGTCAACAAACTGGTAACTCTTCACCACTCTAAGTGTCTAGATGTAAACTGCTGCTGTGCCTAAAGTAAGGGTCTGCTTGGTGAGTCATAGAATCACCAAATCAGGGAATGATTTGGGTAGGAAAGGACCTCAAAGGACCATCAGGTTCCGACCCCTCTGACGTGGCAGGGATACCTTCCACTAGACCAGGTTTCTCAGATAGATAAACTGCATCCTGCAAGAACCCTTTTTTGTCTGTGGGCTATCAAGGATATCCAAAGTAACAAACCCTCCTGAAGGTGCTGCATCAGTTGCCTCTGCCTTCAACCTGTGAATCTTGTCCTTGTATTTTTGATAGTGTGGATGAATCACTGCTCCTTGGTAAAGTTTTCTTTCTTTATCTTTTTGGGGACAAAAATGAAGTGATAGGTTGTAATCTTCATAAGGCACATCTTTAAAACCCCTCAGCCATTCTGTTATGGGGTTCTGTCTGATTTCCAGTGTTTCCCTTGACATCAGAAGTAGATGCACTGAAGCAGCATTATTCCTATGATTTCCATACTGGATTTAGTACAGATATGTTCAAAGATCCAAAGTTTGCATTTGTGTTTTAGCCAAAGTGCATCACTGCAAGTTTGCTATCAAATCATGACCCATGATTGCTCAGAGCCATGGATGCCTGAGGGATGCCTATGGAGCATCCCTTAAGACTGTTGCTTGATGGTCATTGCCAGTAGAAATTGATATTTTGACAATACAGTTTGGATTAAATTTATCACACAGTTCACTGATTTCTTCATCTTCTCTCTTTACAGTGCAAATGTTGGTGCTCATCAAAGTCCTTTATATGTATTTAAGCTGTTCTACCACTCCTATTACTGCTATAAAAAGCATTATAGGACATTGATTTATTTGATAGGAGTTATTTTCCACAAATATGTTGATTATCATTATGTATATATAGTTCTACATAGTTCTCAATCCTTTTGTCAATCGTGTTGATGTTTTACTAGGATCAATGTCAGACTGATAGAAAGGGGTTGACCTATTTATTTATTCAATAGCCTGGGGTACTAATTTGACATTACAATTTCTCTGTGCTCTTCCTCTTTTGCAACTTTCTTTCACCCTTGAGTGCTGAGGGTTTTTCAAGTCCTGATGCATGTCTGTCTTTAGCTTGCCTCATACCATGCCTAGCACAGCACTAATGTTCTGAATGTAGTCACACAGAAGTTATGCTACAAATGAATCAGGAATATAAACATTTGGACTGTCTTGATTATCCTACTCAAAAAACATTTGTAGTGTTAGAGGTTTTCCTCCTTTGGAAATCTGAAAATGCTGGGTGGGAAGCTTGGAAACTTGGCTTTAAGATGTGAGCAGTGATTGTGAGAAAAGTTGTTGTTTGCAGAGTCATAAAAGTTGAAAGTTTAGACAAAAATATTAGGCTGTATATGGACTGTCTTTATTATTAAAGCCTAAGCTGGTGATGCTTAAATTGCAGTTTATGGATCCTAATGATCTCTGAGTCCATGGCAAGTACCCTTGGTGTTTCACTGGCACATCAGGTTTGCCACTTGCGACGTGAGCTCTTCCCTTCTGTGAACTGGGAGTAGATCACTTTCTTCAACCTCTGACTACAATCTCCCATCTTCCCTTGGGAACAGGATCACAGCAGACTAATCTTTTCTCTGAAATATTTCTCAGACCACCAGATATGATGTAGTCTGCTGCTGCACTCCTCATGACTCTGAAATATTTCATGGAAAAAAGACATCCAAGCACCTAGGTTTGCTTGGTGGTTGCCTCAGCTCAGGACCTACGGATGAACTGGAATGAATTGAGTGTCCTTAGTTCTTTGCAGCCCAGAGACTCCTGCAAAACAGGCTTAATTGCAGAGCACTCACTCAGAGGCATTTAAAGGCATTGCTGTTTGCTGTAAAAAAAGGGTGTGGACCAAGATGTGCTGCTAGATTTTTGTAGAGGTAATTAAGGGGCCATCTACAATGTAAACAGTCCAAGTAAATTTGGCAGAGTCTCTGCAAGAAGCTAGATAGCAAAAACCAACCTAGCTTATGTTAGCCCACTGACTACATTAGTTTATTGTCTTAAATTTAAATCCTTTGCAAAGGATTTAATGATGTCGATGATATTGGCTTTTTAGTTGTGCCTTTGGGTTATAAGCTAAAAAAAAAATTAGAGAATCCAGCTAAAAAAATTTTAGAGAAAGGCATAAACCTATAGACCAGTCTGACTGGTTGATCTTGGAGATAGCACAACTATCTAAATGAAAAATATCCTTCTAAGGACATTTTTGATGGAAATGGAGTTGTTTAGTGGGAGGAAATGGATATTATCCGGTGGAAGCTATTGCCAAGGTCCTTCTATTATTCACACAATCAACATATTCCTAGCTCTAGGGAAAGGTGCTCCACCAAGCAGGGCTATAATCCAGGAGTTACTTCTCTGGGAACAATAGGAAATTAAAAAATGTCGAGAAACCTGTAGAGGGAATGGAACATTTGCTCTCCAGGATAGTTGTTTGTGAACAGCTTGGGTGCTCTCTGTGGGAGGATCCAGGCGTGTCTCTGCTGCCAGGAGCTGCAGCTCATGTCACCCTCAACACCTACGCAGCAGGATGTTCTTGCCAGCCAGGGGCTCCAAGTCTGGAGTGAGCCACTGAAGTTGGACTTGTGCTGTGTACGTGAATCAGGTAGACTCTTCCCATGGTTTGGCAGAAAGACTGAAGGATCAGGGAGAGCCTTTGTGTTTAGAGTGAGAACTTGCACCACCTGGGTCCCTTCCAGCTCAGAATGTTGATTGCCACATCAACACCCTAAAGCACATTTTAGCTCTGGTGAAGAGGTGATTGAAAAAGCAAACCAGGCAATGGAAAGGTTATACAGGGACTCCAAAAATCTTCTTTGAAGTGTGAGTTGATGTCTGGCAGATAATACTTTGAAAGTTTACCTTTGCCCAAAGAGGAGCTTAAGACCACCTTGACGCTGATTTTTAAATAGTGTAAGCCAACAGTGCAGTATTGGGAGAGGCAAAGTGAAAAAAATACAACCTTAAAGCACAGGAACACTTTTGAAATGGAGAGCTTGCTGGTGCACATATTGCTCTGCTGTGAATTTTATGTGTGCCTGTAGATCAGAACAGGAAGCAAGGCTTTGAGAGCTTCTGTCAGAAAACCTCAAAGCTTTTGATGGTATTATAAATGTCAAGTATGTTATAAAAAGGAGGAAAGTACCAGTCTCTGTTCTGTTCAAGACAATAGGGACTTTATAACATTACAGGAAGCTGCATGTAAGAATTACAGAGAAGTTAAAGTCTGTGGTATTAATGCACTGTAATAATGGAGGTCTCCTAGCATTCAGTTTATTCCTCTTTCAGTATATTCCCAGGCACAAGGAGTATCACACTGGCTGAACTGTGGAGCGTAGACTGGTCATTTTCAAAAGCACTTAATGAGAATTTTCCCCCAAGTTCCAGTCCTCCTAAGTAAAGAAGCTGAAGCAAAGTAGTGAACGCCAAGCTCTTGTGCTTAATTGTACATAAGATAAGTTGGTAAGTAGAAAGCATTGTCTGTAGCATCTGATCTTGGACAGAACCAATGATATTAGGAGGATAGAGAGTGGGAAGGCAGGCTATATCTGGCCCCTGCACGAGTGGTGAGCTGGTAATTATTGACATCTCAATGATGTTTGAATTAAGGAGGAAAGTAAAAACTTCTATCTCAGACCTGGATATGTGCTGAACATAAAAAGGTAGGATTACTTTATGTTTGGACGCACTGTAGGAAGGTTAGAAAAAGAAGCGTCCCTGAAAATAGCTCAGCAATCTTCTACTCCTTTGCTGCTGGCTTTGTACCAACCATCTATGATTCTGTCTTGGCTGAACTGAAGCAGAACCTATTATAATCCACCCAAGACTAAATTGTCTGTAGATAATTAGACAGTGGAGAAACTGAATTATAAAGTACAAATATATCCATGGGAGAATACATTAAGAAATCCTGAACAACTGTTCTGTCCTATTCAGGAGCTTTTTGTGTGTTTTTGTTCTTCATTTCTTACCATAGATTGTTGCTGGGGATTTCTGTGTTGATCATATACATGGGTCAAAAGCACTATATTTAACATTTCAGGGTTTTTGTTCCCTATTTCATACCAGTAGACCAATGCTGACTGTGTATAAAGATGGATATGTGAACTTTTAAAAAAAATCAAGTTGTCTTTTGAAGTTGAGAGAGAAATAATAACTAGTGATATGGACTACCAGAGACCACTGGGGCAGTTTCTAGACTTAATTTTGTTGCTGTGAAATGTTTATCCAGTCTAATGAGTAGTAGGGGGAGAAGTTATCCTGTAAACTTAAGTAAAATCTTGCCTTTCTAAAAACATTTATTTATGAGCCCAAGAAGAAAACTCCACTTTTCACCTTTTTCAAGCATTTTCCCTTTCCACTAGCTTTGCTAGAACATGCCAGCTCTCCCACACCAGTAAATATGAGAACAGTAGATGTGGTGAGTATAAAATTTCCTGAATTACTGGTGAGCACTCAGCTAAGCTGTTGCTTACAGCTGTCTTGTGCTCTTACCACAGGAACAAGTACCAATCTGCACCACAGGCTGCAGCAGGGCTCCGGATCCCCAGGGCTCCTTTTCCTGCAATAAGGATTCCTCCTGCCTATTGACTTTTTCTGGCCACATCCCTTTTGTCATGGGAGATGCCTCCTTGGTGGACTGAGTTGTCTGCTTTGCATGGCTTCTTGGTCAGTTTTCTGTCCTCCTTGCTACTCCCTAGTGACCAAAAAGATGCTCAGAAGGAGAGTCGCTGACAACTCCCCCAAAGCTCACTTGTTTCTGCCTGTGCTCATTAATTGTATCACAGAATATTCTGGGTTGGAAGGGACCCACAAGGATCATCAAATCCAACTCCTGGCCCTACACAGCATGATCCCCAAGAAGCACCCCATGTGCCTGACAGAATTGTCCAAACACTCCTGAGCTCTGTCAGGCTGGTGCTGTGACCACCTCCCTGGGGAGCTGTTCCAGTGCCCAGCTACCCTGGGGGTGAAGAACCTTTTCCTGATATTGAACCTCCCCTGGCACAACTTCAGGCCGCTCCCTCGGGCCCTGTCACTGGTTGTGAGGGTGGAGATCAGTGCCTGCCCCTCCTTTTCCCCTCACAAGGAAGCTGCAGACTGGGATGAGCTCTCCCCTCAATCTCCTTTTCTCCTGGCTAAACGCACCAAGTGACCTCAGCTGCTCCTTGTATGGCTTCCTCTCAAGGACCTTCACCATCCTTGTAGCGTTCCTTTGGACTCTTTCTAACAATTTATTTTGTTATAGTGTAAATTGTGGCACCCAAAACTGCCCCCAGCACTTGAGGTCAGGCCGCCCCAGTGCAGAGCAGAGCAGGACAATCCTCTCCCTTGCCCAACTGTCAATGCTTTTCCCAGGTCTGAACCCAGTCAAAGGGGTAGCTTAGGGTGGTGTAAATTCAAATGCAGTTCCCAGCTGACTCTAGTGGGACTTTGTGTCTCGTTGTACATGTATGTGTAAGTGCTTCTGTGAACTGTGTCTCTTGTTGGTAGGGAAGGAAGAGCAGAGAGTAGAAAAAACAGCATAATTTCCAAAAGCTATTTTGAAGCCTTATAAAGCCAGCCTCCTTTTAAGTCCAAGAAATTGAACTTCACGGAAATACGATGATTTACGCTTGTGAATTGAGATTTATCGTGTCAGCAACTTGCACTTGCTTAGTATTGCTTTCCTGATTGTGCTGAATCTCTGTATCTTTAGTTTTTACTAGTTAGACGAAAATCCTGGTGCCTGGAGTAGGATTTGTGTAGCTAAAGAGTAAGCAAGATTGAAGTCTAAATAATCATTATTTCAACTCTGCTTTCATGCCTTTAGAGGTCATAAAAATCATCCCTTGCCACAGATATTATTTTTCACACACTAAAAGGAAGGATTAAACTGGGGTTGCTTTTTTTTGTTTGTTTGGTTTTTTTTTTTCCTTTTTTTTTTTTTTTTTTGGTCCTGGGCTTAGCCAAAGATTTTCAGGAAGTTTATTTCCCTTTCTTAAAACAAAAACATGGAGTGATTCAAATGCAGGGGTATCATTTTCATATTTTTAATTTCCTACTGCAGCTCACACTGCAACAATCATACTTTGGAGCTCCTCAGATCATAGAGATTTTGATAACGTTAGAGATATGCTCAAGATCTAGTCACCCTTGAGTTAAAAGGATGCAAACTGTGTCTAGCAAACATGGCATTTCCATAGAAGATTTGAATTAGTTTGCTTTCATAGCGCTGTTGCAAAACAGGCACACAGAACCACCTCACAAGCAAAACAGGGGCATCAAAAAGACAATATACCTTCCTTCCTGAGGCAGATATTTCAGGAGTTGGGGAAACACAGCTTCCTGTGTTCTCACATGGATTTAGATAATGAAACTCTTGACTGATTCAGAAAGAATAGAGCATTACACAGCTGCTTGAAAATATTATGATGTTACTGTACAATGTGCTGTAACATTAAATGTAGTGAAATCTTCCCTGTACATGTCCTAGTAAACAATCGTAGCCCTCAGGCTGTGACTGCTCTTTTCACTTTATACTCAGGCTGGGATGGGAGGAACTGGACATGAGTGGCAGGTGGGAAAAAAAGAAAGGCACAGTAATAATGAACATAAAGAGGTTAGAAGTGGCTGGTTCATTTCTGTTCTTTTAAAGATGTGATTATAGGTGGAACTGGTGGCTTTGGTTATCATTAAAATCTTGTGATATCTGGCAGCTCAAAATTATGTTTTTAATTATTACTCAACGTTCTAAGGCTCAACCAGGCAGGCTGAAATTTTCTATGCAGTGTGCTGCCACAAGGTAAGTGTAACAAGAGAATGAGGCCAGAAAGGTTGGGGGTTTTTTTCCCAAAGAAGAGTTCAAGGTAGAATTAAAAACAAATTAAAATTTACTATCACTCTAATGATTTTTTAATGGTCTCATTTGCATTCTTTTCTCTGCTTTGTAGGAGATTCAAAATACTGTAGGAAATTGTTACTGTTTTTATAAAATATGGCTCTTTTCCATCTCTCTGAAGATCTCTCTCAGTTTATTCAAGTTACAAATAACGTGAAATATGCATTTTTCACAAATTTGCCCGGTAGAATCTTGCAGGTCTTTTTAAAATTCAAATCTCCTAAAGACACCTTCCTCACTGGTCAACTTCCAGCCCTGGCAATGTCCTCATGTGCAGACTCCATCCCTGCAAAGCCTCTGTGTTTGTGGTGGGCTGGAAGGCATCTCCTGTGACAGTGTCTTGAACTGCTCTGGACAGCTGCTGGAAGTGAGAACAGAATGGACAGCAGCTCTCCTGTACATGAGGTTTTCCTGATGCCACAGTGGTATGGAGGAGAAAGCTGTCTTATCAAATATGGGGAGGTTTATATGGAGCTCAGCAGGTCATGGTGGCAAGAGGAGAGAGAAACAGTGGCATGGAGGCTGAGAAATTCAGTGTAAGTGGACGAAGGAAATTCAGTGTAAGTTTGCCAAAGTGGGAGGTGCATGGGAAGACAGCTAGAGTCAGCTCTGTGGCTGAAGAGAAGGAGAGGCTGGGACTGACTGAACAGAGAAAAATGTAATCAGTGGACTCCAGTGTCCAAGTCTGGGTATATTCCTCTCCATGTGATTGAGAAGGGTGAGAGGCATTTCTCTTCAGACAAGATCCTGACCTGGGAAATGTTTGCTCCTTCTCAGGATCCTGATAAAAGATGCCCTAAGCAGCCATACTGTGCTGCTTCTCACATTAATGTGGATTTGGCAGTATGATCTATGCACACCTGAGGGTTTCTCAGTGGAGGATGGCAGCATTACAGTACTTGGGGAAAAGAGCAGAAAAGGCAGCTTTTGACTGGAAATGAATTTCTAGACCTCTTGAAATATTTTCATTACTGCTGATGCATCTGTGTAAGAGAATTGGGAATTTTTGTCTTTCACTTGATTCACGTCAGAGTCTTGCTGGAAAGCAAAGCACAACACAGCTGCTATCAAGAGCCTTGAGTTCATATTCAACTGGAACATTTGGTGTGCATGGGGGTGAGCAGTGCTGAGACAGCACTGCATCAAGGGCCCTGCTTGTCCGTCTCACACATTGCCTCTCAGCATTTAGCTTCTGGATAAACAATTTGTCCTGTCTTTGAGGACATTGCCATGTCGTGTCTCTACCTGAACAGAAGCAAGATCTAGCTGAAAAACAGCTACTGAACTTGGCTTAGTGGCAAAATCACGAACTTTAAAGCAATTGCAATAAAAATCTGTCTCCAAACAAGTCAGCCAAGGGGAAGTAAGGCTGCAACAGTTCTGGTGGGAAAGTGAGTTTATTGAGGACAGGGTACCTCTAATTTTAATGGGTGGTCCGTGTTTAAATTTTCTTCTCCCATTTCCTTTTTCCCATTTCAACAGAATTAGAACTGATGTGTAAAGTGCTTATATTACTAGGAACAACAGTAGGAAACCCTTTGTTAACCTTAATTTCCCATCTAATATTTCTCTTCAGCGTCAGCCAGTCTCCAAGGTGATAGGGTTGTTGACAATAACTCCAAATTGCTGTGTAACTGTTAGACTGTGCAGCTTCTAAAGAGCAATTTGTTTATTTTGCCCCTGCTCATTTGTTGGTAGTTGGTGGGGTTTTTTCTTAATTTCCCCAGAGATTTTGGACTTCTCACATTTCTCAAATGTTAAGTAAATGACAGACCTGTGTTTCCTACTTAAGAAATAGTACATTTTTATCAAGGGGTAAATCCAGCAGGTTGCTGAGAATCTGTTGTAAAGCACTGAGAATCCTGCACTTTTTAGGAATCCAAAGAGAAT
The DNA here is from genome assembly GCF_028769735.1 of Zonotrichia leucophrys gambelii. Lineage (NCBI taxonomy): Eukaryota > Metazoa > Chordata > Aves > Passeriformes > Passerellidae > Zonotrichia > Zonotrichia leucophrys. The sequence goes on from NC_088169.1 coordinate 64,812,324, forward strand.
GGAAGAGCACTCAGTACCACAGGAGTTACACAGTTATTTGTAGAATCTTAAGTCATTTAAGATTAAATAATAAGATGAATAGAAACTGTAGTTAGCAGCACAAACCCTGAAGATGTCCAGCATGATACATGGATCCATTTCTGCACAGTGTGATGGTGGGTTTGAGAGCCCACGTGGCTCTACAGAATGTGCTCAGAAGCAGCACAAGTATCTGCATCTGTAAAACTCCCTTGGTAATTACAAGACTCCAAAATGTTTGTTCAGTTTTGCTATTTTCACAGACATTTTGATGAAAGAACCACAACAGTTCATGATGGAAGTGTTCAACTCAGTGAAATGTCAACTTTTCTAAATGTATCTGGTTCATCAGTTGTAGTCTTCCAACAGAGCCTGTGTCACTTTCCTCACCACCTACCTATGGCACCTGCTCTCCAGGGCTGTTGGTGTGATTTTTATTTTCCTGGCAGCAGGAAGTGTCAAGACTTTGAAACTATCATATTTATTTTTTCCTTCAGGAATGGTAGGGAGGTGGTCTGCTCGAGAGGTTTTACCCATTTCTAAGGTAAGAAAGCAAAGCAGAACATGTCTTATCTCTGTGTCAAAAGAGCTCTTCCACCCCCTGGAAAAGTAGCAGGTGAAAGAGGAGTACAGCATCTAAATTGAAGGTCTAAATTGTCATTCAAGCTCCTTCCAGCTCCATGAAAAATGTGTATCTTCACAGGAGGGACATTTTTGGTGAAAGAAAACACACCATTTTGGTGTTTTACCCCTTCTTAGCTATTAAATAGATTTATGAAGGCTGGGAAATTCAAGTCTAGGTTTTGGAGCATCAACAAACTCTCGTCAAGGAGAAATAAAATAAATAACATTAAAAGAAAAAGATTCAAGGTAAGAAACATTGCAAGATTGAAATGTCCCTTTGCTTCACTCCTGAAGGAAAAAAAAAGTGAGGCAATGTGTAGAAACAGTGACTCAGAGCAGTAACAATTAGTGAAAGAAATAATTAGCTTGTGATTAGTCTTTTTTTCCTGTGTGTTCTCATGTTTAGGTAAAGTATATTGTTCTTACAAATGTTGGACGGACATTTATCACATCCTCTGTCATAATTGCTAGTGACAAGTCAAGCCTGAATGAAAACAAATGGAAGAAGTAAGTGTTTATCTCACTGTAAATTCTTTCTGATAATGTCTCATGAAATTCTTTCCATCTTGTACTTGTGGAAACTGGAGGAGCATTTTGATCCTGGGACACACTGACTGTACTACCATCGTTAATTGGAAAGAGCATCCCCTTTAATTCCCTCAACAGCAGAAGAAAGAGGTCAGTTTCATTCCCAGGAACTTTGCACTTCTATTGTTTTCACACATTTTTTTAAACCTGAATTGCACTTCAGTTGACTTGTACAGAGTGCACAGTCAGTCCCTCTGATCTGCTCCTAGAACACCCAAAATGTCAGCAAGTTTTATACTGGGGGAATTAAGCCTGGATGAATTTCCTCCCAGTCTTTTTTCAGAAGAGGAGAAGTACAAGAGAAGATCAGATTCCCTCTAATGGACCTTCAAACTGAGAGATGTAGAACCATGTTTTAAGGATTACTCCAGTGCCCTAAATGGTGAGAGGAGCTGAAACCTCTGGAACTCCTGCTCATTTACAGCCTTTCCTTCCAGTGGTGAATTTATGCTGTGAGTTGTACTGAATATCAGCAGAGGAAGGAAACAAACCTGTTTGGCAGAAAAGGGTATTAATGATATTTCCATGTGTTCGCTTCTAGAGACTAGACTGGATTGAGAAAAGGAGATTTTAAAGGGGAGACCTTCAGAAGAGCCTTTTGATGGTCACTCTTTTTGACCCTTCAGAAAAAATGTTTGTGGATTTCAGTTACAGCTTTATCCTAAAGATCCTGAATTGATCCTTCATTTCTGAAGCCAACTGGCCTTGTGGGGCAACACAAATCTCAAAGAAAAGGACCCCAAAATTGCCTCAAGCAGTTTTCTTAATGATTAGATTACATTCTTGAGGATTTTTTTTAAATACTCTGAGAAGTTTTACATTAAGTACAGGCTGAATCTACATTTCTCACATGTTTAAGAAGCATGAGCATAAGCACTAGGTGTCATGTCTAAAAACAAGGCTGTTGTGTGAGAGCTGCTGGAGATCGCTGTATGGAGCACTGGGACTCTGTAGGTGTTTCACTGTGGGGAGACTGGGTGCATTCATGTGGATCCTGTGAGCCCTCCAGGGCTTTCATTAACTCTCCATTGCAGGGCTACTCTCCAGAACATGCCTGTTGGACTGGGGGAATGCAGAAGCAGGCAGAAGAAGCAGCTTCGGAGGAAGAGCTGATGGTTTGGACAAGGAGCCCCAGCGACTGCATGTTAAAGGCAGTCAGCTTTGGAATGGGAGGGACAAATTCACAGGCAGGACCAAGAAATCTGATGTTCACCTACAAAATGTGCCAAAAAGGTGCTTTACTTCCATCTTCTTTGAAATCTACCAATCAACATGAAAATTATCACCAGATTAGTAGGTGTCTGGCAATTGATCCAAAGCCAAGTGCCTTAAACCCTCTGTAGCTCTACAAGTCCCAGGAGCTCGGATTGAGCTCCTTAAAGTTGAGTACATCATTGGTAAAAAAAGAGTCTCTTCTCTCCTCAGCATGTTAAGAAACATGTTTGGTGTCCTTTTAGCAGCTAGAAATGCTGACTTTTGATGCTTTGTTGTTAGATGGGGGTGGTTGAGATGGGGATGGGAGAGTTGGAAGCCTGAGTGTGGTCTGAAACTCCAAGGAAACCAAGCCAAAAAGGCAAGCATGATTTAGATGCCACTTTGAGCAAATTAGGTGGAGATTATACTCCCACAGCATGAACATAAAATCTGAGTGATATCCAGCACAGTGGGCTATGGTGTAGCAGCAGGATCAGGTAGGTCAAACAGTCTGTGGGTGGTTGTGGTTGGACCCCATAATGTGACTTATGGTAAAAGGAACCACCTCTGGGACTCAGTTTCTTGTGTTTGGGATCTCTGTAAAACACTTCCCTGCTTTTGTGGGATCACTGGTTTGCAGAAATTTTGTGCCATTAGTATACAAAGGCAGTGTGAACTTTATTGGATCTGGTTCTAATAGTTTTTCTTGCATTTTTTTCCCCCTACTACTTCTTTCCTTGGGCTTGCTTGAGAGCAGCTCAGAGATTCCTCCCCTGGCATTAGTTTGCTCTTGTACTCAGCATTTTGAAGGTGTGTTTATGCACTTGGTCATGAAGTTTTGCCAAGTCAAGGCCTGCACCTGCTTCTGGTCCATACATAAACTTGGGGGGGAATGTATGGATGAATCCCTGGGTGCTTGTGAGGAAAGGGGCCCTCAAGGCTGGTAGCCAGCAGTCAGAAGGAGATTCCAGCGAAACTCTGAAGCAGTCACATGCACTTGGGGACAAGCAAGGGCTGAGCATGAAATTTTCATGTTTAAAAGCCAACTGCTATTTAGTTTGCTTGCTTTTTGGAGAGGTTTCCTCAGCAGATGAGTTTCACTGGGTAAAGAAAACAGTCTTCTGGTTTAAGCCACAGCCACTCTGGAAAAAGAGAAGAGAGAACTACTTGATGGTGAGATATGTGAGGCTGAACTCAAAGTAATTTGGGGAGCAATGAGTTTGGCAGGACCAGTGACCTTAGGCTGAGTCTGTGGAATCACACCAGTTCGAAACAGACAGATCCATATTTCAGATAATTTGTTACATAACAGCCCTTAGTCAGACAACTTTCCTGAGGTGAATGAACAGAGATTACTTTCAGGCCACACTGCTTTCTCTTTATTTTTCCAGTCCTTGCTGAGCTGAAAATACAGTAAAAAGGAGGTTTTTTCATGCAGTATTTCAGTGTTTCCCTCCCAGTCTGAACAGAGGAAGCAAAGAAGAATGGGAAAATAAATAAAATCAAGTAAGTTATTCTGGAGGATCAAAAGAGTTTAATTTGAGTTTTGGGGTAGAAGTTTGAATTGGTTTTTATTTTCTGTGAGTTTATTTTCCTTTCACCTTGGCTCTGAACACAGTGTACTTTCAAGATAACATTGTTCAAAACCTCATGAAATTTACACATAAAGTCTCTTAAATGAAAGGGAATATTTAAGTTTGGAGATAGTTGTAGAGTGTCATGATCTAATTACAATAGCATTTTTGAAGGATAACAAACGTCAAAAAAAATAAACTGGATGCTATGGAAAATGAAAGTAGGGCCAAGAATCTAAGGCTAGCCAGAGAAATTAAACATTGAGGCTTTTCCTCTGGAAGGTTTTAAATCAGTTTAGTGTTGGTGAAAAGTGCCAGGTTCATAGCAGAGGAAAATGATGCCTTTTATTTATTTACAGGCAAGGCTGGCATGCGCCTGTGACAGCATCTCTGCTTTAGACTATTGCTGTTCTTTGACACTCAGCTGAACTGACCACCAGGAAAAGCAGCTCAAAAGTCCTTCTGTCTCTCTTTCCTTCTATCCTCTAAGCTTGCCAGCAGCCTGACTACACTTTGCTTTTGAAAGTGGTTTTGATCATGTGGATCTATCCATCAGCAGCTACACTGGGACAAATGACTCCTTGCATTCAAGTCCAGGAACAGCTGATCAGACAGCTAAAAAATATTCCCAATTTTATTTTATTTTTTATTTGCATACAAGTTTGAATGCTTTTGGTTTGGATGAATAGATAGACTTAAGACAGAGTTTCACTTTTTGGAGCACACAGTTCGTGCTGAAGCTTATTCATGATCTATTTCCACCATGCTGAGTGACAGGCAAGGAGAACCTCCAAAAATATTAGCTGCTCTCCAGTGGGGCACTAGCAAAAGAAAGTGTTGGTTTTCAAACTAGTTATGAAGAGTATAGATCTCTGATGGCAGTGAATTCATCTTTTCATAGCTCTTTAGAGCAGCTTTCTTTCATGACTGAGCTTTCAAAATTGGCCTATATAGTAGGATACAGTAAATTTTGTACTGTGGGACTCCCTTGTGGGAGTCCTCAGGTGGTAAGTTAAGAAGTAAAATTGGAAGATTAGGAACTATTCCATAAAATACAACTTTTTAATGAGATTTTCCCTCCTACTGAATGTAGAACTGAGGCTGAATGAAGGAATTCTCTTTTTTTAATTCTTTTTTTTTTTTATTTTCGGTGAGTAGCTGAAAAGAGAGTCCTTTCACAGGGCTCTGGTTTCAGTGGTGGGGCTTGATCACACAGTGAGGAGTGCCTGGGTACCTGGAGGCCTCTCTAAACCACACAGTTCAAAGCATTCTACAGCTCACACAGGAGGTGTTAAGGCATCAAGCACATCTCTTTTTGAAGGAGATGCTGCAGCCTTGTCGTCTCAGGCTCCACATTGCTGGCTGCTAAGAAATCAGGGCAGAGATGCTAAATAACTTCATGCCATTTGGTGAGTTGCACACAGTGGAAAGGAAAAAGGCAGTGCCTGTCTGCAGCTGCAGATTACACAGCTTTGAATCACTGGGGCTAATGGGATCCACTGACTAACTGGGTGTTTCCAAGAGACAGCTATTTGCCAAGGAAGTGACGGAAGGGAAGGGAAGGTGTCTATCAGAATGTCTCTCTCTCTGGCATGTGGTGCCACAGATGCTGTGAAATTTGGCCTGAGATAAGACAGAAGTTGCACAGAGCCAGTCTCATGTCTGGTTGTCTAGGGCCTGGGTGTTAAAACAAAGGCTGAAAAGGAAATAGTGATCTGTTTTGAAAATGAAATACAATGAGGCATGGCAAGGAAACTCTGGAGGGAAAACTAGTGCTCAGAAATCTGCTCTCAAGCATCTGAGATCAAATTCATAGGAAAGAGACAAAAATAAATGGCAGGGTGAGGAATGTCCAGGACCTGTTGTGGATGAGGGAACAGAGGCTGGAGCCAGGTTTCGTGCTGCCCACTGCAATCAGTGGAGGGGGGATCCACGCTCACCATGTGAGCAGCCCCCTCTGGTCACAGCCCCTTTCCAGAGAGTTTCTGTGCTGCAGCAGCCTTGGCAAGTTCCCTGTGACTTGCAGCTCTAGGGAATTGCTTTGCTCTCTCTAGCAGAGAGACAGGTTTGCTGCAGGCAGCTCCCAGCTCCTGTGGGCACTGCTGTCTGCTTGGGATGGTGCTCCAGGGTGGCTGGCGTGTCAGGGATGCTGCTGGGAGCAGAAAGGGCTGACGGCCGGCAGCCTCCCATGGGGAAGAGTTTTCATGCAGAAATGTCACAGCTGGGTCTTTCAGGAGAGACAGATGGCTCCCTGCAGGATTCGAGAGGAAAACATGAAAATATTCCTCCCGTGTATGATAATAAACTTGAAATGGCCAAAGGAAAAAGTACTTAGCACTCACAAAAACGTTTGGCTTACTGAAATGCCCCAGAGATAACAGCACTTCAGTGGTTTGTATAGAGGCTGTGCACTGGCAAAAGAACTTGCCAGCTTTTATGCACTGCCCCACCAATCTAAATTAATTTGAGATCTTTGGGACTGACTCCAAAGGTGATAAAGCTGGTCAGCTTTCATTTCCTCTTATTCTTTGATCTCTCTCTTGAGACTACCTTCAATGGAATGTAATGAATTGATTTTATTGTTATTCTTGATGATGAGATGACACAACCCCAGGGGGAATAGAACAGAAATTGTGAGGGTTTTTTTTTTGTTGTTGTTGTTCTTTGTTTTTTTCCAAACAAGATTTCAAGTATTTTAATTTATTGGACTGTGTTTTAGAGAGGTTGCATTGTGCTCTGCTGATCTCCATGCCTGTGCATTTGGGAGGTGTTTATAGGTGGGTGGTGGGAATATTTGCCTCTGCAACTCTGCAGCTGCCTTTGTGATACACCCCTCATCCAGCCTTGAAAGAAAAATTACAGAGTGATTATCAGACCCACCTTTGTGTGTTTCTGTGATGGGAAAAGTATATTTTTGTTGAGAAAATAATGATTTGTGCACTACCTGCATACGCCAAAGGAAAAAGAATTTTAAACAACCTTAACACGCGTTTTTCCATGCACCTAAAATTGACATTATTTTTTCATATTGCATATTTTCATGTTGTAAGATTATTTAACAAGCTCTACCTGTAGTCACCTTCTAATTTTTGTCCTTCTGGACGGTACGTTTTGCCTGGGTGACTTTGGCACACAGCATTACAATCAACGTTAAAGAGCCTGGCAGCTGTGGTAAAGAGAGTTTCACTGCACCAGTCTTAGTCTCTTGAATTAGGGCTGTCACCTCTACTGGCAATTTAGTAAAGAAGACTTTTGCTTTCTCTGCCTGTGAGACAGGACCTCTTTGAGCATATGGAAATGGTCCTCCCAGTTTTCTGACTTCCCAAGAGAAATGCCTTAAAGTTGCTTTACGCTTCTCTGAAATGTGTCTGTGTTATGCCAGCATATACAATAATACCTTTGGCTAGTTAGCTTTCCAGCATGTATCCTCTAGTGTTTTAGTTGTAAATCCAGTGATAAGTAAGACAGTGATCCTGAAGACTTCTGGCAGCTCTGTCTTCTTTTTTTTCCCCCTCTTCTCTTTAGTGGTGGTAGTCTGACGTTTTATAAATGCTGAGACTGGTGAAAAAAAAAAGCCAAAAAAACTACCAAAAAGCCTCTTATTCCAAACCAAATCAGTTCTCTTTTTTTGCCTATCTGGTGCCTAGTTACAGGCTTCTGTTATCTGACCTGTTATAAGCTCCAGTATTTGCAGTAATGGTTACTCCAAGATTGTCTACACAAAGAACAATAAATGAGGGGATTAGTCAATCCATAAATAATTGCTTAAATGATTTAACTATTTAATAAGTATAGAATTATTTAAATGGTTAGGGATTATGTAGCCTGCTCCTCCTCCCACCACATTCCTCTGCAGCAGGATTCATGTGGGTTTCTTACTCCCATCTATCTGCTTAACCTAATTCTCATCTCGTAATGGCTTGCAACCTTTTACAGCCTTTCTTGATTTCTCTGCCTTTACTTCTCTGTGAATGCTTTTGGCAGATCTCTGGGTGCCTGTGTGCAAAGAATTGTACTCTGTCCTAAAAGGAAAGCAAGCAGCATCGCCCTTGGGAAGGCCTAAATAGAGCCACAGAGGGAGGGAGCTGGTGGGAAGCACCTTATTTGTTATTAAATGCATACCTAGGTGGGGCTTTCCTGTGTTATGAATCTCCCAGTACCTCAGGTAACCAACATTTCACAAACTGACTCTGGCCCATCCTGAAACTAATTTAGTTTCTTGCCCTCTTTTCTGTTGAAAGGCTGTTTCAGAGTGTCTGGGCTTTGTTCTAATCGACAGTCTGATTATATCTAAGCCTCATTTACATAGAAGCTAAATGTACATTTTTGTCCCTGCACAGTCCCAATAGATTTAAAAATTACTGAAAAGCCCCAGTAATTATATACAGAGAAGAATCATAACTTTTCCTTTAAATTCAACTAAAAAAATGGACTCTTCATGTCACTCATTGTCTTAGTTTGATTTCGTACTTCAGTTCCTCTTCAAGGTGAAGATAATAGTTATTGGGCATGGATGACTGGACTAGACATACAAACACTAGATTTTTACCCATCAGAAAGCAAAATAAAAATCCCCATCCACATCAAATATAGGAACTATTAGGAGCAGAAGGAGGACACATCTTCATGACATAATGTGTGACTTAACCAACCTTGAAAGCTGTCCTGCTTTTCTTAGCTTAGAAAGGGTCTATTTAATATGAAAGCAGGGCAGCAGGAATGACCAGGGATACAAAGTGACTGAATATATGGGACTTGTTTGGTCTGGAACAGAGGTCTCTTGGGAACTTGTGACAGAAGATTACAAAATTTGGGAAAAGGTTGATGGGGATTGGCTACTCTGTGTGACATCCTGAAGAAGAATTAGGGGAAACATTATGAAGTTACTTGAAAATGGGCTCAAAACATTAAAAAAGGGAGTGATTATTCATATGATAAGTAAATGTAAGGAAGTCCTTGCAGAAGGACAAAGTGGATTCAAGAAATTTACACTTGCTCATGAGTAGATAGAAAGTAATTTAGAAGAAAAATCCATTGTGAGTTGCTTAACAGTCAAACGACAATTAACGAAGGAAATCCCCTTAGCTGAAAATGTTTCAAGGCTGTGAGAGTATCAGAAGGAAGTCTTAGATGTGCTTGTCCTATTCTTATTCTTCCTGTTCTTACTCTGGCCACAGTTGAAGAAAGGGTAATGGGCTAGGAGAAGCTTTGGCCTGAACTAGTACAGCCATGTTGATGTTATTACCATTCCTTGTTGCACCACTGCTTTATGTCCTGACAACCACTACCTGTCTTCTCTGGAAATATCTTGGCTGACATATCCTAGGATCACATTTACTTTTTCTCATAGTTGCATCACCTGGTAGCTTAAGTCATCCTATAATTAACTAATGCTCTCTGCTTCTCCTCAGTCATCTCCAGTTAATGAGCTCTCAGCTCAGGGTGGCAGTTCTCACTGTTACTCCACAGGTATATGATCTTGTGTTGAGTAGCTTTGAATTTCATCCCATTTTGGTGTCTCCTGTCACCTTCTCCTCCAGTTCTTGGCCTTGCAAGCCTCTCCTAGAAAAATGGGGCCTGTCTCCTTTATGCTATGAGCAAATACCAGCAGCACACTTGCTTTGCATATCAAGGTCACTTGCAAAAACATTAAAGACGACAGACCCGGGGCTGCTCCCTGAGTATTTCTATTAGTAGCTTCTCCTCATATTGATAGTTCCCCTTTCATCAAAACTCACTGCAGTCTCTTTTTCACCTACTTCCTTCCTGCTTGAAGTTCTGCTATTTGGACCCTGATTTTTCCTAGCCTTTGCACATGGAGGACCCTCGGGGCAGGGTCTGGGTCTTTAAAGGAAGGCAGCACAGCTTTAACCTTGCTCTACTGAAATCAGCTGCCCTTTCCCCATGCCTTTGGCTTCAGTGATGGTGGTGGGTGAGCCAGCATAACATCACAAAAAATGCCACTCGCATCTTTCTTTGAAAGAGCAGATCTACTTTTACAGCCAAATATGTTTTCTTTCATGGAAAACAAGGAAAATTGCATTAGGTTAGGATTTTGCTGTTTGCGTCTCTCCCATTTAGAAAAATGACACAGTGACATTCATCACCTTTGATTAAAACTTAATTTGCCTCTGAACTATGTTTACCTATGCAACATTAACAGATGGGCTGTGGTTAAAACCAGAAGGTTTTCCTCTCTCATTGCTATGGTTCCATATAATGTGAAGCAAGTTCCAGGGACTGCTGCTATATTCCTGCAAGTTAAGAGGTATTTATAAGTAGAACACTTGACTCTCAAAAAAAGGGTGACTAGCTTCTGATTATTTTAGAGATGAAGATGTGGACAACACTTGTGAAGATGTCGTTTCCCAGCAATAGAAGTTTGTTTAGGATCAGAGTTGCAGAAGTATCTGGCGCCTGAAGGTGCGCTTGAATACTGGAGCTAATGCTTCCAAGGACCAGATTTCACTGAGCGGGGAGCCCCTTGAGTGCTTTGATACCCATTTCCTTCCTTCCAACCTTTTGGTTGCTCCTTTTGGGTATTTCTTTGTGTGGTGAGAGGCATTTGAAGTTGCCTAAGAGGTCTGCATGTAGGTCCTGTGCAGTTATTTTTGTGCATATGGAGTAGTGCTACTTGGGCACTGGTCCTGTCTGGGTTTGTGTCAGAGGAACATTGCACTGTAGATACTTCCAGATGCTAAGCCAGGTTTTTCTGGAAGCTCATATCCATGCTCCTCTCCTGCAGGGTTGCTCCTAGCTAAATTGCAATCCATCTTTAAGACTTGGTTTCTTAATTACCCAGACTGGACTAAGAAGTAGTTTTAATATAAAGAAGTCTGTTAGCATCTCTATCTCAGAAGAGAGGGAGATTTCTAAGCCCGTTTCTTGGAAATCAGTGTTCTAAAAGAAGAAAGTTGGCAGACCTGAAATCTGCCATCCAGGTGCTCGCTCCCCAAATCTTTATTTAGAGGAAATGAATGCCTTTCTATGAAGTTATCAAGAAAAATAATGTGGGGCAGGACAAGTGCTGTAGTCAGAGAGGAAATGGAATTCTTTAAAATTTCATCATGTGTCAGGTGCTTTTTTGGCAGGAGTGTGTAACATAATTGTAGCTTTAAAAAGTGAGCTCAGTGGACGCGTGATTAGGGAGGTGAATGTTCCAGAAACTCTGCATGCACGAGCAGAGCTGCCTGATGGCTTCCCTCCCTGCCAGACCCTCGCTGTCCTGCTGGCACTGCTCTCTCTATGGACTCAACAGTGTGGCTCCAGGGGAAACTAAATTACTTGGAACTTATCAAGAGGTTGCTCGGTTACTTAATCATTATAATGGCTCGCTGGTCATTTCCTCCAGCTGGTTTGTGTGTGTGTGTGTGTGTGTGTGTGTGTGTGTGTGTGTGTGTGTGTGTTTTACAGACTCAAACAATGATAAGCACATTGATTATAATTGGATAGACTTCCCATTGGCATAAAAGTGCTGAACACCACAGGTCTCAGGATGTGCACCTCCTAGTAGCAGTACAGGATCTACAGCTGAAACCACCTGCTTGCAGAGAAAGGGAATTTTTCTAGTGTACACACTCAGTAATCACTTGCCTGTGGCTGTTCACTGAATGAATACAAACCCATCCCTTTGAGAGCACTTGCATTTAATTTTGCATTTAATTTGCAGAATAGAAGCTGTTTAGTTACATTATCTGTCACTGCTGGTGTGCATGACAGGGACTGTCATTTTACTGTCCCCAGTTTGAAAACAACTGTTTGGGGCAGTCAGTGCTAGACACTGATTTCTAAGCAACTTTGGAAACAGCATTTCTTCCTCTCATGTCATCTGGTCAAGGCTGATTTACAATTATGCTTTCAGTGAGTGAACAAGAGGGAATTATATTTTCTTCCTCTAGTCTAAGCAATGTCTTTTCCTCATTGCTAAGGAAATTCCATCATGGTGGCAATGTCTCTTTGAAGTGTTACAATCCCTCAGCTAATACTTAGCACTTATCTCATGCGTTTGTGTTTGTAGATTTCCAAAGAGGCAAAATATTTTCACCTCTGTAAATGAGACTGGCAAAGACCTAGCTTGGAGTGAAGTGATTTGTGCTGGAAAGAAAACACACTCTTCCTGATGTTTATGCAGTTACCATCACCTCCAGCTCATTGTGAATTGCAGATAAGCTCCTGAGCGGATAAAAGTGGCTGAAGCTCAGCACCTCAGAGGGTAGCAACATCTAATGGAAACAAGCTTTGCACATAGGCACAAAACTAAATCTTACATGTAAGTAAAACATAAGGTTTACACATCAAGACAATTAGGAAATAAATTGAGAACTTGAGGAACACATGTAGTCTCTCAACATGCTTGAGCTATGATCACAGAAACAATGCCCACACATGAACTGCCCCAGTTAAGCTGTTCTCAAGGGCTGCCCCAGCTCCTCTCCTCTCCTCTCCTCTCCTCTCCTCTCCTCTCCTCTCCTCTCTCTCCTCTCCTCTCCTCCTCTCCTCTCCTCTCCTCTCCTCTCCTCTCCTCTCCTCTCCTCTCCTCTCTCTCCTTCCTCTCCTCTCCTCTCCTCTCCTCTCCTCTCCTCTCCTCTCCTCTCCTCTCCTCTCCTCTCCTCTCCTCTCCTCTCCTCTCCTCTCCTCTCTCCTCTCCTCTCCTCTCCTCTCCTCCTCTCCTCTCCTCTCCTCTCCTCTCCTCTCCTCTCCTCTCCTCTCCTCTCCTCTCCTCTCCTCTCCCTCTCCTCTCCTCTCCTCTCCTCTCCTCTCCTCTCCTCTCCTCTCCTCTCCTCTCCTCTCCTCTCCTCTCTCTCTCTCCTCTCTCCTCTCCTCTCCTCTCCTCTCCTCTCCTCTCCCTGCTTGCAATCTTTCCCACTTGGTGTAGAAATGGAAATGGTCATTTTGCTCCTTTACTCCCTGGCTGAGGAATCACCAGAGCTTGGGTGAGCAGGTCATTGCTAGGGAATGATTCCTGAGGGAATGAGACTGAGGGCATCATAACAGGCAAGTACAGCACAGCCAGGGCCACCTTCTTGTTTGAACTATTGCATGTGATATCATCACCAGTCTGCAAATCACTGTGGCTTCTGCTCCTTTATGTCCATTTAATCTAATTGTCTAAACCAGAGGAAAACTATGCTTAGAAGTAGATAAGAGGATTTAATGCTCGCCACTGATAGTGTTGTAAAAAAAACCCAAATTTTCATCTGTCCCTGGGTGAAATATGATGCCCATTGATGTGTTCCACTATGGAACAACTTCCTTATTCTTTGAGCTAGTTAGAAGAACATGCTGTGTTTGCTTTTCTTTTGAAAAAGGCAGGATAAGAGAAAGAAAGCACTTCATGCCCATTCCCAATGCTGGCAAATCATCTTGCTAGTTTAGATTTTGCATAATAAAAACAGGCATTAGTGAGGTCTAGAGCTCTGGCCTTGGAGGTGGGAACCTGACCCACTCTGCCTTGATCCCATTAAACCTCCATTTTAATAAATTCTTGCAGTAATAACACAAATTAGGCACACCATCTTTTCTGAAAAGTATAGGATTAGCTGGGGGAAAAAAAGATTAGCAACTGAAAGTCATGAATGAGCTTTGTAATGAATAATTTGAAACTATTCAGGGAAGTTGCAAGAATTATTGTTCCAGATTAGGTCTATGGCAAGTAGTTATCAACACTAGGATTGTTATGCCTGATGGACCTATGCAGCAAGAGGCCTGTGTATGCAGAAGAGAACATGCCCTTCACATTTCCTAGTTATACAGAAGCAGTATTTTGTGGAAAGAGTTCATCTTATTTAAGATTGCATTTGATGGAGTATTTCAGATCACTTATCAGAGCTCATTTGGCAGAAAATCTGCAGTTTCAGGTACTGAAGGCGAATAGCTCCTGGCTGATGCTATTAATATTGATTCTTCTGGTGTGTTCCCTTGAAGAGAAAGCCTTGAATCCTGGGAACAGATGGTGCAAGCTCTTCACCAGTTCACATGGGTCCTAGGCCTGACTCCAGGTCAGGGGAACCAGCCCTTTTCTGTTTCTTTGTTTCTTAAATGTAAAATGGGACAAATAGATTTCTGTGCAGGAGAGAATCAGTGCTGTGCTCATACCAGCAGGAAATGCCTGTTTTCTTCTCAGTTAAATCCACCCAGCTGAGGCCCTTCTTGAGGGATTCTCACAGAGCTCCAGTGGCATGCAGATGGCTGAGGTGCAAAATCTCTCAACTCTGGGGTCTCTGCTTTCTGGTCAGTCATGCAAAGGCATTGCAGACACATCTTCAGGCGCTGGAAACAGGCCTGTCCAATTTTCTATCACTGCAAAGAGTGGGGTTTTGTGTGCATGCAGCTGGAATTGCACTCTGCCTGCCCAAAATCATATGGTCCTTCTTTTTTCCACTATCACGTGTCCTCTAGACATTTTTATTTCCATATAAATACAGTTCAGTTTCTTTCATTAACACAGACCTTGAAAGCCAAAGCAGTAACTAGGAATAAGTCACACTTTATTTTTCACCTCAGATGACACCTGCAGACCCTGCCCTTCCTGGGTAAGAGGCAGGAAGTCTTCAGAACCCAGCACACCAGCCACATACTCATCTGCTCTGCACGCTATTAGTATGTGACTTTCCCAAAACTGTTTTTTTATGGCAGTTTAGTGCAGGGACATGGGGAGGGTCTGGCTGTAGGATGCAAGCAGCAGCCCTGAGATGAGTTGGCCCAGAGTACTGAGGTTTGGGATGGTGTTCTTAGCAGTCTTGCAACCTCACCTCTGGGTTACGAAAGGTTTTGCACAGTAACTTGTCATAGGTGCTGGCATCAGATGTGCTGATATTCACACAGATAGTATACCACATGTAAAAGCAGGTCCTTCACCAGATGTACTCCTTTTGTAACCAGCTCATCTTTACTGCTTTTCCCAAGCATGGGTTTGGCCTCTCAAAGCAGTTTTGTTTCAGTACCATGCTGTTCTCTGACTCGACCTTGTAATTTAGCAGCATCAAACAGCTGATGCCTTAATGGGGCCTTTTTCTGATTTTTATTATTGCTGCATCTTTATTTGCTCCTGACAGCAGCAAAGGTGCTTCCCTCATGTGTTTCTCCTGACAGAAGTGGCTTAGTTGTTGTCTCAAGAGATACAGACCCTCAACAAATGATGGCAACACATCTTTTACGTGTCTCGTATGATGCTTCTCACAATGTTCTGTGAAGGAATTGCTGTTTCTGCTCTGACCAGGATAGGCTAATTTTCTGCAGCAGGCCACTGCCATTGCCTAAAATGATGAGGTGGCTGCTGGCAATTTGATGGGCAGGAACACAGAACTGCAGACCAGGGTCTGCACTAGGCTTTCTCTCCTGTTATTTCACAGGGATACAAAGCAGGAATAAAATCTCAGGGGAGTGAGCCCAGTGCTATCAAAGCTCCAAGAGCACAGACCACTCTGGAGAAAAGTTTTTGGGTAGTACAATCTCTCTCAGGAGGCTCTTGTGTCAGGTGCAGGTGCCAGAGCAGTCTGCAGTGCAGAGGTTGCTCCCACAGTCCCTCCCAGCCCCACAGTTTGTGGTTTTTCAGGTTTGCTGGCAGCAAGGGAGGAAATGCTCTTGCTGCTCTGCCTGCTGCTTCCCCAGAGCTTGCAGACCTGGTCCTCAGACATAAAAAATTAGGTGTGTTTCAGACAGCATGTTAGGATCTGGGTCCTCCAAAACTGGCCAAAGGATCACCCCAGGGCCTTGGCAGCTGCTTCTGCTGCACCAGGGCTGTTTCAGCTCCTGATAGTTCTCTCTCAGCAGCATGGGTGTTTGTCAGAGACATGCCAATGGGAGTTCATGGTCACAGGAGGAGAGCTTGTCTTTCCAGTAGCTTCCCTCTGTGAGATGAAACTGGTCTTGTCAAGCAGGGAGGGGTGGAGAGTGTGGCACAGTCCCTTTTGGGAGCCAGCAGCATCTGCTCCTGAGCTCCTAGGATGTAATGTCAGGAAGGGCAGGAGGAGGACTGGACAGAACTCGAGTTTTATTGTGTTCACTGTCCCAGTCATATTGAGGAAACTTGGCTCTTTTGTGACAAGTGGTGACTTTAATCTGCCCTGGCAGAAGAATTTGGTCATTATTTTTATCTAACAGTGTGAGAGCACTGTGGGGTCTGGGACAAAATGAGTCGTCTTCAAGCTGGCCTGTCTCATGGCAGCAGTAAGAGACAGTGTCACAAATCAGAGCAATAAAGGATGCTTTTCACAAAAGTGCCGATGTGAGGGGTGGGCTGAGACCTTTCTGATCTGGAAATGAGCACCTGCAGCTGATGGGATGGAGGAAAGGGAGGAGGCAGGTCATTTGACTAACATGGTATCTTGCACTGAGCAGGTTGCTTCCACAGGGGTACTATTTGCCACGATCACTAGGCTTTACCATAATCTTCCTGTAGGAATGAATGAGTATGTTTATGCTAAGATGCTTAGCATATTCTAGCAGCTCTTTATAAAGATCATTATCTATAATTAGGTAAGTGTGTTTAACTGTTATTGCTCTTGTGCTAAAAATTGCTGCAAATGGAGCTGAGGAGGGAGAGGATTCTAATTTAGACATCAGATAATTGGACCTAATTTGCTTATGAGAACTACTAGTTGTGGCTGCTTGAACAGTAAGTCCTAAGCTCAGAAATAAAATGCTTTTCTAAAAGCATTTAGTGCCACTGTTCATATTTGTGTCAATATTTCCACTAGAGATGTGGTTTTGTTACTGAAACTTAGCATATGAAAATATCAGTCAGTGCACTGCTGAATGTGATAGTCCTGATTTTGCCTTTTCTCACAGACATCTGAAATGAGAAACAGGCTGCCATTTCCTAAACTTTAGTCAGTTCTGCTGAACTGTGCTGCAGTTCATCAGTCCTGTTCACACCATCAGATTCCCAGGCAGGGTTTAGAGGTACACGTGCTGTTCCTGTGGTCACAAGTGTGGTAGTGATGGGTTCAGATGTAACTAATAAAGGTGTCTGTGAAGCTAACACTGTTCCCTAAAGGCTGAGCTTCACCTCTTTGCACAAGCCTGGCCCAGGTCTAGATTTCACAATCAGTTTTGTGGAAGTCTGTGCTGTGTTTCCATGCTTTTGGAAAGGAATTTCTAAGTGAATGTAACCCTCCCCACTCTCATCTGCTGCTCTGCACTGGTACCCAGCTGCCCTTACATTTCCTGAGCCTGCTCTGGGCCAGCCCTGTTCCTGGGTGGGGTGGCTGCCCTGAGTGCAGAGTGCTTGTGTTACAGTGAGTGTGATGGAGAGTGCTCAGGTCTGTGTGGACTGTGAGCTTCAGTGCAGCCCAAATCTACTGTAGACATCTCCAGGGAGTCAACATTGCTCTTACTCTCCCTCTGTCCCAGCTTTGTGGCCTGTTCACTACCTTCTGGAGGATCCTGATATATTTTCACTTCCAGAAAAAATGGACCCAGCCCCATGATTTTGAAGCAATTATTTCTAAATACCTGTACTGCATTCTCACTTTTGTCACTGAAAATTTAAGGTTTTTCATGCTTTCTGTTTTACTGTGGCAAGTCTGGAGATGGAAATTGACTGCTTGTCTTAGTTGAGATGCGAAATAAATAAAAAATTAGCTATGCTGCTTATACAGAGCTGTTGGTGTGCAATACTTGGGGGTCAATGTTACCATCTAAGTGTAAGGATTGAATAGTTGTACAGTTTCTTGGGCACCTTTGTTGGAGCCCAGGTGCTGGAGCACGTGGGCAGGAGGGGCTGATGGCTTCATGGACAAGCCAGCAGTAGATGCCAGTGGCCCCCAGAGACAGGGGGCCTGCTGCAGACTGAATCCTCTGCAGAAAGAATGGAACCCTGACAGTCAAAAGCTTCCTCCATCAGGTTCAAATTCTTCTCCTTGGTGAATCTGCGGAGAATTATGGTGTGAGGCTTTCTTAATCTCAGTTTTTGAATGCTGCAGAAATGAGTTATGAGCAGGATCTGATTCTCAGTCTCTTGTACCTCAGATGGAAACCCTCTTGAGCAGATAATCAAGCCAATTACCAGTTGACATGGATAAGGGAAGAAGTGAAGTAGCTCTAGCCAGAAGCACACCCCAGAATATCTGAAAGCTTAAGAGGAGATGAATCAGGTAGAATAATCTCCAGATTCTTTCTTAGTTACCAGGTAAGTAACCACGGAGATTTATGTGCAAATATAGTTTCTAAATTACTGCCTTCTGAGAAAATTATGCAACAGTCTGATGAGAATATTTTCTGGATGCATGTTTTTGCTGTCTTTTCCCCACCCAATGAATTTTAAATCCTTTATCTAATTTCAATCAAATTAAGAAAATGGAAAGAAATCTCGAAGATGCCAGATTCCTCCAATGGTCCTTTACATTGTATATCCTGGAGATGATGTGTGGCTCCTAGAGCCATTTGTTTGCTCCACAAGGACAGACTGGTAGGCTCAGTACTAGTCATGAGAGAGCAACTGGGCAGCTGGAGTGTGGGAATGCTAAGTGGCCAGGAGACACATGCTGCTGATCCATTCAGACTTTTAGGCTATGTTTGTCCTGTTATTACTGTGTTGATGTTTTATCTTGTTGCATTCTACAAAAGAGATCCCAGATGTGAAGAAATAGAAATGCTGTGTGGATGCAAGAGGACCAAGATGCAGAGTAAGCACAGAAGCAGAGCTATTAGATAATGAAAACAGCCCTTGTATGTTTTAAGCACCATCTCTTTCCTTTGTGTCTTTGCTAGCTTTAGTGAATCCCAGCCTGGCTGGTTTCCAGGATCTCTTTCTTTGGATAATCCATGCTCCCTGGGAATTGCATGCACTTGGGGACGAGGATTCCACTGTGGAGTGGGGTGTTGTGGGGTCAGACATTGCAAAAAGAAGACTTGAGTATTTTTGAGGACTTTGAGTATCTTTGAGGACATTCACCAAGTTAATAGTGGAATGAAGGATGTAAACACAAACATTTAACCTAGAAAAGATGCTGCACACTCTCTTTCTTTTTTGTAGCAGTGATTTTGTTATGAGACTTAACACCCTGATTAAGTGTGGCTGTGGCAGGGGTTGCTTTGTCAGCCAGCCTGAGTTATTGCAACCTAACAGAGAAATGACTGAAGAACAAGATGACAGTCTACTCTAGAACCACTGTGTGTTACCATCACCTGTGGAGAAGAGAGATACAACTGAGTATCCTTCTGCAGTAGTCATTGTTGGCTTATTGACTTGATTATTCTCCTTGGATATGTATTCACTCAACAGATCACAGCAACCCCAAAGAGATTAATTACATGTATTTTTAAATTCCCTAAGTGCACATTTGCATAACTAGCATTTTTAAATATTCATAAATACATATTTGCTTGATAGATTGTAGCAGCATCATTTGCAGCTTCAAAAGGGACCTTCGCTTAATCAAACCAGAAATGTTAATCATTTCTCCAGGCTCAGACATATGATCAGCATATTGTAGCACAATAAATATATTGAGTATCAGCTGGGGCACAGTGACTGAGTGCATGCTCCAACCCTTTGGCACATGGGAGGAAATCTGAACAGCTTAGCCCCCTATTACTGTGGTTTAGGCAGGCCCTCTTTGCATTTGCTGCAGACAGAAACCAGACCCATACATAGCTGCCATGGATCAGCTTATTTGGTTTAAATGAGTCCTGCATGCTTGCTCCTGTTTCCCAGTGGCCGGAGCCTTGCAGGCAGGCCGCTGTGGATATTCCCAGAAAGGCTGTGTGCTCACATGGCTCTCCATGCCCTTGGCCCAACAGGATATGTCTATAGTGTTAAACAGAAAAGGTCAGGAAAGAATTGTGGGCACTGGGGCCATGATTGACTCTTCAGCTTGACTTATTCCCAGGCTGTCTTTTGAAATCTGTCAGTGAGCCCAAGACACAGTCCCAGCAGAGTCCTGGGAGCAGCTCCTGTTGTCCCCTGGGAGGGCAGTATGCCCTTGCCCTGCACAGTCACTCTGGGCTCCCAGAGGGCTGTGTGTCCTCAGCCATGCCCACACACCTCTTGTCATCCCAGGAGTATGCAACAGGGGCCCTCTCATAGTGCCACAGCACTATACCTGGGCTAGAGCCAAATCCTCACTACTTTAGAAATTTTTATTTAAGAAATGTATGAAAATTAATAATAATCACTGGAGGGAGTCCCCAGAGAAGTCATCATGGCACCAAGCGTGTCAAGAGTTCATGGACCATCCAGAAAATGCTTTTAGTCTTGTGGTTTAGCTTTAGGTAGTCCTGGGATGATCAAGGAATTCAATCCTTATGGGTCCTTTCCGAGCTGAAATACTTCAAGATTGTATGAGTCTGATGCTGTTGTAGGGGACCCCAATGGAGGAGATCTGGGGCCATGTGCTGTATAACACAGCCCCTCTGCCATCCAGGGATAACCCCACAGCACTGTGAATGTGGGCTGGTCAGCACATCCCACAGCTGCAGTGTGCAGGCAGAGCTGCTGCTGCCAATAGCAGCTTGTGTCAAACACTGAACTGCAGCTCCTCATTCCCCACTCAGTCTGGCTGGATGCTAATCCAGCATCCTGATCACCTCCAACTCAAGAGAAAGAGGAGTGTAATTTTTATTCATGCAAGCAGATAGTGACCAGATGTTACAGGAGAGGCTTCCTCCCCTCTGCCTTTTCTTTTGCATTCTTTGCAGTATCAAAGCAGGAAACCTCAAAGCAGGGTGACAAGGAAGTCAGCTCCTGGGTCTGCCTGTGAGGTGGTGAGTCAGATGTGAAGGGTAGTCCTTCAGCAAGTAACTGAAAAGGAGAAAGAGAGGACAGCTGTTCCCACCAGCTGAGTTTGAGCTCAAGTTCAAGAAGAGAGGAGCATGAATTCATAACAAACCAGAAATGTCAAAGTTGGCATTCACACACTGCAGCTCATAGCTGCAATGGTGCAGGAGGTGCAGGGAGATGCAGGAAGTGGGACTATGAGAGAAGATTAAGAAATGCCTCTTGTGATGTGGGTCTGGTGGGAGCAGGGTACAGGGGAAAGGCAGAGGGACAGTGGGTTTGGGAGAGGGAAGAAGTAACCCAGAAAGAGGGAAGGAGGATGATATGGTCCCCATGCATCAGCATCCCTGAGCTCACAGAGGTCTCTGGTGTCTGGGCTGTTGGTCCCATATCCACAGGTGCACTTTGGGGTCAGTAGTGACTGGGTGCTCCCAAATCTGCTGTGCTGCCCTGTCTGTGGGCTACAGAACATCCTGAGTAGCTACCAGGATACCATGGCTGCTTGTGGACTGTTTGTTTGCCTAGGAGGAGAGGGGCTGTGAAAGGGGAACCAGTGACCTGAGCTTTTGCGTGATCCCTCCTCATCGGAGCACATCCCTGTAGCCCTGTTCTGCTGAGTCAGTGTGGGACACGTGCATTTCGGTTTTCTGCTGGGTGATATTGCATAAACTGGGACATCTACACCCAATCAGACCCTCCCTGGCCTGGTGAGTGGGAAGCAAGGCTTTGAAAGCAAAGCCTGCTTGGCAGATTGCCCCAAAGCTGACCTTATGTCCCAATGCTCGTATTTTGAAACATTTTCATAACATTGCATCTTAGCAGAAGCGATTTCCTGACCTTAATCATTCAGGGCAAACTCAGTCTGAGCTGTTTGGGGCTCAGTAGTTGATGGTTGACTGTCTTATTGAGAATTATTGTGGTTTGGTTCATTGTGAATAAGAGCCAAAGTGCAATTACAAGTATATAATTTTATTTAAAAATGGATACGCCTTTGTGACTGGATACCGGCCTCCACCCATTAGACCATCCCCTGCAGTCAGTCATTTATTTTGGAAACACACAAATTCTGGCCAATCACAACAACAGTTTGATCACTGAGGAATAAAAATTTTTATATGACCTGAAAGCCAATCTTAGCTTGAATATCATTTTGCCAGGAACCTACTGTACTTTCAAACTTCTCAGCAGGGTATGGTGGAAGATCCTGACACATCAAACGTTTGGGGTTTTTTTTTGTATTTCATTGCTGATAGATCCTTTTCAGAAGGATAAAGCCACCTCTATTTGTGATTGCAATGGTAAAGATAAACTACCCCTGCAGTTTTGGTTGAGCCAAGATTATGATGGCAATTAATGTTTACTATGAATCCCTGCTTCAAGGGTGCAGGGATTCATATTTGCACTGATCTAACTTTATAAATCCCAGCAAAGGGTACCAGAACAAGCCCCTTACATCAAACAGCAAAGCAGTCTCACATGGAACAAGTTTATCTGACCTGCCTTCATTGAGAAGCAAAGGGAGAATGGAATAATGAAGGGGATTTTTGCTTTGTACAGATTTGGTATCTGCAGGAGAGGAATATGGAGGCTGAGAGTTACCAGACCCATGAATTAATCTTTGAGTTCCCACTTGTCTGGCTTCCCTTTGGATGTACTTTTTATAATTTGGGTGTATTTTAACCCATAAGGGACCATAGAGCCCTGACCTACCTCAAAGTGTCAGACCTGCAGCTGGGATGGTTTTCACTAAGAATTTAGGAAAATAACTTAATGTTAATTGTTCAACATACCCTTTTGGGAAATTATGAGTTTTTTTGGCTACTTTGAACCCTCCAAAATTCCTGCCTGATCAGATTTATTTTTATCATTAGCAAGTAATCATGGCATGACATGAAAGTGTGCATACTTATTCTTTCTAAATTGAGTTATTAACTAACCCATATTAGGAAAATGCATGTCTCTGCATGACCTCATGGTGGGAAAAGAGAGACAGACAACTTGTGTAATTTCTTTTTCTTCTTTTGCCATGCAGTACAAGGGCAATTTTTGCTGTTACATGGAAAACAGACCAATTGATAGCTATATATTAGTAATGTTATATTTAGCTGGATTTTTCAATCAATAAAATTAAATATGTCTGTCAAAGCATAATTTCTAGTTCTGTTCATCACCGAGAAACTGAATCTCATTACATTGTACATATTGGTAATACAACACTTAGCTTAATTACTAGTCATGCCAAAACTAAGATTAAAGAATTCTTATAATCTTTTTTTTTCTTATAGACTTAATTGTTTGGGCAAATATATCATGGAGAGGAGAGGACCCTCTGCTTTCCCTACATTCACATCTTGTTTCTACTCCTTTTAATGCTTTGGAGAGGTGGCTGTTGTGGGATAATGGCTGGAGATGGCAGGTGAGGTGCTCCCAGACCTCGGAGCCTGAGCAGGGAAAGCCCTTTGGCTCGGTCAGGTGCTTGCTTCCCAGCCAGGCAGGAGCAGCTCCTCCAGGGCTGCAGGATGGAGTTCATCTCCTGCTTCCTCCCAGTCCACACTGCCCCAGGGCAGGAGGGCAGTGTCCTTCTGGCAGCCCCTCCCTGAGGTAAACACCACAGACTCTGCAGACAAAAATATCAGCCTCAGGCTGGGGACAGTGAAAGAGAGGTAGCCTAACATGCAACTGAAAAGCCACAGGCTGAACCATAATCGACCCTGCTTGCTGTTGGTAGGCTGGGAGGGCTGAGTTTAAAGGATTAAGGGGTGCTACCACAGTCTTTCCAGCACACAAGCCTCAGTGCTGCAAAATGACAGGGAATCTGGGGTGCAGACAACCCTAAGCCTTTTTAAATGATCATGTCTGCAATGTGTGAACACTAACAATATACTGACTAAGCTCCTACTGCCAGAAAATGAGAGGTTTGATTTAAACTCGGGGATGCATTATTTTGGGAGAGTCTTGATTTCAGCTTTTTAGGCCCTTGGTTCTTGGTGAGGAATCCGCAGGGAGAGACACATGCAGACATGCCTGTGTGCACAAACACAAAGAGAGCCAGAAAGCAGACATTCAGCTTGGTATATTCAGTTTTGCTCTGGGACCTACCTTGCTGACATATTCTAATCACAGCTACAAAAATGAACTGATCACTTGGCCTGCCGAGATGGGAACTATATGACCAGAATCAGACAGAGTTCCTCTGGATGCTCCATGCCTTTGTGGTTACAGCTGTCCTGTAGGGGAAGTGGTCTGAGGTGCCCTCAGACTGGAGGAGGGCTTGCTGTGGGGTTCTGATGTCCACAGGGAATACTCTGGTTTCTTGCACTGCCTTTTTTCAACTGAGCCTAGAGGAGACAGAATTCCTGTGTGGTCCCTGTCACGGAGAATCTAAGAGGGGTGAAAACCCCTTTCTGTGCTCTGGGGTCAAGCGCTGAACTTTCTCAGAGGTTATTTCTTAGAAAAACGTACAGGCCTCTCTGCTCTTTCATAGGTTCACAAACCCCTGAGATACCCAGATTGCACAAGGCATAAAGTTGCCAAGGTAAGGTGCCCTGTTGGCATTTCACCAAACTGTAAACTCTGATTGCATTCTTACCTAATATTTGCCTGTTAAAGGAAATACCTAATGTAGGAATTTGGATGCTCCACATTTCTGCAATGGTGGAAGAATGAGCTGTCTGAGAGCAACATAGGGCCTGAGTGGACTGGAAATATTTGTCTCCTTCCACTGACTAATGAGGTGACCAAGGGTGAAGAGTCTCTTCAATCACATGCCTGAGTCATAGGGGGTGAATTCATGCACAAATCCCCTGGAAGTCCAGAATGGGACCACTGAAAACCACTCCAGTGTTCATCTGTTCTCACATCTGTAGTGTTTCATGTGCCATCTGTTTCATTCTAGGGGTTCTAGGATTTTCTTTTACATCATAGCCTCTGCATGTGTTTGAGCCTCCACACAAGCACAGAGCTTGCAGATAATCTTGCCAGATAATGGGAGTAAAAAAAGGAGGTGGCTCAGCCATCATTTGGATGGGGACCAAGTGAATGATAGGAACTGAATAGAATAAAATTTTAATGGAGGGTTTGTGATTGCGACTTGGAGTTTCTGCTTGGCTTTTTTTTTGTATTTCTTTTTCTTTTTTAACTCTCATTATCTGGTTACCATGGAAAGCTTTTTCAATAGAGCAGGAGAACAGCTTCAATATTTTTCTTAAAAAATTTAATGAAGAAATAAGATTCATCTCTGTTTCTTTCTTTTTAAAGTCAAGAATCTCAGGCACGGAAAATTCAACTAGCCAAAATGGATTGGTTTCTCCTGGCCTCCATTTTCTTTCTTGAAATGTGGAGAGTAAATAAGAGCTGCTAGCCATAACACCATTGAAAATGCCCTTTCTCTTGTGTCCTTAAACAACTGCTCTCTCTCTCTTTTTTTTTTTTTTGCTTTAAAACAGGCATGTATGAAACAAGCACGCATTCATGAGGCTGTCTGTCACTAAAGAGGTTTGATTATGTTGAAGGGAGTGCCAGTTTAAATTGCAAACTCAGTAGGCCTTCTTGGAAGCTTCCTCTTTTTGCTTTTTGGCAAAACTACTTGGAATATATATTTGGCCTAATCCAGCCTAATCTGATCTTTCACAATGCCATCTGGATCTCATCACAGGCTGGATGCTTTCAGTATTTGATCCAAGCAATTTTTTTCCCCCCCTTAATGTCTATTCTTTAAGAATTAAATATTTTGGAGAAGCGTAGTTCCCAGTTCATTCTTATTCATTGTGTGGAAGATATCCAGGAGCAGCCACTGAGATATTTATTGCCACTAAGGAGCCAATGGCTAATTGAATCTGAATCGGTTGCTATCAGTTATTGTCTTGGGAGTGGCTCAAAAACATTTCTGTATCTTTCAAGGATGGCATATTCCTTACCAAATGTTAAGCCTGAGTAAGCACCTGGTGGATTTGGATGACAGCACAGCGTTATCTCAAAGCATTTCTCAGTGACTGATATGTCTTCCAGTAGATGATCCTACTTTCTGGGAAGAAAAACTTTCTAATGATAAGGGTAGTTATGCTCTGGCACAGGTTGCCTAGGGAAATGATGAAATCTCCATCACTGGAGGTTTTAAAAAACCGGTTAGACGAGCAGCTGCCAAGAACTGTTGATGTATAGTCAATTCTGCCTTTGGGCACTACTAGATGACCTCCTGAAAGCCTTCTAAATATTTTGATCACTGAGCTTATAGCTGAACAATGAATCAATCAACAAGAAATTACAACCAGGGAATTGGAACCAATATTTTGCTTGTGTAAGGATTAAAAGAACAAATAGAATAAGGAAGCACACTTTGTATATGATGCTTCATTTAAAAAAAGTCTGAATCATTAGAGAGACATCTACAAAGATACAGACCTAGGAAGTTAGGTGTGAATGTGGAATTCCAGAAAAAGCAATCAAAACAGCCAACTAGAGAAAGCCCAGTTACTGTCAAGAGATTTCATTTATAGGGCTTAAGGGAGAGATGTATAATTGGAGAATATGTTTTGAGATGGTCTGTTGAAGTATATTTAAGTTACAGCTTTCCTTCACCTCTTACCCAGACCTTACAGATATAGAGGGCTTTGTGTTCCAGAGTCTTAGACCCATAATTTAAGGCAGAGCTTGGTGGAGACAGAAATTTATCTCACATCTTCCTATATAGGAGCCCCTTATTCAAAATATGTGAAAGAAAGAAAACATTTTATTGCATCCCAGCAGGCTCTGACAACTTAAGGGAACAAAAGTGTGATCTTGAATAATAGAGCAGAAACTGTTTATGTGGCAGGTGAAGTAATCTGGCATCAGGGTTGGGACACATGGGTAAAAAAATGTAAAGACAAGACAAAGTGAAGGACAGTCATTTAATAAATACCACAGTTTGTGTTGTGTGTGTAATACATGTGTCTTCACAGTTCAGGAGGAAATTTTGTTTGGTTTTTAATTTTAGGTAAATTAAAATTGCTTGTTTTGTTACTTGTTTTGTGTGAAGGATGCAGCAGTAGAATGCTGAACAGAGGTATGGGTGACAGGGTGGCTGCAGCCAAGCAAACCAGAATAGGGATGAAATTCAATGTCTGTGGCTGGAAAAGTAAGATGGCAAAACTCCATGAGGAGAGAAAGGCAAAATTGGACTTCTTTCAAGTATCTTCACATGTTCACTGAGGGGATCTGCATGGTTAATGCAAGGTGGTCCATGATAGCTGTATGTTTCTGTTCAGTTACTAGGTATGTTTTGGCATGCAGAAAGATTTCTTTCTCGTTCTGACTGTAGGATATATTTATGTTGGGCACAATGTCTGCTCACCTGCAGCCACAGCCTGAGCTGTGCAGACTCCTTAGGAGTCTGATGGAAGTCCAGATGAACCATTGCTTGTTTTAGACAGCAGATATTGTCCTGTGATACTTCTCTACCCCTTTCATCCTTACTGCCGTTCCTTTTTTTTTTTTTTTGACAAGCAGAAAAGATTTGAACTAAGCACCTGATCCTAGTTCTGATAGGACTATGGTCTCATTGCCATGGACAAAATTCTCTCTTTTAGCATCACTGAGATTACAGTGTCTCACTGCCTAGATTTTTTATTCTTTTTCATATCACTGCTTTCTTTTTTTGGTATAAATATCAGATGTTTTTAAATCTAAAAGGCCTAATTTTAAGGGGTCCAATTAATTACCAAACTAAAGGTATAAAACTTTGTTTATAATTTAAAAGTGAAATAAGAAGTAGAAGCAAAAATGAAATTGTTATTTTTGTTATTGGTTGGATCTGGGCCCAGAGCCCTGGCTGGCCTGTGTGAACAGGACATCTGTTTCACTTAGCAGGTGAATTTTTAGTCTTGAATAAGGTGGTGGTCCTATTACTTTTGGTTTCACTCAGCAGGTATAATTGCACATCTGTAAAGCAGGACAGCAATTCTCAGTCAGGTTTTTTTTTCCTCTCCATAGCTTTCAATTGTAAAAATGAAACAACCACAAGTTCATTTAAATTCACTAATAGTTTAATTGGATTATTTCCATTTCAGTAATTTGTCTTTCTTTCTCTTACCTGCCTCCAGACCTCATCTTCTCAGAAACCTAACCTCCACTCTGCCTCACTAACCACTCCTCCAAACTGTCTACCTTTCTGTGAGTACAGCAGTCAGCAGTGTCTGTACACACTGCCTTCTCCTGCTGCAGTGATCCTGGCAAATTCCTGTGTGGGTCTTGCTCCAGATCCCACAGAAAGGTGGGAGATTGGACTTGTACATGGTCTGGATGCAGCATTCACACTGTGCTTGCCTCTGGCTCCCCGAGGCTCAGCTAATCCTAAGGGCAATAAACTGGGAGGAGCTGTTGAATCCCTCAAAGGAGGACCTTGTAGAGAGACTCTGACCATTTAGAGGGCTGAGCAATCACCAACCATATCAATTTTAACAGGAAAAGTGCTGGATTCTACAGCGGAATAGGCACACCTGGATGTATGGACAGACTGGGGATTGAGAGCCTGGAGAGAAGCACTGAGGAAAGGGACCTGGGAGTCCTGCTTGGTGACAAACTGAACAGAGCTATCAGTGCCCTGGCAGCCAGGAGGGCCAACCCTGTCCTGAGGTGCATCAGGCACAGCTTTGCCAGCCAGGAAAGGGAGGGGATTGTCCTGCTCTGCTCTGAGATGGGGCTACCTCACCTTGAGCGCTGTTTTGTGCACTACAATATAAGAAAGACATTAAGCTATTTGAGAGCATCCAAAGAAGGGCAATGAGGATGGTGAGGAAGCTGTATGAGGAGCAGTTGAGCTCACTTGGTCTGTTCAGCCTGGAGATGAGGAGACTGAAGGGAGAGCTCATCCTAGGCTGCAGCTTCCTTGTGAGGGGAAGAGGAGGGGCAGGCACTGATCTCTTCTCTCGGTGACCAGTGACAGGACCTTCAGCAATGGTCTGAAGCTGTGTCAGGGGAAGCTCAAGTTTGATATTGGGAAAAGGTTTTCCACCCAGAGAGTTGTCAGGCACTGGAACAGGCTCCACATAGAAGTGGTCCCTGTTAGCACCAGCCCTAACAGGGTTCAAGAAGCATTTGGAAAATGCTCTCAGGCACACAGTGTGACTCTTGGGGATGGTCCTGTGCAGAGCCAGGAGATGGACTTCAATGATCCTTGTGGGTCCCCTTCCAGCTCATGATATTCTGTGATTCTATGAATGATCCTCAGGGAGCTGTTAGAAGGAGGAGAAAAAAGAGTCAGGGGTGAAGTCTTGATAGTCAGCTCCTTTTTCCCTCCTTTTCCATTACGAATACCTGTGTACAAGAGAATTCATCACTGTGGTTTTTTTGCTTTGACATCTAAGATCCTTGGCCTTCTGTACAGTATACTTAATCTTTTTATTTGTTGCTTCTCTTCAAGTTTGGAGGCACTGAAATTAGCACAATGCACATGACATTGTCAACTTATAGAAATGCTGTTCCAGTAAATAAAAAGAGGGCCACCAACCCTTAAGGGAAATATTTTATCAGGTTATTTCCTTGTCTCTTTCTCAGTCTTTATTCAGACCTCCCATTGAGTCACTGAAATCAATATGAGGTAACACTCTGGGTTTTTCTCTCTTATCCATTCATGTACTTTTATACCTCTGAGGTTGATTGTACAATGAAACCACTCTGATTAGGCCAGGCCTAACTGATTACACAAATCTCAGAACTGTGTAGCAGCAGGCCTGATGGGAATTTAGCTAATTAGTGACTAAAAGGATGTCAGGGTTTAGCATGAAGTGGATAATCCATCTTAATAAATGGAAGTGAAATGTAATGCAGAAGAAGCATTGTTGCAATGCTGAAAAAATATTTTAGATTCTTCCTTCTTATTTGAGGAGTGTTAAGAGGTAAGACAACGTCACCTGTACTCAGTGGCTCATGAGCATGTTGTGATCCTGGCTTCATAGTAGAATAGCTTCCTCTGGCTAGAGACTGCAGTTTGCCTCATGAATCTTTATAATCCATTCATTTGTGTATCAGCATTTTTACATCATTCATCTGGTACAAATACAATTCTTAAAAATGTAAGATTTAGACCAGAAAGATCTTGGGTTTTAAAATAGGAAATTATTCTTCTTATGTGACAGAAATTTGAAGTTCATCAATGTCAAACATGTGGATGTATTTCTACTCAGTTTTATGTCCTGTACAACTTGTTGAATTCAGTGTGTGTGTTACTGTTGTAAACAAATGATCTAGTAGTGCAATTTGCAAAGGCCATTAAAATGAAATCAAACGCTTTTACAGGTAATGCATAATTATTACTTTTAATTTACAAGCAGATCTGGGCCATATTTAAGACTTAGATCAATTGGATTACTTCTTCCATCTCATCTTCCATATTAAATCCCAGGCTCTAAGAATCAGTTGTATCTTAAAACCATCCCTATAGTTTGAAATAAATCTGCCATTGTCTATTAAGTTCTTGCTGCCTTTCATACTTTATAAATGCAAAGCTTTCCTTTGTGCAGAGCTCTGACACAATCTACTGAACCCTAATAAGGGGATGTTTTGGGGTACCAATAAAGACCTATGGAAGAGAGGACAGTAACAAAAGATCAAGAAGTGAATAGGAATATTAAGGAGCAGAGGGGTAATTGAACTGAAGATTTCAACATGAGGCAAGAAAAGAAAGCTGGTTACAACAAGAAATGCGTTGTATGTGAATGAATGGATAGAGGCAGGAAAGGTGGTTTGTAGCCCTGACACACACACACACTTAGAATGGATTTGGTTAGGCACCTAATATTTCTGCCCCTCACTTTTCTATCTGTAAAACATGGATGATAAAACCATTGCAAATTCACCAGGGTTTTTTGGGACTCATTTGGGCTATTTAGAAATAGGATGTGGAAGAAGGGAAGAAACAACCAAGATGAAACAGAGAGGAAAAAAAAAGAGAGAATGAAGCTCTGGGAGACTGAACTAAGACAGACCAGAGTAAATCTGGCTGGTTTGACATCCCAATTTTGAAATTTTTTCCCCCAAGATGTTCCACATACTCAATGTGGCTGCCTGCAGTGACATCTGCTTAGGAGGGAGAGGAAGGGTGAGGAAGTCAGGGCACTCAACACTTCAGCTTTTTTCTTTACAATACACCAAAGTCTTGTTGAAAGCAGGGATTCTTAGGAGAGCCTTCAGGATGTGGCTGTCCCTCAGAGATGTTATGGATTTAACTATTTGCAGCACTAACCCCTTGTTTCTTTTCACCAACAGCAACCAATGCCAGATATGGTTGTTCCCCTCTATCAACCCCCCGGCTTCCCTTTCAGCTGACACTGAAGATTAGATTCAAGCTCCAAGCTTGTAAAGTCTTTGAGGAAAAGCCTTAATGAGGATCTGATCCTTTTAAACTCTGATCTAATTACTGTTAGTGCAATGTTTCTATTTTGGATGCTGCAAACAGATCAAATTTGCATGTTTGAAGACAGCACTGTTTGGTGGACAAGACGCAAACCCCACCCTGCAGGTTAAATACATTTTCATACATAAATAAAAACATGAATAGCACCTATGTAAAGCAGCTGGCATAAATTCAGAAGACGTTTGGGAACTGAGACTGGGGAACTACAGGAATACAGAAATATTTTTCTTGCCTTGCTGTAATTTTACTGGTCTAATGGTAGTGGAGGAGATTTGAGGCCACAGAGGTGTAATCTGTTAAGTGTCTCAGTAGGGAATAAGGGCAAAGAGGACTGAAAGGTACAGACCCAGCCATGAAGATTGCTCTGGAGTGCACAGAAGTATTACCCAGAGCACAGCTGAAACCTCATAGTCTCCAGCTTAGTGGCAGCAAGGGAAGGTGAGGTTCACTCCTACAAGCCAATACTTGATCTATTTCCAGGGCTCAGTGTTTTTTTTATCATGTGCTTTTATCCCTGCTGGGGAATGATCCAAGTGCTGAGCTCCCAACAGTGCGAATGCTGTTCCTGTCACATGCACTGGGTGGTTTTGCCCACTGTGGAGCCCATGTGTACATATTTCTGTACAATGAGTGCTGACAGACGAGACATATCTGAGTTTCAGATATAAATGTGATCAATTCACAGTCTGTGCCTGAAACCCCCCATGCTTTTTTCTAGGGATGGAACAATGTTTCCTGCTTTCCTGGCTGTAAACCTGCCAGTCACTGCATGGATGCCTGTGCTGCTGTTTGGCTTGGCTGGTAGCCTTCAGAGTGTGAAATGCTACCACTGACAAGCCACGTGTGAAGTAAATTTGCCATGTACTGCTTAATGGGGTGTTACTGTAACTTCAAACCCTCACGGTGACCACTTCTAGGTTAACACCCTTCAGTAACTAACCGAAAGACAAACAGTAAGTAGGAGAAATGTTAAAATGCTATTATGAGCCATGGTTTTGTCCAATTAGCAGACTCTGCTTTAGAGTCTTTTGACTCAAGTGGCTTGTCTATATAAGGATGTATTAGTCATTTTCCTTTTTTATTTTTCTTGACCATAAAAACAACAGATGTGATGCTCTGTGGTCAGCATAGACAAGAATGATTCATGGCTAGGCATATTTAAACCTCCACTAGAAAACTCTCCATCTGAGACCCTTTCCACCTCTTCCCCCTCATTTGAGATAACCAGAGCCAAAAGCACCTGTCACATAGTACGTCTCAAAATTCATCAGCAATTCTCTCCATATGTCTTAGTTCTGAGGTGGCTGGAAGATATCAGCTGCTCCTGCCTAGTCTCTTAGGACTGCATGGACTTAAGGAACACTTAGGTAGTGATAGAGAAGAAATTCCTGTGCAGCAATGATGTGGGTGAGCAAAGGAGCTGTTATGGCTGAGCAGGGATCAGCTCAGAGGTGCTAACTTGGTCTTGTGTAACATGGCCAGTTTGGCTCTGATATCTGTTCTGTGGCCATCCCTGGAGCACTTCAGTGTGGAATTTAGAGAATGTTGGAGTCTATGTTTTCAGATGAAGATGTGGAGAGGGATGGGCTCAGAAAGTAAGGGAAAGGGGCTGTGAAAGAGGTCAGCACTGAGTGCTTCATCTCTGAAGTAATTGTAGGAAGAGCTGGAAAGCAGACATTTAGGCACTGAGGCTGTGTGTGAAGCAGTATGGGGTTTGGGAAATATGAGAGTGAGAAATCCTGTTACCTGTATGAGCGGGGGGTCTTGGCTTGGGGAGCTGGCCCAAGCCAAGCTGGCTGGAGCTTCCTGCCCTTTTGATGAAGGGCAAGAAGAGGGCTTCCGCCAGAACAGGCACGAGAGCGGAAAAGGCTGTTATGCCATGCGCTTTTTGGTGTTAACAATGAGTCTTCTTGGCTACTCCTAATCTGTGTGGAATTTCTTGGAGCCCTAGGGAAAGTGCTCTGCTCAGGCTGGGATGTGTCTGCACACCACTGGGTGCTGTACAAGAAGCTTGGTCCAGCTTGTGAAGCAGGACTGAAAGCTGGGGCTCTGTGTGCTGTTGACCTCCCCTTAGTACTGCTGTCAGGTCTGTTCTCCTGCCACTTCAGCAGCACCTGGCTCTCTGGTGGCCTCCCAGAGCTGCATCCCCAAGGAGTGGCCTGCTAAGGACTCTGCTGAATGGTGACTCATGAATAAAGGTGACATGTCCCCAGGAAGTTAAAGTGATTATCCAAGTCTCACTGAGTAAAGAAAAA
Source organism: Zonotrichia leucophrys gambelii (assembly GCF_028769735.1). Classification (NCBI taxonomy): domain Eukaryota; kingdom Metazoa; phylum Chordata; class Aves; order Passeriformes; family Passerellidae; genus Zonotrichia; species Zonotrichia leucophrys. The sequence goes on from NC_088169.1 coordinate 64,845,687, forward strand.
CAGTAAGAGATATATCAGTGTTCAAAATATGTGGAAAACACAGCACAATGAAATTCAATGTAGGTAAAAATAAGCCAGTCCTGTAGAGGTGATGCAAGGTCTCCTCCCACAGAAATGAGAAACTGGTGGATTAGTAAGCTTGAAAAACTGGGATGGGGGCAGGTAATGGAGATGAGACAGCTCTGATGAACCTTGTCTGACAGCTGATCAGATGTGAGATTAGGTACTATAATGTAGAGCACAAACAAGACAGGCCAATGAACTTTTCGGTGGAAGACTCAGAAGCTGTAAATCACCAAGAAGGAAAGCCCTGGTTTCGCACTCTTGGCTTCTGGCATGGAATAGAACCCCCCTGTGCCCCAAAGTACAAACATATACATGCACCAAGCATGTTACAGGAACTCCAAGGCTGCAAAATCCAGCTCTTCCAAATTAGGCCAAGTGTGAAGGCTCCTTCTGGGTTTTAATTTAATAATAATTTTCGTGTCTATTTCCTGGCACAGCCTTTAACTTCCTGATGAAGGGCTCAGAAGCACTGCTTACTTCAGTGTACAGGATCAACACATCCTTCTGCCTCATCCTGTGCCAAATCTGGCTGCCTGTTCCAATCTTTCTCTCCATGACCAGCCAGCTTTCTTTCCTCATTGTAAGTTCTCCTGTGTCAAATTCCCACTTCCTCATTCAGCAGGTGCTCTAATGACCTCCCAATGCAAATTCCCCAGTTGGTTTTGACTGGAACTAACCTGGTCTAGTGGAAGGTATCCCTGTTCATGGCAGAGAGATTTGAATTAGATTGTTTTTGAAGTCCCTTCCAACCCAAACCTTTCTATGATTTTATGATTCCCACCTGGCATTGCATCACTTCTATTTTGTCATGTTTCTCTTTGCTGAGGATTTCTTCCCTTTCGACATTCCCCATCTTTTGTTGTGCTCCTAGTCATCTCTCCAGATTAGCTCCATGGGCCAAACTCCTTCTGGGGCAGCTTGTCTGATGTCAAAGTTTTGCACATTATGAATCTGCCCAGTTCTCACGCACAACACAGCTCTTCTGTCAGGTTGTCCATTGCCTTTCCCTCAGCAATCTCTCTCATAGTCAGTCATGGGATGTGAGGAACTTTCCCCATTTCTTCCTCCAGACTCAGGCTTTTTTGTAATTCTCTCATTCCCGGTTGTCCTTCCTATTTTGCTACACCCTTCCAATTACTGTCTCTTGATCTTGTCCAGTTATCAAGACATGGGAACTTTTGATAGAACCTTGGAAAGGAAATAACAGGACTGTTTATAGTGGAGAAAACAAGAGGTGAATTAAAAAAAAAAATCCATCCTCCACTTTGCTTGAGAGGGTAAGCTTCCCACCACATGTGGGTTCCAATGTTACTCAGACTCCCTGATTTCCTTGGGATCTGAACCCCTCTGGGTGAGCTGCAAGCAAGAGCGCAGGGTCCTGGTGTAGTGTGGGGTTTGTGCAGAGCAGCTGCCTGACGTGAGCTCAGCCAAAGGCGTGCACACCTGTATATTTTCTACCGGCAGAAATCACCCATGTCAGAGGCAGGGGCCACGTGGTCAGTGAAGCATCACATAGCATAAGAGTTGCTACTGATTAAATGAAAAAGCTCAGCCAGTTACAATCCTCTTCCTCCTGCACTGCTATCCAAAGCCTTCCCTCTGCAGGGAGAAGTGGGGACCGTCTATCTCCTCTTGGCTCTACATCCTTCTTTATTCCTGTCTGCCCTGCAGCCCTGCTGCTTCTGAACTGATGCTACTGGTTGTCCACTCATCACCCAAAAGTGTCAGTGTTCTCCTCTGCCTCTTCTTTTCCATGTTTAGTTTGGGGTAATGTTATACCTTGTGGCAATTTTGAGGGGAGAGCTGGGAAAAACAATGATTCCAGGACAAAGCATGTGGCATTGCATCAATTTTGGGAGTCTGAAATCCAGTTGCAAGTGAGACCCAGCACTGAAAATCTTCTCTGTTTTTGCCTATGTTCCTTCCAGTTTTTGCTAAAGTAATGAGTGTATAAACCAATCTTATTATAAGGTTCATATTTCAGTTGCTGTTCTTGTATTTAACAGTCCCAAAAGGAAATTCATTAATACTTGGTGGAAGAGGGAAGAACCACAATTTTGTACTTGTTGATTGTGAAAGCTGAGGTTGGAGTCAGTTTTCATGTACTTTTGGATGTAAAGAACATAGTTTAATTAATCAGAAATTGTCATGATCACATAAGAACTGTTTGACTTCTGAATCTATGCCAATAATGTAGCAAGATGGCACTCAGCAGCTTGAGTAAATTCTCTAAATTGCTCTGAAAAGGTTTTATAAGTGCCTGTCAGGCTTTAATGATTCTAGATACAAACTTAGCTAAAATTCTACTCGCTTTGAATGGGACCCTTCAAGCAGTACCCTGTCTGCTTTTTAGAGAGCCTCACATGAGTTGCACTTACATAGAAATCCTAAAGTCAAGGGAACAGAGAGCTGAAAAAGCCACTGGTTCTGCAGGGCTACAGAGCTGGCTTTTTGTCCAGCCAACACAGATATAGGGGCTGTGTTCTCTAACCAGTACTTACACAGTGCTTAATGTGGACACTGTGACTATTTGTCTCCCAAGGCTCTGTGGGGAGCCAAGCCAAACTGCTCCTGTCTTCCTGAGCTTTGGCTCCAAAGCTGGAGTGTTAAGGCTATTTTAGGTAGTCTGAATATAACCCTAAGCATGTGTTTATTATATTAGCAGGTAGCAAATGGTTGGAATTAACAATGGTAGTAAGTGTAAGCTGCGGGTTTTAGGAGTTTTCAGAACTCCACTATTAGACTAGTACTGTTGGAATTAAAAAACCCAAACATAACAAATATGCAAATATAGCCATACTATCCATCAGACCTTTTGAGGGGGTGGGCAAAGAATGAAGGCAAGGATGAGGTGCTTGAGTTAGTGTAGCCTGAGAGATAAACAACAGGGCAGATGTATCAGATATTACCTGCTTGACAACCAGAATGTTTGCTGGGTATCAAGAATGATGAATATACAACCATCAGTTAAACTAATCATTTTTATTTATCAGCAAGAAAGCTTACTGTGCTGTTCCATGTCAATAGGCTACTGATGTAACATAAAGGGAATTCTGTTTTCATACATGAGTGCTGACTTCTCCCACACTCCTCCAAAGAAGCAGCAGCAACAACAAAACCAGGAAGCTGATGGAGGCTGAAGTGACCGTTGGGGCTGGAAGTGATGGGAAGCTTGAGCAGGTTTTACATCAAGGAGCTCATTTCTGCAGAGACAGACAGCTGGGGGACACAGGGACACACAGGTCCCTGCCATGTAAGGTCACCCCTGAGAGCAGCACTCTCCTTTGCAGGGACCTCCACAACACAGCAGTTCTTGGGTCAGCCTGAGGTGGCTGAGGGCCAAAAGCAGGCCAGGAACCCTCCTGGTGGTGCAGGTGATGGGGAGGGCTGCCTGATACATAGGTGCAATCTGCATGTCACCATTGGCAGGACTGTGGAAGTCCTCAGAACAAAGGAAGCTCAGAGAGCACCTCCCTCTTATGTGAAGCATCTTATGTGAACCAGACTTAGAACTTCTTGAAACTGGAGTTATTTAGGTCCGAGGTTTTCCCTTGGCCCCCTCTCAGTGTTGACTTTAACTTACATTTGGACTGTCTAGGTCAATACTACATTTTTCAAACCCTAGAAAGCTCCTACTTTTAGCTGCCAAAGGAGACAGTTTTGATCTATTTTTCAGAAAAGGGTACTATAAGGATAGGCTTAAATCTGTTTATCCAGATACTGTCCTTTGGAATTATTACCAATACAATAATGCTCCATGAACTGAATTTTGTCAGCCTTTCTGATGACTTGTTAACAAATGAGCTGCTTCTTCACAGACAAGCATTGATTTGTTCAGCAAACTGCTTAAAATGCAAGAGATTTCAGGAATCTCCATTTTAAAAATTCAGTTTTAGTTCAGTTTGGCTTATTATTACTTTACTTTCATAATTAATGGTACTAATACCCAGTTAGAGTTAGATAGAATAGCAAGATAATTAGTAACACTGGTAGCTTTATTGAAGCATATTGCTATTTTAAGTATGCTATTTTATTTTCAGAGCATCTGGAAGTCCCAGATATATTGGGACCTTGCAACATAGAGTAGTATGTAGCCAAACAGCAAATTCTGAATTCTGCGACACAAATCTTGTGATCTTGGTAAGGCTTTGTCTGGCAACATCTATAAGCTTGTACAAAATTCTGATTATAGTGGGTTTTTTTTCATCTGAGAAAACATATTTGCCTTTAAAAAACATCTTACTGCATTTGAGGAAGGATAAATGCCAAGTGGAGGACAAAACTCCAATCTACACCTCGTTAAATTGCTTCTGGCAGGGATGGGAAGTGTTTCATACAACCATTAGGTGTGTTAGCACTGATGGAGCCCTGGCAGATGTGCATCACAGAATCACCCACCCTCACAGCTGGAGCTGCAGCAGAGCAGGGGCACCACAACCTCTTGCTGCCACTTGAAGAGCAGTGGTAGGACACTGCTACAATGCCTCTGCTTTGCTGAGCTCCTCAGGTGCAGAATAGTCTGATTCTTCTCCTTGAAGTCATCTTCAGCTCCATCTGTTTCCAGGAGCTGCAGTTTGGGATTACACATTTCCTCTCCCTTCGCCTTACTGTTTGTATTATTTTTTTGTGAAAAATAATTTTATAATTGAGAAATGCAGTTTTGAGCTGATTCAATTTAATTTAACTTCAATTTAATTTAACTAAATTTAACTTAAATTAGTGGAACAGATGTGATTGAAAACTTTCCCTTGAAAGACACACAAAATAATGGGGAAGCAATATGCAGCTCTTCATCTAGTAGATTTGGATATGTGTTTCTTTGCTTTCTTATGGGTCCTGAATGCTCCTTCCTGTCCTTCAGTTGCCAGGTGGTTGAACATTTTCAGATGGCTTCTTCCCTATTTCTCACGATTAGCTGTTGCACTTTGCACAGAGTGATTAACTAGAACAGTGAAATGTCTGGATCCCTCTGCCCCAGCTTTAATGATCTGCTGTACAGTCAGTCCCTGGGCCCTGTTTCCTTCCATGGAGCACTGAGCTGTTCCACAGTTCAGTGGGAGACTGGGGGACAGCTCCTGATAGCTCTCCAAGGACCCTTAGCCTCAAACCCCACACACCACCTGGCTGCAGGTCACTCCATCTGTGCAGCATTTTCATTAGTTTCATTGGTTTCATTAGCTACCTGCCTTTCTGCCACTGGATTTTATCTATTCAAGAACCATCCATAGCAAAATTGACAAACAGCAGGTAAATCCCCAGCCTAGTTTGCTGTCTGGTCTCTCCTCCATTTGCTTTGCCACGTGCCAGGTCGTAGCTACACTAAAGAGGTGGTTGAGCTAATGAAAGCATTCTTTATCTCTGCTTAAGGGGAGATTAAATAGGGATGCATCTATCCCTTACTGAAATGAAGTTCATCACATATTTTTTGGAGTGATAACAGATTCAACCTCTAACAAAGACTGCGAGGTACATCTGAGTATTTTTGTTGACATGGCATTCACTGTGTTGTCCCTCCTGCAGTCCTGTTGAACTGACCTTTTCTGTACTCTTACTGATGTTCTCTCTTAGCTGCCTGCATTGCTGTTTGGCACATTTATCAATAAAGTGACGTGAATTCTGAGAGTTTTATGGACTAGAATTGTGCTGCTATTCCTAAAAGTACGTTTTCCTCAGATTTGTGGAAAACGATAGCTGCAAAATGTCAAATTTAGAAGGAAGTGGGTGGAAACCTGAATTTTGTCACTTACTGCTTCAGCTGGCACTAAACGAGAGTTTTCAGCTCCCCGCTCCCTCCCTCACCTCCTTCATGGCAGCAGAGTGTGATTGTGCCTAAATATGATGCTGTGACAGGGTCACAGTGAGCTCCTCTTCCCGTGCTCTAGGTGGAACACGGTGTACGGAAATGCTCTTGCACAAACATGAGCCGTTCACACTTGCAAGCGTTACATCCAGCCATGGTTACAGGAGAAGGGTTTCCGTGATGCATTCCTGCTCTTCTGACACAGTTGCAGCAATTTATATGCATGCTGAGGTTGAGGCGGGGGAGTCTGGGGGAGCAGCAGGTGCTTGGGGAAAAGCTGCTTCCTCTCACACACCTCTCCAAGCCCTGCACACGGGGGATGATGTGGAATGGGGCTGCCCTTCGCTGAGCAGTGGGAACCTGGTCCTGTGATCCCAGTGCCTGTTATGGTTCCTTGTTGCTTGAGAAGGGTGTTTTGCTTTAAGGCAAGGGCTTTGTGTGTGGTTCACAGAGACTGTGAAAGCCAATTTGGGAGTATTATATAAGCAGAAGTAGAGATATTCCAGGCTCTGTGGTTTGAGAGGATGATGCGAGGAAAGGCTCGAAGGCTGCTGAAAATTGGTGAGTGTAGCCACGCCAAGTATATGGACACCCTGAAAAAAACCCTTGGCAAGGTGCCCTCCTACGGTTTGTGGTACTGATGCAGGAGCCTGACTGGTGCCATTGGGTGGGGATTACCAGCTCCCAGGAGAGGTCTGGTGGGTATCCTGTCCGCTGGGCACTCATTCCACATGCCATGAACCAAAAACGAATGCCCTCCAACTGTTCAATCATGAGTCACACCTTTGGCCTCTTTGTCAGCTCTTTCTCACATTGTTCCAGGGTGCACTCTGCCTATCCTTATTCACCCCCTCCTGAATGGCATGTCTTATTTCTTTTTCCACCTGGGCAGGCTAATTTAAGAGCCTCAGTCAATATTCTAACTCTCTTTCTGCCATACAACCTCGAGAGAGCTGTAAGGACCATGGTAACAGCACAGACTTCATCACACAGCCCCTGCTATTAACTACACTCTGTGACCCAAGTGTGGCCTTCCAGTACCTGAAGGGAGCCTACAAGAAACAAGTTTGGAGAGATGATTTATAAGGGTATGTAGTGACACAACAAGGGGGAATGGGCTCAAGGAAGAGGGTAGGTTTAGATTAGGTATTAGGAGCAAATACTTTACTGTGAAGTGGTGAGACGCTGGAACAAATTGTCCAGAAAAGTTGTGGGTGCTTCATCCCCGAGATTGTTCAAGGCCAGGTGAGATGGAGTTCTGAGCAACCTGGCGGAAGGTGTCCCTGCCCATGGCAGGAGGGTTAGAACTTTAGATGGTCTTTAAGATCCCTTCCATCCTAAACCAGTCTATGATGTGCATGGAGAAGTCTTGCCTGACGTGCTCCCTCAGTTGTCCATCCTGCCCACTCCACTGTTGGTGGATCCTCAGCTATGACATAGCTGGTTGTGGAGACTGGGCTTCGTGACAAAAGGCAGCCTGTGGAAGGTATTCACAAGAGATCCATGCCAGTGCTCGATGACCTGAAAGTTCTGTGCTGTGTAGAAAATCTGAATGACAGGCCTGATTTAATGGAAAGAAAAGAGGGCTGGGAATTAGTGTGGCAACAGCCTTCAGGTATCTGTAAGATTGTTGTAAAATGGAAGGAAACCATCTGCTTTCCAGGTCCATGGGGGAGGAAACAGGTTTAGCTGAAAGAGCAGCAAGGAAAGTCAGGGTTAGATCAGTGATGGGGAGAATGAAATACTGCAGGAAATTGTGTGCGGAAGCCGAATCCCCAGCTTCTAGTGTAGGTTGGACCCTCACAAGTATGCAGGGGTGACTTTGCTTTGGAGAAACTTAATGACTAGCTTAATGATTCTATGTGAGAAAAATAGCTAATGTGATACTGAGTGTAGGATTTTATAGGTGTAGGAAGTGAACAGAATCTGTACAAGAGTGGAGGACCACAACCCAGGGAGCCCATTTGCATGCTCACATACAAGAAGAACTCCTTAAAAGTATATTAGGATATCCCTCTAGCTTTTCAAAGCCCTTTTCTACATGTCATCCTTGCACTCTGAACAAGTTTTGGGAACATTGCTGTGGTTTCTTTGAAAAAGGCATGTTACAAACCATCATGTGTGGGTACTGAGCTGAACTTCCTGAAGGTATGGACTCCATATAGACTCAGTGTTTCAGCATACTTACATCTACTGAATCAGGGCCAAGAATAAGCCAGATGAAGATCCGGTGTGAGCAAATTTTTAACCTTGTTTATGTAAGATTTGGCATGGTTGTCAGTAAAGTCCATCTCTTTGTGAGAGCAGAATTTGTCTGTTGGAAAGCAGGCATGGAAAGTTTTAGAAGCAGTCATATGAGCTTCAGAGCTGAATGAAGTTTGTGAGTAAATGATGCTATGCTGTGTTTTATTAGTTGGGAACAGCCAGTGGGAACAGCCTCACTGTTACAGAAGTTGCTAAGTTGCTGGAGACAGTCTTCATAACCACGTCAGAATTTCCTCACCTGTCTCAAGTGTTTTACAGTGATGTGGAGAAATGGGAGAAAGGAAAAGAACCCCAGACAGACTCATGCATTTCCAAGAGGAACAGTGGGGAAAATAAATATCATGATTTAAAAGCTCTATTGGCTTTTTCTCTGAGAATGTTTGCATCCCCCACACTGTGACATGGATTCAAAATTTGGCAGGATGGTGGTCTTGCATCAGGGATGTACCTTAGTATCTGTGTGGAAATCTGCCAGTGCTTGCAAAACTCTCATCCGTTTATAAATGACTGGCTTTGTGACTTATATCCATAAAAGCTTTTCTCCTTCCTGCATGGCAGGAGCAACTGAGGGGAGCAAGCGAGTGAACAGAGATTTTCCTCCAGCGTGACTGCTGGTTCCCCTGTCACATCCATGTCTAAACGTGGACATTGGGACTGGACTCCTCTTGCAGTCTCAATGCTCTTGCAAAGGGGGAACAAGGACAATGGATTGGATTTGCTGAGTGAGAGGGCTGGTTGGGGAAACTTGGGCTGGGTGGGCTGGATAGCCAGTGGGAAAGATTGAAGAGGAAAGGGACCATTTAGGAGGAATCACTGTATGATTAAAAGGATGATGGAGCTGTGGGAAGGGCTGAGGTTGGAAAAAACATAATAGAAAGAAGCTTAGGAGCTAGAAGGGAAAACAAATAGGAGTTGTAGTTGTCATTGCTGGAGGAGAATGGGCTTCCATTCTCTTGCTTTCATGCAAGAAAATAAATTAAATATAAATAAATGCATTTCCTGAGTATGTGCATAGAAAATAAAGTAGAGATGAAATTATTCTCATACAAGTATGTACCTTCACCTGAACTAGACACCCACAGTCCCTTGGTATGCAATGGAGGGCAATTGGCACTTGTTGAGACTGACTCACCTGATTTACTTTAGACACCTTGTTGAAGGGGAAGTGAATCTCACCTTAGAAAGGTTTGTTTCTCTGCACTGTCTGCCAAGACCATCCCTCAGGTGACAATTTCATCTGGAAATGTCTCCTCTGTAGAGATTCACAGCTGGGTGAAATTAATTCCATCCCTCAGTCAGGACAGCTGCCAAAGACATGGCAAAATGTTGCCCTGAGCCTGGACACTGTGCTGGGTGGGATAAAACACAGCAGACCCAACAGCCTGGCTGTGCAGAAGCCTGTCCTCATGCCTGGCTGGAGGATGCCATTCAAGGATGAACACACTCCACTTCAGGCTTTTCCCTGAGAGCTCCTGAGCTCCAGCAATGCAGGTCTTTCACTCTCTGCAAGAGCTCAGAGCAGGATTCAAATGCAATCACATTGACTTCATATCTAATTCGGTAGAATGACTCTACCAAGTCAAGAGCATTTGGAAGAACAAAATTTAGCTATCTTAATTCAATTGGCTTACAAATAATTTTCCTAACTACAAACTCCAGAATTACTATGGCTGGGAATGGTGCTTTCTTTTTCTTTCTGTCCGTGTATGCATAATGGGGGAAAGGGAAATGGAGGCCAATGTGCAGTCTTGCACTCCTTGTTATTCTTACATTTGCCTGATATTTTCCATTAATTCCTGTGTTTAATGTTTCAGCGCCTTTGTTTTCCTTTCCTCTCTTTTGGGGAGGCTAATGGTGAGGACTATGTTATTATTAGGTTTGGCATAAGTTGATTAATCTTTTTCTTCTTTGCCTCTGTGTGATTGGATTTGGTTTTTCCTGCCTCTGCATTGTAATGCTGTGTTTGTTTTTACAGTCAGTACCTTGCTGTGCAGTTTCTTGAAGGAGAAGGAGAGCAGGCACGTTCCTTGGCCCTTGTTTTGTGAAACTCTTTTGGTTCCCTTCTGTTTTAGTAACCTGGCCTGCATCTGTCTTCTGACCTTTTCCTCCTCCTCCTCCTTTTCCTCCTCCATTGCTGTTGGACTGATGAGAATCAGTGCCCTCTCTAGGACTCTTTTAGTGCTAGGATTTCAGGTTGGATTGGGTTGACTGAGAATAATGGTTGCTGAGGGAAATGTTAGTATGGAAAACGCCAACAGCTGATACCAACACCCCCCAAAGCATTTTGTAAGTAATAAAAACAGGTTTGGTGCTGGGGAGATAAAAACTGGGACATTTTGTCATTATTCACTTCAGCTGAGATGATTATGAGCAACTGCAGTTGATTAGAAGCTGCATTCTAAGGGTTAAACAAATGACTTTGCCCAGTTCAGCTCCCGGTGTTGCAGTTTTGACTTTGTGGGGCTGGAGGGAAGGGCTCTGCGTGCATCACCCACAGCCCCCAGGGAAGCATGACCACCCCAGCTCCACCCAACACCCAACTTTTTCAACTCCACATTCATTTCACACTGGAGAACAACATGTTCCCTCCACCAGCCCAGCCCTTGGGTCTTTGTTCAGACTTTCACTGATGGTGGTATGAGTCTCTTTGCATAGAGAGTGGGTGATAGAACCTTCTACTTGCAAACCTCTGGATCGGTGGATCCGTGCCAGCCTCCTCCATAAATCACGTCTTCCTCCTCCCACTCCCCACCCCTGGAAAAGCAGCCTCCCTTCAGACTGCCTGAGTGCTGCTGGGGGCTGAGCCTGCCCTGAGCATCCAAACAAGTTCATCAGTGCTGGTACAACCCCTCTCATCATTAGGAGCAGGGATACTACCAAGGTCGTCTCCCTCTAGGCACTCTGAGGGCAGTGCTGTCTAGGAGGCAAGATGGAGGGGGAAGAAATTGTTGTCACCAGAGCAAAACTTCCTGGATTTGCAAATCCATCTACCTACTTGGATGACCCTAATCACCATAACATCTGTATAATTAAATCCTATTTCTAACTTATCTTTTTCTGAACCCACCTTAAACTCCTTGCCATGCTTGATTTCTCTTCTTTGCCTATCAGTTATCATTTGGCTGTATAAAGTATCTGGCAATCCAGTTTTTAGAAGGTGAAGTGTTTATTGTCCCCTGAAGGGAGAGAGCTCTGGGAGGCAGGATGGCAGCCAGCTCTTTCCTGGCAGTCATGGGAATGCCGATGTGGAGCTGCCAGTCAGTGGGTGGGCGTAGCACAGCTGCCTCCTTAGGCTGGGTCCAGCCTGTTTGCAAATCTGGGTGAGGGGAGGAATCTAAGGGTGACCAATTCTCCTTCTGTGCCACAGTCAAGTCCCATCTCTCCCTCCAACTCCTTTCTGATAACAAGCTGGCATCTGTGCTTTGGTGTATCAGAGAGTTATAAAGCCAAAGCTAACAACAATTTTCAGAAAAAGTTCTTTGCATGGTGCACGTGAGCGGCACAGATTTTTCTCCCATTTGTCCCAAGCTGTATGTGTCAGATGTGATTTCCATATGGCACCTATATCTCTCCTACTCCCACACTGGATGTATGCATTGGTATACCAGTGTCTGTGCTGAGCCACAGATAAATGCGTCGCATTCCTTACTCAACTGGAAACTGTGTGTGCATGGCGTGTGTGTGAGGATGAAGCCTGAGGAATATAAAAACAGGCATATGGCATTTTTTAACTTATTGCACAGATAAAAAAGAGAAATAAATATAAGGCAGCATTCTAAAATGGCATCAGCCATTGAAGCAAACTTACTACTGAGAGAAACCAAAGTGGAGGCTGCTGCATCAGCCTGCAGTTCCAAGCTCAGCAATTTGCCCCTGTAGCTTTTGGTGCTCCATGTGTGACAAGATTTCAGACAGTGTCTTCTCAAATGAAGGCTTTGGGGCATGCAGCTCTTTTTGCCACACTGGCATGGCTTGGACACCCCAAAATGCTCCTTCTCAAGCATGTGGACATCCCTGGTTTGGTTTACTGAACTGAGGTCGCAGGTGGTTGAGTACAATGCTGGCACTTTTGCCCAAGGTGAGAAGTGTGCTTTGTACTTGGTGTGGACCTGATTCAGCTGCCTAAACCCAAACACGTAGTGCCATTGAGGCATTCTTGTGTGCTTGGTATGGCCTCTGGCTGTAATTTAGTAGGGTATAGTTGTCACTGTGCCAATGCCTCAGATGCTGTTGGCAGCTGGCAGTGCCTTGTTCACCTGTACTTGGGCAAACCAATCTAGCTCTCAGCCTTGAAACAGCAAGTTGTGCTAGTGGAGAGGCTGACACTCACCAGACAAATGGTCCAGTGAACTGGGGGTCCACAAATGTTTTATACTGAAGGCCTTCAGTGCAAAGAAGGTTTTGAGCAACCTGTTCAGATGGAAAGTGTGTCCCTGCCCATGGCAGTATGTGGGAATTAATTATCTCTGAGGTCCTTTCCAACCCCAAACCATAAGAAGAAGATATAAGAGGCCATGGAAGAGGCAGGATTGGTCCCTTACATGACAGTGTGAGTTTTTCTATATGATACATGAAATTCTGGTGCTTGTAGTCACAGCACAGAAGAGCTACTCTCTCTGCCAGGAGATACCTTCTTTCTTGGAAGTACTTTCATCATATGTCCTAGTAGACGCCCCTAGGTATGGTCTTGGATCAAGCAGATTGAAATGTGGGTAATCTCTTTCTCCTCCAGCAAGGAATTAACCAGAGAGACTACTTACAGATAATGAAGTGGAAATAGCCTGAGAAAGAACAGGGGAATACCAGGGCAAGGACATCCTTATGGGGTTCATGGGATTCCTGATTTGCCAAGGCAGTGGCAGTGGCTACAGATGGGACTGCATTGCTTGCACAGGGCTGGGGCACCTGCAGAGGAGTGCCACCACCAGCAGACACCAGCAGGTTCAGGTGGCCTTGTTGGGTGGTCACACAATGAATGGCACAGTCTGGGAGATGCTCTTCTGAGCACTGCAATAGCAACACTTACAAGAACAGCCCAGAATAAGGCACAGCAGCTGCTGTGCAGAGCCAGCCTGAAGAGCAGCTGTATATATTTGGGAAGTAAACTTTGATCTTTGGGAGACTCCCATCTTTTTGAAAGGAGGATCTTCAGCCTGGGTCTTCCCCCTGCATGGCAGACAATGGCTTTTTCTGAGCTCTTTCTTTTCCTAGTTGCCCAAAGATCTTTCTCTTAGGGTGCTTTAGAGAGTACTTGGGCCAGGCTAGGTTTTACTGGCTCAGGGCTTGAAAGAGGGAGAACTGCTTGAACAAAGGCCTTTTATCCTAGGAAGTACTAAATTCATTTGGTCCCTTTGGGACAAGTGAAGCTGTTGGTATTTGTTCAATGGATTTGAAATAGTAAAGGGAGACCTTTTCTGCTTTTGCCCTGGAGTTGTTTTTCTAGGCAGACAGTTTGAGGTTCAGATATGGGGTGCCTATGTGAGGAAATAGGCAACTCATAATAAAACACTGGTCTGTGTTATGATAAATGCAAAAAGTTTAGGAAGCAAGAGCAAATAGGCTTTGGAACCTGTCTTTATTTGTTTTGAAATGCCTTGTGGGGGGGAAAAAGAAAGACAATAAAAGACGTCTGGTTGTCAGGGGGGAAATGGGGCAAGGTGCCAAAACTTGCATGCTTTCCACCATCTGAGTAGGGAAGAAAGCTCCCAGAAACTTGCTGCCCAGGGCACATTTGTCCTCATTTGTTTTGGAAGTTGCAGAGTCGAAAAAAGTGTGTGAGACATGAAAGGTGCCCAGATGAGCCTGGGATCTGATGTTCATCGAGACCCATGGGCCAAGGCACATTGTCCCTATCTGGCTGTGAGGGTAGAGCTGGGCAGGGCTAGCTCACCCCACAGTAGCTGCCAATGCTGCCAGAGTACATCTTTCCCTCCCCAGATGGCCCCTGTGCTATTCAGACTGCCAGCATCCCTGCTTTGGCTGGCCCAGCACTGTGGCCTGAGAGGAGAAAACTTTAATGGCAGTGTGGTCACACAACCAGGAGCAGATCAGCGCTTGTGGGGTGACCGCACATCACTGCAAAGCAGGCTGAAGAGGGAAACAGTTCCAAAAAAAAGGCTGCTTTTCTGCAGCCATGCCAAGCAACACGCAACATGCGTGTTGCGTGTTGCTTGGAGCAGCTCTGGTACAACAGGGTGTCTCTTCCTGGTCGAGAATGGGGAGGGCTCCCAGTGGATCTACAACCAGAATATGCAATTATTAACCAAAAGAGTTTTCCTTGGTTAATACAATCAACAATAATGCATTGAAACTTCAAATACAAGGTGCTGGAATGTTAAGTAATTGTTGTTAGTCTGTAAAACAGCATGGCTTCAAATGCACTGATGAGTACATGGGCCCATATGGAACTCTTTATTGGTTAAATGTCTAATTGTTTTTCTCTTTTCATGGTATATGAATTGTTTCATTACAAGCAGCTGAAAGATTTGAAAATCACAAAGAAATCTCAAGGCTCAGATGCAAACTCACTCAACAGTGCCATAACAAGTTACTGCAAGCCATTGAAGGTCCATGAGTGGACTTTCAGCATTTGACAAAAGCGATGTATTTTTATTATCTAACCTTAGCTCACTATGAAATAGAATTCAGTCAGATGACTTTGCATGTGCCATTGGCCAATGGGGCCAATTTAACTGATAACACACTGGAGGTGACTTGAATTTGGACGTCAGCTCAACTTTCACTTTCTAATATTATGTGGAAAATTCAGTGCTTCTTTTATTTTTGTGCAAACTTGCCCAAGGGAAAACTTGCTTCTGAGTTTTGAGTTAGTAGGGATGGACCAAGAACTGTTCCTTCATGGAAGTTGCAGAATGAGTTGTAAAATTCAATGTATCCTGAAATGTTTTCCCAAAGGGTCTGATCTTTGCAAAAATGCACTGCCAACAACTTGGTATTGAACTCAAATACATTCACTGCAAAAATCCCCAAGAGACCAACACTCAATATAGTAATTTCACAAAGAGCAATGCTCCTGGTGAGAATTTTTCTCACATGCTGTGAATTCTGTATTTTGCTGGAGCAGGTCCAGGACAGACGAGTTAATGCCCTGTGTAGTCTGTTTTCATATTGAGCAAACCCTGCTGAGATGTAGAAAAACAGTGATTTAACCTGATAAGCTTGCAAAAGGGAGCTGACTCACTAAGTGCCATGAAAAAAGGATTCCCACACTGTGATACACCTGAAAGTCTTGAACTTGTACAAGCCCAGTTCCCCACCCTTTTCCTGGAGGGCTTGGGGAATCACCAGATACTTCTCTGGGCCAGGGTAGAAGCTGCTACCTTTATATCACAGTACAACTCCTTCCTTCTAGTGGCTGTGACCATGCAGATGAAGATGGCCAGCGCACGTCCTGTGTTTGTAGGGCCAGATGGGGCAAGACATTCCAGCAAAGCTCCATACCTACTTTGGATGACAGCAGGAGCATGGTCATGTTATTTAATTTTAGATTTTATCAAGATTTCGAGGAGGATCAACCATGTGGAGGGATTTAGTTCAGGATAGCTCCCAGTGAGGGTACTAGATTGCTGCTTTGAAACTAGACCCAGAAAATGCTGGTCTTGCTCTCCACTAGGAAAAGAGCATCACAACAAATGTTGGTTTGTATCTCACCTAAAGCAGTTTGAAGCTCAACAAGAGGCACCCCATTTGCTAATGCCTCTTCTGTTTCCTTTACCTGCCGAGAGCAGACCAGCTACTCCAATGACAGGGGCCAGATGGACAATGCTCATGCTTGTGATCAAGTCCGGACTTGGCTTTGCTAGTCATAGAATTATTAACATTGAACAAGGCCTCTGAGACCATCAGGCCCAACCTTTAGCACAGCATGGCTATGTTCACCAGCAAACCATAACGCTAAATGCCACATCCACACATCTCTTGAATACTTCCAGGATGGTGATTCTGCCACTTTCTTGGGCAGCCTATTCCAATGCCTGGCCACCCTTTCAGGGAAAACATTTTTCCTTTTATCTAACCTAAACCTCCCCATATGACCAAAATGGTCACTGGTGGTACCTTGCTTCAGTACATGGAGCACGATGGACATGACCACACCCAGGAATTTTCACGTTCTTATATTCTGGCTTCTTTTCAGAAGGGGAGCAGACACTTATCTGGCTTCCCATGGGTTGTAGTCAGGCTGTGGTCTCCTCACCAGCACCTGGAATGCTGTAACTTGGTCTTGCCCCTTTCTCTGGAAATGTTGCTAAAGTGAAGGGCTGGTGAAGTCTCTTTGTCCCCCTTGAATGTGGCAGTGTCTTCTTTGCTTATGTAGGAATTCACCGGGAGCCTTGGCACCTGGAAAGGAAGAAAAGCCAGCCTGTATATTGAGGCATGTCATAAAAAGATTTACCAGAAAGTATGTGAAGGAAGTTTGGACAGTGCATTTTAGGCCAAAGAGTGGCTTATTCTGACATGCTCTTTGGAAGTCTTCCCTGTGAAATTACGGGTGTAGGTAAATCACAGTTCTGGACAGAACACAGCTCTTGGGCAAGCCTAGAGATTTTCTGCTAGAGAGGATTCTGGCTATTTTCCTAATTACAAGTGCATTTAAGTGACTTGCTTCACGATGATCCAGCCTGAAGCTCAGTGGTTAGTTTTAGGGGAGGCCAGCAGTCAAATGCCTGTGAGAGGAAAAGTTACAAAAATAACAAAAGAAGCAATTTTTACTTGGAAACCGTTCTGTGATTGAAATGTTTGCATTGAACTGTATGCTGCTTGTCTTATGCTTCAATAAGCATGTCTTTAGCTTGACTGTAATCTTCCTCTGCTTGGCCAGAACAGCACCTGTCTAATAAACACCTGATGGGTGATTGCCAGGCG
Source organism: Zonotrichia leucophrys gambelii (assembly GCF_028769735.1). Classification (NCBI taxonomy): domain Eukaryota; kingdom Metazoa; phylum Chordata; class Aves; order Passeriformes; family Passerellidae; genus Zonotrichia; species Zonotrichia leucophrys. The sequence goes on from NC_088169.1 coordinate 64,862,701, forward strand.
CCCTGTGCCTTCCCCAGCAGCACCTGGTTATCAGCAGTTTGCTGTGTATCTGCCAGGCAGCTGGCAGGCTGCTGCAGAGCAGACCCTGCCCAGAGCACTGCTCTACCTACCACCTGTCTCACTTGCAGGCTACCAAAATGGTGAAGGGCCTTGAGGAGAAGTCACACAGGGAGTGGCTGAGGTCACTTGGTCTGTTCAGCCTGAAGAAACAGAGTCTGAGGGAAAAGCTCGCTGAAGTCTGCAACCTTCTTGTTAGGGGAAGAGGAAGGACAGGCACTGATCTCTTCTCTGTGGCGCCCAGTGACAGGAACAGAGAGAGGCCTGAGGGTGTCTCAGGGGAGGTTCAGGTTGGATATTTAATAAAGGGTCTTCACCCAGAGGGTGGCTGGGCACTGGAACAGCTCCCCAGGGAAGTGATCACAGCACCAGCCTGACAGAGTTCAAGAAGCATTTTGACAATGCTCTCAAGCACATGGTGTGACTCTTGGGATGTCCTGTGCAGGGCCAGGAATTGGACTCAGTGATTCTATAGGTCACTTACAATTCAGGATATTCTATGATTCTGTAATTCAGTGGGAAGAGAAAGGGAGAAATTAACCTCAAAAAAAGCAAAGAAATCTGAAATCTGACAGAACTAATACAAGTCAACTTGTTTCAAGACATGTTGAGTATTTGTAAAGGAAGCAGAGGCCAGGTACAAAATAGTGGTACTCACACAAGGACCCCCAGAGTGAAGGCAGCTGCTCTGGCTTCAGATCTGTGCTGCTGCCTCAAAATACCCCCAGCCTTGTTAGTCCCTAACCAAGGTAATCCTCCTATGAAAGTCAAGTATGGCCTGTCTCTAATGACCTGTTGAAAGAGAGAAAAATTATTCTTATTTTGTAAGGTATGTTTCTGAGTCATCTTCACAAGAAGGTATAAGAGTCTTGGTGCAATTTGTGCACACATTCTTCTGGCTGTGATGCAAGGTGCAAAGAGATGTTTTTCTCCTGGTTGTGTGGTCTTACCTCTAACAAACCTGCAATACTTACTGCATAAGATTGGGTCATTAGGTTATCTAAGTACTTTGGTGGAAACCCAGGACACACTGTCACATTACCCAAGGCTAAACTCAGTATTTTATACTCTGCAGTAATCTCTGGGCTTGTTTTACTCATTAAGCCCAAAGAGTAAGGTATTCCCACAGTTCATAACCCTGGTAGGATCTTCAAGCAACATCTTGCTTGGATTATAATAATCCAAGGAAGGAAGGGCAGCAAAGTTGCTGGTGTCTGAAGGGTTTGGGAGATCTCTCAGGGTTGTCCTCCGGAGCAGAAAGGAGGAACACTGTTGCCTTACTCTGACCCAGTGAATTCACCTCCTAGGTAATAGATATTCATTAGAAGCTAAACCCAGGTTAAAGTCATTTGGGACAATGACTAAAGTGCTGCACAACAGTGAAATGACACCTGAAAGTGGATGAGCAAAGCCAGCAGCCTGTGGCCTGAGCTTTGATGCTGCCATGGCATGCCTGGCACAGTGTGTTGGAGTGCAGAAGACCCTCAGCAACCCATGGCAATAGAATGTGACCCTCCAATAGGCACCTTTTGTCTGCAGGTCCTGATGGGACATGTCCTTTGTTCCAGCTGGCTGGCAGAGGCTCTGGAAGGACAGAGGCCCCAGTAGTTCACTGCAAGCAGTAAAAGACATGACTTCCCTTGGGGCACTGTGGCAGTAGGTGGCAAATGATGGTGGGTGCTGTAAAAGGATTTTCATGGAACTGCCTTTGCCTCTGTCCCAAGGAAGAAGCTGCTAGGTGGAAAACATTTTCTTTCTAATCTGTTTTGAGTATATTGTAATATACACATACTTGAGGCTTGTAGTTCAGCTTCCTCCAGGATATTGGAACACATGTTTAAAAATGCACAATAAGGGAAATATCTGTTTCAATGTTAATGCAGAAAATGTGCACAGAATTGAATTATCTAGAGGATTAGGAAATGAGAGGTTCTGAGCTTTAAATACCACTGTTTGGATTTACTTGCTGACCTGTTGCCAAATGGACTGAGGAAAACTGGAATGGGATAAGATGGGAACTTGACCAATTGCCTGTGCTTGTGCACAGAACTGGGAATCCCTGTGCTTCAAGAGAGAGATGTCTGTCTTGGAGGAACTGTCTCTTTTGAACTAGTACAATAGGGCATTGTCTCATGCTGATGAAGTAAAGAAGTAGGTGGAGATTATGCATAAAGAGGCTACATCAGTAACCGGACAGCTGATTCATATTCTTCCTTTTGGTCTCTTGTTGGTGCCTCTAGTCAAGCCAAGCCCTGGGTTGTCTGTGTCACTGTGCACAGAGCACTGATGTTCAGCTAAAGCATCAAAATTACTGTTGAGGGAACCCAGACTGTCCAGGGGGTCAAACTGTCTCCTGGAAGGTTCCTAAACCACTGCTGGCTTCTGACTGATTTCACCAATGAACATAATTGAGATCACTGGCCTGCAGAAACTCACAAGCTCTCAAATAAGGGAAGGTCCTCTCCCCTGGGAGGGTTTCCCTTTGATGTCATGCTTCTCTGTAGGAAAATCCCTTCAACTATTAAGAGTAGTCAACGAATTATTTGATTTTGGGGTGTCTGTGGATGATAATCCAGCCCTAGCTGATATTTCTGGAGGTTTTGTTCCCATTTTCTGTACCATGGGTTTCTCAAGGGAGAACAGGTCATCAATATCCCACTCTTCCTTTATGCTCTCTTTGTGACAGCTTGTGTGTCTCAAGCCATTCTGTGGGTGGGAAAGGCAATGTTTTAGAAATGCAGCCTAATTATAAGCAGCTGATGATGACTGGACTCTGGAGTTGTTTTCTTAATTGGTTAGGGCTCTGACTTTGAAGGTGGGTGGCTTTTGTGTCTGCTTCTGCCTGGAGTAATTTTTGTGCCGCAGCAAGCCCACTCCAGGGTATGTCTTCACCAGGCAAAGCAGCAACAATGTTGAAAACAGCACACAGCTGTTCCTGATGATGAGCTGGCATGGTCTCTCACAGACACCTACCCCTTAACTCTGCAGGTAGCACAGGGGGAGCAACCTTAGTGTCTAGGTCCTATAAGATGTGTGTTATGTGCGTACCTGTTTCATCCTTCTACTGTCTTCAAAGACTGATGAAGACATGTGCTCTTTTCTTCTCATAAAAATGCCTTAGAAGGGGGCAGTATAGCATGAAGACAAAGTGCTGGAGACCAGAGTATGGATTTTGGTACTTCTGCTCAGTCAGTGTGAGTGTATTAGCCTATGCTGAGAGAGCACAAGAGGTTTCCACAAACTTAGGGCTGCTACAGAGGGACAGTGACTACTGGCACAGGGCTGCACTGGAGCTGGTGGGTCATTTTCTCTCTGTCACCTCTCAGTGAAGGACTCTACAAGCTGAACAAAGACAATGGTGCAGCTCTGCAGCAATACCCAGAGGAGTATGCAGAGGAAAGGATCCCAACCTATGTAGTGTTGGATGTCTGATACCTGCACTTTGTGCTGGATGTGGCTGGACAGGCCAATTTCTGACAGTGCACAGCTCCTTGGTGCCACGTCAGGTGCAAGGAAAGCCTACAGCTAAAAACCAGAAAAGGTGTTTTAGCAACAACACCTGGTGTGAGGGCCCCTTCTAACTCAGCTTTTTCTGAGATTCTGTGTGTTCTGGGTTTTCTGGTGAGTGAAACTCGATGGAATTGACCATCCATTATAACCACTTATACCATTGATGTTTGCTGTAGCAAAAAAGGAAAACTTAGCAGTAAAACCCCCTCTCATTTTTTTAAAAGAGGTAATTTGCTTTTCTGGGAAACTTTGGTGATCTGTATTGGAAAAAAAACCAAGAGCAAATTGTGCGAGAAACCCAAAAGAACACCAGTCCAAGCTTTCTGACACATTATGTACTCAGTGACCACAATGTATTTTATATTTTACACAAAACCTATTAGAGAAATGCTCGTAGTCTGTTTAAAAATAGCATTTCCCCACTTCTTCTTCTTTTTTTTTTTTTAATGTGCCTTACTTTCTAAGACTGAAATGTTTTTCCCCTCTAGCTGTCTCAGTCTGACAGGGAATAATAGTTTATGGCCAGTAAAAATGTTAGCTGAAAATATCCATCAAAACTTTACATGTATATAATAAGATTATGGTTTTAAAATCACTATATCTGTTACCTGGAAAAGTGTCTTCCTTTCTTAAAGGCATTACTTGTTTGTGAGAGACAGGTTGCTTCTGCTCAAAATCGACTTGTAATTAATTTAAAGAATATTCATTGTATTTTGGGAATTTCTAGAAGGGAAATGGGCAGTAAAGTAAAGAATATGCATCTTGCACTGATGTCTGATTTCAGCTCAGAGTAAGTTCTAATTCTAAGTGCCAACTTTCAGCTTGTGCATGGTGGATTACTGGATATTCTGTATCACCTGACTTCTATGGCACGGTGAGACACTGAAATGAGAAAAAGAAAATCTTGTCAGGTAGTTATTTTGCTCTGTATTTATATGGCTGCCAACATGAAATTTAAGTACTAATGCTGTGCAAGTCAACTATTGTAGAAAGAGCAGGTGAGGCAGTCAAAATCAAGTGGCTTACTACATGTTGCATTATTATGCAGTATCTGCCTTTTTCCTCTGTAACTACAAAGCCTATGCTTATAAACCAATTAATCACACAAATATTTGTGTTTAGTTTTGCTATACATATATATATACACACACATGTAAACATGTATCTCTCTATAATTGGAAATGTATATGTACTTATATATAAATGTACACAACTCATATCTATAATATGAATTGAATTATGAACTTCATAACTGATAATATCCTATTACTATTGCTTCAGCCTTGCTTACTTGCTTTTCCGTGATGCAGTGTATATTTTTTAACAAACTTAGCTTTCTCTACCATTTCTGCTTTAAAACTCCTCAAAAAATGTTTGTGAAGTTTGATTGAAGAGAAAAACTCCTGGCTGAAAACAAGTTTCTGATACATGTTGTTAAACTGGGCACTACAGTGCAGAGAGTGGTAACCAAAATTTCACATTCCACGCATAGCAAATCTTTCAATTGGTGGCAAAGAGGCTGAGGAAAAACCCAAGAGGTAATGGGGGGAAATAGCTTAAAACTAGAACAAATTGCTGGATGACTATTGTCAAAAGGTCACATTCTTTCTGTAGGCAAATGTGTGCAGCTCTGTGGAGGTCAGAAGAAGGAGTATGAGGAAGAGGAAGGCATACTGAGGAAGTAATCCTTCCTGTACGACCTCTGGGAGCTGCTGCTTGATGTATGTGGAGCACAGAAGAAGGGAAGAACAGGAAGAGAGCACACACAGCACTCTCAAGTGGGGAATTTTTCTGGCACTCTTCCAGCCTCCCACTGAAATGCTGGTTTGAAGGGACCTCTTCATCTCATCCAGTCCCTCTGCCTGCTTAGAACAGGACTGTCGCTGGTGCTTTGTTAGCTTGGTTGGCTTTCTTCAGTCAAGCCTTGAAGTCTGTCCAAGATGGAGACCCCAAAACTTGTCTCAATAACCTGTTCCAGCACTGCATGCCCTGCCTAGTTGATTAGGCCTTCCTACTCGAACCTCTCAATCTATGCTTCTTGTTTATAAATTCTCTTGCTACAATCTGCCACTACCAAAAGCAGTTTTGCTCCATCACCTTTGCAGCTGTCCTTCCAGCAGGTGGATATTGGATTGTCTCTTAGCCCTGCCTTGAAAATGGCTGCAGAAGGCGGTCATGGGGGCACTCTCAGCTGTGTAATAGTCATTCCTGTCAGCAGGTGGTTGCCACAGCTGAACCCCTCTCAAGTCATCTTTTTGTGTGTCAATTGAACTGCACTCACCTACCCCATGACTGTGACTGCAAATGGAAGAGAATGATGGCTGGCACCAACAACATGGATCACAGCCATTGATTTCTTCCAGGACGTCCTGTCCAAGGTGTGTCCGTTGGCAAAAAGGTAATTCATTAACAGCAGTAATCTGACTCAGCAGCGTGCTCTCCAAACTAATCATCTGTATTCCCTATGCAATCAAGAGATATGTGTATCTCCAGGGGGTAGTTCATCATCCCCTAAATGGAGTCTAATAGAGACAGAATGAACTACCCTCTTAGAGTATTTCTCTCCATCATCTGCAGAAACTTTTGTTCAATTACATGGTGGAAGTAGCTACTTAACTTTTAGGGTGCTAGCATTAAAGTGAAACTGGTCTCTCCCAGTAGAGCTGGATGTATACCAAAGAAAATATTTATAGACAAAGACTTGCAAACTTGCTTTGGCTTTCAGAACACCTTTTATCTGGTTTCCTGAAACAGTATTTCAAGTAATATTTTATATGAGAATATTTTACAAGCAAACGTGTTATTGTGGTGCACGTACTCGTGTGATCCCTGCCAAACTGCAGGTGAAAGCTTGGCAGGTGATGAAGCCTGCAAACTCCTATTCTGTCTCTAAGAGTTTGTTTTCAGTCCTACCCTCTGAAGAACTCTGGAATTGTTATCATCCAGGTCAGGGAGTGGGAAGACCATCGTATGTCTCTGAAGACCAGTCACTCTCTGCAATTTGCTCATACTGAATTCTTACATCCTTACCCACAGAGAGCAGGCTGGCATTTGTTTATGGAAAATATTTGCTGGGGTGTTACAGATAACGTGCTATTTTCCAAAAATCTATTCCCTTTTAGTGATTGCAATTCAGGCAGAAGAAGAGGATAGCTTGGTTAGCTAGCATGCAAATGGCTCATCTCACTCTGGTTCTTGATAACCTCAATTCTGTCTGAAGTAGTCCCTGGAAAAAGATTACTATTTCCTTGACTTCTAAGCCATCTGTCTGTAATCCTCCAACTAGTATTTTTATTAGCACATTTTATTTTAATCTATTTTAGTTTATTCTGTTTTATTGCATTTCAAAGCAAGTGAGTCAAAATCTGTGTCAAAGAGATTGTTCTCAAAAATTGATAATTGCATTTTAAAATTTTTTTTGTCTCTATCACCCAAACAAGCTGGAATTTAAAAAACCTTCCATACTTAGGATTAATCAATAAAATTTTTATTATTTCTGAATGCATGTTAGTGCTGTGACAACCTAGGAAACATGACTGTTTCCACTACTACAACCACCACCACTGCTTATGAACTTTGCTGTAACTAGCTCACATGACTATCTACCTGGGTTTTCATTATGTTCTTATTACAATCATGGAAATAGCTCATGCACAGAGAGCTCAGCTTGTAAATGACATTAAAATCATCACTATTAGAATCAGTTGAGAAAAGAGATTTCATTTCCTTTGTGACCAAACAAACCCCAAACCAACAAACCAAACCATGAAAAAAGTGTAGTCTCTTGACTTCTGAAAAAATTTTAACTGCTATTGAAACCCCAAAAACCAAATGCCAGCATATTCTTATTCTGAGTTGTTGAAACCTCTTTCTCATTCTTCTTGCAATCAACATTGCTTTCTTTTTGGGAATTATGTACACTTTCCATGTAAGATCTGATAGGTTTTGAGGAAAATCTTCTCAGATATGTTTTCTTGGACTTGCCAAGTTTTATTCCAGTGAAAAATAATGTAAAAGAGACTCTTAGTGTGGGTACTTGAAAATAAGTATTACCATTTTATAAGAGGTGCTCATCTTGCTTCCCATTTTTCTTAAGCTGTGCACACTGGAAGCTATTTTCTAGCAAATTGAAACTGTGTTAACTTCCTCAGCCACATATTTCTTCTGCATTCTTCTTATTCCTCTTCTTTTTCCGTCCTCGTTATCTTGCCTCTTGGCTATTTCAGATAACCAGCGTAATCCTGCTCACTCAAAAGAAATAATTTCTCAAAAGCAGCGAAAAATCTCAGGTTTATCAGTCTTCCAGTAGGAAGCCTTATAGTATATGAAGCTCCTGGATCTCCTCATCTTCAGAGTCACCTGCCAACCATCCTGGCCATCCCATGGTTGTGCTCCTTCCCAGGATCTCCAGTTGTGAGGAGGTTCATGCCCTAACAGGTCCCAGCAGCCCAGTGGCCCTTTTATTTTGAGATGAAGATCTTTTTGTGTTCTTCCTCTCTATCCCAATCCCTGTGGTGTCCCCCTCCTCTTTTTCAGTCCTGCTTCTTCTCTCAGGGGTTCCATCCACGTGGATCCAGATCTGTGCTCAGTGCTCGAACTGCTGTAGCAGCAGCTCTCTAAACATGGGATGGGAAAACTACTGGCTGAGCATATTCTGTGAATTAAGAAAAGCCCCAAACATGTCTGAGAATTTTTCACAGAGGGCATTTTAGTCTTGAACAACTAATCTGCACTTGAGGCAGATAAAAAGACATGAGTATCATGTTTTTAGTTTTTGCCAGCTTCCTCTTACTACTTAGTATGCTTTAGAAAAAAACCCAAAACCATTACAAAACCCCAAACACCAACAAGAGAGGTTCAGAATGGTAGCTTCACAATATTGAGGTTTTTGGTGGTAATCTCTGGAGACAGTTCCCTCCACAGCCACTCTTTCTTTCACCAAAGCTTTCCTCTCCTTTTGCCATTTTCATCCCTAAAAGCCAAAAGCAAGAAAAAAGAAAAGAAGGCAGTTTAATCTGAATTATGTCATTTATCCAGGGCATCACACTGTTTTACAAATAGTTGTGTTACTACAACTGAGAGGTCAGTGACCTGCATGGCAAAGGCAGGAGAAAGGAGAAAATTTCTTAAGCTGATTCTGATGCCAGAACCAAAGTATTGTGAAACTGTCATACTGTCACACTCTGTAAACACTTTCTTCCAAACATTAACAAGTGGGGAAAATCAGTGGAGAAGGCAGCTCCAGACCAGAATGCTTTTGAAGGCTTGATGGTAGCTGCAAAGGCTTGTGAGAACCACCCCTAAGCCTCAGCCATAGGTAGTCTTTCAGTGCTGTATTAAGACAACACAGATTCTGATCCTTTCAGAGCAAACTCACTGCTTGCACCAGTTCAACAGCTGCAAAACTGAAAAGTGTGAATTATATTCTTTAATACACACATGACCACCCAAGTGCAGTAATCCTACTGGTTGGAACTGTGCAAATGAGGCTAACATCTGACCACAAGGGCATAAGAACTGCCAGCATATCCAATTAGGAGGATAAAAGGAACTGCCCTCCTGGATCACTAATTATTTTCAGTGCACACAGTGTGATGAAAACCCTTCCAAAAGTCAATTCTGTATTACAGCAGTTTGACTTACAGGTGGTGCAGAATGGAACATTACCAAGTGCATTGCAATTAATTATGCTTTCAAATGCACCGACTAAATCTGGCTGTGCAATTAGACAAATAATAACTGAAGGGAAAGGTTATATTTTGGAATTACACATTAGAATAGATAAATACACCTTTTGCTTTAGCAGCTTGTTCCTGTGTCATGGCAGACATCTAGTTACAGAGCCCTGTCTGTTGCAGATAAAATGCTCGTGTAAATGTAGTTTCCACATCCATTTCAATGCACAAGTGCCATTTTCATGCACTCAGCATAAATAAGCCCTTCCTTTAATTTATTTGCGTATCTGCCTCAAATGTCAAAGGGAATGACATTTCAACAAGATAATGACCAAGCAGTAACATCAAAGAGCCTGAGTTGGTAGCCTCTGCTCTTTTCAAACACTATTGACTCAAGCCATGGATGTCACTGATTTCAGTCCAGGTGTGCCAAAATGACCCCTGCATGCTGATAAAGTGGTTAAGTGTGACTGGCACATTCCAAAAATTTGAAAAATTCTTTTTTTGGACTCCAAATTACCTTTCCATTTATTCTGCAATTCTTGAATCTCGCCAATATTTAAAAATGACCCACATATGTTCAACAAATTATCTTGAAAATATAATTTGAAATAGTTGGTTTAGTTCACAAGTTTGAAGCAGTCAGAATAGTTGGTATCCTTGGGTAAAGGGAATTGCTGCAATGATGGGAAATTTTATCCCTATCACCAGGCCCTTTTTTTGTGGATTCCCACAATAATTATTCATTTTCTTGACTTTTTAAAATATTCAGAATGTGAGTGGCTACATTAATTTTAATCCAGGTTCTAGCAACAAGGGATTGACACCAGTGCCTTTCCTGTCACCCTGGTACCCTTGTGTCTTGGAAAGGCTCATCCACAAAATGGCTGAAAATGAACTTGAGCAGGAAGATTGGTGAGCATGGGGACTGTAGCTAAAAAATACTCTTGAATTCCTGCCTACTCAAAGCAGCATCAGTAAATAACTCCAGGAACACTGGAGCAGGTTGCCCAAAGAGGTGGTAGATGCTTCATCCATGGAAACATTCCAGGTCAGGCATCTAAGCAACCTAATCTGGTTGAAGATGTCTCTGCTCATTGCAGGGGCAGTAAAGGTCTAGATGGCCTTTAAAATTGCTTTCAACTCAAACTGTTCCAGGATTCCATGAAAAACAGTCCCCATGGGCTTTGGGTGGATCCAGAGTCCAGATCCTACCCTTAATAATAAACTTAATTCAGTTATCCACGATTTCACAATGCCTTGGATGGACTGTGACAATTCAGATGGTCTGGGAATAGAGGCCTCTAGCCCTCTACAGAGCAGAGCCTCTGCAGCAGCACAGGCTGTGCAGAGCACTTTGGATTTCCTCTTCACATTCTCCACCACGTCTTTGCATGGATCATCAAATCAAAATCTCCTGCTGAGGCCCGAAAGAGTACTGAGATCATTGACTCCTGTGGAGTGCCTACTGCCCACTGACTCTAAGCAGGAGATTTATTGTTCCTCTCTTTAGCTGCCTAACAACCAGGCATCTGGAAAAAGCCAACTCTTTGTAGTTAGTGGGGGTAGGAAGAGGCATCTGCTCTCTTTGTTCCCTGAAGAAATCTGTCTCTCCCTATGAGCAGTTGAAAGAGCTCAGCAGAGGTACTAAGCTTTTAGATGGATCTAGTGAGGAGAGAGGATTGAATCCCAACAGAAGTCAGTGTGAATAAAGTGCCTAAGCTTGCCCTTTCTGGATGTTCCTGAAAGTTGTTTGAATTGCTGAAGCTCCTGAGTAGTCACCCTTGCCACAGATTTCACTCTGCTGGAAAAATGTAATTTCTGGTCATTGAAACAAGCTTCAACTTGCTATCTGAACATCTGGAATGAATTCCTCCAGGAATTAAGGCAAGTCATGAATCACACCTCCTTCTGCTCCAAGTGTATGGTCCAGTTCTTTACAAGGTCATTTCGTTGGCCATCCCTGTCATAAAAACACAGCAGCATGCCGATTAAAAAAATAAACAGCTTGTAAAAGTGCCTGTGCAAGAACAACCAAACAAGAGCAAGACAGAAACCTTCAAGCCCAACAAACAAAAAGTCACAGATTTCCAGTGTGAGACACTCCACAGATTTCACCTGCAGAGGGGATGAAAAAGAAAACACCTTAGGACAGGTATTGGTGACACTAAAGGTCTGATGGGGAGGTATGTATGCCCAACAGAAGAACTAGTAAAAATGGAAGAGGTACTGAAGATGGCAAGAGGCTTGATATCTTTCCAAAAGATGTGAACTGACATGGAATGTGCATGAATAGTTGCAGAGAATGTTTTTCTTTACTTCCAGGGCTAGAAGCTGTCTCAAGATCTTATATTTACAGCAGATTTGGGATTTTTTGGTTGGCATTTCTTTGTTTTAAAACTAATTCTTCTTTATTCTGAAACTTAAAGGATGTTCTGTGTGATTCTTTATCTGTGGAATACACTTGCAATATGAAAGATCTGGAAATGCATGTAAGAACCTTTTGGGTGCAATGGTAGCATTTACCATTCTCTACCCAGCTGCGGAGAAATCAGAGTGTTTCTAATATTGCAATGAGCAGAAAGCTCTGGCTGTTTAACTGCCACTGAGCACTTCACTTTAAAAATGGATAGATTTGGAGCATTTCCCAGATGTCGCATTGTCACTTCTGATTGACACGTTGGAAGAGGAAGTCAAACGAGGAAGTGAGTTCAGGAATGGCGAGGGTGTAGCAGGTCCCTCTTGCTTGCAGGGAGCAGCCAGGAATCTAGCAGCTGGCTGGGGGTCCGTGTGTGGAGTGCAGTCAGCCTGTTGATGTTGGGTGCCTGATTTAGATGCCTACTTCTTCCCATTGCCTATATAAGGAATGGAGTCTGGCAACCATGGAGCGTGGGGAGCCCGAATTGCCCATCAGTCTCTTACTGGTTGCCATGGCAACGCAGGCAGGCACCTAGAGGAGATGGTCTGAACGTGGTCCGGGCTGACTTGCAGATACACACCACAGCTTGTGTGCAAGTGAGACAGCTGTACTGAGCGCATCCTGGCTGGAGTTCACGCTCCAGCACGCTGACAACTGCAGGGAGCCCCGGTTTGAAGCTGCCCTTTGCGAGCCCCAAACAACAAATCTTTGTCTTTCCGTCTGGTTTAAGCCAAACTTAAGCACGGTGCTGCAAGAGGCAAATTCTCCACCTGCATGCCTCTGAATCTGTGTCAGTGCTGGGAGAGAAATTAAACTGCTTTGTTCATGGGACACACTCCAACACGAGGAGATACCCTCCTGAAAACAGCACTGCATCCCACGCCTTCCTCTGTAAATTACAAGATATGCATAAAGCTCCTTATGGAATTGATCAGTTAATTAATCAGTTTATCTGCCTCTGCCCTACATTTAAATTTAAATCTTCATGGCAATTCCATCCAAATCTCTTAAGCTGTGCTGAAAAAATCAGCAAGCAGAAGAACCACCACCCTGTACATTGCTACTCATACAATAAGGTCCATTTCCTTTATTGAATTTTTTGTGTTATTTGGAGATGCTCTTGCACCTGCAAAGACTAAGTCCACTCTTACTGGAACAATTGTGCAAGTGAAGGAGTTGGGCAATCTCATAGTGATGCAAACTATGTAGTTTTCTATGAAGGCATTAGCAAAGAGTTGCAAACATTCAGAATTAATTCCAATAATGAGCTGGGCTTTAAAATCTAGATACTCAGTTTCTAGCTGCATTGAAAATTCATCCCCAGAATCCACTCTATATTACTCACTACCTTTTGCACCCTTTGACAATGGTAATGGATTTTTTATTACACTCAAAAAAAATAGCAAAATAGTTTCATTTCAAGTACTGTTAGCAATGTGCTTGAGCTCAGCTAGGAGCCTAACATATGGAAGCTGCTAAAACCCAATTGTTTTGTGCAATTGTATATATGAGGACAGCTCTGAAATTCAGAGCACAAGGCTCAGGTCAAAGCAGAATTGCTGGAGTAGGATTTGAGCTCTGATCTGTGCTTGTAGCTGTTGGGGAGCCTGCATGGGTCTAGAGGATGCTGTAAACTTTGCCTGGCTGCTTACTTTGGACCTCACTGTCTTCTTGCCTTGTTTTAAGCCTGTACAAGAACTACATTCATCTGAACCAAAAAGCAGTCTCTAATTATAAAGTCTGAGATGTATATGCCTTTCAGAATAGTTTTTCAGCTATTAATTTTCAGATCATTGTTTCCAAAGCCCTAAAATATTGTGCATGGATCAAATGGATATATTGCTGTAGAATGAGATGAAGTTTGATGTCTCTCAGTTCAGGAAAAAGGGATTAAAATTGTTCAGGCTAGTACATGTAGAACTTTATAAGCCTATGAAAGATTTTTTTCTCTTTCCTGCATATAGATACCAGTTTTGATGTTAGCAATTTGGCTTATTAATAACTGATTTACAATTCCCAGACATAAAATTGCTATCTGCCAAAAATTTATAAGAATTTCATATTGTAAAATTCTCTAGCACAGTGAATCCTTTGTGATTTAAACGCAAGGAATTTGTGATTAAAATTTTAATATGATCACTGCTGTCTCCTGAGATGCTTAAGTACAAGAAAATGTTATTTCCTGCATCTTAGAGTTCATTGTGATGGATACATTTAAATGCCATCAATGGGATTCTATCTGCTCTGAAAACTAAACAAAACAGAAACTCCTGCAAAGCAAGTAAAGAAACTGTAGGATTTATGGTATCTGCTGAAGCGTGAAGACTAACTCACTACCCAGTATTGTCTCAGTTCAGCTCTGAATTTTCAGTGCAGGCTCTACAGTTCACTGCAGAAACCAAAGACAGGAGGGGCAAGAAAAAGACAGGTGTACAGCTCCATTCTGCTCCATGGAAAAGTAAGGTTTGCTGGATATTGTCCTGCTTACTTGAATAAATTGATGAGCTGGTTTGCTGCTTATATCAGCTGTTAACTCAGAGCAGGGCCTGTGCCAGTAGCTGGGCTGGTGGGTAGTCTTGCTGCAAAGAGCAAAGTCTTCCTCACAGCCCTGCTCTCTGCAGAGGAGTTGGTATGGGAGCTGTCACTGGAGGTCATCTTTCCTACGGGAAGGTCTCCATCAGGCAGACCTGAAGCCTTTGCATTGCTGAAGCCATCCTAGTGCTCTGAGGACATGCAAATAAAGAGACTGAGTGCTATTACTCAATCTACAATGCCTTTTCTCTACTCATCCGTATCTCTGTATTAGTCCTGTTGTGACTGGCTCAAATTTAGCCTTTCTGGGAAACTGTTGGAGGATTTCCTATCCACATCTTATTCTTGGTGAGTACATGCTGTTCAAAAGCTCGGAAGAATTGGCTGTCCTTCAGCAATGATGTCCTGCCTGTCAGGGGGATGGTTGGAGACAACATTTTGGTGCACAATCAGCATCATTATTGGCTGTGGCAGCACCCACAGGTGTTGGCCAGGACTTGCAAAGATAATATGTATGTGCACAGAAAACTGAGCAGGCTCCTGTTGCTCCAGGTGAAGGCACAGGATTTAGCATGGTGACTGTCCTTACAGCTGAGCTATGGGCATTTCCCCTGGTCGTGGGTTTGGCTGGCTCTCACAAGTGGGGTCCCCACAAATTCCAGAGTGTGACTCACCGGACAGCAGAGACTGCTCTGCATGAAGCCTTTGGGGAAGGGTGTTTAGCTTGATAAAAGCAAAATCTTCTCTGTCATTTGCTTTTAGAACTGCAGATAAATCCTGGGCCCTTCTCTTTACTAATAGAATCCAAGACCTTCAGGATAGTTTCAAAGCTGCATTTAGACAACTGTGATCACTGTTGGGTCCCTGCTCCTGTGTAAGAGCTATAACCAGCTCAAATCTTTTGATGAAACCAGTCTTGTAGGAAATGTATTTTTCTTTTCCTTTTCCCGAGTAAAAAGTACCTGTCATGTTTCAGATGAAAATAACTCTTCGAAGTTCAAAGTCCCTTTTCCCCCCCTCTTTTTCCCTTTCTTCCTGCAATGGCAGATGGCAACAGGATGAGGGGAGGTGTAACCATGAAGGCTTTTCAGGTTTTGCCTCTTGGCCAAAGCAGTGTGATCAACAGTGCAGTCCTCTTAGCATTTTTGACTAGTTCTCCAAGTAGTGACTACTGCAGGACTATGCTGCAGACTTGCAGTCACCTTGAGGAAGGTCAGGAGCAACATTTCTCAGGCACATTTCTCAGGCACAGAAGGGTAATGTGGGTAGGGAAGGGACTGCCTGTCCCTGTTCTCTCATCAGGTGAGCTATGGCAGGGTGGTGCACAGGATCAGGCTAAGCTGTCCTGATTGCCGATCAGCCAACAGTCAAATGCCAAAACCATGAATTTCCACAGGCTTATGGACTTTCTACAGCAAAGATGAACTTCAGAAGTATTTTTAGTCTTGAAAAAGCAGTTGGATGGAACATAAAATGTTTTTATGTGTCTGTTTACACATGCAAATGTTGTTTTCTTCATCAGAGGAGTTTTTTAGCAGGCTTCTTAAGTCATCTTAATGAACTACAATAGAAAAATAATAATCTTCAGCTTGGAATCTGGTGGCATCTACACTGAAAAATGGCGCCAGATATTACCTGTTGACCACATTTGAAGAACCTGTACATGGTTCTAGTTAATTTCAAGTATGCTGAAAATAAGCCAAGGGTTTAATTTTCAAGTTGCATTATCATGGTCATGTCACTCTCCAAAGTATCGCTAAATTGTTCCTTTATTTTTTCTTTTGCCAAAGAGGTAGGAGAGTGTTTTGCTGTCTGGAAAAATGCCTGCCTAGAAGTAGAGGTCCAGATCTTTAACAAGGGTAAATTGGCAAAACCCCACTGATTGTAATGGAGCAATGCCGGTTTTTGTCAGTTCAGTATCTGGCCCATCAGATTTTCAACTGTTATCACCACAGGCAGAATTCAAATTGACACGGCGTGGGCTAACATGATTGAGTGCAGAACAGGCTTCCTGGTTTCCTAAATTATTTTAATAACAGAAAGAATGTAGATGGAATGCCAGGCTAAGATCTCTACCTGGATAAGGGCCCAGATTTTATTCAATTTTTTTTTTCAAATAAGCCTGTTCCAAAGTCATTACTTTTCCATTATAGCGTTTGTCATGACATGGTCCTGAGGAACAAAATTCTCAGATTCCCTTCAGAGCACAGCTTTAGATAGGAAGTATTGTCTTGAATGGGTCCTGTAGGACAAGAGGTTTATGGAAAAGGAGAAGGAACCTAAGTCTCTCCAGAACCTGTAGTAGATCAGCTTCTGAATCCATCTCTGACACATATCTGCTCCAGGTATTGCATTTCCAGTGACTCTGGTGTGTCACTTCTTCTGTGAACCACCCAAAGCCACTTGGCATCCTGGAGTCCGCCAGCTCCCAGGGATCAGTGGTCTTGGGATCCAACACATCTGTGGGGGCACATTTCAAGGTGTTTGTTGTGCAGCCACGGCTGCCCGATGGTGCCTGGGGAGTCAGGAGCACTCACTCTGCCCTGGGAACCCTGATGCCCCCTGAGGTGGATAGCACAAGGAAAGGTGTGTGTCCTGATGGTGTTGTCCTGGTGGGACAGATGGAGGAAGAATTATCCACTCTGAGCTTCAGGCAGAGGTGCCATGGCAAAGCAACCGCGAGCCAAGGCCCTGTACGAACAGTGTGGGCTCCAAACAGCGTGGGCTGAAATGTCTGTAGGAATGGTGGTAATCTACACGTAAATAAATTTGCTCATTGAAGGAGCCAAATTAAAAACAAAAACATAGCGATTTGATTTTTCCCCCTAGGGAAAGGAGTTGTGTTTTTCCTCACTTGAAAGGATACTGACATTTTACTTTCATCTGCCCTTGTGTCTGAACAAAGGTAGCTGATTACTTGATATCTCAACTCTAATTTGGGGTATATTTTTTTTATTCCTCTTAGGGATTCAGAGGGTGGCAAAAAGTCTCTTTCATTAATTAGTATGTCTCCTTCTTCTTTTGACCAGGAATGCAAGGGTATCCTTTTCTGTGAATGTCATTTTCACTCTGGGCTCTTGTACTTTAATTTCCTAGATGTGAAAAAAGGAACAGAAGATGAATTAGGTATTGAAACAAGAGGATATGAACATGACTCTCTTCTCCTATAGAACTTATTCTTTCAAAGAGAAAAAAACATTTATATCTCAGCAAAACAAAATAAACTACTTTATAATTCAATTTTAATGAATAAAATGTTTTTATCATTCAAAAACTTTTTTTGGGAGTACAAATTCAGTTGAAAGACAATTCAAAGTCTTGGTGCTCTTACTGTTCCCAGGTATTTTCTGTTCTCCCACATACTGTCCCAGCAATCTGGCTTTACTTCTCAAGTTATTAATCTAGGGTTTGTGGTTTTGGCAGATAACTAACTATTTTATTATGCCTAACACAGCAGTGCCTTGATGTTTAATATCTTGCTGATACACAAATATTAACTTACAAAGGCAATGTTTGGTATCTAGATGAAGGGGTCTTGGGTGAGATGAGCTTGTATACCTCTGCTTTCAAATACAGATGGATTAGTGTGAAAAAAAGAGAAAACTCTCTTCTTGATGAAGGAGGGAACCCATACATTGGTAACTTTAAATTTCTTGGATAGTTGGGGTTTTTTTCTCCTTAAAGGTTTATTTGTATTCTACTATGCCTGAT
Organism: Zonotrichia leucophrys gambelii; assembly: GCF_028769735.1. Classification (NCBI taxonomy): domain Eukaryota; kingdom Metazoa; phylum Chordata; class Aves; order Passeriformes; family Passerellidae; genus Zonotrichia; species Zonotrichia leucophrys. The sequence goes on from NC_088169.1 coordinate 64,880,605, forward strand.
GACGCAGGGGGTTTTGTCTCATCCAAGTTTTGTCAATGTATTTGTTTCCTGCCTCCTGCTCAATGATGGCTGAGCTGTTCTGAGGTCAAAATGATCAGTGCTAAAATGCCACTGGTGGTGTGGGAGTGGGACACGCAGGTCCCTTGGCACTGCTGACCTGTCACCTGCTCCTTCACTGGCCTCCTACAAAAGCAGGCAGGTGTAATCACCTTGGCCAAAGGGCTGCTGTTTGCACTGCCAAAGGATTATGTTATTTTGTAGTAATTCTTCACTTCCCTCAACCATGATGAGTGCTTTCTGGTGATGGTAGCTTTCCCTGTTGTGGCAGAGATCATCTTTGTGGAGGAGTCAGGCCATTCTCAGGGATACCCCAAAGAACATGGAACTCAGCCCAGAATGACTACAAACCTGCTTTTCAGCATGTACAGATGATAAGTTTTCGCCCCCCCATCCTCTGAGATCAACAGAGGTTTATGATTTTTTCTTCCCAAAGGTTGGGCTTGGATCTGACCACTGTTCATCAATTCTTCAATTTTCTCCTTTGGAAAGTGCTCACATAGGGCATGAAGACCTGAGCAGATGATGGGGAAAGGCACAATCACCACTTTCCTCAGCTGCACATCCCTTGAGGCTCCTGTGAGTGCTGGAAGCCTGGAGCAGGAGCTGTGCTCCTCATCCCAAGTCCAGTGTTTGTCCCACTCATCCAAGGGCTTCTTGTGACATCCTCCCTAGTAGCCAGAGCAGGGAGTGTTCACTGAGCTATGCTGCTCAGTAAGCACACATTTCATGGAAAAAAACTGAGAGACTTTTGTTGGAAATTTTTCATGAATTATTTTTATTTAGGAAAACATGATATCATTCTGATGGCAAGAAAACAAACTGACAGGCCAGCTTTCTGTAACTCCTAAAATATCACCTCTTATTTTTCATCTAGTAATATGAAAGAAGAAAGTGAATAAATGGAATAGCCAAGGCCAAACCCTATGTCTGCTTTTTAGCTTTTGTTTCTTTTTCTGCCTTTGGCCAGTGCTTCTAAAACAAGAAAGATGAAGAGAGTGTGCAAAGGATCATGTTTTCCCCTTGCAGTGTGAAAACTCAGAAACCGAAACAGTGTAGCTAGGGTTTTTTCTGATTTTAAAAATTACGTTTTCTGGGGGGAAAATGTCTTTTAAACCAACCCTCTGTTTTTCAGTGAAGACATGCAAACCAGTTTGGCTCACCACATTTCATGGCTCAGCCTTCTCCGACCACAAATTATAGACGTCATAACAAATGTCAAAAATACAGCAGAACATAATAAATTATATATGCAGAGACACAAGTGCAGTCAGTCATATATATACACAGGCATCCATGTGTGTATATATAGTCACCTGTGTGCGTATGAATGTGTCTGTATAAATATATCTCTGCATGTGCGCAGCTATGTGTGTCTGTGCACAGATGTAAAGTAGATGTGTCCCTGCTTGCAGGCCAAGGAGCTCACGGAGAGGTTCTGCTTCAGGAAGGTCTCCTTCATCTGTTGGGGAGATACATTTCCATGAAATGTTTATCTGTGGCTGTTTCTGTTTTTATTGGCCCTGTAAGGATGTTTTGACCAGAATAAAATCTACCCAGCAGCACTGTGAACCTGCGTTTCCACCACTGTTTGGCATATTTGTTACCTGTGTGAGGAAATCTTGAAAGCTTTGCCTGTTTCATAAGAGTGTGGCAATACAGCCTAGGAATCACTCTTGGGTTGTGATACAAAAACTCAGTCCTTAGAAGTGACCCTTTCAGGTAAGAGAGGAAACCTTCTCACCTGCCAGTACATTTCATCAGGCCACGAGGAGACCAGACAAAGGAGGGGGGATATGTAAGCAGCAAGTTCCTCCCATTGAGAAATGCCACAAAAGCTAGAGTAATGTTTTGTGCAATGCTGTACAGCAGCCAAGTAGAGACAGTAAAGAGGAACTCTTTATTTAGTGGGAAAATAAATTCAAGTGAGTTGAATTGTCCAGTTGAATTTATTTTGGCTGTTTTAGCAGTTAACCAGTGCCCTTGTCTTGAAAAGAAGTCTAAGTCTTGAATACAAGGTGGTCTCTCACACTGCCCCCAGTACCAGAGCAGCAGTTCAGCACTAATTCAGGCAGCTTTCTCACTTGCCTCTAGACAGAGGGAGGGCTCAGGTGCTGGCCCCTGCCCTCCTCACCAGCTCCTCTCTATGTTGCACATATCTCAGCTCCTCACCTCCCACATGTGCTCTGGATTCTGTCACATGCTGCTAAAAGCTCTGCATTTCATGAAAATTCTCTATGGGTTTTGTTGCAGGCAGGTAACTCCTTGTCAAATGGACAGGGGGGTTTCTTCAGCCTGCAGCCCCCATGGATGAGACGTGTCCTGAAGAACAAGGTTCCCTGCCCCTCTGCCTACAGCCATGCTGACTGCAAATGCCACATCCTCCTCATCATCCTCATTTTCCTAATTCCTCCATGGGACAGCCAAGCAAAATGCGATGTGGAAATCGTTGGCTGAACACTGAGTGACCCTGTGTGTCCTCCCAGCACGACTCTGGACTCATGGGTCTCTTGGCAGAGCTCTTTCTCTCTGGTAGTGATGTGTTTACACTGCCCCAGTTCCAGTGCAACTTCAAAGGCAGTTAGTTCTGGGATGTCTGCTTTACTTTGCACCATCTTCAATCCCACCCTGTTTCTTTGCAGCCACTGTTTAGACTCAGGCTAATTGTGATCCCAAACACACTGCTCTTAAAACAGCAGCTGCATCTCCTTTTATCACTGCAGGGATGTCTCACTCCTAAGGTAATGCCTTCCTATTTGAGTTTCAAAGAGGCAACTCAAGGATCAAGAGAAGACTTTATGAGGCACTGGCAGAGTCTGCCCTCAAATAGTATGATTTCAGTCTTTCCTACTACTCCCAGTTTTGAAGCAGTTCCTTTGGTTTTTAGTTTGGTGCTGGGATAGCTGACCTCCTTTCCACACTGCCACCCCTCTGACTAACACAAGCTCTGCAGACAGATTGGGAATGCTGGTCTGCCTCTATGTCTGGATCCTCCCTTAGCAGCCAGCAAAAGAGGAGATGGACTTTGCAGCGTGATCTGAATGTGCCTGGCCTCCAATGGCTCAAAAGGAAGCGGAGGGATGAATGATCTATCCACTAATATCTTCAATTCCAGAGGCCACAAGTCCCTTTCCAGGTACATCTGTTTGGATAAGGGATGGGCTAGATGACCTTTAAGGGTCCCTTCCAATGCAAACTGTTCTATAATTCTATGAATGTACCCCTAGAATGAATGGCCTTCATGTACAGACTGGCTTGCCATGCTGTTATAGTGTGGAAAGTTCCTGTGTCAAAAAGGGCTCCCTTGATTAATTGTATTTCTGTATTATGTTTATTTTGTATTTTTTTGTGCAACCATCCCGTGTCAGACATTGTCAGAGAACTTGGGATTCCCACACTAAGAGGTGTGCAAGCCCAGTACTTTTTATCCCTGTTAAGTATCAAAGAGGAATGTGGAATTCTATCTGTTTTTAAGACACTCGTTGAAATCTATTTTTGTTGCCGCTAAAAATATGTCTTAATTTGGTGGTAGGAAAGAACTTCTGGCTGAGCAGCTGCTCCAAGTGATCCATAAATGTGCTCTCAGCCTCAGGTACAGAGCAGTGTCCCATGGCCCCTGGTGTGACCATGCAGAAAGCAGCGAAATAGCTGTTGGCAAGCCTGACATACAGTTATGACATTTTTCCTTCCAGACAGTTGTTTTAGCTACTGAAAAGGAGTTCCTGTTTCCAGGCAAATGCTACAGCCACCAATCTACCCTGCCGTGTGTAAGATAGGTGCAAACCTTCTGGAATAAATCTGAATGGCCTGGGAGCAGAAAGGCAGGTTAATCCCAGACTCAGGACTGAGACAGCTGTGTGGGTCAAGAAAACAGGAGTTCATAGCTTCAAGAAAAAAATGAAAATAATATTCATCCTCATCTGACATGCAAAGTAAGCCTACCTTAGAAATACAGGTCAGCTGAGATTTCAGGAGAGCCTCTGTAAGGATCTTCATGATGTGGCTTTCCTCAACAAGAGAGCACATGGGGCAGCTGTGCACTTCACCAGACCAGCCTCTCTGGAGAATGGGTAATCTGACTATTTCCACCTTTCTGACTTATTCTTTCTAGCAGGTGTCTACCCTGGCTTCTGTCTACCCCCACAATTCACAGAGCGGGTGCATTCGCAGGCACCTGTGGCAGCTTTGGAGGGACTCCCACAAGGATTTGCAGTTTTCCTTGTTTCCCAGCTATGCTTCAGGATCACCCAGAAATTCAGCCCAGTCAGGTAATGTATGGGTCCCATGAGAACACTTTCTATTCCCTGCTCTTAATAAATCAGAAATTTAGAGTGTAGTCAGATACCAGCAAAGAGGCAATGCTGGTACTTACCCAAAATCATGCATGACACAGTCATCTTCTTAGGTCACTAGGAAGAATTTTCCTTTGATCTAAAGGTGCTTTATTGATATTCCTGGCTGGTAGAACATTAGTTTTATTAGTGGAATAATCAGACTGTAGAGTCTTACAAAAGCAGAAAAAATACTTAGAACCCTCTACATTGAAAGCCAGCTTGGAATGTGATGTAAGTGCTGGGTCACACTTGGAAATCACTCAGTTTATCACACATGCTGGATGTGCCAAATTTGTAAACTCAGCTGGAATGGGTGGTGCTTTTAGTTAACTTAATGCTACACTTCTCTCCAAAACAAAAAGGTAGTTTTACTCAATTGAAAGTGTTCCTAAGTACCATAGGCTAAGTAAAGATACCTTTGTACATATTCCTTTGTTGAAAAACGTCTAAGCAACTCCCAGCTCCATTTAAACTGCTTTTATAGGTTAGGTGGGAAACACTGCTTGTGGTGCTGAAAAGTAGATTTTAAAATTTCTCATTAGGTCTTGTGTTTTTAGAGATTTAAAACAGTTTGTTATTTCCAGTTTTACATTCTGAAGGGGATGAGCCTGCATGGGAATGTCATTTGTGTCATTATGTGGCTGGACCATGAACCTTACAACACATAATTTGCTCCACATTTCAGTGACAGCTCTGATGCAATAGAAAAGTCAGAGGGCAATACACACATTGTATGCAAACAGGAAAATAACTTCTGCTGGGATCTGTTAATAAATGGTAAATGGCTTTGCTACAGCCTGTGTTTGGTGATAACAGGGTGTTGTAACAAGAACTGTACTCAGAAAAAGGTTCTTGGTTGAAGTAAGTCTTTGTGAGTAGGGACAGACTGAAGGGTCTACCTGCCTGTTCAAAGATAGGAAAAATGGAAAATACAGTGCATGAATAAGCAGTCCATGATATCTAAGATTAAGGAGTGGTGCGACAAGCCTGGTGTAGAACAAAAGCTACTCAGGTTTATACCTGTTTATAAATTAAGTTACTTACAGGCTACAACTAGAGGGAAAAGTAAACCAAATCCTGGTGTGAGAACATCTCAGTGCTTCAGTGTGAGGGGTTCTTATCTTTGGATGTTGGTAAGATTGTGACTATTTACACAGTTCCCTTTGCTTCTGGATCATGCTATTTAGTGACCTCTGAGGGGGCACACAGTCCCTGTGAGGGTTCTCCTACATCCCTGAATAAAAGAGGGCAGGGAGTAAACCAAGGACCAGGCCTGGCCACCCACACTGCAGAGAACAATCTGGGAACAACTCTCCCTAGCACTGCTCCCAGCCAGACCCACAAGTGAACCAGTGTTGGGTAAGGTCCCCCCCATTTCCTATACCATCCATCCCAGCCAACACCATCCCTTCAGCACCTGCAGCACCTTCCTCACCTCTGGGCATGCAACACCCTCCATCCACCAGGTCTGTGCTATAGAAGCACCACTCTGCTGGCATTCAGGACAACGCTTGTGTTATCCAGAATCTATAGTTTTATCTTAGGGCCAGTGAGGCACCAGACAGAGCCCCCAGGAGAAGCTCATGGCCAAGCACTCCCTGTGTGGTGACAGGCAGGCTGTTTAGGGGGCAGGGGCTGTTAGCAGCCTCTACATGAGCCAGACTGTGCCCCTTGGCCTGGCAGGAGGCAGAGGTGTCCCTCATGAATTTATTGGTACAAGCACAAACTCTCTGTTTGGTTGTAGCTTTTGTCTGTCATTCTTGTGTCTCATTTGAGCTCTCTGGCATGGCTTCTCTCCTATAAGATGGAGATGATATCTGTCATCTGCTGCATAGGCAATGGCAAACCTGGTTCCATGCATCAGAGAGTTGAATGAGAAAGGAAAGGATTAAAGTTGCTCAAGTGAAGATAAACCTGGCATTTTTGAATTTTACAAGTGAAACGTTGTTCTTGTGGTATAAGCACTGTTGTCACAATTGCTTTCCCAGGCAAGTGCTGAGTATGAGACTGGGTCATACACTGCTTGACCAGGCAATGCTCTGTCTTGGATGAGCAAGTGCTGTTGCTTGAGTCATTCTGAAACAGACAAAGGAAGCAAGAGAGAAATCATGAGGGAGGATGCAAATAAGGGGTATGGGTCACTGCTGGGTTCCCACAGACTCTGTGCTCTTGGGCAGGTGGCTTTGGATACCCTTTTCTAGAAATGTACCTTTCATGCCTGCTGCAGCTTACCTGGGGTTTTGGGGCCCAAATAACACTGAAGTGCTCTCTCTTTTCCACTGAAACCATAGTGTGGGAGGGCAGAAGAGACTTGCTGCACACTCCACTCTTGCCCCAGTAGTGCTAGGATGTAGCTGGGGTATATGTTTGAGTCTGGAGAGACTGTGGAGAGACACATTTGGTGTGACAGGGGGAAGCAGGAAAAATAAACAACTTGTTTTTACTGAGCCTCTAGCTTTGGTACAGCAAAACTCAACCTTCCTTAGACCAGTTTAGTATCAGTGACGGTCACTAGCTTGGGAAAATTTGCTTTAGTATAAAAACAACTCTAATCACTGTGTCTCAGATTCCAGCAAGGGAAAAAAATCCTAAAATATCACAAAATCATAGGTTAGTTTGGGTTGGAGGGCACCTCTAAAGATCATTCAGTCCAACCTTCCCTGCAATGTGCAGTAACATCTTCAGTTACATCAGGTACCTCAGAACCCCATCCATCCTGACCTTGAATGTTTCCAGGGATGAGATATTCACAGTCTCTGTGAAACATGTTCCAGTGTTCCTCATAATTAAAAATATCTTCTTTATATCTAGTCTGAATCTACCCTCTTTTATTTTAAAACCATTGACCATTATTCCACAGCAACATGTCCTGATAAAAACTTTGTCCCCATCTTTTTTATAACCCCCATTAAGTACTGAAAAGATGTCCAATGCTTCCATCTTTTCACCTGACAGACAGTAAATTATTCTGTTCCCTGTTCTTCAGCTGGTCCACCATGGCATGTAGGTAAATAAAACCTGTTCCAGTGCTTCACCACCCACACAGTAAAGAATTTCTTTCTAATATCTCACCTAAGCCTACTCTCTGTCTGTCTAAAACCAATGCCCCTTGTCCTGTCACTATAAAAGTTCTAAGAAATCTCTCTCCATCTTTCTTGTAAGGTCACTCCAAAGTCTTCTCTTCTCCAGGTTAAAGAATCTCAATTCTCTTACCCTTTCCTCATAGGAGAGGTGTTGCAGCATTCTAATAATCCCCGTGATCCTTCTATAGACTCACTCCAACAGGTCCATGTCATGCCTGTGTTGGAGGCCCCAGAGTTGGATGCAGCACCGCAGGTGGGGTCTCACCAGAGCAGAGCAGAGGGGCAGAATCCCCTCCCTCCCTTGCTGGCCCCACAGCTTTGGGTGCAGCCCAGGACACGTTTGGTGACCTGGGCTGTGGGTGCACATGGCTGGATCATGTCCAGTCTCTCATTCACCAGCACCCCAAGTTCTTCTCCACAGGGCTGCTCTTGATCTGTTCATCCCCCAGCTTGTGTTGATACCAGGGGGCGAAGCACTTTGCGCTTGTTCTTGTTAAACCACATGATATTCTTTCCTATGGGCTCACTTCTCCAGGTCAAGAATAGAAATTCCTCCTGGTTTCTAGACTACGGTTAACTTTATGCAGGCCTCTTCAAAGGGAGGAGGACTAAGTCAGTCACTCCAAATTTTTTGCTAATCTTGCCTGCACTCACTTTACCCATGATCCTTTCAGATATTCAACATAATCCACTGCAATGAGGGTGGATCTGTCTTGCACCTCTTTTTATGCCCCCTCCCCTGTCTCCATTTCATCCCTGTGATTCCTCTTCGGGCCTCCGTTGTCCCACATGTCCGGGGTGTGGAACAAGAGAGGTGCAAAGGTGGTCTGAAAGGTCTTGGCTGCTGGGAGAGATAAACCCAGACTGGGTGCAATTTAGAAAATACCATGGAAGAAAAAGACAGGGACTGGGCTGAAAACCACACCTACAACCAAGGGGCTGCTCCAGTGAAGAAGAGGAAGAGTTGGTCCCTTTTTGGGTGAGGTCTGCGTGGTTTTCACTTCTTCTTTTTCTAATTTTTCAATTCATAGTATCTATCTGGATTGAGATGCAGTCTTGGCATTCAGATCCCAGTTCTATTTCTGTGTGCTGCCTCAGATTCACCACTTCCTGTGTAGATGCTCCTTTTCTGTCAAGAAAAGACTGTTGCCAGTGGGATTTCGGGTTGGCCTTAGTGGTCAAGGAAACCAGTGCTCTCCCTAGTTTTGTTCAGATGTCTTCTGTTGTATCTTTGGTACTTCAGAGATGATTGAGGAATATGACTCAGACAGTAGGGCCAGTATCCTCTTGTTTAAGGGTTTTAGGGAGTGAAGAGGTGGCAGATTTAGAGAAAGAACCAATAACATTTTTTATCTACACTACACTTTTTCTACTTTCTCCCCCTTTCTTATTTTTCAGTGATTTTCAACATTTTGCTTTATCCCTGGCTTTGTCTGCTCATGCATTTACCCTAAAGCCAAGCAGCCACTTACCAACAGACGCATGTGACATCTGTGTGTCTTTTATCACCCAGTGCCAAGCAGGCAGCAATGCGAATCCGCTTGCTGGGAGAGGGGCCCCTCCTCACCTGGATGATCACAAGGGCAAGGAGGCATTCTCAGCCAGTACACATTGCTTCTCAGGAGGACTGGGGAACATGTGGTGTTACCTTGTACCTTGTGCATCGTGACAGCTGAGCCATCATGCCTTGTGTTCCCAAGTTGCCTTGTCAGCCTGTGGAAATGTGCTGTCTTCAAGAGGATTTAGGATAGCAGTGGTTACTTCCAGGTTCTGGCTATTGCCTCAGATCCTTGATGTGTTTGGGAGCAATAAATTGACTGGATATTTCTGCTCTCTGCTGGATGGCAATCAACTGATGCTGCACTTTGATAGTGTCGGATGTGATTATGTCCACTTGACTTTGAAAGTATTTACAGACACAGGTTTCATCTCTGCCTGGTGTGGCATTAGCATTTCCAAACGGTCTGATTTTGAGATGGGAAACTTACATGTGTCCTTTAAGTAAGAAAGAGTCTAGGCTTGACTCTCTGTCTTACCATGGAGACAGTCCTGCAGCAGAACAATTCATGGAGTAAAGTGTAAGGTAGGAAGGAGGATGAGGGCAGCAAGCCCCTAGTGACTCACAAGGAGGAAATTGAGCCTACGTACAAAGCACACAGTGCACACCTGTGTCGTGCCCTTGTAACTGGCTCCTGCCCTGTGTACCTCAGCCTGAAGTTCATGTGTTTGCAGCACAGCCTCTCATTCATCACTTCATGCTAAGGCAGCTCTTGAATCATCACCTACCATTTAAGATCAATTGAAAGAGTCCATGCAGGGATATGTTTTAAGGAGACTTTGGTACCTCTGTGCAGGTGAGGATGAGTAGCTTGGCTGCCAGTCTTTACCAGCCACCTTCTGCTACTTAGTCCTGTTGCATGATCTGAAGCACAGAAAATGCATCCACTGTGCTGCATGGGGTACATGGAACAGGCAACTCAGACACTATGAAATTTAGGAGGTCTCAGGTTTCTTTAGGTAGCCTCCACTTTCTTCCCCACTCAGGTATTTCGCTCTGCTTGGTTGCTCCTCCAGCACCCATGTCTGGAAAAGAATGAGTTTAATTCAACCAAAATGTCTTTTTAGACACTCTTTTCAGAGGATCCTTTGGGTGCAGTTAATGCGTTAATGAGGAGAGAGAGAGAGAGAGTATTATGGTAAGGTTTTACTTTTCAGAAAAACACAGCTGAATTCTAAAAAAAGAGAAGAAAACACAGGCCGAATATCACAGGGAGAAAAAAATCCTAGCCATGAAACTTATCTAATCTTCCAAGGGAAATGGTGGAAAACTTATCACATAGGACAGTAAAATAGGCAACACAGAGCACTAGAAAAAATGTTGTGAAATTCCCTTCAGTGGCAAGTCGGTGGACTGTTATTACTTTATGTATCTTTTACATTTATCAATCCTTCTCAGAGCAATCCTCTGCATCCTAAAGAAATATCCTTTGGCTGCTTTGTCTCACAAGTAATTAAGTAGAAACGAGTATATCACTAAGTACATTTCAATATGTGTCCTCAGCTGGCTGGAACTCAACCCGGGGATTCAGGATCTGCTTGTAATTAACATTCCATAGTAAGACTCCACACCCTCTTTTTGTCTCTTCCTAATTATGTGTTGGAAATAGAAATACACATTTCTCCTACCATTAGCGATTTCAGCAGAGAAGTTTTAGCTGGGCTTTAAATTGCCCTCTACCTCAATTTAAATATTCCCTGTTATTTTAGGTTTGTAGACATTACACAAATAAACCTTTTCTCAAGGTGTCACAGGGAAACAAGCCACTGACTCAAAAAAAAAAAAAAAAAAGGCCACCCTAAACCCAACTGCTGAGCTGCCTTCTGGGTTGACAATGTCACGGATTTAGGCTGTGATCTGTTGGCCCTTGAGGGTTTCAATACTGGTAATTAAAGGTGTCACTCCTAATTAGCATGAGAGCCTGTGGATGTGAAGAGTAATTGTGAATCGGGCTGTTCAGAGATCTTCTTTCTGTGAAACTGTCTTTCCTGCCAGTTCATTAGAGCAACATTTTCATGGCAATACATCTGCTGGGGGTGCTTTTCATCAGAAAGGTTTGACTGCATTAGAAAATGGAAGAACAAAATGCTTCAGCTGAGGATGAATGGGGGCTTTGACTTGGGTCTGCCAGCAAGGACTGAATGGCTGCATCTCAAGGTGTGTGAACAAAGTTGTGCCCACTGTGAACTTGTCTTTAACAAATTCACCAGTGATCACACTGTTTGCCTGTTCTGTCTTTCCTTCAGCTTACCTTTGGGTAAGCTCCCTGAGCCTGCTGTGGCCAAGCTGAGCACAGCTCTCACATCTGTCTAGGGACAGACAGCAACAGCATCCAGACTGAACTTAGAGAGAAGCCAGAACACGCAACCCCGGATTTTCAGTGAGATACATCAATCCCTGTGAGGGTCCTAAGAGACTGCCCAGGGATATGTGAGAGGAAGCTGAAGTGTCAGTCTCCCCTCTGGTAGGTAGGAAATGGATGAGGTCCCCTGGCTGAAGCCCCCTGGCTCTGGTCCCACTGGAGCTCCTCCAGCTGGGTACCGCTACCATGCAGCTTGCAGAGCTGTGCTGGGATAATGTGTGTCTGAGGGCAACCAAAACAGTTTGTTCCCAGACTCCACAGAGTTTTTAGTGCCCTTGACTGTAATGGTAATTAAAAACAAACAAATCTGGATGAGTTCTGGGGGGCTGCCAGATCCCACAGAGATACCTCAGCTTTCCTTTATGTTTTATATGGTAATGGCAGGCCTGGTGGTGAACTCTGTGCTGCTACTAGTAAATGGTGACATATGAGATGTCGCTCTGGAGACAGTGGGTGAAAATGTGGCTCTGCTGGAAGCTGGTGGCAAAACTCCTGTTGACTTCAGCAGAGCCAGAGCATTTTTGCAGTTATTTTCCATGCATAATTCACACGGGGCAGGGGCGGGGGGAGGACTGACATATACCCTCCCAATACTTCTCTTTGTCTCTAATGATTAATAAGTTAACAGTAAAAAAAGATTTTTTTCTGGAATGGTTCATATTTGGGAAATCCAATTCTGACCTACTAAGCCTGCTCTGACTGTTTTAGCCTTGAGGCAAATTTGCAAACTGGCCTAGGGAAGCTGGTACTTGTTATTGTTGCTTCAAAGACTGTCTATGTGGGAGAGGGAATGAGATGTGTTGGGATGAAAATACCCTAGCTGTAAAAAGCAGTAATAATTACTGTCTACATGTGGGCAAGTCAAAAGGGGTTATTACCAAAAGAAATTTAAACTCCTGTTTGCAGAGAAAACTGCCTGAAATCCAACATTATTCATCTCTCCTGTGTGGATTGTTTTTAAACAGTTTTCTGCAAACGCCACTTTTGTAAGGCAGAATTTAAATGGATCAAGACAACGTTAAGAGGCTTGGCATCAGCTAAGTGATGGTGTAATGGGAATTACAAAAGAGAGGTGTGCTCCCAGGAGCCCTGGGGTCTGAGGGGCCAGCAGAGCTGCTCCCATGAGAGTGCACAGCACACACCCTCCAGTCAGGCTGTGTGCTACTCATCTGGTCTTGCTCTGCCTGCTTGAGAGCATCAGTGTGCTCACAGAGCAGCTGCTCTTTTCTATAGAGCATTTTTCTGTACTCTCCTGAAAATATTAATGGATTCATAGGTTTGAAAAGCATTATCAAATCATCTAGTGTGATTTTATATAGATACTCTGCACTTCCATGTATCTCCGCCTGCATTCCAGTAACTTGTGGTACACTAGTTCATACTTTCCCAAAATGCATCTGACCTTCTTCTGAGAATATTGCTGTTCAGTACATTACATAATTTCATGTTAATTATTTTCACTCAGCCTATTCTCATTTACTTTAATGAAAATCCTCTTCAGACTTGTTCATGAAAATGGGAGGAGAATCAGTCCGCCCTGATGTCTGTGAGGATAACTTCTAATAGAGAGCAGTTGGCTTGCTGCTCTCTGGTCTTCTGCTTTCATGGGTTTTCACAGAAAGGCATGAGAGCTCTATAATTTTTGTGGGGCTTGAGCTGCTCTGCTTTTTCATAAATTAACTAGTTCAATCCCAATCATGAAGATTGTCCTGTGTTGTTGAAAATACTCATTGAAAAAGTTTAGAGTATGAAGAGAAGTGCTTCTCCATGTCCTATAATTAAGAAGAGAGTTTCCTAACCTACAGTTGGATGTGTGAGAAAATTCCTGTGCCTGAAAAATACTGGCTGATGATGCCACATGCCATTCCTTCAGCCTCCAGTTTTGTGTTAGAAGTTCAAAGAGGTAATGTGTGTGTAATACCACTGCCTCATTATAGCTTCTACTGACAGAACACCATGCCACAATTCTATCAGCTCCAAGATTAAGATATTTAATAGCGTCATTTGTGTTGTCTTACAGCAAGATTCAATCAGTTTTTCATTGCATACATTGTTGGCTATCATTTGATTGGGCAATACCTAAATGTACATTCAGTTTGGAAAAGCTGTTGCACAATGCCATATTCCATGTTGCTTCATGGAAACTTGGACTTCCTCTTAGCTTCACTTTCTGTGAGTTATACGCTGCTGGGGAGCTGTCTTTGAATCAGAAACCAGTCATGATGAGAGCATCTGTTTTATTTGTGGTTTTGGGTTTTTTCTCTATTCCAGGTCCATAAACTCAATCCAGTGACACATGGTTTTAATTTATATGGTTATCAAAGCCTATTTCTTCATTCACAAGGCAGAAGCAAGAACATTTTCCTTCCTTAAGGTCCTTGTGTGTAAGTCTGGCAAATAGCTGCCTTTTATTTTACTGTTATGCATTCTTTTTTTCTTACCATCTGCTAAAAAGGTTTAGCTTATATAACAACTTTTTTCACAATTTTTATCACCAGAAATTAAAAATCACCTCTAGACAGAGATTTTCTTGCAGTCTCTTTTTGACACCCACTTGTATACGAAGTGCCTTCAGTACATGTAACCTTGGCAGCTCATGGATCCAAAAATATCCAGCTGCTTTACCGATCTAATGAGAGCTGTATTTGTAGACATGAAGAAATACTGCCCACGAATTTTGCTAAATTTTCACAGATTCTGCTGATTCACACTGGGATGACCAAAGAGGTTTCACAGAGCGCCTTTCTCGTGTTCTCCGTCCAGCTCTAGGGGATGGATAGATAGTGCTCCTGCTCTTGTATTCCCACTGCCTTCTCTGCTGCTGTCCATGAAGAGAAATAGCAGTTCTTGGGTTCAATTTATCATATCCTCACTCAGATGACCAAAGACATCCAGATGACTTGCTTGCTAAAAAATTATCTATTTCCCTACCAATGATTATAAAGGGATGTTAGGTCACTGCCTCATATTTAGGTGTCTTTGGGGGTGACATGTTAAGCAGAGGAGACAAATCTTACCCAAGCTTCCCAGCTGAGTGGACTACAAGTGCCTGTTTATTCTTTATACTACTGCTAGCAAACTCCTGGGTGCCCCTTGTTCTGTGGCACCATGGAGCCTCTGGGGTTCACAGTCTGACTCATAGCAATTGATGAAGAGCAAGGGTGGAACCTTGAGGCCAGGAGCATGGAAAGAAGGTAATTTCAAGTTGGTGACTGAGGCAGTCTACACTGTGCTGACTCCAAACCACCCCATAGAGATTTTGCTGAAAGCAAACTAGACAAGTGTCCTCCTGAGCTTCTCCTGACCGGGCTCTCATACAGAATCAATTAGGTTGGAAAAGACCTCTGAGAACATCAAGTCCAAGCTTTGACTGAACACTACCATGTCAACAAGGCCATGGCACGAAGTGCCATGCCCAGTCTTTCCTTAAAAACCTTCAGGGACAGTGACTCCACCACATTCCTGGACAGTTCATTCCAATAACTAATCTTCCTTTCTGTGAAGAAATTCTTCCTAATATCCAACCTAAACCTCCACTGGTGCAGTTTAAGACTCTGTCCTTTGCCTTATCACTGGTTTCAAGGGAGAAGAGACTGAATCCCACCTGGCAACATCTTCCTTTCTGGTAGTTGTAAACAGCAACAAGGCCTCCCCTGAACCTCCTCCAGGCTAAACATTTCCAGGTCATTCCTCATAGGAACTGTGCTCCAGACCCTTCCCCAGCTCCACTGCCTTTCTCTGGACACACTCCAACCCGTCAATGTCCTTCTTGCAGTGAGGGGCACATGACTGAACACAGGATTCAACATAGGCCCTCACCAGTGGGGAGCACAGGAGGACAATCCCTGCCCTGCTCCTGCTGGCCACACTATTGCTGACACAGGCTGGGATGCACTGGCCTTCTTGGCCACCTGGGCACATTCTGGCTCATGTTCAGCTGCTGTTGACCAGCACCCCCAGGTCCTTTTCCATCAAGCTGCTCTTCAGCCACTCTGCCCAGCCTGCAGCAGTGTGTGGATTTGGTGTGGCCAAAGTGTAGGACCCAGTGCTTGATCTTGTTGCACCTCATGCTGTTGGTCTCGGCCCATTGATCCAGCCTGCCCAGATCCCTCTGCAGAGCCTTCCTGCCCTCCAGCAGACTGACACTCTGACCCAACTTCAGTGTAGTCTGAAAATTTGCTTTCTGGTGCGTTTAGTCTCAAGGTGCCTCTATTTTGCAGTGGACCCTGCTCTGAATAGCATTGGACTTCCTCCTCCAGGGACCAGATGTCCAGTCATGGCAGTCCAGTTGCTCTGTAAAATAGTGCAGCCACTGGTTTAACTCTGGGTGTAAGTCCTAGATAGCAGTTCTCTCATATAGTCTTGACCTTCTGAGGCTTTCTTTCCTCTCATGAGTGCCACAGTGTGTGTGAACATGGTGAACTGGGTTTTCTCTTGTCCCAGCATCCTTGTCATAGGTCTGTCCTTTTAGCAATCTCGCTGTACCCAGCAAAGACTTTCCTCTGGTTGTCACCTGCAGCGTCTCTTGTCTGAGTAAGTGATCCCTTACAGTACTGGAAAATTGCCAGTAGGTCCTCAAGGGAATTGATGTTTGTGTTATCATCTGAAGATTGCTTAAATGGCCCAGATATGGGCCAGCTGGTCACTTAGAAATCAGTGGGGCCTTTGAATCAACAAGCATTCACTGTCTCCAGTGTTTGCCCTATGCCATGAACTGAGAAACAGTAGTTTGTTTTTCCTGCTTTCTTCCCCACCTTGCATTTGTGCCCTAGCCGTGCAGTTGTCATGTGTTTGCACAGCACCTGAATGAATTTCTTCACTGTCACAACCTGGCAGCTTTCCTGGGTACTGGTGGCTGGGCTACCACGAGTGGTTGAAAGGTTGGAGGTACCTCCTGCTGTGGACAGGAGGCAACTCTGTGAGTAAGGCAGAAGTAAAATATGCCTTGGTATCCACCCCTGTGGTATCAATATGTTCTTCAATTACAGAGAAATCTGCTGGGAAGGGGTGATATATATACAGGATCCTGTCTTGGGCAATGGTGTTGTTGGATCAGATGATCTTTCTCTACCTCCTCTCTTTCTCTACCTCTGCAGTTCAGTAGCAGGCTAATGACTGTACTATATGTGATCTGGTCTTATTGGTGGTCACTAATTGCTAAAAATAGAGCAGAGATGGAAAAAACCAGCCATTACTTTAATATTCAGTACTCCTAACTTGAAACCTTTGTCTGATGAAAACAAAAGCATATGCTGCAGCTCTTGCTCTGCATGTTCTGCAGAGTCAGGGTATCCCTGGCATAGATTGCTGAAGGCAAGGTTGTTTTAGTTAAAAATAAACCCAGAGCAACTGTGACAGGCTTGTAAATTAATGTGGTGCATTCTCTGAGCACCAGCTCCCATCAGGGTTACTCTGGAGATCTCTCAGTGTCGTCCATCATCAGAGTCCTATCGCTCTAATGATGCATTTCATGTTAAAGTGGCTCCAGTTGCTGGGAAGAGATTCTGCATGTTCAAATTGTAAAAAGTATTACTGTTGTTAACCTCAGGTGCTCTCTCTCTTCTTACCTATGGTGTCGTGGAGAATAGACCAAAAGCTTCCACAGAGAAATCCTATTTCATCCTTTGGTTGCATTCAAAACAAAATGTTTTCCTTCACTGCAGTATTTAAAACTCAGTCAAGATCTTCTGATGATGTTTAACAATGAACTGTGTTATAAAGCTGACATTCCCATCCATATTAACCTTTATTAAAAGGCTTTTAGGCTGGCCTTAAATAATGCAATCTGCCCTTGAGAAAGAGGTAACCCTGTGATTGCCTTGGCCAGCAGCACCATGGGAAAAGAGCTCTGACTCAGTCTCACTTCAGTGGCTGGTTCCCCTTCGGTCCAAGGGGAATTCCTATATATGAGCTCTTTCCCAGACATAGGTTACTTCCCTCTTCACATGGGCTCAGCATTGCTCCCTTGCAGACTTTGCTGTGTTTCCCCCCTCTTCCCCTTCTCCTGGGCTCTGTGCTCCTCTTCCCTGGTGTATGAGGCTTTGTATCAGTGTAAACTGTTACCACTCCTTTAGACAAAAACATCTCCTCTGTACATGCAGAAGCAGGAAGTCAGACGTCTAAATAGTCTTCCCACAAATTTCAAGAATTACTCACATTCATTGTCGTCTTCTCTGAGCTGCACTGCCTGGGGCATCTGTGGGTTCTGACGAGAGCTGGGGTCACACCCATCCACTGGAGGAATAGCTGAAACCTGTTTAACCCAGGGCACACACCTGACACTTGTCATTTACACACCCAGATTTTGTCCTTGCCTCCCATGCCCCACGAGGTCCTGAGCATCCTCCCAGCCCACCTTTCACACCTATCTGCCACTTTGTTCGGTAAAGGGCCTGAGGGCAGGCTTAGATGTGTTTAAAGGGATTGCCCTTGTGTTTTCTGCCTGCATGGTTGGCATAGGGTTGGCCACAGCTTGTCTGCCTTCATGGTTGAATTGTGTAGCGTTCCTCTGTGTGCTGGGAAAAACCCAGCTCTGCTTCACCAGAGAGGACACGAGGCCATTGTCAAAATAGGCACGTGGGATGTGAGTCTGTGTTTGAGCCCTGCCGGCTGACTGCATGGATACACATATGGGGTAGACATGCTTCGGCTCCCTGCCTCCAGTCATCCCTGCGTGGGGCTAGTCCTCAGAGCAGGTTTGGATCAGGACCTTTGGGTTTTGTGGAACCACTCGACTGCATGGGCTTGACTGTAAAGATCTGCCTGCTCTGATCAGTTTGAATCATGCCTGCCCTCTTACCTCTGAATTGGCCAGCAACATCAATCACCCTCTTCTGAATGCACTTGTGATGCTTCAGAAGAAATAACTGGTTGAGTTATTGCAGATGTTCCTGCTGTCCTTGCTGGCTCCCTACTGGTTGGTATAGGCTCAGCCATGAGGAAATACTTAGTGGATGTAGCCTGAGTTTCCACAATGGTCTGTACCAGAGATCTTGATAACATGCAGCTGATCACGGTTCTTCAAACCAGAGGCACATTCCCCAGCGTGGGAGGATCATCCTTCAGAGAGAAGGTTAACTTCAGACCTGCTGTGCATAACGTAGCAGACGTGTGCTGAGTAGCGTGTGCTGCAGTTTGACAGTAAAGAATCATCAACTGAAAATCACTGTGCCAGCTAAATCATAACACTAAGTGCCATGTCCAGGAATTTATTGAACGCTTCCAGGGATGGCAAGTACACACTTCCTTGGGAACTTTGTTCCAATCCTTGACCACCCCGTCTGTGGATAAATTCATCCTGATGTCCAACCTGATCATCGTCTGGTGCAGCTTGAGTCCATTACCTCTTGTCCTGCTGCTTGTTGCCTGGGAGAAGAGGCTGACCCCTACTTTGCTATAACCTCCTTTCAGTCACTTGTAGTGAGAAATAGGTCTCCCCTGAATTTCCTTTCCTCCAGCCTAAACAACTCAGATTCTCTCTGCCACTCCCCATATGACTTACTGTCCAAGCAGTTTGTCTTATACATTACACAATTAAGGCCAGAAATTCCTCAGCTCTGTCCTCCAGGCTGCCTTCCTGGAGCATTCCTGTATTTCAGACTTCTGACAAACACAGTGATGGTGGGAGTGGATGGTGGCTCAAGCTGTCTCTGAACATCATGCTGTCCCTCTGTTACCTTTTGCATGAGAAGCTGCTGTAACATACATTATTTGGAATGCAAGGCATCTTCGTTCCCTGTCCAGTGCAACGACCCTGCCCAAGGCCAGCACACAGGCTCTGACCCATGTTGTTAGAGTAATATAAGTAATAATTATTTGAAGTTTATGAGCCCATGGGATGAAAACCACATGCGGTATTTGCTACAAAACTGTTATGATTTGAGAGATTCAGTTAAATACTGACTCAGTGGTTAGGATATGTAGGCTGGGATTATGGCGATAAACAGTTCAGCATTACATCAGTTAGTCAGAAGCAGCAAAGAAAAAGGGCCCACACTATTTGTAATGCCTCCCTGATGTCAATTAATTGGAAGGACTTGGGCTGCCAGAATTCATGTTGAGATGGCCCATGCATAATCTCTGGTGGGTAGGGGGCAGATTTCTTGGTTTTGCCACAAGTAATGTTATAAGTGACTTCCTTATCCTTGTCTGTCAGTTATGTTTTGCATAATGAAATTTAATTATTAGGTATGTATATATCTGATTCTGGTGGGAATAAGTTGTATTTACCATATTTACTCTCACCATGACTGACCTTTTCTGTGAAAGGCTTCAGAAAAAAGGTGTGCTTGCCTCTGTGCAGAATGGTTTGTTGTGCAGCCCAACACACTTCCAATTAGTCAATAGAATGTAAAAATCTCCTGTTGACCTCAGATCTTAAAAGAGAAGAAAGATGAAGTTTGTACAACACTCTGAGGCACATGGTGTAATTCTTGGGGTTGTGCAGGGCCAGGAGTTTGACTCCTTTTGTGTCCCTTCCAACTCAAGATGTTCCATGCTTCTATGAAAGGAGATACGGTTCTGGCTTACAGGCTGCCCATCACCTCATTTCTTGATACAGAAGAAGGACCTTTAGCTGCCATCCTAGGAAGCAAAGCTAGTCTGCCAAAGACATTCTGATTGTTCATATGTCTGCTTTCCATTTCCAGCTATTAAACAACATGAAAAGACTACTGTCAACAGGGCAAATATTTCCCTTGTTTAGTGCTGTATGTGGTCCTGGGCTGTTGGCATTGCTGGGATGTCATCCCTTCAGAGGGGCTGTGGCTCCTGGAAGAAGCTGGCATAGTGGAAGAGAATTCTCTGTGAGATGTTGTATTTTTTAAAAGACATTCTTACACCTGATGTCTGTGGAAGAAAGTGTAGCTATGAGGGCTATTTATCACTAATGCATGGCTGCCAGAGTCTGTGGTCAGTGTGGGACAGCAGAATTTACCTCTCCATGAGATGAGTCTCTTGGCTATTAGGCCAGATCCACTTGGACTCAGAGGGTAAGTGGTACCACATGGCTTACATGTGGCTGTCTGTATGGCTAAACTTCTTTGCTGTCAGAAGCTGGGTGGTCTCACCCATGTTCTCTATTAGCAAGGATGCTTAGTTTGTGCATAAATTATGCCCAGGCACTGCCTGAGAAATCAAGCAAACTGTAGTGGGGAGGATGGGAGCCTTTAAACTCTTTTGATGATTTCATTCTCGTGTTTGAGCACTATGCCCTGTCCTGGATCAACTTCCCAACACAGGTGTAGCTTCTGAGACTCTGGATGGCCTCTTTCCTAATTTCAGATTGCAGAATATAGTAAGAAGCTTGAAGAAGAGGGTGTTAGGTCTACTCCAAAAGCTAATCATATCTCATGTGACTGGGGCAAGTTTTGGTGGGATGCCTTTCTGGGGAGAAGGTGCTCTGTGATGCCTGACCTATTTTTGCCTCGTCACCAAGGGGTGAAGTCTTTTCTGTACCCCACTAAAGATGAGAAGTCTGTGTGAAGGGGAGAGGGAATGACCACATGGCTAAGGCTTCTAGCTAACTCCTATGAACATTCATATTTTTACAGACTTTGGTCACCGAAGATCCCCACAGTGTCTTAAAATAGAGAGTTTGGAGCGAGACAGGAATTTCTGGAACTCCATTGCTTAGTGTTTGCCATTTTTTTCTGTACTAGACACCTCTGTTTCCCAGTGCTTTCTGAACATGGTAAATTACCCTCAGGTGGAAGTGAGAGCTGAACCTAGGAAAGATTGAGAAATTCAGATTGAGCAAGCAAACTCCCAGTCTTCTCACCCACTCAGTTCACACTGTCTTCGAGGTGTCCTTTCCCCCTTCACATATCCACTCTCACATGGGTTCTCTGTGTCCTTAAGGATGAGACCCCAGCTGACTTTTGCTCACTCCTAATTTAAACTGAGGTTCTGTGGTATGAAACTCCAAATTTGCTTAGCCATTGGAGGTGGAGATGCAGAACTTTCCTTCTATCTGATGGCCTCGTGGGCATGGATGTGCTCAGGAGAGTAGAGGCAGTCTTGTGGCTGCTGGGTAAAAGCATGACTTGGGAAGAAGTCTCCTTGCAGCCCCTGCACTGTGGTCATGGTTGCATCTGACCTTGTGGCTTTGCCAGTCCCTGAATAGTCCCAAGGACTGCTGGGCTGTGCCCTGGGGCTGACTGTGCTTGTGAAACTCTTGAAGAGGCAGATCAATGCTCCTCCAGCCTGTTTCATTTTCCATAATGAAGATTGCTCTGTAGGAAGAGAAGCAAGCCTCTTGCCTATTCAGGAGTTTCACAAGCGTGGTGCACTCAGGTTTCTGGTGGTGGGAAAGCCCCAGAACGTGGGTTTGAGTGAAGGGACAGTGCAGGTGATTTTACAAAAAAATGAATGCATGAAAATCTATTTTCACTTGAAGGCTTCAGTCTACAACATTTAGCTATGTGATGGCTACAAGGAATGACTCAGGTCTCTCTAACCACTGCCCCACCTGGTATCTGAAAATGGTCTGAACCAAGAGGAGATCCTGGGTGCTGTTTCCTGAGAAACATGCCCAGACCAGGTGGGAAATGGGGATGGGTGCAGTCCCAGTGACAGTGGCAGTGCCATACAGGCCCTTTACCCTCCTCCCCTCTGCCCACCCATGGCAGTGAATCTGCTTCTGACATACAGCACACACTGACCACACGTGTCAGAGTAAGCCAACAGAGCAGCTGGGAAGGGGCAGGAGCTGGAGAGGTAAAGATTTAATTTGAACACCTAGATTCTGCATTGCACGGGGCTATGTAACATTATGACACAGGATACACAATCCATTACCCATCCAGAGGAAACCAGTGTACACGGAGCCAGGCATGGAAGCTGTTCCAGCTGATGTCATCAAAATTGCCCATCCCTAGCACAGCCCACAGGGAGCTGGATTTGCGGGCATTATTTCCATCTGCCATGATAACCTCTGGGAGGTATTCCCAGAGGTTATCATGGCAGATGGAAATAACTGAGACCACTACAAATAAAGAGTGTATTTGATCTAAAGATGTCACTTTCCCTTACCTCCCTCTTTGAACAGTCTGGGGAGAAGGATGACACTGAGCAGGAGCTGTGCAGAGCTATAAGGTATGTAAAATTCCTGCCAAAGCTGCCTCTCACCCTTCATTGACTCCAGGGGAAACTTGTGGAGACTAGCCTTCCCAGGCTAATGTTAGCCTTTGTGATTGTTGCTCTGGGCTCCCTCCATAGTCATTGAAGAGAGAAAACAACCCACCCATGTTGCATGACCAAGCTGCTGTTGCATGACCTTTGGAGACTTCAGGTGTTTAGGTTAGGTATAGAGGGGAATGCTCAGTGAAGGCAACTAAGCAGGATCCTCTTGGATGGTGGTGTGGATCCTCCCTAAGACCTATTGTGGTGTCTTTGGATCTGTTTTATTCTGTAGATCATCCTCCAGATTAATTTAAGAGCTTTACATCTCTGTGGACCTTTTAACAGTTTCAGGCCAGTAGAGCATGACAGATACCACCATGAAGAAGAGCGATTGTATAAAGCAGACTTTGCCTGGATGTATTCTTGTTTTAGTTTTCAGTGCAGAAGCAAACTTTTGGATCAGACCTTCTGGAAGAAAAATCAGAGATGTTCAAGATTCTCTATTTGTCATCCTGACAAGCACAACTCATTTTTCTCATCAATCAGGTCAGTTTTCAGCCCCTGAGGGATGATTTTAGGCTCCAAAGCGTGGAACAGATTGTGCTGGCTGTGTGTGTAGGGCAAACTTACTCTCACCCGCGGGAATAGTCTTGGAAGACCTCTGAAGGATTTCCAGGAGGAAATGAGACACTGTCTCTGTCTTGATTCAGCTCACATTCCGGGGCTGAAGGACATAGTACTTGGTGCTATATCTGTGTGCTCTTCCTCCAGATTTGGGAGGCTGGTGTTCTTGCAAACTGTGAGGACGGCAGTATTCCTGTATCCCAGTGATCAGCGGGGCCTGATGAAGGAGAGGCAAGATTTCATTGGATGATCCTTCATGCCTTATATGTACTAAGTCTGATTTCACTACATAGCCTGCCCCGTACGTCTTGTGTTTATTTTCTGGTAGGGCTCATTCCCAGCAGCCCACGTGCCTGCTCACAAACTGCTGCAGAAGGCAGCTCACAGACAACAGAGGAAATAGCTCTGTTGGCATGTCTTTCCTATCTCATTTCCACCCTCAGACTTTTCCCTGGTTTTAATCCCTGTGGTCTGGATTCCTTAAGAGTCTCCAGAAAACCTCACCCTTTGGTACTTCCCAAGACTTCTCACCCAGCAGTCCAAGGGTTAATATCCTTAGAGCATTGTGTTGGGAAGCAGCGCAAGTCTGTTCATGCAGCTGACAGTGCCCTTTTATTATTGCTTCTATCTCTCCTATCAGATGTCTCACTCTTTACAGAATTGTTATTAAGATAATTAATTCATGTGAGTTATTTTATTATTGTAGTCTTATTTGGTTTGATTGCACGGTCAGCTGACGCATGTCATAAAAGGAACAAAAAGCATTAAAAAGTCGCACAGTTGGCAAAACTGAACTGTCAGTGTCGTGGAGTTCAGAGATTTGCAGACTCCATAGAGACATGGGTCCTTCTGTGAACCTTGGATTTCTCTTCCTGGCATTTATTAGCCAGGAAAATGATTGGCATTTCCTCTTCTGTGTTTTAATTTTCTCTGCTTGGGCTGTATTTTCTGATCTTTGCTTTAGCCTGCAGAGGAAGGCAGATTGGTCTTGTTTATCTTTGCCAGAGATTCCTTCGTTTTGGGAACCACATAGGAAATAACTTTGAATGAAGGCAGACAAGAGGCTTTAAAAAGCATCTATCAAGTAATCAAGTGGGTCCATGTGTCATATTTCCTGACCATCTATTGCCTTGGTATCTGCCATTGGAACTTGTCCCAGTGCTGTCAGAGTAGTACAATCCTATTTTTATTTGCATCCAGTGTTCTCTATTCAAATATTTTATCCAGCTTTGTCAATGCTAAATCCTAGTGATTTTCATCTTCTTAACCTTCTGAGTTTTCCTTGAGCATACTCCTGACACATATGCTTGTGAAAAAATGTTTCTTTCTTCAGCCCTGGTTTCAGAAGCTTCTTTACAGCCCATCCTAGTAAGATTGTTCTGAGACCTGTACAGTGTTGTCTTTGTTTGTGTTGGTCTTCTCTAGGGTCAGGTTGAAGCTATGAGTGGAATATTCCCCAGGGTCCTAAATTCTGCCCAATTTGCAGCCATGTCGACCTGCAAATATTTCCTCCAGTTTGAGATTTTTGGCATCCCAAGTTTCCTGGATGTGCTTACATCATCCCTGTGCGGAGGAGGACTTGGCTGTATGGCTTAGAATGTGCTCTGTGTAATTGAACAAGTTCCCTCAAAAATACCCCAGCAATTTTACCAGTTCTTGTCTGGGGTATGAGGTATGTGATGTAGCCCTGTGGGCAGGAAAGGAAAAAGCCCTCCCAAGAGGCTGCTCCTGAGCTGACTTGATAACTTTGGGGTTTAAAATAGTGGGGAAAGAAAAATCTGAAGCGAGAAACAAGTCGTTAATGCAAAGACATGCACAGACATATAATAAATGATACATCTAGATTTTTTAGACTGTGGCTAGAGGAAATCAATCCCTAATGCAGTAAACAAGCTCCAGTGGGTTACCAGCAGACAACATCCAGAGTAACTCAGTTCCAAACATGGGCACCACTGCAGTCAGAATTTGGCCTCGGGAATTTGGTATTGCAGTTGCTGCTCCAAAAGAGGGATTTTAGAAACAAGCCCTGCTGCATGCAAAGAATGCTTGAAAGTCCCTTCTCATACACTGCCTTTTCAAGGTGCACTGCTAAAGCTCAAAGCACTGAAGGGGAAGGCTCCTGACAGCTTTCCAAGGCTCTGAACTTTGGACATAATGTTTTTAGGTCATTGCTTACAAGCCAAGAGCACCAAGCAGGGCAGACAAAGGCGTATTGGCTGGACCTCTTCTCAGTCTCCTGGGAGGGACAATGGGTGCAGTTCACAAGCAGAGGCACACAGCTGCAGCTTGCTGGTTGGGAGGCTGCACACAGAGGAGAGATCAGAATTCAGAGCAATTAAGCACGTCGCCTGATTGTTACTGACAGATTAAAAAACCCCCTCTGCCAGCTTTACACATTTGAGGCCTCTTGTCTTTGTGAGTCAGGAGGCAGTTCCCATCGTGAGACACACTCTGTAGTACAGGATGATTTTTGGCAAAGTCAGGGTGATTGTGAGCCAGGCGGGGCGGGGACAGCATTCCAGTTTTATAACACAATTCCATAATAGGAGACAGCATTCTTTTCATATTAATGTTCATACAATAGGAATTTTAAACTCCAGCTTTTGGGTTATATGGGGGGGAAAAGCCTATTTTAATTGCCACAAAAACTTTATTCTATAATTCAATGAACAGGGCTGCTGGTGGACCAACCACAGAGAGTGCAGTGGGTATTTTGAAGGATGCTTTCATTCCAAGAAACAGCAGACTGAAAATCACTGATCCAGTTATGCACTAGCTGATGTCACCCTGACCTCCTCTTTGGATGAGTTACAGGCCTTCAGTTTACCTGCTCTGACCCCAGGGGAAATTGATGTCACCACTCTGCACACTCCTTGTGAGCACAGTGAAGTACCTAGCAGTGCATCTTTTGAGTTATCAGACCAAAAGTTGTGCGGGCATTTCCATGCCTTTTAGTAGCAAAGGTTTTGCAGAGAGCAATGTGCGGCTGCTCCAGAACCATCCCTGCCATGCATTCCACCAGGGACATTTTCTGCCTTGCCTGTTCTGGTGGCACAGAGAGGAACCTGAGGCTTTTGAGATGTTACTCATCTCCTGACTTACGTCTTGCAGTTCTTGCTGGACAGGTAGAAGTTTTAAAGATAATTTTCTCCTACTGGGGTTTTGACTGATCTTTGATTTTTGCACCAAAAAATAACCTTGTGGTTTCAAGAGCCCTTGCTGCTCTTAGTTTAAGGCTGCAGTTTGACCCCTCACTGTAGCTCAGACAAATACCTCACTGCTGGCATTGTTGTTAAAGGGTGGGGAGGATGAAGGGACTCTAGGCTTTTCTCCTTTGGAGTGTAGTAGTAAGAGAAAACACTTTAAGGACCCTAGAAACATCGTGTACCCCCCCCCCCCCCGGGTCTCATGGTGAAAAGGCACACTTCATTAAAACCTAGTTTTGGCCCTCAAGCTGACACCCCTTAAACTATTGTTTGCCAGGATGCCTGGCTTTAAGCACACCAGAGATATGAAGTGTGTTTCTCACTAGTGGCATTTATAACAGAAGGCTTTGCTGAGCCAGGCTTTCCAGAGCAGATACAGGGAGTTTCACTACTAGTCACTAGGAATTCACATTGTCCTAACCTAAGCTATAAAATTCAGCTTTAAGCGAGCAAAGACATGTGCTCTCAAAAGGGCAGAAGGCTCAGTACTATTTAGAGACAAATTGGAACACCCAAAAGAGCAGAAGAGGGCTTGGCCTACTGAGAGGTTGTTCTGTGCCTTGCCTGAACAGCCATAGGGCTGTGGGTATCAGTGAGGATTTACATGTATTGGGGATGAAAAGACCCTTGGAAGAATGGTGGAGTGGCATTTGAAAACAGAAGAGGGGAAACCTCATTGAGTACACACAGGATAATCTGGTGAATACCAAAAGTGGTCTGGCATGTGTGTCCCCACACAATGCCCATCTGAAAAGGGATGTTCAGTAGTGACCATTTTATAATGCTGGTTTGATATTTGCATACTGCCAAATGATAGAGAAAATGGAAATTCTCGGGGTGCATGTGCATGCAGGAGAGTGCAGCAATAGGGCAGTTTTTGGTTTTGAGGCTTGGTGCTTTGGGTAGCTGCAGTTTTGAAGTGTGGTAATAGAGAGCCTGATCTGCATGCATGTCTTGACTCAGCCTTAGTCAGCTCAGGAGAACTCCTTAAAGAAGAGCTTGGAGAGCAAGGGCTGTGTGAGAATACTTCTTCCTGACAGCTTGGCTGTGTTCTTCAGAGCAAGCCTGGCCGTGGTGGCACTGAGCCTCCCCGAAGGCAGTGCATTCTGAGCTGAGGGTGGTAGCCAGAGATGGGGATGGGGGATGGCCAGCTGGGGAAAGGGGTGGGTCAAGGCCTGGCGTGAGTACAGCCCAATCTTTAACAAAGAGACTTCCTGCCTGAGTTGAAATGCCTTGGTGTATTTCCCTGCCTTCAAACAAGAGCTGTGTGCACCTGACGTCACTTCCCCCGGCTGCCCAGCGGACAACAGGATGAACCTGCACTGATTCTGAAGCAGACATTCCACTCTGTCACTGGCTATTGTGCTCTTCCATGGGGCAGGAGATTTTGCTACCATGGCTGTTTTTGAGGTTTATGCTGCACACACACTTCTCCCCTCTGCTCCCCAGCAGTGTGAAAGGAAGCAGCGTAGGAACTTGTGCGATGTGCTTGCAGGCACACAGCAGCAATGTGACTCATCAATAGACCAGGCTTGGGGAGCTGGTGCCTGTTACAGCGTGAAGCCAGCCTGCTTCTTCACAGAGCTCCAAAAGGCAGCTGGCTATGTCAAAAGGGCAGAGAATAAAGAGTGTAGTGTAAAATGGAGACACAATTAGGCAAAGATAAAAAGAAAAAAACCCCCAACCCTATAACATTTTTCATCTCTTTACTGAAAGTTCCCTGGGGTGGTGTTTGCTGAAACAAATAGTTCTGCAGCTTGCTGGTATAAAAATGGTACATAGATTTTGCAATAATGCTAGGTTATTTTTAAACATCTGAATGAACAGTCATAAAACATCTACCTTGATATGGACCAAATTCATCATAGGATATGTCTTTATCACTTTGTAGCACTGAGGAAATAGCATTTAAGTGATATCTCTATGAACCTGTTCCCTCTAAACCTTCAAGTGTTTCAGCTTCATTTTATGTCCTGTATTAAACACTAGTCACTGAGGAGGGAGAGGCTAATTTATTGCCAGTCATTAATCAGGAACCTTGATACGGTTTTGTATGTTTTAGAGCATTTAAAAAAGAATCTGGTTTAGCACTGTCTGCATTTTGGAACTGGGAAAATTTAGGCACTTATTTGTGCCTAAAGACCAGTAAAAGACCATTAAATATTTGGTGCCTCCATTTGATTTCATAAAACCACAGAAAAGATGCAAAACTTTGCAATGACACCATTGCTTCTGCTTATCTAGCAGGTGATACTCCAGTAAGTCCCAGTAATTTGGTTATTTTGGGTGGTGCAGCTGTGCCTGTAGCTGTGAGTTGCTTTTATATCACTGGAAATCTGTGCTGTTTCCACCCAACAGTGGAACTTGGAAGACATGGAGAAAAGTGTATGTCAAACCTTTGAAAACAAACACTGTCCTCTATTTTGACATTGCTTTAAACATTAGTCTTATTGTGAAATGACCACAAGAGTCAGCAAGATGTAGATTTTGACATTTCTGATTTTGCTGCATTCAGAGGTTTTTTGCAAATATGACTGCCTTATTTGATTTCTCTACTTTTCTTTAAATTTCTACAAAGAAGGCAAATTCATGAAAGTGAGTGTCCTTATTTGGTTCCTAGGTTTTACCTGTGCTGCCCACAGTTGTGTTCACATGTCATGGGATGGCAAAGTCAAGTTATAAACACAATTTATACTGTTGCCGAGGGTTATCACTACTTGGTTATCATTCAAGGTCATAATCTGCTTGTCATTTATCATGTAACAATACCAAGGAAATAGTCACTGTAAGCATAAATAAGAATAACATTAATACTAATAATTCACCAAACTGACAAACCCATTGCATATTTTGCCACGTTTCCAAGCCTTCATTAAAAAAAAAAACAAAACCAAACCAAACAAATCTGTTTCTTTTCTCTTCAAAGGACAAATGTCAGGCTGCTCTGTTTCTGGACATCCCAGACAGTTTGCGATACCAGTGCCTTAGTGTGGTTACTGGTCCTATGCCTTTGGTATTGACATTCAGTAGAGAAAACTCTTCAAAGTATCCAGAAATATTTTGTTGTAAGCTGTGCTGTCCTGGCACTACAACAATAGAAAGAGTTAATCAGCTGCTAGGAGAAAATCTTACTCATGAGTAGTTAGTTACCTGATATGACAAATGAAAAGGTTTGAAACAGATTAGTCAACCACTCATCATCTTGGTTTGTCCTTCTGACAATTTTCAAAGTGTTTCTTTGATTATCTAAAATTATATTTTGTCCATAAGCAATATTTGGTTGAGACTGGTAGTCTCAGGACTTTTCCCCTCCTTTTGTTCTTCAGAACGCAGTTAATTTTCAGTCAGTGTTCACGATGGAGGACATATCCTCTGAATAAGCCTATTTATCTTTCATGTACTTCACAGCTTCTACTTCTTTTTTATCTTTCTTGAAGGGTACCTTTTTTTCAATATCTGTTTGTCACTGGAAATGGAGAAAATTTACATTGACAAGATCTCTAATATTCCACTGGTAAGCAACTTAAACCTCGATGCTTTCCCTAGGGTGAGTGAAATGGTGTGATTATACTGTATATTTGTGTACCCTTGTGATTTATCTCTTTTCATGGTCTGTTGTTCCCCCTAGCTCCCTTGAGATAAGTTAATGTTACCCACAAAGGAGCATGTCCCAGCCCATCTGCTTGTGGGGTGTGACAATGATATGCATCTGAATGATGAGTTCAGTGAAATGGGGCCCAAGGAGTCTCTGTAACCCTTACACTCTTGGTATTTATCCCAGATTAATCTATGTCAGACCTATGTTGATTAGTTGCCTTCACAATGAAGAACAGGAGAAGACATTCCTGAACTTGTGAATTTTCTGAGAATATTCAGAATGGACTGCAAAAAGAAATTAAGACCTCTTTTACAAGAATGAAGTCCTCAAAACATTTGAAAGGACAGGAGCAGTACATTTCCTTGGGCAGGTATTTTCCTTTAATTATCATGTAATTTGTTTAGACAATTTATTTAGGATGTGTTGGAAGGCAAGTTAGAAGTGAAATTATCTTCCTAGTTTAAAACAAACTTGTTTAACATTTATTCATGCAGGGCTGGGCCTCCAGATGGTATAAATTGGCATTTAATTTAGTGGATCTGTGCCAATTTCCAGCAGCTGAGAATCTTGTCCAGTAAGTCACTTTTGGTCCCATGACTTATGTTCAGTGCTAAAAAGATGGAAAGATTCAGCCCCCAGGGTGATGACCAAAACTTCTTAACTTTACCAAAATGAAACATTCTTTATCAGTGATAATCACAGAGCTGAGTGAGCACATGCTCAGTCTACTCAGAACAGACAAAATGCCCTTTTTTCCCATCTGCCTTTCATTACTGGTGATGTTACAGCTAGAGGTGAGCTTCACCTTAGCCTTAGAGGTCAACATGATAAGTTTTATTATAATAACAGGGCCCTGCATGGTGAGCCTGGGAGTACAGGGGTTGTGAACTGTGCTCCCACAGGTACAGGAGTTGGAAGTTACCAATGGAGTTACACCATTAAGTCCATATGTGGATCTGGCCCATATGATATATTTGCTTTGGGAACTCATCCAACCATCACAGCAATTGTTACTTCATCATCTCATCTATTATTGTACACAAATTTAGACACTGGTTGTGTTGTAGAGATCTGCTATCCAGATGATGACATTCAGACCACAAATGTCAGACTCCTCTATGATAAAATTGGGACCCAGCACAACACTGGCACCTGAAACAAAACTCTGAGAGAGCAGAAGAGACAAAAGTCTCAATTGCTTTAGAATAATCAATAAAATAACACTTAGATTTTTGGAGTAATATGTTTCCTCACTAAAACTTACTGTTGTTGAATGTGTTGTGGGTAACCCTGGGTGGCAGCTAAATATCCACCCCGCTGCTCCCTCAGTCTCCCCAAGTGGGATAGGAGGAAGAAAATAGGAAGAGGAGAAGCAAATGGCTCTAAATAAAGACACTGATTTGGGTATTGAAAAGCAAAGATAGCAAACATTCAAACACTTAAGGAAAGCATCTCTCCACTCCCTTTCCTATAATTTTGCTATTGATATTACCACAGATGACACTCAGTTCCTTTGACAAAGCAACAGGCAGCGCAGGACATTACGGTCAAGGGTAGTAGTAGTACTTTCTTTCTGCCACTCCTTGTTCCTTACTCTTTTCTTCTGTTCCTCCTTCCTTCTTACTCTTTTCCTGTGCTCTGGTGTGGGTCCTCCATGGGGCTCATGAGCCTGCTCATGGAGCTCCTGCTATAGCATGAGTCCTTCAGGAGCTGCAGTCCCTCTGGGTGGCTGTTGTGGATTCAGCTAGAGCTGACTGGGACTGGCACAGGGCAGCCCTTTACCTTCTCCCATAGAGGTGACCCCTGCAGCACTGCCATTCCTCCTCCCCCCTGCTACCAGAGTCTTGCCAAAACCAACCCAATACATTCTATAAACTTCCTTCTTAGCTGAGCAGAGCACTTAAGACAGGTCATTGTGTGGTAGGAATAACACTACACACTTTATTTGTGCACTGCATTAAAGGTGTCCAGTAGGGTACCTTAAGAGATGGGATACGGGGCCGATGTGTCCATGGTCTGACTCTGTATGTTATGATAATTTACCTAATGTCATGTTGCCCTGCTTTGTTTCAGTCTTTCACTGAAGATTATGGGGATTCCAGAGATTGTGTAGAACCAAGGAGAGGAACACAGAGCTGTCTTTGGAAGTGGAGAAGCATGGTCCCCTCTTGGGACCATGGAGGTGGCAGTGTTCAAGCCAAACAGCTCCAGGGTTAAGGCTATAGCAATACATAATTTTCATTTGTTAACTATAATGCTGGAATGAAAAGAAATCTTAAAACCTTTTCCATCTTCATCCCCATGACCAAAAATCACCACCATTTCAATAACATTAATCTGCTCGGTTATTAAGCTGTTGAATGACTAGTTTTTATTTCTCTCAGCTTATTTTCTACTCCTCTTCTAGCTTTAATAGCTATCTGTTTAATATGAGACTTGTTCCATTTCATTGCCTTCCTCCTGTTTTTTTTCTTGAGGTGGAACTAATGCAATGCAAATTGTGATGCCTGTCTCTGATTTTTCTATTAAGCAACTTAGGATTCTGTACAGCTTGTGTTGTTGACTGCAGAGCTAGAAATATATTTGAATTTATGATGAAATCCTGGAGTTTGCAGTATATCAAGTTTGGTGGATTTTTTTTTTTTTCAAACAAGTAATAATATTCAATGATATTCAAGTCTTTGATGGAGGCCTTTTCTGCAAAGTATGTTATACACACATTTCAGTTCTTTCATTTCCACCTGATGCAATTCCATAGCAGCTGCCATACAAAATTTATGACATGGAGCTAAGCACAGTACAAGCTCAGCTGGGCACTGAAGCTGCAGCAGTGCAATGTGAAGAAGTTCACAGACACTGTTGAGCTGCTGTCTGGGGTTGGTGAAACCAAAAGTAGGAAATGAGTTGTATCACATCAGAAGCACTGGGAAGGTAACTATTGGCACATACTGGTGCCCGGAGAGCAAGAGTTGCTTCAGCAATCAGAGCAATTTCCTCTTCAAGAAAAGAGGAAATAATTTTTGGATTAAGCTCTGCAACGTGTGTGTATGCTCTTCTGAGTACATAATCTGGTGCTGGAGATGCTGCAAATTGCTGCTTTTGAAAACTATAAATGAGCTATGGTGTATGTCTCCACTAAGGCTTTGGAAGTATTTTTTCCTCAGTTTTGCTTTTATTTCACTGTATAAAATTTAAAGGAATTTTCTAGCCTGTTTTGTTCAATGGCCTGATCAGTCATATCAAAGATATGACTCCTTTCACCTCTGTCCTAAAAATAGAGCTTCTTTGCCTTAGTATTTTGAAAGAGGGGATGTTCTGCAGTCTTAATTTTTTGATGGTTGGGGACTATATTCCTAAGTGACATTTTTAAAGTACATAAAGCCAGACTCTCTCCATTTTTAAATCAGTTATTCTTTCCCTGCAGCAAATGCAAGAATCTAAGAGGTTTTCCCTTGAGGTTTTCTGCACTTTTTGCAGAAAGCAATACTGCCCCTAGTCCACTTTTGCTTTAATGCTGGGCGAAACTCTGCCCAATCTACAATAGTGGTGATCTTCCTGGTAGCAATAGAAGAGACTGATGTAGTTCTATAGTCACATCTGGGGGGTCTTCTCCTAAATGAAACACCAGCTGACTTCTTTCAGTTTTGCAGTTTTAATCTTTTCTGCTGCTTAGCTCTTCTCAAAACTTGCCATTCCTATCCTTTCCCAGTAGTCTGTTGGCTGAAAACTTGCTTTGCTGATTGATAGTTTTTCTTTTGTTTTCCCTGTATACTTCTCCTTATATGTTGCAGAGGAATGGATTCACCAGTTAAGGTGCCTAAACCTCTCCTAAAAGCTGATTTCCTTTCTTGGAATAGGGGCATAATCACCTGGATTAAATCTTGACTCCTTTACTAGAATGTTCCCCTCATCCATTCCTAGAAATGACTGCTGGAAAATGAGTAGAAGTCACCATTTAAGGAAAGGGAAACTCTAAGGAGGTTTGGAAATACAGAAGAAACAAAATGTGTAGAATACAGGAATTTGCAATGCAGCAAAAAGCATTTTTCAGGTTACTATTTCCAGGAATTAAGTTTTTTCTTTGCAGCAAGGCCTGTAGGAAATCCTAGACCATGAACATGGTGTTAGACCATGAACATACTTGGTAACTATGTCTGAAAGGAAACCCTCAGGGCAAATCTGACTTGTGAATATCCTGTGACACTGAAGAGAACCTCAAATAACCCTCATGATTCAGGAAATATTAGAGGATACAGATATTGCATGAATGAATTTTTCTAGTGTATGGAAGGAGGATGAGCCTAATTCTTGAATGGGACAATCCACTTCATCAGAAGAGAAATAATGATGAGAAAAACCCTAAAGAAAATATATCTATTCTTGTGCTGAGTTCAGGAAAAAAATTATAATCAATATCTCTATATATTTTGATTTAAAAGGTCTTACTCTTTATGTCAATGACACAGCAAGCTTCTAGGGAAAGTCAGGGAAGTTCTGTAAGAACTGAGATGGTCAAACTCATCATCTTCAAACAGTAACACAGTGTAATTCTTTTCTTAGAAGAACATGTGTAGAGGCTTTTGTTAGGGTAAATGAATGGGTGGTTTGGGAAAGCTGAATTTGTTTCATCCTGGAGTTGTGTTAGAGATCATTGCATGCTTCCTTGTTGTGAGGATGAAAAGGCTGTGCAATACATGGAATTCAAAGCTGTGTGAACAGATAAAACACAAGAGGAAAAGTATCAGCAGACTATTTTCCTATTTGGATTATGTATTTCTTCAATCTCATTTCAACACTTAAAAGATGATCCAGATGCAATCTTTGGCTGAGAAATTTCATATACAGGCTGATGTAGAGAGGCTTTCTATTTTGAAGCAGTTTGTTTACTCTTTCTCCTAATGTCCCCCACTGGCTATTCTCAGAAGACGTTTGCCAAATTCAGTCCTTGTCTGGCCAAGTGCAGCTGTTCTGATACTGCATTCTCAACATTCCTTGAGGATGGATGTCTGCAGACTTGGTCTGTGTGAGGAGTTATAATGTCTCTTAGCAGGAGCATTTTCAGCATCTGCAGAAAGTCAGCTCAGGCATGAGCTGTGCTGCCTGTGGGTCCCAAATGGCAGGATTACATTTGGAAGTGGAGCTTGCAAGATGGGAATGTGGAAGCCCTTCTACAGAGCCCAGACTCAAGACTCAGACAGCTTTTAAGGGACAATGGGAGGAAATACAAAGCACTCCAAGGAGAGCTGGAGAAATGCACCTGATGTTCTGCAAGCTATATACACTGCTGCATGGCCCAGATCTTTTTTGGCTTATGTTACAGGCCAACACTGAGTCCTCTCAGGACTTCTTTGTCCTGAAAGGACTTGTAACAAGAGTTTTAAACCAGTACTGTGGCAACTGGTGTAGGAAGCTGCTTTTGTGACAAGTCCTGACTCATGCTGAAACCACTAGGAATACTTGAAGAAGTAACAGGTTGCTAACATGGGCAAAGATTTTGAAATTTGCATCTACTGCCCCCTAACTTTGTACTTGTCTGGGATCATTTTTATGAATCATTGCTAATTTTACCACTCATGAATACTGTGATTCCCCCCCAAACTCATGCCGCTTAATTGTTATGGCAACAATTTGTAATTCAGATATCACATATATGTGTGTGTATATATGATCAACCACAACATGTGGTTAATATAGCTGTTTAAAATAAATTACTGAGGCCTACTGAACTACATAAAAACCCCAAAACTCTAGCATTTTTGGTAGTTTCCTACATATTTAATTATTTTAGTACTTTTAAAATGGATTTCTCATCCATATTGATGGAAAAACATGTGAGCAAAGTAGGTCGAATCCTTGCTGAAATATTGTCAGGGCAAAACATGTAAGGAATTGAATTCTACTAAAATTCACAATGTGTTTTTAACCATATTTGATAGAGTGGGGATTTTTTTCCCAGCTGAACCACAGAGATGTCAGTGATGCTGTATACCTGACATGGAAGTCAGGCACCAGATGCCTCACAACAGTGCTCTGGCTCTCCAGCACAAGCATCTCATTGATGTTTCCCCTTCCTTTGGAATAAAGATGGTGTTAGAAATCTGGCTGTGGTATGAAAATTATCCTATTTGGTGCTTGATGTTGAAAGAACATAATCAATTCACACTACAGTGAAAAAATAGAGATTATTTGAGGTTCAAAACAATGGAGATAAAACTATGATTCCTGTGTTGATGTTTCCATGACTTTTGACCTGAACAATGGGTGACACCCTGAAAGAAATGCCAGGACAATATTACAGTCCTAATTAAATGCTGATGTTTTACTTTGAGAAAATTTTTATGTTATTATTTAATTTTTAAAAATCCAGATAGAGGAAATTGCTCGAGGAAGGTCATGATTTTAGTAATGTGGGGTATATCCTTAGTATGACCAAGTGACCAACACAACAAAAAAAACGTGTTATAGATACTCTGCTGACTGGAGATGCCACAATAGTATTGCAGTGCTGCTTCCTTGTCAAGTGTCTGAAGTGGAGGTGTGCTGCTGTACAGAGAGATCTCAAACCCAAGTCTTTAAAGCTTGAGAGACACTTAGTTTCCATTAAAACAATCCTTGGCTTGAGAGGGCATTAAGCCACCTGAGGATCTCTGAGAATTTACACTCAAGTGACCTATCCAAAGTCACAAAGGAAAGCAGAGGCAAAGCGAAGGCCTCTCACATCACTGTTTTGTGCTCTAAGTAGCACTCACCCTCTTGTTCAGTAACAAGGTCAACTCCACTCAGGAGTTCAGTCCCAACATCACAAAGGACTTGACAAGTTAGCTGTTTGCTGGGAACAAACAACCTTAAAATTAAAGACCAGAAATAAGCTAAAATGCAGAGCATAAGGGTAAATGTAAATTCATTTGTAAGGCCAGTAATCTTTGTGAAAAATCATGGGTCATTACAGTTTTCTCATCTGCTCTCTTTTGAACCTGTTAACTTATAGTATCATCACACAGAAGAGAGAAGTAATCATTGCCTTTGCTGTTCTTTTTAATTTTTGCCTCTACCTTTCCTACCAAAAAAGACAGAACTGAAGAAGTTGTGTCTCATGTGTATGATTTGCCTTGTTTCAGATCGCAGATCCTCATTCTCACTCTGCCTTTCTCTGCTTACAAGCTCTCTGTCTGGTATTGTCTTCTCATAAATGTGCTTACACACCAACAAAATCACCTCTCAGTCTACATTTAGAGAAGCTAAACTAGTAGATCTTGCTAAGACTCTTACTGTAAGTCACTTTCTGCAGTCCTTGAATAATTTTTGTGGCTCCCCTATCAATATCATCTACAAATTTTGCCAAAAGCAATTCTGTATTAGACCTTAGATTGTTAGAATTCTGCAGAACATTTTATCTGTCATCCACCTGTTCAGGAACATTTAGTCAATGACCAGCATCCATCTCTTTTCAAGATTGCTTCAGATTTTCCCTCCACTAATCCTTTGCTCATTTATCATCACTTTGTTCACATTACCATAGAATCATTCAGCTGGGAAGAGATCTCTGGAGATCATCTAATCTAACTCATACCCAAAACAAGGCCAGTTTTAAAATTAGAGCCAGCTATTGTGTGTTGTGCTAAGTCAAATGCATTATGGTCCACTCTATTTTACCTTCACCAACCAAACAATGCTTCAGTGAGGATATGAACTCTCAAGTTCCTTCCATACCTATTTTTCTGTGTTTCTTATAATGTGAAAATTGTTTGACAAAACCTATTCTGCATAATTTAGTGGACTGACATTTATTGTATTTCCCATTAATTGAACCTCATAGAAAGAAGTAAACAGGAAACTATTTGGTGGGAAAATTTGCACTCATTTAGAAACAGAGGAGTTTTTGCTCAGAGTTTTGCATCATTCTTCTCTTGTTTCCCTCCTTTTCCATGATAATTGTGATTTTTCTATTAGTTTCTCAGCATTTCCTTCCCCTTGCAACTCTTAAACTTCTTACTGTTTGTATTTCATCAGCGGTCTCTTTGGAGATCTCAGGAGTGAGCTGACATAAATTGACTAACGTTCACAACACACAGTCTATGCTATGCATTAGCTCTAGAACCATAGGTGTTTTAGCTATATCCATATAACATATACTGGCATATGCTGCACTTTCTGTTTTCAAGAAATTACATTTATTTTTGGGGGGAAACCAGTGCAGAATCATCTTCGTGATCAGGGTCCAAGCAATGTCACAAAGTGAGACATGCTGATGAAAATGTTTGCTCCATACACCTGGGTGTATTAATTTTTGTGCTCCATCCCATAAATACAGTTTTCAGACCTCAGGCTTTTACTGAATGTGTGTAAACTGAACTTTAGTTTAATAGATCAGATTACTACTATTGTGACCTACAGTGAGGGAGACTCCAAAAGGGTGGCAATGCATGGGAGCCCTGCAGAGCTACACTGAGCAAAAACTCAGCACATGGTTCTTCATCTATAAACAGCATGTATGATCTGACTTAGAACAGCTACAGTGAGCAAAGTACCACAAAGTGGAAAGAAAGGCATCAGAGATGTAAAAAGGACCCACAATTCCTCAGGGACTCTGCCTGAAGCCTTTGGCTTATGCCTGTGCTAACAGATTCCATGGGACTAGGCCCTATTCTCTGGCCAGACCAAATAGCACAGCATGGGTCACCTCTCCTCAACTCTCTTCTTTTCATCTGGTAACAGGCTGGTCTTATCACTACTGCCTGGTGGGCACAGAAGCAGTTCCCTAGCCCAACATTTCTGCCTGACTAAAACATTAGTTAGCAAAAATGATGTGATCCCCCTTAGTGGCTAACAAGACAAGAGGTTACCCTGATCCTTATGGTCTTTAGCCTCTGCCTTTAGAGCTGGAAATGTCATGCTTTCCACCCCACAGATTTGGGATCCAGCTGAGGTGTGAACTTCTGTGACCATTTAGTTCTTCAGAAATCTTCACTTAGGAGGATTCCTTCCTGTAAATGTATGAAGGACCTATGAATGTATTAAGTGGCTTAACTTATACAAGTACACATGGAACCTATGCATATTATAAAAGGCTTATTTTGCCCTTTCTAGTTCTATTTCTAGTCTGCAATAAAGCAGATTGATTCCTTTTCACATTCCCTTTTCTAAAAGGCCACTTCCTTTTGCAATCCTCCCCATCTTCTTTCATTCCAGATGATCAGTGAGAAAAAACTCCAGATAATTGCCCAAATTTCAAGTTAGGCAATTTTAAATGTCATTCTATTCAATAATATTCTTAAATTACATTAAGAGTACTCAGAGAAAAGGATGGAGGTAGATGAGTTTGGAGCAGAGAGGCCAAGAAGATGAAAAGCTGGAGCTGTCCTTTAATGACCATTGTAGTTCCAACTTTCTTTCCAATCATTATTGCAAATTTTAAATGCTAGGTCTGACCTATGCTATTCAGTTGATTCAAGGAACATAGAAAAGATTGTGTCTCATCAGCTGTTTGTTCGGACATTAACTAACTTGATTAACATCCCAAAACTTTCAAGCAATGTTAGTAGAGATTAGTCAGATGACAGCCTATGTTTTTTAACTTTGCAACAGGATCCAAAATGTTCTTAACAGTCTTTTGAATATCTGTGATAAGGACAAAAGCTTGTCATCATGGTACACCAATGGAAGCAGCTGATAGATTCTGTGCCTGGTGATGATCAGAAAAAAAGCTGTAATTAAACAGCTAAAGGGGAAAAATGCTTGTTTCTCAGAAGTGGTAGGCTTTCTCCTTGTGTTTGTTTTAGCAGAATTTCTATTAGCACAGCACAGTTCATTTGTTACCTCCAAAAGCAAGAGCAAGCAAGTTTAGACTTGAATTTCTTTCATTTTATATAGGCCAGAGGCATAGTATTACTGGAAGCTTTTTCAGTGCTAGCTGTGCCACAAGGATGTGAGGCATGAGAAAGGGTGTGTTTTGGAAGGCTGTAGCTGAGCTGGGTAAGGGCCACTGGCCAGCTTCCTTTTCACACCAAAAGTGCAGCTGGCTTGTCGTACAGACCTAAGGCCAGCTACAGATTCAAGCTGCTAATAATATGTTACTTTTCTCCTTCAGGCCTCTTTACAGCTTTAATTAAATTGTACTTGCATTTGCAAAGTTTCACTTCCCGGCATGTGCAGTTCTGTCTGTTCAAATGCTTTTATGCCAGATCTGCCTTACTACACTTGTTAAGGCATGGGCCTAAAGCACATCTCAGGCAACTCTCTTGGAGTCAGCTCAAACACAGAAGTCTTCAACCCAGAGATGGTTTGCCCAACAGAAAAATATGTGAAGGAAAAAAGAGTGGGGAAAGGAGACTAAGGTTTCAATGTTTTCTCTTTCAGTCCAGGTTCACAAAAGAAAGGAATAACAGACCATAAGTGACAGGGTTAATGGACTATCTATCATTATACTGTTCAGTCTCCATGCAATCGCAGTCTACCCCCACAGAGCTTCTAAAACCTTTGACCTCTGTCAAAATATCTTTATCTCTTACAGAAATGATGCTGAGTTTCCACTTACATGATAATTCAAACCTTGGTCACAGAGTAAGTGACCAAATTGTTTACCTTTGGATGCACATGGAGCACAATTGGATTGCAATGAATTTCAGGAACTGGCAACCAGAGTGTATTTGAGGTGAGTGACCTAGAAACAAACTTGGTATCTCATTACTGTAAGCCATCCAGTATGATTTACTTAGTGGGACAACTTGTGGCTCATCCTGCTTTCAGAAACTGCCAAATTCTAATAGTTTTTGACACTGACCCGTGAAATGTTTAGCTAACACTTTAAATGAGGAAAATGACTAAACCAATGAGAAAGCTTTAATTATATGGGATTATTCTTAACATGTACTAAATTTTCCATAACCTCAGACTTTAGGACTCAGCATTTCTGATTTCAGTAGTTTGCAGTCAGATAATATGATGTCTGTGAGCAGAAGGGATAAATTTAGATCCGAAATGAATGACATATATTGTAATGAGGTGCAGGCAAGGTAAGGGATCATCAGCAATGAGTTGTTTAGATGGAGATGAACTGAAGTTTATCCAGGAAAGATGAGGCAAAACAGTGTGTTTGAGGATAGATATTCCCATCACTTTAAGAAAATCACAAACAGATAATGCAGAAAATGGCTGGTAAACCATTTTCAAAAAATTATTTTGTAAATGGTAAGGATATGGCAGAGCTAAACATGTGGAATTAAGGAATCTGGCAGCTCCATGTTAAAGGAAGACATGGCAAAAAAAGATATTTACTTTGCAGGTCTGTAAGAGTATTTTAATATAAGAACTATGCAAATATGCTTCCAGATAGGATTAATTATTTAAGAATTTTGTTAGGTTATTATTCTGCTTCAGGCTCCTTTAAATCCCCTCCCCCCCCCAAAAGAAATTACTATTGACAATCAAATGGCTGTTGCCCCTAAGAGACAGACAAGTCAGTTTTGATCATGAGATACCTGTTGTTGTCTTTAGTGCTGAAGAAAGGGAATAAAAAAGGTCCTAAATTTTACTAATTTTTTAAAATAGATCTCATATTTACATATTTTTTCTGCCTGTGTTTGGTATAATGATCAATTGTCTTAATACTCATAAATTTTGATTCTTTTAGCTTAGTGTTATGGGCATTATGCATGTATCATGTGTCATGACTAATCTGGTCAAGAATCTACACTGTCCCCTACCAGATGAATTTTCAAATAGTATGGAGGCTATCATTATTAATAAATTTGAGACAAAAGGTCATGTCAAAAATGTCATTCTTCAGAGCAGTAATAATTTGAGAACTTCTGTAAGGACTGCTGTCTCAGTTGAGTAACAAAGCTGAAAACTGAGCAGCCAGCCTCCCCCTTCCTTCTGCGCTGGGTGGTGTCATTAGCTGACTTTCAGTACTGACACAGAAAGTGAAGAACCACCTCTCTACTATCAGGAGGTTTTCCCTGCGAGAGCTCATGCAAAAAGCACTCTGGGTGACTATTAGATGATTCACCGGTTATCACTGTCTGAGTCACGCATCCCTCTGAGTGGGCGAGGCTATGAACTTCTTTGTCTTCTGACAGGCTGGTTTGCCACGATGAAAATTTACTGTGTGGCACACTGAGCTGTCACAAATCCGTGTGAGGAAGGGATGTGGCAGAGGGTCTGAGGAACAAAGTTCATCATGGATGTTCTTCTGGAGGTGAAATTGTGGTTTGTGGGAGCTGCCTGGCCTTCTGCCTGCAAGGCTCAATGTCTTTGGCACACTTG
The DNA here is from genome assembly GCF_028769735.1 of Zonotrichia leucophrys gambelii. Classification (NCBI taxonomy): domain Eukaryota; kingdom Metazoa; phylum Chordata; class Aves; order Passeriformes; family Passerellidae; genus Zonotrichia; species Zonotrichia leucophrys. The sequence goes on from NC_088169.1 coordinate 64,922,812, forward strand.
GCTGTGGTGGTGGCAGTGAGGAGCCTGGTACAGGTGCGACTCTGAGAACAACTGATGGAGAGCTTCTTACAGCTAAACACAACACAACCAAGTTTTATCCTCGAAAAAGGAAGTTGAGCTGCCTCTGTTTATGCTGAAAATGGGGCGGGAGGGGGAGGAGGGGTGTTTTGTGATAAAATGTGTGGGCCGCAGGAGGACTTCTAGGACATGAAATTGAATATAAGGGACAACAGGTATTAGCCCAGTGGCAGAGACAGGGAAGTAGTTATTATCCAAACTAGCCTGCAATGCTCAGGTTCTTGACCTGTGCCATTAGACACGTGTGAAAGTGGAAGAAAAGCTTGTGGAGTCCAGGAATGGTGCAATGATTGGAGAGGTAGATTGGAGATTGGAGACAGGTCAATACTATGTTAGAAATTCTGGAGGAACAGCAGCCTTTGCTGTGTATGCTGTTCTCCTGCTCACATTTGGGCTGACCCAAAGCTACCACCTGCCAATGGTCAAGAGCTTCTTTCAGGAGTAGGAAATGCACTTCCTATAGATGTGATGTCAGGAAGAGGAACTCTGCTCTAGACATTAACTCCTGCAAATATGTGCTGGCACAGGAACCAGAGCTGGAAACCTATGCCTAACATCAATTTGCACTGTAGTCACTTACTAAAACTGGGGGAAAAAACCAAACTGCAGCATATATCATGAACAATGGGCCAACAACATCCTTCACCTGCAGCAGCTGTCTGGGAGGGGAAGTGAGGTTTTCCATGAAGATGCTTTAAATTTTTTTTTGGGGGGTTTTGTTTCTGAGCTTGAGTTTTTTGGGGAGCGTGTCTGGGGGTGGGGTGATGGGGTGAGTATAGTGCTGTTTGCCAGTTTTGCTGAAATAAATATTTGTAATTTATATCAAACTTACCGGCCATATTTTTTGTCTCCACTGAAGTCTTCAGAGTTACAGTATCTAGCATCTTTTGGCTAAACTAAGTCTTCTGCCACTGAGGTTTCATCTTCTCCAAACTTGGAGAATGCAAGAAGATATGTAGGTTTGTTTGCATCTGTTTGTGACAATTTTGATGGTTTCTATGTGGTAACAATTTGAAATATTATTGCTCTTCTCCATATAATTTGCCTGTAATATAGCAGCTAAATATATCCTTTCTCAACAACATAATGGAAAGTTGCAACTACTGCAAAAGTTGTCAGTCCATGGAAGAATTCTGGGATGATTATCCTGCCTCACAGAGCATTGTACATGCAGCCTATGTTTTATTATTTTTATGAGAGGCCAGGTGCATAGGGAGAGGTAATGGCTTGTATTAAGTGATTGATGTGCTAGGGAAAATGACACATTTCCAGGCACGCACATCCTTAACTTTCAATGTGACTAATGAGCACTAGATACAACACCAAAAGAAATGAGTGACCAAACATTGAAGGTTGAAAGCAAGGAGTTTTAAACTTCACTCTTTTTTGTCTTTATTTTAGAAATCTGCTGTAATTACCTGGTTGGGGTGATACTGCATGCACAGAGCCAAAAGTTGATTAATGTTAATTTTAGAGCAAACAGAGACAGGAAAGGCCAATGTGCTCCACAGCTAAAAATACACTTTCATCAAGAGACATGACATCTGTGGATTTACAACCCCAAAATTATTTGTGAATAATGATTAGTTGCCCTCATATAATTACCTTGCTTCAGCAGTGACTGGTTATCCTTAAAGGCACCAATTGCTGTTGACTTTCAGACCAGAGAAGCTAATCAAAAACCATCTATAAGTCCAGGTGAGTCTTCTTTCCTCTTAGGACATAGGACTAGAATTGTGCAATAAAGCAAGGGTATTTTCAAATAACCATCACAGAGATGCAAACACCTATTTTTGTCTCTCCCAAAATTAAGTTTTATTGGAGACATTTGGATTTTTCTTTTGACAAATTTTCTCCTAATTTATTTTATGCTTTGTCAATACTCATTGCTCTGAGGGGGATCATCTTATACACAGAATACCACTCTAGACATGAGACAGAGCTAAAAGCTGGGATGGACTGCTTCAGACATCTGGTCTGATCTCCATAATCTGGGGTTTGTGATTATGCTAATGTATTCTGTACCACCTTCAGATTTTGCTGTAGAATCGCGTCACATCCTTTAGTCTGGGCTTTTCACATGAGGGATAACCCACCATGTCCTTCATTAAGATTTTTCCAAACCGTCCTATCTCCTCAAGGTGGTATGCATAATCAAATCAACTCCAGACTCCTTTTGGTTATATCAAATGCATGGGAGGGAAGTGTAGTCACTTGGGATGAGATGTATCTTCTGCTACCTAAACATGAGAAACATCTAGCCTAAGGTAGTTTTCTCCAGTCCTCCTGCAGTCAATGAAGAAGGTGACTCATTCAGTAGACTCATCCAACTTGTTTTAGATACCTCTCTTAGAGTGGGATGAGTCATTCTCTGGAGACACCTATCTGCCTCCATGGATTGCACTTCTATTTTGGACTAGGCACGTAGATCTTTGGTGGCTGAAATTAGATGAGATGACTCTCACCATCACTGTTATGCAGAATATTATCTCCCTTCTCTAGTTTCACCATCTTTTTTTTTTTTTTAAATACGTCTACCAAAACTGAGTAGAACTTGTAAATGTCTCACTAGCACTATAAAACCCTGTTAATACTGCTTCCCCACTTCTACATCACTTCCCCTAGCTTATATACCCAAAGACAAAATTAGGTCCTTTAGGTACCACATTGTGTGAAAAGCTCACATTCTGCTAAACACTGGCCAAGATTGCTGGCTCCATGATTCAGTCATCGGTCTCAAAGAATGTTGATGTTTTATATTTGTTTATATTGAGGACTAAGCATGGAAAAATAAAAAAGCCTGCACTTTTGAAGGTGAGAGAGAAACGGTATGACCTTTAAATAAAAAGAATATGATTTACCTTTACCTTCCATATAAAATACACCATGCATCTTTATCAATTTCTCTTTCTAATATAAACTCTACCACAGGTTAGAATATGCTTTTGAAATACATCTGATGCAACAATTCCTAGTGCTCTTTGAATCAAGAAACATATGAGGAAGAGAAGTTTTTTTGTTCCCACTTGCAGGTAGTAAATGATTGGCCTGGGAGCTTGAAACAGTCTCAGAATTAGAGCTCATTGACACTATTGTTTTTCAACATCTTATTCTTGCTGTTTGGAGAAATTTAAGATTTTTCTGTCTCAGTTGTAGTCAGGTGCAAAACAACACATAAAAGATGGCAGAGGTACGAATGGCCAAGTAGATTCAGCAGGAGCAAGAATCAACCATAGTAGAGAATACAAAGAAAGTAAGTAAAAAGTAGGTTTAACTAAGAAAATAATATAAGCACTCATTAAGCCTGTTAGAACTGAGCAAATTTAATATCTGACTTTTAATGTTCATCTGTCATTTGTGTAACTTGAAATAATTTCTCTTTCCTGGTTGGGTAAGATTTATAGCATGAGAATGAATATTGAATGGAAATTTCTCTAATGTGGAGACTAACCCCCTTGTTTACTGAAAATACTGATATTCAGCTAGTCCCAAAACACTTACATAACAGTGAAACCCGTTGTAATCTGAAAGCACACCTAAAAATTCTCTGCTGTGAGTTTCTATATGAAATTGGTGAAGTTGCTGTTTTCATTTTGAAGCCAATCTTGTCTAAACCTTAATCACTTAAAGACAAAGAACGCTCATTATGGCCTGGTTTATTTGCAGAGAAATGGCTCCAGTTGTCAAGTCCTAATTACCAGTGTAATAGAAAATAAAGAAATCTGGGGCATTTTTTGCAAGAGTATGAGCTGGGCAGCTGGATTAAGGAAGATAGGGCTACTTGCCTTCAGAAAGTCAAAATGTTATCCTGCTCTCTAACTTGTGTTCCTCTAAGGAAGGAATTTGCATGTTTGCAGCTGCTCTGCTCGCCATCAGCCTTGCAGTCCTTCGGTGCACTCAGACATGAGCACAGTCTTTGGACACTCATGGTGTCAGGGAAATTGATGGAGAAAGGAAGCCGTGGAGCTGGAAACCAAATGACAAACCTCTGCCTATCAAAAATCTTCAGGGGAAGACCTTTGCCTAGGATTGAGGTCCTGCTATCTGACCCTTCTCAGCCATGAAATTAGCTTTAGCATGTGTACTTTTGCTTTTGATTTTTTTTTAACTGGTCGCCCCAGGAAGAACAGAGCCAGTATTTTAGATTGAGAACACTAGGCTCTTTCTTCCACATCTGTTTTTCCTGCTGTCAGATGTCAGCTCTTGCAGCTGAAGTCACCTGGTTAATCATTCCTGCCTGGCCAAAACTCTACCCGCTCTGCTCGACCTGTTGGGGTGCAGGGCATATAGCATAGAAATCAATTGATTGAAGCACCTGTGATGTATATCAGAGAAGTGATCACATCAAAAGCTGCTATTTCTAAAGGTATATTGCTGTTTGATTTTTCAATTAGTTGTTTCCCCTGGTTTAGCATTCTCAAGTGTGGTGCCTGTATTCTGTGGTTTGGTTTTGCGCTGTTGGCTTTGGCTGATTTTTTATGGTACAGTGACTTCATTTTTTTCCTGCAGCTGCTCCTTAAAGTCAAGCTCCAGGCAAGTGACTGAAATCCTCTCTCCAGCCTGTGCGCTAAAAACCAAAGTGCAAACAGCACACGGAGTTTGTGTTGGCTGCAGCTAGCTGTCAGTAAGTGTACGGGACCTGGGCATCTGTGTGTCAGGCCCACACTGCACTCGGTGTGCAGAAATGAGCTGGCTAGTGATACTTCTTTTCCTTACCTTAGAATATCCTTCAGAGAAGGTAACACTGAAAGACACAAAGTGCCTGAAGCAGTTTGCAGCACAGTGAGTCTGGTTTTTTTGGCTTCAAACACAAAGGAAAAATCTGGATGAATTGCCCTCTGTGGAGGGGATGCTAACTCTGATGGCTCCTGCCCAGCACCCAGGCAAGCAGGATGCAGTCCAGCAGCCTTCCATAGTGCTGCACTGGGCCTTTCCTGCTGCCCTGTGACCTCAGGCTCCCTGCACAGCTGGCTGGGGGACACTGATCTGCCATCCATGCTGTGGGGCAGGACCACCCACAGCAAGAGCCTGGGAAAGTAGCCAGGACAATTACTCATGGCCTGTATAATAGCTGAGCATGTGGAGGGCCTTGCAACTCCCTTACAGCGTCACACTCGCCTGCCCAGCACTCTCCTGCGCCATACCAGCATCTTCTTTGCCTCGCTCTTCTAGTCTGAGTTGGTAATTTTGTCTCTCTTCCTGCAGGTTCCTAAGAGAAACTGATTATTGTAGGACAAAATTTGCCTCTTGCCGATGAATGCCACATATTTTGCACCCTATAAGTGCAAATTGTCCTCTACTGACTGTGAAGAAAGCTGATTTTGTTTTAGATACCTACAGCTGGCCAGGTGAGTTCAATCTGCTTAGGTTACCAGGTATTTTCCTCTGAAAATGTTTCTGTGGTGGTTTTACTTCCTAAGCTATGCTTTGGGCGGTTGCTAGGACGCTGAAAGGAAAATTTGCAGTTCTTATGGAAAACTCTGCAAGTAAGACAAAGATGCCCCTTTATATCCAAAAGCTAAATACTTAGCTCAAATCTCCAGCTATGGTCTGGCGGTGTTTTAAAAGTTCACTCTTATTTTCCAAGAACCTGATGCGGCCTGTTACAATCAGCCCTGGTGGCTCAGAGGAAGCACTTTAAAAACACTTTCCCACTTCTGGACCAGAGGTGCATTTCTGGGCTGTGAAAGGGGCCAAGGGCTACAACACAGAAGCACTTGTAGGGCCGGGAAAACTGCACAGTGGAATTATGGAGATAAGAGGTGGTAGCCAACTGGCAATACAAACAGCTCTCTAACTCTGATCCTAACTAATGAGTAGACAAACCTATTAACTCCTGGATGAACAGTGTACCATGCTGGGAAATGCTGACAGCTGGAGGGAGCTGAGGCTCACTCCTCATTAGACAGTACAGATGTCAGTGATCTTGGGGGTGCCAGAGCTCAGGTCCTTCTCATTTGCTTCTGCAACATAGATGGGGTGTTATGCACATGGAAAGAATTTGGTGTGGATGGAGATTTGGGTTTTGTCCTTGTGTAGATGTTAGCAGAGATAGGAGATGGAGCTGGATGCAATATGGCAGAGGAGTGCTGTTGCTAAAGAAGTCTAAAGACAAGAGGGCTAAGTAGAAAGTTTGTGGGTCACACAGAGAGAGGAAAAAAAGCAAGATTTTTAGCATCATCTCATCATACATCTCTTATCACCTGTTTCTGGGAACTCAGTGGGGAAAAAAGAGGATAATTTTGTAAAAGCTGTAAAGAAAATAAAAAACTGTTTTAGGACAGATCATTGGATCTGTCAAGGAGAGAGTTAAAGATGTGGAAGCCTGTACAAGGGAGGAAGAAGAAAACAGATGTGTAACAAGGCACCTTTGGAATGGCATATCCAGACAATATTCTTATACCAGAGATAAGGCTAAAGGTTGAAATGAAGGAATTTTGTTTTATTGTGCTAAGTGGTCAACACAGCAGAATAATTAAAGGCTGGAGAGAAGGCATATGAGAGGGGATGAGAGTGCAAGAGTTTTGGGGTGTCCAGATAACTGCAATTGTTGACATTTATCTCCCAGAGAAGATGCAGTCTAGTTACTACTTGAACACAAGAATGGCACTGAGATTTTGGAGGCTGTGTGGACTGCAGATGTGACACATGGCAAGCTGCTATGGACGCGAACAACAAACCCGTCTGAAAGCATCTTGCTAGCAGATTCCCTAATTTACAATACTCTTGAATAGATGTGACTGCAAGCTGCCTTTCTTCTAGTCTGTCAAGTCCACAACATGCACTTAAATGTCTGTGTATAATTACTCTTGGTTTTCTTGGGCTGAAGCCAGGCTAAATAGACTTGTTTCTGAGAAAAGTTGCTCACAGTCCTGCTCACAGGCTGCTTATGACTTGAGTGGTTTGGCACTATAGGAAACACGACTTCTCATGTGCTGCATCTGAAGCGTTTGTGGAGTTTCTTGACTGAGACTGAGAGGATTTTTATGTGAAGAGGGGCATCATCTGAGCATGCAGTGTGGGCATGTGTGCAAATGAGGGTTTCTGTGTTCACAGGCACATGTACACAAGACTCCTTATGTAATTCTTCCCAGAACTGCGCTGCTCATCTGCCCTGCGCAGACATGGCCGCACAGAGGCCTTTTATTGTGCTCTATAAATACTCGCCCTTGTTGTCCTGTGCCCTTGTTGTCTTGTTGGTTCAGTTTCCAAGAACTGGATGGATAACAAACCGCCTATTCTCTCTTTATCTCTTTTTTCCCTCTTCTTGGATCTCTTGAGGTCTTTTTCTTCTCTTCAGTTTTCCAAAGAATCTAAAGCATTTTTGTGGTTCTCTCTGTAATGATACCATGTCTAGAATGCCTGGCAAACCACAAGATAGAATATGCACACATAACTGGAGTATTTGCTATAACATCACGAAAAAATGTAGTGGCATTTAACTAAATTAAAGCCATTTTTCCCAAGAGGATGTCCTATGTCAACAACTCCTTCAGCTGAAATGTCTACAATCTGGCCAAGCCAAGAGCCATCCCAATGCTACCTGCTATGTTGTAACCTACCTATAATCATCATGTTTCTTGCTGCCTCTCCAAAAATTTGATTACCAACTACTTAACAGCTATTCCAAGATAAATGTATAAATAGCATCAGTTTAGGCTTATGATGTTTTTTCCCCATAGAATCAATATTGCTATCTGAGAGCTAAGATCCTGCGCTTGAAAAACAGAATGACGTTGGAAGTTTCCATGAAATAATTGCTCTTCACCAGTTCTTTTTGTCACTCCTCCCTTGGTGAAAATACTCATCAACCACAGGGTCCATGAGCTTATATCCCTGGTGCTTGTTCATGATTCAGCCCTGCACCAAGCCCTGTTTGAGCACCTGCAGCACTGCTGGGCTCTGATGTCCAAATAACTTCTGGTTCTTTGGAACAAGAGCAGTAAAGAATGGACAACCTGTGAGCTTGGTTCCAGAACACTGCAATGTACTTGGACACTGCAAAGGTATGTAACCAAGTTCGCAGATCCCCAAAGCCTGGATGTGTTACTCCAGTTCTCCCTGGGGCTGCTATCTCACAAACCACCACAGAAAGCATGTGTCTGATGAGTCAGAGGGATTTTCTTGCACAGAAGGCACATGAATCCAGCTCTTTTGTGTCCCACGGTGGTGCCCTAGCAACAGCAGCTTACTTTCCCTTTCTCTTTTTGCTTTACAGGTTTTAACATGCTTCTGGTTGTCCAAAAAGCCAATTGCATCTGTGCCTATGCAGTCCTTTCCCCCCACCAATTTGCCAGTGTTCTACCTTGTAACCAGCCCTGCCTCTACAGATGATCTTAGAATAAGGTATGACATACAAATCCTCTTGTTAGAAGGGAGAAAGATGTGGAGAAAAAAAAAAAGACAAAAAAAAGAGAAAGCTATGATTATCTAAGTATCTCATTTTAGCTTTGATACGATAGTACATGCATGCAATCATCTAAATTACAATTTATTCATGCATTACAGTTGAATTATATTAATCAGGAAGCAGCATATTTTTAAGCAGAGCCCTGTAATGCAGCTTCATAGATGTTTTTCCTTTGTGCTATTTAAGTGGTCTTGTGTAAGTCTTGCAGAGGAGTTCACTTTGCTCTTGTTGCAGTTCAGATAAGTTTAACAAAGAGAAAAATAACTCTCCTTTGTGTTTCAATGGATGAAAATGAACACCTCATTTCTGGGAAAGCTAAAAAAAATAGTCAAACTTTCAAGAATCAAAGGAAATGAATGGAAATGGTAGGAGGAATTTAATTTTAAGCTGTTGAAACTAGGACTCTTTAGGAAGTTGATAGAATTTTGTAGCCTCAGAAAGCCTATTTAAAACAAGTACAAAAGTGCTACCAGCCCCCTCAAAATTTATTTCAGTATGAAAATCTTTCTAGTAAATAGAAATACCCAAGTACTGAAATTTAGGAAGATATATATAATTCTGTATAAATTTCAGATAACCTCTAAAATGGGATGTCCTCTGCCTGAACTTCTAAGACACTTGTAGGAGATCCCTGAAAGGTTTTATGGCCTGTTCTGGTTTGTGATTAGCTTATCTGTATGCTTGTTATCCATCCAGTAATGCATATTCAGTGAAATTTATGGGATACCCCTGCTGAGATAACAGAGAAAAGGTAACAATTGCTGGGAGGTTTCCAGGTAGTTACCAGTCACAAAGGGATGTGAAGAATATTGTCAGCTCCTGCAAGCATCTTCTGATCTGAATTCTTATGTTCCAAACTTAGGCTGACTCTCCTGGTAGAAAAGTCCTTCCCTTTTAGAAGAAATGTTATAGCCAGATACTGGACAAGTTCTCCCATTTCTGGATAAGAGTCCTTGCCCAGGTATGCCCAGGACTTCTCCACAAGTCAGTGTCAACCTTCCTGTATTTTTTTAAGATACATTTGTATTATCACTTGAAACAGTGTTGGCATTTGGAACTGAGAAGGTAAGAAAGGATGCTGAAAGGAAAACATGCACTGAACAAAGATTTCCACTGAAAATGACAAGCTTTACCATTAGAGGAGCTAAAGACTTCTGCAAATTTTAATTTTTAATAGACATAATTTTATGGCAAGCATCCTGTGGAACAATGAGAAGTTTTAAGGAAAAAAATTTAGTTACTGCCTGAATTGTGTATATAGCTTGCTGAACTGAAGCCATGGGTAGAGAAACAATGTACAATGCTTGGAAGTGACTTCTTCCACAATTTTAATGAAATAAAATAAATCAACCTCCTGAGAAAACGAAGTTTGTCAATTTATTCACCCAAAGATTGGCCTGAAGCTGCAGGAAGTGTTTGGGCAGCAGCAAGTTAGTAATAGCACAGAGTTGTTATTTGCACCATTAGAAGAAAGAGGGTCAAGGACCGATCCTGGCCCAAAGCTAAATTGTATGTGCTGGCCTACATCTGTATGAGCCAGGGCCAGCCTTCTCTGTGGCAGATGTGTCTTGGGGAGAACTAGCTGAAACTGCCCAAAGCAAAGCCAGGGAAAGCAGGCAGCTGAACAGCATGGCCAAACACTGACACTTTTAAAATATAGTATTACACATACACCCAGAAAGCAATTGGCTTTTTTAAAATATAGTTAGTGATGTATCCAGAGGTGGTATCACCATCAGCCTCAGGTGGATTACCTCAAACCTTAGAAGGAGTTGGAAATTTCAAAATGCATCTAGGAAATCAGTTTCCTTGCAATTTAGATTCAGACACTCAATCACTGAGGCATTAATGTACCACAAACATGGTAAAGAAGTGTCTCTGTAGCCCAGGCCACATTCCTCTCAACAGAAAAGTCTGTCTTTCATCTGTGGATGAAGTTCTTTATGGTGTGTGAACTCTGACAGAGTTCTCCCTGTGTTTGCTCCTCCTTCATGAAGGGGGTATCCACAAGCTTTCAGAGAAGGCTGATGTTAGAGCTGAACAACCACAATCACTTGGTAGAGAGTGCTGGTTCCTTCTCTAAAAACCTGTGCCAAAGGACATCTTCATATGCCCATTCCTCCATTCAATGTGGAACAATGTGTTTAAAATATACAGTGTTACAATAGTTAATTAGAGTTTATGGCATTTTCATGAAAAGCAAGAAATTATGATAAATACATGAATAATGGCCTGGGAATGGATCAACTGTTTTATCATAAATGAATGTCAATGAAGTGTAATTTTCTGCTTTAGGAGGATTCCTGCACCTGGTAATATCCTTAATAAACACTAATTAAAAGGTTAATCTGTTGTAGAAATTGCTTTTCTCTGAAGCCACCTGAAATCAATTTGAACCCAATTACAAGCAGTTATCTATTGTTTATGTGGTTAAAGATTAGAGAATACATTTCTGCTTGGCAGGAGCCATCAGAGCGGGTTTTGAATGTCATGATCAGAGGTGATTCTGAATATTTGAATGCACTTTAATGAGCATAGAAAAACCATTAGAAAATGTAATCAGTCATATTTGATGATGACTTGACCTTGGAACTTTGATAACAAGGGGTCTAATCATTTCTGTCTTAAGTACCAACAGGATTTGCTCTTGAAATCAATTGACCATTGCTTGCTTACTGAGAGGGTAATCTTCCTTGGCAAAAAAGTATAAATTGCAAAAATACAGCAACTTATATAAGTAGGTTCAGAAAAAACTATCTCTCAGAGACTTGTGAAATATGAGATGCAGCTGAAAAGTGATCAAAGATAATACTCTTCAAAGACATTTGGAGACAAGCATCACTTAGTAATTCAGAAAGTTCTGCTCTGCAGATCTACTGAAGGCTGAGCTGCAAACCATCCTGCAACAGCAAGGGTGTGTGTGTTGCCTTATTTTCATGGAAAGGTGTTTGAGGCTGATAAATGCATAATTTGCATACATTTGCATCCCATGTTGATTGAAACTTGTTCTTCCTGCTGGACAGGAAAACCTGAACTTTCACACCTAACACATTTGAGTAAAGGAGCCAGCTGAAGAAATAAAGGACCAAGGTCTTACTGCCTTTTCCCACAAAGGATGGGAAGAAACTTGTGCCTCCCACTTTAAAGTTATGTCCATATTTCTCATCATAGGTTTTCACAGAATTACTTACCCTTTAGGGCCTTCACTGCGCTTTTCTGGACTTGTTCCAGCACCTCAATATCCTTCCTGAATTGAGGGGCCCAGAACTGGACACAGTAGTCATGGTGTGGCCTCACCAGGGCAGAGTACAGGGGAAAAATCACTTCCAGAACAAGTGATTGAGCTTGGCTGTAGTTTCACCCAGATGAGTAACCAGGCTGAAGCCAGTGTATGCACACGTTTAAGCACAGAACTTATGCCGAGTGACTTTGGATGTTGAAGATTTGGGCATCTCTTCCATCATCAATGCAGGGAGGGGGTGGGAGGGGGGGGAAGAGAGAGAGAGAGAGAAAAAGTTGTAATTTGAGAAAACACTTCTCTTACCCAAAGATAGGCATTAAATAAAACTGGAAGCAATTTCCCTCTGGAAGGATTGAATTTTCTCTTCGCTAACAACTAAAACAATCTAGAGGAAAGAGTTTAGGATTTGGCTGACTATGGGTGAGATTTTTAGCACTTAGATTCATATACATAGCAAATTCCAGCCTTTCTGTATTCACTGAATTCTGTATTTAGGATGATGATTTTCGAGAAGCCAACAGAATTAATTTAGGCATATGAACCTGAGCAACAGATGTTTCAGATATTTCCACCAGGTTGCCCTATCATAATGAAAGAGTCTCAAAATAAATGACTGCCCACTTGTTTGGAGCAATGACATTTCTGTATGTAATCAGCAACAACATACTCAAACCCACGTATTAGAACTCTTGTAATGACCTGGAGTAGTTAGTGGTAAAATGCAGGCCTGTCATGAGAGCTAAAACACACTTTCTTCACATTTGTGATATGGTGAAGAGGAATGCAAAATTAAAATCTAATTTTAAAATCCCCTCATTCAGCCTTAAAAGCTCTTCCCCCAGGCCTCTGACCACATAGAAAGGCAATTTTCTCTGTAGGCATCATGATGCATTTCTTGGCTATATTTTGTGTCATTTGATAACTTTGGTAATATCCAATTAGATTCTTAACCAGAGAAATTATGACTGGTAGTTTCAGAATAGGTGAAAATTGGCAAAATCATAATCAGCTTTTTGAAGGTAAAATTTTCCAATCTGTGATCCAAAATGTTGAATTTCCATTAAATCAGGCTGTATAAAAGTTCCAACGTAGATAGAAGAAGGCTGGAATTGAATAAAATAATTATGAATGACCTGGGTTATTTTATTTATTTATATTTAATGTGGGGATGTCCTTTGAAAGAAGCAGTCTGACAGACAACCTCAATGAGTACATCTCAACAACAAAAATAAGTACAGACTGTACTATGTTCAAGCTGGGCAAGCACCAACAGCACCTGAGAGGACAGGAGGCGGGAAAAAAAATCTGAACATTCATTTCTCACAGTGAATTTCCAGTTCAAAGTGCCCGAGAGCTATGCAGTGATTTTGTGGAAAAGTATTGTAATTCAGTTCACACAACTCTCTGTAGGTGTAAAATGTTGGCTGTACAGGCCATTGACAGCTACAAAAGGAACTTATCCTCTGGCCCGTGCTTGTTCCTGGGAGCCACAGGGGTGGTATGTCCCTGGCTGTGGTCCAGCACAAGGGCTGGGGGGACTGGTTGCTCTGGCTGTTCAGGGTTTTGGTGAGAAAAGTGTCTTTTTTTGATTGAACTTCAGCAAATTATGTAAATAATGTAAATGAAATCTAGGGAGGAGTTACCTGCTTTCTTTGTCCATGTACCAACAAATCCATCCATCAAGGTCCATCCCATTTTAGATCTTGGTGCTGTCATGTAAAAATCCCAGTTTCAGTTTAAATTGATATTATCTTATGTATTGATACCTTGATATGATTGCCCAGATACCCTCACACTGCACGTTATAATGCAGGTTTTTACTTGGTTTTATTACATCACTGGGCTGTTAAAGAGCAAGTTGACATTTCCCATGTCAAGTGTCTGTCTGCAATATTGCTACCCTGCTCCAAAGACTTCTGAGAGTTTAAGAGAAGATTCTGTATCACATCTTGGTGAACTTTTTCTCTCTGAAGTTCTTGCATTCTCAAAAGACATGGGTAAAATACTTGAAATTTGTCAGGAAGGGTCCTCTGAAGCAGAAATATACGTTTTGCTGTGCCCAGGATAATCTGCAGCAAGTTTGGCCAAGTTGTAAACCTTCGAAAAATGATTTGTAGACTGCTGGCAGTAAGGCACTCTGACCATGTAGAGTGTGTCTCTCTATGGAAGGAGAGATGGAACACGCACTTCCCTGCAGTCAGGAGCACAGGATGTGCTAGGCTCATCATAGATCTCTCTGGGTGTTTCCTGCCTTCTTTCAGGGTGGCCATACTCCTCTCCATTTGCTGACTCTGAGGAACTGAGGGAGAGGGGTGTGTGGAGGGGAGGGCCAAAGGAAGCCGAGATGGACAAGGGAGAAAATCAGCACGTTGGCTGGAGGCTGAGAGAAATCACCAGGGAGAGAAGACAAGCCTGAAACAGTGACAGGCTGAAGGTGATGGAGAAAGACAAAAAGAAACAAGCCTGAAGAGAGCCAGGCAGAAGACTGCTGCTTTGCAGTGGTGTTGGGAAGAGACCCCAGACCCTTGGCACCACCATTCTCCTGCAATCAGCGATGCTCTGCAGAGCACACTGGACAGGCATTGCCTCTCCAGCAGCACGAGCTCTTGAAGGGCACAGTAACCCTCCATGGTGTCCTTCTGGCACTCAAGGCAGGCTCTGGATGGGAAAGCAAGAGGTCTCACTCACCCCAACATGGACACAGGGTGCTCTAGGCTGCCATTTTCCTGTTCTGTCCACTTCTGCCCTTCCTGCCTGAGGAATACTGACACACAAAATGGTCTGAAGGAGCATTTATTCAGGCCACAAAGTCAAGCATTTCAGTGGTAGAAAATGCTGCAAACACAGTTGCTGAGCAACTATAGGCCTGAACCTTAATTAGTGCACACACCTTAAGAGCCAACCATTAATTACACGATCACATGCCACTTTTCCCCCCACAAGTTACAAAAGATTAATTGGCTGAGCAGTCCTGAGCATGTTTTATACAGATTCCTTGGACCTCAGCCCAGCTGTTACCCAAGAGAGGTATGCACAGAGCACACGGCCATGTACTTGTTCTAGCAGACCAACCTGTGCAGAGTGCACAGGGAAGAGTTTATCCCACCACATGCATTTCAGTGCCAGTCACAGAGTATCTGCTAAAATGCAGTGCTATATAAGAAGCTGTCTATTTTTGAGTTTTCTGAAGGATCCATGAGGATCCAACAAATCCATAAGCAGATTTGTTGCCACAACGAAGCCCTCTGAAAACAGTGTTTGGTTCTCTTGCCAAAAGAAGACCCTGGAGCTTTGGCTGGGAGCTAATTGGCTGACGTTCCTTGCTGCTCCTCCTGCCATACAAGCAACAGGTAAGGGTTTGGCCAGAAGTGGGGCTGATCCTGTGGTATTTCACTAAATCTCCAGCCAAGGGTTTGCCAGCAGCAGCTGGGTGACCTCGGTGTGACCTTAAGGGATGTCTGCAGAGCCAGGGGCGCTGTCACACCCATGGTTCAGTATGTACTGAGGCAGATCATCGTCACAGTACGCAGCACCCATCTAGGTCAATGTACACAGTGCACTTAGAGGTGAATGAAAGACTGGAACTGGCAGATAAGAAGCTAAGATCTGATGTGCAGGGGTCCTTCCCCATGGATACTAATCTAACTTGGGCTCACTAATGTTTGCATAATTAACCACAGTGACTTAATCCAGGTTTCCCTGAACCTTCAGAAGGTCTTTCCTGCTTTCCCTTTTGCTGTGTAAGAAACCCCAGTCTTACTTGCTCATGGGTGAGAAGGGCTTGTTAAAAGATGGCATGCCTGTGTGAATGCAAGCAGCATCACCAGATCCTGCTCACTCAATGGGGATATGTTCTGCAAAGATGCCAAAGTATCAGCTCTCAGTTCATGGGTTTTCCATTAGTCACGTGCCCAGGTGTCAGCCAGATTAAAATAAATAAACATATATACTCGTGCCTCTCCTACAGTCTCAGCCAGGCCCTGAGATTCATATTTCAACCCATCCTCACATTGCTCTTGCTCCTATTTCATGGGAGGTAAACCTTACTCTGCCCTTTCTCCCAGGAGCTGCTTTACCCATGTGTTCTGCTTCCTACTGCTGCTGCCTCATCACTTACAAATCATGTTACTGACGCTTATCTTGGCCATAGGCTGCATCCCTTTTCCTTCCCCCTTTTTAGCCTCACATCCAAAAGTAGGAGAAGAAGGATGGCCAGTGCTGCTCTCCATTCCAGGTTTTAACCTGACCTCCCACGTTCCTTGGCTCTTTCCTTAATCTACTCCTGAGGTAAATGGTGTACAAGAGATAAGGGTCTTCTTCCCTTTTGTTGAGGAAGTAAGAAAAAATATTTCCAACAGCTCAGGCTGAGGGTGTCTTCTCTTTGACCCCCTTGGTACCTTCTTCAGTGATTGACTGGTTTCATGCAAGCTTGGCAGTGGGACAGCCACAAAGACAATTATCTTCCCACATAAGTCAGCCCTCCCCACTCTCCCATAGCTGGGGAGAACATTTGAAGTGACCACACTTCAAATACCTGAAAGATTTTTTACACCCGTTTGCTCCTTACAGCTGATTTCTTTACCGTTGAATGGAATAACAACCAGTGTGCTGCGGAAACAAGGAAAAGGAAAAAGACTCTATGGAAGAAGACAGAATTTTGTACATGCATGTGAAGGAAACAGAAAAGCTTCATATAAAATAATTTTAAGCCCTTCTGAGACATAAAACCCTAGGCCCTGCATTCTTCATTTTTTACCTGGTGGTATTTATGGATGGAAAGATCCTGCACCTTTATTATCAGTGATGAGACAGATCATCACAAGTTTTTAAAAGAAATCTCTCCCTCTCTCTGTCACATTCTTCTGAAATGGTGCATATCCTTGAAGCATTTGTTTCTCTGAGAACATGAGGTACCGCCAGAAAACTACTCAGATCATTTATTACTCCTGAATATTTAGAAATCGTTAACCTTTACACTCTCCACCCAAGGAAACACTGGGAGAGGCTGTAGCATTTTTTTAACTCTTTCTCTTCTGCTCCTCCCTTTAACCTCTCATTCTGTGGCATATCTGCTTATAACCAGTCAGCTGTATATATGTTATCTGGGTGATTCAGAAGAAATATATGGATATGGAAGACACAGTTTTGCTTAGAGGCAGAGAGAGAACAGATTTGAAGGCTGTTTCCACTCTTTACAGCATTCATATATTCAGATGTTACCAGAAATGGTGAATAGGTTCAGTTAAAATGCACAACAGATGGGATCTTTACCCTAGAGTCTTTTAGGGTCAAAAGCCAAACCTATTCCCCGTTCTGCTATTTCATGTGCAATTAGAAATGGAAACAATAAAACAAATCAAGAGGCTCTTCTCCCTCTATTTCTTATAGACAAGACCCATAGGCAGATTTTAAGCCTGAAAAACCCTATATACAGTCAAACTTTCCCACTGGCTGATAAGCAGTGGAAGACAAAAGCAGACTAGGTGAATAGCTCCTTATTTCCTGGACTGAAGTCTGAAGATCATTTCCAGATGTGCCCAGTTCCCAGCACCACACAGCTGGATCCCCCTTGCCTCATGCCCTGTGTGAAGTGGCGCTTTGGCCAGCTCAGGATCCGGGCTGCAGCCTGCAGAGACCAGCAGTAGAGGCTGACATTTGCTCTTTTGCCCTGCCTCCAGGGCACATTAAGGACCGCACCAAAAGCAAGACCCCTCCTCTCTTTCAACACCTGCATGAGCTATTAAGAGGAGAAAAACGGTGCATTCTTAAGATTAACATGGTTTTGTAAGGCCATTCTTATTAAGAATATTGTTGGTAAAATACCTTTATTTTTCCAAATTTTTTCAGGGTGCGAATTCAAATGATAGGTAAGTGGGGCCAGGTGAAATCCTTGGGATACTGGTTGGTATTGTGTAAAATTTTTTGTGAATTAAGCCTGAAATCTAGCAAAGAGTTTCTGCCAAAGACAAAGAGGGTAATTCTGAGAAATTGCAGTCAATGCAGTGTGATGATTTCAAAGGGAAACAGCTCAACTTTTCAGTTTGAAACATTTGTTTTTGTTTTGAGGTTTTCCTGCCTGCAATAAATAAAAAGGGGTGAAAAGTTTAAACACAAAAATGAAGTGTTTTGTTTCAGGTCGAACCAAACGCTTTGCTTGATCCAAACTGCAATTTTTGGGTTTCATTGTTTTACCAAGAAAATACAGTTTAATTTCCTGTCAACCCAAAACATTTTTTGTAATTGTAGCCTTTCTGTGCTGAATTCAAAAGCCAGTTATTCTTACTGCTCTTTAGGAAAAAAAAATATTGAGAATTAATTTTTTCTGGGAAATGAGGTGAAGCCGCACAGAACAGTACATGTGGGGGGGGGGGGAAGGTGATGAGGGAGCAGAGCTGGCGATGAAAACTAGCAATTGATGAAGGTCCAACTAGTGCTGTAAGGAAGGAATTATTGCTGACCAGGTCTTGGAGCCACCCTGAATAGTTATTGTTTTACGGCAGGACAGCAGCTATGGGGCTGGGCTCCTTTGGCAAGCCCAGCTGTTGGCCAGCTGAGCACTGCTGCTCTCTCACTGTGCCCTGTGTGCAGGAAGCTGCTGCTGCTGCTTGTGGCCCCATGTCCCTGACCCATTTGCAAGTCCCCTGAAGAGGAAGTGCCACAATCTCTCCCCGAAACTGATAAATTGAGTAAAGGTATTGGTGGCACCAACTGGATCCTCGGAAGAGCTGGGCACAAATGCCATTAGGTAAAACCATGGCTGTGAGACTGCATTGCAGCTCAAATGTGTCTCAGAGATTGCTTTCAGCTGATGAAGTATTTGGGATTATGCATTACCCTGTAGGGCACAGGGAATGCCATACTCCTGGAGTGAATTCAGCCAGCGGCGTTGTAATTACACTAATTACACTCTAGCCCTCAGCCAGGGTAACGAGTTGCTGCTACGCTTGCTTGCATTATGCAGCACTGTAATACATGTCATGGTATTTCTGTGCGTGCGTAACCCATGCCTTCCTCTTGCTATACTTTGTCATGGTGGTCCAAAGGTAGGAATATTAGTAGCTCCATACACTCCTTCTCATTTATTTTACTCCTGTTAAACTGTCAGATGGACCTGGGAAGTAAAGGGACAATTTCTGGAGCCTTTCCTCTGTGTGTGTGTCTGCGTCTTTTGCACAGGAGCCTATCTACCAGAGGAGCTGGGGCCACCATTCTCCATGGTCACTGTCCTCACTGTATTAACCAAGAGGAACCTTTCCCCCAGCTGAGCATAGGCCTTAGCTTGTCTCAACTGGAAACCAGACTGGCTATCTCACAAATTACTGTGTTAAAGAAATCCTTACACAGCGAGGTGTTGGTAAACAAGAGCTTGCTGCTCTTATGATTCACTGCCTTCTTACGCACCTTAAGAGCAGATTTCTCCACCCTCTCATGGCTGTGGGGAACCGCAGACACAGTGGAACCAGTGCCCTCCTGTAAGTGCCCCCACAAAGTGTGAGAGGCTGCAGACAGCATTTTGTATGGCAGCAGAGGTCAGGGGAAAAACACAGCATGATGCAGCTGGTCAAGGCAGGAAAGGAATCCTCAGAAAGGCCTGAGCAGGGTCCAGATCACGTTCGGTACTGTCCTGTGAGAGCCTTGCAGGAGTGGCCACGGCTGTGGTGGAGGCAAGGGAAGGCAGCCAAGCGCCGCTGGGCAGATGGGCAGGGCGGCTGTGGGCAGGGAAGGGCGAGGTGGGCAGGCTGGGCTACGGGACAGCGCTCGCTGTGCGCTCCCTCGGGGAATGCCAGCCAGCCTCTCACTCTCCAAGTGCTCCGGCTTTCCTTTACAGCAAAGGAGAAGATCTAGTACTCTTTCCTTCACCGTGGGTGTCACAAAGCTTCAATCCATAGAGGTCCTGCTGTAAAACCCTTTACCACACAAATGGACTCAGAGTGATGTGCAATTGGCTCTTACAAGCTCAGTGGGCTCATTCTGGAGAGGGAAGGCCCGTGGATATGCGCTCTGCCCAGCTTCACATGGCATCTGCATGCTAAAGTCAGCTGCACATGATGCTTGCTGGTTCTTGAAAGTGGTATAGTCACATCAGTGTGGCACTGAGCCTAGCTAATTAGCCCTTCTTGGCAGGTCTAATTAGGCTGGGCAGGGAGCCATGCTGATGGAGTTGTACTTTCGTGGGTTCCAGCTCTTGCTCACTCCTAGTCAGTGCGTGTATCTTTGCACCATGGTGCAGATGTCCCACAAACTCTTCCCATGAGCCCAGGACCCTGGCAGCAAAATCTGTGGAGAGGCCAGCTGAGGACTGAAGAGAATAGCTGGATCTGGCGGGTTGGAAAGCTGCTTCTTGTTTCTAAGAAAAATTTTTGGAAGAAAACAGAAAAGAAAAACCGATACAGATTTTTTCGCTGCTTTTTTTGACTTGCGGCAATGTTTTTTTGAAACTACCCCACACCCTGGGGTCCCAGATGAGGTCAGACACTTATGCTCAGCTGAAACCCTTTGTGAGTTGGAGGCAGTGTCTTTGAGGTCAGGGTCTGAAGGGGACTGGCAATCCTAATAATAAAGTGGGTCTGTGCATTCCCTTCACATCCCTTGCTTGAGGCTTTGTCCATTCTTTGCACTGAGGGTTAGATGGGTCCCAGTTTGTAAACAGCTGAGGATCAGTCTTGATTTGGCTGTGACCACTGCCGTGGCACAGAGCCAAGGCAGTGTCTGCTTGGGGTCAGTCTAACCTGAGGAGGGCAAAAAGCAAGGATGAGAAATGAAAGCCGAGTTCCCCCAGCTGTGACAAGACCCAACGTGGGAGATGCTGGAGGAAAACTTACCAGAATCGGTTGACAGGGAAATGAAGAGGTGGAGATGAAGATGGGGTGAAGACAGGGTTGGCAGTGGAGGCAGGGATCCAGATGGCCACCCTGCTAGATCAACATTGCAAACATGAGAATTGAAAGGAGAAGCTGTCACAAAAGTAAACAGCATAAGAGAGAGGGCCGTAATGTAATGCTTGGACTGGCCGTTGTCCAGGTGTCCACCCTCTTATCACACAACACGTTGTGGTCAGACACAGGAGCAGGTCCTGAGCATCTGCACCCCAAGCACCTAATGAGTGTTTGCAGGACGAGCTGAGAGGGAGGCTATGGCTCTGCAGGGCAGAGGGGTGGGAAGGAGGCTTTCAAGCACGTGGCAGGCTGCCTGGCCGACACAGCATGCAGCAGGGAGGAAAGGCATGAAACAAAAGCCTTCCTGCAGGAGCAGAGAGAAAAGACCCACTGCTGACAGAAATGAAACAACACAGCCTGCTGCGCCGGCGAGCGCTGCTGGGGCAGGCTGGGCCAATAGTTGTAAAAACAGTTTTGAAGTAGGAAATGTAACATGACTACAAATTGCCTCTCTTCCCCGCTCCGAGGCTCCCACCACGTGTAACAGGACACGGAGCAGCACGGCAGGGAGCTGGCAGAGAGAGGTACAGGCAGGCCCTGCCTGCACTGGCATGGGGCACCCAATGGACAGCCTGGCACCCCGCGCCTCCATCTCTTCCCAAAACATGTAACTGCTCCAAATAGAAATATTCCCAACACCAGCATTGCCCCCTCCCTAGCAGTGGGGAAGCTGGTTTTGTTTGGAGACTATCTGCCAAAACCAACAATAATACAGTACTGTCAATTCCCACAGGGGCCCACTCACAATGGCAAAACTGGACAGATAATTTACAACTGATGTATCTGTTATGGAGACAGGACACAGGCATTTTTACCAACAGGTCATCTAAGCCCCAAAGCAGAGTCAAAACACATGGTGAAAAATATATTTTCCTCCTGTTTCCATGCTGGCTGTGACACAGCTTTTGGCTGGGCAACATGATGGTGGAGGACTGCAAGTTCTGCAGTTGCAGCTCTGGATGTTGCCTAATCTTTGTCTTCTGTTTCAGTGGATCTTTTTTACCAAAATATTTGCTGTGAATGGAAGCAAAGGAAAAAATAAAAGTTGACTGGAAAGGGTTTCTCCCGCACTGTTTACAAATTATGCACTTTCTTCAGAGACACAGAAGTTAGAGATGGAAAAGCCATAATAAGTCATAGAGGCTGAACTTTTCCAAGGCTTTAAATCACTTATCATGCTGACAAATGACCTCCAGGGAAACTCTGTGTGGCAATTCCAGATATTGCAGCCCACCAAAGTCTTTTCCACACCATCCCTGCAGCAGCTAGAATTAAGAAATCAGGCAATAAACTGTGACTAAAGCAAAGTCAGTCTCCTGCTGACTGCTCTGGGAAGGAGCAAATGCTGAGAGAAGGAAGCATAGGAGAAATGGGGGTAATTTAGGGTTTTTTCTGCATCTGTCAAAGCTTTTTGAGACTTTAATGTCCATGTAAAAAGTGACCTGTGGTGTGATGAAGGGTTATCAAAGTTCTGATTCTAGGGTGAAACCACTCAAGGTCAGGTCTGCAAAGAAATTACATGCATGCATAAGCAGGTAGGAATTGAGGAAGACTTGTAAAAATGCTAATCAGTCTGGACACTCAACTCTAATTAAAATGCAGAGGAGGCAGACACAGGAAAGCAAAAGCAATGCAGCATGTATTTTCTACAGTAGAACAAATTTGAAGATATTTAGCAGCTTCTTCTAATTTTCTTCTTCCCCCTCAATTTATCTTTCTCCTTCTTCATTCCCTCCTTCCCAGGATTTCCTCTCCTTCAAGGACCACTTCTATTTTTTTTCACAGCACTTTCTTTCAACATGGAAGTTCACTGCTAAATAGAACAAAGACACCGTTGACTGAATCTCACCTCATATTTCTCACATCACCATCATGGAAAGAAAAGTGGTGCTGCACAACTGATGAGATTGAGCTGTATTTATTGATTCTTTGAGCTGTTTAGGTACTATCTCAGACCACAAAGAGACAGTCAGCCCTGTAAGGGTCCTGGAAAAAACTATCCTGGTGGGAATCTTTCAGCTGAAGTGTGAATTAGTCAGCTAACATGGGATGTTTCACCTGGCCTTGGGAACTGGTGACACGCTGAGTCTAGTCTGGATGTTCTGTTTCAGTGGAGTTACCTATCTTGACAGGTAACTCCATAGGACTCAATACATTGTACTATGTATTTTATACTTCTTTGACAATTTGAACTTTCTTCTTCAGAGAAAGCATCCCTTTCAACTCAGTCCCTTTTTTTGTATTTAGCTTTTACATGTCAAAAAGCACACGAGGAACCAATACGCTTAAATAAGGTGAAGTAGGCTGTTACTACTGCAAGGAGACAGCACAAAGATCCTCAAACGACACCTATGTGGAAACTGACATTTTCTACCTAATGCCTGTATGGGTAAGTCACCTGTGGCATGTAGCCCTATTGTATCTGGTCCCTCTGAAGCCTGGGAAGGAGCAAGTCATGGAACTGGCAGTCTTGTCTTACCACTGGGACAGGAAAACCTGAACCTAGACTTCACAAGCAAGCAAGGGATGGTGTTATGATTGCACAACCGTTCAGTGTCCCATGTTATGAAGGAAAATAATAATCCATAGAGACTGTGACATTCTTTTTTCTCATCTTACCCTTGGTGTAGAGGGCAAAACACTTGCCCAGAAGTGTTGCCACTGAATGCCAAAAATTATTTCCTTCTGCCTCTGCTTCATCTGCACTACCAGTTGCTTCAGCAGTGTAAGAGGTGAGAAACCACTGCCCTCTCTGTATCCCAAACTGTTTTGTGCCATCAGCTTATTTGCATGAAACCCCACATAAGGGCCCTGGAGGAAAATATTCTTCTGATTTTGTTCAGAGGACTCTGGTTTAGCAGGTCAGAAAAATTAATGCAGTGGGACAGAGAGTACGAAGGAAGAGTGGGAGAGAAAGGGCAAGTGGGTGCAGATTATTTCATTATGAACTTTCCATGAAATAGCAAGACACATAGACAATAGGAGAGCTGGGGACAGGAGGATGTTAATTTATGGCAGAATGTTGTTATTGCAGCCCTTCTTCAACCAGTCATGTTACAGGAAGATAAATAAAGCCCAAGCCAAATCTTCCCCTGGGCTAAGCCAGCTAGCTTGGAGATTTATGTGCAACTTATATCCAGCCTGATAATTCCGCTGTGTGCCTGACCAAAGGTCTCCCCTTGCAGGGTAGGATGTTGCTAAAGGCACCAGTACTCGGAACTGGAGCACAGCAGGACACTGCCTGATGAGCTCCTCAGTAAATTTCAGTGGCCAAGAGCAACTTGTTGATCTCTGTGAGTCGTTGCTTGCGGTGCTGGATACAGGGCTATCTCACAGTACAGCAAACATGAGCCTTTTTTTGTCAGTGACCAGAAAAGCCAGCCTCTGTTTGTTCGGCTAGAAAGTGCTTACACTAGCTTATTTTTTTCCCTTGAAACTCAACTCTCCTAATTCTGTACGGGAGGGCTTTTTTTCCAGGCTTTTTAAAGTAATATCAGTATTATGGCTAATGAGGCAGTGGAAAGCAAGCTGGTCCATTCGCTGTAGCTAATGACTCCATTCCCATGAGCCTAATCAAAGATTTGTACATTTAATTGCTGTCAAGTCAGCTCCAGCCACCTGCCATTTCTGCCACACCTGAGCTCCCTTCTTTGTGGCCTGCAATTCTAAATGAATCCATCTCTTTTGCTAAGGGAAGGAAAACAGAGCTTCCAAGCAACCCTGAAATGGTGCTTTAGCCTTAGAGCAAAGATCAAACAGTCTGCTTTGCCACTGAGAAATATATGTGTCAACTGACTGTGGTACAGATTTTTCAAAAATTTATTAGTCTTATATTGGAGATCAGGGATGTGAGAAATACATCCTTGTCCTGGACTTGAGACAGATCTCTGTCAGAAGCAACAGTGATTTTTGTTGGCTCACCACTGAACAAAGTTAAACTACATTTATTTTTGGTTTGCTCCAAAAAATGGAAAAATATCACTGAAGCCATTATTCCATTTCTGCAGTGGACTGATGCAGTATTTTGACCAACCTTTGTCTTCAACATCACGATTCCTAAACATCCTGCCTTCTCCATAGGGAATTAATGCAGGAAATGTTTTGGGGCCATGTTCCCATGAATGTAAGAGATAACTCCTGTTCATTGTTCCAGGGGAAAAAAATAAAAGGGGAAAAATCCATTTGCTGTTAACATATTGTGAAAAGAAAATGTAAACCCAGTGTTGGGCTTTAATGAACTGCTCTTTTTTTAGCTCCATTTCCTAGTGAAATGAGAATTATGGGATCATGCGGTCCGATCATTCTGTCAGATCATCCCTCATAAATTGTTTTCCTGATCTTGGCCAAGTTGAACCCTAGATAAAAAAGGAAAACAAATGTAATAGAGCAACATTACTGTTTCAAGAAGGTAAGTACACAGGTGGAGGTGTAAAAGTCCACAAATATCTCCTATGAATGGCTCGAGTAGAGGCAGTGTGGCAAATGAATTCATATGCTGTCAGCAAAAGAAGAAAGACAATACAGGTGCCCCAGCCACAGAAATAACTTTAGTTGGAGATTACCATAAACCACAATACATACACAGATCTGTGGAATGTGAGGCATCACTGATATCCATTCTCAGAGTGCTACTTCATTTCTCTTCTCAACACATCACAAAAAGCAAAGACACTTTTAAGATATATAAAATGAGATTTTTGCAAGTGGCTTTGATCCAAAGGCAAACCGACACTCCCCCCTGCCCCCATTGTAACAATGTAGAAAGGTTTTATATTAGATTTTAATACTATTTACTCCAATGTTAGGAGATCTTCCTCTGCTAGA